>NC_045129.1:38691825-39957110 GCF_007655135.1 Punica granatum
TTCACGCGAAGTGCCGCTGTTCTTTAGTGGCTAAGCCGACAATTGCCACTAATTTTTGTCTAGGCGCTTAGGATGAGTAACGCCCTAGAGGGGTATTTTATTTTGACTTTTCTCACATGAGTGCTCACCTTTTGCTACGATCGCCCACGTTCGGGTCCGGTCGCACTCTCGGTTCCTCTAACTTTTGCCTAGACCGCCCTTTGCGGGGTTTTCAGCCCTAGCAAGGAATTTAACTTGTGCTCTCCTTTTGCCACGACTACCCTTTGCGGGATTTTAAGTCGTGCCTCTCGTTCCCTAACTTTTGCCCAGGCCGCCTCAAGGAGGTTTTCGACCTAGCGGGAAAATTATTATTTTTCTCTCTGAAGTATTCTTAGATGAGAAGAATTGAATGGACAGGACACGTGCGTGATAAATAGAAAATGTGGTGAGGTGAAATGGCACAGAGCCCAAAGGAAGACAGAGGAAGAAGGGCCTGGAGGGTGGTCTGAAACCTGCGGGAACACAAAGAAACAGCCGGATGACAAGAGGCCATTAAGGGTAGTACTTCTTAAGGGCATCGGCATTGACCGGGAGCGCGTTTTCGGTCCCGTCCATATCGCTTAAGATAATTGCCCCTCCGGAGAAGACTTCCCTGACGACGAAAGGTCCATCATACTTGTATGCAAACTTGCCCCGAGAGTCAGGTGTGATGTGCAAGACCTTTCGTAGGACGAGATCACCGGGGCGGAATTCGCGGTGGCGAACCCTTGCATTGAACGCTCGAGCCATTCTTTGTTGGTAGCATTGACCGTGGCAGAGCGCTGTTAGCCGTTTCTCGTCAATGAGATTGAGCTGCTCGTAGCGCTGCTTCGCCCATTCTGCTTCTTCGAGCTTGGACTCGGCGAGGGACCCTCATGGAAGGAATCTCCACTTCGATTGGGAGGACTGCTTCCATGCCGTAGACTAGGGAATACGGAGTTGCCCCGGTTGAAGTGCGGATGGACGTTCGATATGCCAAGAGCGCAAAAGGGAGCATCTCGTGCCAATCCTTGTAGGTCACCGTCATTTTCTCGATGATCCTCTTGATGTTTTTGTTCGCAGCCTCCACCGCACCGTTCATTTGGGGTCGGTATGGCGTAGAGTTGCGATGGTGTATTTTGAATCGCTCACAGAGGTCATCGATGATCCTGTTGTTCAGGTTCTTGGCATTGTCGGTGATGATTGTTCGGGGACTCCATATCGGGCGATGATGTCGCGCTTAAGGAAACGTGCCACGGCATTTGCGGTGACCGAAGCGAGCGTTATGGCCTCGATCCACTTGGTGAAGTAGTCAATTGCCACCAAAATGAACATGTGTCCATTGGATGCTTTGGATTGATAGGGCCGATCACATCGATGCCCCACATTGAAAAGGGCCACGGGGCCGCCATCGGGCGTAGCTCATTGGGGGGTGCTTTGATCTGATCGGCATAGACCTGGCACAAGTGGCAGTGTCTGACGTGTTTGGCGCAGTCGGCCTCCATGGTGGACCAAAAGTAACCTAGGCGCATGAGTTTCTTGGTGAGCATGAGACCGCTCATGTGGGGTCCACAGCTCCCTTCATGTATCTCTCCCATAAGGCGTTGTGTCTCGTTTTCGTCAACACACCGGAGTAGTGTGGCGTCGAAGGAACGGCGGTAGAGAGTCTCTCCGCTCAGGAAGTAATGCGTTGCGAGTCGCCTTAGTGTTTTCCGGTCCCGACGGTTGGCAAATGTCGGGTATTGGCCGGTTTGCAGAAAATGTTTGATGTCTTCGTACCATGGCTGTTCATCGGTCGCCTCGATTGTGTCGCAGTAAGCCGGGCCTTTGGCAATCTCGATCTCAAGTGGCTCGATGAGGTTTTCTTTTGTGATGCTCACCATTGATGCCAGTGTCGCGAGTGCATCTGCAAACTGATTCTTGATACGTGGCGTGTAGGTGAACGAGATTTCTCGAAGTTCTCCGCTAACTCCTCGAGATACTCGTGGTATGGTACTAACTTTGCGTCTTTCGTCTTCCATTGCCCTAACGTTTGGAAGATTGTGAGCATTGAATCTCCGAACACTTCTAGCTCCTTCACCTTGAAGTCAATCGCTTGCAAGCCAAGGATGCATGCCTCGTATTCGGCCACATTATTGGTGCAGAGAAAATTAACTTTTGCTGCAATCGGGTAATAACGTCCGTCCGGGGATATCAGCACTGCGCCGATACCAGAACCGGTGGAATTCACCGCGCCATCGAAATACATCTTCCACGCGGTCCCATCCTCCTCCTCATCTACTCGGAGGATCCCTTCGTCTGGAAAGTCGGAGTTGATCGGCGTGTCATCCTCGATGGGAAATTCTGCCAAATGGTCTGCAATTGCTTGCCCCTTGACTGATGTGAGGGGCACATACTCGATGTCGTACTCCGTCAGTTGACAGCGCCACTTTGCAATGTTCCTCATAGAGGATGGGCTACCAAGTAGATATTTCAGGGGATCCGCTTTTGACAGCAAGCGGATAGTGTGATAGAGAGTGTACTGTCGAAGTCTCTGCATGACCCACACCAGTGCGCAGCACATCTTCTCGATCTCCGGGTAATTGGATTCCCCTTCAGTAAACTTCTTGCTCAGATAGTAGATGGCATGTTCTGCGCGTGTGGACTCATCTTCTTGCCCAACATGCACCCCAATGATTGCCGGCGCACTGTCAGGTAAAGAATGAGAGGTCGACCTGGCGTGGGCGGGACAACACCGGCGACTGAACTAAGTATGTCTTAATATCGTCAAAGGCCTTCTGACAGTCGTCGTCCCATTCAATTGCTGCATTTTTACGAAGCAGCCGGAAGAGGGGTTGACACTTATCTGATAAGTTCGCGATGAAACGCGCGATGTAGTTCAGTCGTCCTAAGAAGCTCCGTACCTCGCGCGCTGTTGATGGCGGAGGTAACTCCCTAATCGCTTTCACCTTGTCAGGATCAACCTCGATGCCTCGTTCGCTGACCACAAATCCTAGCAGTTTTCCGGATTTCGCGCCGAATGTGCACTTGGCCGGGTTGAGCCTAAGCTTGTACTTCTTGAGACGTTCGAAGAGACGCCTCAGATTGACGAGGTGATCCTCTCCCTCCTTGGACTTTGCGATCATGTCGTCGACGTAGACCTCGATCTCCTTATGCATCATGTCGTGGAAGAGCGTAACCATTGCCCGTTGGTAAGTTGCCCCGGCATTTTTGAGCCCGAAGGGCATGACCTTGTAGCAAAATGTGCCCCACATCGTGATGAAAGTCGTTTTGATCTTGTCGTCTTCGCCATCCGGATTTGGTTATACCCCGAAAAGCCATCCATGAAGGAGAACTGATTGTGGCGCGCAGTGTTGTCGACCAAGACGTCGATGTGAGGCAGAGGGAAGTTGTCTTTAGGACTAGCCTTGTTGAGGTCCCGGTAGTCGACGCAAACCCTGACCCTTCCGTCCTTCTTCTCCACGGGCACGATGTTTGCCACCCATTCAGAGTAATTGCAGACTTCTAGGAATCCCGCATTTATCTGCTTGACGACCTCCTCCTTGATGCGGAGGAGAAGGCCGGCTCGCTGCCGCCGTAGGTGTTGCCGTTTGGGCGGGGGAAATTCTCTGTATCGAGTGGGAGAGAGTGCTTGACTATCGACGGATCTAAGCCCGGCATGTCGGCGTAGGACCAGGCAAAGACCTCTTGGTACTCTTCAGGAAATCGATCATCCGAGCTCGTTGTGTTGGATCGAGGCCCGTCCCGATCTTTAGCGTGCGAGGTTCCTCTTCAGTGCCTATGTTGATTTCTTCTGTTGGCTCAACTGAGGTGAGTTGACGGTTCTCGAGGCGGTGCAAACTCTCCTCTATCTCAGGCACTCGACTGTCCTCGTCGAGCCCTTCCCCGAAGTATATGGGTTGGGGCTCTTCGAGGAGTTCTTCGGATGGGTTCGAATCGACGCGTCGAAGATTTGGATTCGAGTGGAGCCTGGAAATTTAAACGAGTCATCTTAGAAATATTTAAAGTGCTGCGAATGAGTAAGAGAGAAGGAAACGAAGGAGACACGAGAATTCAAAAATGCATGTAGGGATTTCATTGAAGGTGGGAACATTGATGCCATAACAAAAACCCCTCTTCCGTCGTGTGGCTTATGACTTTGCCGACACGCGGGAAACATCGTCTACAAAGATAGCCTTACACATCGGCGATTACAGCCGAGTAGCGCGGGACTGAGGTCCAGTTGTTGAGCTCCTCATTCTCCTGCGCGAGGCGAATGTAGACCCCTGAAGGAGTCTCCTCGGTGACGGCGTATATGCCTGGCAGATCGACAAGCGCGTCGTCTAAATCCGAGGAGGGGCCGTCAAGAGTACCTCCGACGATGTGCCGTGGTCCTGAAAAGAAGTGGGAGAGAGGGCGGAACTGGGGTGCCCCTGTTGATCTTCCCGTAGTACGCTGCGAGACGGTGGAGGTGCTTGCCTCTACGGGCTTCAATAATCTCGTGGCAGGAAGGGCGAAAACCGAGTCCCCTCCTGTTCTTGTACTCCTCGATCTCGATTGGGCGGTTGATCCCTTGCCCACGTGCTCCGAGTCCGGAACCCGGAATGTAGTTATGGCGCAGCAAGATCTTCCCCACCATGCGGTCGGCGCGGGACGGACCGGCCTTTCCGTAGTCTCGGATGACGGAGATGGTGTCGAACGAATGGAAGGGGAGGTTCTGATCGTCCCCAATACTGATGTAGGGGACAGCCGTCTCCTTATAAATCGCATAGTCCTCCTCACCTTTGACCGTGATGAGTCGCTCTTCCACGATGAACTTAAGCTTTTGGTGCAAGGTGGAGGGGACTGCGCCCGCAAAATGGATCCATGGCCTCCCGAGCAGCAAGCTGAAGGCATTGGGGATGTCGAGCACCTGAAAAGTGACATTGAATGAACATGGACCTACCTCGATCAGAAGGTCGATCTCTCCGTTCACCTCTCTCCGCGAGCCATCGAAGGCTCGAACCGCTGTCTTGCTTGGACGAATACGATTCAGATCCACATTCATCTGCTTCAGGGTGGAAACAGGGCATACATTGAGAGCCGAACCATTGTCGATCATGACCCGGCCTACCACGAAGTTATTGCACTTACAGACGATGTGCAACGCCCGCGAGTGTGCGTACCCTTCGGAGGGAAGCTCGTCATCCGAGAATGAAATATTGTTGGAGAATATCGAACCAACGGTTTCTTCAATGAGATCTGGAGCCGTCTCCTTGGGGACCTGTGCCGCCGTCAGGACCTTCAGGAGCGCTTCACGATGTGGCTCCGAACTTAAGAGAAGGGCGAGTAGTGAAATGTGGGCCGGGGACTTGCCCATTTGTTCAACAACCTTATACTCGCTTGCCTTGATGATCTTCATAAAAGCCTCGGCTTCCTCTTCGGTCACCTTCTTTTGTGGGATCGGCGTAGCTTCCGGGGCGATCCCTAATGTCGCAGCAGGCGCCTTTCCTTTGTTCGCGACCTCCGGGTTTTCATACACTCGTCCCGAGCGCGTCACGCCCATGACGCTGAATTGACGCTCGAGGTTCCCGACACTCCCTTCGTAGGTCCACGGAACCTTGCTATCTTGATATGGCTCTCGTGCGGGGACATCTATCACGAATGGGGCGGGCGTGGCATCAAACCCGCGTACCCTATACCGGTTTCCGCAGGCACATATTCGATTACGAACGGGGCGGATGGCTCCTGCCCGGTCTCGTACTCCCCTATGGCGCAAACACTGATCATGTTAATGCTGGGTCCCGAGCTTGACCCGTGATCGGGAAGAGGATTAACTTGCACGTTCGGAGTTTGACGGCGTTGAACGTGAGTTGTTTGCCATCAATCATAGCTTGGATCTTCTCCCGCAGCTTCCAACAATCGTCGGTGGTGTGACCGGGTGCGCCCTGATGGTACTCGCAGTGCCGACTCTGATCCTGAATGGTGGGGTCGAAATCGGGGTTAGGCGCTACTGATTTAATCCTATTGCCTGCGAGGAGTTGCCGGTATATGTGGGAGAGCGGGGCCGGAAGGGGTGTGAATTGTCTGCGCCGCGGCGCAGTGCTTTGTTGGTCCTGCGGGGCCGGAGCCCGTTGCACCGGCTGAGGAGTTCTCGAAGCCGGAGGCCTGCTTTGTTGGATCGGAGGGGGAATAGGGACGTAATTGTGCGGGGCCGGCAACGGAAGGAGGCCGGCGGGGCGGAATAATATACTTGTTGCGCTGGGAGTTGCTGCTGATAATGCACCGGAGGTGGGGCATACGCCTGAGTGGTCGGTGGTGCGGGCGTGTAATTGATGGAATACTGTTGGGGGACTTGGCGCCCTGAGTTAACAGCATTGACGGACGCGTCTTTTCCTCTCCTGTTTCCCGCGGAGGGTGTCCCAGTAGCAACCTTCTTCGAGGACTCTCCCTCTTTCTTCTCGGCCGGTCCTTCTATCTTGCCGAGCTTAACGCCGATATCAAGCCTCTTCCCGGCGTCGATAAGGTTGGAGAACGAAGACGTGTGAGCCAACAGGTGCAAGTAGTAGGCCCCTTTGAGGGTAGAGTGGAATAATTGGATCTGCTGCGCCTCACTGATCGGGGGGACATGTTTCGCCGCTCTAGCCCTCCACTTTACTGCGTAGGCCTCGAAGCCCTGATCCTCGGCCATCTCCATTGTACTGAGCTCCAACAGGGTCGGGGGCGTTTCTGCACAGTACTTGTACTGGTCGATGAATTTGCCCGAAAGGTCCGTCCATGTAGGGATATCCGCGGCTTTCAGTGACATGTACCAATCAAGAGCCGCTCCCGCCAAACTGTCCTGGAACGTGTGGATGACGAACTCTTCGTAGTCCCAGTACTGCAGCATCTTTCCCCTGTAGTGACGGAGATGGTGACGGGGGTCGGTAGTGCCATGGTACCTTTGGAATTCAGGCACCTTAATCTTCGGGGGTAGCCGCATACCCGGAAAAAGACTCCAATCGCAATCGCCGGCATCGAGGCGAGGACCACCTGATTGTAAGGCTTTGATGTTCTCTTCCATCTTCTTCAATCTCTGCTCCTGCTCAGTCCCCATTTCCGGGAGAAAGTGTCGGTGGAGCTATGGGGACAGCCTGGGTTGGCGTGCCCGGTTCAGGGATGGGAATGTTTAGGGGAGGTAGAGTTGGGTAAGAAAAGCTGATGTGGGGTTGTGGAGCTTGGAATGGGACAGGCTCGGCTGTGTGAGCAGGAGCGTGGGGGCTCTGTGCCGGGAAGACCATCGGCGGAGGAGCCGCGTAAACCGGTATGGACATCGGCGGCGGTACTAGAGTAGTCGGGTTCGACGGTGGAAGAGGAATGGCTGCCGGGAGA
This sequence comes from Punica granatum, assembly GCF_007655135.1. Classification (NCBI taxonomy): domain Eukaryota; kingdom Viridiplantae; phylum Streptophyta; class Magnoliopsida; order Myrtales; family Lythraceae; genus Punica; species Punica granatum. Next base: position 38,699,152 of record NC_045129.1, read on the forward strand.
GTCACCGATGGCGGAGGGACGTTAGCTGGGAGGCCCGCCGGTGCGTGTATCGCAGGCGCTTCAATACCTTCCGGAGCATGGGTCGGCGGGACCCAAGGTTTTGGGTCGACTGTTGGCCCGTACCCCGGGGGCGGAGAGTAGAGTTCGAGGAGGTGTGGTTTGGAGCTCTGAGTAGGGCCATGAGCTCGGCCATGTCGGCGGCCATCTGATTGACCGTGCCCCTTAATGTGGAGATATCGCCTTCCAGTGCGACGATGCGGGCCGCACCCTCTGTAGAGGTGGACGGTGCTTGGGCTTCCGATGTTGGGACTGGTGGCGGGATTTCTCCCGAGTGTACGGGGGTGCGCCTGCAGGAGTTAGTGGTGGCAGTGCTTGAGTCATGGACGGTTGATAATAAACCGGCGTCGGTGGAGTGTTCTCCTCGGAGCTAGCAAGCTGATTGTTCTGTGCCATCTTCGATTGCAGACGAGTGAGATAACGGTGTGGCGCCAGTTATGGTTACCTGTATTAACAAGTGTGTAAATTCTACGCAAACGAGTTACGTTCTAAAAATAAAAACGTGTGTGAAATAATAAATAAGGGGATGACGTGCATGAGATGCATGGATTTGAAAACTAATGTTGTCACTCGCATTGATTCAAAAGGTTTCTAAGATACAATGCAATTAAAAACAAGCCCTAAGTCGTTCTTCCACCGCGCTCAGGGTGCGAGTGACTGTTGCCGTGGAGAGCACCGATTCAGGTGAGGGCCTGGTGGAGGCGTCTATCCTAAGGGGTGCGTGGACCTCCACGGGCTCTCTTCCTGAACCTCTCCAAGGCGACATTCGCTCGTACCAGCTCCTGCTCGCGCCTCTGCAGCTCGGCGCGGGCCTGGGCGAGCTCTCTCTGTAATTGCCGCTGATCCACAAGCTGCTCGTCTTTCTCTGCGACTTCCCGACGAAGGTGATCTCTCTCGGCCCTGAGGTTAGCAAGCTCTGCTTGGATGGCCACGTTCGGGGTGAGAGGCGCTCCCGTTGGTCCGTTATCTTCAGCTCGTGGAGAGTCGGCGGAATCCTCGTGTGCTGTAGGACCCCACCGATAGAAACGGAGGACATATTCCTCGGTAGCCTGGAAATCCTGTTCTTCAAGGGTTGGATGCTCGGGGAAATACGGACGCTCAATGACCACGGTTCGCCACGCGTCCAAAACCCGTTCGATGTCTCTTTGGCGATCTACGGATGTCTGATCCTCCCGCCAAGTGTGTTCGAATTTAGCCCGTGCCGTGTCCTCGGGGACTGTCTGCAGGCTGCCAAACTGCCTCATCACTCGCGCCGGAAAATATGTGGTGGACCCCGCATGACTTACGAGTGGGACTCCGTTAAAATCAGAACACCTAAGGGCCGCGGGTCCGGGTGGCATCCACGCGGCTCGCCACTTAAAGCCCCTAGGTGGTATTTCGCGAAAAATTTTCATCCACTCGGAAATCTTGCGTTCTTCCACGCGCACGAGGGACAACAATCGAGAAATGATCGACTCAGAACCATTAAAATACATAACCGGGCGCACTAGACCGAAGGGGTTTGCGTGGCTTTGAAACCAAATTTGTAAGAGGATGGGGGATCCTCTTATTCTTCGGTCGCGTGTTCTCAAAACACGGTCGAGGGACCGAACGGTCTCCGCCACAAGGGCTACCTCGTAACCGCGCCCTCCGACCACTTGGAGGACAACACCGGCAAGGCCGCATCGATGAGACTATGCGAGCGAGGGAATAAGAGGGTCCCAAAGATTAGCAATAGAACAGCATGACACAAATCCTTTCGAAGAAAATCCCCCGGACCCTATGCGCTCGGGACTCAATAAAAGGAGGAGTTTCTCGATTGCAATCTCCGTGCTGCCGGAGTATGCGAGAGTTCAGCATTCAAACGGGTCGTAGGAACCCCGAGTAGGCGTGAGACTAGGGTTGGTCGGGTGGTGTGGAAGTTGGGTTCTACAATGCCGTGGACAACTGCAGTCCGACCGATGAGTGTCCGGTACTCCTCGATGGTTGGCGTGAGCTCGGTACCCTGTATATCGAAGACGGCACGACTTGGGTTCCAGAATGCGATGGCGGCCTCGAGAAAATTCCAATCTACACGTCGGGTAGCCAAAAAGGGAACATCTCCCGAACGCAGCGATATAGTGGCGGTCGACCGGGCGTAAAGCTGTCCATATGCGGGCAATCTCCTCGAGTGGCGGTGTGACTCTATCGAGGCGGGACAGGAGAATGAGTGCGCCATCCCTTACCAAGATGAAAGGAAGATCGACTTAAGACTCATCAATGGGAATGACATCCTAATTTTGAAAATTTACATGATGCATGCTTGCGAAAATGTAAATGCCCACGGCTTAATTCATGATACATGGTACATGTACATCGCTCTCGAAATAGAAAAGACTCAAGTGGCACGCAGGCCGACTCAACGGACTGTTCGTCGAAGCCAGGTTGGAGGATGGCATGGAGCTCCTGTAGAATGCATGGTTTTAGTGCTACAGGGACCGTGCTACGTAAGGATGGGGGCTCCCGACTCAAGGGTGTCAATTCCTTGAAATCGAGCGGGGATCTTTAGGGGCCTAATCGACGGTCCAACCGTGCGACGTACCCTTACTCGGAACCCCTATTTAACCTATGCTCCTATTACCGGTCGTGGGACGCGACCCATAGGTACCTAGAAGCTAGTATGATATGCAATGCATGTGCGGGAAATAAAAGTGCGTAAGTAGATAAGCGGGAAATGCGGAAAGCGGTAAATAAACAAGCAAACAAAGCAAGCGGGAACGAGCCCGAACCCTCTAAGTGTCCCCAGTGGAGTCGCCAAGCTGTGCGCACCCGAATTTCGTCTCGTCGGGGCACGGAATGCGCGCGCCTATGCAACGCGGCTTGGGGTGTCCACCTTCCCGGGGACGCGCGACGGACGCACGTGAGAAGGAGTCGCCACTTGCCATTTTACGACCCGAAGGTCGAGGGCCGGCAAGTTACCGGGTCTAGGGGTACAGGGTACACCTAATTGCTAAGGCATATGGTCTACGAAACCCAAGGTTCCGAATTCGGGGGTTCTATTACATGCGAGCCTATATCTCGCATGCCCTATCGGTACTCTAGCTTGTCTAGGCTTACCATTTTTAATTTAATTACCACTTAATTAAGTTCCGCTCATCTTACGCGTTTTGACACCGTAAATTCGAAGGAACACTCCGACCGTCCACTCTCCGACCGGGATTCTTACATGAATGAATGTACAATATAAATCCTTACATTGTCCTCTCAAATAAATAAAATACAAGTTACAACAACTGAATCCCGGTCGAATTGCATTCGGTTATTATTCCACTCGTGCTCACCGTGTGGTTTGAAAAGAGACCGAAATTGAAATTAAGATGTGCGCTCAGTGTTAGGGGAATTGAACCCCGTGATCTACGATTGGGGCGTTGGACCCCTATGAATCGTGCCCTGAAGGATCGGGCTCGATCCACATAGCAAACAAGTGCAAGAATGTTAACAAGCGGACATAAATAAACAAAAAATGGGGTTATTGTTGCCGAATTTACGTAATTAACCATTATTAACCGGGGTATCTTGTCATACAAATCCTACCCTAAAGCAAACAAAGTGGGTACAAGGTGTGAAACGATCAAGGATCGCCTCGGGAAGGTATTTCGCATTTGGCATTATTTTCAAGGACTTGACGTACGTGACGTCCATTGTCAAATCTTGTGTTTGTGGATTGCTTTTAGAATTGTTCTATGTTGTGACACTACGGTTGTTACAGGTTATTACCGAACATTGATTCCACCTGTACATCCTAAAATCTAGTGCCTATCCCACTATTGCCCTTTTGTCTTAGCCAAGTATATAATTAATCCGGTATTTATTATATTTTGAGCCAATCCTCCCGAACTAACTACCCGAGACTATGCTAGAATAACAAAAACTCATCGGTCGGATAGGGCGGGCTATGCAGATGAACCTGCGCCTAGATAGGTAGCCCATCCCTACCCTGATACCGCATGTTTCTCTTATTCTAACCCTAGGGGGTGTCGCTAGGTTGCAAATAGACGATTTTGCCCTTGAGATAAAAATTGTTTTCGGAAAGAGAAATTACGCGGTGCGGGCCATCTCGGCCTGTGACCGGCGCTAACCGATCCCTGGACCTTCCAGGGTTGTCAAGAACCCTAAAAGAGCCAAAAGATCGGTTAATCTATCCGGAAGTGATCTAAGAAGAACTTCCACGTCCCGACCTGAGTTTCCTGAAATCAGGTGAGGCCTCGAGTCAAGACGCGCAAGTCCTTCCTAGACATCCATGTCACATCGAACTACGTGTCTCGAGTTTTATAAAATTTGCAAGTTTTGAGGAGGGCACAAACGCATGTTTGCAACCTATCAACGCGTGTTACCGGTTTATTACCAATTCGTACAAAATTATTAGGGCCAAGTGAATTAATTAATCGTGTGAACGTCAAATTACCCCGTTAGTGAATTCATTGATTAAATTAATTAATATTTGCCAAATGCTCTAAATATTCGGGTTTCGGACCATCGAACCGATCATTGATGGACCGTCCGATGCGAATCCTAATTCCCGATCGCCTTAGGATTTAAAAATTAATTTTAGGTCGAGTTTGCAAGATTAACCCGATTCATGTGAGGTTTCGATTTAAACGATAAAGCATTTTAAGCACAGATCAAGAGCATATCACCACATCAAGCACGGCGAACATACAAATTTACATGACCGGTGCCGCCATGATCATGAAACACATACAAACATACACGCAAACACGATATCAACGAAATCGATAAAACGGCACCGATTCATGGAAAGCGAAAAATCATGCAAAAGCACACACGTTGTCATGCCGTATACATATAATCACAAGAATAAAATATTTAAACATGGCACACACGCTGTCGGTCGGTGATCCAAGTAGGAAAGAGCTGGATGTCTTTGAAAAATGTTCAGGACTGATTTGAAAATTCCGAAAGTTAAGGGACTGATTTGCAAACTCCGAAAAGCTCAGGGACTGATGTGAAAATTCGAAAGGTTCAGGACTAATGTGAAAATTCCGAAAAATTCAGGAACTGATTTGAAAATGCAAGAAGTTTAGGGACTGATTTAAAAAATTCCGAAAAGTTCAGGACTGATCTGGAGATTCCGAAAAGTTCAGGGACTGATTTAAAATTTTCGAAAAGTTCAGACTGATATGAAGATATTAAAATAACCGGGACTTGACTGGAAACAATTTTAAAATTCAGGGCAGATCTGAAAATAAAAATTGCGTCCTCTGTACTGAAATGAGAGACAAAACGAAAAGTTTGTAAAATCGAGTTTGAGACAAATCCGATCACCCGTACAGCCCAATAATATTCATTTCACATCATATTCATCCAAGTAAGCATAATATTCAGAAGCGGAGTCCTAAACATGCCACTAAGTTGGGGATTTACCTAATTCGGGAGATTGGGGGTGAATCTGTAAAATAAGAAAAAAATTAAAAAAAAATTAAAAAATTCGCCGGGTAATTGGGCTGCTGAGGAGGATTGGGCCGGACTGGGCCCTTGAGATCTGGGCTGGGCCGATTGGGTGTTGGGCCGAGTTGGGCTGTCGGTGCTGGGCTGGGCGTCGGCGGCGGACTGGACCGGGCCTGCTGCTGGGCGAGCTGGATGGCTGGACCGAGCCGGCGTCTCTGGAGAAACCCGAAAAATAAAATCGACCAGGTTAGTGTACGGGAAACCGAGAGCAAAGGGGTCGAGGGAGTTAACGGGGTCACGAGCTCGAGGAACTCCGGGTTTCCGAGGGCGTGTGAGCTGAGGGAGATTCCGGAAATCGAGCTCTGGAAGAATCAGTGTGATAGCTGGAGTTTTCGGAAGTTTCAGCCGTGGGGGGATTCGGGTGAGCTGAGGGAGTTCCGTTCGGATGCTATCGAGCTGAGAGAGAGCGTGGGCTGGGGAAATTTTTCCGGGAGAATCGATGAGCTCCCGGGATTTTTTCGTCTGTGAGCTCCGACCGTCTTTTGTCCGTGAGCCCCTTTTCCAGCTGCGGTTTTTCTTTTAAACCGAGAGAGAAGAGAGAGAGAGGAGAGAGAGAGAGAGTGCGTTTGCGTGTTCGAGAGAGGAGTCGCGTGCGCATAGGGGTTGGCGCGCGGCAGGCAGGCTCGGGCGCAGCGGCAGCAGAGGTCCCGAGACCGGTCCGTTCCTGCCAGGAAGAAGAAGAAGAGAAGAAAAAGAAAAAAAGAAAAGAAGAAGAAGACAGGAAGAAGAAGAAACGATGAAGAAGAAGAACAGGAAAATGGGGGGAGGGGGGCCTGGTCAACGGTCAAAGTTGTCAGACTTTGACCGTTTGACCCTTTTTTTTTTTTTTTTTGACGCGCGTATAAATTGAAAATTCCATCTTCTTGATCGGACGTCGAAAAAATAATTCGAGATTGCCATCGTGTTCAGAAAAATTCGCTGATCGATATTGTGCGATGAATTTATTTTCAATCTCGAATTTTGTCCCGAATTTTGAAAATTGACGTCGATGTACGCGAAGTTCGAAAATGTCCCAAATAAAATTAGTGTTAAATTAGGCAAATTGCTATTTCCAAAAATGTCCTAAAAAGTCGTGAATACTCGAGTAATTAATCGGAAATATTTCCCTCACGAGTGGTAAAAATGGCGATTTTGCCCCTCTGGAGCCGGTGGACCAAAATTGGGTGCTGACACTAATAAATAAATAAATTTTCATGGGCTTTAGGTGTCCACGGCCTCGATGGAGGAAGCCATTGGATCTAATATGAATCACTTCCATATGGTATTCATCGCATGCGAGGTTTCAATTTCAATCATCCTTATGGGCCACTGATATAAGCCCACGAGCCCAGATATCACAGGGCCCAAGCGGGACCTCTGTGTGCGAGCGCGCGTGACTGCGTGTATATGTGCGTGGACAGGCAGACAGGACGAGACAATCAATCCCACATCGATTGGCCAAGGAGTTTGAGAGGGACTGCGTTCATTATAAAATCAAGGGGAGGTGAAGGAGTGATTCCTATCTTTGCGCTTGGGGCAATGACGCAGCTAGTGAGGTTCTAACCGAGGCGCGTCAATTGCTGGTTGAAAACTATTTCCAAATCCCCTCTTCGGCCTGGGCCTTGCCCCAGTGCCGTGGAGAATTTCTGGAAGGGCTCCCCTCCCTCGGACGGGGTAAAGCCCTACAATACCCCTCAACGAAGCTTTCTCCTAGCATTTAATAACTTCCTAACCAAATAATACAGAATGAGATGATATAATTTGAAGTTCGACGAGAAATCGATGTAATGTAATGGAATACAGTAATGCTGGGAAGACCGCGTTTGTTTGGCTGGCTGTGAATTTTGATTCAGAAATCGATGTAATTCAGTGGCACACTGAATTACATAGAGAGATCGCCCAAACTTTTTGAGTTGTCTATCTAGTATGATATCGAGAGATCGTCCGAGCTTTTCTTTGAACTTTCTAACTAATATGATATGATTTGAAGTTTGATCAAGAAATCGATAATTCGGGACATATAGTCTTGCTGGGATTGTTCGTGTCTTAGATGCGCTTTCATTTATTATTTTCTTTGTATATCTTTCTATTTTGTTCGTCTCTTTATTTTCATTATTTCTCTCAATTTTATGTCCTGTTCTTGGCCAATGAAAATTTCTTACAACGGTAGAGAATCAGAGCTAGCTCAGCAAATGTTTTCATAATATAAGTTACCATCAGCGTTCATTGTTCTAGCACGCTGACGGGGACTAGGAATAACCAGAGGAATCCTCATAAATCCGAAAAACTCATCCACAGCAATAACGTCCGAAATTAAGAAAAAGATGTTATAAATTACCATAGTTTTAATTATACCATCTATTTAATAGTCAAGTCACCGCAATTGACAACTCCCCTTTGAAGAAGACCATGGAAATTCAATTCGATCAGCTCTTGCATTTCCATATGGAATACGAGACAAAATCGGATATATCCACGTGGCCCAAAATCCAACGGCCAGGATTTTATCTGATTAAGAGAATTCGTACTAGGTAATCTTGCGAAGGTTGCCACAACACGTACATTTTACACATATAGAAATCCCTCAAATTGTGACTGACAAATTTAGAGCCATCCACAGCTCCCCAACCCCACCCCCCTTTGAACGATTCCACCATTTTTCCCCTTCTCCCTCAAGAAAACAAAATCAAAGTCTTTCAATTCCTTCAACCTCACGTATCAATTTTGAATCTTTGACCCCCTCGAGAAGTTTGGAATAGTTCCCTAGTTCCTTTCTTTGGTTTTTCGGGTGGCGAATGATCGAGCGGAGACTCGCGGGCCAGGGAATTGCTATCGGGATATGGAGAGACCGGTCATCGGGAAGTACCGCAGGGGATTCCTGTTTGTGTCCGTGGCAGCTTTCGTCTTCTGGGTCGCGCTGATTTACGTGTTCAATCGGGATGTCGTGGTCGATGGAGAGATTGACATAAAGCCATTGGCTGATCATGTGGACCAGGTGGGCGGTTCGGATGCGGGTGGTACCAGTGATAAGGACGACTTCATGATTCATCCCAATGTGGTCGAGAAGGCTGAGGAAAATCTTGTGCAGACATCTGGTTCGGGTGATAGCGTGGGGAATGAGGAAGAGGTTCGACAGCCTATGAGGAATACTGTCAGCGGAGACGATTCGAATGAGGAACCGGATGATAGGACAGGTAATGATGAAGAGGTTCGGCAACCCCAGGGAAATGTAGAACGCAGGAATGATTCGCATGAAGAACCGGTCAATAGCACCAAGAGCGGAGAAGAAGAGGTTCAGCAGCGGCCTCTGAGGGATACCGATTCGGATGAAGAGCCGGTCGGTAGCCATCGGACCGAGGATCATGAGGCTCAGCAGCCTCTTAGAAAGGAAGTGGAAGGTTCCAGGTTGAACGATCAAGAACCGGTGAATAGCATTAGGACAGACAAAGAGGTTCTACTACCTCAGCGAAATATATCTGATGGGGTCGGGGATGGATCGAAAGAACACCCGGCTAGTACTGATTCAGCCAAAGCTGGAGCGGATGAAGCAGTCGAGGAGGAGGCGGTTGTTCCTGAAACGGATTCGTGTGAGGGCCGGTACATATTTGTCCAGATTCTGCCTAGGAGATTTCATGTGGACCTGCTGAGGAATTGTAAGTCCCTCAGTGCTTGGACCGACATGTGCGAGACTTTATCGAACGCGGGCCTTGGTCCGGAGTTGCCTAGTAATGAGAAGGCCCTGTCGAAGACCGGCTGGTACTCGACGAATCAGTTCTCGCTCGAGGTTATCTTCCACAACAGGATGAAGCAGTACAAATGCCTGACCAATGACTCCTCGATAGCGACAGCGATCTACATTCCCTACTATGCAGGCCTTGATGTGGCCCAGTTTCTATGGCACTCGACAAAGTATCGGGATATCGGGCCACAGGAGCTGGTCAAGTGGCTGCGGGCCAGGCCGGAGTGGAAGCGCATGTGGGGAAAGGACCATTTCCTGGTCGCCGGGAGGATCTCGTGGGATTTTCGGAGGGAGACCTTCAATGACTCCGATTGGGGCACCAACCTACTAGTCCTTCCCGAGGTCAAGCGAATGACGAGTCTGGTCCTTGAGTCGACATTAATTCCAGATGCTACGGACTTTGCGATCCCGTATCCGACCTACTTCCACCCGTGGAGTGATGCTGATGTGATCCATTGGCAGAACCAGATGAAGCGTCTCAAGAGGTCATACTTGTTCTCATTTGCCGGGGCCCGTAGGCCTAACTTACCAAACTCTATCAGGGACGAGATCATCGATCAGTGCCGGGCCGTGAAGAGCAAGTGCAAGCTCCTAGAGTGCTATTCCCGGGGCAACACTTGCTACCGGCCGGTGAACCTAATCCGGCTATTCCAGGAATCCGTCTTCTGCCTTCAGCCCCAGGGAGACTCCTACACCCGGAGGTCGACCTTCGACTCGATCCTCATGGGGTGCATCCCCGTTTTCTTCCACAGTGGGTCCGCCTACGATCAGTACAGGTGGCACCTCCCAAGCGACCACACCAAGTACTCGGTCTTCATCCCCGAGGCCGAGGTGAAGAAGCGGAAAGTGAACATCGAGAAGGTGCTGAGCGAGATCCCCAGGAGGAAGGTGGAGGAAATGCAGCAGGAGGTGATAGAGCTCATCCCCAAGATCGTGTATGCGGACCCAAGATCGGAGCTGGAGACATTTGAGGACGCATTCGATCTAACGGTAAAGGGAGTGCTGGAAAGAATAAAGACGCTGAGGCGGGAGGACCCTTGATGATCGGGATATTAACGATTAACGGATGAAACAGAGGACTAATTAAATTTCAGTCGATAGGCTAGGGAACTCGTTCCTAGGATGTTAACGGAACATGAAGAGGCATTGGAGGAGACAAAGATTCAATGTAAATTCTTTTGTAGGATTACTCTCATCTGATAGAAAACGATTATTTGTTGGTTGGTTGAATTGCTTGAGAGTCTCATTGCCAGAACATGGGAAATCAACAGGGTTCCCTGTGTTTAAAGATGTTCAAATTGCAATGGCATGACGAATGTGAGGCGGTTTAAACGGTTCGGCGTTTGTTTCGCTTAAGTTAAGTCTCAGGTTCGAGTCTTGTGAATGCAAAAAATCAATGCTGTGAGAGATTTACCCATTAATGAGCCGACCTGGCTCGATTGTGTTAATCGAGGTCTAATTGAGTTTTCAGATATCAAAATTCACACGAAAAAAAAAAAATGCAATTGCCTGTTGGCTAAATAATAAGTAGATGGTTAGATGGTTGTTCAGATATTGCACAAACACTAGGATTTTCTCTGGCAAGCAGAACTAACAGCGTTTGTAGTCCAACGGTTAGGATAATTGCCTTCCAAGCAATAGACCCGGGTTCGACTCCCGGCAAACGCATCTAATTTATTTTTGTCCCTTCTAATTTTGATGTGACAGCAAAATATTCACAATTTATTAGTTTAGACTAATTCTCCTTCCTTATTGGCTAGCTAGCCTCCCACAGTCCTAAGGGAAAAAGCCTTACTTAGAAAACTTTCTTCTTTCCAATCAATTTCGATTATCGGGTCGAGACAGTGGATTTTATGATGGATGAAGGAGAGCCGTTAAAACATTAGTTAGGAGACAACAGGCGTTGCATGAGCAGCAAGCACTGATGCTGAACCGCTGAACGGTGTTGTCACGCCATAGCATTTCTCTCCCGATCCATGAGCCTAGTCGTTTTCGGGATCAGCTTGTCCCGACCACGAGGTGTTTACGACATTGAAGATATCAAATATGGTATGATGGCCCAAAAATGCCAAAAAGGCTGCCGTCTCCGGTAACTAATTTTGGGCCATAAAATCTGCGTCCAATCATATCAATCACTCGCATTATCGGACGAAAGCCCCAATCAGATATTTCCGCGCCGGAACAGAAAAGTCCACGTCCTCTCAAGGGTATTCTCGTCAAATCGCACCCGCTCCTATATAAACTCCACCGCCGTGCGGATCCGCCCATTTGTGGCCGAGACGGGCTCGCAAGCAACGCTCTCTCACAATCCCGGCGTCGTTTTATAGCCTCTCATGCCGTTCCCTCCGACTCGCCGTCTCTCTCCGTCACGCGACTGAGGAAGGGAAGTCCACCGCCGTTTGATGGCCGCGAGCTCCTCCTCTATAGCTCCTCAGCTGGTAGGACCGAGGGCCTCCAGACTTTCAGCTGCTGGCCGGGCCGCCGGAGCTCCGTTTCTGGTCCGGGTTTCCGCCAACGGTAGCGGAGCCACCGCCTGCAGCGCGAATGAGCTCGGACTTGCCCAGGGTCCTTCCTGCATATTCGTCGGGCCTATAGAGACTGCCAGCAAGGAAACGCTCGAAGCTCTGTACCGCCAAGTAGGTCTTAGTCTTGATTTTATCGATATCGGATTTCCACCGTTTTTAGCTTCTCGCGTTGTAGTTAGCTCAGTATTATGAAATTGTCGATTCTTACGAAGCTCATCAGTTGAAGTCGAAGATCTCATTGGTCGGTAGCTCGTCAATTTTGATGCTTGATAGGACTACCGCAGCATATTCAAATTCAATTACTCAATTACTGTTGCTATGATAGTAGTCGATCTCAATTTTCAGGAACTGGCCTCGTTAATGGATATTAAGCGCTCAGCTTGCAGTTTAGACTTGAGATTCGTATTACAGTGGCAAAGCAAACCTCTCGTAGTTGAGGGCATCTTGCCACCTGATAGACTATGGAAGTTTTAGGTCCATTAAGTACATGATTGTGTATTTTCATCTCTGAAGAGTACAGTGACAAGCCTTGGTTTATCGCAGCGTAGTGTTTTCATATTATTAATACTGCTCTCTGAAAGAAATCACGCATTTACTACGTACAGGCTCGAGATGCTTACTATAGTGGCAAGCCTTTGATAGTTGACGACATGTTTGATAGAGTGGAGGTGAATTATGAAGTTCTTGAAAATTTATCGTCTTGTGCTCATTTCTCTTTCTGGCTTTTTGGTGCCCATGTTTTCTGACATGAACTTCAAAAACAGCTGAAGCTACGTCGGTATGGTTCAAAATCAGTAGTGAAGTACCCCCGCTGCAGTCTTCGGCGGCAATCAACGTATGCTGATGCAGAGGTGATTCTCTCTGAAGCCTTAATATACATAATTAGATTCTAAGTTGGTGTTTTACAGAGCTCAATCCTATTTGCACAATATTTCATTCGTATAAATAAGAAACAGGCATAGTTGGAAGACTATTGAAGTTCTTGTTTGGGTCGGCGAATTACCTTTTTTTTCTTCACTGGAAGATTGATTGAAATGGATGTAGGGCAGGAAGATTTGTCTCAAGCTTTTACATTGGCGAGCATATGGATACTGTTTCTCGCAGTTGGAGGCTCTGCTTTTCTTGTGCCTATCCTTTACACCGTTGGGCTAGCTTCTCAAGATGAATTTAACTCGGGATTTGCCTACAACAGCCAAGCCCTGCAGCTTATGGCCGTGGCTAATGGCTTTCTCTTCATGGCAATGGGATCGCTGATTGGCTATCCAATTGTGTCAGCCTCTGGTAAGATCCTCTGCCAGCGATTTGCTTGTATGTTATTTCTATTGGTTAGACTGTTATTATCCTAATCCAGGAATCTATTCAGGAACATTACCAGAACTCTCGTCTTGACTCAATACGAGAACTCGAGGATAACATTGTATTTGCACATGATTAAATCCATTTTTCTAACATTGGACCTTTTATTGAGCAAGTTAAGCAACAGTTTTGCATAAAATGAGTCCTGCTAAGGATTTCCATGGCAAAGAAAAAATGCAGCCAGAGGGAGAAAATGCCTTACCATTAAGTTTCGAATAAAAATAATTCTTTTGAATTAGGAGCAGTTGGATGCGGCTAGTTAAGTGTTGGTCTCTAGACCTCATTTTTATTTGACTGCTGAAGTCATGCTTTACTGAGCTCTGTTTTTTCTCACAGTGAAAGTGCTCCAAGGTCTGTGGAGGAATGACTTGGCTGCATTGAAAGGGGCTTGCCCGAATTGTGGGGAGGAGGTCAGTCAGAACACTAACTCTTTGTCCAGAAAAGGCTTGACGATGTATAATTTATATCTATATATAAATATATATAGATACATGTATATACGAATGACCTTTTGTCATAATTTGGAGAGTATTAGAATTTTACCAGTTATCCTTGCTAACTAGTGATATTTCTATGCAGGTCTTTGCATTTGTAAAGTCAGATCAATCTAATGCCTCCCCTCATAAAGCAGATTGCCATGTCTGTGAATCTGGATTGGAATTCCGCACAAAGGCTGAGGTATGGAATGCTCCTGTCTCACAGTTTTATACTTGTTTAACCTTCAGATAAAAATGAAGAAATAAAGACATGCTGCGATCAATTTACAAACAAAAGGATGGTTTCAAGATGTACGTTTCTGTTGGCAGATATAGTTAATTTCTCATTTCCCTCCCTTTAGATAAACACGCTTTAGCAAATCTTTCTTTCAGAAAGGTACTCTCCACTTTGCGAATGATTCGTACAGTTGGATGATGCAATTACAAGGGTTTACTATTTATTGAATCCATGTTTGAGCGTTTATTGATCACGCTGAGCCTTTATTTGCTGTCCAGAAATCTGTCTCCAAACTTGGGCGGAGGTGGGTTTATGGCCGCATATACCTCGTTTCGAGGAGAGGGAGAGGTCGACAGCAAAGATGGATTTAATCCCCCTTGTACAACAGCATATAGAAATTCTTTCCAGCCGACCAAAAATCTATGGTTTGTTTGTGGCTGCAAGACAGATGGTATACTCGAAGTTCCCTTACAACAGGAAACAGAAATCCTCATTCCGCTTGTTTTATCCAATAAATACATATTAGCAAGAAAGGCAGACCTTATAAGATGGTATTTCATAGTTGCTATGTACTGAAGACTGATCTATTGAATTATTTTAGTGATTGTTTTCTCCTGTATTACCGATCTGTAGTATTGCTTTTTGAGCAAAATATACTGCATATCTCGTCCCAGGTAATATCGACCAGGATGAAATCAGCTCCAAGCTTTACTGTCAAAGATATTTCTTGCACTCAAAGTATTAGGACCATATGGAACCTAATATGAAAGAACGTATAGAAGAAAACTGGTTCTGACTTTCGTATAGAATGGCAGCTTCCTCGGACGAGTATGCTGTCATGATATAAGGAGACTGTCCTGAGATAAAACTATCAAGAAATTGTGGTAGTGTCGCTTCATTTGAAGATCGAGACAAATCTTTGATAAGCATTCTCTGACAAGCTATAATCATACATCAGTAAACCTGCAAGGCCCTTCTCAAATGCGAGTCCTGAAACAGCTATCCAATGGGGAAGAAAAAGAAAGAAAAACCAAAAACAAGGAGCTACTGCTGCTCTTCAAAATTAAATCTTGATACATCAAGACAAAAAAGTCGAATAACATTAGCAAATAATTGACAGTTTTTGATCTTCGGGGGCATAGCCGGGCTTTCCGACCCTAACTTTGCCCACGTGTCCATCAAAATCAGAAGTGTGCCAAGCTGTAGACTAGAATCCAAGCAAGCTGCAAGGCAAAGGTAACGATGCCTAAGTTAATTTCTGAAAGAGCATTCTTTCTCTACAAACACGGGGGAACAGGGAAGGGATGCCGACAGACCAGAAAGAGAGTCAAGGATGCGAACAACCCCTCCTGAAGGAGAGCCCCATGACCACCATACTCTTCCTCATCAATCTTTAATACCATTGCGTAGTAGCCATAGATGATCCCAGATGATAGCACCAAAAACCTGCAGCGCATTCCAGAATCTAAATAAATAACTCCCCCAGAAGTAGAATCCTCACCCCCATAAGCATCTTTCATTTTTAAGGTTACAACACAGGGAGCGCCATCACAAACTTTTAACAGTACAGATGTTCTCAGGGATACATGTTTGGGTCATGGATTCAATATACCAGACCATTGGAGAATGACCGGAACTGAAAGAGGAGCTGCTCTACTGGCACTACTGCCCACTGGTAAATTTCTGTCTTAAGAGTCCCAACCAAAGACGGGAGGAGTATGCGGATAGTTTTAACCATTCGGCTAAGGTTCTGAGATACTATCACATTCAGGTAGGAATTTACAGACCACCGAGGGCACAATTATCAGCATAATATTTTGCCCAATTTAGTGGAGGCTCCTAAACTTAACTAATTCATAGCTTAATTAATAGCAAGTACTTCATCCAATCGACGGCTTTCGAAGCATGAAATTGGCCAAACACAGAAGCATCCAGAAGGGGAGGTGGAACAACTTACATGACTATCCATATGCCCCCAGCCAACGGTATGGCACCGCAGAGCAACCCGCACACGAGCGCCACGAATTGTCGTATCCAGTGCAATGCATCTCCCAGCTGATCCTGCAATGGCGGAAAGGAAACATCAATTGTAGCTTCACAACATGCTAATAAGAAGTCCAGAATAATAAAGGTTATTGCTTGAAAAGTTGCACGCATCTACTGCATATCAAACTTCAATTGCAGTATACGATCACGGCGATCAAGGGAAAGACAGTAGGAATTCACACATACAAACACCACAGCCTATAATCTGATTCAACTACTCATTAAAGCATAAGCTCCATGAACATTGCAGATTGAGGTACAGTTACATCTTCCTATCGAATTGGAATGGATTGCAGGCTCTATAATCTGATCTAACGCAGAACCAAAAAAAAAAAAGAAAGGCCGTTGCTTGACTTCGATATGATGAATGAAGATAGAATTGCAGCGAAAACGGAGCTTACCTTGTCCCACGAGGCTTCTGGATCCAACCATTTAGCCAATTTCAGTTTGAACGGAGACAGATGTCCGTTCGTGTGTTGTTGCACATGGAGCTTCACCGATTTGCCTTCCTTCATGATTGAAAAGATCGGAGAATCTCCGGCGAAGGAAACTAAAGTTCCAACCACGAGTTAGAGCGGGAAGATGTGGTCGGGTTGCTTCGGAGATCGGATCCCTGCGAGCTAGGGCTTCGATTCCACCATAAATCAACTCCGCGACGAAGAGGATGAGCAGTGCATTCCTTCTTATTCTATTATTTTAATATCGCAAAATTATTAGATTAATAATAATAAAAAAGGAGAGAGAGAGAGAGAGAAAGACGTAGTGGAGTGGATGATGTGATCATGATGATTGATCAGAAAAAGACGGACTCGTTTGATCTGGAAAATAATCTTTTGAGCTATTACCAGTTCGCCCCTTAAACTTTATAAGGTTTTAAAATACATCCCGTAGTCTCAGTTTTTGGCATTTTACCCCCGCATCGTGCTGCCTGTGAACATAACATCTCCCACCAAGAACATCGAACGACCATAGAATTAACAGAGGATGTCAGCCAACGGATATGCGAGGAGCCCCGCACCGTGTCCTAAAAGGTATAATATCCTAACACATGCATATAATCGACATGTAAAAACTGTAAGTAAGATATTTCTCTTTCGCATAATTTATGTTTCTAACTCATGCTGCCGTTTATGTATATACTCATTGCACCATGCTCACGGGCCTCATCCAGCAAAGAATACTATAAAACCGATGAGTCGAATTCTACAATGGGGTACGGAACAGAATGGCCTGATATATCAATTATCAAGACTTCGGGTGTGAACATGAAAAATTTTCCTACTCCATATCCTTTTCATATCATTCGGTCATGATCGACAACTGGTGATATGGGCTCTCTTTCGAAGATGTATTGGTCTGGGCCGTTTGTGTGAAGCCTAAAGCCCGCCTTTGGAATACCTGGGCCCAGCCCATCATGATCTGCCTAATTTTGCACCTCGATGTTGAAGGATGCATCATTTTGCTCCTTGAAGTCTTACATTGATGCCGTCTGCACTCCTAAGTCGCCAATATGCACCCTGAAGTTCGCACTTCGCATCGCATTAAAATGTTACCGTTGTTTGGGAGGTCGTCACTATCTGATATAACGATCTAACTCACACAATAATTCAACTTAAACTATCATGTAATATGACTCGCGTTATTCCACTACAGGAATAATATATATTCAAACTGCCTATTATTTCTTTGATTGGGGTAGAACTACTCTCACGTATCAGTTTGATGGTGTACTATGTCATACCCATCAGTGAGGCTTTAATCGCTATGTGAAGCGCATCCGGGTTATGTTTCCCGAATACATGCATGTAATACGGCACTTTAATGAGGTTTTGGTCTTTGACGATGCAGGGAAAACAACAAAACTTGAGGGTGCAAATGTGAAATTCTCCCGCGAGATATTTTTCCGCGACTGCATTTTGAAAGCGCGTGGGAAGGAGAGAGAACCTTTCCTTCGTTATTTAAAAAACAAAGACAAATAAATCTTTCTGGAAAAAAAAAAGAAAAAGAAAAAAAACAAAAGCCAAAACCGCCAACGAGTCATCGCTGTGTTCCTCCCTTCAAAGCAAATCACATATCCTCTCTCTCTCTCTCTCTCTCTTTCTCTCTCTATATATTCAATTCCTTCAATCCCTCTCTCTCTCTCTCCGTGTATCGGTCCGTCGTCTGTCTGCGGGCCTAGGAACCATCGAGGAGTACCGGAAGGATTCCATTTCGCCGTTGCTCGGCTGCTGCTTCTCCATTTCTTTGGGTTTGAGCATCGGGGGGAGAGAAGAAACATGGGAAGCCCCAAGAAGAACCAGAACAAGGGCTTCTTTGCCGCCATGACCTCCGGCATCTCCATGTTCGGCAACGCCATCCACAGATCCGTCAACGGGTGCCCTCTCCTTCTCCCCCTCTCTTATCTCTTTCTGCTTGTCAACTCATTCGGTCGTCCGATCATCCATGATTTAATTCGGGATTCGGTAGCGAATTGCTGCAGTTTGAAGTCCCTGTAGCTTCTTTCCGCTGCAGATTGGGTTGTTTTTCCATCGGGGATTGACTTTTCATACTTGTTTGATGCACGATCTGCTGATTGTGCGTCACTTGCTTGTCATCATGACCCGAAGAAGCTGAATTGAACAATCACATATGCTTTTGGCTTATAGCTGGAAATTGGAATTGAATTCCAAGCTTCACTCGAGCTCTTCCAATCCTCGTGGTATTGCCTGCTGTTCCAGCATAGAACTTGCACCCAGCTGGTGTTTGAGCTGCTAGATGATCTGGTCGATGTAGGAATTTCGAGCTCGTAGGGACATGTTGCATACCATCTCAATGCTCCTAGATTTGGGATACCCGTTTAGGTGGATGGAGAGGGCCTTGCAAAGTTATAGTTTATGCTGTGGCCGTCATTAGATATGCTCACCTGAAACTTCTTGGACTTCTTTGACAACAGTTTGGAAATGCAGTACTGCTTGCGTTTGGTTTTCGAGTTGGATTATGATCTAACTCAACTTGATTTCGTGCAATGATTGCAAGTTTTGACGAATATATTGATGTGTGAAAATATATATATATATATATATGTATGTATAAATATAGATGTGAAAGTAGATGGAGAATTTATTATTAAAAAGTTTATTATAAAATGGTTAGGGAAAAGTATGAGTGAAAAATTATTATTAAATGGAAGAAAAAAGAAAAAATAGTAATGATTATATTGTTGAATTTCGGGAAAAATAGAGTTGAGTTGGGTAAAGTTGGATTATTATCCAAAAACCAAACGGATAATTTAGTTAGGTCTGACAACATGTCAATGGTATGGTGATTTTGGGGCAATTACGATTATGTAATCCGGAAGCCCCTCCGTTTTTGCTTGATATGGCAGAAAATGTTGTAAAATTTATGCATTTGTATTGTGACTCTGTGATCTTTGATTGCTTTGTAATCGATACTGATGCTTGTTTATTCTGAATGGTTCTCTTCCCTCTTCTTTCCAGCTTGCTTGGTTATGAGGGACTAGAAGTCATAAATCCTGAGGGAGGTAAAGAAGATGCGGAGGAGGAAGCTCATAAGGGAAGATGGAGGCAGGAGGTATGCTATTCCGTGCATTATTTACAGTCATGTACTGTTATTCTTGTGTTCCAAAATCTTAAGGATGACGATTTCCTTCATTTTCTAGGACCGAGACAGTTACTGGAAGATGATGCAAAAATATATTGGTTCAGATGTCACATCGATGGTGACACTTCCTGTTCTCATTTTTGAGCCAATGACTATGATTCAGAAAATGGCAGAGGTTTGCGTGCCGTGCTTGGGAATTTATTCATGTTTTGTCCCCCTTTCTTTTAAGCCAATACTTACTGAAATACTACAATTATGTGATGACAGTTGATGGAATATTCTCACTTATTGGATAAGGCAGATGAATGTGAGGATCCCTACATGCGATTGGTCTATGCAAGTAAGTATACTTCTTGGATACTTATTTCCAGACTACTGAAGCTGGTCCACTTGGCTGACTAATTTTGTTAATGAACTCTCAGCTTCATGGGCCATATCAGTCTATTATGCCTATCAGAGAACCTGGAAGCCATTCAATCCTATTCTTGGCGAGACCTACGAGCTGACGAATCATGGTGGTATTACATTTATCTCGGAGCAGGTGAGTCTGTGGTAATAATGGAACTACTCGTCTGTCGTTTTATCTTTATTCAATATTTTTGGTGCATGCTAACGTTTCATAGTGTTGTGCAGTCCTTTCTCCTCATCCATTTCTCTCTTCTTGTGGCCTACTTAATCAGTTTTTGACAATGCCTTAATGCATCTCTTTCTGAGAGATAAGAACAGCATTTAATTGGCGTTGATCTGATAGTATTTGCTGTCTGTCTTAGGTGAGTCATCATCCTCCTATGAGTGCTGGGCATGCAGAAAATGAGCATTTCGCTTATGATGTGACATCAAAGTTGAAAACAAAATTCTTAGGGAACTCTCTTGACGTTTACCCTGTAGGAAGGTAAAGACACGCTTCTCCTAGTAGACAATAATTGCAATTGGCATGCATATATGTATCTTCGAACACTTGGACAGACCCATATAACTTCTCTGACCTGAATGCAGAACACGCGTGACTCTCAAACGCGATGGTGTGGTTCTAGATTTAGTTCCCCCTCCCACTAAGGTAAACAACCTGATCTTCGGAAGGACTTGGGTCGATTCACCTGGGGAGATGATCATGACAAACTTGGCTACGGGAGACAAAGCTGTACTGTACTTTCAACCATGTGGCTGGTTTGGGTAAATAGCAGATCTCTTTGTTGCATGGCATATCATGCGCTATCTGCCAGCGGCACTAAATTGAATATTGTTGTTGATTGCAGAGCCGGTCGTTATGAGGTGGATGGATATGTTTATAATGCAGCTGAAGAGCCAAAGATATTGATGACAGGGAAGTGGAATGAATCAATGAGTTACCAACCATGTGATATGGAAGGGGAGCCCCTTCCGGGTACAGAGCTAAAAGAGGTTTGTATCTTTATCCGTGCTAATGAATCAATACTCATAGCCCACAGGGACTGTCTTCTCAAATTCTTTTTAAAATGTTAGTCTGGAATCTCACCAACTACTGCTTTTCATTGGCATTCTGCAGGTCTGGCATGTTGCCCCGGTGCCAGAAAATGACAAATTTCAGTACACCTATTTCGCACACAAGTTGAACAGCTTAGAGACTGCTCCGAAGAAGCTATTGGCATCAGATTCTCGGCTTCGTCCCGATAGATATGCACTTGAGAAGGGTGATATATCGAAGGCTGGTGCCGAGAAGAGCAGGTATAACTCTCTCTTTATCAGATCTTTATGCTAGGAAGTTGTTTTTAAACATATTCTTTGGAGGTCTGGTTTTTATGTTTTCCCTCCCAATCTTTCAGTTTGGAGGAGAGGCAAAGAGCAGAAAAGAGAAACCGGGAGGCCCAGGGCCATAATTTCGCACCTAGATGGTTTGATTTAACCGATGAGGTCACCCCTACGCCCTGGGGAGACTTGGAAGTGTACCAGTACAATGGGAAATACTCCGAACACCGGGCTGCTGTGGATAGCTCTGACAGCATCGACGAGACTGATGTCAGATCTGTTGACTTCAACCCATGGCAATACGGTAATCTCTCCACGGAATGAGAGGACGTGCCCGGTTGTTGATGTTTTCTGGCTTTCTGCTGGCTGCTATTTCGATCTTTGGGTTTGGAACTTTGGTGTGAAATCTTACGTTTTTCCTAGATTGCCTCGATAAGATTATATTTACAGTAGATTTTTCATTTGTTAAATCTCATTTTGGATATTATTTTCTCTTGTATCACCAAACTGCATGTCGTGCTAGCGCGATGTCAGAACCAAAGATATATTTCTGTGTAGTGAAGGAAGTTCATACAAATGCTTTCCTCCTCATTCTTCGATCCGATTTGAGTTCACTCTAAACGCGCTGCAGAAGTATAGAGGAGAAGAAAAATGAACTTGCAGTCGTTTATATAATAATCGCAGAATGACCGCCTTGGGGTTGGTTGTATTCCATTATTATTGTTTATTTTATATTATATATCCAGTGAACGAGACATGTCCCAATTTTGGTCATTTTCCATTTGAATGTTTACATTCCAATTCGATCCATCATAAAAGCTCGTTGACACTGCGGCTTCAGCCATCACATCTGACCATGTGAGGAAACACCGAAAAGTGTCTTACGATGTCAGCTAGCTTAGTCATAAATATCTGAAAACGCTTTGTATATACGTGATCCGGATCGGTGTGGGGTCTGCCCGGATGTTTTATATGCAAGTGGTGCAGCCGTCTCATTCAAGTAAAAGATATGGCTGTCATGACTCGTACATCTCGGCCGAGTGGTCTCGGGATTTTCCTTGAGTGAAAAGAAATGGTGAGCTTTGCTTGTATGGCAAGGTTAACAACGTCCAGGTGCAACGAGTGGGCCTGGCCCACGACTAAGTGAGCAAAAGTTGGCCCAGCCCACGACAATAGTGGGATCGATCCTCCACTTGTTTCCAACTTCTTTCCCTTCTCGACCGGAAATCTCCTTAATGCAATTGCAATTCCAATTCCCACATCCTACTCAAGGAGAAGGATTCTTTCTTTCTTTCTTTTATATATATATATATATTAAAGGGTAAATTACACTGGTGGTTCAAAAAATTTTACAAATATTTCAATGTGGTACAAAATATTTTTTTTGCTATTTGATGATACAAAATGTTTCGAAATTGTTTCAGTATAATACAAACCGTTATCTCCCTATTGACGCCGTCAAGCCGTCTTTACAAGATCTGTAATTTTTGCACCATCACGTAACTTACGTAAAACATTTTGTACTATTAAATTACAACTTCAAAACATTTTGTACCATCATATAACGTCCCACAAAAACTGATTTTGCACCATCAGCGTCGATTTGACGGCGTCAATGGTGAGATGACGGTTTGTACTATACTGAAATAAATTTAAAACATTTTGTACCATCAAGTAGCAAAAATAAAATTTGTACCATATTGAAACATTTGTAAAATTTTTTGAACCACCAGTGTAATTTACCGTATATTAAAACATGTCCATCATGCTTATGGAGAGGGTACAGAGTTGTCCCCTACTCTCGGCGAACCACACTTTCTTCTTTTTATAAATTTTTTAATTCTTCTCATATATTAAAAGGGCCCATCATGCTTATGGAGAGAGTACAGAGTTGTCTCCTATTCGCGGCGAACCACACTTTTTTCTTTTTACAATTTTTTTAGTTTTTTTATTAATCGATGTACAAATTATTTCTAAGGTGTATATTGCGTAGCATCCAAATGTCCAATGCATCTGATTATTTTATGTGCAAGTAAGGCCGGCCAATAAGGTGATAAAATTCTTCTAATTGTGATTTCTTTCCAATCATAAGACTCGCACGTAATACTTTAATTTAATGTCTTAATCAATTGAAGTACACATATTATTTTTATAAAGATGCGAGGAAAATAAAAGGAAGGGGAAAATAAATGATAGGTAAGATGCGAAGTTATGTATTTGGCGAAAAGTCTTTACAAATCCTCCACTCTCGGTATTTATAGGCCATATGACGCATTCCATGCCAAAGAATGGACAAGTTACAATAATCGGAGCAATTAATGCTATCTAAGGAACATATAACCAATGTGATAAGGAAATCACTCATTCAATGCCTAATAAAGTTTAAATCAAATCGCATCTAAGCTAATAAGGAAAGCCACACAAACTAACAGCTCATTACCATGTCTCGGCCACATTTCCTTTGGTTAGCATCGAATCTTGCCTTTCCCGGAATCCAGTTGTCTTTCCTTATCTTTGGCTGACCAAATTTGGGTTCAGCAGACCGGACACCATCTGCGTGACTTGCCCAAAAAGAAAATATTCGGTGGGTAATACACAATCAAGTGATTGTGTAAAACTGCACCTCCGAATGACACCGCGTGACTTGCCCAAAAAGAAAATATTCGGTGGGTAATACACAATCAAGTGATTGTGTAAAACTGCACATCCGAATGACACCTATGAAGTAAAAAAGAGAGAGTTGTTGACGGGAACACCTGTCATTCGGAGGTGAAATTTTACACAACTACTGGATTTTGTATTACTCATCGAATATTTTCTCTTGCCCAAAACATGTTAATGGGTTGCTCTTCATGAATTGCGTTGTTGGGCTTCCCTCTCCGACGTTGGGTTTCAAGCATTGGCTAGAATGACTCGATCAGGCCTTGTCCCCACGCGTTAGCTTCAATCAAAACTCCAAAAGTCTTAGGTTGCGTTTGGTTTCATAGTAGGATTTTAAAATCAGATTTTGATTTTAATTTTGAGTGGAATAAATGGGATCCACCCTTGGATTTTGTATGAGTTATGTTGTTTTGTTGTGGAAAAAAGTGGTATAAATGAGGTCACTTTTTGACTTTGTATGAGTTATTTTGTTTTGTAGTGAGTAGAGTCAAGTTAGAATTGTAATTCTAAAATACTATCATAAAACCAAACAAGCACCCGTTCACGTCCAGAATTCCGCAAAGCGATGAAAATGAGTGTAAATACCTTTATTCAAATCGGTTCGCACTTTTTCGGTGAGGCGTTATGTAATTTTGGTGCGATGGTTAAATGTGAATATTGGCAGGCATAAATACTCGAATTATTACCGCCTTGAGTTATTTGTTTTCTTAATGATTTTTCTGACAGCCACTCAATTTCGTTCGGTCAATTATCTTTTCTCGTCGAGGTTAATTCCAAAATCTAATGATTGATTATTAGAAATAAATCAATATATTCTTGATCTTTTCCGGTGAATTATTGTTTACCATGTCATTGGAAAGAGAAGTAATTAAAAAAAAAAAAAAGAATGACAACAACCGATTTGCAAAATTAGATTCTGATTAGGGGGCCCACCAATTTGAATAGAGAAAACTAACAGTTTGGTCCTTGAAATTTTAGCGATCCAACACTTAAGGACCTGAATAATTTTTGCCAACACTTGGGTCCAACATTGGCCATTTCGTTATACACTTTTGGTCCACCCGTCACCTTCTTTGACGATAATCTCATGTGGCACCTTACCCATGAATAACTCCGTCAACAGTTTGCCACGTAACACAGATAAACGACTGCATTTTATGGACACCCCTTCCCATATAACGGAATGGCCAATGTTGGACCCAAGTGTTGGCAAAAATTATTCAGGTCCTTAAGTGTTGGTTCACTGAAATTTCAAGGACCAAACTGTTAGTTTTATAAAATATACATCACCTACACATCTATCTCGACCCAATCCGCTTTATTATAAAGAAAACACTACAAAGCATCTTTTTAATAATTGAGAAATAAAATTACATTAACTTCCGTTTTTTATTTTATTTTATTTTTATATATTTGAATATTTAATAATGATCACTGAAAGTAAATCATAATTTACGATCTAAATAGCAGTGATTTGCCGGCATACTATTATAGTAGTGAAATACAATATCCGTAGACAAGCTACGTTATGCGTAGGTGATATGTCCGGCATTGAAAGGATTAGACGAAGTTTAAGTCCTTAAAATCATCATAGTTGTGTCTTGTGTGTGTGTGTGTATATATATATATATATATATTATAGAAGTTTTTGGTGAAAAAAGAAAAGAAACTATGGGTGGGCCTTCATATCACGTGCCGTAGCCCATTCCTATGCCCGCTCTAATATTCCATCCGCTGGGCCCACATCTTCTCTTTGGGGCCCACCGTGATTAACGTCACGTCCCTTCACTTATCCAGAACGTGACGCTGCCATCCATGTTGGCTCTCCATCCGCCACGTGGACCCGGGCCGCCGTCAGTAATGACGGAGATTCCATTTGCGCCGTCCCCCGGAGATAAGACAGATAGATACTAGATAGCGCCATCCCGCATCAAATTCAAACGACGGGCACCACTGACGTTCTTTGTCTCCGTTTGCTATAATGACAGGTCTCGACGAATCAACCAATGACGATGCGTTTTTCCTCCATGTAGGACATGACTTGTCTCACGTGGCAATTTTGAAGATAAATTAATTGAATGCAACCGATCAATTGTTTTGCTCGGACCAGCAATCAGTCTTTTTGCCTCTTCAAGAATTCATAGGAAAGAAACATTTCGAATCAGCCTGTTGAAACGACATGCATAATATCAAATTGACAAGTTGAAGCCCACGATTTCCTTATTTATCGATCGATGATCTAACCCAAAAGTTTTTATTAAAATATCTATATATCTATCTTTAATGAGTTTGATTCAGAATGCTTGGTTTATAGTATGCTCTATGAAAGTACCCTAATTTATCCGATCACTAAATCATAACCTGAAGCATGACTATTACACAATGAATTTGCACCCTTACACGACTTAAAAGCAAGATGTTTTGGTTCGGTTCTAATTTTCTCTTGGCTATTGGTTCAATTCTGATTTGCTTGACTAGCCTTTCACTTTATTTGAATCGGGAAATGAAGGTGACTACGGAATTGTTATCAAATTATTATTAAAAATGTAAAATAAATTATGCTTCCATCCTTATTAGTGGAACTTGATATACTACTTCATTAATCCTGGTTGAGTGGAGCTTCTTGAAATCAAAGTTGAATTGTGCGATTATTAAAGTTCAATCATTACTTTTTTATCTTCAATCACATTATTGTAACCCCACTTAAATAAATAAATAAATAAATATAAATACTTTTTTTATCAACATATTTATTTGTCTTTTACCTTTTTCAATGGTAATGAAGTTAAATTTCGAAATTTAACCCTATTACCAATTGAACTCTTATTTTAGTTTGGTTCTTTTTTTTTTTCTCCACAAACATAAATTATTAAAATACATAATATTAATCGATTTCTTTTTTATCTTCCTAATTTTCGGAATCAAGAAAAAAAGTTAAAATGGTTTTATGTGGGTGGGGAAAATTAATAAAATTAAATTAAAAGAAGAAATAGGAATAAAATTGAAGTGGAGGGTCACGAATTTCTCCGACGTGTGACGCAACGTAATTCTCGAGGGACGCGAGGCAGCAAGAAGCCACATGATCCGAAAGCTCGCCACGTGTCCCCATCCAACGAGACCAAGGGAGCTGGTGGGCCACCCATTAGGGGAGAAGAACCGGTCCCTCGAGGCTCCGCCAATAACCGGCTGTAGCCGGTGGACCACCGGGGAATTACCGATAGATCTGGTAGGGGGGTGGTTGTCTGTTGGGTATAATAGAGCGCTCGTGGGGGTTTAAGGCCTACGGTTTTGAGTGGTTGTCAGAGGGTTTTACCGATCAGAAAGAGAGAGAAAAGAAGGGAAACAAAAGATTCCTCCACCCTCAATCATGGGATAGAGTCGTAGAATGTGAAGCTCTTGATCTTCGGATCCCCCGGCAGCTCTCCCATCCCACAATTCTCCTGTGAATTTCCTGGAATTCTCAGCTCAATTTCGACTTCTGGACCGGCGCCATTGTTTGAGGTGAGCACAGATCAGTTGCCTCGGGTTGCTGTGCCTGGCCCTGGAGAATTTTCAAGGATTTAACGTTTTTGTGGAATTTTTCTGACACCTGAGAGGCTAGAAGCTGAATATTTTGGAATTTTTTTTACCCGTTTTCCTTTTTTGGAAAAAAAATTATGATCTTTTTTGAAATCTTTTTGGTTTGATTAAACTCTGTCTTTTGGCGAAATTGGGGTTGAAGGTGCTAACCAACGATCTCTGTCGGACGTTATTATTATTATTATTATTATTATTATTACTATTTGATTTTCGAGGAGTTCAGTTCTACGTAGAAAAGTAGCAGCATGAATGACACGACATGATCGAGATAAGTGTTTTTTGAAATTTTTTTTAAAAAAGAAAGTAATTCTTTTGTTTTGGTTCTTGCAGGGCCTGTGATTCCTTCTCTAGCAAGTTTCTCTCCCTTTTCATCTTAAACATGCAAATGAAGTCCATTTCGTGAATTTTTCCATCAAAAACCGTTTTCGCAACACAGAAGTAACATGGTTGATGCTGTCTTCAACCTGGATTTAGAGTTTTTAAGCCTTGTTTTTTTCGTTTGGGTTAATTGCAATGCAATGGAAATTCTCATGCTGCTGGGTTTTGGATTAGGTTCTGGAGGTTTGTGCAATCGAATTACGGTTACCTTCCAAATGGATTGAAGAATACCAGTTCCCTGCATCTTATGTCTCCGTTTTTGGTATGATCTCTGCGATATGGTGTTGAATAGGAGGTTAGAATATGGATTCAATGGCTATCAGGTGCCTGCAATGCCTCGGGCTGCCCGATCAGCTAGAGTAAGCTTCTTTCACAATCATTCATCGATTTCATTTTCGCCAATTTCAACGTCCGTAGCATCTGACTATGGATCTCTGACCTGAGCCTTCTGATGCTTTCATGTTTCTCTAGAGGAGAGGTTCGCCTAACAAGAAAGTTGAAGACAATAACATGTGTGCATTCGACTTATTGGCCACCGTAGCTGGTAAGCTATTGGTCGGGAAAGATAGTTCTCCCTCTTCAAGCAATTTGTCGACTAAACAAGATCAGTGTGCAATCACTGTTGGCAACATTAAGGAAGAATTTCAGGCTCCGCAGAAACAGTTGGAACTGCAACCATATGACCAAGGATCCGGTGATATGATCTGCTTGGGTCCGAAACTTGTACCTGACTATCACAATCCTGTTAATTCTTTTAAAGAAGCTAATAAGGACGCACTGGGGTGCGCAGATACAATAGTAAATTCAGATGGCTCAGGTGGGTTAGCTTCTGAGAAGTTAGGAAAAGATGAAATGAGATATTTTGCTGAGAAGGTAACATTAGGTTCAGTTGAACATGGAAAACCTTCCAATTATAACTCGGAGGATGAAACCAAGAGGAAGAATGTGGTGGAACTGCTTAATTCCGGGAATGCTCCCCATGGTACCGGAGCCAATATGTACAGTGCTATAGGGGATCAAGTTGTTTGGGATGCAAAACCTCTTGTACAAATTAGTTCATACAGTAATGCCAAGATGTCTTTTAAAGAGACTGAGGAGCCTGGTCCTCGTAATTTATTTTCCCAGGTTAGGGATAATGTAGCATTAGATAGTAAAGATGATGACGAAAACTCCTCGGGGTGCACCCACCGTAGCACCACAAAGAACTCCTTTAAGCCTGCCCCATGTATGGGAGACCGGAGAATCAGGAAGGTACTGGCTTCTAAATATTGGAAAGTAGCTACAAAGTGGAAGGAGAAGCTGTTTTCTAGAAATGGTAAGTTTATTAGCTAAAGTTTTACGTTTTTTCCCTCCTGTCTTGGGTTATAATCCTGGCAAACTTACTGGTGGTCGGTATGCATCTGCAGATGTGGATTTGAAGGCTGATGGCTTTGACAAGAAGAGCTTTTATAAACGCCAGAGATCTCAGCGGAACTTCCCTTTCAAGAAGAGGAAATTTTTTGATTTGAATTGTGAATCGAACTCTGACGGAGAAATTAGTGGAGATAGCTGTGGTTGGTTTTCGATTATGCATCTGCTTTCTCTAGTTAGTACTCGTTTTTTCCTTTGTTAGTGGGATAATCATGCCCGCATTTACATGTTTGTCCCGCTTCTCTTGCAGCTGATCGGGAAATGTCATCAGTTGCAGGACAGCATTCACCATACCAGTCTGCAAATCCCCATGGTAAGTGAGCTTTTGATGACAAAATGAAAACTATGTAACTGGTCTTCAGAATCTAAGAGTCATGAATTTATTTTTTTTCCCTTTTACCTAGTGAGGGTGAGGATCGAGTCTTTTAGGGTGCCAGAGCTATTCATCGAGATTCCAGAAACTGCTACAGTTGGTTCCTTGAAGGTACGGTTTTGTCGCTTCTCGTGCAAATACTTTTCCTTAGATCCCTCTCATTGCAATGATTTTGTTATTCTTATTGATAAATGGTTTTCCCTCTACTCTTATTTGTTTATTTCTCGGCATCTACAAAATTCTGATGGTCATCATTATTTTTTTTTACTTAATATTGGCCCAGAGGACAGTTATGGAAGCTGTGACTGCAATTCTTGGAGGTGAATTACGTGTAGGTGTTGTACTTCAGGGGAAGAAAGTTGGAGATGACAGTAAAACTCTAGCACAGACTGGAATTTGTCATGGCAATAATCAGGTTGATGCTTTGGGTTTTACACTTGAGCCTAACTCTTCACAGGATCTCCGTTCTGCAACTCCAAGGTCCAGCCCCTCTCTTGTTCGTCGCAATACATCCTACCCTCACTCGAGGTAAAGAAAAGGAGAAGTTGCAAATTACAGTAAATGCTCGAGAGTTTCGCAATAGAATACTGGTGCTTTAGCGGATACAAGTCTTAGATGATGCAGCCTGATATTTGTATCTT
Source organism: Punica granatum (assembly GCF_007655135.1). Taxonomy (NCBI): domain Eukaryota; kingdom Viridiplantae; phylum Streptophyta; class Magnoliopsida; order Myrtales; family Lythraceae; genus Punica; species Punica granatum. Next base: position 38,729,422 of record NC_045129.1, read on the forward strand.
GATGCAACTCTAATATGTGTATCTAACTTTGGGTTAGAAATTGTTTGGTTAAAGAATCTTTCAGAAGATTCTTATTTGGCCTTCCTCATCAGGTATCCACCTGCTCGAACTGAAGCTCGTGAGGGAATTTTTGATGAGCCTCAAGCGGTCAACAATTTAGGGAACTCAGCTGAGAGTGACCGTGGTTCAGCTACCTCTCCAACTGACCTATCAAACAAGGGCCTTGCAGACTCTAAGGCACTTGTGCCAGTCTCTGCTCTGAACAGGGAGACTCTCGCTGTGGTTCCAGTTCGTCGGAAATCAAAACATTCTGAGATCGCCCAGCGACGCATTCGTAGACCCTTCTCTGTTGCTGAGGTGGAAGCTCTTGTTCAAGCCGTTGAAAAACTCGGCACTGGAAGGTATGCATGATCGAATCACAATCATCATCTAGAAAAAAAGAAGCTGGTCAAAGCTTGGAAACAAGGCCCTTTAGGTAGGGGGGGTGCAGTACTGATACTGTTTGTGATTTTCACTTTTTTCCATGGAGCTGAACAAAGCTTTTCTCTTTAACTCTGCAGGTGGCGAGACGTTAAGCTTCGGGCCTTTGATAGTGTGAAACATCGGACTTATGTCGACTTGAAGGTGAGGATTTTAAACTGCAGACTGTATTTCATGAGGATCCCTTTTTCGGTTGTTATGTTTACCATATTTCCTTTTACTACTCCATCTCCATTTTGAGATCTGACTCCTGTTATCGAGATCTGCATTGGCAGACAGACAGAAATAGAGATAACGAGATAATATGCAGGACAAGTGGAAGACGCTGGTGCACACAGCGAGAATCTCCCCGCAGCAGAGGAGGGGGGAGCCGGTGCCTCAGGAGCTGCTGGACAGAGTCCTAACTGCCCATGCCTACTGGTCCCAACAACAAGCCAAGCAACAGCTCAAGCACCACCATCGCCGCCACCACCACCATCACCACCAACCCGAGACCCGTCTCCTCCTCTGATCCGATTCCTCAGAAGTGCACGGGAAAGGATCAGATATTCGATATCGTTTAAGGAAGGTACATCTACTGTATCTAATTATGTAATTTTCTTACTTGTATTGTCTGCTCCGTGTTCTGGTGACTTGTAAAAAAGCAAATGACGAAAAGGGATTGGGAAGTCCTCCTGTAAATGGGAGAGCAAATTCTTTCCTTCCTTTGTTTTTTAGCTGTTGTCTATGGCACACTCCCATGAAATTTCCTTCTGTGGATAGGACATGTTGTAAATGTCTTTTTTACCGGAATAAGACCCCTTCCGAGTTAATAAATATGTTATCTAGTAGCTTATCCGACACGCGTGAGATGTTATAATTAACATCGCATTCGAGCACGAGCTTATTCCTTTTGTCATTTTCAATAGATAAGTAATTTTGGTTGAGAATTGCAGATAAGCAAGTATGGAGACTGGGTAGGTTTTCTGGCCAGAATTCAGCTGGCCGTCTCTTTCGTTTCTCTTTTGAGGGATAAGCATTAGGTGCCATCTGCTGAGGGAAAAATTAAAAAAAAATTTTAAAAAAAAAGAAAAAAAAAATTCCAACGCTTATGTGGTGGGGAAGAAAAACTGAGAGTTCACTTTGGATAATGAAGAGATCATTTTCTTTTATTTATACTTGTGTGGTAAGAAAGATTTTTAATTTCATTTATTATCACCAGATTACTGATGAACCGTTGGTCATTTTCTTGTAATATATACTTTTACTGATAGTCATCTAGTAAATCGATACCGTGCCTCGAGAAAATCTCATCTTATGAGAAACGATGAATATGGTCGGTGATGTGATTTTCTTTATAAGACCATATGATCAGTCGCAACGATCGTTCTACTTATGATTTGCGAAAGATTATACCGACACAAATATGGTCCAAATTTATGTTTTTCAATTTTATATAAGCCAATAAAGTATGAAGCTAGTACTTTCTTATATGTTGGGGGTGGGGGCGTGGAAGGAGGGACCCAAAAAAAAAAGAAAATGAAAAAACGAGGGAACGTTCTTAACTCTAGATGGGCTCGGTGTCAGGGCTATCTGGGCCAAGCGTGGGCATGATCACAGTGGGCCTCTATGACTGATCCGGCCCAATACAACGCTATGTTTGGTTTCAGAGTCGCGATTTAAAATTTTAACTTTAACTTTAACTCAATACACTACACAATAAAACATATTTTTCCAAAGTCAAACTGATGGGCCCCATATATTATTTAATATACAATAACATACACTACCTAATACACTACACAACAAAACTGATGGGATCCACAGGCCCTACATTTTTTTTTTCATAATCAAAATCAAAGTTACAAATTCAAAACTTTAACTCTGAAATCAAACGCACTGATAGGGTAACTTCGTCGTTGAATCGAGAACGGCACATGACCGGGACAATGAGTCGTGCTAATTGGCGAAAACAACTTCGAAGAAGTTTCTGGGGGCAGAAGAAAGAAACTGAGCAAAAAAGCGAGTTGGAAAATTCAAAGCCGTTCACACGGCAAAAGGCGATGAGAAGATGAGACGAAATATGAAAGAAGCACCAAAAGTCATGTCCACTTTTATCTTTAAAAATATAAAGGATGAGCCGACACTTTCTGACAATGATGATTTTGCAATATTAAACCCTAATACGATCACCAATCAAACCCATTTAATTTGAAATTAGCCGAGTCTCCAATCCTAATCCGAAGAAGACTTTGCCTCTCTTGGAAAATTAATGGACGGGACAATTCCTTCCTAGAAAAAAAGATGTCTAATTGGTTTATTCATTAGTGGAGTCCAGTAGATCTATAATTATATAAATGACTTGGACATCCAATCCGATCCATGTCTTGGTTTCTAGAGCTTTGTGGAAATCTGCTTGCTGTTTAATATAAATGTGGGTTCCAGAAAAAAAAAAGTGGTAAAATGCGAGTGAGAGCTGTTGAAGTCATCGTTTTCTTTTCCCCTTTTCTACTTTCTTTCGCACTGTTATGCACAACTGCAAGAGCTCCCTACTGCAAAGCATTATCGAGCGCGACAGAGTCGTCCGAATCGGAAATGATGCTGGGATTTATGTACGACTGAACCGTCATCAAGTTCGAGTTCCTCTTAAGAACTAAGAACCAGTTTGCAACGTGTTCCATGCGTAACAACTATATGTAGAGTCTCTGATCGTAGACTGTCCAACTACGACGTTACCTCAAGTAAGCCTTCGGCATCCAGAGGTTGACCATACATATGTACTTGTAGGGTTCTAATTTAGCATGCAAAATGTCATAAATTTGCTCGCTCTTTTGTTCGTTTCTTTGTAATCCACACTCAATCTCAGGTGGTCGAGTGGTCCTAACTCATGCAAAGTAGCCATAAAATCCCAGGACTTGCTCGGTACATATTCGGCACACATACAGGAAAAGTAACACCTATTCGCTTGCGAATCAAGCACTCGATAATTCGGAGTTGGAGTTAGTGAAAGTTGCGGACTTTATTTGATTTTAGCTCCATTTATCTTTAAATTTAACGAAACAATTATTACTTTTTTTAAAAAAATTTTAACAATTCAATTCAATATTTAATACTGAATTCATTCAACTATTCATTATCTATAATTTAACAACGCAATCATTACTTTCTCTCAATTATTCATTATCTTTTTTCACATTTTCTTATAATTCAATAACACAATCATTACTTTTTTATTTTCTCCATTCACCTTATTATTACAACCCCAATTAAATATAAATATATATATATACATAGTTAGAATGGCGTAGGGTTAACTCAAATCTATTTCCAAATAACGCGTAGTAATTCTCTTTTCTGTCCGCTGGCACTTGACCAAATCGGACGTCGTTGCGGTCGGATTGCCCGTTGTTAAGTTAAGACCAAATACGGACGCGCTTAACCATCACGATTAAAATGCTTTAGCAATTCACCTAATAAAAAATGCTTTAGTAATTAACCCGGGAATGGGGTCATCACGAGGGGGACCGCTCAGACACCGCCACGTGTTGCGGGGCCCCACCGAGTTGACTGCACCTTTAAGTCCGCCCAGGTACGAGCGACAGGCCTACGGTGTGCTCAACCCGACCAACCAGTAGTAGGCAGCCGCGTCACAATGCGTTATGACGTTTCGTCATCCTGTTCGCGGGAGCTTATCCATCAGTAGTATCGGATGCAGAATATCAAAAACCAGCTGATGGACTGCTCGTTTAGAATACGATGAATGACCCGAAATAGACGCACTTCCTCTCCCCTCTCTCTCTCTCTCTCTCTCTCTCTCTCTGTGTCTCCCCTCCCTTCGTCTCTGAGAGGTTCTGAGGAAGCTTAAGCTTAGCTCGTGAGGCTCTTTCTGCTATGACGAGGAAGCTACCGACCTCTTGCCGGCGCCGCGTCTTCGCTGTCCCTCATCCCTCTTGATCGGGTAAGCTCAACCCTCCTAGTAGTCTGACTCTCGCCCCTTTATACTGTTCCCGATGAAGCTCATGCTCAACCATAGTTTGTTAGGTCATCTGTTTTGGGAAAGTTCTAGCGAAAGTAGTATTCCGATGTTTAGGTTTATTTCTCGATTAAGGTTCGCCGCCGAGTCCGATGTTATTCTTTCCTTGGCTGCCAGTTCTGTGATGCGAATTATCGATTTGATTTGTTCATCTGTTGCTTAATTGTAGGGAATTTCGTGGAACTTACATCGAGCTTGATTTTGAGAGTACATGTTCTGAGGCTCTGAGCTATATGGAGCTTTCTATTTGAGGAGATACTGAGTTTACACGGATTGAAAGACGAGCATGGATCCTTATTTTGTCCAACCCTGTCACCCCTTGAACGGTTTTAGTTTCCGGGAGGAGAGCCTCTTCCCTTTCCCCCATGGAAATCTCTCTGCCAGCTTAAGTTTCAGTCCTTTCCCTTTTGTGGCTTCGGAACCTAGCAATTCCCCCGCTACTTCAAGCGTTGTCGCAGAGGGGGATCTCCCTTTTTGTGATAGCGATCTTGATGATACTGTTTTCAAGTATATAAACCAGATGCTCATGGAGGAGGACTTGGAGGAGAGGCCCTGTATGTTTCATGACCCTTTGGCCCTTCAAGCCACCGAGAAATCTTTCTATGATGCCCTGTGTGAGAATCGTCATCCTTCGATGAATAATTCCCTGTCCCCTCCGTATGCTGATAATTCAGACGATAACTCGTCTGGTGTCAGTAGTGATAATGGGAGTAATTGCAATTCTAGTGTCACTAGTGGCAGTCCTTCTGTTGATTCGCAATGGACCTTCGACGCCAGTGATTACAGACCTTCTATACTGCAGTCTCCTGTTCCGGAAAACTTTGTTTTCCAATCGACTGCAAATTCTAATGCAAGGACCTCGCCGGATTCACAAAGACGATTTGTCGATTGTAATGGGACGTCTTCAGTGGGTGAGCTTCTGGTTCAAAACTTCTTTTCTGACGAGCTCTCAATGTCCTACTTCCGGAAAGGGATGGAGGAAGCTAGCAAGTTCCTTCCCAAAGGTAATCCTCTGTTGATGGATTCAGAGACGGGTACATTCAAATCCGCTCCCAGGAGATATAATTCTGCATCTCGAGCAAACTCCGAGAAGGATGCAGTTCAGCATTTGAGCTCGCCTCCTTATGGATTAAGGCTAAAGAAGCATGAGAGGGAGGATACCGGGTCTGAAGAAGAGAGGAGCAGCAAGCAGTCTGCTGTTTGCCTGGAGGATGAGACTGAGCTATCAGAGATGTTTGATCGAGTTCTTCTTTGTGCTCCAACGAAGGAAAGCTCTAATAAGACCATGCAGAATGAGTCGAGTCAAACTGAGACAACAACACAGAGTGTGCAATCAATAAGATTTACTGATGAGAAGCCTCTAAGTAACATGACTGTCAATAAGAAGGGAATGGTGGATCTGAGGGCTCTTCTTAATGCTTGCGCTCAAGCTGTCTCAGATGACGATCACAATACTGCTAATCACTATCTCCAGCAGATTAGGAAGCACTCTTCCCCCTTTGGTGACGGGTCCCAGAGGCTGGCACACTGTTTTGCTAAGGCCCTTGAAGCCCGTCTGGCTTGCACGGGAACCCAGATCTATGCAACTCTGATTTCAAAGAGAACCGCAGCTTCTGAAACGTTGAAGGCCTACCAAACTTATATCTCCGTCTGCCCATTCCAGAGGTTCAGCATCATTTTCTCCAACCACATGATCTTAACAAAGTTGGCCGAGAAAGCAAGCACTCTGCACATTATCGATTTTGGGATCTTATATGGCTTCCAGTGGCCTGCCCTCATCCACTGCCTCTCGAGGAGGGCAGGAGGGCCCCCCAAGCTGCGCATCACTGGGATAGAGCTGCCCCAGCGAGGGTTCCGACCGGCAGAGCGAGTCCAAGAAACAGGGCGTCGCTTGGCGAAGTACTGCAAGCGCTTCAATGTCCCATTCGAGTACAATGCCATCGCGCAGAAGTGGGAGACCATTCGAATTGCAGAACTTGGGATCAGACCTGGTGAGGTGGTGGCGGTTAATTGCCTGTTCCGGTTTAGGCATCTGTTCGATGAGACAGTGGTCCTGAACAGTCCAAGGAACCAAGTTCTGAATCTGGTGAGTAAAATCAGGCCCAGTCTGTTTACTCATTCGATTGTGAATGGAAACTACAATGCCTCGTTCTTCGTTACGAGGTTCCGCGAGGCTCTGTACCACTACTCTGCGATGTTTGATGCCTTTGATGCTAAGTTGCCTCGAGAAGATCCCACGAGGCTGACCTTTGAGGAGAATTTCTATGGGCGAGAAGCCATGAATGTTATCGCCTGCGAAAGCACGGAGAGGATTGAGAGGCCCGAGACATACAAGCAGTGGCAGATCCGGAACACGAGAGCTGGGTTCAAGCAGCTCCCATTAGACCCGGTGATTCTGCAGAAGCTGAGGTCGAAGTTGAAGGAAGGGTACCATGAGGATTTCGTGATAGATGTGGATGGGAATTGGATGCTTCAAGGTTGGAAGGGTCGAATCCTTTTTGCTTCGTCGTGTTGGGTACCGGCGTAGTACTCGAGAATCATTGAAGGTATTGACTTTTCTGGTGGTGGAGATGACTTCGTGCCCTGCCACCAACGGAATAACAGGTTAGAGCAGGTCCTGATTATGTTGTTGTTACTTATGCTCCTTATATCGTCTAGTTTGGGCAGTTGGGGGTTTCACAGTGAAGAGGAACTCGTAGTTTAGCTGCTCTTATTCTATACTTGTCTTAGTTATACCCTAATGTAGAGCTCTTTACTCCCTGGCTGTCTGTCTGTCTGTAGCGTTCTGTATCAGTAATGAATAAAAAAGCTTTCAGTTCGAGTTTCAACTGACGAGCAGTCCTATTCTGTGATGAGTCCCGCGACGGACAGTACAGAACTTGTATCCATGTGAGCTGCACCTACAGGGTCGCAGTCGCTTTCATGCTGATTACCAGAAGCTCCTTTTCCTATTTATCTGTCTCAACTATTTGCCCATGAACTTCGCCGAAGGAGGAACATTTCACATTAGTCAAAACTCAAAACTAATGAGGTGGGACAATGAGTTTGGTTTTAGATTTAAGTAGGGTTGAATTTTTATTTTAATTGGATTGTAATGATTGTATTGTTGAATTATGAGAAAAATATGAGAAAAAATAATAAATAGTTAAAAAAAGTAATGATTGTATTGTGAAATTGTGAAAAATAATAATGGATAGTTAAGAGAATTTAATATTAAAAATTAAATTGAATAGTTAAAAAAATTGAAAAAAAAGAGAAAAGTAATAATTGTATTATTGATTTTTATTGTGTAGTGAGTAGAGTTAAAGTTAGAGTTAAAATTTTAAAAATATAATTGCGAAATCAAACGGAGCGTTATAATTCGAGAAAAAAAAATCATAGTTCGATGATTAGACTCTTCGACCATCTTTTTGTTTTTTGTTTTTTTTGTTTTTACCGAAATATCATACTCAGTCGAGAAGATAAAGATGAGAATGATGCAAAGACTTTCGCCATTGAAGTTGAAGTCCCACCACAGCGACGTCATGGAGGTACTAACTATTGGGGCTTGGACACCGTCCCTGTTCCTCTTGACTGAGTCAAAGCGGGAGAAAAGTAAAATCTCGCACGTGTCAGAAAATAAACTCTTTTCTCTTACCGAACTCTTTTATCAAATTTGGGAATAGTACAGTGTATTTCTCGTCTGGTGACTAAGATGTTTCAGATTCGATATTCAATGAAATTATATATGCCTTTTATTACATATTTAGAATTTTTATTTCAATATATTAAGTGATCTTTATTGTAATCGAAAAAAATAAATAATAAAACCCTTTTCCACTCTTCAAGCAACACATAGCTCGCCACGTATACAGAAGATGTCCCACGTGGGCCCACCGTATCCGCTGTTACCCGATAGCACGGGACCCACACACTCGCTTGCTATGGAGCTGTTGACGTCCTCCTCCTCCTCCTCCTCCTCCTCCCGGCTGCTGCCTCGAAGGTCACTCAGTCGAGGAGATAAATAAACAATTGACCCAAGATAATTTTATTAAACAAAAATTATATTAATTAAAAATAAAAGTAAAAAAGATAAATTTCATATTAACTTATTCAGGTGATAATTGCAAAGGCTTTTTTTTTCTTTTTCTTTTGTTTAATTTTATTTTTATTGGTATATTTATTAATTAATAAATTTTCGGTGCAAAAGGCGCACTTTGACTAGCAGACATTTTTCTTCTTTATAAAAATGAGAAGCTCACGTCTTCCCTCTCAAGTCTCAAAGCTCCATTCCTGGGCTGAGCTGAGCTGAGCTTCTTCTCCTTCCACTCTCTCTCTCTCTCTCTCTGGTACGAACGACATGAAGCTCCATCTCTGTTCTCAGGTCTCACTACTACTTCCCAGTTTCAGCTCAAATTCAACCGAGTGAGTCATATCTTCAGCTCCTTAGCTGTCCATCAATCTCGAGAATCCCTTTGACTGAATCATTCCGTTCTTAGTTTTCCTCTGTGCTTTGATTGCTTGAATCTCCCTGTAGCGTAGCATAGAGCCTTTGTCATAGTCTGCAATCATATGTTTTTTGGTTTTCTGGTGCCTGTGAATGAAAGTAAGTATCTTGAGTCGTCGTTAGAGCTCTATGTGAGAATCTGTGGTTGATTTTGTTTGAGCTGTGAATTTTCGATATAAGGGTTTGCCAGTTCGATCTAGGGATCCGTGGGGTTGTCCGGTGTAGATGGCGATGGATCCCCGTTTCGACGACCTCTCCTTCTCGATCGATGATTTCAATTTCGATGACGGTCGTAGCCCCTTACCTGATTCAAACCAATCCCTGAACTTTGTCAATGGGGTCGAGCCCGATGAACCTGCTCTGGGGTTCGACTCCGTGACCGTACCTCCTTTCTCAACCCAGCCCGTTGCCTTGAACTACTTGCCAGTGATCTCCACTGACGACCTCGATGGAGAGTTGGTATTCCCAGGTGAACTGGGTGGAGGATCCCTCGAGCCGTCGGTGAGCACAGGCACCGGCTTGAGTGCAGGAGGAGAATCTCCTTCTTCCTCAGATGACAGTGATTCGTCAGATCCTGTTCTCAAATATATAAGCCAGATGCTCATGGAAGAGAACATGGAGGAAAAAATCTGGATATCGCCTGATGCTTTTGCTCTTCAACACACCGAGAAATCGTTGTACGATGCCCTTGGCGAGAGGTACCCTGATTCACCCGATCAATTCCATAATTTCGATGTCAGCCAGTTCATTGAGAGTCCGAGTGGCAATTTCTCAGGTAGTAGTAGCGATCATAGCAGTGTTGGTACCGTTCTGACCAGCACTAACTCCAGCAACTCAATAGATCCAAGTTGGCGACATGATACTGGCGAATATAATCAGACCACTACACCGGCAGTTCATGCTCTCCACCAAGTTCCTCAGTCGGATTCCAATTACAGTTTGCAGTTCTATACGAGTTCTCTGAGCAACTCTATTGGTGATGCCAATGAGTTGGTGGACTCCTCTGTCCTAGTCAAGAACATTTTTACTGATAATGACTCTGTCCTGCAATTCAAGAGGGGGTTAGAGGAAGCCAGCAAGTTTCTTCCGCCTAGCAGTCAATTGGTTATTAACTTTGAGAATGGTAGCTCAGGTTCTGAGACTAAAAGCAGGACGTCCTGGGTTGCTGGCCAAGATGATAAGAGTGGAAGGGAGGACATGCTCGGTGGATCCAGGGGAAGAAAGAATCATGAGAGGGAGGATGCAGGTTTTGAAGAAGGGAGGGCTACTAAACAATCGGCCTCATATGTGGAAGCAGGAGAGGCTGAACTCTCGGAGATGTTTGATAAGGTTTTGCTTGCGGTGGCTCCCTGTTCTACTGACAGCTGCCGATCAACAGATGCCAGCCAAAGCAAGGACTTGAGGACCAGTGCACAGGTTCGTGGATCTAATGGTGGAAGGGGACGGGGCAGAAGACAGGGGAATCAGAGCTCGGTGGACTTGAGAACGCTTCTGATTCTGTGCGCACAAGCCTTATCTTCTAATGATTTGAGGACTGCTAATGAGCTGCTGAAGCAGATTCGACAGAACTCGTCGCCTTCGGGGGATGGATCCCAAAGGTTGGCACACTACTTTGCAAATGGACTTGAGGCACGTATGGCAGGAAACGGCGAGGGGACCCAGAACTTCTGCCACGCGATTGTTATGCAGAGGAGGTCAGTGGCCGATGTGCTGAAAGGTTATCAACTTCATATCTCATCCTGTCCGTTCAAGAAGTTAACCATCATGTATATGAATTACATGATCTTGAAATTGTCAGAAAAGGCTAGCGTCCTCCATATTATAGACTTTGGTATCGCATTTGGCTTCCAATGGCCGATTCTTATTCAGAAGCTGGGGGAACAGCCCGGTGGGTCCCCTAAGCTGCGAATTACGGGGATAGAGCTTCCACAACCCGGGTTTCGCCCAGCAGAAAGAATTGAGGAGACAGGGCAGCGGTTGGCCCAGTATTGCAAGCGTTTTAATGTTCCCTTTGAATTTAATGCTTTGCCTTCACGAAACTGGGAAACCATCAGAGTCGAGGATCTAAAGATCAGAAGTGGTGAGATGATTGCTGTGAACTGCCTCTATCGGTTCAGCAGTCTTCTTGATGAGACAGTTGATGAGGACAGCCCGAGGGATGCTGTCCTAAAGCTAATTAGGGAAATAAAGCCTGATGTCTTTGTTCACACGATCACCAATGGATCTTACAATGCTCCCTTCTTTGTGACACGGTTCAGGGAGGCACTTTTCCATCTTTCTTCGATCTATGACATGTTTGACGCTACCATTACCGGTCAGCAAAGGGATTCTAAAGAGAGGACAATTTTGGAAAGCGAGTTCTATGGGCGGGAAATCATGAATGTGGTAGCATGTGAGGGGCCAGAGAGAGTTGACAGGCCCGAATCCTACAAGCAGTGGCAGGTTCGTCACGGGAGGGCGGGCTTTAAGCAGCTTCCTCTTGAGCAAGAGGTTATGAAAAAATTACGGCATAAACTCGAGTGCTGGTATCACAAGGACTTCGTGCTGGATGAAGACGGCAACTGGATGCTGTTGGGATGGAAGGGTCGAATAATCTATGCTACTACCTGTTGGGTACCTAGCTAGGTTGTCTTTGCAGTGTCGGTACGACTTTAAGATATGGTTTGTAATTTGTTAGGCAGTATATTAAGATAAATGCTTAGTTGTCTTGTGGTTTTCCGCTAACTCTGTAATTTTATGTACTGGAGTTACTTCTCTGTTATCCGTAGTTAATTAAGTTGAAGTGATCTTCTATCATTCTCTGTTCTTTCAGTTTTTGTTGTTTTTAATGATTGACATCTTTGAGGAGACGAAGGTGGTTAGCCAAACTCTCTTGCTGCATTGAGAAAACCCAAGCTGGCAAACAAGAGGACTTTGGTATGAGGGCATGGTACTGTCATTAGATAACGTGATCAGCATGTCGGTTTCTTTACAATATGCCGGATGAAGGCAATCTTAAACATTGAACAGTCAAAAGGCAAAACATCTTGTGCTGATGATCATGACACTAGTGAAGGATCCATCAAGAAATTACGGTCGCTTAACCACTTCTGCAGTAACTCTTTTCGAGGTTAAAATATCTCTCAGTTGATAATCCGTGCCAGCTCTTGTAGTTCACGCATCTATTGCTCATCGAAAGCTGATGATTAACACATACCACGTTTCTAGCGACTCATACAATTAAATTCAAAACTACATTTTACGCTGGAAGTGAGATTTTAAGGACTGGTTCTTTTCCATAAAAAAAAAAAAAAAAAGAAGAAATATTAAGCTTTAGGTACACGGTTTGTCATGTTCGCATAGTATATATCAAGCTTGGTGCTGAAGGACGAGAAGATTCTTCGAACATGAAGATATATATTCATATGTACTGTGCGCCTGTGGCCTGTATTGTATGCAGATAAAAAACGTCACAGTGCCTTATCAACCGAGCTGCATTACGCTATATACGCAAGGACCTGCCGCCATTTTATCTCTAATTTGTTCCCGATTTCTTGTCCTCCTCCATTCAATTGGTTCAAGAGACCAAACTGCAGGAAAATCAAAGATGGTGGAGAAGGTGGCAGCTGATGCCTTTGTCTGCAGACTCTGATGGTTCCAGCTAGCTAGGTTTACTAACAAGGTAACTTATCCATCATGTTGGACTAGTTAAGACTTTTTTATTTCTTTCTTTTGCGGTTGATTATCATGTGATTCATTAGTATATGTATGGTCTCTTGACTGTTTGAACCCCATTTGACCGCCATACTTTAGTATCATGTGATCCATTTAGTAATGGAATAAAGTTTGATTTAGTTTGATTTCACGGAATAAAGACAAATGTAGTTGAGAAAATTTATTATTAAAATTAAATAAAAATATAAAAAATAATGATTGTACTGTTGAATTGAAAGAAAAGTAATACATAATTGAGATAATTTAGTATCGAAAATTAATTGTAACAAGAAATAAGAAAAAAGCTTGCGTTTGGTTTTTAAGTTGAATCATTATCCAACTTAATTTGATTTTATATAGTGATTATAAGTATTGATAAATATACGGATATGTGAGAATATATATATGTATATATATATATAAATGTGAAAATAGATGAAAAATTTATCATTTAAAGATTGATTATAAAAATAATTAGACAAAAGTATGATTGAAATATTGTTATTAAATAGAGAAAAAGATAAAACAACAACGATAGTGTTGAATTTAGGAAAAAAATAAATTGAGTTGGGCAAAATAAAATTTTTTATTTAAAAATCAAACAAAGCCTAATAAGAGACTTTATTATTAAATTGATATGAAAGATTAAAAAAAAAAGTAATAATTATATTGTTAATCGGGAATAAAGTAAAATTAAATATTAAATTTACCTCTTTTCCAAATGAAGTACAGTGCTAATAAGCAGGAGAGGAGAGGAGAGGAGAGTAGAGGAGACCTTTAGGTAGCAGCCTTTCACTGTACATGCATAGAATATACTAGAATGGAGCACACTGGTCTTGTTTTTCCCTACCTGGAGGCTATATCAGCCGACAAAATTATCTCCTAGTACTAGACAATAAATGCGCCAATTATAGGGAAGAACAATATATTTAATAGAGTCTAACGCTTAATTTAATTTAATTTCTTGATTATTAGCAGTGAGCTATCACGGGCATTTTACAGGTACGCATAGAGGCATATATATTAGCATTTAATAATTGAGACACATTTGAATGCCACTTGAAATGATGAGGAGTTCAATGAGTAATTCTAAAATTTTCTCAAAAAAAAATATTTTTAATTAATTTTTTTTCCCGGTGTGCATCTAGAAGCCTAATAGATTCATATTAATTCAGTTCGAAACAAGTCGATCCATTAAGTAATAAAGCTATCTCGATCATGCATTTTTTTTATTCACAATATTCGAACTCGAGACTTTATTTGAAGAGATAAATATCAAACCATTTAAATCAATCAATGTTGGACGTTGAAAATTGCAGTAACTTTTGAATTAGGAGGTTTTGGTTGTGGCATTAATTACGAATGAAGAAGTGAATTGTCTCGCTATCCATGGAATGATTGACGGCAAAAGGGCATATTATATGGAAAGTTTTCCTTAATCGTTTCTGATTTTGATCTTTTAACAATTCATAGAATTTGAATTTGATCCTTGAGAATCTACTGAAAAAGGAGAGGAAATCAGAAACCTCCATCATTAAAAAAAAAAATCTCTATTTGGCTGAGGAAAACCTCCATGATCAAATTGGAGAGATGAATTGGGAAAATTAAGAAATTAAACTATAAAGTTGCATGGGTCAAGAGATTATTAGCAGTGCAAAAGTGGGTGTATTACATATTGCAATAAGACGAGGAAAAACATTTTGGATAATAAAGTAGGAGGACAGCGAGTGGTGATCGAAGACGGCAATTATTGATTGGTGTTCCTTTCACAAAGTATAATTGGATTCTCACATCCCAACCTCCATAAATGATAAGAATGTCAAGTTTGGTTTTTCAATTTTTTTTTTGACTCCTTTTGAGGAAAAACAAAAGAAAAAGAAAAAGAAGCATATATCATGTATGACTTGTTACCGGCTACTGTACTTTCAGGTTAAATATATAATCGAGATATTTTGCTGAATATAATCGAGATATTTGAACCTTTTGAAATTTCATACTTCTTCAAAGAGTGAAAAAACGCCATAAGTTATATATATATATATATATATATATGTGAAATTTACATAGCATTTGGTAAATAACGAAATTAAGTTTGATTTAATTTAATTTAAGGTGATGGAGACAAAAATAGTTGAGAAAAGTATGCGAGAGAATTTGAAAAAAAATTAAAAAGTAATGATAGTGTTATTGAATTGAGGAAAAAATGTTAAAATTGAAGAAAAATATTAAATAATCGAGATAATTTAATATTAAAAAATTAATTGTAATAATATATAAAAAAATGTATGAAAAAAATTTGAAAAAAAAAGATAAAAAAGTAATGATTATTTTGTTGAATTGAGAGAAAAGTAAAGTAAAATTAAATTAAATTAAGTAAAGTTTATTTTTATAAACAAACAAATCATTTTATGTTCATTGTACGAACTCTTTCTCACTTAAAAGAAAAAGAAAAAGAAAAAGAAAAAAAAAAGAGTATCAATTTATGATAAAGGATCAAAAAGCATGAGGCTGCGTCCATCTGTTTCCGGTTAAGAGGAAAATTGCCCGAGACAGCGAATGTCAATAATTAGTGCCTAAAGTTGTTTTGCTCCTAGGCCTGCCAGTTTTCTTTGAAGATCGTCTGGTATTTACAAGCTGTTTGTTGCCATGTTGTCCTAATTAACGTCATACTGGTGATGGTAGGTGAAAGACATTATCCACATATATATTTTATATAATTTTAGCCGTCCCATAGTGACATCATTCTTTGAAGATCAATGGGAAAGGAGTAAGACGACGGGCAAAAAAGTAAATTATCTTTTTTTTTTTTTTGTGTGCAACTGGTATCAAGCCATATTTATTAAGCATAAATCTCTCTTGCTTTCGATTTTTTTTTTTTTTTACATTTTCACAAACTTATAATCGAGCTCTTACTTAAAAAAAAAGTCAAATCACATGAATTAACTTAGATTACCAAATCACCTATTCAATTATCTTTGATAATGTGCAAAGTTAAGCAAAGGAAGGAAACGATCAATTCTAGCGTTGGCATACATAAACAAAGGAAGGAAACGATCAATTCTAACATTGGCCTACATTATCTTATGTGTCATTCCATTGACTTTTTTGTATGAACTCTACCTTTTTACATGAAAAATAAAGGACATGTGACGTGCACCAAAGACAACGTCGGGACATATTTCATAGCAAAAGCAAAAGCCCTAAACAGAAGAGAAGGGGAAAAAAATGAGAATCGGTTATGATCAATATATATGTTTTTTTTTATAGCATCTGAGATCATATGGTATGGAACGTCTTTCTTTTGAACATAATATATATAGTTGCAGCATCGAAGGTGATAAGTAGCACGATAAGTGTGCACGACAATAATATATGTGTTTGAAATATTGTTCAACATCGGAGAAAGTATCTAAGGGTAATTTAAGAAAAGTCTACTTAGATGGACAAATGAAAAGGTTGTCTTCAAAAGCCTAATTATGAAATCCATTCTCTCCCTCTTCACACCTCAGAACACAACACATGCTGAGGTCCACATATTCTCGTACAATAAAAAAATGAGAAAATTAAAATATCAAAGGATTTATTCATTAGACATCCTTAGAATTAGAAATAAAAAATAAAAAAAAATCATAGAATCAATTTTTCATCAGAAAAATGACACCATCAGCGATTCTATATGTCGAGGGAAAGAGTGGAAAAGAATTATTTAATAATAACATATGCATAAGAATTAATGCGAATAATATATACAGTAGTGAAGTACGTACGTGTATATAAATGCCTGACCATAGCCCCCCTCAATTTTCGCTCATCAGAAACAATGATTGACCATAGCCAAGATATTTATCCAAGTGCTTTGAATTGGGTCTACGTTTTAGAATGAATTATTCTGCTATATCTTCTTCTTCTTCTGTTTTTTTTTTTTGGATAAGCTATTCTACTATATCTTGTTCTGTTTAGCAGTTTAGTTTTTTACTTGAATAATTGAGATAAGTTGCACCAAAAAAAGTATAAAATAAACAAGTTACAGGTAAATAATTAAAAATACAGAGATAGGGTTGGAATATAAATTTAAATAATTCATTTTATAATGGATAAATGGATAGAAATATTGGGGGGTGACAGGACAGGAAGGTATGCCTCTGCCCACTTATATTCTATCTTTCTAGAGCATCTCATATCATGCAGCGTTCACCATTTGGTCATATCTTAAGCAGCAAGAAATTAGTAAGTCTCCTCCTTAATATCCCCTTAGTCAGACATCTTCTGTAATGTTCTTCATCCATCAGTAGTTAGCTAGCTTGTGGCATATACCATGAACCAGGAAGTGGATAGAGGGCAGGTTCAATATATATCTATCCCGTAAAAGACTGGTTCCGCCATCTTTCAATCTGGAAATTTACTAACGCGTGTCTTCCATAAGACTGAACTAATCATGTAATATCATTCAATTATTTGTTCATAATCAGATGACAGATGAAGAACCCACTTATTGATTTGGAATGGTTAGAGTAATAAGCTTAATGAAAGTTTAAAACAGCTAGGAAATGGCAAACATATCTGTTAGGTCCATTATTCAAACATCAAAACCTATCCAACCCTATTATTATGTTTGTATAATTTACCCGTAGTGAAACATCGTGCTATTGGTTGGACTCGGGTCTGATTTCACCGAAACAAGCTACTTTCATGAAATAGTAAGAACTAGCTAGAGACAACTTCGTGGGGCTTATTAGTTCAATGCTTTCAGGGAAAAATTTAAAAAAAAATCCTTGAGTTGCGACTGAAACACCTTATTTGATATTATAAGACTCAGCCCTAATCCTAACTCGAATTGTGTATTATTGATGTCTAACAGATAATCACGGGAAATACAAGAGACTGCACAAGTGATTTTTAAGTTAATCATTCAAATCAAGTTGATCAAGGATACCACCAGGTCCCATCCGATGACTCGGTGTTTATACTGATAATGAATCTCTCCGTCAATTCAAGAGGGGATTAGAGGAAGCCATTACGTTTCGTCCATGCAGTCAATTGGTTATTAATTTCGAGTTAGGCAGCTGAGATTCTGAGGCTAAAATCTGTACTTCCGGGGCTGCAGGTCATGCTTGGAAGGGAGTACATCCCCGGTGGATCCAGGGGAAGAATGGATCATGAGAGGGAGGTCCCAGGTTTTGAATATGGGAGAGCTACTAAACACTCAGCCTCACATGTGGTGAAAGCAGAAGAGGCTGAGCTTTCGGAAATGTTCCATAAGGTTTTGCTGGTGGTGGCTCCGTGTTCTACTGAGTGCTGCCAATCAACAGATGCTGGCCAAAGCAAGGACTCGAGGCCCGATCCACAAGTTCGTGGGTCTAATGGTGGAAGGGAACAGGGCAGTAGACAGCGGAATAAGAGCTCGGTGGACTTGAGAACGCTTCTGATTCTTGAGGCTCGTATGGTGGGAAATGGTGAGGGGACCCAGAACTTCTGCGAGGCAATCTTACCCAAGGGAGTTCAGTGGCCGACCTGCTGAAAGGTTGCCGACTTCATATCTCAACCGGTCCCTTCGAGAAGTTATCCATCATGTATGTGAATTACATGATCTGGAAATTGTCACAAAAGGCTGGCGTCCTCCATATTATAGAATCGCATTTGGCTTATAAGAGATCGGGTACGTAGGTAAAGAGAAATCCGCGAATTTATAAGAGATTGGGTACCACAACCGACTAGCTCGAGTTTTTGGATTGGAACTGGACCCAATCGCTTATAGACCCCGTGAAATTTTATAGGTAGGAAGGTCCACTCTTCACGCCGAGCGCGAGCACATACTAGTATTGGCCAATAGACATAGTGCACCTCGTGGTCTCACCAATATCGGAGGTATCTGTCTCTGGACCGCGGCCCTGCTCTTAGTCTTACCATGGTTTTGATAGCTTTAAGGCTTTAGGCTCTCGTAGAGCCTCTGTGGTTAGCAGGGTTTTATATATTTGGAATTTTAGTCTGCTTGTGTTGCGTGTAGAAAGATGAGTGTTTTCGAGTTGTTAATTGTTGCAGTAGAATTATTGTTTTTGGGTAATTGTTGCGGTAGAATATAATCTTGAGTTGTAGGATTTGTTAGTTTATGGTTAAGATTCAACATTTGTGGGATTTGCCGGCACATGGCTCGCCGTTTCGATCATTTTCCCTTCTCAATTGATGATTTCAACTTTGGAAGCAATAGGAAGGACCTTTCCCAATTCAAACTGCTGTCCTAATGGGTTCGAACCGTCTAATGAGCCCGTCCAGGGTCCATGTTTCGACTCCTTAAGAGAATCTGTTCACTCAACTACCAAGGACGATGGCTTGGCCTATGTACCGGTAATCTCCAGCCTCAAGGAAGAGCAGCTATTCCCATCTGAACCACGAGACGGCGTCTCTTTGGACCCGTCTTTGAGCTTAGGTACCGGCTTGATCGAGGGAGGAGTGTCTTCATCGCCCTTGGATGACAGTGATTCGTCGGATCCTGTTCTCAGGTACATAAGCCAGATGCTTATGGAAGAGTACATGGAGGAAACAGCGTGGGTTCCCCCCCTGAGGATTCCGCTCTTCAGAACACTGGGAAGTCGCTGTATGACGCAATCGGGGAGAAGTACCCAGATTTCTCCAATCGAACCCAGCATCTTGATGCAAGCCCGTTCATCGAGCTTCCAAATAGCAATTTCTCAGGAAGTAGTTGTACACAGGATGATGCTGTTGGCTTGATAAGTCTTATGATGCTGGGCGCACAACCTGTCTCTTCCAACGATGTGAAGACCGCTAATGAGCTGCTGAAGCAGATTCGAGAAAACACGTCTCCTTCAGGGGACGGTTGTCAGAGGTTGGCACATTACTTTGCCAATGGGCTCGACGCTCGTATGGTGGGGAACCACTCCGGGACTCGGACCTACTATTTATCGTTTCCTTGTAAGAGGAGATCAGCAGCTGACATCTGCGAGCTTACCATCTTCATCTCTTGACCTGTCCGTTTAAGAAGTTCTCCATCTTCTTCTCGAATTATATGATAGAGAAAATGTCGGAAAACGCAAGCGTCCTCCATGTAATAGACTTGGGTATTAGTTTCGGTTTCTGTTTACACTTGTTTTTCGCACCTAATAGCTGTTACAAGTCCGTGATGGATGCAATGATTTGGTGAGCTCAATTAGTCGAATTTGGGTTCATTTAAGGCCCACGACTTGATATTTGCATTTTTGGATATTCAAGGAGGTCCGTGTTATAAGACAGCCCATGATCGAGGACTTGAAGACCTGACACAATAATCCACGGCATTACCCTACTAGGACAGCCCTTGGTGGGGAGGGAATTCGAGGAAGAAGTCATGAGATGCTTAGCTGGGCTGATCACATCATTTAGCCGAGAGCTAGCTGCTAGCTCGCACTAATGGAGGAGTTTTGATTCTTTCCCAAACGGTATTATCGCACGAATCCGAACATTCATGGAGACAGCTACGTGGCTCTACAGGCAGCGAGAAGCATTTCCTCGACTTGCACACCAGACATGGAGAGTCACTGATACACGTTTGGTCATTAGCTAGGTATGGGAACACGTTCGATTAATTTCCCTGCTTGGGTTGATGCGCGCGAATGTGGCAACGAAGGCACGATCAGTGCCCTAATTATGATGGCCAGAGGTGTTTCCATGAGTAGGAGGCTGTCCACATGGAAATTGCTAGAGGGTTTAGCATGTAAAATATTACGACCATGAAGTTTTCATGTAATTAGCTATAGAGGATATTCACTTTCCTTGTTTAGCTGGTTGTTAGTGTAGTGTGATTTTATTGCTTTTTGTTGCTTATTTCCTTATAATAAGGCGTAATTTCTGCTTAATTAGGTTATGTTTGGTTTTACTAGAGTTGAATTTTGGTTTTAATTGGTTTGTAATGATTATATTATTGAATTATGAGAAAAAGCTTAAAAAAGTAATGAAAAGTTGAAGGAAAGTAATGGTTGTGTTGTTGAATTGTGAAAAAATAATGAATAGTTGAAAGAATTTAACATTAAAAATTGAATTGAATGATTAAAAAAATTGAAGAAAAAGGGAAAAATAATAATTGTATTGTTGAATTAAAGATAAATAGATTTAAGTGGAATAGAATTAAAAAAAATTTGGTTAAACGGGCCTTGGATTCCTAGGTCAGCCCTATAAGAATTAGAAGGTGCCATCATTGTAAGCCTTAATAACACAAGCATAAACCGGTTCTACGCCAATGTATCATTACTTTTCATATACATTTGTTGTCATTTCAATTCCGCACCGTTATTCAATATCTCAATATATGTTATGCACTTTTCAATATCCCGTTTATCGCACATGCCCTTTCAATATCTTTTTTCCCGTACATGCTCCTAAATAGCTAGATTCTCGTACTACATTTTCACATTGTGTATGGAGCTCTTGGTTCCATCTTCTCCACTGCTTCTCGCTTCAAGGCAACGATCGGGTAATTTCTTCACTTAGGCTTCAGGGCTGGAGGTTCCATTGACTTTCAATTGCATCAACTGGGTAACTTGCGTCCTTTGCAGAAAAGCTAGCAGTTCAGTTGCATAGTGCTCCAGTTGGCTGATTAGCCACTCCTTCTATCCCAAAGCTTCAAGGTGTACAAGTCGCACGCCCGTTGAAGTTCATCTAATCCTCGAGACCGTTTTATTGTCCGACACATTTGACATACCCGTGACGCATCGATCATATCCACGAAACCCAGCTACCACTTGCACCTATGGACTTAGGGACCGTGGAGCTACACTATAAGTCGGTGAGGTTAGCTAGTGGTTTTGCTGTTATCTTGGGACAGCGTCCTGGTACACTCGTCTTGCCACATGTAGGCCGGAGATTGGCCCGTCCATTTTTAGGCGGAACAATTTCCACTGGCCGATCCTTATCCAGAAGCTCGGGGAGAGAGCTGGTGGGCCTCCTAAGCTGCGTATCACGGATATAGAGCTCCCAGAACACAGGTTTTGCCCCGCAGAAAGGATTCAGGAGACAGGCCGCCGTTTGGCCGATACTGTAAGCGGTTTACGGTTAGCCTTGAATATAATGCTTTGACTTCACACAACTGCGATGCCAACGGGATCGAAGACCTAAAGCTCGAGAGTGGTGAGATGATCGTTATAAACCGTATCTCCCGGCTCCTCAATACTACAGATGAACCAGTTGAGGTTCAGGAGGATGCCCAAGGGATAAAGTCTTGAACCTAATCAGGAAGATAGAACCCGTTGTTTTCGTACACGACGTATCTAACGGAGCTGACAATGCACCCTTCTTTGTGACTCGGTTCTGTCTTCAGTGTATGATATGTTTGATACGACCGATGGCAGGTGAACAGAAGGAATCGGAAGCGAGGATGATCTTAGAGAGCGAGTTCTTCGGGCGGGAGGTTATGAACGCGACAGTGGTGTGAGGGGCTGGAGAGGGTTGAGAGGCCCGATACTTACAGGCAGTGGCAAGTCCGTCACACGAGAGCAGGCTTCAAGCAGCTTCCTCTGGATCAAGAGTTTATGAGCAAATTACGGCATAAGCTCAAGGCGTGGTACCACAAAGAGTTCATGCTTGATCAGGATCGGAACTGGATGTTGTTTGGGTGGAGGGATCGGATAATCTTCGCCACCGCCTGTTGGGTACCGGTCTAACTGTGCAAGTGTTAGTGCATCCATTTATTTCCAAAGTCCGAACCATCCCGGGAGTCCTCTTGATGCTGTCATCAGATAGCTGGGGGATCCGGAGTACATTGAGGTGCTCGAGGGCCACAAGATTTGCTCTTCCATATTGTTTGGATTTGTTGTACTCATTTCTACTTATTGTTTTGGCAATGCATTTACGATCTCGTCCCGTATCCTTGCGGCTTACTCTGCATTTGTAATTTATACGTAGCAGAAATGCTTCGATTTTACCCGTGGCATATGTGATGAACCGTCTTTCTTTCCTTGCTGTTTTCTTCCTTCCAAATCAAATGGGAAAGCAAATTGTGTGCTGATAACACTAGGACAAGATTTTTATTCCGGAACAGTAATTGTATCCGATATCAAGCTTCACATGTTAAGATGAGACGAAGATTCTTCGAGCATGAAAATATATATTCATGTATATACTGTGTGCCACGCGGTCTATATGCTGATAAAAACGTCACATTGCCTTATCGACTGAGCCGCCTTATGCTACATAAGGATCGGCCGCTATCTTCTCATTTTTCCCATTGGCCTCTTCACTTCGGTCCAATTGGTTATATGGATAGATAATGATGCTTATCAACGAACATTTAAGATAAGAGACCAAACTGCAAGAAATTCAAAGTTGGTGGAGATGGGGGCTGCCCTGCACTTGCAGCCCCGGTTTGGTTTGAAAGTAATATTAATATATCAATCGTTTTGAGTAGGGTTGAATTTGTACCTGTCCCATCTACCTAGAAATTCCAACATTTTTCTCCAGCATGTTGGACTAATCAAGATTTAGACTTTAATTTCTTTGCAATGTTTGATCTATGACGATCATTCAAACATATATATGCATTACATATATCATCCGTAGTCTCTTGACTGGTTGAACCCCTTTTTTGACTCCTACTAATTAAGCATTAACCAGGAGACCTTTAGGCAGCAGCCTTTCACTGTACATGAAATAGTACACAATGTTTTTTGTTTTTCCCTACCTGGAAGCTATTAACTGACAGAATAATGTCACTATTGCTAAATAAATAAATGGTAAAATGGACTAACCTCCGCCGAGGTTTGGAGAAATGATACTTAATCCCATTTGATAAAAATATAGGCAGTTGCCGCATTTCACTTATTTTACCATACTATTATTTTTGGGAAAAACTTTAATTGGGTCCATAACTTATTGATTTTTCTTTTCAAAACCATACATTTACTTTTTATTGATTAAAGCAGCCACATTACACAAAATATTTTCATAAGGCCCTTTTAATATAAATTTAAATTTTTTTTAAAAACTTTTAAAAATAAAAATAAAATAAAAAAGAAAACCATTCAAAGGGGGAGGAAAA
This sequence comes from Punica granatum, assembly GCF_007655135.1. NCBI lineage: Eukaryota > Viridiplantae > Streptophyta > Magnoliopsida > Myrtales > Lythraceae > Punica > Punica granatum. The sequence continues at coordinate 38,753,113 of NC_045129.1, forward strand.
ATGCCTCTAGTAACGGGGCGGTGGTCATTAAATGAAACAAACTCAAATGATATTGAATGTAATACTTGCGAAAACAACCAATTTCAAATACAAATTCAAAGTTACATAAAAAAATTAAGATATTTAGAAATTTAAATTTGATTAGGGTCGAGTCCATATCAGATTTTCCGAGAAACCCCATACTCGAATTAAAGTATGAAATCATTTGAAATCGAAATTGGGGCATTCGGTTTTTGGATTGGGTCAGGTATTGGTTTTCACTTGTACTTTCATCCCTAGTACCCGGGACAGGCCACCCTCTCCCACTCTTTATTTGTCCTCCTTATCAAAGCTTTCAACTATTTTTGTAATTTATTTTAAATTTCCTTTAATAAAATATTAAATTTAAAAATGATAAAGACTATGTATGGACATTTTATGTGGGGTGAACCTTATTCAGTAAAAGAATAAATGTATGGACTAAAAAAGAAAAAAAAATAATAAGAGTTATGACCTCAATTAGTATTCTCGCAAAAAACATAATTTGGTCAACCAAGTCAAATGAGACTAAATGTATATTTTCTCAACAAATGGGGTTAAGTGATATATTTCTAAATTTTACTCATAAATAAATGGCGTGTACCTTAATTATAAATCTATTGGCAATTTCACACACACTCACTCACACACACATATATATAAGCGTTTTCTGATTAAGACACATTTGGATACTCCTAGAAATCATGAGAATTTCGAGAAGTAAACTTTAAAATTTGAAAATAATAATAATTAGTAAAATAGATTGACTTTTGCGTTAGGAGCTTTCGTGTTGCACTACTTATGAATCTTAAAAGACAATTCTATTATATGTGCATGGATTGTCTAGCTACGCGCGGTGTGGTCCAAAGGGCAAAGGTTATTAATTGTTTCTGGTTTGGCCTATTGGCAATTCATAGAATAGAAATTTGATTCATGAGATATGATTTATATATGTATCATTTATCAAAAGATTTCCACCCATTTACATTTACATTTACATTATATTATATTAATAAATTAAAACATATCCGTGACGACTTGTGTCCTCCACTCCAAATTTTAATTTCTTTTTATTCTTTTATCTTTTTACTTTTTAGTTTTCTCATAACTTCAGAAACTCTTACAAATTTATATGATTTTTTCTACTTTTATCTCTCTAATCCTTTGCGATATGTTTGATTATACTCCTCATAAATTTTTCTCTTTCCTTTCCAAGCACATATCCCTGAAAATTGCGAAACAGAAAATATGCTATTTATGTTGTAAAATTGTTAAATTATAATAGTTTTGATGTACTATATATACATATATGTTTACGCCATTTGTTGAAAGATTCCTTTTCTTAATACAAAAAATTCATGACATGCAATTATAAAAAAAATAATTAAGTTAGTTTGATTGTGATCTTTTTCTGATAAAAAGATAGAAAATAAAAAAATAATTATTTTGGTTTTATATTTCTAAAACTAAGAAGTAAACGTTTTTTTTTTACTCGTAGGATAGCAAGGGTGTTAGTAGCTGTTGGGGTCGTGAAAAATCGAGTCTTGATCATGTACAAGTCACGAGCCTTACAGGTCACGTGTCTCGAGCTTTCACGAGCAACCTATAAAAGGGGAGGATCGAGGGGAGTCTCAATCTCTCTCTCCGATGTTTAAATGAGTATATATACAAAAAAGTAATGAATTTTACTTCGGGTTTTGGGGTACTTGGAGAGTTATTTATAGAAATTTATGGGATATCCGTATCAGATTATTGTAATTTGTATCAAATATTCAATTGCATACAACAAGTAGATATGCTTGCCAAATATAGAATTAGAGATATCATAACATATTATGAAGATATTGATAGCACATTCTAAAATATTTAAGAGATATATCAAAGATATCAAAAGATAACCATTGATAATTAAAGATATATATTCTCATGATAAGATTCCATTACCAACTCGGATGTATTAAGGTGAGCCTAGAATGCCAAATCAAAACCGGCGAATTAGGCCAATTTCCCGGTCTCTAACACTACCCAATATAATTAAAACAAGTTTGCGTTTTAGCTACACTTTAGACACTTTTCCTCCCCAAATATTCATGTCCTCGACTCTAAAACATTAATGCTTTAATTAATAACTTATAAGACTCCTAAACGATGCATATACGCATTGGATTATCTAAGTGGTGGATATATTATCATATATATATTATCATCATATATATATATATAGAAAAGGAAAAAAAAGGGAAGATTAAGAAAAAATATATAGATAGAAGGGTTGATAACAAAAAAAAAAAGTAAAAACTTTTTACATTTTAACAATTATAACACAAATTTTTTTATTTAACCTATAAATGCATAAACTTTTCGATTTGATAACAATTTTAGCACGTCATCAAATTTTCCATTGATCTAGAGATAGAATTGCAGTCACGGAGGGCACCGACGACCCTAATCGGGAGGATGACATTGGCGACCCCAATTGGGAGGGAGTGTGGTGGCCGGAAGCGAGATCCTCACCCCCCGGAATTGGAAGAACCCTCAAATTGGGAATTTTTCCAATTCTGGTGGGTGGAGCCACGACCCTGACCATCACCCTCCCGATTGGGGTCGTTGGCACCCTCCCTCCTGATTGGGGTCGCCGGCGCCCTATGTAGTGTTATTCCATCTAAATTAACGAAAAATATGACGTCATGAAAAAATTGTTATCAAATCAAAAATTTGTGCATTTTTAGGTTAAGAAAAAAAAAATTTGTATTAAAATTGTTAAAATGTGAAAAGTTTGTACTTTTTTTTAATTATTAATCCTAAATAAAAAAATAAAATATGGGAAGAGGTAGAGTAGCATTATAGCTGGTTACAAGAAATTTTTTTGTCTCTCTTCGATCAATATCAAGTTGTTTCTAATTATCAAATTTCATAAAGCTTGTATTTATAATATAGGAATTTTACCTTCACATGCATGAGGAATATTTACTCCTCCTATGTCAAACTTGTCAGTACTGTTAGACAACTTACAATTGGAAATATATATAGATTTATGACCTTTTATTTTCAATGTCCTATATCTAAATTTTATTTGCTGATTGATTTTAGATATTCCTGTATACTTGGGTCGGTCATTGGTATTCCATACGTAGTCCATTAATTATAAACATAAGAATCAAGAGAGGGTATAGCGCAGTGGCGCACCTCTTGCTTGGTGACCACGAGATCTCAGGTTCGATACTTAATGGGACTACCCGTGTCCCTTTATTAGATATTTATGATTTATATTTTAATGTATTAGGCCTATGAGCCTCCCTTGTAATCGAAAAAAAAAAGTTATAAACATAAAAAAATATACACGTTTAAACTTGAATATTAATTGGACATAATTTATATTTAGTTTTTGATGAGTTATATATCACTGTATGATAAAGTATTATATTAGATTACTTCCCAAAAGATACAGTAAATTTTCCGATATAGTTATACACTTTATATGGATGCGCTATGGTAAATACACATTTGGAATATGTAAGTTTTTTATTTTTGGACCGGTTGGAACATGTGACTTAAATGGATGAATATCATACAAATATGAATATGGTGATGCCATTCAAAATAATATCAACCAGATATAACAATATCAATCAATTGATAACTGACTTCATAAGTTTGATATATTTGAAAACATCTAAAATTTCAATCAAATCAATGATACTTAATTAAGAAAAATAAATAATACTTGAAATCATCCCGCTGTAAAGCGTGGATTTTTTTTCCTAATTTTGCCATAAAAACGTCTTTGCCTAATCATAATTATAAAATACTATCAATATGGGTTGGTTCAAGCGGTTCGACGCTTATTCCCCTAAGCAAGGTTTCGGGTTCGAGTCTTGTAAATAAAGAAAATTCATACTGTGAAAATTTTATCCTCTTAATGAATCGATCTGATTCGAATTAAATTAGTTGGGACCCATTGAGTTACGAATATGAGGATATACACCAAAAAATTATAGAATGCTAAAAAGAGAGGAAAGAAGCCTTCATCTATTTTTTAATCCTGTTGCCGAGAAAAACTCTCCATCGATTGAGAAATCAAGTATAAAGTTGCATGTGTCAAGAGATGATTGGGATTGCAAAAGCAGGTGTATAGGTTTGTTTGGTTGTGGAGTAGGATTTTATTACATTCTATTTCACTCATTTGGAATAAAATAAGTAATAATATATGAGATAATTTATTATTAAAAAATTAATTGTAATAGTATTAAGAAAAATATAGATATGAAAAATAAAAAAAGTATGTATATATTAATAAATAAGAAAATTTATTATTAAAAATTAATTGTAATAATAGTTGAGAAAAGTATATGTGAGAATTTATTATTAAATAAAAGAAAAAATAATAATTATTATATTATTGAATTAAATAAAATGAAATAGAGTTATGTAGAATTTTACTTCAAAACAATAGGACGCCTTGCAATAAGACAAAGGAAAACATTTTGGATAATAAAGTAGAGAAGGAGAGTGAGTGGTGATCAAAGGCAGCAATTATTGCTGTCGCTTTTACAAAGGACGACAATTGGATTCTCATATCCCAACCTCCACCCATGAGAATGTCAAGTGATTGATTTTTCGTTTTTTTTACTCCTTTTAGAGACAAACGAAATAAGAAAAAAAGACCAAATTAAAGAAAAAAGGAAAAGAAGCACATTGACTTGTTACCGGCTGCTATATTTTCGGGTAAAATAATCGAGATACTCCCACCTCTTAAAAATTCATTTTTTTTCAAATAATAAAAAAACAGTAACTAAATGGAATTCGAGATTTTCATTATACATACTTATTCTCGTTCGGAAAAAGAAAAGATTTATCGATTTATGAAAATATCAAAATCTGCTGCACATGTCAAATATTAGTCCCGAAAGTCATTTCTTGCTCTTAATTAGGCCGGCCAGTTTCATAAATATTTCGCAATATTTATACATGCCATATATTTGTTGTCGTCAACGTTATATTTGGTGATAGTAGGTGAAAGATAATGTCCATATCCATGTTTTTCAAAGTTTTGGTTAGTCGTGCGATAGTGACATCATTCTTCGAGTTTTAATTGGCAAGGAGCTATACGAATTAGGGCAACACTATATTATCTATTCATTTATCTTTGACAGTGTGGGAAGTTAAACGATGGAAAGAGTAAATCTAAGTTTTGAAGCATATGACATAATCTTCTGTAATATAAGTATATACATATATATGTATATGCTAGTATACAACAGTACTATTTTTCTAACTTCACATATTGGCTTCATATTTTCTGTTTTTATTTCACTAATTTAGTAATATATTTTTTAAAAAAATATTTGTCATTTTTATAGGATATGACAAAAAAAGAATAAATATTATGGTAAATTACCTAGAATATTATGAATTTTCAATCTCGTTTCAGCTATTATGTACTATAATTCATTTTTATTTCTTATGAGACAAATAATGAGGGGGACCTAGCACAAAAATAATATATTCATTTTCAATTTTAAGTTGCCAAATAAAACAAAATACGTATATGGATGAAATTTTTTTTCTTTTTTCTTATTTTATCCCTTGAAGATTAAATCAAATATAATATAATATAATACTAAAATGATGTAAACTCAAAAAAATTTGTGGGAGTACGGCACATTTTCATATTCTTCCTCATGTTATTCAAAAGTATGCAAGTTTATATATTTTTAAAGACATATTAGATCCACTTTTCTGTATGGACGAATCATTTTACGAAATACATGAAAAGTAAGGACCAGTGACACCAAGACAACATCGGAAATTTTCTTAGCAAAATGAAAATCTTAGAAAGAGAAAAGGAAAAAGGAAGGAAGAGATCTATCCCAAGAAGGAAAAAAAAAGGGAACAAAAATTTATTGCGAGCTATGCACGTGCGCTTCCGTTACGCATTTTTGATAGTGCAGAGCATAAATATTTATTTCATTTTATTTTTGAATTTGCAACATCAAACGGTAAGAGCATGATAAATATGGATGATCATATAGTGTGTTTAAATTATGTTCCAGATAAGGGGAAAAATAAGGGTATTTTTGGGGTTAACTTATTGAGGGAAGTCTATTCATTTGATGGACCCATTGAAAATGAGAGGAGAATAACATTGCAGAATTTCATAAATGCCACCATCTATGATTCTGTGTATGTCGAGGGTAGGAGTGGGAAAATATTATTTGATAATAATAACCTGCAACAGAATTAATAAGAATAATTATATCATATAATAATATAAAAAGAAAGCACATATTTACATGACTTTTCCATAGACGAATTCATTATAATAATAATAAATTATTTAATAGACGGAGTCACTGAAAGAAAAAAATAGATGTAACTTCATTGAGAAGGTAAAAGAAAATAATAAAAAAGCTGACCCGTCGAAACAGTATGTGCAACTATATTCAAGTGCTTTGAACCGGGTCAATTGTTTTTTGATTTGATTATTATTATATTAATTGTTTACGCCTATTTTTTTGCACCTACCGATAATTACGAAGTTCATAAGGTAGGTAACTTAAAATCGAGCTTAATTGGTCGAATTTGGGCTTAACTAGAGGTTCATGACACAATCCATTGGACGCGTAAAAGAGTCCGTGTAAAGAGGCGTCCCATGATCGAGCACTTGATAACTCGACTCGAGGATCCATAACATTACTCAATTCAGACAACAGTTGGTGGGTTGGTTATTCGATAATGAGGTCATGGTAATTTCTAATTGAATTGATCTATTCAGATTAGCTTAGAGTTTTAACTGAATAGTCTCACATGAAAAAGGATCCCATTTATTTCCAAGACGAGATTGACGCACGGACATACATGCAAAAAAGTTAGGCAATTCTACATGGCTACTAGATATTATTTCCTTGGAAAATCGCACCGGACATGGGAATAGCCGAGTACTCCAGGAATGGAGCTCACGTAATGAAATTAAGATGATTTTTTTTGTTATGCGAGTTGATATGTGTGTGCGAAGTAAGAAGACACAGCTGGTATCTCTAGTTGGGTGGCCAAGGGATGTTTCCTTGATTAGATATCATATCTTTGGAGATTGCTTAAAGGTTGAAAAGAGAATTAGTGATATTAGACGATTTTCTTATCTCTAGCTGGGATGATATATCTTTCTTACTTTTAGCTGTTAGTTTAGGCAACTAATAGATTGTTGCTTGTTATCTTTATTTTGTTGGAATAAGGCTAAGATGCTGCTCGAATTAGGTCTCCTAGGTCCGCCTATAAAATCAAGCAAGGCCATTTATTGTAAGTTTTTTCCCACGACAATACACAAACGGCTCAACATCTCGTATCATTTATCTATCTTTACATTCCTTGCGACCACAACTAACATATCTATCCTTCCTTGCACCGCACATTACATATCTATCATTGCCGCACTTTAATTCCTCTTGCGCATCTTATATATCTTATCATTCACAAACCTTTTACCCAAAAACGCAATAGCTTCTTGGAGCATCACGCCGCTCATCGGCTTTACATCTTCTACTCATCTCTAAGCTTCCGGGCTAAGAATGGTTTCCATCGTGTCAAGGGTTCTGGCCTAAGACTTCCTCTTTTCGGCTACCTTGTGGCCAAGACCCGCCAAACACGAACCTTTTGAGGACCGTGGTCCTATCCTTCCACAATCAGCTTTAGGGTTGTGACTTCGCCTTTCGACTGCCTCCAACAGAGACCCACCTACAAGGAGGCATCACCCGAATCAAGGCTACTTAGCCAAAGCTTATTCATTTCGACTACCATCAGTCGAGAAACATCTTCACGAGCTTTCCCTAGGCCGCGACCATCATCATCTAGATCGGCTTTCGAGCCGTCTTCATACAAGAACGGGGCTAAACATCACACATACGTTTGGAAGAACTTAAACAGCTTAACACTCGAAGCCGTGACAACAACTCTATCACCTCCCAACCGACATCATCATACTGTTGCCATCGAAAACCCAATAGCTGGCTAATCCTATGGATCTCAAGGACCGTGATGCAACGCTTTAGTCCAGTGAGAACGACTTGTGATTTCAGCCTCACTCACATCTTGGGACTGCAGCTTGGCACGCCTGCCAACCTAAGCATCACGTGGTAGCCAGGGAGTGCATTGCAAATTCCAGGCGAAACATAAATCTTGCTTAGCAGTTAATTGATTAATTTACTGATCAATCGAAATACTAGCGGAAACAAGTTGGTAAATAATTGAAAAAAAATATATACTGTTGGAATATTTATAGTTTTTAATAATTTATTACTATAATAAATAAATATATGTAATATATTGGGGCGACAGGACAAGAGGATTTGTCCCTACCCAGTTATATCTATCTTTCTAGAGCATCTCGTCCCAGCTCATCTCATGCAGCGTTCACATTTGGTCAAATTCAAAATCTTGAGCAGCAAGAAATTAATAGGTCTCCTCCTTGATTTCCCCTTAGTCAAACATCTTTCTTATCAGTAGTTAGCTAGCTTTCGCACACCAAGAACCAGGATATGAATACAGGGCAGGGGGGATATATGTATCCCGTAATGGACTGATTCCAATATCTTTTTTAATCCGAAAATTTACTAACATTAACAGATATTTAATGAATAATCCGATTATTTATTTGGATTGGATAGAGTAATAGTTCAATGAAAAGTACGCATCAACTAGAAAATGGCGACATTAGTGTTGGCTTGATGATTACAGTCATAGACCTTGATCACCAGGACATTGCTGAGGTAAGCATAGCCATAATCATGCATTAACCAGGGTCAAACTATTCAAACACCAAAACCTACCCAACTCTATCGTATTTACACATAATGCAACATCGTGCTAATGGTCAGACTCGGGTCGGGTTTCACCAAAACAAGCTACTTTTATGGAAATAGTAGAACTAGCTGGAGATCCCACTATGAAAAATCATTACGGAGGCCCTACTGAAATACCTTACTTGATAAGTAAGACTCCGTTTGTCCTAATCTTAACTCGAATTGCGTGTTAATTGATGTCTAATAGAACCGGTGCTGCTAACATGACCTTGGACATGGACATCTCAACTGTTCACTATCCGTGAACTTCGCATAGGTCCCACATGTGAATAGTTGTGATGACCTCGTGTCACATGACACAGGATCATTTTCGAATATTTCCTAACAGATAATCACAACAATATAAGAACTGTACTAGTGATATTAAGGTGGCGTTTGAAATTTAGGTTTGATTTTAATTTGACTTTGATTGTGATTTTATAGAGTATTTGGTCAAACTTGCAGACCCACATTCATTTGAGAATATTGTAATTATGGAGTTGTATTAAAATGGAGTGGTGTAAATATTTATGGGTGTGACCCATTATTTTGACTTTAATGAGTGTAATTTGTTTTGTTATGGGTAGAGTTAAAATCAAAATCACGATTTTAAAATTAAATCCAAATTTCAAATGGGGCCTAAGAAAATCATTTATATCTTGCCATCGCTTCAAGGATACCATCGGATCCAATCCGACTCAGGTCCCTCTAGTCAAAAACATCAAACAAACAGAAACCAACATGCTTCGAACGATTCGGTGCTTTGAAGCGAACCGTATTACTAGTATCGGCCCAAGCCCGACCCAAGTCCGAATTCCCATTAAAAAGGGAAATAAAATGTAGAGTTCCATCGCATCGCTCAGGGCCCTACCGGGGTCCCCCATAGTCCACGAAGAAAAGTCGAGAGGCTACTACCGGTCCGAGCGTGAGATTGATGGCGAGATGGTGGTGGGGTGGCGGCTCATTTTGTCCGACTCCATGTCCATGGACCTTCCGTGAAGCTGCTCCCTCTCTCTCTCTCTCTCTCTCTCTCTCTCTCTCTCTCTCACTCACTCTGTCTGATGATTTCCTTCATTAGTATATAAATATCTAGAATTTGCTTTCCCACCAGTCAATTACCCCCGGCCTCCCCCGTATGATTCTGTAAGCAGAGTATATTCTCCACTCCCCTTCTCTCTCTCTCTCTCTAGCTCGAGGTATATCGGCTTTCCTCCTATCCTGGTCCGCATCTTTTTTTTTTTTTTTCCCGATGATCTGTTCTTCATCTTTTTCATTCCTTGATCCTTATTTGATTACTATATGGGCTTCTTGAGGACTAGTCCTTTCTTGCTTTGAGCTTGTTCGTCTCTGTCGAGGATTCATTTCTTCATGGGTTCTTGAATTCCTATTCGTTTGTTGTCTCGTCTATGTTCTTGAATCACATGGTCGGTTGCAGTTGTTGATAATCTTGAAGGGTTCCTCAGGCTTTCTTTTTCTCTTTGTTTGCTTTCCCCCCAAGATTTGTGGAGCAGATTTGTCCCGTCAAGCTTAGGTTTTTATATGGACTCCCTGCTGACAGAGCCTTCCAATTTCCTGGCTGACTTGAAATTCAGCCACGGATCGATTTCGATCCCTCCGACTAAGAATCTGGTGAATGGGTTCAAACGCCGTGGTGGGTTCTCGAACCCGGTCAATGATCCCTCGCCGCCTTCGAGCACTAGCTCGGAGGTGGAGTCTCCCGAAGACAGCGATTCCTCCACTTCCAATTCGATTCTCAAGTTCATAAGCGAGATCCTCATGGAGGAGGATTTGGAGGAGAAGCCCTGTATGTTGCAGGACTGCTTAGCCCTCCAAGCGGCCGAAAAATCTTTCTATGATGTGCTCAATCAGGAATATGTCCCTTCGTTCGATTGCCGCCAACCTGTTTCAGATCAAATTGCCGATAACCCGACCCTCTCTTCCCCTCAAGAGAGCAGCTCTGATAGCAGTAACACCAACTCCTGTAGTTGCTCTGTTAACGGCTCGATCGGGGCCATTCAAGCTCCTGAGTCAGGAAACCTTGTGGCTCCCTGTGTTCATCTTACTGATTCTCTTATTAGTACCTTTAGGCTTCTTGATTCATACAGCAGCAGTGACGGGTTTGGGAAAAACATATTCGTCGACCGATCGATGACCTTTGGTAGTGCCAGGGAAGCCATTTCCAAGGGAGGTCAAAACTCTGTGAGTGGCTCTAAGGGAAAGAAAAGCCACGGCAGGGAGGAGGGTGATTTTCCGCAAGAAGGGAGGAGCAACAAGCAATCAGCGGTTTTCGTTGAAGAGCCCGAGCAGTTGGAATTGTTTGACGAGGTCTTGCTCTGTCAACCTGGGAGAAACGAGCAAAAGTGTCCCCTGTTCGATGATTGTGAGGATGAGCTGAGTAGAAAATCGAGCCCAAACGGGCCAACAAAAGGGTCTAATGGGAGATCGGGAACTCGTCGAAAGAAAAACAGCGCCAAGGGAGAAGTAATTGATCTTTGGACTCTTTTGACGCTATGTGCGCAAGCTGTGGCGACTAATGATCACAGGAGTTCAATGGGACTGATTAAGCAAATCAGGCAGCATTCTTCTCCTTATGGTGACGGGAATCAGAGACTGGCCCATTACTTCGTAAACGGCCTCGAGGCCCGTTTGGCTGGAACAGAAACTCCTTCCTACTTGGCCACCGCGGGGAAGGGAACGTCGGCAGCTGATCTACTCAAGGCTTACCAGTTCTATGTCCAGGCCTGCCCCTTCAAGAGAATGTCAAACTTCTTTGCCAATCGGACCATCATGAAGAAGGCAGAGAAAGCAACAACGCTTCACATAATCGACTTTGGGATCCTCTATGGGTTCCAGTGGCCCTGTCTCATCCAGCGTATCTCGATGAGGCGTGGCGGGCCGCCAAAGATCCGGATGACGGGTATCGAGCTGCCCCAGCCTGGATTTAGGCCTACAGAGCGGGTTGAGGAGACGGGTCGCAGGCTGGCTAAGTACTGTGAGCGGTTCGGTGTCGAGTTCGAGTACCACACAATAGCAAAAAAGTGGGAGACGATCCAATTGGAGGACCTGATGATTGACAGGGACGACTTCACTGTGGTCAACTGCCTCTACAGGTTAAGGAACCTTCCCGATGAGTCTGTGGTCATGAACAGCCCAAGGGACATGGTCCTGAAGCTAATAAGGAAGATCGAACCCGACCTGTTTGTTCACGGGGTTGTTAACGGCACGTACAATGCCCCATTCTTCCTCACCAGGTTCAGGGAGGCTCTGTTCCACTTCTCGTCCCTGTTCGACATGTTTGATGTGGGGCAGGATGACAGGGAGAATGAACAGAGGATGATGTTTGAACGGGAGGTATTCGCCCGAGACGCGATGAATGTTATCGCTTGTGAGGGAGTAGCTCGGGTCGAGAGGCCCGAGACATACAAGCAGTGGCAGGTGAGGAACATCCGGGCAGGGTTTAGGCAGATCCCACTGTGCGAGAATATCTTCAACAAGGTGAAGAACTTCGTCGGGTTGGAGTACCATAAAGACTTCATAGTCGATCAAGACGGGCACTGGATGCTTCAGGGGTGGAAGGGCAGAGTTATCTATGCTGTGTCTTGTTGGGTGCCTGCTGAGGAGGCTTCTTCGTAGGATTACTTGTTTGTGGCCTATTTTCATCTGCAGAAGTATTTATGTGCAAAGATATATAGTTAAGGTTGCTGCCAGTGATTGATGCAGCGTAGGTGTATTATTAGCTGGTTTGATTACTGTATTGTTTAAATGCAATGATTATTTTGTTTATATAAGTTTCTGCTCCAATGTCATATGAGTGTTAAGACATGAGATTTGATGTTGAATTACACTTGATTTTTTATGAAGACCCGCTAGGAATCTGAGAGTAAAAAACTGCGGATACCTTGATCTTCAATCGAACCTTAAAACCAGCTCTTTGTTATTCGAGCGAGTCTCAAATCTTCAATTCGTTGCGAGAACGGAACCAAAATGTACATAAAAATGGAAATTGCGAAGAATATCATACCACTGAATAGAGCATTTGCTTTCAGAATAAATCGCAACACAAGGCAATGGGTAGTTCGTGATCTAACACAACAATTTCTTCACTATGACCGAAAAGAAACAACAAAAAGATGAAATGGTCACCTCTCGGTTAGTATAATTAAGTGCCTCTATGACGATATAACATTACAAACTCATAAAATTACATAAAAAAATTTAGCATCAACTGACTGCTAATATCTAAAATCGCAAGGCCCCCAAAATAGCTAAAGTAGCCACTTATCCTTTATTTTGTTGACCCTTTGGTGGTCTCAGAACGCTCCAGTCGAGCTTATCCCGCTTCGATTGCTTGCGGGAGCTTCTACTGTTAGACGGCGACGAACTTTGATCGCTTTGCCCATTTCTCGGAGATTTGTTTGGGTATTGTGCTTCTCCTAAAACTTCGGACTGCTTCCTCTTAAGGTCCCCATCAGCTTCGTTATTGGTCCTTTTATCAATGTCTGAGCAGTCAGCTCCCCCCATAGACGATCCATTCTCCCTGCAATAATAATATACAAAAGCGTCTAAAGATTGCTCGCATTGTGCATGTACAGATCAAACCCCCAAAAATTCTAGAGAAGATAACCCAAAGAAGAATATATGATTCAGATTTGTCTACCTGAAAGACGCAACCTGAGCATTAAATGAAGTTGCTGTGGCATCGGTTTGATGAAGATTTTCAGCCTCTTCAATGATTTTCTAAGAATACAGCACTTTGACATTTAGCAGGAAAATCCAACAGGAGAGAACAATAGCTAGACTGTATAACCACTTGGCCACAATACTCACATCTATCGCAGGATTAAAACTTTGAAAAGACATCCGCCCTTTAATTGCTCCAGGATGAGGATCCCCTTCCATTATGACTACACTGCATCAGACATTCAAGGACAGACTGTATTACAGTGAAGCAGAAACATTAGGTAACATCATACAGCCAACAGGTACTAAATGAAACCAAAAAAGCTGCTCCCCAGATTTTCAAGTAATTGATAAGGAGAGGTAAGATATATGGCAGCATAAGAAGCTGGATCTGATCTCCCCAGCCTCACAAGCAACCTGCTAACTGGTGCGAGCAAATTCTGGTTTATACATCTGTCTGTCACTTAGGCCTCATCTGATCCGACAGATAACTCACATTACTGAAAGTTTGATATTTCATACTATAGTACTTCTGCAACACTAATCCCAAGGTAGAGCAAAGCACATCACAAGAGCATGAGTACCGCAAAAGCCCCATAAGCAAGATCACTGGGACGTGATTAGCCTAAGAACACCTTAAAAGTTGAAAAAGAGATCGGCCCCTAGGAAATTATTCAACCGACGTCCATAACTACGCCGCAAACCGATACACAAAGTGACTTCATATAGATTACATATACCAAATTGACGAGTTTAATCAATGCAATATGCTGCATAGATGCTATATAAAAATGTCGACTGTTTACAATATCACCTCTTTATTCACGAATATGAATCCAATAGCATGATCAGACACTGCAATTTCCGACATATGAATCCAATAAGACACTGCATGCCAAAAAACTTTTTCTCGACTAAACATAATCATGTTACGCCAACATACCACTTTCGACTAACGGTACTAGGAGAGAAGAAACTCCCATCAGGTTTCACTTCTTCTTCTTCCTTCCTAGGCTTCTCCTCCCTCTGAGCTGCTCTTTGCATGAACTGCCCCATCAAGAAAAAGAGCAACAGAGAGCAAAAGGCCATTATTACGACGCAGCGAGGCAAACTAGACAGCTAAACTCTAAAGATGGATTCTTTCCGACAAAAAAGCAATACCCATATGAAATTGACGAACACCCAGATGCAAACTCATGCTGTTCTATTACCTTCAGGTTCTTCAGAGTGCTGGAGAGCTCCCTCTTCGCCATGTCTATCTAACCCTACACTGGCTCTCAGTCGAACTAGACAAACTACGACTGAGCACCAGCCTCTCAATTGAATTTATCGCAGAGAAAGCAAGAGGGAATAGATAGAGAGAGTGTGTGTGTGCGCTCAGAGCAACAACGGCGGCCTCTCCGGCGAGGGAAAGGCAGAGAAGATCACTGGGAAACTCCAGCGAGGGTTCGAAGATGGAGAAGGCGCAGGAAGTGGGGGAGTAAATGAAATGACCGATATGCCCTTATTCCCGTTTATTCTACTGTGGGCCTGCAAGTCTGAGATATGAGCCCACCCGAAAGTTGATTGAACGAATGAAAATGTCGACACTTATCCGAAAAAAAGGACCGTGACCCGATCTTTAATACTCAGTCATGAAAATGAAGATCGTCAATCAATCAATCAACCAACCAACCAAGTAGGATTGCAACGAATGCAAAGCCCAAAGCTCGTCTTACAGCAAAAATGTTGCATCCCTAATAGCCAATTTATCCCCTAGAACTCATTCAACCATTCTAAACGATGAATCTCTATGATTTCAACCATAAGCAATCCCATGAACAGACAGCAGCAACCTGGTCAACGTTTACACGAACTGAGCAGCAGAAATATATACTAGAAATATGAAGATAGGGACTAAGGAATTACTTCCCTGACTATCACGTATTGGCCCCGGACCCTGTGCAATGATTTCAAGTACAGCTGCAGCATTGATATTTACTCACTTGCTATGTGGGATTAGGTCAAATGGAAGTGTTAGATCCTGAATCATTTCGATAACTGCATAATCCAACATAGCGTCGAAATCATTTCTCTGCTGCCATCTATTGGTTTATTTTTTATTATTATTATTATTATTATTATTATTAATTATTAGTAGGTCTTTTAATTTCTTCTACGCTGTTTAGTGAGTTCGAATCAGTCACCGGGAACAAGTCTCTCACTGTTGAGATTGCCTGCAGGGAGTCAGTTTATATCGGAGATCCAGTTGTCTAGAGAGATATTGTTTGATCCGATACGGTGTGCACAATGTGAGGAGTCTGATCATCGTTTATACTTAACAACAGAGTAAAAATTGAGCTCTCTTGACTTCTTTGTATTCTGCAGCCTCGGCGAATTCCATTTAAAACTTCAGGAACATCCATTACAAACTAGGCATGCTGCTTCGGGAGAAATCAAGAATCCATATTGGTTATGGACTTTGTGAAGTTTCGATCACTTGGCCCATCTTTCAAGACATAGTATGTTTTTTCCCCCACTTTGTATTGGCAATGACCTGAGATCCAAATCGACTAAACCAGCATGCCGACTGTTCGGTCGATACGTGCTAGTACATAGAGGTGCAAGAGCATAGATTTAAAACTTGTCGGAGGACACGTTTGGAACGTCACTTTTACATTTTCTAGAATTCCCAACCAATTCTATCCCCAAAATGAATTCACGAACAACCCTTCTGGATACTATGTTGTGTTTGGTCTTAGAATTGACTAGAGTCGAGTTTTGGTTTTAATTGATCTGTAATGATGGTGTTGTTGAATTATAAGAAAAAATGTGAAAAAGTAACGAATAGTTGAGAGAAAATAATGACTGTGTTGTTGAATTGTGGAAAAAGTAATAAATAATTGAGAGAATCTGCAATAATATCATGGCAGATAAGGATTTTGCCATAATATATATGTTCCCTTATAAGACTCTAACCAAATGAAAATTCAAAGTATCAATCTTGTACTTGTTTGCGGATTTTGACAGACTAGAGAAGGCAGTTTTCAATTTTCAGTTTTCTGGAGTACTTCTTTTCGGTCCAAACCATATGGATTCTCTGAGGTAATGTCTTGCGTACAAGAACTTCATGACAATAAAAAGAGAAACAAGCAATTACAAAACAATTATATGAAAATGAATTACGATCTTTAATAACAATATGGAAATTACAAATGGAATATTAAAAGATAACATACTCAAAACAAAGTTACAGAGGATGACCTACTCTGCTCTCCATCAACAGAGATGGTTTAGGCTTTGAAACACCTTAACTCAAGCTCACCCAAGTTCAACAATTTGGAAGAATTGTAGTCATGTTGAGATGCTCGAAAGCAAATGCCGTGGGATGGTGACAACCTTCCCGAACAAGGACTGGTGGAGTCGTGATCATGTCGTTGAGAAATACTCCTTCCGCCACAGACTTTGAACCTAAATCGTTAAGGGATAAGCCATACTGCTACAAGTTCAATTATCTAAATACCCTACTCCTAAGATAAGAGGGAGGATGCTCTCGAGCTAAGCTAAGCTATAATATGTCGATGGTTGTGTGTTGAGTTGTTGTTTTTGTCCCAGGAGATCAGTTGATATTTATAGGCCTCCAAGCTCCCCTGGTTGTTATGCTGGTTGCTCTGAGGTGGAGATCGTAGGCAGAATGACTGAAGCGAACTTCCTTGCTAATTAAGGAAAGTCTTTGTGTGCTATCCACTCCAAGTAAATCCGTAGGTAACTATCTGGATTGTGTCTTTTACGCATATTTTCCACGTGATCTTATTCTTGAGGGTCGCGTCTTCACTTTTATCCACGCGGAATTCTCGCCAAACCGTTTTTCTCCTACTCAGAATGATTTAGCCGAATGTGCCATTCGGTCATCTTTCACTCGTGAGTGATTCAACCGAGCATATCATTCGGTCCATATTCCAAAACACAGCGTATCATCTTTCTACGTTGGACGATAAGGAGAATTTGAGTAATGAACTTATTGGTTTTTGTAAACAAGTCCTTGACCTTTATCTTATTTATGCCAGTAACTCCGAATGTACTGACCCTGGCTATTAAATTCATGCCATGTGGTGTAAAACTAATTTCGTGCTGGTGACAACACCTTATTTAAAATTTCCAAAAATGTTAGTAGTACAGTGGCGCACGCTCTTGCTTGTTGACCTAGAGGTCACTGGTCGTCTCGTCACGAAAAGTTGTTGGTTGTCTGTGTGAGAGCACGGAATTTCCTAATGCTAATCCCCGGCCCACCACGCTCCGCTCTAGGTGTTTTAACGGCGGATAACCCCCACATTGATTTTTCGGGTTTTGAACCCGTGACCTGCAAAACTTTCCTTAGCTCTGATACCATCTTACCATGAAAAGCTAGTTGTTCGTGTGAGGGCACATAATTCCCTAATACTAATCCCCGGCTGCAATGAATATTAATAATGCGTGAACCATTGAAAAAAGAACGTGTGGATTTTGTGAAATATTCAATTGAATGGTCTTCTGTTTGTCTTTTTTTCTAAAAAAAAAGAACAACAAAGAAATTGAATGGTCTTCTCCTCAGTATAAATCATCACTCTCAGTGTCTCATCAGTAGCAGCACGAAAATTCACGAGATGACCGAGGATGGATTCTTTCATGTTTCCTGCATTCTCGCCATTGTGTTTCTGTCAATCAACAGCATAGTATGCAGCGTCCAGGGTGATGACAGGAAGGCAAGTATTGGACCGACCCTTCAGGGTTATGACCGCATTTGATACAGTATTTTTCACGTTTACCTTCGGTTTTGTTTCGTAAGTGTGACTGAGTTTTTGTCGACTCGGTAGGTCTATATTGTGCACATGGGTTGCTTTCCGATTGAAACATCGGGAATCTATTCCCTGACTTCTCATCAGCTCAGTTCAGGAAGTATTCGGGGATGAGAGGTAATTATCATTATTTTCCAGGGCACTATTTTCCCTGAGAGCGCTTTTTTTTTTTTTTTTTTTTTGTAGGATCGATTTTTCATCAGCTTGAAATTAATAACCTCTTTCTCTGCCTGGCAGCTCTGCTTCCTCTTCAATTATCAGAAGCTACGAGAGGAGTTTCAATGGTTTTGCTGCTAAACTAACAGAAGCTAGCCAGTGAGTATTCCAATACCATATTTTTTTCCACATAATTTTATGATTACACTACATTTATGTATTTCTTCTATTGTCTATGTGATGCGTTTCAGGCAAGGACGGAGTATTCTCAGCGTTTCCTTTACCATGTCCAGACCACAAAATCATGGGACTACATCGGAGCGTGGAGGGTAACACTATTATTGGAGTCATCGATTCCGGCGCTTATCCTCATTCGGAATCCTTCAGCGACAAAGGCTTTGGGCCCCCTCCTAAAAAATGGAAGGGCTCCTGCAGTGGCGGCACCAACTTCACTTGCAACAAGTAATTATATCCCGGGATTTCACACTGCAATAGAACAATTTTTCTTCTATATTTTTGGTTACAGATAACACTCTGTATACGTCTGCCCTGATTCCTGAATTTCCACCCCAGAAAGCTCATTGGAGCACGGTATTATGTATCTAATGAGGACACTGCAGTTGACGGTTATGGCCATGGGACCCACTGTGCCTCAACGGCTGCTGGCAATGAGGTGAAGGGGCCAGCTTCTTTGGACTAGCTAATGGAACAGCCTGAGGAGGCGTCCCATCCTCTAGGATCGCCATCTACAAGGGATGTGATTTACAGGGTCATTGTGAAGGAGGTGAAATTTTGGAAGCCTTTGATGATGCGATCGCAGATGGAGTGGACATCATCACAGTTTCTATAGGATGGACGAGTCCTTTTCCTTTTTGACAAAGACGTCATCGCAACAGGATCCTTCCATGCAACGTCGAAGAGTATCCTGGTGACTCATTCTGGGGGAAATCGGGGGCCCTGCCAGAAACAGTGAGTAGCGTTGCCCCCTTGGATCCTCACTGTCAGGGCTAACTCGATAGACCGGAAGTTCATCAGTAAGCTTGTCCTCGGCGATGGAACGGTTCTAAGAGTACACAATCCTGACTCTTCACCCCTCTCCTTTCTCAATAAACTGTATTAGTATGTTAAAAGTTATTTCCTAGCATGTTTTCACTATACAAACAACTCCGGCAAAGGGCAATCAAACATTTTGGTCGGATTCTCTCTGCTCGCCTGCATATTGTGATGATGGATCTATTGAGGGGGACAACCACCCTCAAGATATGTTCCTTGTTTTCACCTCCGACCGTTGAAATTCTGGGTGCTCCCTCTGTCTGCTATTTTGTTGGTAATTATTCATTCAACAGGGCATTGTATTGAATTCATTCCCATCCGGTCTGATCTGAATAATTCCGCTGTCATGTTTGGGAAGCAGGTTTCGAGCTCTTGTGACGAAGCCTTAGTTAGGTTAGTGTTGCTGCCCCTATAAGCACGCATGCAGTTCTAGATGTACTATTAAAAGAATGTCTTCCCTAGCCTCTGCTCCGGGAGACACATATTTCTGCAAAGAAAGTTTTTGAGATCAGAGAAGTTGTTCTCCTTTTCTGTACTGTTATTGCAGAGCCTGCAAGGCAGGCTGTTTAGATATGTGGAAAGTTTACGGGAAAATTGTAATCTGCGAAGGGTATTGGTGGCCTCCAGATGCAGCAGTTTGCAATGCAAGCAGGATCATCCTGAAGACCAAGTATCCCGATACTGCTCAGATTTTGCCACTTCCCGCCATGGCTCTAGACAACTCCACCTTTGAAAAACTCGTGTCCTACCTCAGTTCCATGAGGTGGCTGATTTTGTGAACGTTCTCACGTCCTTTTAAATCATTTCCTTTCTCATAAGCTGACGGAATTATCTCTGAACGGTGTTGAGCAGAGATCCTCAAGGACGGATATTGACAAGCGAAGCTGTTCCAAATCCTGATTCTCCTGTGACTGCTTCCTTCTCTTCACGCGGACCAAACGTGATCACTCCCGATATAATGAAGGTTTGCTTAATTTTCCGAGCGATATTAAGTTTCATAACTTGTAGCAACCTTCGTATATATTATACCATAATTTATGCCTCGAGCATGTCTTGCAGCCTGATATTAGTCGACCCGGCATAGGTATTTTGGCTGCATTTCCTCCACGTGCGTCACCATCAGAACCAGTTGGGGATGATATGAGCGTGAAATTCAACATTCAATCTGAGACCTCGATGGTGTCTCCCATGGTTGCCGGTGCAGCAGCATACGTAAAAGCATTTCGTCTCGACTGGTCGCCCTCTGCCATTAACTTGGCCCTAATGACAACCGATACTCTCCCTCACCCTTCTTTGTAGCAATAAACATCAGTCCTGAAATGCAAATGTCTGGTACCCTTTCTGCTTGTGTTTGTGTAGCTTCGAAAAATTTTCTTACGGGAGGCCTTTCAGGATTTGAATTTTCTTACGGTTCAGGACAAATCAATCCTGCGAAAGCCGTTGATCCAGGCTTAGTTTATGAAATCACCAAGGCTGACTATGTAAACTTACTGTGCAGCTCGGGCTTTGATATAAGACGCATAGATAGCAACAGTACTTGCCCCAAGGGAGCGAAGAACATCACACAGGCAGAGCTCAACTACCCTTCTCTGACTTTTAAAGCACCGGTCTCAAAGCCCTTCAAGTTGGCCCTCGACAGGACCATCATGAATGTTGGGCCTCCTAGCTCGACCTATAAGGCTAAAGCTGTTAGCTCTTCCAACATTAACATCACTGTAGTTCCCGTGGTCATTTTCTTCAAATCCATCTCCGAGAAGAAAACTTTCACTATAGAGATTTCGTCGAGTGGGTTGAGATCCGGGACACAGTTGTCTGAAGAGGTGGTTTTTTCTGACGGTGTGCACAGCGTGAGGAGTCCGACCATTGTGTATGTTACAGAATAAGAGAGTAAGGATATATATTTAACTTCTTTTTTATGTTTCTGATCAGTGTGAGGAGTCCGGACCAAGACGTACATAATTATCAGTCAATTGAAAGTGTCTCTTCGGAGAACTTTTTCAGCAGCGTTCCGCTCTTCCAAGACATTTTCCTCGTCAAGTCTGCAGAGTTCTTTTCTTTTTTCATTTTTTCTTTTCCTCATTTCAGAACTGACTGATGGATATATCGTTGCTACTGTGGAAACTGCTCCATGGGCTGTCTGGACAAGGTGAAAGAGGTTGGGAAAATCATGATCTGTGCAGACAGCGAAGGAGCCTCCGGGGCTTGAATTTTCGGTGCACTTGGAAACATCCTGAAAACTGCAGACTTTATGCTGCTTTCGTCCATCCAATTCCCGCTCTGTCTTCGAAAGACTCAGAATGAAAAAGTGGTGGCCTACTACAGTTTTAGAAACTACTTGAATTCGGAAATATTATCGCGTTCCTTTTCATATCTGTCGGACCTTTTGCATCAACATTAAAGTTAATTGATGTCGTTCACTGAAAACCCCAAGGAACAACAATACGCAGCGAAACTGCCAAATGGTGCATCCCCTATTGATGCTTCCTTCTCTTCAGCGAGAACCCAACAGTGAAATGGATAGAATTTTAGATGATATATGGATGCTCCACTATATATGTAGCCAATGCGCAGAAATCCAAGTCGAGGAAGCCGGCTCACCAACTGGTCAGTTCATTCGTACACGTACCTAGGAGGCACGGGAGCATTGATTTATGAATGGTAGATTCGCACTCAAAGAGCTTAATTGCTCTCCGTAGCAGAATGTCCATCGATCTATCAAGCTTAACGGCATTATTGGCTTGAAACTCAAAAGATTTCCAGGAGCAGGTGCAGCAACACGTAATCATCTGTTTTCGTTAGTTAATGCCCATAGAAATAGAAATTGCAGGTAATTATCTGTGAGATCGTATACTTTACAGAACTTTGCAGTAATGATTTTTTGAAGAAGAAATATTCCTACTAAAAGCTATGATATATAATTTGGAGTCAACAATAGCATGCGGTGCCCAGGATGAAGATACATTAGCTTGATGTTTATTCTTCGCTTGGAGCACAACTGAGGTTTTCCTCAAACTAGGCAGGCCTACATTGTGTTCATGGGTTCCCTTTCAATGGAAATATCAGGAACTTATTCCCCGACTTCTCATCACCTTAGTTTTTTGCAGGAAGTTGTTGGGGACGAGACGTAAAGATCCGATATTAGTTTCCGGGAAACCATTCTCCTTGGCCAGGAACGTTTTTCCTTTCCTACTTCCTTTGCACGTTCAGTCAGGTTTCCATCAGCTTGAATTGGCCTCTGTCTCCGCCTCACAGCTCCGTTTCTCTGCTTCCATCCTCAGAAGCTACACGAGGAGCTTCTATGGTCTTGCCCCTAATCTAAGTATTCCTATATATATATATATGTGTTGTAGAGACGATCGAGCTTTCGTTGGTGCTTCCATTTATGTTATGCATAGGGGGAATTGCGAACTTTGCTAGACTCAGCTGTTGAGTCATCTAGACAAACAATTAATTAAATGTCCTGCCTAAATGTAGAAATAAATATATTTCGTGCCAATCTTCTTTTGATAAAATGTTGACGCGGTTATTGTAACTCAGAACATGATTCATTTTGCCTCTATACACATATACGTCATTAATCACATCGAGTTTACTTTCGATAAGTAACAACTAATCAAAATACTTATAAGTGAGAATTTATAAACTCGTTGCGGTGTCAGTTTTTCACTTTCAGACATTTCGATTGGATGTTACACAGTTAAGTGTTTGAGTAATACTTATCGAATATTTGCCACTAAAGATTGCCTCGCCCATAGAATTGCGCATGGAGGATGATTATTATATGGACTGTATTGTCAGCTTAATTAATTCCATGGTGGCAGTACCCGGGCAGCTGAACATACTCGGACACGTACGTACGGATGTCCACTTCCTTCGTCATCCACCCCCCGTCATGGGTGACAACTCCGGTCGATGGGGGTCCTGGCGGGGCTATATATATATATATATAAATAATTAAGCAGCAGTCCCTATTGGTTGAAGATTTTCTGTACTTGGACAATTTGGATCTACACAATCTAAAAATCATATATGATGGGCCTACAAATAGGACCACCCAAAATCGAGTCCAGTAAGGGGCAAAAGGCCCATATCTCATAGCCCAAAAATAATGGGTGACGGGAACAGTTAAATAAGGAGGTCAAATTCAAAAATCAAAATCCGAGTAACATCCTTTAACAGAAAAATGGACCCCTTGTTCCATTTCATTTCATGAACGGTGAGACAGATATAACAGGTAGGGGGGGAGAGGAGTGGAATAGAGAAGATAGGTATATATATATATTAGTTGTGGAGCCCGTGCGTTACACGAATTATAACCCGATTTATAACAGTATTCAATAAACACTATCAAGATCTTATCAAGAAATAGTCATCCAATTTTGAAATTAAAAGTTTGTAATTTATTGAATATTATATAACTAACAATATCTCATCTAAAAATTAGAAAAATATTATATTCTATTTGAATCATACCTAAATATAAAAAATCATTTTTATTTAAATTAATATAAAATTTAAAAACCTCAAAAATCAATAGAGAATTCCATTCAGTAATCTTAAAGTTCTAAAGTTATCTAGCAACTCGTTGCACTAAAGAGAACATGATCTTTTTCTTACTAACTTTATTATCAAAAAATATGTGTTCTAAATTGTTGAAAGAATATACAATTAATAACATTATGCTATTAAATATATAAGACTAATGGTAATTTAATTTTATGAATAAGATAAGGAAAAAAAGATACGTAAAAGAAGAAAAATAAATGTAAGTCTCGAAATATCCAACATTTATCAAGATTATGCATAAATAATTTTAAAAGAAAAATTTTAACCGAGGTAAGATGAATTTTCATATTCAATATAGTCGAGATTCATATAGTGTTATATCGTATTTTGTGTTACTATATAGACAAACTTGGAGAATCCAAAAATTCTACAAAAATTAATATATGTGTGTAAGGAAAAGCAAAAAATAGAAAAGAACCATCTCCCAAATTCTCATATTCTACTAAATTCTCTTGATTAATCAATAAATTCAATTAACCTAATATATCTAATTTCATTTCACAATAGAATAGAGCATTCAATATAACTGTCCGAGATATTTCATCGAGTCAGGCCTTAGTGATGCACATGGTCTCGATCTCTTGCGACCCTATCAGTTTCGAGTACAGAACCAGATTATAACAATATAATAGCATAACTATACCGGGCATTGGTGCTGATGGGTTTCTCTCCCTAGGGGAAAAATGTTTCAGTCGAGCTTGCCATACATCAATTGCTTACGCAAACTTCTACTGTTAGATGTGCGACGAATTTTTATCACTTAGCCCATTTCTCGAGCATTTATTAGGATACAGTGCTCCACCCATTCTACGTGCTTTTCTTTCAAGGTCCCCATCTTCTTCAGTGTGTTGGCTAAGCCAAATAATTATAGCTTGCCCAACTTCTTAATTATGATTTGACAAACACGAAATTCGACTTTTAGGAATATAGCCTTCAGAATCATGACTCGAGCAGTAAAGCACATTGAAAACCAGAAAGTGAAAAAAAGGATTGAAAAATTCACAGGTTTAGATACAATGACAAGCCCTTAAAGCCTCTGCTAGTTCAATTGACAACACAAGTTCCCAAGAAACGTATGGACTGTGAGAGGTATTCTGCAGGGCATAAGGCGATTCCGGTTACAAATTTTATACTGAACTAATGATCCCCACTGGGGCCTAAGAGTTCAACCAGATTGAAAATTATGAATAACCAGAGATGTTTAAGTCTCAGAATACATTCTGGTTAACTAACGGCTGCACTTAGTAATGCGCCAATCGGGCTAAGCTCTAACTGGTGTCTCTATTGAAACCTTCCTCGAATATGTGACGCCTTTAGAGCTCTCATTAGTTTCCCACAGCTCCGGAAAGGCTTCACGGATGTTGTGGATGCTTTCCAGTGCATGATCAGCACCTTTCATCCGCTGAGAAGAGCCAATCTACAAAGATGTTTTACATAATGAGTGCATCTTGAAAATAAAACCATATCATATGTCACGATGATCAAACATTTGCTTACCAAAACAGTGTGGAGACCCGTCTGCTTCCCTGTCTGTAAATTACGGAAGCTATCATCGAAGAACAGCTGAAATGAGCAAAGGGATTACAGTATTAGCAGGAGATGGTTGGAGGCTTTCACCAACTTCACGGTTATCAGTAACCATTATATATCAGTGATATAGACAGTAATTCTTTACCGTCTTCTGAGGATTGATTTTGGCAATCTTGAAAACTTCTTCGAACGCCTGCTCAAATGGCTTGCAAACAACAGGAGTCACTGGGAGCGCTGAATCACACCCGGGTGCATTACCAGAAGCAGCATTCCTTTCTATATTGCCAGTACTACTGTTAACAGAATCATTTCCCTGCTTTGGATCATTAAGGGTCTCAAAGCATATGATCCCATCAAAGCAATCCTCTAGTCCAAGCCGCTTCAGCACTCTAGCAGCATGAGCCTTGTCAGCATTTGTGAAAATCTGAAATACCAGATACATTGGCACGAAAGAGGCAGTGAGCAAGTGAACAATTCGACATCAATCAAACCCCTCAAAACCTATAAAATGTAAAATCATAGTTTAGATACACGAAACTTACCAATTTACGGAGAGGAACACTGAGTAGCAGTTGCCTCAACACAGGGTCAGGCTTCAACATGTTGTATGGTAACCTCCCATGAACAAAACTGTGATAAAAGCCGGAGATGTAATATTATTAGGTTGCGTGATATATATGGAAGAAAAAAGCACCACACAAACATGGGAAGAACTATGGGAAGAGAGAGTACCCGTGGAAGTCATCATAGTCAAAATTGTAGCCAACAGCCTGGAAAGCAATAAAACCAGAGTTAGAGCAGGCACAATTCCAATGAAAAAATAAATAGATAAAGCTACACTCACAGAAGGGCTTTATAATTATACAAGGCCTATATCTATGCATACCCTGAGACCAGCCATCGTCGTTCCATAGTTCTTGTACAGGGAGATACACATCTCAGGGACTTCGCTTTCTTTGATGTGAAGCTTCTGGGTCATGTATTCTGCAGATGAAAGAAGGACAAATTCGTTGTTACATATATAGCGGGAGATATGCCCCATAAAAACCGAATGGCAGACCTAGCTTACCTTGGATACTCTTTGTAACTTCCAGTGACAGACCGGAACTGTATGGATAAAGGGTATCATCCAGATCTGAAAATTCAGATTATCACTTATCAATCACTTCTATAATTATGCTTAAAAAATCCTCAGCATAATCTGGACCTGTCCCATTTGTAGAAGAGAAAGAACTTACCAAACAAAAGGCATTCATATTTTGAATATGAGGATTGCTGTAACTGTTCTTCGTAGGCCATGTCCTCAAACTACAAAGGCAAATGCACATTAATAGATAGGCCTCCCCGTCATTCTTAATGCAAATCGTAAACATAAGGAGGGTGGGTTTTCGCCATAATGTCTCTAATCCGAACCAATTTTTCAGGTAGCAGGCACAAAGTTGGTGTGTCGAAAAAAATTCCACATTGTGCAGATAGACTAGTCTAAACAATAATATTTGAAACTACGATGAACTCCGCTCAAATACGGGACTTTAACGCCAATTACTCAGAAGAAAAGACCAAAAGACATATCGAAACTTCACTGCCATAATGAAATGGGAAAGAAGCCGTAACAACAAAAGAACAGATCATCCAAAAATCCGGAAACTCATGAATCAAAGACCCTCACAATATACAATAGTTTTTATTGATACACGAAAGCAAATGAACATCCTTTTCAGAGGCAAGGTTGTCTGTATAAGGGAAGGCAAACAAACGACAGAACAAAGAGGCCTAACCAAGACAAAAAGAAGAAGATGCAATAAAACAAATGTTAGATTGTCCGAGGTGCAAAAACATCTACAGAAACCATCAAATTGAAACGAGCAGAGCAGACAGAAGAACCAGATCACGCGAAACACTGTCGGAGACAGTTGAGCAGTGGGGAAAAGACAAGCCTTGGGGCTTGATCTATTCTACCATGAATACAGGGAGCGGCATGTCCTCGGAATCAACGACAAACCGTGAAGGGGGATGAAGGAAGCATATACCTTACGGAAAGAGAAGGGCAATGCGGCGAAAGCACACCACTGAGAGACGCGCAGAGTAAGGGAAAAGGGCTTGACAGAGGAAAGATGTTAATGGTAGGAAGCATTCCAAACCTTTTATATATGGAAGAAAAGGAAAAGAAAAAGGAAATATGGGAGGAATGAAACGGAAAAGTGGGGATTTGAATTGGATTGGCCGACGATGTTTCACTCTGCCTACACTACACGTGGTCGTGTCGTTTGCTTGTCCTCGAGTATCTGTCGTCGCGTCCTTTGGTGCGTTCGGTTTTAGAATTAAATAGAGATAAATTTTAATTTTAATTGAATTGTAATAATTGTATTATTAAATTATGAAAAAAAATGTGAAAAAGTAATGAATAGTTGAAAGAAAGTAATGATTGTATTGTTGAATTGTGAAAAATGTAATAGATAATTTGGATAATTTAATATTAAAAATTAAATTAAATTATTAAAAAGTTTTAAAAAATAATAATTATATTATTAATTTTTTTTATATAACGAGTAGAGTTATAATTAAAATTTTAAAAAATTTAATCGGAAAACCAAACCGGATGGTGTCCGGTCTGGACTTGTGGTACGGTTAGGAAACGTGTCAGTCAACAGGATAATCTGACCTTAATAATAAAATGAAATGAAAAAATGAAAATTTAGTTATAAGAGGTCCCATGTACTACCACAGATCAGTCCATTTCACACACATTGGTACCAGACTGACGGGGCTTGAAATTCTACCGAACGTTTCATGAGGCAGCATTCAGGACCGTTGGATCAGCATTTAATAGTAAAGTCTACATTGATTTTTACGGATATGGCGGCCTCACGAACCGTCCAATGCATGAAACGTAGAATTTTCCGACTTATTGGTGAAGGATAGGAAAGCCGATTGCAGTTCCAATTTGAGGAGTTCCAAGATAACCACATTCGTGATTTTCTTTTCTTTTTTTTTTCATTTTTTAAAATCGTTCCCTATTCGTGATATAAGTGGTCATATATTTCTATGCTATCTTCATCATTAGTAGTTGATCTTATCCCTTATGGATTGCATGACTGCAACCTATAACTTCATTTATTTAGATACACGTCATGTATCGTATCATTGGTATTGTCCCCGTGTACCGAGTATCTCCATAATTTGTGGAGAGACTAACACGCATGATGAATATAAAAGGGTGTCCACATGATTCACGCATCACATTACGAATCAACCGACCTCTTGATTCACTTTCATTTGTTATAAATATATATATACACCTTGAGTTGCACATGCATGGCCAGTAATGCCCACGCGGTTAGACCAATAAGAAAGGGAGATTATTATTTTAAGGCACATTCGCATGAGCATAATAATGAATTGAATTCTAGAACACTCAAAATTGAAAGAAAACGTGGAATTTGACTAACAACAAGAATTTCTCTCTTTTTTATTATTATTATTAATTATTATAACATATAACATGGCCATTGATTAAGGGGAAAGTCTAAGGTGCAATTACTTTGAAAGTGATTGCACCATGGTTGCAAGGAAATTATTAACATCTGTAATAAAATAATTTCATCTTAAATAAATTAGACATTTTTTTAGTGAGTTACATGTATTTTAAAAAATTAATTGGAGTAAATTATTTATATTTGTAATAAAAATCACAGTTTTCTGAAGAGTTTTTAATTACAATGCTTGCAAATTACAAGAATTTTGAAATAACCTTACTTAAATTTATAGTAAATTAGTCGAGTGCACCACATTACCACTCTTGATGATTGCAATTAAGGGGACATGAGAAGACTATGATCACAAGATTTCAATTGTACAGCTTCCATCTCAGGCCACGGAAAGATTTTGAAATGTCAACAGCGACTTAGCACCACCCTTGGGTTGGATTTGGAACCACCTGCGGATATAAGATGAGGAGAGGAGGAACGCCTGTCGTCATCTGCGGCAAGGGCACTGCTCTCCGGCTCCGGGATGTGCTGGGAAGCCGCCTTTGCCTTGTGCTCCTCCTGGAACCTGAGCTCGAACCCGTCATAGTTCGTCATCTCGATCGCTTGACTTGGACTTGGACGGCTGCTCCCCCAGGACTCGTACCAGGTCGTCCTGGTGGAGGACTTTCGTCTCGAGCAGGAGCTCCGCAATTTTGGCACTACCATATAAAAACCGTCCACCGTATCCGTCGCGGTTTTGGAAATTGAAAATCATATTTGCACCGTCAAAAAATCACGGCTATCTGCACCGCAATGCAAAATTAAGTTAAATAAAAATCTAGAAAAGGATAATAATTAAAGAAATAAATTAAAAAATCTTATAAATATAAAGATTATCTGATATTAGTATTATAATTTTATTAGCTTATTAATAGATAAATTAAGAAATCAAGTTGGATTAGGATTGGGTTTGGACAATTTGTTAAAAAATTAGCCTAATCTATATGTATAAAATATAAATATTGCCGTGCGATTTTATCCGCAATTTCTTCATCACAACCATATCCGCACCACATTGCGACGATTTTTTAAATTAAAAATCATATCTACACCATAATCATTTGGTGCGGTTTTTTTACGAACCAACCCAATCTACCTCTTAATTCCCTTTATTTGGTTGCGCATGGCAACTAATGTCTATGTCCAAGCGGTTAGGATTAGGAAAAGGAAGGAAGGTTCATTATTTAATTACTATTATAACTATATAAGTCACTTTTAAGGCACGTTTGGAATGAGCTTAAGACCCGCCCCCGCTGTCCAAGATCACCAATCCTACCTCTCGGTAAAGCATGATTAAAAAAAAAGTTACGATTAATACGACAGTACCCAGACTGTAATCTGGCACTACCTGGATAATGTAACAAGCAAAACCTAAATAATATAAAACAAGGACATTAGCATGTCGAAAAAATAAAAGTGGATTAAAAATCTCTCTTTGTTATTTATTATCATTGTTATATCATATAAAAATGACCATATTATTATTATTATTATTATTATTATTCTTCATTTATTTATCAACATCATCCCAAAAAAGAGAGGAAGAGAGAGACTACGATCACAAGATTCAATTGTACAGCTTCCATCCATGGCCACGGCCACGGCATTGGCATTATGGAAGTTCGAAAATCGAAATAAATCATGTACAAAAATACTACAATTAATTTATGGGGGGAAAAAAATAAAGGAAAATTTGTAAAATGTCAGCAGCGAGTTGGCCCCTCCCCTTTATGTTGGTACCACCTGAGGATCAAGAGGAGAAGAGGAAGGTCCGTCGTCCTCTGCGACAGGGGCGCCGCTCTCCGGGGCCTGCTGAGAAGCCGCCTTGTCCTCCTGCTGGAAACCCATCTTGAACCGGTCGTAGTTCGTCATCTCGCTTGACTTGAAAGGCCGCTCCCCCAAGACTCGGACCAGGTCATCCTGGTGAAGGACTTCCTTCTCGAGCAGGAGCTCCGCGATTTTGGCCACGTGCTCCTTGTGCTCAGTTACCAACTCGACCGTCCGCTCGTACGCCTTGTTCACCCACTCCCGGACCTCGGTGTCGATGATCGCCGCTGTCTTGCTGCTGTACGGCTTGGACATGTCAAAGCCATCCTCCCTCGGAGGGAAGGACAGGAGGCCCACTTTCTCGCTGAATCCGTATACAGCCACCTGAGCGTAAGTCATCCTCGTCACCTTCTCCAAGTCATTCTGAGCTCCCGTCGAAATCTTTCCCAACAAGACCTGTGCATCAAGAATACAAGTGTATTAATTAAGAGCCTGATACATTTTCCTTTCGTAGAAATAAACTGTAAGTGGGATGAATGATCATCTTCGCCTGCCAACGGTCAAAAAGAAAATGGAATAGAAGCCACTATGGTTACCTGTTCAGCTGCTCGGCCACCCAGGGTCATGCATGTAACATCAAACAGCTGCTCCTTCGTCATGAGAAGATTCTCATTGGGGACATACTGTGCAAACCCAAGGGCAGCTGTTCCGCGAGGAACAATCGTTACCTTCAGTAAGGGCTCGGCATGTTCCAAGAACCATCCAGTAACAGCGTGGCCCGACTCATGATATGCGACTGTCCGCCTCTCCAGCTTGCTTATCACCTGCTCCAGAAACAGATTCAGTGTCTCTCACGTATTTATCAGGATAGAATTGATGCAAGAGAGGAGTAATTTAACCAACCCTGTTCTTCTTCTCGAGGCCACCGATGATACGATCAATAGCTGCCTCAAAATGCTCCAACGTGACCTCCTTACTCTCACCCCTCGCGGCGATCAGAGCAGCTTCATTGCAAACATTTGCAATGTCTGCACCAGCAAATCCTGGAGTGAGGGCAGCAAGCCTCTGAGAGTAATACGAAGGCTCATTGTTGAGCTTGATCTTCTTCAAGTAGATCTGGAAGATCTGTTCGCGGCCTTTAATATCAGGCTTATCAATTGAAATCTGACGATCAAATCGACCAGGCCTTAAAAGGGCTTTGTCTAAAATGTCAGGCCTATTGGTGCCAGCGAGGACCACCACTCCGGCAGTCGTTCCAAACCCATCCATTTCTACAAGCAACTGATTGAGAGTGCTTTCACGCTCATCGTTAGCACCACTGAAAGCTCCACGCCCCCTTGCTCGACCAATTGCATCAATCTCATCAATAAATACGATACTGGGGGCACACTGCCTTGCTTCCTGAAACAAGTTTCTCACCCTTGAAGGCCCAACACCAACAAACATCTCCATGAAATCAGAACCTGAAATAGACAGAAAAGGAACTCCAGATTCTCCAGCTGTAGCTTTGGCCAACAGCGTCTTTCCAGTTCCAGGAGGTCCTACCAAGAGAGCGCCCTTTGGAATTTTTGCCCCCAACTCCTCATATTTCTTCGGGTTCTTAAGAAAATGCACAAACTCCATTATTTCTTGCTTTGCTTCATCACAACCAGCAACATCCTTAAAATACACCTGTTGAAGTCCAGCCACAAGCAGACGATCAGGGAAGAAGGCGATATTACCAATTCCTAATTAGTGATTTTCATCCAGAAACTAATGCACTTACCTTGTTCTTGGCGTTTTTATCCACTTTAGTAACATGGGCCTTTCCTATGTTGAATATTCCACGAGCGCCTCTTCCACCGCTACCACCAACGCCAAGTCCACCCTGCATTCTTCGCCCCATGTAGAAGAGTGTTCCCAAAAGCAGGAGAGTTGGTGCAAATCTCAACAGCTCCTGGTACCAGACCATTTCAGATGTGTATGTGACAGGAACATAATCATGAGGATCAATTCCCAGAGCTTCCTGGGCTTCTTCCAACTTCTCCTCAAAGGATTCAACACTTCCGATATTAAAATAGTATTTGTACTGACCACCATGACCATTGATTTGGCTACCATGTGTGGTTCCTTGCACAACATCCTCAGTTGTTTGATTTCGCGGCGAGCTCCTCACATATACTTTGGCAACTGATTTATTGGAGACAACTATATGGTCTACCAAACCTGGTTCAAGAAGCTTGTTCTTGAACTCTTGAAAACTAATCTGCAAAACAATGTTTCTGGAGAACATAAGCACGATATCCCGAATATAAGAGGAGTCAAGATACTTCAGTGAAATTAAAAGATATCTCATGCGATTAACAGATATCTCATGCGATTAACGGATATCTCATGACATTAAGCAAATGTCAATAGCTCAGGGTGGATGAACACAGATAATTGATCCAGGCTTGTTACCTGCTGTTGCTCACCAGCACCCAAAGAGAAGGAAGATAAAAACAGCGCTATCACTAACAATGGTGTGAACATATTCTGGATCTGCTTGATGAAAGTCTCCTCGAAATTCCCATGATCATCTGTGTTCGATTCCTCTGAAAAAGGCATCTACCATGTCAAAAGCATAGAACTGTAAAATCATTTGCATGAATTTGTGCACGAGATTAATCAAAACCAAATGGGATGCCAGGCAATAGACAATGTTTACTCTTAGTGAGTATTCCAGCACTAGACAATTCATTGGGCAAACTATACCATCATTAGTCCCATAATACATCTGATAAAAATAGGTGCTTGTAGGCCACAGTTCAGTTGATTCCAAAATAACTGACACTAAGCACAATGGAAGGCCAATCGAAGAAATTCAATGCCTTTTCAGCTAATCGGCTCTAAAGAGTGGACAACTTAGACCAAAAAACACCATTTTATTCCTCCACGACAAGAAAAAAACCCTTGAAAGTTAGAGAGCAAAAACTGCATATCTTAACTGCCCATGGCATTCTATATCCCCATTAACAGAACAACGAACAAGCTAATTATTATAGGAGTAATATGGCATTATTAACTATAATAAAGAGGAATAGAATGGGAGAACAG
Organism: Punica granatum; assembly: GCF_007655135.1. Classification (NCBI taxonomy): domain Eukaryota; kingdom Viridiplantae; phylum Streptophyta; class Magnoliopsida; order Myrtales; family Lythraceae; genus Punica; species Punica granatum. The sequence continues at coordinate 38,787,133 of NC_045129.1, forward strand.
CAAAATCCCCCCAGCATACAGCACTTAAACCAAAGGCTAAGCTATAAGAGTGAGTTTTCAACCTTTGGATTCAGACTTTTGATCATCCCCTTTCGGGACTTCTTTCTTCTCCTTCGGGTAGAAATTCTCATAATCTGTGGATGTACAGCAAACAATTATAAGTGAAAAAAGGGAAAGCCTCCAAGGCACAATCTTTCTACAGGTTTCAGAGCAAATTGCTTCCACCAGAGGCAAAAGCGAAACTGAACTTACTCTTCTTCTTAGGTGCTTCATCGGACAAGAACCGGCGAAATCTAGGGTTAGCGAGAATGTAGCTTAAATCGGACACATTAGACTTTGGAATAAAATCCTTCTGAGCTCCAATGGCAGCTACGTATTCCCTCAAAAAACCCAACTTGCTGCCGAGGTAAGCATCGCCGGCCGCCCTCGGAAGTGCAGAGCCATTCGATATCACTGATCTGACACCTCCCAGATGACATGCATTCTACAAGGAACGGATAACAGATTAACAAAAACTAAAAGACTGTTAACCCTGGCACCAGAAAACCGAGATAGCAGCTTAAAAGGGAGTCTTTTACTAACCTTAGAGCGAGAAGATCTCAGAACCGATCGGCTGATCCTGGAAAATATCATAGCTACGTTGCAAAGCCACAAATAGGGTTCGTCGCCGCAATCGCTGATTCCTTCGGTACAGTGATCTGATTCAGCTTCACGGCTGGTAGATTGAGCTTTGCTGAGGACGACGACAATGGAGGATCGGGGGATTACAATTTAATTAAAATGAACGAGGAAGAGGATGAAATTTGCCATGCGAAGGGTTTTTGGTCGGAGGTAGAATTTGGTGTCGGGGGGCAGATATTATGATCTTTCAGGGCAGTAACATAAATAGCGTGGGCTGTTTGGCCGCGGAGAAAGGGTCAATTTCAATTTGGCCCCTATAGTTTAGGGTCTGTATCAAAATGCACCATTTCATTTCATTAATCCATCTTCCCTCATAAATGCCAAACCTTCGCTACTAGCTAGGGGTGTGCACGGGTACCAGGTATACCCGAAATCGGTTAAAACCTATCCTAACGGGTAGGGTCCGGGTAGCTCGTATTGAAAATAGGGTAGGTTTCGAATATTAAAATTAAGAATCTATAAAAATCGGTTCCGGTTCCGACTCCTGCCTACAGAGTACTCGGAACCGGCTATTTATTAAAAAAAAAGAGAGAGGAAAAAGCAAAGTTACTATCTCCTCTAATGAATCATAACAGAGACACTTTGTTGCGTGAGATCGTATTATGGATGTTCAATTTTGTCGATGGATTGATGAGACATATTATTATTTCATTGTTGTGGATTAATTTAAATTTTGTTGATATTCTATTTGGCGTGATTACTGATTATGTATGTGATATTTTCGATTTTATTTAGCGAAAGAAAAAAATTTACAGATTCCAACAGGATACCCGGAACCTGTGGTATAATACAGGTTCCGGGTAGGTTTCGGTTCCTTGATTCAACAGGGTAAGGTCCAGTTCCAAAATCTTGGAACATGTCCCTTACAGGGTAAAGTCCGGGTATTATGAAAAATACATGGTACCCGAAACCAATCGCCCCTACTACTAACTATACCAATTGCTCGAGAAAACTCATGTGGTTCCTAGTCACACCCTACTTGCTCTGACTTAATGACTTAGGTAGATATAAGAAATTGATTTTGATATATAAAAATTCTAATTTGATATATATTACAATTAAAATGTTTCAATTTTCCTGAATATAAATCCATTAAATCTCTAATTTTGTATTAGTTTTACGAATTTTCTGGTTTAGCCCAATGCATAAAGCTACCCACGTGGGAATCGATGATATCCATGTAAAACCACGATTATTAGTCAATCAGGCTAGATGGCGATGGTTTTATGGTGCTAAAAGGGGTGATTGTGAGACAACTTGAATTGTATGGTTCACTTTATAACAATTATCAATCCAAGGGGGCAAAAATGAAATTGGGTTGCAATTGTGAGGAGGCTGTCCGGTGTTGTGCGATTCTGTTCTGGGCACGTCAGGGGTGACCAAAATCTGGGGCTCACCAACTTGGCGGACAAGGCAAGCCCACCAGTCTTATTGTGCGTAGCATTGGGCCCAGTTTTGGGCCTCTTGGGTCCAAATCTGGGCCCAAATAATTGTGAGCTGTCCATTTCTAAAGGCCCAGCTCATGGCTACTGCCGATAATCTCTCTTCCCCCCTCGCTCTCCCCTTCGTCGCTCTCTCGTGTCTCTCTCCGCGCGGTCGGAGCAGTGAGCTTTTGCGCCGTCCGGCGGCTGATAATGGGCTTATACTGAGAGGGGTAGACACGTACTCATCTCCGGTGAATGATGGAAGCCACCGCGGCCTTTCACCACTCCAAAACGGTCTCATTCACCTTCACATTTCCCGGGAGCAACACTTCATGCTCTCTCCGGCATTTCAACAAACAGTTAGCGCTCCACCAGCTCACCACAGCAGATATCCGCCGGCAACCTCTCAAACCGCTTGAAACAAAGGCATTTCGCCATACCGGCAGAGAAAGAATCAGGAAGTGTGTTTTGCCTCCACCCAGTGGCTCACTCTCCGCCGCCGCTACTACCTGCCCGGAATCGCAGAACCCCGTATCAAAGCTTAGGAATTTCTCACTCGAATCGCTGAAAAGGAGACTTCTTGAGCTGACTCCCATTGATGTCGTCAAGATCTCCGGGGTGCTTTCGGTTTCAATTGCGTCCACAAAGTGGACGGTGAATCTGTTGCTGAATCCCTTCTTCTGGATGTACTTCAGCTGGAGTTGGCTGTTCTGGCCGTGGTTCGTGGCCGTTGCCTTGGCCATTTACGGCTTATACTGTCTCAGCAAGCATTTGCAGGGCAAAGCGAGCATCTTTGAGCAACTTGCAGTCGTGACTTCTGCATTCACTTGGCTCACCCTCGTGCCTCCTGCTCACTTCAATGGATATCTCCAAGGTTGGCCCTTCGTGTTCTTCTTCATCTACCATTACTTCTTTTTCTTCAACGTCAGTGTTAGGAGAAGGCTCTATGGTGATTACTACGCTCGCCCTCACGATCCCAAGTGGGACATTGATCCCCCGAAATGGCAAAGGTTACTGTTTTGTGTTGGAGTCATGTTAGGCCACTGGCTTGCTGCTTTTGAAGGACCAGAACTCCACCTAATCCCCGGAGGTTGGACCAATGTCGGGGTGTGGATTTTGATACTATCATCCTTGTTGATGCAATATATTTCCACTCTGTACCTTGCCAAGTACTCCGAGAAGGTGGTTGTGCCGACAGAAGTCGTGCAATTTGGGCCGTATAGGTGGGTCCGCCACCCCATTTACGCGTCCACGGTGCTGTTGTTTGCAACATATTGTACTGCTCTTCAGGCTCCTCTGAGCTTGCTCTTCGTCACTGCGGTGTGTTTGCTATACTATGACCAGAAGGTAAAGCTCGAGGAGGCCGTGATGATCGATACATTCGGGGAGAGGTATCTGGAATATGCGAGTAAAGTCAAGTACAAGTTCATTCCTTTAGTTTACTAGCTGGCATAGAGTTATGGCACTTTTGTCTGTAAGAATTCAAGAGTCAAATTCAAATAGGCAAGCCTGAAAGTCGAAACCCAGGACGAAATAATGTATTTTATCACTGTACCATTGCAACTTTGTCCCTGATTATCGTGATCAATCGAGTGTCTCTTAGCTCTTTATGATGTAAAGGCCGTCTTGCCGTTCAAACCAATCCAATGTGATGTTCCAATTCAAGTGAGTCAATCATCTATAACTCAAGTGTAAGCTCAGCCTTGGAATCTCTTGCCTGAAAGACCTGATTTTTTGAAATATCTAGCAAACAAGGAAGAGATATTTATACGCATGGGAAGTGCTTTAGCCTATTCTCGTCCACTTTTTAAAGTAACCTGTGGATTTTGCTATTATGTATGTTTTTTTATACCCCCACTTTTGGGCTGCGTGGGGGGTTTCTACAAAGTTTAATGATCTCAATTAGTAGTTGATTGCTTGCTGAATCGGCTTGATGACATGCTTAAGCCGAAAACTACTATATGGAAGACTATTGTTGACCGTAATTCTATAAAAATTGGTGTTGCATTGGTGGACTACTTTTTATCGATCCATTCTATGCTGCCATGGTGCTGAGACCAGAAACTGCCTCTCCTATCAGCACGTACTTAATAGCTAATAGAATTTGCGAGGCATCAGCGCTGCACTTGGAGCGCAAGGATTTGCAGGGGGGCACATGGGCTTGCATCTATCACCTTTCAAGTGGATTAAGTCTAGAGATTCCGCGCGCTTGTATGGTTTTGTGTGTAGAGTATGGTATTGTTTTCAGATTGTGTGGCATAAGCAGCAGAGTGTACTGTGTCTTGTGACTGTTTGATTTGGGTTATCGAGTGATGGACCTAACTAAGCCTGCTAATTTGCCGAAACAAGGAATATGCTACCTTCTTTCGTGACGAATGAGATGAGACGATACACTATTGAATTTCCTTTTCTTCATATTGTTGTAAACTCTTCTTTCTGATTTTGAAACTACGACGCTGTGGGTAGGGGTAAGGGTAGAAATGGCTTGAATCCGGCCGCACATACAACAAAGTCATGCATTGCTATCATCTTATATAACTGGTTTGTAGTGCTGTTTTTTTGGCTCTGGTATAAGGTATATAATACTGGGTCATGGTAAAGATTCTTGTTCAAACTTCCCATATCATGAAGAAACGGCTTGAAGGTTTCGACACGAGTTAATGTTTCCGAAATTTTAGATTTATGAGCTCTGTTTGATTTGTTCTGTTCGTGACAGAGGCTTGAATGCTGGTCCTCTCTGCTTCTGCAGAATCCATGGTTCTCAATACTCAGAGCCACTCAGTTTTTTTCTCTGCAGGTACTCTGTATGCATCTCCAGAAGACAAAGGAGATTCAGGACAAAAACTGGAAAACTGATCGATTAAGGATACATTTAAGGGAGCCTTATAAAATCTAAAGCATCATGAATCTCTTTTCTGTGGACTCCTTTGCCCTGTCAGAGTCGAGCAAACACCTCCAAAATCTTTTCCAGGGAACTGACTGGACGACGTTTTGCCGTCGGGAGAATCACATCTCCCTCAAGAGAGGTTCCTATCCGATAACTGCTTTGTTGAGTGGCCCGGTGGGTGCACAAGTCGATACAATCCAGCAGGACATTGTCGTCCGCTTCTTCCATGTAAGATGATAAAGTTGTGCTGACCACGTTGCTCGACGTGGATATACTAGCACCCACCAGTCACTTTTCCTCGAGTGCAGATCTCACTTTTGAATTTTTCGCATCTTTAGTAGTCGAGTCTATGACAGTGAAGGCAAAATCTCGTTTCTTAAGAGGTAATTTGGCTTCTCGTGACACAGTTCGCTGTACACTAATAACTCATTGGACATTCATTTTTACGAATCAATTTGGAGTAAAATTTCTCAATTACATTCGAGCTTGTGTCTAAAATAGAACATTCAGATTTACACATTTCGTTTCCCTATGGGCGGGGTTTGGGCTGTTTCGTCCGTCCCCTTTGTACGATCCTCGAGAATCAGAAACCGAATTAATAAAAAGAACGGGACGACTTATCGTCCCTAGGGATAACCCGAATGGGCAAGCCCTGTTTAGGAACCGGGAAAGGGCCATACTGGATCCCGTCCCCGTCTCCGACGACTTCCCACCTACAGCCAAAGAAATGGAACAAAGAGGATCAGTTGAATCTCTGCTCAATCCCGAGTGAATGAACATACTCTTCCAAGAACAGAATGAGAATTAGAATGATTGGCATGGCGAAGAAGTGACAAAAGTCAAGATAAATAAGTGGTGCTGGATGCTAATGAAATCTTCCGTCCCCTGCAAGTGATTGCCGCTCCGGAAAAATGGCAATTCCACATGTTTGGTAGAGATTTGATCGAAAGGTTTCATACAGCTGGCTGTCGAGATTCCGTTCTAGTCCAGCCAACACAAAATTTTCGCGACTCTCTCCCGATCATTCAACTAAAAATCAAGTGATATGCCTCGGAAAGAATCGCAAGTGTCGGGTTCTGCTGAACTAGCGGTTTAGAAACTGCAAGACAAGCGATCAACGAACGCTCGATTTTTGTTACGGGCATCGATGGAGACACCAGAGTCCAAAGATGCTAAAAACCGATACCCAACTACTTACAGCCACAGGGGAAATTGCGAACAAGTCCATATGCTTGATTGACAGTAAATAAACCATACAATTGACTTATAGGATAGTAGCACCTAAGGATAAGAGATATTTTGACGTACACGGTAAGACCACGAAATGTTCTCCATCGAGATGTTCTCTATCTATTCGATGGGACTAATTCTTATTTGTTTGGTAAAATATATTTTTATAAAATATTAATTACTTTGTGCAATTATAATTTATTGGGGTGGCATTTTCTCCAACAGTGAATGAATCATTAGGGACCACACTTCTCTGTTATCATGAATCTCATCATCTTATGGTTAGCCTCTTAATTGGACAGACAGTTGAGAGATGATAGGAACCTGTAGGTGAGGGTAAGATGGTGAAGCAGGACCAGCATTTCTAGCTTGGCCAGTTCGCTCCCGGGACATGAGTGAACTCCGTTTCCAAACGGCATGAATGCATTCGGTCTAGGTGGCACCTGCACCGATCCGCCAGTATCACAAAAGCCGGTTACATTACCGATCACATCAATACAATACTGCTAAAGCACGACTATTGATGACGTATATTCTCGCTTATCGTTCGGAAGGGCTATTGGTTAGGGTTGAAGATGGAGCAGCTTCGTGTGGTAGCTAACCTACAAAAGGGACTCACGTGGGGACTCATGGACTCTGGAAGAGATTGGTTTTCATGGACACGACACAAAGATTCATCTTCCTATGAAAGGGACATCACCTCCCAGAGATACTCTTTAACCTTCCTTCTTTTCATAACCTTACATTTCTCTGCCACAATAAGATAGGATAAAACAAAAACCTCACCTAATATATGTATATATATATATATATATATATACATATGTCATGATGAACTAGCCAATTTTCCTTCTGGTTCATCTAAAAATATAGAGAAAAATATATATATAACCAGAGAGAAAATTGACTTGTCATTATGACTCGGCATGAAATATCATAAAATATCAGTCGAATGGAATGGAATGGGAGGGAACCGATCAAGATGATGAGGGTCGAACCTCGAATCTTGAAGGGTCGAACTTGTCGGGGTTGGGGAAGAAATCTTCGCGGTGGTGGATCCTCCTAAAGAGGGGGAGAATCTTCCAACCTTTGGGGATGAAGTAACCTTCGAACTCCACATCTTCGACGGCCTCCCTGAATGTGAAGGACAGTATGCTTGCTGCCCTAAGCGTTTCTTGAATCACCTGATCATCAATATCAGATAATTAATTATATGATATATTATGATTTTAATTTTCAAAAACAGAAAAGGGAAAAGAAGAACGAGCAATGGATCGGTGAGCTATATACGTACCCGGTTAGTCAACGGCATTTGCCTAGTATCTTCCCAAGTCAAACCTCGACGACCCGATTCATCCATTTTGCGTCGAATTCCCTCTTGTTCCCTCTGCAATTAGAAATGAATATAATCTAATCTGTTAGAAACTGTACTGTCTGTGTACTAACTTAGGAAGAGGACACAAGAGTGACATTTTCCGACATTATACATATGATCTCATCAACACAACATATATATACATATATGTATGTATGTACATAAAATATTCCTACATGTATAGTCTATTATTAGGTGGGCAGGATCAAGAATATTCCTTGATGAATACAAAATTGATCGTACGGATGCATCTCTGTCAAATTGCACTCGGATGATCCAAGAACATTGGAAAGATATTAAAAAAAAAAACTCATGAAATCGTGCGATGGGGCTTCAAAAAACATACATATGTACCTCTCCCGAAATCAAGTTATAATGCATATACCCAGCTGAAGAACAGCATTCGATACATTATGTGCAAAAAATTATTACCGTGACCGCACAGAGGATCTCGGGGTTATCATGCAGGTACTTGAGAGCCCAAGTCAAGGCGCTGGCCGTCGTGTCGTGAGCAGCAAATATGACTCCAATGATGTTGTCCGCTATTTGCATATCCGATAGCTGCTGGTGTACTTTGTGGCCTTTGTCATTGACGTTACTAGCCCCCATCAAAACCTCCAACAGCCCTCCCCTCCCCAGTCTACTCGCGACCTTAGTCCCTCCATGTCCACTGCCATCGTCCTCCCTCCTCCTCTCGTCGATCAATCTCCTCAGCGTCTCGTTCAACAGCTTCCTCGCCTTCAATATTCGAGAACTGTTAGCCAGCAGAACATTCATCTAATGTGATACAATAATATAACAAGATCACATACATTATATATCGGACCATTTAAAACTCGGCAAATTTTTACATTAGATTTATAGACTTGTATATGTATATAGTCTTACATATATACATACATATCATACCTTCATGGCTTTGTGGAAAGAAGTTCCAGGTAGGTCCAAAGGCATGGAATTATAGCCCTTCTCAAGCCTCTGGTACAGCTGTTTGATTCTCGTCTCCATCTCCCTTTCCATCCTCTCCCCAAATGCCGTCAGTATTGCCACATCAAATGCATACTACACAAAATTCATTACAACAATAACATTTATAAATTGTGTATTGTTTCTGGCCCAAAACAAATAAACAAGATGAGCATATACATATATATGCACACACATACCATCTTCATTTCTTGCAAGGTGTTGATGGTGCAATTATCTTTCCAAGAGGGCAGGAAGTTGAGGATGATTTGCTCAATCTCGGAGACGGAGCCCTTGAGAGCAGAAGGCACGAAGGAGGCTTGGACCAGCCGCTTGAGCCTCGAGTGGTAGGCTCCTTGATGGAAAAAGAGCGCATTCGGTCCAATCATCCTCTCCTTGCTGAGAGGATAAGTCGGCTTGAACATGTGCGCTCTCGTCACCAGGACGACCCTCGCTGCTTCCGGGCTCGATACCATCACGCACGGGCACCCCAGGACGTGGCTCTTAAATATATCCCCGTGACTGCAAATTATATATTAACAAGGCGAATACATACACATCAGAGTTAATAATAACTCTCTCCATAAACATTTAAAGTCGACGTACAACCCGTGTCACGATGAGCTAACCCGTACCGTTTCTGCCTGTTGGCAAAGAAGGCGTTGGGATCTTCAGCATAGAGCCTGAGAGTCTCGCCAATATAAGGCCAGCCGAGGGAACCTGGAGGCAGGCGCCTGCCCTTCCGGCGAGAGTACCACTGGAGGAATAAGACATGAACAGACCACAGGAACACGAAACAGAAGGGAAGGAGCATCATTAGCATTTGGGATATTGATGATGAGGATGATAATGACGAGATGTTGGCAAGAGTTTGCATGGTTTGATTGTGATTCCAAAGCAATTCAAAGGGAATATGAAGAAGTGGCGAAAGTGAGCAAACACCTAGCAAGAATATATGGGTCAGCCTGTGGAATTGATTTGTAGGATATGAAGAGGAAGAGCTTATATACACATATATATACACACATTTACTTTATACTGGGAGTGGAAGGGAAGTGCTTTGGGGGGCACGTGTCATTTACATCGATACTTAAGTAGAGACTACTCGTGGTCTCACCTAAAAGACCAAGATATTGTCCCGTCGTCCTTCACATATATACATATATATATATATATATATTCATTGAATTTCTTTTCTTTTTTTTTTTCTTTTTTTTGGGCAATTTGGATGGGACACGTTACTATCATGGGAGTGGGAAACAAGCAGAGAGGGGCAGAGGCAATAGTCGTCTCATCGTTAAGACCAAAGCTTGAGAATGCATAATAAATAAATCAGGCGAGAAGATGAATAAGAATAAGACCGATCAGCTAAGAAGAAAATGGAATTATCATAATCTCATTCTTGGTCAAAAATGTCAAGAAATTAACATTACCGGCCGAAAGTGGATCAGTGGTTCACATGGAAATCTGAAACTAATGAAAGGACCGACATATATAAATGTTAACTATCACCCAAAAAAAAAAAGAAGAAGATGTGTCGTCTAAGACTAGCTACGTACATATCACTGACCCATGTCCATCCTACATGAATAGCCTTCCCGTGTTATAATGGCGTGCGAATTTGCTTTGAGAATTGATGAATCAGTAGCTTGCTAGCCACGATGATTATTTTTAAGAAAAAAATTTAAAGGGGTGTGTGTGTGTGTGTATATATATATTGGAAATTTACATAGAGGAACCACATATTGATCATTTGCCCAATGTGCACGTGCTCTTTCATTTTTTTTCATCTAAGGATCTTCATGGGTTTTTATAAATGAATTTTCAGCAGTCATAATTCCTAATAAAGCATTAAAGGATATGACAAAAAATTATGTAAGATTTGGGAATGGTATGGCATTTTGCTACAAAACCCATCTCAAATGCATTAAGGTGTAAAATTACGAAAATATTGCTAGTCATTTATTAGATTTATGAAATACCCTATCTAGTTTGTATTTTTATTTCTAAAACTCGTATTGTTAAATATCCCTTTTGTTGTTACTACTATTCTCATGTCTTTTTATAATGGTTAAGAGTCCATTAATAGGTGAATGACGAGTTCCCGCCAAGAATCCATTAACTTAGTGGAAATAATTTGGGTATTTTTTTTTCGGTTATAAGGGAGGTTCATAAGCTTAGTATATTGAAATAGAAATCCTAAATATCTCATAAAGGGGCACAGGTAGTCCCACTGAGTATCGAACCTGAAACCTCTTGGTCACTAGACAAGAGGTGCACCACTGTGTTATTCTCACTCTTGATAATTTGGGTATCTTTTTAATTCTTAACTGACTTTTAAAAAATTTGGAGGCCAATCCTAAAGGATTTGGATTTGAAAAGAATTATCAACACCCTATTTCCCCCTGCAATGTAACGGCCTCTCGGGTGCTTGGGGTTTTTGCAATTCCTCAAATTCAGTGTCGGAGAGAAAGAGAGAGTGGCAGAGGCTTCTTAATTCCCCCACCACTAGCACGACCAGGCCAGCCTCAGCCAAAACCTTATCGAGCCGTCCCAGGTGTAATAGGGCTCAATTCTTGTAGTTAATATGGGCATGAAAACGCTCCTCACCGATAATTATCGAACATGAAACTTATTGACAAAATGCGTCTCCTTTATCTTTCAATATACTTTTCAATACATCTGTTGGCAAGTTTGGTCTTTTTTCGACAGGATTGACCATACTGTTTCTTTACTATAAGAAACAAAAATTATCAGAACCAATCGTAAGTTACAATTCCATGCGTACGTTTCTCGATCAAGGTGCATCTTAATTTGTACAATAATATGCGTACAACGAACTGTTATAGGAACAATAGGAACAAGCATTGTCACATATGTATATCTTAGTTTCCAAAAGTTGACGTCCATATCTTTTCCATGTACGGTCATCTATATATACTATAAACTATATAGATAGATAGACAGATATGGCTGGTGCATGTATGTGCGTTGGTGCAATATGAGAAGGAGGCGTGTCCATGCTGCTCGCAGTACGGACATGCATGCTTTAAGATTAATAGATAGACACTTCATTTTCCATTTGCCATTTTAGGCAAATCTTCAATCATATTGTTGTCGGACGACTTAACAAATTCTTGCCCCTTACGTATCTCTCTCTCTTATGATGTGTGTGTCTCCCCCTCCACCCAATCAATAGGTTTCATCCTTCCTTTCATATACGGGCAAGTGTATGTACATGTGTTAGGCCAAGACATGTCGACCTCATGTGTCTGTCCAAAGTCTACGTAAGCTCGTATCAACCATGTTGCTAGTGGATGAGCCGGTCTGTTGCAGTCATGTATGAACCATGCTTGCTGTCTAACTATGGCTGATCTTGTTGCAAGCACTATCGATCAGATGTTGATGATCATACTAACGAGCTGTTGGGAAGATCGAAACGACCCTGTCGTCTGTCAATAAAATATGTATCATATGACGATAGAGATGCATATGCTCGGAAACTTAGGTAGAATTCATAATACACGTAAGCGCATGCGGCAAGGACAGTTAGTGGGGTTTTGCATGCGTGCATGAGAGGCAGAGAGAGGTTGGACTTCCCAAAGTAGCATATATATTTCTCAATTTCATTATATTTAACTTTAGCTTTTAGATGATGATAGATGACGATGATCAGGATGGACGGAGAGAACAATCGTTCCCCTAAAATTCTTATTTCTAATGAATTTGCATATTATCTTTTAAAACTTCATAAAGTTATTGTTATTCGCTCCTCTTAAATTATAAAGTTTATGTCCTTGTTGTCCCTTCAAAAACCTCACCGTCCTCAAGCTAAATCATGCATCCGTCCCTAATGATGATGATGATGATGCAGCAGCTGCAGCAAATGCATGCATGGTTGGCTGGCTGGCTGGCTGCTGCATGCTACTTCGTCCACCATGCATTGGGCTGCAAGTGGTGGCATTTTGGCTCTGCTCCTCCCCGCCGTACCTCATGCATCTCTCTTCCTTCCTTCGTTCCTTTCCATTCCCCCTGCCCACCACCGCAATCTGGAACCTCCTCCTCCGCCATCCGTACGTACGTACATACGTGTCACCCCCCTCCCCACCACACAGCCGCCACCCCGACCATACACTACACTTGTTACCGCCGCTTGGTTATTAATAATTAATAAATATATACTCCGTTATGGAAGCTAGCTGGCTAGCTACCAGCTCGATTGGTTTACCTCATCATGCGTACGTAGTACTTGTAAGAAAAAACCAAATTAAATTCTAATGATTGGATAAATTGGGCATTAATTTACGGACATGGCTGTCATAACTATTGTTAACCGAAGCAATGCTTTCATCGATTACTTAAGATGCAGTCTCAATTAAATTGATATTGGAGTGTTCTGGTTATTGTATACAAAATTAATTGAATCCTCGTACTGCATCCGCCTCAACATATTCATGCTCGTGTATATACGTACATTCATGATAAAATCTTTGGCCATGCGACATTCTATATATAGCCATCTGGCTAGGTAGCTAGCCATCAATGTATATAACCTCGTCAAAAATTCCATTAATTGCATTCGTTCAATGAAGACGTGCAGTTTTCTTTTGGCCGGGGTCCACGTTGCAAAGAATTCGAGGCAGTGAGGGGACATGGCGGTGGCTGGGAACCGGCCGCCCGTCCTCGGTCGGACCGTCGGCATTGATTTTATTTTGTACTGTGTGGCCAAGGCCTTACGTGTAACGATGCCGCTGGGCAGCTGACCTTTTTGAGAGGAGTGGCCGGCCGGCGTGCGCGCCTGCCGTTGAAATCCATTCCATTCCCAGCCAGCTGAGCCGTCAACTGACCCACGTGGCATAATGAACATAATTGAAATGATGTCAAATAATCATAATTAATAATTATTACTACAAAATTATTATTATTATTATTATTAATCAAACCATCGTTATTCCCGTCCCTCCATGCGAACTTCCCGGAGGATGTTCGGATTTCCCGATCTTGGGTCATCAGCCGGATGACAAATCTGTCCAGCATGAGATTAGCGTGTCCTGCTCTAAAAGCATCCTTATATTCAATGTTTATATGTGTATAAGAAAATATATCATATTAAAACTTGTTGATTTTACCGACGTGAGTTGGTTCAAGCGGTTTCCCGCATTTGTTCTCTTTAAGTAAAATATCGAATTCGAGTTTTGTTAATGGAGAAAATCCGCATTATGAGAACTTTACCACTTAGTGGGCCAATCCGACTTGACTAAATTAGTCGGAATTCCATTAGACTTCGGATACAAGGTACATCTTTTCAACATGTATTAAAGAGGCCTCTCTAACAGGAGTTGTGCAAGCTACTGGATCGGTATTGCACACTGAAAAAACTTCTTGACTTCAAGTCTTTCATAGAACAACTAGTTTTATATATTCTTATGTCATAAGAATTCTCGGGAAATTGTGATGATCAATACACACTAATTTCTAATTGACGACCCTGCATAACATTCTAGGTGGTTCAAATTATTATGATCCTTCATTTCAATCGTAGTTGACCTCCATATACACATGCATATATATATATATATATATATATATATATATTGGATCTCCTAGCAATGTGGTGAGCACCTCGAAATCTTAATTTTATTTTATTAATTCACTGAAACTCTTGCATATGCCCGTGAGAACGTAAGTGTTACACGTGGCTTTTTTTTTTTACCTTTCTTTCTTAATTTTGTGGTTTCTTCCACGGACTTTCATCGTATTTTGTTTTTGTCCCGTCCTTTTTCTAGTTACAAGAAAGAAGAAAATTAAAATTTGTCATTTTTTGCCTTTTCTTTCTTAATTTTGCGATTTCTACCACGAACTTTGATCATGTTTTGTTTTGTCTCTTCTTTCTTCCAGTTATAAAGAAGAAGAAAATTGAAATAGTCAAATAAAGAGAAATAGAAAATTCCATTAGAAGAATCAAAGAAATAATTTTTTGGCTTCAAGCGAGAACGTCTTGCACTACGTTTCTGTTTTCTTTTGTGTCCTTTCTTTAAATTTTTTATTTTATCCTCCAAAATAATTTTCAAAAATATACCTTAACTATCTATTTATATAATTTACTAAAGTATTTTTGGCTTTATTTTCCAATTTTTTATTTTCTTCCACAAACTTAAGTTTTTTATTATTATCTCTTCTTTCTTTTTTGGATTATAGAGAAGGCATACAACGTGACATTAAACAAAAGTTTATGCCGCACAGCATCGCGCGAGTTTTCAACCTAGTTTTATATATAAGAAAGTGATTATAGATCCCATTATGAGACCATGGGGAGAGTGTGGATCTTTTCCCTACTCTCCTCCCTTTCCCTTTTATTTAAAAAAATTACAAAAAAAATTTCTTCTTAAAAAAATTTATCCCATTTTTTTAGTATTTTGATAACTGACCCAAATAAGGTGGTGTTTCGGCCAATCCATCGAGCCAAATGTATGTTCGTTATGGTCATAATAATTATTCTAATAAATTAAAGAATTTCGTATAAAAAATAATAGATGTACAAATTAGGATATATTCAATAATTTTTTAAAAAATTTTAGGTTGCGAGTAGAAAACTTTTTCTAACTCTCAAGGTTTCATTTCTTTGTGATTTCCACATTTTTGAAATATTCGATTTAGTTTAGACCCAAAGATGACCGTTTATTTCATTGCTAATTTATTTTTCATAAATTTATAAAATGCAAGCATTTTTGTTTTCTTAACTACATCATGTTCTCCTTAACTTATTATTTGCAAAATTTTAGATGTATTCATAGTTCATACCACTCACTTAAAACAAAAAAAGCTTTCTACTCAAAAGTCAACGCATTTAAGCATTTAGAGTTCATTCCATAAAATAAAGATAACGATATCATAAACAATAATATGAATAAATATTCTTGTAATTGAGTTAAGATAAAATTCACATTGAAAAATTAAGAAAAATATGACATATAGGAAGAATGAGTTCAGCCATTTACCCGCTTATAAAATTTTAAATTAAACACGTGCTTGCAATAAATTTTATCACTCGTTATAAGTTCTTATAAAAAATAATTTAGAATGAACTCAACTGAATTTGTACAATAAATTATACTAAATTTTAATAGATAGATAATAATGAAGTCGAGTTTAGTGTCAATGAAAAAATTTATAAAAATAATAATTAAATAATGGTCATGACGTTGATATATCTAGAAAGTTATATTTAGAAGTTGTATATATTTGAATGATTCTACGTAAAAAAAAAATACATTTAAAGATTGTATAAAATTATAGATATAATTGTGTATCTTTGTATTGGAATATACAAAAAGAAAAACAGAGATTGTCTCGATACTATATATATATATATATATATATATATATGTATAGAGGGGAATTCAAAGGTGTCTTCCATTGCGACGATTGGTGCGGGGTTGCATCTGTGGTCGACAGCATTAACAAACTTCTTTTGAAAAATCGGCAGGCGAAGATATTTTTACTTGACAATTCTGACCGACCAATGTTAGATCGATAGGGGAGTCATCATTAACCATTCATTTGAGGGCAGAAATTTATTATATAATAATATACAAGACGAATCAATTTATTCATTATTGATATATCCAATTAGCATCACACGATATTTCCTTAATCATATTAATGTTGGAACCCCAGCTTGCAAGTAACCGAGCTATTGGATCTCTCAAACTAACGGAAACAGGATTATGATAAGGATAGGTTGATGTTATTTCCTAATGTCTGAAACAGGTGGGGAAGTATTTCATTCGATATTCGATGTTCTAAGGGGAGAACGTAGTACAAGTCTCTTGTTTCCACAAGTTCTTTTTTTTTTTTTTTTTTTCCGGTGTACCTCCACGTATAAGTTCTGTCTTATCGGGATTGTTAGGTGGTCGTTTGTTGTCCGGGAGATTTATGGACGTGATGTATTTTTTTGTTCTGAGGAACGGCCCAAACCTGTATGACCCATGGATGCCTTTACCCGGGTGGGAGCGTCCTGCTGGCCCATGACAGGAGAGAGAAATAAACTATTATTCAACGCTGATAAAATGGGAGGAAAAAGATAAGATCAAAAATAACATAAACCATTACTAGATTTCTACTCACGCTAACGTGCAGGATTACAATTACATTTCAAAAATGAATTAATGCAGCAGTTGTGCTGCTGCCCACTAACAGTGGGACCCAACAAGCTGGGGCCAAGACTTTCGGCTGCAAAAAAAAAAAATCAATATAAACATATATATGGGATCAAAATATACGTAATCTTTTAATATAATTAATAGACAGACAGACAGACAGACAGACAGATAGATAGATGAGATACTCATAAAAAAAGATGGATAGATAAGATAGATAAGATAGATAAGGTAGAAATGGAGAGAAAGAGGTCGGGCTGCAAAACGGTTTTAAGTCATCTAAAAACGTTTTTGATGGCTGCTTTGTAGTGCATATTTTTTACTTTTTCACACCATACATAATTAATTTGAATATTTAGATTTTCCTCAATTTAATGTGGTCTGTCTATTTTTATAAATTTTAAAATTTCAAAAATTCCCCTAAAAAATTACGGTCCGATCCCTTTGTTTATATAAAATATGATTTTTGTGCACAACTCTTTCCATTAGTTTTCAATCTCATCACAAATCCGGATTGATGACGTGGATTCCTATTATTGCGCCACGTGTAATATTAAACTAAACCGGTTAAGCAAATCGGTTTACGAGAAGCTCAATCAAACGGTTTAACAAAACGGCTTTTGACTCTCTCAACCATACGATTTAATCGTAACCCAAAGAAGAGGAAGCGAGTGACTGCATGAGACGGGATGCAGTATTGCCTCAAGTGGCCCAACTTAAGCTTCCCAGGAATAAATTGGAGGATTTGTATGAGAAGGAAGTGAATTAATGGGTTAATAGTCTTGCTTCTGAATTGAGCTGGACAGCGTAGTAAATTGCATGAAGAGGATATGATTGATTTGCCCTAACTTGTCCATCGAAGTTGCTACTGGGTGAGATGGTGAAGAAGTAATGGGAAGTTAGGATGAGAAAAGGGGTGAAGGAGCTATTGAAAACAATTACATCTCTGATATTTTGGAAATTGAAAAAGAAGCTTGTAATGTTTTATCTGTTCCACGCAGATTGTATTGGAAATGATCAACTTCGGGAGTAGGACACATCTCGTGCAATTTTGAGTCAAACACAGGCAATGGGTGTCATGATGCAGGAGCAACCTGAAAGATACTTGAGTCTTGAGCATCTCCTTATTAGGACCTATTTTGATCGAAATGAGGTTATAGAACCCGCTCAATCTGATTCTTGTTAGTTCTTGGTGGTATCTTAAATCATACCTCATGCTTTCTTCCAAAGTTGTTTTTGGTTTTTTTTTTTTTTCACATAGAGTGATATTTAGCAAAAGAAACTTGTAATATTTTTAAAACTTCCACAGTAGTAAGGTATTTATTTGCAAAAATTGAAGATGAACATTCATTTGCACTGGCAGTTCACTTTTGTACAATTAATGGTAGGATCTGAGTTGCTCGCCAGAAGTAAATATTATTATCTACTTTACCATGGGTATGTGATTACATAACACATTGGTTCATGCGTGAGAGCTAGTTTGTAATACTATCAAATGTTTGTGAGATGAGAATGAGAAAGTAAAAAATGAAAATACTTTAAAAATTAATTAAAATGGACGGTCCATATTAAATAAAGGGATCTAAAAGCTCATATTGATTTTATAATGTATGAAAAAGTTAAAATTATGCACCGTAGAATTTGAGCGTTTCTGATAGAGATTGTTACAAGATAAATATATAAAGAAGAGAAAGGTTGAATATGCATTCTTTTTTTCGATATGTACCATGATATCCGAAAGTTCAATTGGGGCCCGACTAATCCAGTCAAGTCAGATCTGCCTATTAAAGGTAAAGCTCTCCCAGCGTGAATTTTTTTGCATTCACAAGAACTTGAATCCGTTACTTTACTTAACGAAAATAAGCGTCGAACCGCTTGAACCAATTCTCGTTAGTTTGAATACGCATATTTTGTACATATAATTGTTTCAAATATTAGTTGACTAGAGTACTGCGCGTATCCCACAACAATTGTAAAAGTGAGAGTTGGAGATAAATTTTGAAATAAAAGATAAAAATGATACAATAGAACGGGTGATTGGGAGGTTGACAGAAGAAAGCAAAATAAGGAGGAATTGACATATTAGAGGAAAGAGAGATGGAACGAACACCGGCTCCATCGTGTTTTTGGGCCAGTCTGGTTCACATTAAATCCATATAGGAGAGCCCAATCTTGTAAGGCCCATAAAATGCCTTGAGGGAAAGAGGGCTGATGCGAGACAGATAGTGAGAGAATGGTATTTTTGAAATTATGACAAAATAAAATTATTCATCGATAATAGAGCATGGGAAGGAAATAGCAGAATGAATATGATGGGAAAAAAAAAAAAAAAAGAGGAGGACGAAAAAGGGCGTTACCGTGGGCTATGAAGGGTATAAATCTCGGGCGGGGCCCATGACCACTCAGCACCGGCCCAGCCGAAAGGATTGCCGACCACATTTTTAATCATATTAAAATAAAAAATTATTATATATAAAAAAAAAACTCAGAACACACAAACGGACAAACATGTTTCCCGCCATGGGACTGACTGAACTCGTGGCGGCAAAATTTTCAAAATCCCCATATCATCGGGACCTTACATGATGCTAAAATGGCAGTACGGTCAGGCAGGCACAACAACTAATTACGATCGACACATAATCTCCTCTATATTCGTAAATACGTTGCTTCATGTATAAGAATGCCATAGAATAAGAGTTCGTTCGACGCTAGATGTGATAGCTCGGATGCGCAGATATTTACAAGAATACATTTGATCTAAATTTTTTGTATTCATAAAGACTTAAATCTAAAGCTTTATTTAAAAGTAACAAGTGTCGAACCGCTTTAATTAATTCACTACGCTCCGTTTGTTTTCAAAGTCGTAATTTAAGATTTTAACTTTAACTTTAACTCAAAACACTACACAACAAAACACACATTTCAAAAGTCAAATTGGTGGGCCCCATATATTATTAAAATACAATCCCATTATAATTAATTATCTCTACCTTCCATTCATTTTATATTTCAAAAGTCAAACTGGTGGACCCCATATATTTTTATCTTCTTCTACAATCACAATCACAATCACAAATTCGTGACTTTAACTCCGAAAACAAACGCATTGTAAATATTTCCTAGATTAGATTGTACGCGTACGGTTTCTTTACTTTTGTTATTTTATTTGTATGTCTTTTTTCTATTTTTTATAAAGATTTTGAAGGTGATAGTGTGAGAGGTTGCCACGTGTTCTGATTAAGGTTCCCGAGACCAGCGCGTGGACTTCCCAGAGGCTGAGCTGTAACCCCGACAACCACAAATCTCGAATGGGTTCTTCCTCCCACCCACCAGCAGCTTCCAGAACACACCACATAACCCCCCAACCCCCTTTCAATAAAATTCATATCAATATATGTCAACTCATTTAATACATATGTGTATATATATACATCAGTCAATATGATTTACTCGTCGTACGTTCACGCACAAATCCGTCAACTGCTACCAGGTTTCATCGCCTTCTTCTCGAGAAATTAGGAGGGAGCTTGCTTGATGGGCACTGATCAGCTCGTTCGCGGCGAGATGATGACCGGTGCGGGGCCGTCGAGCGGGGAGGATCATGTGGAAGAACTGTCCGGTTGCATGACGCCGAGACGCGAGGAGTACCGGATACCCGAGAGGAGGGTTCCACCGCCTCCGCCGAGGAAGAGGCCTCTACTGATCCCTCACCGTGGTAAGACGAGGGAGATTCCGATGCACGGGTATTTCCAGCCGCCCGACGACCTCGAGGCCGTCTTCGCGCTGGGGGCTCGGGCTTAGGCCGGGGTTGCTTCAGTTAATTAGCGCGCGTCCCTTTTGCCGTGCCCAGGTTGATTAGGTTCCCTCTAATTTTTGTCAAAGATGGGAACTCGCGATGATGTAATGTCTATGTTCAATGAGACTGTTGAGCGCTTGTTTATGATTTTGGTGTGGTATTCACTGCAGAATCTTGCTCAGATAGATATCATCGGTATACGATATCGAGTGGGATCGTCTATTCCTTCCTTGTTTTTATCGTCCGTTCCTAATGACCTGCCTCCTTTATTGCTTTAGGCGATGTTTCTGGGGCCTTCATGCTTCGCAATTGTATGTTTTGATTTTGATTTTCTCTTGTCCGTTTATTTATCGTAAAAAAAGAGTAATCTTGTTATGGAATGATATAAATTATAAATTCATCGTAAAGTAAATTTAGCTGACATCCAGAACGATGAGGTATTATGTTAACAGGAAAAGTTCCCATTTGGAATGGGATGGACGGATGGATCTTATACTACTATTAAGGGAGGGCTTATATTGTTATCCAGAAAGGACGAATATTGTTTGGCTTGACTTGAGGAATTAAATCAATAGAAAGTTCTTATTTTCGGTGAGCAGAGAAAGTTCTTATTTGGAATGGAATGGTTATTCACTCTTATACTATTATCAAGGAACGAGAATAGTATTTGATTTTAACTTTCTTTTCGAAGAAAAAAATCCATATAAAATGGCGCAATTAATTAAAAAATAATTAAATTGGAAATATTTGGGTAGTAATTTATCCAAGCAATTTATTAATCTTATATTTTTATTGATCACTTTCTTCATTTCTCCCATCCTCATATATTTTTTCTCTCCTCAAATGTCACATTTATCTTCTTTCCAGGACATTTTATGGATTTAACTTTATTCCTGATAGTGAAATTAATAGACTATATATATTTTTTAGAATCTCCCCAAATAATCTCTATATGTTTAAAATATAAAGAAAATACAATTTTAACTAGTAATGTAAAAAAAAGAAAAGTCAAGTCGTGCGTAGCGCAGAACAATTAATTATACGGTATAAAATCAAGAGTAATGAAGTTGTCATTGGGGATGATGCGGTATTAGTCCACGAGTTCAGAATGATAAGTTGAGCATGGTTGTTGTTCGGAAGGATAAGATATTAATCCGTGAGTAAAGGAGTAAAATTGTCATTCGTAATATTGAACAGAGGAATGCAATTGTCATTCGGAAACACAAGGTATTGATATACACGATTTTTAATTGAACTTAATAGATAGAGATCATACGAATAACTTGGTCAAATATTGTCTAACAGTATTTATTTGTTTGAACAACAGTATTTATTTGTTTGAACTTAAAAATTAAGTGTTAAAATTTTAATTCTTAGTATAAAGTGCTTAAATGGTTAACAAAATTATTTAATGAAATAAGTAGCATAAATTAAGAGTATGTTTATTTTTTTAAAAATATTTTCTTCATTTTCTTCTCTATTTTTATCATTTTTACTATGTTTATTTCTCTACAGGGAAGTATAAAAACATTCCTTCAGAAAATTTTTACTTTGGGAAAATAGAGGAATATCCATAACAAGCAATAACTTATGGACGATATATATATATATATATATTTATTTATCTAAGTCGTGTATATAGTATGAATATTTAACTCGAATTTATCTTTCAAAAGAAAGCATTATATCTATACGCTCAGTTATAGTTATTATTACATAACTATTTTCCTTTGTGGTGACAAACCAATAAGATCTTTCGAAAAGTTCGATATCAATGAACTAATAAAAAAATGAATTTAAATTTTAAATTAGAAAAGAAATAAGTTGGAATAAGATGAAACCTGGGAAAATATAATATAATTTTTTTTTATGTGGTTACACGAGTCGTGCATGTGGCCTAATGAGAGTATTCTCTTGCATGGTTCATGACGTGACTTGAATTTGGGACTTCCTTAAGGTAGTCACACTCCATAACCATCAGACTAACCTTATTGGGTCGATAGAATACAAATTCTTGATAATCTTAGACTAAAAAAAATGAGATAATCATTATTATTAAAGGAAGTTACAATTCAATATATTAATTGAATAGAAAATGGAAAAGGCAATTGATAAATTAAAATATAAAAAGGAAATAATTGACTATTTGAAACTTAAAAGCATTAAAAACGAGGCTTTACTAATTCATGTGCAAATTTGAACAGTGGATGAGAAAATTTCTTAGAAAAGTTCTCCATTTCTATGTAAGTAGAAATATTTTGTATAGTTTTTTTTAAAAACTTTTTGGGAATATTTTTTACGAAAAATGAAGGATTTGTCAAAAGTAAACGTTCCTTAAAGTATCTAAAAAAAAAAGCCCTAAAGTTCTTTGATAGAATATAATATTTGGGAGCCCAACATTTTGCTTATTTCTGTTTTTAATCCAGAGTTTTTATTTTTTTATTATTTTTATCATTTCAAGATAATGAAAATGAAGAAAAAAATATCAAATCAATCGATCTAATCACAGGGAAGCAGTGTTGGTTGCTCGTCGGAAGGCCACCATCGGCACTGACAAGGTCCCATCGCCTAGAATCGTGAAGTTGTGCTATCCCCGCCTCCTCTCTTTCTCGTTCTCTCAACCTCTCCCATGTCTGACCCAAATGAGATTTATTTGCAATTAAAGAAAAGTTTCAGGGCACCGTTGTAAATTTGAAAAAATTTACCCAAGTCAATTCTTTTTCAAACAATATAATTATTACTGATTTACCTTTTTTCATTTAATAATATTTTTTCGCTCATATTTTTTTAATCATTTTTATAATTAATTTTTTAATAATAAATTCATAATTTACTTTAATATATATATATATTCTCACACATTAATATATTTGTCAATACTTATAATCATTGTATAAATTCTGGTTGAATTGGATCATGATTCAACTAAAAAATCAGATGCAGGCTGAAGGTTTTTTTTTTTTTGTAAAACAAACAAGTTGAATCAAATAGAAAGAAAGTGTATCACAATAGCGCACATACCCATCTGTCAATCGAAAGATTACAAGTTCGATTCTCGTAGTGAAACTGCATGCTCTCCATTCCATCGCATTAAAATATTGAGTTCTTTTATAACAACAGAAGAAAAGTTGAATACAACTAAGTGTTAAAAAATTAATTTGAACACTTAATTTGTGCTATCAAGTATCGAGCACACACTACTCTTCCCCCTTTTTTTTTTGTTCTTTTCCCCTCTTTGAGTTATGTCACTTCGCACTGATGTGGCAAGTTAGCATACGACATTCTGACCCTCTTTAACAGGTTGCACTGGCAACTAATATAGGTGAAATCAATCGCGACACATTATCAGGTGAAACAGACAGAACTCTACAATTTACACTGATGAGGCAAAATAGGGAAAGAAGTAATGTCACCTTTACACGTCCGAGTGATGTGATTTTTGCTTTCCCTTAGCAGGTGTGGCACCTGATCTACGCCTAGTCAGCCAATGATAATCATGATTAGTGCAAAGCATTTGTACTAAAATTTAGTATAATGCCACTTGCCACCAAGATTTGATGGAAACCCTGATCATATGAGTCCATCTTCAATTAATAATAATCAAGAATTTGAATAGATCAACCCCTTCCTCTCACTCTTCTAAAAGGCCGGATGCAGAAGTCTCTAGAGAAAGGATCGGAAATTCTCATATCATCGTCAGAGTAAATAAGCTTATCAATCTACTCGAACGGAAAACCGAAACTGTCTGTTTTATCTTTTAAGGTCGCTTTGACCCCGTAACAGGGAGCTCTAATCCTACCCTCATGTGATCAAGCCATAAAGCGGGAAGTTAGGGTGAAATTGTGGATCCATACGTCAATCACTAGGTGGGATTAATGATTAATATTGACGTGGCCAATTTGATTCTCAGTTGCTTAATTTGCTTTTATATGCACATTTTCCCTTCACTTTTTCTCCACACACAAGAAAATTCATATTTTACCTTTCTCCTTCTTAATCGCCAATTCTAATGCAGTGGTTCTCCTCTCTGCATGGGAATGAGACCAGAGGAATGAACGTCAGTCATTGTTTGCAGACGCGGCATCATCAAGATTCACAAGAACACACCCTGTACACAATGGGGGCTTTCATCGATCACAGCAGAGCAAAATCAAAGGGGGTGATCCGGTTGACCGCCCTAACAATAAGTTGGAAGGGATCCCAGTGTCTGTATGGGAATCTTGATGATGCTGCATCAGCAACCATATGGCTCGATTTGATACGGGATGACGCCATGACAGGGTGCAAATATCCAATACATATTCATCCATCGTTTTTCATTACTCGCTCTACAAGCTTTGGTGTTAGTCGTCAAAGGTGAGATCATCACACATGTGAGTATGTATAATAGTCAGAAACTTTGTGTTTCGTTATATATGTTCATCGTGCGGTTAACAATATGCACGCAATCTCTTTCAATTCAATTGCCATTTATTATCCACTTGCTAAAATCAGGATTAGGGTTTCATCGTTGTCCGTACGCGCACTGGCACACACAAAAAGACTTACCAAAACGTACAAATAGTATACAGACGTCGACATCTTCGAGGTTCGATGACCTTTGAAGAAATCATCAACTGATTATCCATGGTATATGTATTTTTTTTGAATGGTTTTATGAAAATACTATTTATGTATTCAACAATCAGTTAATTTGTGACTTTCATATATAAATTTGGCATCTTTGTAAATGACCTTTCCATTCGATGTGTACTCTGCATAATCAGAGAACTAAGCATGTACGCTTTTGCATCCGAGATTAGTTCTGAATATGATATGATATGTTTTCTGCAACTTTTGCAGATTTCTTTCGAGTTTTAGCAGATATTATGCAACCTCATCTGATGTGTAATGGTATATCTGAATATTTTTGCCCTTGGACAAATTAAAAGTCTACTATAGGATCGATTAACAGTTGATGTAAAGCCAAAAAATCATATCGACACGCACTCCTCGCCCCCTCACTTCTTATCGGAACATCACAGGGAGTGGCACAGTCTTCTTTCACATATAGATAGCCCGTCAACGCCATCGGGTATTACTTATCCACCAAAAAAGGGAAAAATAATTTCACTTGAAAGATGCATATGATTCAAGATTGATATTGTTTAAATTAAAGTGTGTGTACGTTTGTTACAAGAATGAGTGAGTTATGCCGTGTTAGTAAATTTGCGA
Source organism: Punica granatum (assembly GCF_007655135.1). Lineage (NCBI taxonomy): Eukaryota > Viridiplantae > Streptophyta > Magnoliopsida > Myrtales > Lythraceae > Punica > Punica granatum. The sequence continues at coordinate 38,812,868 of NC_045129.1, forward strand.
TGAGCAGATGAGTCGGACATAGTTATTTACTTACATATATATCGGCAATATCATCATGTCAAGAGTTGAGGTCTAAAAGGACAAAATAATAATAATAATAACGTCAAGAGTTGCTTGCTAATGCTCTCCGCAAAAATGCTCGCGAGGCTTGGTCATATGATAAATTATGCTTCCAAGCAAAGAAAAACATTAGGCGATGGCATACACTACTGTACTGCATCCATTTCTCGTTAATATCCATAATATACAAAATCAAGATAACAAATCATAATAGCATTACTTAAGGATGTCGACAAATCGAACTAAATCCTTTTTCGTGTGGTGCCCTCGGTGGATGAACAGCAATGGAGAAGTTGATAATTTAAAAGATTAAGAGAGTGAAATCTATCATTATATAATATTAAAAGAGAGATACTCGTCCATTATATATATATATATATATATATATATATATATAGAGAGAGAGAGAGAGAGAGAGAGAGAGAGAGAGAGAGAGGACTCATGGACCTGAACGACACTTGAAATTTCATGACAGTTATAATTTTTGCCCTTCCATCATACCGGGGTTTTGTACTTCCAAGAATTAGGATTTTTGAACTTCCATCGGTTTAAATCTTTTAGACTTTCATAAGTTTAAAATTCTGAAATTCTTTGAAGCGAAGTGGTACAACAATATTGTGCCATTTTCGATATCACTATTGCCCGTGATTCGAAAAGCCTTTTGGGATTATGTAGCACCCTCTTACGTTTTGTTCCTCCTTTTATGTATTGTATTGTATATAAATTAGGGGTGTAAACAAGTCGAGATATTCGCAAATGATTTGGGCTTGGCTTGATAAAAGTTTGAATTCAATTCGCTTTTATAAAACTAGAATCAGCTCTAGCTTGCTAATTAAACAAGTTGAGCCGAGCTCAATGGGATGGTACTCCTGAAGTTTGCGAGGTTAAACGAGCTTTTTTATTTATCTCTATACATATATATTTTTAAAAGTTATATATATTCTTATAGGTTATACATATATTATGAGTTGTTACGGTAGTCCAATCCAAGTCCATGCCTAATTCAAGCCCATGCGAGCTCGAGCTCACGAGCCTATACGAGCTTGAGCTCATGAATCTTATACGAGTCCAGCTTTGCTGGCGTGGCAAGCCTATACGAGCCAGGTCGAGCCTATACTACATACAACGAGTCGAGCCCAAACTCGAAGAGCTAGACTCTCATGACCTCAAGCTCGGACCCAAGCTCGCGAATTAATAAACGAGCCGAGCTCGAGCCTAGTATATTCCGGCTCGCCTCGGCTCATTAAACCTCTAGTATTATAGATATGATACATTGTACTTCAGGTCCTGCACATGGACCCATGCAGCCGTGCTATATATATAGGCCCAATATGTCTCTCACGTGTCATGAAATTTTAATTAAATTAAAAAATATAAAAATGAGTAAATAAAATTAATATGTAACTTAAAACGAAGGATTTTATTACATTCCTATACTTTTTTCACTCTTTCTTAAATATATAGCAAATTATGAAGGTTACTAAGAAATAAATGTTGGTTAAATTTTCCGTTTTACATCCAATTTTTCATTAATTTATTTAAAAAATCAAAAATTAAAAATTAATAAAGGAAAATATGTACAATAACAGAGGTAGAACAACTAGAGACTAGCAACGGGGCACAACACTATCACAAGCTATGACAGCCTTACTTAGGTCACGATCAGAAACGACGACATCGACAAGATTTTATCCTCTTTTTATCCTTTATAACAAATTGGCAAATCTGGAAATGGTGGTAGATTAGGAGCCTCCTACCACCTTCAAATTTATTTTTTTTTCCGGGTAGATACCCCCACCTTCCTTAACTCCTCTCCGAACATCTTCCTTTTAATTGATTTTCTTTTCCATTTTCTCTATTTTGTGTTTTAAAATCATTTTTATAATTTATAAAAAATATAAAAAATCCAATTTCCTACTGAAAAGTCAAAATTTTTTTGAAGTAGTTATAATAAATAAAATCATTTTAAAGATACATGTTTTAATTTCTTTTATAATTTATGTTTTTGTCTATATATTTAGGAAAGAGAGTTTTTTTTTTAAATTGATTCTGAAATGAGTCCACATTGAAATGAAAATTAATCTGACTAATAAAGTTGACTATATATCTTGTAATTTCACTGAAAAAAGCACAAGTATACTCGCTGACTCACTCACTCTATAATAGATTATATAAGTGGCATTGGACAGAGCATAGAGCACCGATGTCGTCTGGGAAAATCTGGTGATGAACATTTAACAAATAAACAAATCAAGAAAGGATTAAAGGAAACCTGATCCTAATGAAAAGCCTTTTGTTTCTCAAGACACCGACACAAACTTAGAAATTGAAAATCGAATCTCTTCTGTGTGTATTTAGACCTTGAAGTTGGAGTTCTCCAGCTAGTTTTCTGTTTTCCACTTGCATAGAAAGTGGAAAACTCCTGCTTCTTCCGGAAGTCTCAAATTAATTTTTCATGAACAATGGAAAATTTTTCATCTGATTATTAAAGTTTAGTCACATACACCTCTCTCTAATTCTTGTGGTGTTGTGTGTGTATATATAATTTATTTGTTTAAAAATAAAAAAAATTATAAAATAAAAAAAATGAAAGACCAAAAGTAAAAAATAAGAGGAGGAGGATGGGTCAGCTACTAAAAACCCATGAGTGCTGGGCTCACATGTTCGCATGTGCCACTTCAAATGCAGATACTCCTTACCCCACATGACTTTATTAATTTTTACCAAAACTTCTTATTTTCAACAAAAATATATATTACAATCTATATTTATCACAATAATAAGCTACTAAAAATTAGGTGAATTTAAATTAATGGATGCATAGGTATATTAACCAGAACGTGTCATGTGACCTAGCATTGACTCATGAACCACACCCAGTTTGACCAGTCCCTTTTATTCAAGAAGATAGCATATATATGTATATACCCATTCAATCTCTGCACTATGTACCATACTTCGACAGTTCGAAACTTAATCTATTGATGATCTTCTTGACTCTTATGGATTTCTTGGATGGCATTGATCGCTGCAGGGTGGTAACCGGTGATAATATGAACTATTCCTCCCCCCCCCCCCCCCCCCCGCTTTCTTCCTAAAGGTCTCTTGGAGAACCCTTTTTTAATCGATTGACTACTGAGGCTGTAATCGAATGGTTTCTGATCAATCAGTTAATGTATTAACACACATAAATGTGTCAATGCATCATTAGCTATTATGGAAAGATTTATTTCCCTCTGTATTTTATGTACATATATCCATGTATACCATATTTAGGCACCCCTAGTTTAGCCGTAGATATTGTTTTCCTTTTATTTACCGGACCTGGATGCATATATACCAGTCGAATGAATGAAAAGAAGTTAAGTTCTTCTGCTCAATCTTGAATCTTGACATGGCATCAGAGCGGTGTTCTCGAGGCCAACCGTCTCATCTTCTTGCCGGCCAGGAGTAGCTGAGCTTCATCTTCATTTGATTCTTACTGAGTGTCATCCTTCAATTTCTGGATTTGTCCTGCAGATTTCTTCTTCTTCTGGAGTTGTCCTGCAGATCTCTTCTTCTTCCACACTTCTTTTCGGACTCACCACCATGACGAAACCCACAGACCACGACACTTCGGGTATATGTAATGCTGGAATTCAACTCGCGGCTCACACGAATAGAGCCCATTCCATGGCTGCCTGTGATGAAGCGCAACGTCTGATCATACACGGCAGAGAAACCAGTTCTGAAGCACTAGGTTTCACGGCGAAAGTCGTTCATGATTTTGGTGGAATTTCTAACCCTAATTTCAATTCAAACAGGGAAGAGAACGAACCTCGGGGCCGCCCTTCCTATGATTACAGCGGGCAAAGTGGCCATCATTAGGCAACATGCTATCAACTTCATGGATATCCAGGTTTCGATCTGTGGAATCAGAGGAATTCGAGGGGACCTCTTCAAGAAACCCTCGGCCAGGCGGGAGGAACCCATTCTCGTCTTCTTCGATCTTGCAGCAGTAACGGAGAGGAGGTGGAGCCGGATTCTCCAATTTAGGAGGCCCGGGTAATGGATATTCGGGCGGCCCATCTTAACACTCGGCCCAACTCAACCGTGGGCAATGGAGGTCCAGTCATTTGGCCCAGCAATCCTTCACTCAAGGCCCAGCGAACTACATAAAGGCCTGTCATTCGGCCCAGTGATCCTTCACTCAAGGCCTAGCGAACTACATAGCAGCCCAGGCCCACGCGACCTCCCCAGCGGACCTCAGTAAGTTGGCCTATCTTTCTGAGGCCCAATTTCAACAGCTCTTGTCGACGATATCTCGCGATAATGGCGAGGTTAATCGACTAAGTGGTGAGAATTTTGTGCCTATCACTTCAAATCTTGATTGGATTATTATTCGGAAGCGTCACGACACATGACTGGTAATTTGGATAATCTTTTTGATGTTACTCCTACTGATAATGGTCCAATTATTCATGTTCCAAATGGAACAACAAAAGCTACCTTTACGGGTAAAGTCTCATTTTGAGTCAATATGGTCCTTCATAATGTTCTTTATGTGCCGGATTTCAATTGTAATCTATTGTCCGTGGCTCAATTATTTCGGGAACTAAATTGTAGTGTACACTACATTTTCTGATCTATGCTTGATTCAGGGCTGCACCTCGGGGAGTACGATTGGAGTGGATGAACTTCACGGGGGGGTCTGGCTTCTACGACAAGTATCCTCATCTTTTTAGAGACTACGGGCAATGAAAGCAGACGATGAAGATACTTGGCATAAGCGGTTGGGACATCCTTCTTTTCGTATTCAGTTTGAGAATGATTCTATTTCCATGCATCGTTCAGTCAGTAATTCACTCTGTGACATATGTTGTCGGGCAAAACAAACACGCTCCAGTTTTACCAGCAGTTCAAATAAAGCCTATTTTCCATTTCAATTGGTTCATTGTGACATATGGGGACCATATAAGATCTCATCTATTTTTGGTGCTCAGTATTTTTTGTCAATTGTGGATGACTATAGCCGGGCTGTATGGGTTTATCTTTTACGAAATAAGTCGGAGGCACAAGGTTTTCTAATTATTTTCTGCAAGCTGGTCAGGAATCAATTTGATCGAACAGTGAAAACGATGAGAGGTGACAATGGGTCAGAATTCACGAGTCGGGTCGTTCAAGACTATTTTTCTGACAACGACATCATTCATCAAACTTCATGCAATGATACTCCTCAACAAAATGGACGAGTTGAGCGCAAACATCATCACATTCTCAATGTAGCTTGGGCATTGATGTTTCAAGCTTCACTTCCGATAGATTTTTGGGGAGAATGTGTTTCTGCTGCGGCACACCTCATTAATCTCACGCCTTCGAATATTTTATCAGGCAAGATACCATTCGAACTCATTTTTCGTAAGAAGCCAGATTATAGACACATTCGTATTTTCGGATGTCTATGTTATGCACATCATAACCCTCGACTCAAGGATAAACTTGGGTCACATTCAAGAAGGTGCATTTTTATTGGGCACCCATTTGGAAAGAATTGTTAGAAAGTTTATGACTTGGAGAACCGTGAGGTTTTTGTTTCTAGAGATGTTAAATTCAGTAAGACCGATTTTCCTTTCAGCAATTCGGCTTCATCCAGTTCGGTCAGTTCGGGCGTCCGATTTTTGGATAATTTGGGCTCAAGGGGAGTTTAGGAAGAGTTCAGCCCAATTGAGTTTCAGGGGGAGTTCAGGCCAATTGAGCCCAAATCAGAACACCATATGCCCAGTCCATCTGCGCCCAGATCCGCCGAGCCCATTATCACTAAGCCAAATCCAATAGAGCCCAGTAGAGTCACTAGGCTTCATTTGGTCCAAAATAATTCCACTAAGCCCAGTCTGCCTAACTCTGTTGTGCCTGCTGATTTGTCCAACCCGATTTCTTTTGCTGACCCGGCATCTACTTCATCTACCGATCCGACAGCTATATCCGACCTGGTATCTTCTTCAACAGACGGTATAGCTCGTTCAAAGGCTCCGCGAAATATTCACAAACCAAGTTAGCTTAATGATTTTGTCTCTCATACTGCTCGTTGTTTCAATTCTCCCCTATCATATCACCCACTCCATCACACTCTCCAGGTACGTCTCATCCTCTCGAGCATTATCTTAATTATTTTGATATTGATGCCACCCAATTGTCGTTCCTTACTGCCATTGACTCCGAAACAGAGCTAAGGACTTACTCTCAAGCTGCCAAGGATCACATATGGCGCCTCCCCATGGCCGATGAAATTCACGCTCTTGAGGAGAACTGCACCTAGACCATTCAATCACTCCCTCCCGAGAAAAAACCCATCGGTTGTAAGTGGGTTTTTAAGATTAAACGATGGGCCGATGGCACTGTGGAACGCTACAAAGCTCGGCTCGTGGCCAAAGGTTTCAATCAAGTTGAAGGCGTCGATTTTCACGAGACTTTTGTGCTAGTAGCAAAATTGGTCACGGTACGTTATCTATTGACTATTGCTGTTGCTAAACAATGAGAGATGCATCAACTTGATGTAAATAATGCATTTTTTCATGGGGATTTGGATGAAGAGGTTTAAATGTTACTTCCTCCTGGTTTTCATTTTGCTCATCCTAATCAGGTATGCCGTTTGCGAAAGTCATTATGTGGTCTTCGTCAAGCCTCTCGCAACTGGTATTCCAAATTTGCCACAGCTCTCATTCAATATGGATTTCAACAGTCCGAGACTGATCATTCTTTGTTCATCTTCTCTTATGGTGGCATATTTCTTACGGTCCTAGTTTATGCGGAAGATATGATTCTTGTAGCTAATGATTCTATCTCATGCACCAATTTCAAGAATTATCTTAACCAGTGCTTTCGCATTAAGGATCTTGGTGCCTTATTCTATTTTTTGGGCATCGATATTATTCGCAGTAGTTCCGGTCTCTTTCTCAATCAACGAAGGTACACTTTAGATATTCTTACTAAGGCTGGTATGCTGGGCTCTCAGCCTGCTTATTTCTCTATGGAACAACTGCACCAATTGTCTACAGATAGTGGCGATCCCATTTCTGATCTGGGACAATACCGTCTTCTCGTTGGTCACCTCCTATATCTCACCATCACCAAGCCGGAGCTCAGTTATTCTATTCATATTCTCTCATAGTTCTTACAAGATCCTCGTCAGGGATATTGGGATGCAGCTCTGCGAGTGCTCTGTTATCTCAAGCAATCCCCTGGACAAGGAATTTTTCTCCATCCCCTGGACAAGGAATTTTTCTCCGTCCAACCTCTCTGTCTTTAACGGCCTACTATGATGCGGATTGGGCTAGTTGTCCAATGACTCGACGATCTTTGACTGGATATTTCATTTCTTGGAAGACCAAAAGCAAACAACAGTCTCCAAATCATCTGTTGAAGCTGAATACCGGGCCATGGCCACAACCGTCAGTGAGCTCTTATGGCTTCATTCTCTCCTCAGCTCTCTTGGTGTTTATCATGCAGGTCCAATGCGTCTTTTTTGTGATAATCAAGCGGCTCTTCACATCGCCTCTAACTCAGTCTCCCATGAGCGCACCAAGCACATTGAATTAGATTGTCATTTCATTAGGCAACACATACGCTCTGGAACTGTAAAAACATCTCACTTGTCTACGCGCTTTCAACTGGCAGACATATTTACTAAGACATTTGGGAATGATCAGTTTTATTTTCTCCTCAGCAAGTTGAGAATTCAGAATCCTCATTCTCCAACTTGAGGTGGAGTATTATGGAAAGATTTATTTCCTTCTATATTTTATGTACATATATCCATGTATACCATACTCAGGCACCCCAAGTTTAGCCGTAAATATTGTTTTCCTTTTATTTATCGGGCCTGGATGTATACATACCAGTCGAATGAATGAAAAGAAGTTAAGTTCTTCCGCTCAATCTTGAATCTTGACATTAGCCATTACATGAGTCTAAATAACATCGAAAACGTAGCACTTTTTTATCAAACGTCGAATATGAAGATAAATGTAAATTGGAATGCAATAAGTATTTTTAATCTCTCTCTTATTATTGTTGGGTGACTAAAGAAGTGACCAAAGACACGATCATTCGATGCACCGTCATTTTTTGAAAACATATGGAGGGGCAACTGTGTGTTTTGTCTTTCCTCTTCCTATATATGTTTGACGAACATAAGTGATAAGTCAATGGATTCCAACTTGCCATTACGTACCATAATTTTATTAAAAAAAAGATTTTGACTGGTCAAAATTATAATTAGTCTAAGACGATATAACGGAAATCTGATTATTTTGTAATTCATGTAATCATTGCCTCTTCTCTTCTCTCGTTTTTCAAAAAATGCCCAGACAAAAAATTAATCTAAGTTCACCGAAATAAGAACTAAGGTTAAATAAAAGAATTGAGCTTATATATATGTCATTTACTCCAAAATACTTGTTTAAATGTTATTTTTACTTGTCGGGAGACTGGTCATTGCAAATTCGATCGATTCCGAGCTTGCAATTTAATTGACAATGAATGTGGGCCCTTCATCAGACTAGGAATATATTGTTTTTAAATTCTCGTTTAGCATAATTAATCGCCAAAGACGACACAGAAAGTATATATAAAACTACGGCTTCGTGGACACAGTACCAGGTTTAATTATTTTATTCAGATATATGATGTATCATTACTAATTTAATTATGAATGTGATTTCATGTATGCATGTATATTCGTATGCATAAGATTTTAAAAAAAAAAGTTGTTAACAAAAGTTAGAGAAGACCGCCGTCTGCGACAGTTGATGCAAAAGTCATGTGCTAGCTAGCTACGTAATTTTAATAATCTGTTAGAATACTCAGTAATTAATTTCATTCAAATGTGATGCATTGGCACCTTAAATAGAAGTGGGACATGGGAATATATTTTTCATTATTTGACGAGATCTTGATCTTCTTCTGGTGATTGTAAATTTCATCAGACAGTTAGTTACATCAGCAATCCCCGATATATATATATATATATTTCATCATTCAATCTCGATCTTTTTTCAATCAAGTTGAATCAGGATAGATAGCTATCTGTGAAAAAAAAAATTCTTAAATTTAACTTCAAATAACAGCTGGGATGACATATGCATATAATTAGTTATATCATATAACCACATTGCAATACTAGCTGATAAATCCGCGCCATGCATGGAATTTGTCCTTAATTATTATCAATAAAATTTTCAATTGATAACTCGTTATAATACTTGTTTGCTTTTACTTTGTTAATCATTTTTAGCTGACTAATGTGTAAATTAACAACGACGACCATGACAGTGATAGTGATGATAATGATGATGATAATCTCCCAACAAAACAATAATTATATATGTCCCATTTGGCTTAAAAATAACAACAATAACAACAACAATAATAATATAATAATTTTAGTGAAAGTTATGGAAACATTAGGCATATGAAAAGTCGATGAATGAGAAGCTCCTATTTCAAATTCTTTGACGAACGACATGCAATGATGAATGCCCCGACAATTATATATTATATATAGATATGAGCAGTTGAAAGAAAGAGGTTGCAATGCAGGTATATCACGTGATATTGTGTCACTAAACATATAAAAAAATATATTTTTATCACCCGTATTTTTTGTGAAATTTCTAAAAATTAAAAGGAATAGGAAAATCCACATTAACTACTTGGAATATTTTTTTGGTGAAATATTAACTTGTGACATTGTTACGTGGTAAACTCTTTACATAAAAAACTTTCTCATAATTTAATGACACGCGCTCTCATTTGGCAACTAATAACAAGTTTCATGTTTGATTCTCGCGTGGAATTATCTATATTAATTTATTAGTTATTAAAAGTTTTATTTTTTTATACTAGATCAAGAGCCTCCCTTATAACTAATATATATGAGTAGTTAAAGGATTTTGAAATCCATTAAAAATACCTTGTAATCGAGATGAATTCTTATTAAGTATTAGGGTATCTTCAATTGTACATTTAGATAGTTGGTTTGTTTTTGGTAGTCCTAGATATTAGGCTTAGAACGTTACTATGGATTATTTCGATTCCTTTTTCATATAAGGTTCATGCCTATTTACTCTTCTGAATATTCTAAACATTCTGAATACGATTGAGTTGGATTATCCGAACTTCACAATTCTATATTTGAACGAGAATTAATATCTACTTTTGTTGGATGATTATCCACCTCATGTTGTCACCGGCAAAAGAAGGTACAGACGTTTGACCACTAAGATCCAAAGCTGATGAGGGCGAAAGGACTGAGAGATGAGCGGTGAGAACAGACAAATTCCTTGGTACTGTTCATGTCCTTGATTACATTTATAATATGCTGCTAAGTGCTAACTTATGTATATAAACTAAATGTATGAGGGAACACTATGCTGTGTGAATTTTCATGAAACAATTTTCTTTTTTTCTTAATGAAATCACGAGTTATCTTCAATTTATTTACCAAGACTAATATTATTCGGCATCAGCCTTAACATGATCATCACACGGTGCTTCTCCGGTGGTTTTGAAATTCCTTGCACCGCAAATGAAATTCATCTATTGAAAGATCAGTTTATTGCTTAGCTACGTCCATGTGGTTGATTTTTTTTTTTCTTGTTGGGAAAGAATTTACAATGACAGTAGTGTTACTCAAATAAATAGGAAATTATTCCACTGTAAATCCCCCACCTGTGTCTGCAATGTTTCTATATATTACAAGAATCCTACCTCAGATCACACTTATTCTCTCTTGCCTCATTTTCACCCCTCTCACTCTCTTCCCCTCTTGAAGTACAGAAGATAAGAGAACTAGTGGTTCATGGATGAATCATGGAAGCTCCAATATTCATCATCGCCTCCGACATCGTCTTCGAGTTCAAGAACGAGGGCATTGCCGAGGAGTTTCTCGCAGAAGAGCTCCTCCTCGAAGTTCCCTCTTCCAAGAAGTTTCTCGCTAAAGAACACAGCTAGCGGCGGTAGTAGTAGTAGTAACGTTAACCCTAATTCATCATCATCATCATTCTTGAGGAGCTCATCCTTGAAGTTCTCATCCTCCAAGTCATCTTCTCTCTCGAGGAGCGGGTCCCAGAAGGGCGGCAGCTCTGGATCGAACGTCACGAGGAAGTACAGCAGCTTGGCCAAGGAGCAGAAGGCGCGGTTCTACATCATGAGGAGGTGCATTGCTATGCTCGTCTGTTGGCATAAGCACGGTGATTCCTGAGAAGGGAACGGATGCGCCGACCCCGCCGAGGTAGAGAGATCATCGCTCAAGATTTTAGTTCATTGATTCATTATATATATATCTGTAACTATCGATTGAGAGGTTTTGTGTGATCATTGACAAGCTTGGGATTATTAAAAGCTAAAAAGGGGGGATCAACATCAACCCATACATGCCTGTTTAGTTACGCAGAATTAATCGCTCCCGAAATTATTTTAGAATTGCTTTCTCTTTTCGGTCTTTACTGTTGCGTTTCTCCGGTAATTAAAAGGGTTACCGAAGAAGCACGGCTCTGCACATTCGACATTGTTTTCCAACATACTAGCTTGCTAGAAATTAAAATCAAGTGCTCTCTTCCGCAAGATCTATTATGTCTTAACGCAATCGTTTTCTTGAGATTAAACTTTAAGAGATCGAAAAGTCCACTGGTACCAAACGGGGCAGGTTTCCTCTCTCGTGCTTGGGACATTGTATTGTAAGAATTAAAAAAAGACTGTCATGTAGTGAAGGAACTATAGTAATTCATCATCAGATCAGCTCTGAGACAATATAGCAAAAGTTGTGTATAATAATTTATCTGTAGGTTTTTCAGAGGTAGTGGTGGGTTCTACTACTTCTTACATCTTATCTCTTGTATGTTCTTTTTTCCAAAATTGTTTTTTTTTTCCCCAAATTTTTGCTTTGTCTGGGTGAGGAGCAAGATTCCCTTTCAGATGTTGGAACTAACAGTATAAGAGGACAATGTTTATAATTGGATGCACACTGGAAACTGCAAATATTTAAACGCTTTCCCCAACAAAATAATAATAATTCATGGCTACATGGAATGGAAAGTGGGGAATTGCATTTAAAAGCAAACTGAGAGAGAGATAGACATATATAGATAAAGATATATGTATTTCTAAATTTTTATTTTCTTTTACTTATAATGTGCAGTGAAGATCCATTTCAAATAGTATAATTTATATGATTTCCTTCGTGGTCAGGATAAATCGAATATCTAAATAGAAATCAGTTTTCAACAACACATTAGTTCTGACATAATTATTCAAACATTTCACCTTATTTCTAAATGGTGTGCTTTTGATGCGAAATCATTTCCATACCAGCCCGGAGTTGATTTTATAAAAGCGTTTTGCTTCATCCTCGAAAGATGCAAACAACTTTTGGTCATATTTGTTAAGGGTTGTTTACGTATCACTGGCTATTGTGTTGTCGAGCGTAAATGAAACTTTGTTTTTTGGATACTCTTCCAATAATTCTCATGAATGGAATCAGTGCTGTCGACGAAGCAATCCCTAGAATTTCGGTTGTACTATGGTACAAATAATTCAAACATTAATTGAAGCAAAAAAGAAAATCCAAAATGATCAGAGAGACAAAACATTTTATTGGGTTTGGCTCAGTGCACAACTCCTCTTCATTTGCAATCGCCACAAAGGCAAAGAAAGAAACAAAAATCCCCGGCAGAAATTATAACAATAATAAGTTAAACAAAAATTAAATTGTGAAGAAAATGAAAGGAAAAAAACAACGGTGATGGTCGAGGTCAAAGTTGGGGCTTTCAACACTTCGGAAGATCAGATGGTGGGGGAGGCAGTTTCTGGGAGGGAAGGGACCCATCGAGTACGATCCACGCCATCCTCAGGCCCCAGCTTATGTGGACTTCGAAGTGACAGTGCATGAACCAAACTCCTGTTCATATTTCATTTTCACGTGTCATCCCCAGTCATTAGTTTTTAACAAAAAATTTCTAATATCCATGCTCGAATAAATTTGTATGTTTAATTTTATAAAGTAAGAGATGGAGAAAATTGTACCTGGATTATCTGCAAGGAATCGGATGGCGACCCAACCACCAGAAGGCACGGCGACAGTGTTTCTCTCCACGGGGTCTACCAAGTTGAACTTGGGAGGGTCCTTGTTGGGGTCGAAGTTCCCGAAACCCTGCCCCACAACGAAGAAGTTGAACCCGTGCAGGTGCAGCGGGTGGCTCTCTGCACCCAGGATGCTCGCGTCCTGCATCACTAGCTCCACGCTCGTATTAAATGGCAGCACCACTACTTTAGTACCGTTGATGACCATCGTGTTGTTGGGCGGGGTGCCTGTGTAGTTGAAAGGAATGAGAGGGGTGGTCGGGAAATCGTTCGTGAAGACACCATTGGATTTCCTGAAGAAGTACGACTGTAGTAATGCGGTCGAGGGGAGAGCGAAAGAGACATTGTTAACCGAAGCCGCGAATTTCGTGCCATTGGGCCCTTGGCACGTTTGGTTCTTAGGGCACGGGCTGGTCCCGAGCCCGACCGTGAAAAAGAACCTCTTCTCGACTGTTTGAGGGACGTTGGCCGGATACTGAGCATTGGCCAAGCTACGGAACTTCTGGCTAAAATTGGCCACGACATTCGTGGCATTGATTGGAGGGAGGAACGGTAAGAGCAACGTGAGGTTCTTGGAGTTCATGGCAGAATGCCGCGGTCTGGCTGTCACATACTCGAGAATCCCAGCCATGGTAGTGTTGTCGAACGTGCCTTGGCCGGTGAAGTAGGGCCGTGCTGCCATCAGGTAAGTTGTCATGGGAGGATCCGCTTTGGTCTTCAACAGGACGTTAGTGGTCTGTCCGGGTGCGATCAATAGGATATCAGTAGGGAACGGCTTGACGTAGAGCGCATCAGCTTCCACCACCGTAAGGCTGTGATTCGCGATGCTGAAGAAGAGCTCATCATTGAGCGCAGCATTGATGAGGCGGAGGAGGTACGTCTTGCCGGGCTTCACCTTAAGTTTAAACGTATCTGAGAAGAAAAGTTCGTATTACGCGAATTATTGCATGTGAACTATATATTTATCGGATTATTAAGTTAAATTCAATGGATTATTAGTTAAGTACCGCTGGCGGAACAATTATACAGAGGCCCAGGGAGGCCATTGATGGTGTATGCCTCGGAGACATTCGGGCCCGCCCCGGTCTGAAGAGCTTGGCTGATAACAGCCTCCGGATCAGCATTGAACCACTCTCCTGCACACATATACATTAATTCACACACAGGTGGATTATTATCGGCATTAGCGTAGCATGTGCTACATGATTTGGCAGGAACATATAAATGAAATTCGTACTTGAAACATATGGTTAGCGTGTACGTGCATCGACAAGCTCATGTGATTGAGTTCTCGGGGCGCATATACTTACCGAATATCATGGGTACTTCCTTGTGGGGCTTGGGGAAAGGGTAAGGGACATTTCTCTTTGGGAGGATGATGAGGGGTCCATAGACAGTGGCTCTGAGCCATGAGATGTGGGCATGCCAGAACAACGTCCCCCTCTGCCCCGTTATCGTGAAGTTGTATACGTAGCTCTGATTTGTTTGGATTGGGCACTGCGTAACGTATGCTGGCCCGTCTGCCCATCCGCTCCGGAGCTGTCTGATCCCATGCCTGTTTTTTCCGATCGATCCGCATAATTATATCCGACGGCAATAATTGTTTTCTTGATCATATATAATAATTTGGTATAATAATAATTAAGAACAGTTGTTATGTAATTTATATTATACCAGTGGATGCTGATGTTGTTTGAAACAAGGTTGACCACCTTGACCAGTACCCGGTCGCCCTCCCGTGCAATGATCCGGGGCCCGGGGAACTTCCCGTTCACCGTCACCATACTCTTCGTGTGGCATAACCGGGTCACATTTTGCTTCTTTATCTGCAAAATTTATCAACCGGCAGGTTTTACTACCTTCAAATACTGTAATACAGAACCACCTAAAAATATATACAATGACCACCCCAATCCATGAACTAGCAGTTAGACTTTATTATACGTACAATGAACTCATAGCGCCTTGTAATCCCAGCACTTGTAGTCCCCAGGAACGCCGAGAAGCAGCTTGCGGACAGAAGAAAAGCTGCCAGCAGCGCGAGTCGTGGAGAGTAGACGAAGGCCATTGTGATTCGACGCGGTCCCTCTGCTCTAATTTGCTGTGTTGAGGATATATGGGGCAGTGTTTATGGAGTTTACCAGGGGTTGCTCAATTTATATAGGAGGGAGAGGGCCTGTTTGGTTAGTCGATTAGGTAGACGGAGGGAAGTGTGTCCAAAAGAATTTGATGAAGAAAATGAAACCTCACTGTCCTTTTGGTCCATCTTCACCGTGCAGGAAAAAAATCGTATATATTATCCATGATTAATTTCATAAACAGAAACCTCAAGAAAAGGGAAATTGAGAAAAGAAAACTTTTTGAGGGATCCCTTTTGTTTAGTTTGATTTGAGAAAGCAGATTTGTTATTTTTCTCATTTGGCATCGACTTTGTCCTTATCACTCCATACTTTGATTAGATCTGTAATTTCCTATACTATTCTGCATGTAAAAGTTATCCATTATCAAAATTAATTATTGACTATATAGTAATCTCATAATTAAGGCATATAGTGTATTATTTAGGTCAGTTGGAAGTTGGAACTATAGAGCCACCCGTCTCAATCAGCAAATAGCAGTTTCAAAGTATAGACAAATATTCCAACCGTCATATTTCAATGTACTGTACTCATGAACTTCCCTTGTAACAAAAAAAAAATCCAATCGTCAAGTCTTGTTGGCCAAGACAAAATGAAGAATGTCAACACCCTATTAGAACTATTATTGGGGAGATTGAGATGAATATCAAACCCGTAGATCGAAATGGTTACAGCTCAAAACTCATATATATATATTAAAAAAAAACACTCTTTTGTCGACAGACAAGAACTAAAGATCATTTCAGATACATTTTGTATTAATATTGGATCGTTGTGATATGTTGGATCTTGGTTGAATATAAAGCGGACCTATTGTTCCACAAATACGAGTATATGTATTGAATTTATTCACTTGGGTTTTGTCATAATAATTGAGTCGGTCCATTTTTAAGCCATGATTGATCTTAACTTCCATGCCAATCATCTCCAATGGAAGAATTCGACCGAACAGTGCCTTAGCTAGCTAGCTAGCTTGACCCCTCCACTCCAGAGAGAGTCCAGAGACAGCCACTGAAGAAGGAGACATTCGACCCACCACCTTTCTCTTCCCAAGCAACAAAAGTTGATCAAATAATCAAATTAATGATTCCCAATTAGGCCTCAAATCTGATCTCTGTTTTCTGATCAATCCTCTTCTCTAATTAACCACCTATATTAACCAAACCATACTTATAAAGAGTTTTACTTTGAAATCAATCAACTGGCGAGTTCCGGTCCCAGTTGGACCTCCCACGTACGCTGAGACCCAACCGAGATTGGTCATGATCGAGGTAAACGCATATATGTACTTGCCACTTTGATATATATAATTAACCACACAACTGCGTTGTTTACTACGCACATAAGGTCTCTGGTTTCATCTTCATGTGCGTTGGACGTTCTCTAATATTAATCACAACGATCAGATGCTTATGGTATGTTTGGATTCAGAGTTAAATTAACTTTGATTTTGATTATGGAAAAGGACAAATGAGTTGAGATTAAAAATTTGACTTGTGAAACGTGTGTTTTTATTGTATAGTGTGTTGAGTTAAAGTTAAAGTTAAAATTTTTTACTTGGAAAATATATATTTTTGTTATGTAGTGTGTTGAGGTAAAGTTAAAGTTAAAATCAAGTTGATTTTAACTTACAATTTTGTACCAATATTGACAAATTAATTAATATGATAACTAAAGTGTGAAAATTAATTAAGAATATGAGCAATAAATGGGGGGTGGGATTAAGTTTTGCTCTATAAATGGTTTTACGGTCTGCGTGTCGGCATTTTGTATATTGACATATAGGGTCCGAGATAGGGCCTGCGTGCCCTGGAAATTTTGCCGCTTCGTTGCAGTTTTGACTCTGGATGAGTATTTGTAAATTTTTGATTATATGAGTAAAGTACTGATACTTATTTGAATAAAAAATGAATAAATGGGGGTTGGGGGGCTTAAGAGAGAAATTGCTTGAGGTGAAGATGAGATGAGATTATGACTGTGGGTGGGTCGGGGTCTACTGCTAGTGCTAGCTAATCAGCCATGGATGTAATTTGTAGTTACACCAACTACGGTTCTTGTAGAATACTAACCGTTTATTATTATCAATCGTTTTTACACTCTTTCTCTCCTTTTGTTTTTCTTCTTTTTGGCAATCCAATTCTTCATTTCACTATATATACATACACGCAACAAATATACACTGAATTGGCTTTAATTTATTTTCATATATAGGGATGAAGATTTAAATATCCACAGCAGTACTCAATGCTCGAAAGTAACATGTCAACAGAACTCTCGTTACTTTCACTTGGGGGATCATATTGGGGTTTCAATCCAGTATGTAATACTATTTACCAGAGTTGTGTTATTGCATGCGCGGAAAAATGTTCAGCTATCGACCGAGGCTTGAACCGTTTGAAGGTGAGGAAGTTGATCACCGTGATGGGTACGCATATAAAAATCCCCACGAGCAATCGAGGCCCATTGGGATTGACGGCGCTGTAAGTTAGGTCCGGCTGTTGACCAAGCGTGGACTCGTGGCATTGATCCCGATCCCAACCCCTACTGTGATCCTTCCTGACCATAAAAATATTGTTTCATACATTTTATGGCCGATTATTATGCCGATAGCTCGCCCGATGCTGAGGCTAGGCAACAACCTCATGGTCTTTCCATGGAACTGTTGTATTTTCCTGATGAGGACGTCAGGGACGAGAAGGAAAACGGCTACTGTCGGTGGCATATGGTATTATTTTCATGGATCAAGTCGGCCCAGCTTGTTGGGCCCTGGGTAGCGGCCCGCAGTGGGCTAAGTCGGTCCATTGGATGCCCATCCAACACTGTTCTCTCGAGCTGCTCCATTGAGCAGCCCGGGCAACCAATTTCAGATTATGAATAGTTGATGATAGTCGTTGTCACGACTCCATGATGCACGCATTAATATAAGCACGGGCGACTTCCATTTCGATTGTCGACATCTGCCGGTTCATCGCAATGGAGCGACAGGATCGGTACTCATCTGGCTCTCACTTCGGGCTCCTTCAGATAACGATCGAAATTCTAAGAATCGAACCTTTCAAAGACAAACCATCGACCCGTGGAATATCCTTCGGGCATAAGGTGGCCTAAGCAAGAAAAACTATGCGATAAGACAAACGGCAAATATCTTCCCTAAACAAACAATATCTTACAGATTCAACAAAAAGTAATTATGATTATTAGAATTTTTTTTTTAAAAAAGGATTAAATTCACCAGTCACCACCACGTATATACATACACACACACACATATAAATGTATGACCATTCGGGATTTTTTTTTTTTTTTGGAGGGGGGGTGTGTGTTTGGTTTGGGTTTGGGTTTGGATTTGGAATTGGAATTGGAATTGAAAGAACAGAGGACCACCGAATCTAAGGAAGCTTACGTGTCAGTGGAAAGATTCCTCTTCAGCATTCTCTGTCCGTGCACCTGTCGGTTTTTTTTTTTTTTTATCTTTTTTTCCTGTTCAAATTTCCCCAACGAGATTTAGCAAAAATAGGAAATTTACCCATTAATATCTGAAAATTATATATGCTTTATATATATGTGCGTGTATGCATATATTCAGATATATATTCGCCGCATTTAATCTGCAATAAATTCCCTTTCCCGGAAAATTTTGCTCGAACTGTAACGCAATTAATAGTTAATGAATCAATTTTTGCCCTTACCCCCCAACCCCTACCTCCACCTGGTTAGGAGATTGAACAAAAACCCTAACGGGTTCTTCCTTCTTGCAAGAACCAATCGCCGCCGCCGGATTGATCTCAGCCGTTAAATTCTGCCCTCCCCTTCGCCCCCCCCCCCTCCTCTCCCCTGTCTCTTTAACCCACAGCTCTCACCCGGGTCTCTCTTTCTTTTCTCCGTTTTCGGTCGTCACTTTCCCGGAAAGGCGTAGTTCTTGCCCGGAATTGAGCTCGAACGCTGATGATGACGATAGCTCTAGCTGGGTAGTTTATTTATTGGGTTCGAGTTCGAGTTCAAATACGTCGGTTTTACGACCCGTGGAAGTTCCGCGCATGATCAGCTCCGACAAGGTTTGCGTTTTATGTTTTCCCGGGTGTAAAAGTTTCAATCTTTATTTATACTGTTTTGTGGGGATTGGTGATGTGATGATCAGTTTTAGCTGAGGGTTGATTCGGTGTTCTTGTTTTTTGTCAGTGGAGATGCGCGTGATTGATTAGCTGGAGAGACCAATGTTGGGTAGCAGCGAAGGATCGTTTGGAGACGAGCTGGAGAAGGAGATAGGGATGCTGCTCCAGGAGCGGAGGAGGCAGGATGCTGATGATCGGGAGCGCGAGCTGAACATTTATCGAAGTGGCTCCGCCCCGCCCACTGTTGAGGGCTCATTAAGTGCAGTCGGAGGGCTGTTTGGAGGAGTCGGCGGTGCAGCGTTCTCGGAGCTCGCGGCGAATGGGTTTGCATCCGAGGAGGAGCTTAGGTCTGATCCAGCTTATCTCTCTTATTACTACTCTAACGTGAACCTGAACCCAAGGCTGCCTCCACCTTTGCTCTCGAAGGAGGATTGGAGGTTCACCCAGAGGCTTAAGGGAGGTGGCTCGGGGTTGGGTGGGATAGGAGATAGGAGGAAGGTGAATAGTAGTAGACCTGATAATGGTGCTGGGAGGTCCTTGTTTTCTACACCCCCTGGGTTCAATTCAAAGAAGCCCGTGAACGAGTCTGAGTTGGACAAGGGTCATGGCTCGACCGACTGGGGCAATGATGGATTAATTGGTTTGTCGGGATTAGGGCTAGGAAATAAGCAAAAAAGCCTCGCTGAAATCTTTCAGGTGATTACCCATTTTGTATGGTTTGACTTGCATATTGAAAATCGTGTTCCATTTATGGATAATATTTTTTTCCCAAATATGTTGAAGTCATAAAATTTATGGATGGTTTTGTTTCTTTCTATGTGCTGGATTTGTATATCGTGTTTCTCATGTCTGTTGTTAACCAGTGACTTATGATGCTTAGGGGCTAAGATCCTCAATTCTTTGGAGATTGATTGTACCTTGGTAGTAGCAGAATTTCTAGGTCCAGTCAGTTCCAGATTACCTTTAGTGTATGTCTACTTATTTTGATGATGTTGAGCTTCTTTGTGCAGGGTGATTTAACTTGTCCAGCACCAGTCACTGGGCATCCTTCTCGTCCATCGAGCCGAAACTGCTTCGATGAAAACACTGATATGATCAACTCCGCTGAGGCTGAGCTGGCAAATCTACGGCGAGGATTGCCTTCGTCAGATGCTTTGAGGTCCACTGGAAATGTTCATGGTTCCTCTGCGTCCCAAAGCATGGGCTCAAGTTCTTCATTCTCTTATGCAGCAGTCCTGGGTTCACCGTTGTCCCGAAGCAATACACCTGATCCTGTAATTGCTCGGGCTCCAAGTCCCTGTCTTACTCCTATTGGAGGAGAGAGAGTCGCTGCTGCTGAGAAGAGATCAATGACTTGCTCTCACCCTCTTAATAACCTCTCTTCCACCCTCAACGAGTCTGGAAATTTAGTCGCAGCTTTATCAGGACTGAACCTGTCAACTAATGGTGCACTAGATGGAGAAAAGATTCTAAAACCACACATTGAAATGAACCCCGATAATAATCATCGGGAATCCTTCTTTGGCGTGCAGGGCGCTCAGAGTCATGCTAAACAGCATACTTATTTAAAGAAAGCTACCTCTGGGCATCTAAATATTGGAGGCGGATCAGAAGCAAACAAAACCTTGATAGCTGATCACCGTGTTGAAAAATCTTCTGCTGCTGCTGCTGCTTCTAGAAGCTCTTACTTGAAAGGATCGCCTGCCTCTGCTTCTAATGGTGGAGGCAACTTAGCTGCCCAATATCAGCTCATGGGCACCCCAAATTCATCATATGATAATTACGGCCCGGGCGGTTTCTCCTTAGAATCTGCATTGTCAGGACAACTAGGAACAGGAAATCTTCCTCCCCTGTACGAGAATGTTGCTGCAGCCTCCGCTATTGGAGGCAGTCTAGCTTCTGGATCAAATATGGCCGCTGCATCAGAATCGAGCAATCTGAGTCGAGTGGCAAACCAAATTTCTGTTGGTGGAGCTCTTCAGCCACCGTTCGTGGACCCCATGTACCTTCATTATCTGAGGACCACCGAGTATGCTGCACAATTAGCAGCTCTCAATGATGCCTCGAGAGACGGAAACTATTTAGGGAACTCTCACTTAAATCTTCTGGACATGCAAAAGGCTTATCTGGCGCCACTGGTATCACCTCAGAAGTCCATGTATAATGTCCCCTTGAGTGGTAAAATGGCAGGTTCGAATCATCATGGTTTTTACGGTAATCAAGCTTTTGGTGGTGGAGTTTCGTATCCTGGAAGCCCATTGGCAAACCCTCTAATTCCGGGTTCTCCTGTCGGTTCTGGAAGTCCAATGAGGCACAGTGATTTTATGCATGTGAGGAACTTAGCTGGTTGGCAGTTCGACGCAGGCTATAACATGAATGAGAGCTTTGCATCCTCTCTTCTTGAAGAATTCAAGAGCAACAAAACTAAATGTTTTGAGCTCTCTGAGATTGCAGGCCATGTGGTTGAGTTCAGGTATAGGTTCTGAAGGAATCTGCTTTCTTTCAATTGCACAAGCTGTTATTTATTGTGCCGACCAGTTCAATGGAATGCCCTTAGCATTCCTTGGACTTGATCCACAAAGTGGTTCTTCATGAAGTTGATGTCATATCCCTTAATAATCCCTTGTTTGCAGTGCTGATCAGTATGGGAGCCGATTTATCCAACAGAAACTCGAAACAGCGACTGTGGAAGAGAAAAACATGGTTTATCAGGAGATCGTGCCGCATGCTCTTAATTTAATGACAGATGTGTTTGGTAATTATGTCATTCAAAAGGTAAATAGTGTAATTCGTTCTTGTTCCATCTACCTCTTAGACATGCTTGAGAACTATATCATAAGTCATATATTGACAAAATGGTAAATTGTAAACAGTTTTTCGAGCATGGGCTTGCGTCTCAGAGGAGAGAGCTCGCTGGCAAGTTATTTGGACATGTATTATCTCTTAGCCTTCAGATGTACGGATGTCGAGTAATCCAGAAGGTAGAGAATCCTCAACCTGAATTAAGTCTTTTCCATGGTCAGTTAAATAGATGCCTGATAACATAATCTTTATACTGTTCTTCAGGCCATAGAAGTTGTTGATTTAGACCAGAAAATAAAGATGGTTCAAGAGCTCGATGGGCACATAATGCGCTGTGTTCGTGATCAGAATGGCAACCACGTTATCCAGAAGTGCATCGAATGTGTTCCTGAAGAGGCTATCGACTTTATTGTCTCGACGTTCTTTGATCAGGTTGTGACCCTCTCAACCCATCCATATGGGTGCCGTGTGATACAGGTGGGAACATACTTGCTGATGGTTAAATTATGTTTTCTTTTTGGGAATGAACCATTGTGGAGATTATAGAATTCGCGGTTTTCTTGTTGCAGAGAGTGTTGGAGCACTGCAAAGATCAGAAAACGCAGCGTGAAGTCATGGATGAGATCCTAGGATCTGTTAGCATGCTCGCGCAAGATCAGTATGGAAACTATGTGGTCCAGGTCACTTATCTCTTCCTGCTTGAAAACATCTAGTTCTGCTGATTGCTCTGATTGGTTTATTTATGATTTCACTCATCGTCGATCATAGAAGAGCCCCTAATTTTTCGAAGACCTGGAGCAATCTTTTGGTATATACAGTGCTGTGCGCCCTTATGTGATTCTGATATTTTTTGTTGTCTTTGGTTGGCTCAGCCTCATATAAGAAGTTTCCAAGCCTTCCTTTCCTGAGATTCTGAGATCTGACTTGAGTGAAACCGTTTTTTATCCTGAATATTTTGCCGTTGTTTTAAGCTACTAGACTTCCCACTTCTCTTGGTAGTACTTGAGTGTCCATGCACATAATTGTTAAGAGCAGCATGTACTCAAGCATGGGAAACCTCATCAATTTTTCTCCCCCTCTTTTATTTAAACAGCATGTACTCGAGCACGGGAAACCTCACGAGCGATCTGCTATAATCAAGGAGTTGACTGGAAACATAGTCGAGATGAGTCAGCAGAAATTTGCATCAAATGTCGTGGAGAAGTGCTTGGCATTTGGTAGTGCTGCCGAACGCCAGCTTATGGTGGATGAGATGCTTGGGACAACTGA
Organism: Punica granatum; assembly: GCF_007655135.1. NCBI lineage: Eukaryota > Viridiplantae > Streptophyta > Magnoliopsida > Myrtales > Lythraceae > Punica > Punica granatum. Next base: position 38,836,365 of record NC_045129.1, read on the forward strand.
TGAGAATGAGCCTCTTCAGGTTTGCAAAATATGCATGCCCTTTATCTTAAACAAATTAGCTTTGCAATAGATTTGCTAATCCTGAAATTCCTGATACTGATTTCTCTTGATTTCTCTGTGCATATAGGCAATGATGAAAGATCAGTTTGGAAATTACGTTGTACAGAAAGTCCTTGAGACATGCGATGATCGTCAGAGAGAGTTGATTCTTTCTCGAATCAAAGTTCACCTGACTGCTCTGAAGAAGTACACTTATGGAAAGCATATCGTAGCCCGTGTAGAGAAGCTTGTTGCTGCTGGAGGTGATGATCTGTTGACAAAACAAATGCACTTATATCTCGTGTAAAAATAACCGACTCTTCTAATTGATTTTTTATGTTTTTCCTTGTGTGCAGAAAGGAGAATGGCTGCTCAATCTCTGAACACTGTGTTAGGGAGTTCATAGGAAAGAAAGTGAAGTTTGTACAGCTAACTGACGTTAAGCGTGAGCTTCCTCTTCCTCTTTTCTCTTCGTCGCTGAGCTGTGGCTCTTACCTTATCTCTTCTAGAACAAGTACGAGGCAGTTGATAATAAAGTCGACGCTCTTGGTATAAGAACTGTAAATTATTGTAGTTTCAGTCGATATACGTAGAGAAAATTGAGCATAGACGAGGTGCTGGTGTTGAATGTGTGAATGTTTGGAGAGTGTAAAGAAAGTTACTATAAGGGGAGGGGCGAGGCTGTACAAATGTTTGCCATGTGGAGAGCTGTTAATATCTTAGGCACGGCAGGAATTTTCCTTACAAAGTATTGGAATGGCATTTTTCTTTCATGACTTTCCTTTCGTTGTTTTTGCGAAGTTTGATATTTCCATTGTCTTGCTGATATATGAGCTGCTAGTTGTGCCGTTTCTGGTCTTTGCCTAAGCAGTTGTCAAAAGATTCAGTTGTTTGTTTTGGTCACAGAGGAAGCCTATGGCTCTAGTAAAGAAGAAAATATCTTGATAGCTAATAAAATGATTTTGGTATCGAGCAAAAAATAAAAATAAAAGGACTTGAATAGTTTTACAACGGGTATCGAATTTGAAACCTATTATATTTTACTGCACCTTCTTTTGATAGATAGTATGTATATCTTGATAATATAGAAGTTGGAAACTACTGTTGACGAGTGATTCTGTTAAGGTTTGCTCAAGGGCGTCATTTGGTAGTGTGAAATTGATGACTTGCCGCCATTTCTGTCAATTTTCGAACTTCTGCAGAACCTCTCAGGTTCCAACCATGCTAGACGGTAGTTCGTTGTAAACGCCATAACCTATGTGACGGTGCACTTGCATTGATTGGTCTCGAGGTGATAGTACCATTGGTGTGGTGCCAGTGAGACTGTGTCTGGCTTTTTATCCATATACACGAACTTTGTATCCATATACTCGAACTTACCAGGACTAGTTTAATAATTTACGTGTCAATGCTTAAGAATTTAGCCCGACTAAATGCTCAATTGTGCTTGGAATTGCTGTAAAGTGTACATCCATGTCAAGCCTACGATGGATGAAATCTCAACCTTTAAGTCTAATGAGCGAGCAAATCTGCAGATACATTTAGGACAAGATCAGATCCACGTCGGAGATAACTTGTGCTGTGGGTGTCCGTGTAACTTGGGCCACTGTCGCACCATCGCGAGCAAATCCTGGTCGAACATTATTCCTGGTCGAGATGGATTATGGATTGGTGAATGAGAAATTGTTTCTCATTAATGAAGTGAATGTATTGAATGGTGGTTTGTGGAATTTGAAAGGACACCATTAGTCCTTGAAATTGAAAAGACACAATCAATTGTTATGAATTGAACAACAATATCAATTGCAAGGAGTTGAAATGACATCATCATCAAATCCTATAACCATCATCAATAGCATGTATTCATTGATCGATTGTCTATAAATTGTAAATTCCTCTCATTTTTTGAAGAGAAAATGTTTGCATAGTTAAGTGAGAGTGTTCAACTTCCTTTTCTGGTTCGCTAGCATGCGGATAGCCCGTGCTGCTAGTTGCACTCGATGCTGTTTTATCTTGGGAAATAGATGCCCACGTGACATAAGGAGGACGAATTTGTTTCAAGGGGTTTGTGTGAAACACATGACTCGGCTTTCTCGTGTCTTCCGATCTTTCGGTTTCGTCTTTGTATCGGTTTGAATTTTCAAATTCTTATACTAGTGAAATTCATTTAATTTTATAACATTCTATTTATCCAACGTGCTATTCGAATTGTCTTCAATTTTGTTACTTATTACGGCAAATTATTTTACACAATTTCATGTCAGGAAACTCAATGGCAGCTTGTCTCTATGTCGTCGGCCGGTGCAACGGCGTGTGAGAAATCAATTCAACCTGGCTAGCTAGTCTCCTTCTGGCATTAAAAATTATCGAATATTGCTTGCCCTTCAAGGAGCCCGAAACAGGCCCACAGCAGATCAGCTCAACCGCCCATCCCTGCTCGTCATGCTCTGTTTTGAAGGTTGCCTTGAACTAAGGCAGGCATAGACGTAACATGATAATATACAAAAATGTTAAATCATCCTAAGTGGTGTTCCTAAAATCCTCTTAATTCAAAATTTCGCTCACATCTATCGATAATCTTTGGATATTTTATAAATTGCAAATCATGCTATTGTGAGTGGGAATTTTTTGAGTTGTGAAAATTTTAGATTGATTATTAGGTGGATATAGGAAGATTTTGAATCAGGAGGATTTTGTTAATTATGAATAAACAGAATCAGCTTAGATGCATTAATAAAGGTCAAATTCTTGTGAGGAAAGGGTATTAGTATAGTGGCACAAAGCCCCAACTTGGAACTAAGAGGTCCTGCGTCCGATCTTCATTAGTGGGACTTGTGTCCATTTATTTCGCTTTATTTTTTTTTTATCTTTGTATTAGGTTTACGGACCTCTCTTATGACCGAAAGAAAGTTTAATTTCTTGTGGTTAATTGAAATCGCTTTCTAACATAGCTTTTCAGTTTTATTTTATATTTTTTGGATAAAAATAGGTATATCTGGTGAAGCCGCATAGATATGTTCATATAAATCAGCTTGGATGCATTTATAAGGTAAAATTATCGGCATGAATTTTCTTGCCTCTTTAGAAATCTTTCAGCATGCGTTACATGTTTAAAGGGGGGCATATGAAGCATAATTAATCAACTTGCTGAGTGTCTCACCAGTAGCACAACGAAAATTCACAAAAATGGCCTCCAAGGATGGATTTTTCCGGCTTTCTTCAATTCTCTTCGTCGTGTTCCTGTTGATCAAACAATCTAATATGCCTTTATGAATACAAGAAGGCAAGCCGTGGACCATCCCTTTTGTGTTCATGATACGATGATGAAAACAAGATTTGATTATTCCATGTCCTTCAGAAAAGATATGCTGCAACTAATTTCATGTTTATTGTCTGCTGGGTTAGCAAGTTGAGTTGGGCTTTGTTAGTGTGCTCCCACGACGACGACCGCCTTCCCTGCAATTGTTTTTTGCTGGGCCTCTATAGGCTGCGGTCGGGCGTATGGAAATTTCTAAAATGTATGGAGGAACGAACCTAATAATAATAACAATGTTACATTACACGTGAAAAGGATATATGCTGAAGGAACAACGATAAAAATTGAGGGGAGACATTTTGTGATAATATTGTGTATAATTTGATATAAAAATAACTTCTAATAAGATTAATCATTAGAAGCTAGAACGAGATAACAATTAAAACAATAATACTGCAAAACTTGCTCAGTGTAGGCTCGGCTACGAGAGAACGAAAATATCCATCAACACTGCTTGCCAACACAGCAGAGCATGAACTACCCGCCCCAATTCGTCATGCTCTGTTCTGAGGATTGCATTGGATTAAGGCAGCCATAGACGTAAGTAACTTAATAAAAATACGTGTTGGTTTCGCTAATTATTAATCAACAAGATCAGTTTGGCGATGCATTTATATAGGTCAAATACGTGTTGTTAAATGCATTTATGCATTTATGAAGGTCAACAAAGGTTGTCTTTCTGATTCTGATAAATATTTATATATATATATATATATATGGTAAATTCTTATCCTATCGACGTGTTCATATCTAAATCAGTTTAGATGCATTTATGAGGTCAAATCATTATATGTATATATATTTGATGGCGGTAATGATATCACTCATCAGCTAGCAGAACCGAAAATCACAAACAAACAAACAAACAAAAATGGCTGCCAAGGATGCACTTTTCAAGCATTTCTGCATTTTGTCTGTCGTGTTCCTCTTGATCAACCACGGAATATGCCTTCCCAAGGATGAAGACAGGAAGGTGAGCGCCGCTGGAACAACCCCTCGTGTTCACGATACAATGATGAGCACAACATTTGATTATCCCGAGACCTTTAGAAACGATGCACGGCAACTGAGTTCGTGTTCGTTGTCTGCTTTTTGTGTAATTTAATCTCGGCAGGTCTACATAGTTTACCTCGGTTCTCTTAATCCAACTGAAACATATTCCCCGACTTCTCAGCATCTCAGTTTGCTGCAACAAGTTGTCAAGGACCAGAGGTAAAGATCATTAATTAGCTCCCAGGAAACCATATATTTTCCTTGGCCACATTTCTCTTTTCCTAGCTATTAATATTCTCGGTTTTCATCCGCTTGAATGGTCATCTTTCTTTGTCTCACAGGTCCGCTTCCGCTTCACTCATCAGAAGCTACCAAAGGAGTATTAATGGTTTTGCTGCTAAGCTCACTGAAAAAGAGGCACAGAAGCTAGCCAGTAAGTATGCATTCTTATCTGCAAAGTATCTGAGATGTTATATGAGCAGGTGATTGCATCGTTTGCCGTGAATGTGATACATATGTTTCTGTGGATTGTGTTAATCAATTTCAGGCAAGGATGAAGTATTCTCAGTGTTTCCTAGCCAAACTTTCTACGTGCAGACCACAAAATCATGGGATTTCATCGGATTGTCCAAGACAGCAAAACGGATGCCCTCCACAGAGGGCAACATTATCATCGCAGTCTTGGACTCCGGTGCTTATCCCGAGTCCGAATCATTCAGTGACAAAGGCTTTGGCCCCCCTCCTCGCAAGTGGAAGGGCTCCTGCAAGGGTGGATCCAACTTCACTTGCAACAAGTAATCGTACAATTAATCATACGAATACATATAAATATATATCTCAACAAGATCCGACCAATCTGGTCGAAAGGCCAACCGAATTTATTTCCTCTTGATTGGTTTTTATTAAGCCTGACCCTGCACCTGCGCATTCTTGCGTGAGTCTTGCAATTTAGTTTCCTGATTTCTGATTTTTCCACCCACAGCAAGCTCATCGGAGCACGAAATTATGTATCTGACGAGGATTCTGCACTCGACGGTAATGGACATGGGACACACACGGCCTCGACTGCTGCCGGCAATGCGGTGGAAGGGGCCAGCTTCTTCGGAATAGCTAATGGAACAGCTCGAGGAGGGGTACAGTCCTCCAGGATCGCCATTTACAAGGTATGCGATTCACGGGGTCATTGCGACGGCGATGGAATTTTGGCAGCCTTCGACGACGCGATCGCAGATGGAGTGGACATCATCACTGTTTCACTGGGCAATGTGGTGCCTTCTCCTTTTAACGAAGATCCTTTCGCGATAGGAGCTTTCCATGCGACCTCAAAGGGTATCCTGGTGACTCAAGCTGCGGGAAATTTGGGGCCCTCTGCGGAAACAGTGACCAGTGTCGCCCCTTGGATCCTCACTGTAGCGGCTAGCACCGTAGATCGGCTGTTCATCACCAAGCTTGTCCTGGGGAACGGGACGGTTATAACTGTATGTTTTCACTCTACAAACGTCTCACAACTTAGTTTTTCGTGAAAGGAAATGCAACATTGGAACAGCCCTCAGCAACTACGCATCTGGTTCGGATATGTTGACAGTGATAATGGATTCGTCTTACTCTTCTTATAGCTCGAAATTCTGGTTTCCCACTTTCTGTTTAAACAGGGAATAGCGGTAAATTCGTTTCCATCAGCTCTGAATTATTTTCCTCTCGTGTTCGGGAAGCAGGTTTCAAGCTCTTGTGGCGAGGCCTCTGCTAGGTAGGTCTTGCTACCCTATAAATAAATTGTTCTCCTTTTCCATCGACTTGTGCCCGCAACAATAAGATGAAGAGAAGAAATAACGTGTTGTTCTTATTGGAAAATCAACCCTTGGGACAAAGTCCATTCGGAACTCACATGTATATTATTTCATTTGCAGAGCCTGCTATGAGGGCTGTCTAGAAATGCAGAAAGTGGCTGGGAAAATCGTGATCTGCGAGGGGGGGCTTGATGCACCTTCCGAGGCTGCAGCGTTTGGTGCTCGCGGGATCATCCTGAAGGGTGCGGATCGTGACGATGCTTCTGCTTATCCACTTCCCGCTGTGGCCCTGGACGACTCCAGCTTTGAAAAACTCCTATCCTACCACAATTCCACAAAGTGCCTGAATTCATGAATATTTTCTCGCATCGTTTAATCGTTTTTCCTTTTGTCATATATTGACAAGAGTTATTTCTCGATGGTTTACTGCAGAGATCCTCAAGGGCGAATATTGAAGGGTGAAACCACTCGAGATGCTGCTGCTCCTGCAGTCCCTCGCTTTTCTTCACGGGGACCAAATGCGATCACTCCCGATATAATGAAGGTACACCAAAAACTCCCAAGTGGTTTTAACTTTCATATAATTCGGAGCAACTTTTCTGGTTTTTAATATAAGTTTTATGCCCCGAAAATGTTTTTGCATGCAGCCCGATGTAAGTGCCCCTGGCGCTAATATATTGGCTGCATTTCCTCCAAATTTGCCGCCAACACCCTTTGCTGGGGATGATAGGAGAGTGAAGTTCTTAGTAAAGTCTGGAACCTCCATGTCTTGTCCACATGTTGCTGGTGCAGCGGCATATGTTAAAACATTTCATCCCGACTGGTCTCCTTCTGCTGTTAAATCAGCTCTAATGACAACTGGTACTCTCTCCCTCACGCTTGTTAATTTGTAGTTGATCAACACAGTTCTGAAATACAAATATCTGATACCCTCTTTTTTTGCTTGTGTAGCTTCGAAGCTCCGGGATACTACTACCCGTGTAGACCTTTCAGGACGCGAATTTTCATATGGTTCGGGACAAATCAATCCCTTAAAGGCCGTGGATCCTGGTCTAGTTTATGAAACCACAAAGGCAGACTATGTAAACCTACTGTGTAGCTTGGGCTACGATATAAGAAGCATAGATAGCAACGGTACTTGCCCCAAGGGAGCCAAGAACATCACGGAGGCAGAGCTCAACTACCCTTCTTTGACTTTCAAAGCGCCGGTCTCAGAGCCCTTCGAGTTGGCCATCAACAGGACTGTCACCAATGTAGGGCCTCCGAACTCAACCTACAAGGCCAAAGTTGACGTCTCCCCAAACATTAACATCACTGTGGTCCCAGAGGTCATTTCCTTTGAGTCAGTCTCCGAGAAGAAGTCTTTCACCATTGGGATTTCAGCGAGTGGTTTGCAATCTGGCGCACTGTTGTCTAATGAGGTTGTTTGGTCCGATGGCGTGCACCATGCGAGAAGTCCGGTCATCGTGTATACTGAACAAGATAGTCCAGAATAATTGTCCGGTCATCGGGTATATTGGTTATGGACTTCTTCTAATCAAGAGACACAACCATACAATTAAATAGTGTACGTGTTTTCCCACTTTGCACGGGCAGGGATCTGAGATCCAAATCGAATAAGCCAGCACCCCAACTGTTTGGTCGATTCTTGCACGTACTTAGGAGCGGCAAGAGCATAAATTTCAGACTGGCCGGATTTGCACTCGAACAACTTTAACTGGTTTCAGTAGACAGTTGTCCTTCCATCCATAAATCGACCCCCTGATACGCAGCTTTGTTTCCAGATATATATTATCTTAAAGAGCATTATTCGAAATGCCAGTTTTCGTTTCTTTTTGCCCACAAGAATTTGCATAAGGTTCTGCCCCCGAAGTAATCCCAGAATAACCCTTTAGGAATCGCAGTATCTGCAGTATCAAAAGCTCCCGAAAAATCCTAGCTAGATAGTACTGTCAATTGCTGCTTTTAGTGAACCTGCAGCGAATTATGGGGGGATATGATTTTACCAAACATAGATCAAGTTCAAGAATCTATAGAATGGAACCGGGTAGAGTCGGAGTAGATTCGACATGTTGTAAAATCCGAAAAATTTTATACTATAAAAATCGATAAATACACATGAATTTTCTCATAGGAAAAATTACAATCTCAATTATTAGCATGAATTTTAATATAAATCGGCTTGGCTGCATTTATAAGGTAAAATTATTATCATGAATTTTCTTGCCTCTTTAGAAATCTTTCAGCATGTGTTACATGTTTAAAGGCGGATATGTGAAGCATAAATCATCAACTTGCTGAGTGTCTCACCAGTAGCACAACGAAAATTCACAAAAATGGCCACCAAGGATGGATTTTTCCGGCTTTCTTGCATTCTCTTTGTCTTGTTCCTGTTGATCGAACAATGTAATATGCCTTTCCCAGGATGAACACAAGAAGGCAAGCCGTGGACCATCCCTTTTGTGTTCATGATACGATGATGAGCTGTCACGACCCGAAATTTCAGCTGGATTTTCCCTATATTTCCTCGATATCCATTACCACATAACTATTCACCTAAAATTGGCTTTCCATAAAATTTCCAAAAATATAAAACCAACTAGGTAAGCTCTAATATGTATATACATCTCAAAAGAGAGTGATTTTCTTTTTCACACCCATATCAGTAATACAACTAAACAAAATTTCAGGTCGTAACATTTTCAAATCCATTATATACCAAAAAGGATATCTATCAAATAACTAAGGTCCCTACCTAGTTCTCCGAGCTTATCCCCGATGTCAAAAAGTGTTTCTTCCGCACAACTAGAAGCTTATCTGGAAAAATATATGGAGGGTGTGAGCTGCATCTCAGTGAATACTATATTCTAGAGTAAAATGACATTTTTAAATAAATATTTAATTGCAGATAACTAAATAATCAAATAACTAATATCATCACATCCAATCCAACTATCAGTTCACTTGGCATACATACACAGTATATATATATATATAAAAATTGTAATAATAATAATTATATCCAATATAATAACTAAATTTAAGTTCTACTAACCAATTCACACAACCGTCCCAACCGTTTCTCTAATACCCAATATCACATAAACATTAAACATTCATTCATTAGCATTCCATAGCAACTCACAACACAATCAATTGACAGATCCAACTCTAGCAACAACACGATTTTCATAGATTAACTTCAGACATTCTCAACAATCATCACACCTCCAACAATCTCAACAATCAACACATCTCCAACAATCATATCAGCCACACAATATACAATACAAACCAATCAATATAGCCATAGGGTTGCATTTCCTCACAACAGAGTTGTGACGGTACCGTGACCCCGCACTCATATCCATAAATTCATCATTTCATTTTTCATAAGTGGGGGCTGCCCATTATCCTTCGGCAGTAGGAGTCTAGGCGTCCATTTTATATCCCGCCGGATCAGCGGTCTAGGCATCCCTTTTTGTATCCCGCCAGATCAGCGGCCTAGGCGTCCCTTTTTATATCCCGCCGAATCAGCGGTCTAGGTGTCCCTATTTATATTCTGCCGGATCAGCAGTCCCATGGCTATAAACAATTAAACAATATCAGTATACTCGAACACAATCACAACAGATTACAATGGTGTCATATTATCATCACATATCTCATACATGATCAGCATGCACAATCACATCACATATCTCAAGTCAAAATGCAACATAAGAGGGCAATATCTCTCAAATCCTTTTACATAACATGGCAAGACCGATTTCTTAATCTCTAATTATCACAATATTCTTCGTAAATGATACTTTGTATAATTTGTATTCATATAATATATATATATATCATTTTACGAAGGAATAGAGTACTCAAATAATATATATATATATATATATCATTTCATAATGGAATAAAATACTCATCGAGCACCCAAATTATTTAATTAATCCGATCTTTCAGGACACAAAGTTTTTTTCTCTTTAGCTCCTACAAGTCACAAGCATAGCAAGGAACAGTTATAAAATATACTCATTGTCTCCATATATTTCTTTTGACTATTAATATCGCATTTAACCTCGAAAGGGAGTAATTCATTCAGACTTAACTGCCCCTAAGGCCTGGGGACCTCACTAGCTTCAACTGTCATGGATATGCAATAAATAAGCTATTCCAGCTAAAAATAATCCTGGAGCAATAGCTAACTTTTTCTTAATAATAACTAACCTTATTCCATTATTTATTGTGTTGAAATTTTAATAAATTTACCCAAACTAAAATATCTCGCCAATATTTCGAGATCCAACAAAAATCAATCTTTCAAAGATGTTTACCTGTCTCCTGGTTAGTCAAAAGGCTGGAAATGAAATTTCGTAGAATTCATCCTCAAGCAAAGTAAAACAAGTCGAAGGAGGAACTCTCATAAAATCAATACAATACAATAATTCTTCCTTGATGTTTCTCCTATCAACATTACCTAATGTACAAAAAATACCTCGAAGAAAAGGTGCCAACATAATTTCTAACTTCTCCTTTTGTAATTTGTTATATTGTAATTTGTTATATTAGTTCTCATGCATTCAGAGTTTCGGGCCCTCATAAAGTGCTTGAGGTCAGCATTTGTTAAGATAAATTTAAAATCTTCAATATAGTGTCCGGGATGCAATGAAATAAAATGTTTAAGGATGTTATGTGATGAAGCAATAGCGTCATGCTGGGTGTCTTTTGATTTTTTATTTGTTATCAAAAGTCTATGCTCATTTTTGAGAACACAACCTTGTTGTAGGTTCAACATGTGGAGGATCGAGTCAAAGATATGCTCATACAGATCAAAGATGGACAGGTCTAAATTTTATTGTTCTCGTTAGTTTGATTAGTTTCAAACTCTTAGAAAATACTTATATATATATATATATATATATGGTCTTGTCCAGTATCATGAGTACCAGCTAGTTCTCTCATTTGACCCTCTTCAGAAAAGTGTATGATGACTTTTAAAAAGAAGAAATACTGTTAGGTAGTCCAAAAACATTAAGACTCATCAAAACACATAACTTCCTTTTTTCAGATATCAAAACCGTGTAGTGTGTGTATATAGATATATATAAATTCCAGCCATATCATCGAATTAAACTCGCGGCTTAATTACTCAATCCAACTATCCAATCAACAATCACATCTTAGACATAACTGCGGGGGCGAAAATACAGGTAAATTTTCATGTAAACATCAAGATAAATTTTGTTTTGAAACTCTTTTCTCAGCTGAATGAAATTGGACCCAAAAGTTTTCCTCATCACTCCTCGTAGAATTAGTTTGAAAAAGAAACAGCAATCTGTGATTGTTTAATATTGAGGGAGTTCAAAGAAGGCGCAAGGAGAAGAATTGAGATGAGAAGTCATCAGAGACCTAAATACAAAGAAATCATGGAACCAAGTTCTTTCACATTGTTGCAGTTTTTCCTCACCTGGTCGTTCCTTTACATTAGAACAGAGCAAACCAGCAAGAACAAGCAAGAGAAACATCAAGTCAGCAATGGTCAAAAACTAGGGACTCAATTAGAAGCTCATAAGATAGAAAAGGAGAAGCACAGATGAACCGGACAAAGCTCGAGAAGATCATCAACGGCTCTCTCACGCTCTCTCTCTCTCCCCTGCTCTTCTCTGTTTCTTCTTCGATTTTTTTCCTTTTCTCAACTCAGCAGAACAATGAAAGAAGACCAAGAAATAGAATGGTTGGAAGTATACAAAAGAAAAGAAAAGAAAAAAAATGGCGGCGGGGGTACTTGGGAGCAAGGGGGCCACGTGGGGCCCTGTGACCCCCTAATGTTTTTTTTCTTTAAACTTCCAGCAGCATGTATATAATATAAGTACGTGTATAAGTATATCAGTGTATGTCCACGTGTGCTGTTTGGTCAAAAAATATCATGCCATATCATGTCTCACAATCACCTCCACTAATACAAATTTCGTCCTCGAAATTTGTTTATGTGATACCAAAAAAGTTAGAGGATAAAGGATTATAGCATCCTCAACTGCTTAGTATTAATTTCTCTATTGTGTAGTGCAAATATAAATTTTAACAAATAGACATAAACCCATACTTATTCACAAACAAATCCAAAGCATAAACAATTCAATTAACAAGCGTAGAGTTCAAAGAAATCATAGCAAAATCTCCACAATTATCCAAAAATTACTCGGGAGCTTCCACTTAAATCTACAGGATCTCCTAACCTAGGCTCTGATACCAAAATTGTCACGATCCGAAATTCCAGTTGGATTTTCCCCATATTTTCTCGATATCCATTACCACATAACTATTCACCTAAAATTGGCTTTCCATAAAATTTCCAAAAATATAAAAATAACTTCTAATAAGATTAATCATTAGAAGCGAAAATGAGATAACAATTAAAACAATAATACTGCAAAGGCCGTAACAAAGATCCTGGCCGAGTGTTTGAGATCAGTTCATTGGCATAAACTTGCTCAGTGTAGGCTCGGCTACGAGAGAGCGAACATATCCATCAACACTACTTGCCAACACAGCAGAGCATGAGCTACCCGTCCCAATTCGTCATGCTCTGTTCTGAGGATCGCATAGGATTAAGGCAGCCATAGACATACGTAACGTAATAAATAGACGTGTTGGTTTTGCTAATTATTAATGAACAAAATCAGTTTGGCGATGCATTCATAAAGGTCAAATTATTGTTGTTAATGGGAATCCCCTTTCTGACATAGCTTCTTCCGTTGTCTTTCTGATCCTGATAAATATATATACATATATGGTAAAGCTTATCTTATCGGCATGTTCATATGTAAATCAATTTGGATGCATTTATAAGGTCAAAAATTATTGTTGTTAATGGGATTCCACTTTCTGACTTAGCTTCTTCCATTGTCTTTCCGATTCTGATAAATATATAGATATATATGGTAAAGGCTTATCGTATCGGCATGTTCATATGTAAATTAGTTTGGATGCATTTATCAGGTCAAATCATTTTCTATATAATATATTTGATGGCGGTAATGATATCACTCACTCATGAATGTCTCATCAGCTAGCAGAACCGAAAATCACAAAAAAGATGGCCGCCAAGGATGCACTTTCCAAGCATTTCTGCATTCTGTCTGTCATGTTCCTCTTGATCAACCGCGTAATGTGCCTTCCCAAGGATGAAGACAGGAAGGTGAGCGCCGCTGAAACAACCCCTCGTGTTCATGATACAATGATGAGCACAACATTTGATTATTCCGAGACCTTTACAAACGATGCACGGCAACTAAGTTCGTGTTCATTGTCTGCTTTCTGTGTAATTTAATCTCGGCAGGTCTACATAGTTTACCTCGGTTCTCTTAATCCAACTGAAACATATTCCCCGACTTCTCAGCATCTCAGTTTGCTGCAACATGTTGTCAAGGACCAGAGGTAAAGATCATTAATTAGCTCCCAGGAAACCATATATTTTCCTTGGCCACATTTCTCTTTTCCTAGCTATTAATATTCTCGGTTTTCATCAGCTTGAATGGTCATCTTTCTTTGTCTCACAGGTCCGCTTCCGCTTCACTCATCAGAAGCTACAAAAGGAGTTTTAATGGTTTTGCTGCTAAGCTCACTGAAAAAGAGGCACAGAAGCTAGCCAGTAAGTATTCATTCTTATCTGCAAAGTATATGAGATGTTACATGAGCATGTGGTTGCATCGTTTGCCGTGAATGTGATACATATGTTTCTGTGGATTGTGTTAATCAATTTCAGGCAAGGATGAAGTATTCTCAGTGTTTCCTAGCCAAACTTTCTACGTGCAGACCACAAAATCATGGGATTTCATCGAATTGTCCAAGACAGCAAAACGGATGCCCTCCAAAGAGGGCAACATTATCATCGCAGTCTTGGACTCCAGTGCTTATCCCGAGTCCGAATCATTCAGTGACAAAGGCTTTGGCCCCCCTCCTCGCAAGTGGAAGGGCTCCTGCAAGGGTGGATCCAACTTCACTTGCAACAAGTAATCGTACAATTAATCATACGAATACATATAAATATATATCTCAACAAGATCCGACCAATCTGATCGATAGGTCAACCGAATTTATTTCCTCTTGATTGGTTTTTATTAAGCCTGACCCTGCACCTGCGCATTCTTGCGTGAGTCTTGCAATTTAGTTTTCTGATTTCTGATTTTTCCACTCACAGCAAGCTCATCGGAGCACGAAATTATGTATCTGATGAGGATTCTGCACTCGACGGTAATGGACATGGGACACACACGGCCTCGACTGCTGCCGGCAATGCGGTGGAAGGGGTCAGCTTCTTCGGAATAGCTAATGGAACAGCTCGAGGAGGGGTACAGTCCTCCAGGATCGCCATTTACAAGGTATGCGATTCACGGGGTCATTGCGACGGCAATGGAATTTTGGCAGCCTTCGACGACGCGATCGCAGATGGAGTGGACATCATCACTGTTTCACTGGGCAATGTGGTGCCTTCTCCTTTTAACGAAGATCCTGTCGCGATAGGAGCTTTCCATGCGATCTCAAAGGGTATCCTGGTGACTCAAGCTGCGGGAAATTTGGGGCCCTCTGCGGAAACAGTGACCAGAGTCGCCCCGTGGATCCTCACTGTGGCGGCTAGCACCGTAGATAGGCTGTTCATCACCAAGCTTGTCCACTCCACCAAGGATGGATTTTTCCGGCTTTCTTGCATTCTCTTCGCCGTGTTCCTGTTGATCAAACAATGTTAATATGCCTGTCCCAGGATGGACAGAGGTAATTTCCTTCGAGTCAGTCTCCGAGAAGAAGTCTTTCACCATTGAGATTTTATCATATGTGTAAATATTATTTAATAACCATAATTTTTTTAAAATAAAAATTAATATTTCATCACATCAATATTAACATGAAAATAAGTATATATTAATATTATACATAATATAAATATATTAATATTCGGTTACATGGACAACCTTTTGTATATATAGGAAGAAAAATTATATATAAATTATATGTTTTTATTGATATCCATTTTTGAAAAATCGATTAGATAATATTTTATAGATATAGATATATATGAATTATATTTTCTTTTCAAAAAATAAATCAAATTTGTTCACAGAGAAAGGAAAATAAATATGATTATATTTTATGTAAATTCTATATGATAGTAATACACATGAATTATCATACACATATACATAGGCCTATCCGACTATCAAACAATACGTCTACAACTAGAAGTGAGCTATTGAAATGTATGCAAGTGAATTGATTAAATTTATATTTTGATTTTTCTCTAATTTTTATCATAATTTTTTTATTTGTTTTCTAATTTTTGCTTTTTTTTTCTCATATTCTTTCTCAAGATTGGTGATATGAGTTTCATCTCTCGAAAGACTACCTCTATACACAAGCTCTCAAAAAGTAAATTCGTTTACCATTAAACGTGAAGGTTGTTTGTTTATTTTTATTATTTTTGTTTCACTTTTGATTATTAAAGGAATTTTTCTTTTTTCTTTTTAATTATAATTTCTTTTTAGATTGGTGTATTATCTCGTGCAATGCACGGGCTCTACGGTTATTATATATTAAAATAAAACACGAGCTGAATTCTTACGCTGTCATATCATCAATAATAAAAAACGGAGCTCCCTCGCTTTACCACATCATCAATTATGTATTAAGGAAATATTTTATCAATGGAATACATTTTAATACAATGGTATATATAATGTAATTATATATTGACAACTATTTATATGCAGTCGAAAAATACATATATCTGGCTGCCCATGTGTGGCAAGCAAATTAAAAAAACAATGAAAGTGTTCTATAAAATTAACACACAATCTTGCATTATAGAAAATACATATATCATATTTGGTATGGTACGATGAAATATGTTTGTAATCTTTATATTGGTAACAGTATATATTTGTTGCCGTTTACATTATATGAACATATATAATTGAAGATATATGTCGGCTGCTTACATACAAATTTACATTATATATTAGCAACTATATATATAGATGGTATTTACATTGAAACTGAAACCATTGTATCTCAATTTGTAAAGACATGTGGGTATCTTTGCGAACTTATATATATATATATATTGTATAATGCGTTGCATGCTTATCCAGTATCAACACCGATTTTAATTACATTGGTCATTTCAAAATGGCTTCATCAGATTCTGAGTTTATTATTTTTATTCAATTAATATATTTGACTCACATATTTTAATTCAATTTCTTTTTTTACATATTTACATTTTTTTAGTTTATCTATGGCATAACAGATTTTAAGATGTTATAATGATCTATCATATGTTAGAAGATTAGGATCTAGAATAGATACATGTATAGATTGTTTTATTTATTTCGCCATCTTCTCTTATAATTTCTTATATCTCAATTTTTCCAATAAATTTTTAATTCTTATATATATTTATAACATATTTTTTTACTATAATAATTAAAATTTTTATTTGTATGGTCCCCAGCAACGCACATATATTTAACTAGTTTATATATAAATAAATGGCCTTAATGAGAAAATATATCATACGTTTTGGCCTCAATTTGGTACTTATCCCTAAAATATAAAGCTGGAATTACCTTATACGAAATTTTCTTACATTAAATTACAACAAATGTTTTGGCCTCAATTTGGTACTTATCCCTAAAATATAAAGCTGGAATTACCTTATACGAAATTTTCTTACATTAAATTACAAAAAATGTTTTGGCCTCATTTGGTACTTATCCCTAAAATAGCAATCTGGCATTAACTTGTACTAAATTTCCTTATATTAAATTTCAAAAAAGGTTTATAAATTTCTATTTCCAATTTGGCCAACTTAACAAATCTGGTGCATTTTGATAAGCAAAAAATTGGTCCGCGTGCAATGAACATTGAGCTCTAATTAAATAGATGCAGCTTATATTTCCATAATGTGTGCATTGTAATCTATTCAATTGATTAGTCTTCTGGTCAGGAAAGAAATTCAATGGTCTTCACCGCAGTACATATCATCACTTTCAGTGTCCCGTCAGTAGGAGCACGAAAATCCGAGATGGCCAAGGATAGAATCTTTCGTGTTTCCTGCATTCTCGCCGTCATGTTTCTGTCGATCAATAGCATAGTATACAGCTCCCAGGATGTCGATCAATGTGGCATTGAACCCTACTTTGCACCCTGCATCCCTGGTAGAACCGGGTGTCCTCATGGTGAGTTCTTTGGGTCTATTTAATTTTAAATAGCAAGTTGGGTGATCATGACAAGTTGTATTTGCTGTCCTCCTTGTGATTTCGATTTATTTCAGTCCAATTCAATTCAGTTGTAACAAGTTAAAATTTTGATAGGGAAGTATTGCTGGCCTGAGTTGTATGGGACAAGTGGGGAGAAGGCATTAGCTGTAATAAAGCGAGAGAATCCAATGGTGATGGCCTCCATTGTCAAGGTGGGAACCGCTGTCATTATGGACTACTGCTGCGATCGTGTCTGGGTCTTGGTCAATAACTCTGGTGTCGTTATTAGGGTCCCTACTATTGGCTAGCTAAAGCTAAAGATCATGCATGTTACCAAATGAATCAATAAATAAGTTGCACCTTAATTAGAGGCTTGGTTGAATGTGATGAGTGTTCTTTGAGGAAAAATCATATATTACAATCCTGCTGAAATGAATCCTAATTAAACTGGCCTCCGTTAATCTATGAGAATCCAATGACAAAAGTAGGCGTCCTCATCTCCTTGAATGACTTTCACATCGTTATCAACACGTACATATATATGCATACAGGTTTTTAGTACGTTGGAATGCCTAAGCCTCTCCCACTTCACTCTGGGTATCCCGACCCACAATGTGCATTTTCCATAGGCCGGCATCCATAGATCCCTCAGGAAATTAATTGCGAATAATCTGACATGCTCTGTAGAAGAATTAATACTACGTACATGCACAGTGAAACTGCATGCGCCAACTGAAGTGCAGCTTCTCGCAGGGCCGAACATTGAAATTCCTGGCATGAGAAAGTACACATGACATATATTTCATGGAACCATTCAACTTGCAGAACTCGCAGTGGTTATTGCACAAAATTATAGCTGCGACCAACTTGCTGCGCAGCCCGATGTAAGAGCCCCAGGCATAGATATATTGGGAGCATATCTATCAATCTTACAAACCTGCCCTTGATAATAAAAAAGGAAGTCATGAAAAGAAGTCTGAAGTTCAATGGCAGCTTGTCTCTATGTTGTCGGCCGGTGCAATAGCGTGTGTGAAATCATTTCAACCTGGCTAGCTAGTCTCCTTCGAATATTGCTTGCCCTTCAAGGAGCCAAGAGCAGATCAGCTCAACTACCCATCTCTGCTCGTCATGCTCTATTTTGAAGATTGCCTTGAACTAAGGCAGGCATAGACGTAACATGATAATATATAAAAATGTCAAATCCTCCTAGGTGGTGTTCCTAAAATCCTCCTAATTCAAAATTTCACTCACATCTATCGATAATCTTTGCATATTGTATAAATTACAAACCATGCAATTGTGAGTGGGAATTTTTTGAATTATGAGGATTTTTAGATTGATTATTAGGTGGATTTAGGAAGATTTTGAATTAGGAGGATTTTGTAAATTATGAATGAACAGAATCAGTTAAAATGCATTAATAAAGGTCAAATTCTTGAGAAAGAAAGTTTAATTTCTCGTTGTTAATTGAAATCGCTTTCTAACATAGCTTTTCAGTATTATTATATATTTTTTGGATAAAAATAGGTATATTTGGTGACCGTATAGACATGTTCATATAAATCGATTTGGATGCATTTATAAGGTAAAATTATTAGCATGAATTTTCTTGCCTCTTGAGAAATCTTTCAGCGTGTGTTACATATTTAAAGGCGGATATATGAAGCATAAATCATCAATTTGCTGAGTGTCTCACCAGTAGCACAACGAAAATTCACAAAAATGGCCACCAAGGATTGATTTTTCCGCCTTTCTTGCATTCTCTTCGTCGTGTTCCTGTTGATCAAACAATGTAATATGTCTTTCCCAGGATGAACACAAGAAGGCAAGCCGTGGACCATCCCTTTTGTGTTCATGATACGATGATGAGCACAAGATTTGGTTATTCCATGTCCTTTACAAAAGTTATGCTGTAACTAATTTAATGTTTATTATCTACTATTTCCTTGGGTTAGCAAGTTGAGTTGGGTTTTGTTAGTGTGCTCCCACGACCGCGACCGGCTTCCCTGCAATTTTACGGAAACTTCTAAAATGTATGTATGAAAGAACCTAATAATAATAATGTTACATTACACGTGAAAGTATATATGCTGAAGGAACAATGATAAAATTGAGGGGAGACATTTTGTGATAACATTGTGTATAATTTGATATAAAAATAACTTCGTATAAGATTAATCATTAGAAGCTAAAACGAGATAACAATTAAAACAATAATACTGCAAAGGCCGTAACAAAGATCCTGGCCGAGTGTTTGAGATCAGTTCATTGCATAAACTTGCTCAGTGTAGGCTCGGCTACGAGAGAACGAACATATCCATCAACACTACTTGCCAACACAGCAGAGCATGAGCTACCCGTCCCAATTCGTCATGCTCTGTTCTGAGGATTGCATTCGATTAAGGCAGCCATAGACATACGTAACATAATAAATAGACGTGTTGGTTTCGCCAATTATTAACCAACAAAATCAGTTTGGCGATGCATTTATAAAGGTCAAATTATTGTTGTCAATTGGAATCCACTTTCTGACATAGCTTCTTCCGTTGTCTTTCTGATTCTGATAAATATATATATATGGTAAAGCCTTATTGTATCGGCATGTTCATACATAAATCAGTTTGGATGCATTTATAAGGTCAAATCATTTTCTGCATAAATTTCATTGCCGCTTAAGAAATCTTAGGGTCTTTCCTTAGTATACAAAGTTAATGATATCACTGACTCATGAGTGTCTCATCAGCTAGCAGAACCGAAAATAACAAAAAAGATGGCCGCCAAGGATGCACTTTTCCAGCATTTCTGCATTCTGTCTGTCCTGTTCCTCTTGATCAACCACTTAATATGCCTTCCCAAGGATGAAGACAGGAAGGTGAGTGCCCCTGGACCAACCCCACGTGTTCATGATAGGATGATGAGCACAAAATTTGATTATTCCGAGACCTTTACAAACGATGCACTGCAACTAAGTCGTGTTCATCGTCTGCTTTTTGTGTGATTTAATCTCGGCAGGTCTACATAGTTTACCTCGATTCTCTTAATCCAACTGAAACATATTCCCCCACTTCTCAGCATCTCGGTTTGCTGCAACAAGTTGTTGAGGACCAGAGGTAAAGATCATTAATTAGCTCCGAGGAAACCATATATTTTCCTAGGCCACATTTCTCTTTTCCTAGCTATTAATATCCTCCATTTTCATCCGCTTGAATGGTCATGTCTCACAGGTCCGCTTCCGCTTCACTCATCAGAAGCTACAAAAGTAGTTTTAATGGTTTTGCTACTAAGCTCACTGAAAAAGAGGCACAGAAGCTAGCCAGTAAGTATTCATTCTTATCTGTAACGTATATGAGATGTTATATGAGCATGTGATTGCATCGTTTGCCGTGAACGTGATACATATGTTTCTGTGGATTGTGTTAATCAATTTCAGGCAAGGACGAAGTATTCTCAGTGTTTCCTAGCCAAACTTTCTATGTGCAGACCAGAAAATCATGGGATTTCATCGGATTGTCCAAGACAGCAAAATGGATGCCCTCCACAGAGGGCAACATAATCATTGCAGTTTTAGACTCCCGCACTTATCCCGAGTCCGAATCATTCGGTGACAAAGGCTTTGGCCCCCCTCCTCGCAAGTGGAAGGGCTCCTGCAAGGGTGGATCCAACTTCACTTGCAACAAGTAATCATACAATTAATCATACGAATACTTATAAATATGTATCTCAACAAGATCCAACCAATCTGGCCGAAAGGCCAACGGAATTTGTTTCCTCTCTATTGGTTTGCACCCTCGCATTCTTACATGAGTCCCGCAATTTAATTTCCTGATTTCTGATTTTTCCACGCACAGCAAGCTCATCGGAGCACGATAATATGTATCTGGCGAGGATTCTGCCTTCGACGGTGAAGGACATGGGACAAACACAGCCTCAACTGCTGCCGGCAATGCGGTGGAAGGGGCCAGCTTTTTCGGAATAGCTAATTGAACAGCTCGAGGGGGGGTACAGTCCTCCAGGATCGCCATTTACAAGGTATGCGATTTCATGGGGTTTTTGCGAAGGAGATGGAATTTTGGCAGCCTTCGACGATGCAGTTGCAGATGGAGTGGATATCATCACTCTTTCACTGGGCGATGGGGCGCCTTCTCCTTTTAACGAAGATCCTGTCGCGATAGGAGCTTTCCATGCGACATCAAAGGGTATCCTAGTGAGTCAATCTGCAGGAAATTCTAGGCCCACTGCGGAAACAGTGAGCAGTGTCACCCCTTGGATCCTCACTATGGCATCGGCTGTTCATCACCAAGCTTGTCCTGGGGAACGGGACGGTTATGACTATATGTTTTCACTCTACAAACTGTCTCACGACTTAGTTTTTTGTGAAAGGAAATGCAACATCGGAACAGCTTTCTGCAACAACGCATCTGGTTCGGATATGTTGATATGTATGCAACTAATAAGGCTAGTTAATATACAAGGGTACAACAAATCTCCGCTAATCTTGGCAAGATATACTCTCTAATAATATTAGTTCTGAATGGACTTTGTCCCAATGATTGATTTTCCAATAAGAACCACATGTTATTTCTTCTCTTTATTGTTGCAGTCACAAATCGATGGAAAAGGAGAACAATTTATTTATGGGGTAGCAAGACCTACCTAGCAGAGGCGTCGCCACAAGAGCTTGAAACTTGCTTCCCGAACACGAGAGGAAAATAATTCGGAGCTGATGGAAACAAATTTATTGCTACGCCCTATTTAAATAGAAACGAGTATCAAGAAATCAGACAGTGAGAAACCAGAATTTCGACCTATAAGAAGAGTAAAACGAATCCATGATCAGTATTATTAGAGAGTATATCTTGCCAAGATTAGCGGAGATTTGTTATACCCATGTATATTAACTAGCCTTATTAATTGCATACATATTAGGCAATAGATATCTTAAAATTCTTTCCTCTTTTCATGTAATCGACAGTATATGTACATGATCAAGCATGAATGAAATTAAGCTTTTAGCTCAGATATTATTTCATTTGCAGAGCCTGCTATGAGGGCTGTCTAGAAATGCAGAAAGTGGCTGGGAAAATCATGATCTTCGATGGGGGTGCTTGATGGACTTTCCGAGGCGGCAGCATTTGGTGCTCAGGAGACAATCCTGAAGGGCGCGGATCATGACGATGCTTCTGCTTATCCATTTCCCTCTGTGGCCCTGGACGACTCCAGCTTTGAAAAACTCCTATCCTACCACAATTCCACAAGTGCCTGAATTCATGAATATTTTCTCGCATCGTTTAATCATTTTTCCTTTTGTCATATATTGACAAGAGTTATTTCTCGATGGTGTACTGCAGAGATCCTCAAGCCCTTCGAGTTGGCCATCAACAGGACTGTCACCAATGTAGGGCCTCCGAACTCGACCTACAAGGCCAAAGTTGACATCTCCCCAAACATTAACATCACTGTGGTCCTAGAGGTCATTTCCTTCGAGTCCGTTTTCGAGAAGAGGTCTTTCTCCATTGGGATTTCAGCGAGTGGTTTGCAATATGGCGCACTGTTGTCTAATGAGGTCGTTTGGTCCAATGGCGTGCGCCATGTGAGGTCTGGTCATCGTGTATACTGAACAAGAGAGTCCATAATAATTGTCTGGTCATCGTGTATTTTGGTTATGGACTTCAAGTTTCGATTGTATATGAGACAGAACTATACAATTAAATAGTGTACGTGCTTTCCCACTTTGCTTGGGCAGGGATCTGAGATCCAAATCGAATAAGCCAGCACCCCAAGGTCCCTAACCGTTTGGTCGATTCTTGCATGTACTTAGGAGCTGCAAGAGCATGGATTTCAGACTGGCCGGATTTGTACTCGAACAACTGCTGATTTTAGTAGACAGATGTCCTTCCATCCATACGCAGCTTTGTTTCCAGATATATTATCTCAAAGAACATTAGTCGAAATGCCAGTTTTCATTTCTTTTTTCCCCCCAAGAATTTGCATAAGGTTCTTCCCTCAAATAATCCCGGAATATCCCTTTCGGACTCGCAGTATCTGCGGTATCAAAACCACCCAAAAAATCCTAGCTAGATAGCACTGTCGGTTGCTGCTTTTTGGTGAACCTGCAGCGAATTATGGGAGAAATGATTTTACCAAGCATAGAATGGAACCAGCTAGGGTGGGAGTAGATTTGACATATTGTAAAATCCAAAAAATGTTATACGATAAAAATCGATAAATACACATGAATTTTCAGGAAGTATTTCGAAAATTGCAATCTCGATCGATCGATTAAAAATACCATAAAATGTTATGTCCCAATACCTTTTTTAACCAATAAAATAAGTAAGATAATATATTTGGGGGTGAGCTTGACACCCAGTGAATAACCGCAATCTAACCTAGCCAAATCATAGCACGGGTTCAGTAATATTATAAAAATATCATCGAGATCTCTAGAACTTAGGACATCCATGTGCCCCTTCTTAGCTCCCGACCACATTGACAGCTCCACATTGGCAACCTCTCTGCTCCAGGCAGTCCTTTCCTACTACTCGGCTTACGACTGAGTCAGGGCGCCACAAGAAACCGATTTCCATCAATCTCAGTTCACATCTCAAAACGTCACTATACCTTTTCAAATATCGTAATCGATCATATAAAAATACGTTCAAGATCCTAACACTAACAATAGTCTTTAACATTACCATGACGATGTGGTTCTAAAAGTATTAAGATAACGATAAAAAGTATTAGTTCAAGAATAGATTACCCACTTTAATAAGTTTCCTGAACATCAAACATCCTAAACCAAAACATTTTCTATTTTCTAGGATTTTTTTTCTCAGATATTTTCCCTCGATTTTTCTCTCTCGGCCGCTTAAACTCTCATTCTCTTTGTTATAGCCGGGATGTATGAAATGAATCAGATGATAAATAAATGAAAGCAAACGGATATAAATAAACTCCCCAAAAATATTGGCGGTGGAATGGATGAAATTGAGTGGGCCGCGTCGAAAGAAAAGGAAATATAACACATGGAAAGCACTTTGGGAAGTTTATCCTCTAAAAAAAAAAGGATAATTTAACTAACTAAACAATTAATAAATCTAGTATTGATTGCAAAGATTGGGAAAATGTTACGTGTATAAGCAGACGATAGGCTCGGGATGTTACACATGTGGGGTGAATTCGGTAGACTCTTGAGTAATCTATTTATAGTAATCGCCAAGGAAAGTACGACCTTTGCATTTTTTTTTTAAATATAGGACGATCCTTAAAAAATTGCAAAGAAAGGCATAATCTTTGCATTTTTTTTCCAAATAAGCACGACCTTTGAAGAGTAGCACAGAAAGAGACGACTTTTGCACTTTTTTCTAAATATAACACGACCTTTAAAAAATAGCATCAAAAGACACGACTTTCAGGTTTAGCTCCGATTCTAGCACATTAAAAATGAAGATTGTGCTTGAAAGTCGTGCATTTTTGTGCTATTTTTTAAAGGTTGTGCTATATTCAGAAAAAAGTGCAAATGTCGTGCCTTTCTGTGCTACTCTCTAAAGATCGTGCTATATTTAGAAAAAAAAATACAAAGATTGTGCCTTTCTATGCTATTTTTTAGAGATCATGCTATATTTAGGAAAAAGTGAAAATGACTTTTAGGTGATTAAATCATATATATAAAGTTGTATTCCTTGCAATAAATAGGGTTGGAGAAATAAATTTTTAATAATATAGGGGTAAAAAGGTCAATATTTATTAAATAAACGGGGTAGAAAGGCCATTTTTTAATTAAAATAGGGTTTAAAAAGTCAATATTCTAAATAATATTTCCTTCTATGTCAAAATAAAATTTAATTTAATTTAGAAACAACATTAGTAAAGAAAATTTAATTGAATTTAATTTATGTAGGTATCTTTATCCTCATTTTAGAAAATTTATTTTGTAAAAAAATAATTTTAAATTGCTATGTTAACTGCACAATCTATACAGAAATTAAAACTTACAAGTACAAGTTCAATATATTATTAGATTATTACAGTACGAATCTCCCACTATATCAAATTTATGTTAGGAAATTAATTATTGAAAATAAATTTTATATTATATATGGAAAATTAATTATTTTATGTGCATAAAGCTACAATTATTTATACTTTGAATTCTACATAAACTTTACTTGAATTAATCTAGATAAGTATTTTGCCCCTCAATCTTGAAAATATTATTTGTAAAAAATTAATTTCCAAGTAATAGGTTAACTGTACGATTTATATAAACGAATTAAAACTTATAAATACAAAGTTCAATATATTATTAATATTTTGCAATACAACTCCTATCATTTTAAATTTACTATAGCAAATAAAATTTATATTGTATATAACAAATTAATAATTTATGTGCATAAAAAAATTATATGTACTTTAGATCCTACACAGTTTATAAAAACTCTTTATTCATTTAATTAAATTTGAAAATCATAAAAATTCTCTGGGAAAAAATAAAATTATAATTACATTTAAAGCAAAAGGTTCAGCAAATCAATGTAGAAAAACTACCATGCAATAGATAGGTAAAAGAAGACTAGTTTTCGTAAATTTGCGAGTCATACAGACTTTAATGTTTGTGTAATAAAAACGAAAAAGCTCGGCCTAGAAACACAGCAAAGCCAGTAAATCTTAGTTAAAACTTTTAAATTTTTATTTTTTTCCATTGTTTTTTGTTGGTGTGGGCCGAAGCCCAATTCTTTTTTGTATGTCTTCATTAGTAGAATTCTTTTTTTGATCTTTCTCTTAATTGGCAATTGGCATGGTTCTTTTTTTTTTTTTTACTCCTTGACTTAACTCTTTGGATATGATTCACTAAGGAGAAGGGAGGGGTTAATTTCGTTTTGAAATAACCTAATAAGTGGAGACAAAGAACAGGAAAGGGAAAAATCAGTTATATATGAAAAAATTTTAATGGACGAATTTTTAATTACTCTTTTTACCTCCATTCAACCCCAAATTGGGGTTTGGAGGGCAATCGAGGTAAATAATTTCCCCTGATTTTCTTTCTCCTCCATTAAAATTTCAAAACTAAATAAGGGGAATTTTTTCCTTCCCTTCCCTTCCCTTTCTCTCCTTTACCCCAAATCCAAACATAACGTTAGACGAGAGATTATTAACCACGCTCCTATAGTTATTAGACTAAAAATTCAGTAAATTTAAAGTTTAAGGAATGCAAAAATATTATCTTTCTCGATGAAAAATAGTTATACGCAATTTATTAGAAATATTTTGATTTCAGTGCCTAGAATTTGGTAGTACTCATAAACTCCACGAGCTCTTGATTTGAGCTTACGGCTTCATACCGAATTTACTACAATCTGCAGATTTGATACATGAGTATGAAATAATTCTACTTGAAATACATAATTTTAATCAAGCTTTGTTACTTGAATTGAATTCTTGTATTTTTATGGATTCCAAACCATGTAAATGAAAGTATCAATAGTGAACTTATTAATTATTTGCAGGAAATATTAAAAACTTAATAGCAAAATATCAGTTATTCGTCCAAAATATGCCTCTCCTCCTATTCCTCATTTTTTTTTGAAAAATGACTCAGTAAATCACAAACTTCTACATTTTATCACAAATTATTTTTTTTGTAAATAATACACAAACTATCGATCCATTATACATTTTACCATGCGCATTAGTTTTTCCATCAATTTTAACTGGCATGCTAACCTAGCACTTAATGGTGCCACGTGGCGCAAACAAATTAATTGAGTGCTACCCTGATAACTTTTTTAAAAAAATAAATCTGACAATTAAAAAACAAAAAAAGTGCCAAAAAAATAGAGGGAAGGTGCCGATCAGTGGGGCTAGTCGCCGGCCATTAGTTGAGGTCGCCAGCCACCATATTAATGTTCGACGACCTCGATTAGGGAGTTAGTGGCTGGCAGCGAGGCCCCACCAATTGGAATTGGGGGAATCCCCAAACTCCGCTTGGAATTGGGGATTCCCTCAATTCTGATCAGTGGGGCCTCGTCGGCAGACACCACCCCCACCTCAGGTTTGTCAGTTACCATTTTTTTTTTGCAATTCTTTTTTCAATTTTCGGATTTATTTTTTGAAAAAAAATTTATGTGGATCCCACTCAACTAATCTATTTGCGCTAGGTGGCATCGCTGAGTGCCTTGTCAGCGTGCTGACTAAAATTGACGAAAAAACTAATGTCATAGTAAAACGTATAACGGATCAATAGGTTATGTATTTCTTACAAAAAAATTAATTTGTGGAAAAACACAGAAAAAGTGTAAAGTTTGTTAATTATTTAGTCATTTTCCCCTTTTTTTGGCCTTATTATCCTATTTGTTTACTACTTTCACATGAAAAGTTAAGGAGGGGAGTTGACTGTTATTTTAGCCTGTTTCTAAGAAAATATAACTGCAAGACGATTTGATACACTTGGCACTTGACCTTGTGGAGATTTGATTTGAATCTTTGCAATATAGTTTCTTCTTACCTTATTTTTCAAATTAAATTTATCATATACAATAATATATTTTGATTGATAACAAATTTACGATTTTAATTATAAAAACAAATCATAATTACATTACTTCATTATCCGTGCAGCGCATGGACTCAACCAATAATAATAATAATAAATAAATAAATAAATAAAATTAGTAGGATAATGATAGAAATGCCAAAAATTAGATATTAATTTATTTTCCCCTCATCCTAATAAAATAATGGTATTGATGAGGAAATAAATGCAAAATATTTTTATAAGTTTGAAATATTAGATGGTATTTGTGTTCGGTCTTTTTATATTTACTGCTTTCACATGAAAAGTAAGGGGGGGAGTGGACTGCTATTTTAGCCTGGTCATAAGAAAATGGTGCATGAGTGTAAAATTTAACAATTAATAATATTTTATTAATTTTTAAAATTATTAACAATTAAAAAAATGGTGCAATATTTTATGTCGAGTATTCGATCCACGTTCACCGCATCATTCTATTTTCTTATTCCAAAAAATTATTAATATTTTATTTCAATCACTCGAGGATTAATGCTTATTTGTCACATTTATTACAATTTATTGATAGTTTCTCATGTCGCATAATAATTTTTTTTATTAATCTTTTCTTTTTGGAATGACTGATGTGCATTTTTTTTTTTGTGATAACTCACATGCAATTCATTGATAAAGAAAAGGTAATTTATATTTTCCCATACTATAAATATATCCATGCCCACATCTGAATGATACGCAAAATTCATTTCATTATCCCTGAGCAAATTGAGGTTGACTTGTGTCTATGGTTTTCTGCATCCTTGGTAAAACCCGGTGTCCAGGTGGGTTCTTTGGCTCTATTTAGTATTAAGTTGCAAATTCTGTGACCGTGACAAGTTATACTTGCTGTCCTCCTTGTGATTTCGATATATTTCAGTCCAATTCAATTCAGTTGTAACAAATTAAAATTTTGATAGGGAAGAATTGCTGGCCCGAGCTGTATGGGACAATCGGGGAGAAGGCATTAGCTGTAATAAAGCGAGAGAATCCAATGGTGCTGCCCTTGATAGTCAAGGAGGGAACCCCGGTCATTATGGACTACTGCTGCGATCGCGTTTGGGTCTGGGTCGATAACTCTGGTGTCGTCGTTAGGGTCCCTACTATTGGCTAGCTAAAGCTAAAGATCATGCATGTTACCAAATCAATCAATAAATAAGTTGCACCTTAATTAGAGGCTTGGTTGGATGTGATGAGTTGAGATAAATGTTCTTTGAGGACAAATCATATATTAAAATCCGGCCGAAATGAATTCTAATTAAACTGGCCTCCGTTAATCTATGGGAGTCCAATGACAAACGTTGGCGTCCTCATCTCCTTGAATGACTTTCATATCGTTATCAACACGTACGTATATATGTATACTGGTTTTCAGTACGTTGGAATGCCTAGGTCTCTCCCACTGCACTTTGGGTATCCCAACCCACAATGTGCATTTTCCACGGGTTGGCATCCATAGATCCCCTTAGGAAATTAATTGCGAATAATCTGACATACTCTGTAGAAGGATTAATACTGCGTACATGCACAGTGAAACTGCATGCGCCAAGTGAAGTGCAGCTTCTCATGTAGTTGCTTACTTCTCTTGGCGGGGCCGAACATTGAAATTCCTGACATGATGAAAGTACACATGACATATATTTTCGGGAACCATTCAACTTCCAGAACTCGCAGTGGTTATCGTACAAAATTATACCTGCGACCAATATGCTGCGCAGCCCGATGTAAGAGCCCTGGGCATGGATATATTGGCAGCTTATCTATCATCTTACAAACCTGCCCTTGATAATAAAATGGAAGTCATGAAAAGAAGTCTGAATTTCAATGTCATGTCAGGAACCTCAATGGCAGCTTGTCTCTATGTCATCGGCCGGTGCAACAGTGTGTGTGAACTCATTTCAACCTGGCTAGCTATTGTGAGTGGAAATTTTTTGAATTATGAGGATTTTTAGATTGATTGTTAGGTGGATATAGGAAGATTTTGAATTAGGACGATTTTGTTAATGATGAATGAACAGAATCAGTTAAGATGCATTAATAAAGGTCAAATTCTTGGAGGAAAGGGCATTAGTGCAATGGCACAAAGCGCTAAATTGGAACTAAGAGGTCACGCGTCTGATCCTTATCAGTGGGATTTGTGTCTATCTATTTCGCTTTATTTTATATCTTTGTATTAGTTTCATGGGCCTTCCTTACGACCGAAGAAAGGTCATTTTCTTGTGGTTAGTTGAAATCGCTTTCTAACATAGCTTTTCAGTTTTATTATATATCTTTTGCATAAAAATAGGCATATCTGGTAAAGCCGCAAAGACATGTTCACATAAATCAGCTTGGATACATTTTTAAGGTAAAATTATTAGCATGAATTTTCTTGCCTCTTTAGAAATCTTTCAGCATGTGTTACGTATTTAAAGGTGGGGATATGAAGCATAAATCATCACTTGCTGAACGAAAATTCATAAGAAGGGCCAACAAGGATGGATTTTTCCGGCTTTCTTGCATTCTCTTTGTCGTGTTCCTGTTGATCAAACCATGTCATATGCCTTTCCCAGGATGAACACAAGAAGGCAGGCCATGGACAGTCCCTTCTGTGTTCATGATACGATGATGAGCACAAGATTTGATTATTTCCATGTCCTTTACAAAAGATATGCTGCAACTAATTTCATGTTTATTGTCTGCTATTTCCTTGGGTTAGCAAGTTGAGTCGGGTTTTCATGAGCTTGAGTTTTCATCTTTCTCTGCCTCACAGCTCTGCTGCCACTTCACTCATCAGAAACTACAAGAGGAGTTTCAATGGTTTTGCTGCTAGCGTCAATGAAAAAGAGGCAAAGAAGCTAGATAGTGAGTATTGTAGTTCGCAACATTTGTCGTGTTTCTGCAGATTGTGTGATGAAAATATTCTCAGTGTTACCAAGCCAAACTATGCATGTCCAGATCACAAAATCAATGGAGTTCGTCGGATTGCCAAGAGAGCAAAATGAATACGCACCACAGAGGGCAACACTGCTGTTGGAGTTGTCGACTGTGGTGCTTATCCTGAGTCTGCCTCATTCTGTGACAAAGTCTTCAGCCCCCTCCTAGCAATCCTGCAAGGGTGGCACCAACTTCGCTTGCAACAAGCCTGCATATCTGATCAAACATCAGATAGTATACTTTTTTTCCAGACTTCGCAGCAGTGAACTGAGATCCACATCAAAGAAGCCTTGTGGCCAGATATACTTCAATTTATAAATTGAACTTGTCAATTTGCACTTGAAGAACTTAATTAATCTCAGTAGGCAGATATACTTCAATTTATAAATTGGACCCCTGGCACGATGCCTTGTGGCCAGATATATTTTCTCAAATGACATGTTTGGCAACCACTTTTCGTTTTTCCAGAGTTAGCAAATGGTTCTGCACCCCAAATAAATTCCAACATCCCTCCTGGGAACATAATATCTCGCGATATCAAAGGTTTCCGGAAAATCCAAGTATGGTCACTGCTTCAGTGAATCTGCACCAAATTCCTGGCAGATAATGAACATATTTGGCCCGAAAAGACTTTTAGTAAATGGAAATTCAATCAATCTGGGATTACCCTATATTAAGTTTCCGAAAATGTTAATAAATGCTTTATTTCTAATTCTGCCAACTTAATGATTTGTACCACATGCAATGAATATTAAGCTGTAATTAAAAAGATACTTATTTTAATTTGTTTCCATATTGTGGGAATCGTGATTTATTAATTGAATGGTCTACACCTGCGTATAAAACATCATTCTTCATTTCTCATCATCAGTAGAAGTACGAAAAATTCACAAGATGGCCAGGGATGGATTCTTTCTCATTTCCTGCATTCTTGCCTTCATGTTTATGTTGATTAACAGCATATTATGCAGCGCCCAGGATGATAAGAGGAAAGTAAGTATTGGACCGACCCTTCAGTGTCATGATCTGAACAGGATATCAATTCCGTGTTCAATACAGTAACATCATGTTTATCTTCGGTTTAGTGGGAGTAACTGAGTTTCGTCAATCTTGACAGGTCTATATTGTGTACATGGGTTCCGTTCCGACTGAAACATCGGAATCTATTCCCCGACTGCTCATCACCTCAGTTTATTGCAGGATGTATTTGGGGACGAGAGGTAGATATCATTATTTTCCAGCGGGGAACTATTTTCCCTGGCAGGGCCTTTTTTCGTGGGATCGAGTTTCATAAACTTGAAATAACCTCTTTCTCTGCCTCACAGCTCTGCTTCCAACTCAATCGTCAGAAGCTACAAGAGGAGTTTCAATGGTTTTGCTGCTAGGCTTACTTAGCAGGAGGCACAGGAGCTAGCCAGTGAGTGTTCTATACGATATAATTTCACATAAATTCACTATAATACTACAATTACGTATTCAGATCGGTTTCCACTAATTCTGTGATGGATGTCAGGCAAGGATGAAGTATTCTTGGTGTTTCCTAGCCAAACTTACCATGTCCAGACCACTAAATCTTGGGACTACATCGGATGACGCCGTACCGTAAAACGGAATCCCACTGTGGAGGGCAACATTATTATCGGGGTTATTGACTCTGGCGCATATCCTGATTCTGAATCCTTCAGTGACAAAGGCTTCAGCCCCGTTCCTAGAAAATGGAAGGGCTCCTGCAATGGTGGCAGTAACTTAACTTGCAATAAGTAATTATACCCCCGGATTTCAAAACCACAATAGAATGTTATTGTTCTTGTTTGTTCGTAGATAATCTTAGATATACATGTCTGTCCTGATTCCTAACTTTCCAACCCAGATAACGCTTATTCTTGCAACAGGGCATTGCAGTGAATTCATTTCCATCCAGTCCGACCAATTCTGCTCGTGTTTGGGGAGCAGGTTTCAAGCTCTTGCGATGAAGCCTCAGCTAGGTAGGTCATGTTGCCGAAATGAATTCTTAAAAAAGTGTATCTGCATAACCTCTGCTGCAAAGAAAGTTTTAGAGTTCGGAGAAGTTGTCGTCATTCCGCACTGTTATTGTAGAACCTGCACGGAAGGCTGTTTAGATAGGCAGAAAGTTACTGGCAAATCGTGATCTGCGAAGGCTCCGAAGGAGCTCCTGAAGCTGCAACTTACAATGCTGGTGGGATCATCTTGAAGCCCACGAGACCTGATGTCGCTTCGCCTTTCCCACTTCCCGCTGTGGCTCTTGACGACTTCTCCTTTTAGAAACTCGTGTCTTACCACAGTTCCACAAGGTGGTTGATTTCGTGAACGTTCTCACATCCTTTAAAGCATTCTTTCTCATACGCCGACTGAATTATCTCTGAATGGTGCTCCGCAGAAATCCTCAAGGACGGATAGTGAAGGGCGAAACTGTTCCAGATCCTACTTCCCCTGTGACCGCTTCCTTCTCTTCAAGTGGACCGAGCGTGATGACTCCTGATATAATGAAGGTATGCAAAATTTTCCAAGCAATTCTAAGTTTCATAACTTAGTGGCTGTCATATGTATTTTATGCCTTGAGAATATCTTGCAGCCAGATGTAAGTGCCCCTGGCATAGATATTTTGGCTGCATATCCTCCAGACGTGCCACCGACGAAAGGAGGTGGGGATGACAGGAGTGTGAGATTCAACGTTCTTTCTGGGACCTCAATGTCGTGTCCCCATGTTGCCGGTGCAGCAGCATATGTGAAAACATTTCATCCTGACTGGTCTTCCTCTGCTGTTAAGTCAGCTCTTATGACAACAGGTACTTTCCCGCAATTCTCTGTAACCATAACACAGTCCTGAAGCACAAATGTCTGACACCCCTTTCTCATTCGTGTAGCTTCAAAGATACGTGATACTACTACAAAAGGAGGTCCTTCGGGATTGGAATTTTCTTACGGTTCAGGGCAAATCAATCCCTTGAAGGCTGCAAATCCGGGCCTAATTTATGAAATCACCAAGGATGACTATGTGAACTTACTGTGTAGCTTGGGCTTCGATGTAAGAAGTATAGACAGGAACAGCACTTGCCCAAAGGGAGCCAAGAGCATCACAGAGGCAGAACTCAACTACCCTTCTCTAATTTTTAAAGCGCCTGTCTCGAAGCCCTTCAAGTTGGCCCTCAACAGGACCGCACAAATGTCAGGCCTCCAACCTCGACCTATAAGGCCAAAGCTGTTAGCGCCTCCAACGTCAACATCACTGTGGTTCCTGAGGTCCTTTCCTTTAAGTCCATCTCCGAGATGAAGTCTTTCATGGTCGGTATTTCGGGGAGTGGGTTGAAATCCGGGACACAGTTGTCTGAAGAGGTTCATTGGTCTGACGGCGTGCACAGTGTGAGGAGTCCAATTGTTGTGTATAATTAACAAAAGACTCAGAACAATTGAGCTTCTTAATTAATTTCTTTGTATTCTGAAACCTCAGTGAACTCCATTTAAAGCTTCAGGGAAATCCTTTTATGAGCTGGACATGCTGCTTCAGGAGTAATCAAGCCTCCATATTCATATGGGTTATGGACTTCTTTAAAGTTTCGATCACTTGCCATAAAATTCAAGAGAGAGAACTTTAGGTCAGTACATTTTTTTTACCCACTTTGCACGGGCAATGATCTGAGAAAACCAGCATGCCAAATAGTTCCATCTATTCTTGAACGTACTTAGGAGGTGCAAGAGCTTAAATTTCAGACTGATCAAATTTGCACTTGAAGACATAGACTCAGTAGACAGATATCCATCAATCTACAAACAGAATTGTCTGAAAGAACATGTTTGAAATGCCAGTTTTCGTCTTCTTTTTTTTTTTTTTCCCAGGAATCTGCTTACGGTTCTTACCCCGAAATGGATTTGGCAACATCTCTTCCGGAAACAGCGTATACACGATGCCAAAAGCAGCAGAGAAATATATTGAGGGGATGGGGCTGCCACTACCCTCTTCCAGGGTTGCCAGTGACCTCCGAGGCCACCGGCAATCCCTGATTAGGCGTAGCGGCTGCTGGCTACAGTCCCCAAGTCGAGACCAGAGCTCGAACCTGTGGGATCTCAATTTGGGGGTGGGGGCTGTTTGAGTGTGGGCACTACGTGGAATATATATATATATGGCTTGAAATACTGCGCCTGTTTCGAATGAAGTTCAAGAGCACTTAACACATACGGATTGAAAAAGAAGTTGGAGAAATCGAAATGGTAAAGGATTTCTCCTTTACGATCAAATGGCCTCAGAATACTCGATTTTTTAATGTAATTTTCTCGCTTTTTTGAGTTTTTAAAATTTAAAAT
This sequence comes from Punica granatum, assembly GCF_007655135.1. Lineage (NCBI taxonomy): Eukaryota > Viridiplantae > Streptophyta > Magnoliopsida > Myrtales > Lythraceae > Punica > Punica granatum. The sequence continues at coordinate 38,871,555 of NC_045129.1, forward strand.
TATCTTTTATTATAAAATTAGCAACAAAATTTTCTGAAATTATTTTTGGTTATAATATTCCATTTACAAAGGACCGAAAATATCATAAAATCTTATGTATACTATGATGATCTCCAATTGAAGGCAATATGAATTTTCTCAATGAAATTATCTAAATTTTAGTTTTTTAATTTTCGGAGTTATTTTTAATAAAAAATATTTTTAAAGGTATCTTATCATAAAAATTGATTTCTTGATTTCTTTAATTTTTTTATAATTGATATAACATAATTTATTTGAAATAAATAAGAAGATTCTATTATATGTATAGATTTTTTTTCGGTGTGTACCTTGGTATCAAGAGCCCAATGGGATCTGACTAGTCCAGTCAGGAGATTGAACATTAAAGGCTATTCTCCATCCTAACAAGTGCGCTTCCCAGGGTTGGAACTTGTGTTCTATTCCTTACGAGGGTGAGCTGCTTACTACTCAACCAACACTTTTATTGGTTATTATATGTATAGATATTATTTAATAATCTTGAATTTTTAAAATAAAATGAATATTTCATCACATAAATATTAACGTCAAGAATAAGTATATATTCATACATAATATAAATATATTAATACATATCCTCAAAATGCTCAGTTTGTAAATGTAATTTAATAAGCATATATTAGAATATATATTTTGAAATGAATTTTCTAGGTTTTTATTTATTTATTTTATTTTCAGAATTATTTTTTAAAGATATCTCATCATAAAATCCAATTTCTTGATTTATTTAATTTTTATAATTTATATATAAATAATATATATTTGAAATAAATGAGAATAGATATTACTTGATAATCTTGAATTTTTTTAATAGAAAATTAATATTTCATCACATCAATATTAACATCAAATAAGTATAATATATTTTCTAAAAGGAGATTTCTAGGTTTTTGTTTATTTATTTTTATTTTCGGAATTAGTTTAAAAAATATTTTTTAAAGATATCTCATCATAAAATCCGATTTCTTGATTTCTTTGATTTTTATAACTCATATAGCATAATGTATTTGAAATAAATGAGGAGATTTTATCATATGTGTAGATATTATTTAATAACCATAAATTTTTTAAAATAAAAATTAATATTTCATCACATCAATATTACATGAAAATAAGTATATATTAGTATTATACATAATATAAATATAATAATATTCGGTTACATGGACAACCTTTTGTATATATAGGAAAAAATATATATAAATTATATGTTTTATAGATATCCATTTTTAAAAAATCGATTATATAATATTTTATAGATATAAATATATATGAATTATATTTTCTTTTCAAAAAATAAATCGGACTTGTTCACAGAGAAAGGAAAATAAATCTAATTATATTTTATGTAAATTCTATATGATAGTTATACACATGAATTATCATACACATATACATAGGCCCATTCGACTATCAAACAATGCGTCTACAACTAGAAGTGAGCTCTTGAAATGTATGCAAGTGAGTTGATTAAATTTATGTTTTGATTTTTCTCTAATTTTTATCATAACTTTTAACTTTTTTATTTTTTTATTTGTTTTCTTTTTTTTTCTCATATTCTTTCTCAAGATTGGTGATGTGAGTTTCATCCCTCGAAAGACTACCTCTATACACAAGCTCTCAAAAAGTAAATTCGTTTACCACTAAACGTGAAGGTTGTTTGTTTATTTTATTATTTTTGTTTCACTTTTGATCCTTAAAGGAATTTTTCTTTTTTCTTTTTAATTATAATTTCTTTTTAGATTGGTGTATTATCTCGTGCAATGCATGGGCTCTACGGTTATTATATATTAAAACAAAACATGAGCTGGATTCTTACACTGTCATATCATCAATAATAAAAAATGGAGCTCCATCGCTTTGCCACATCATCAATTATGTATTAAGAAAATATTTTATCAATGGAATACATTTTAATACAATGGTCTATATAATATAATTATACATTGACAACTATTTATATGCAGTCGGAAAATACATATATCTGGCTTCTCATATGTGGCAAGCAAATTAAAAAAACAATGAAAGTGTTCTATAAAAATAACACACAATCTTGCATGATAGAAAATACATATATCATATTTGGTATGGTACAATGAAATATGTTTGTAATCTTTATATTGGTAACAGTATATATTTGTTGCCGTTTACATTATATGAACATATATAATTGAAGATATATGTCGGCTGCTTACATACAAATTTACATTATATATTAGCAACTATATATATAGATGGTATTTACATTGAAACTGAAACCATTGTATCTCAATTTGTAAAGACATGTGGGTATCTTTGCGAACTTATATATATATATATATATTGTATAATGCGTTGCATGCTTATCCAGTGTCAACACCGATTTTAATTACATTGGTCATTTCAAAATGGCTTCATCAGATTCTGAGTTTATTATTTTTATTCAATTAATATATTTGACTCACATATTTTAATTCAATTTCTTTTTTTACATATTTACATTTTTTTAGTTTATCTATGGCATAACAGATTTTAAGATGTTATAATGATCTATCATATGTTAGAAGATTAGGATCTAGAAAAGATACACGTATAGATTGTTTTATTTATTTCGCCATCTTCTCTTATAATTTCTTATATCTCAATTTTTCCAATAAATTTTTAATTCTTATATATATTTATAACATATTTTTTTACTAAAATAATTAAAAGTTTTATTTGTATGTTCCCCAGCAACACGCATGTATTCATATAGTTTATATATAAATAAATGGCCTTAATGAGAAAATATATCATACGTTTTGGCCTCAATTTGGTACTTATCCCTAAAATATAAAGCTGGAATTACCTTATACGAAATTTTCTTACATTAAATTACAACAAATGTTTTGGCCTCATTTGGTACTTTTCCCTAAAATATAAAGCTGGAATTACCTTATACGAAATTTTCTTACATTAAATTACAACAAATGTTTTGGCCTCATTTGGTACTTATCCCTAAAATATAAAGCTGGAATTACCTTATACGAAATTTTCTTACATTAAATTACAACAAATGTTTTGGCCTCATTTGGTACTTATCCCTAAAATAGCAATCTGGCATTAACTTGTACTAAATTTCGTTATATTAAATTTCAAAAAAGGTTTATAAATTTCTATTTCCAATTTGGCCAACTTAACAATCTGGTGCATTTTGATAAGCAAAAAATTGATCCGCATGCATTGAACATTGAGCTCTAATTAAATAGATGCAGCTTATATATTCCATAATTTGTGCATTGTAATCTATTCAATTGATTAGTCTTCTGGTCAGGAAAGAAATTCAATGGTCTTCACCGCAGTATATATCATCACTTTCAGTGTCCCGTCAGTAGGAGCACGAAAATCCGAGATGGCCAAGGATAGAATCTTTCGTGTTTCCTGCATTCTCGCCGTCATGTTTCTGTCAATCAATAGCATAGTATACAGCTCCCAGGATGTCGATCAATGTAGCATTGGACCCGACATTCAACCCTGCATCCCTGGTAGAACCGAATGTCCTCATGGTGAGTTATTTGGGTCTATTTAATTTTAAAAAGCAAGTTGGGTGATCGTGACAAGTCGTATTTGCTGTCCTCCTTGTGATTTCGATTTATTTCAGTCCAATTCAATTCAGTTGTAACAAGATAAAATTTTGATAGGGAAGAATTGCTGGCCCGAGCTGTATGGGACAAGCGGGGAGAAGGCATTAGCTGTAATAAAGCGAGAGAATCCAATGGTGCAGGCCTTCATAGTCAAGAAGGGAACCGCTGTCATTTTGAACTACTGCTGCGATCGCGTCTGGGTCTGGGTCGATGACTCTGGTGTCGTTGATAGGGTCCCTACTATTGGCTAGCTAAAGCTAAAGATCATGCATGTTGCCAAATCAATCAATAAATAAGTTGCACCTTAATTAGAGGCTTGGTTGAATGTGATGAGTGTTCTTTGAGGAAAAATCATATATTACAATCCGGCTGAAATGAATCCTAATTAAAACTGGCCTCCGTTAATCTATGAGAATTCAATGACAAAAGTCGGCGTCCTCATCTACTTGAATCACTTTCACATTGTTATCAACATGTACATATATATGTATATAGGTTTTCAGTACATTGGAATGCCTAGGCCTCTCCCACTTCACTCTGGGTATCCCGACCCACAATGTGCATTTTCCATGGGCCGGCATCCATAGATCCCCTAAGGAAATTAATTGCGAATAATCTGACATGCTCTGTAGAAGAATTAATACTGCGTACATGCACAGTGAAACTGCATGCGCCAAGTGAAGTGCAGCTTCGCATGTAGTTCGCTTACTTCTCTTCGCGGGGCCGAACATTGAAATTCCTGACATGATGAAAGTACACATGACATATATTTCCTGGAACCATTCAACTTCCAGAACTCGCAGTGGTTATCGTACAAAATTATACCTACGACCAATATGCTGCGCAGCCCGATGTAAGAGCCCCGGGCATAGATATATTGGCAGCATATCTATCATCTTACAAACCTGCCCTTGATAATAAAAACGGAAGTCATGTATAGAAGTCTGGAGTTCAATGTGAAAATTATGGATTGGTGAATGAGAAATTGTTTCTCATTAATGGAATGAATGTATTGAATGATGGTTTGTGGAATTATAAAGGACATCATCAATCCTTGAAATTGAAAGGACACCATCAATTGTGATGAATTGAATGGCACCATTAATTGCAAGGAATTGAAAGGATATCATCAAATTCTACAACCATCATCAATAGCATCTATTCATTGATTGATTGTCTATAAATTGTAAATTCCCCTCATTTTTTTGAAAAGAAGAAGATTGCACAGTTAAGTGAGAGTGTTCAACTTCGTTTTCTGGTTCTCTAGTGTGCGGATAGCTCGTGTTGCTAGCTGCACTCGATTCCATTTTATCCCGGGAAACAGACGCTCACGCGACCTAGAGCATGCCTTGAGGGGACGAATCCATTTCAAGGGGTTTGTGTGAAACACATGACTCGGCTTTCTCGTGTCTTCCGATCTTTCGGTTTCGTCTTTGTATTGGTTTTGCATTTCCAAATTCTTATACTAGTGAAATTCATTTAATTTTTTAGCATTCTATTTATCCAACATGCTATTCGAATTATCGTTCAATTTTGTTACTTATTACGGCAAATTATTTTACAATCTTGAAACAGATCTTTCTATTTTGAACGATTCGAATGACATCGGGTAACAATGGGGATGCGACCAACGGAAGCCAGGCTACTGGCTCCAGCCCTGCTCCTATGTTGCCTAACCATTTGGTTAGCCAAAATGTGGCTGCTCCCTCAATGGTTCCTGTGAACCATGTCGAGAAGCCCGAGAAGTTCAATGGGTTGAACTTCAAGAGGTGGCAGCAAAAAATGCTATTCTATCTCACAACTCTGAACCTTATTATTCTATTAGTTTATTACTTTCACGTGGAAAGCTAAGGGGGGGAGTTATTGTTATTTTAGCCTGTTTCTAAGAAAATGTAACTGCAAGATGATTTGAAACTCTTGGCACTATATTTTTTGGGACATGTAGTTATTTTCTCGGTTATTTGAGATTCTTTTAGAAAATGAATTCTTTTTATACTTGAACGAATATAGCTGATTTTATAATTTTGTGAGACTGATTGTTGTTTTCTAGCTTTTCAAGGCTTTTTTTAGAAAAAAAAAAAAAACAAAGCTAACATGGTTGATTTTATCGGTGGTGGATTTTGATTGAATTTTATACTAATATACTTGATTTTTCGTATTTCAAAAGATCTTATTTAGAGAAAATTAGTCACTTGGTCTTGTGGAGATTTGATTTGAATCTTTGCAGTTTATTTTCTTCTTACCTTATTTTTCAAATTATTATTTTTTAAATTAGATTTAGTCATATATAAAATAATATATTTTGATTGATAACAAATTTATGATTTTTAATTATAAAAAATGAATCATAATTACCTTGCTTCATTATCCGTGCAACGCATGGACTCAACCAATAATAACAATAATAAATAAATAAATAATTTTAGTATGATAATGATAGAAATGCCAAAAGTTAGGTATTAATTTATTTCCCCTCATCCTAATAAAATAATGGTATTGATGGGGAAATAAATGCAAAATATATTTATAAGTTGGGCAAATTACACAAAAAATTCTAAATTTTGTAAAATATTTTAGTTTTGTCATAAATTTTATTTTGTAACAAAAAACCAAATGTTTTGAGAATCATCTCAGATTTGACCTCTCGTTACTATTCTGTTAAGTTTGCTATCTATTTGCCTATGTGGACTTTACGGGACCCACAAAACTTACACATCATCTGATCATCTTCTCTTTTCTTTTAAAAAAACCTAAGTTTTCAAAAAAATCTCGGTTTTGTTCCATATTTTGATATGTAATTTAAAAAATACATATTTTAAAAATTTCTCAGAAATGGTCCATGAGAGAAGATGCTAGCCAGGGCCGACTTTATGAGAAAAAACATATGGTTTTTTTCATTACAAACCAAATTTATGATGAAATCGAGATTTTTTTGAAAATTTGAATTTTTTTTATTTAACCTATCTTCTTTCTTTATTAATTTATGTCTGAAGTTAACAGTCCACGTATGCAAAATTGACGGAATTTATAACAGAAGTCATTTTTGAGACAATTTAGAAAACTTATGGTTTGTTTTTTTTACAAAACAAAATTTAGGACAAAATTGAGACATTTTACAAAACTTAAATTTTTTTTGTGTAATTTGCCCTTATAAGTTTGAAATATTAGATGGCATTCGTGTTCGGTGTTTTTATATTTACTGCTTTCACATGGAAAGTAAGGGGGGAGTGGACTGCTATTTTAGCCTGTTTATAAGAAAATGGTGCATGGGTGTAAAACTTAACAATTAATAATATTTTATTAATTTAAAAATTATTAACAATTAATAAAATGGTGCAATATTTTCTGTCGTGTATTCGATCCACATTCACCGCACCATTCTATTTTCTTATTCCAAAAATTATTAATATGTTATGTTGATCACTCGAGGATTACTACTTATTCATCACATTTATTACAATCTATTGATACTTTCTCATGTCACATAGTAATTTTTTTATTAACCATTTCATCACATTTATTACAATTTATTGATACTTTCTCACGTCGCATAGTAATTTTTTTATTAAACTGTCTTTTTGGAATAATTGATGTGCATTTTTGCTTTGATACCAAAAATGTCACAACTCAAAAATTTAGCAGAGTTTCCTTAGTATTCCCTCAATATCATATATCACATAAACTATTTTATATGAAACCTGCTTTCCACATTTTCCAAAAACAAATGACTAATTCAGCAGGTTCTAATAAACAGATACATCTCAAGAGCATTTTTTTTTCCTCAACCACATCACTAACCCAATTAAAGAAAAATTTCAGGTCGTAACTAAATCATAACATTCTACAAGAACTTACTACTTATACTAGGAGTAGGCCCTACTGCAAAAAGATCCTTCGCGCTGATCCCCATTATCCAAAAAGATATTATGTGGTTAGTCTAGCTCCTAGCTCATCTGGAAAAAAAAAATATGTGCAGGGCTGTGAGCTACATCTCAGTGAGTACTACATTCTAAGGTAAAATGAGTTACTATACTAGTACAATTCACAAACAATCAATCATACATACACGTATATATATATATATATATATTCTGCCACAACATTGAATCCAATTCCAACACATTCCTTTCACACAACACCTCGACAACAATCTCAAGTAACAACAATATAGTCATAGGGTCACATTTCCTTGCGACAAAGTTATGATGGTACCGTGACCCCACATATCTCGATAAATTACCCGCATCTCCTCATAACATATCTCATAAGCGGGGGTTGTCTATTAACCTCTGGCAGTAAGAGTTGACCCCAATTTCTATTCTACCGGTCCAGCGGCCGATCGGACCTCTTTTTCTATTTCGCCGGGTCCAACAGTCGATCTGGCCCATATTAATATTCCGCCGGGTTTAGCGGCTGATCATGCCCCAATTTATATTCCGTCGAGTCCAGCGGTCCCATGGCTATAATCAAGCAACAATCACAAGCATGCTCAACAAACATATCAGGTTATATTCCACAATCATTTAGCCACTATAGCAATACGTATAAATATTTACTATCATTTTACGATGGAAGAAAGTACTCACAAAGACCCCTCAAAAAGATAACTCGATGAGCTGAGTTTTCCGGGTGTATAGTCTCGGTCTCCTCAGCCCCTATAAATAATAAACATGGTTAGAAAATCAAGTGTATATATATATATATATGCATATATATTTCCAACTTAATCTATCCATGAAATTTTCATGATGAACTTCAACTCAGTGAAGATCATCCACATCAACTTCATAACATCAATTATGAAGTAACCCCTCTCATTATAAATGAAATTTCAAATAAATTATTTTACAAGAGGTGATAGGAAATAAAACCAACATCGATAACTCTAAGCGTCCGTCAATCTTGCCTAATGAATTTACGAACCCATCTCTTCCTTTAAGCAAGTTTATATCTTACCATTTATCTTGAAAATAATTGAAGTAATTTGATGAAAAATAAATCGATTATAGGCTACTCAAATAGTGACAATAAATCTATAACTTAAAGACTCGAAAAAGTAGTTTCCATGCTTGGGTAATAATCAACCGACAACCCCATAATCTCAACCAATTGAGAGAAAAATGCTAAGAGCTCTAGACCATTATGTAAATCATTGTATACAAGGACCAGCATTACGGCCAAAATCTGAAAGAAAAAATATTAATCTCAGTCATGTCATTAACCCCACATTACCATCTCACATATCAGTTGTTTAAAATCACCAGAAACAGGGCACATTCAACTCATCGCCATGGAATTCACAACAAAACTCATTTCATCTCACTTGTCACCAATAATACTCTCCCTTTCTTCATGAATAAATTCTATACTCAAACTACCTTAAAACATTTCATTGTATAATTCTTCATTTTAGCTAATTGATTTCAGCTAGTGACAGGGTAATTAAGTGAATCTAATAGGAAATAAAACTAATACCAACAACTCTAAGCAATTGATAAGTGTTCTTAATTACTTCATGAATACAATTCCAGATTTCAACTTACTGAAATAATTATAAAACACTTAAGCAAAACAGCAACAACAGGCTTAATGCCTCGATAGAATTCAGCTCCTAAAATGCTAAATCGAACTATCAATCCAATTTATTCAACTTACCACTCAAAACAAATTTCTACTTCCAAATTTTAAAGAAACAGTTAACGCTAAATGAATTGAAGACATAACCAAACTGGAGAGAAAAATTTCAGCTATACATACCCAAACTTTGTCAATATCCAACCAAAAATGCAAGATTAAACCTTCCTTATGAGATGACTTCCTAGCTCAATAGTTCTCCCTCTCTCTGTCGTTGTTCTTCCTTTGTTCTCTCTCTCTCTATGTTTTCTTCTTCGACCATACCAGCAGGAAACAGAGCAACAAAAGAAACAAAAAGAAAAGAAAAGAAGAAGTCAATGGCGGTGGAATCGTTGGGGCAAGAATGAAGACCACGTGGGTCCTTTCTACAGTTTTCTCTTTTCTTCTATCTCTCTTTCTATTTTTTTTATAAATTAAAATCCCAGCCACATAAACTATAGTATATAATATACATGTGTATTACGTAAGCATGCCTGTGTATATGTTGTATGTATATATATATATATATTTATATATGTTCGGTTGATTGATCTCACAATCTCCCCCACTAATAGAATTTCATCATCGAAATTATTTACCTGATATCGGAAAAAGATATGGATATTTAACTCTCATAGAATCCTCGGGTTCCCAGGTGGCCTCTTCTCTCGAATGACTTCTCCACAACGCTTTCACTAATTGGATTCTCTTAGTTCGGAGAATCTGCTCTTTCTTATCTAAGATCTCTACTGGCTCTTCCTCGTATGTCAAGTCCTCATTCAACTCCACCGGTTGATAACTCAGAATATGGGATGGGTCTGGCATATACTTACGCAACATTGACACATGAAATACATTATGAATACGGGATAGCTCAGGGGGTAAAGCTAACCGATATGCCACATTCCTAATGCGCTCCAGAATCTCGTATGGCTCGATATATCTGGGACTAAGCTTCCCTTTCTTGCCAAATCTCATAATACCCTCCCATGGTGATACTTTTAAGAAAACTCGATCCCCTTCCTGAAACTCGAGGTCATTTCTTCGTTTGTTCGCATAGTTCTTTTGTCGCCCTTGAGCAGTCTTTAATCTTTCTCTAATAACCTTGACCTTTTCAGCTATTAAGTCAACTATTTCCGGTCCAGTTAATTGCCTCTCTCCAACCTCATGCCAACACAAAGGTGTTCGACAAGCCCGACCATAAAGCGGCTCGTAAGGAGCCATTCTGATACTAGATTGGTAACTATTATTATAGGCGAATTCCATTAGAGGTAAATAGTCATCCCAACTGCCTGAAATTTTATAATGCACGCTCTTAACATATCCTCCAATGTCTGAATGGTCCTTTCGCTCTGCCCATCTGATTCAGGATGAAAAGCAGTGGTCAAATTGAGCTTCGTACCTATAGCAGTAACAAAACTATTCCAATACTTGGAAGTAAAATAAGAGCCTCTGTCTGATACTATAGATACCGGCACACCATGCAATCTCACAATCCCTTTAATGGACAATTGTGCCAATTGATCAGCACCAAATGTCGTTTTAACTGGTAGAAAATGAGCAGATTTAGTCTGTCTGTCAACTATCACCCATATAGAGTCATGCCCCCTTCGTGTTCGAGGAAGTCCTGAAACAAAATCCATGGTGATCTTTTCCCATTTCCACTCAAGAACCGGAAGAGGTTGTAATAATCCAGATGGGTGTTGATGTTCTTCTTTAACCTATTGGCACACCAAACACTTCGGAACAAATTCAGTTACATCATTTTTCATGTTATTCCACCAATAGCTCCCCTTCAAATTATAGTACATCTTGTTACTTCCTGGGGGGCACCGCATATGGTGAGCTATGGGCTTGTGTAAGAATTTCCCTCTTTAACTCAATGTCGTCAGGTACACATATTCGATTCTCGAACATAAGTGTGTCATCCTCTTTCAAGAGAAATTCAAATTTCTTGCCTTCCTTTATTTTGTTTTTCATCTCCACCAAAAAATGGATCTACTTGTTGCGCTTCTCGAATTCAATCAATTAGCACTGGTTTCACATCATAGATAGCCATCAATGCTCCAAATCCAGTCGTCTCTAGCTTAACTTCCAATGACCTAAACTCGTTAATAAGTGTGTCGTGAACACTCCATATACTTGCTAATCTTACTGATGATTTCCGACTCAACGCGTGTGCCATGACATTTGCCTTGCCTGGATGATAGTTGATCATGCAATCGTAGTCTTTAATTAATTCCATCCATCTCCTCTATCTTAAGTTGAGTTCTTTCTGAGTAAACAAATATTCCAAACTCTTATGGTCCGTATAAATCTGACATCTCGCTCCATATAGGTAATGTCTCTAGAGTTTGAGAGCAAACACTACTGCTGCCAATTCAAGATCGTGTGTTGGATAATTCTTCTCATGGTTCCTTAATTGCCGAGATGCATAAGCCACCACTTTTTCGTTTTGCATTAAGACACAGCCTAAACCTTGATGGGATGCATCACTATAGGTCACAAACCCCTCATCAATAGACGGAATAATAAGCACTGGGGCAGTAGTCAACCTTTTCTTCAACTCTTGGAAACTCTGCTCACACTCATATGTCCGCTCAAACTTCACACTCTTCCGCGTTAACCGAGTCAGAGGAGTAGCAATAAGGGAAAATCCTTCCACAAATCTTCGATAATAACCAACTAATTCTAGAAAACTTCTCAACTCTGTTACACCTGTAGGACGACTCCAATTCAAAATAGCTTCAATCTTCGTAGGATCCATTGATCCACCATCACCTGAAATCACATGCCTGAGGAATCCCACCTGATCTAGCCAAAACTCACATTTACTAAACTTGGCATAAAGCTTTCTCTCCCTCAAAATCTGCAACACAACTCGGAGATGTTCTTCATGCTCATCCTCGTTTCTCAAGTATATCAATATATCATTGATAAACACTACCACAAATTGATCAAGATATGACTAGAAGACTCTATTCATTAAATCGACAAAAGCCGCAGGAGCATTTGATAACCCAAAAGGCATCACAAGAAATTCATAATGTCCATACCGAGTGCGAAATGCAATCTTGGGCACATCAGGATCCTTCATTTTCAGTTGGTGGTACCCCGATCTAAGGTCAATCTTCGAGAAGACAGTGGCACCTCGGAGCTGATCAAACAAGTCATCTATCCGGGGTAAATGATATTTATTGCACACTGTGACCCGATTCAACTGTCGATAATCTATACACAATCTGAGCGAACCATCCTTTTTCTTCACAAATAAAATTGGAGCACCCCAAGGAGATACACTAGGCTTGATAAATCCGTTTTCTAATAATTCTTGCAGCTAGACTTTCAATTCCTTGAGTTCTGATGGGGCCATACGATACGGTGCGCGAGAAATCGGGCAGTACCGGGCTCAAACTCTATAGTAAATTCAATCTCTCTATCAGGAGGGAGACCAGGCAAGTCATCAGGAAAAAGATGGCCGCCAAAGATGCACTTTTCCAGCATTTCGGCATTCTGTCTGTCATGTTCCTCTTGATCGACCAGGTAATATGCCTTTCCAAGGATGAAGACAGGAAGGGGAGCACCCCTGGACCAACCCCTCGTGTTCATGATACGATGATGAGCACAAAATTTGATTATTCCGAGACCTTTACAAACGATGTACTGCAACTAAGTTCGTGTTCATTGTCTGCTTTTTGTGTGATTTAATCTCGGCAGGTCTACATAGTTTACCTCAGTTCTCTTAATCCAACTGAAACATATTCCCCCACTTCTCAGCATCTCGGTTTGCTGCAACAAGTTGTTAAGGATCGGAGGTAAAGATCTTTAATTAGCTCCCAGGAAAACATATATTTTCCTAGGCCACATTTCTCTTTTCCTAGCTATTAATATCCTCTGTTTTCCTCGGTTTTCATCCGCTTGAATGGTCATGTCTCGCAGGTCCGTTTCCGCTTCACTCATCAGAAGCTACAAAAGTAGTTTTAATGGTTTTGCTACTACGCTCACTGAAAAAGAGGCACAGAACCTAGCTAGTAAGTATTCGTTCTTATCTGTAACGTATATGAGATGTTATGTGAGCATATGATTGCATCGTTTGCCGTGAATGTGATACATATGTTTCTGTGGATTGTGTTAATCAATTTCAGGCAAGGACGAAGTATTCTCAGTGTTTCCTAGCCAAACTTTCTACGTGCAGACCACAAAATCATGGGATTTCATCGGATTGTCCAAGACAGCAAAAGGGATGCCCTCCATAGAGGGCAACATAATCATTGCAGTTTTAGACTCCAGCGCTTATCCCGAGTCCGAATCATTCGGTGACAAGGGCTTTGGTCCCCCTCCTCGCAAGTGGAAGGGCTCCTGTAAGGGTGGATCCAACTTCACTTGCAACAATTAATCATACAATTAATCATACGAATACTTATAAATATGTATCTCAACAAGATCCAACCAATCTGGCCGAAAGGGCAACGAAATTTGTTTCCTCTCGATTGGTTTTTATTAAGCCTGACCCTGCACCCGCGCATTCTTACATGAGTCTCACAATTTAATTTCCTGATTTCTGATTTTTCCATGCACAGCAAGCTCATCAGAGCATGATATTATGTATCTGGCGAGGATTCTGCCTTCGACGGTGAAGGACATGGGACACACACAGCCTCAACTGTTGCCGGCAATTCGGTGGAAGGGGCCAGCTTTTTCAGAATAGCTAATGGAACAGCTCGAGGGGGGGGGTACAGTCCTCCAGGATCGCCATTTACAAGGTATGCAATTCATGGGGTTTGCGAAGGAGATGGAATTTTGGCAGCTTTCGATGATGCAGTCGCAGATGGAGTGGATATCATCACTCTTTCACTGGGCGATGGGGCGCCTTCTTCTTTTAACAAAGATCCTGTCGCGATAGGAGCTTTCCATGCGACATCAAAGGGTATCTTGGTGACTCAATCTGCAGGAAATTCTGGGCCCTCTGCGGAAATAGTGAGCATTGTCACCCCTTGGATCCTGACTGTGGCGGCTAGGACCAGATCGGCTGTTCATCACCAAGCTTGTCCTGGGGAACGGGACGGTTAAGACTATATGTTTTCACTCTACAAACGTCTCACGACTTAGATTTTTGTGAAAGGAAATGCAACATCGGAACAGCTTTCTGCAACAACGCATCTGGTTCGGATATGTTGATACTGATCATAGATTCGTTTTACTCTTCTTATAGGTCGAAATTCTGGTTTCTCACTGTCTGATTTCTTGATACTCGTTTCTGTTTAAACAGGGCGTAGCAATAAATTCATTTCCATCAGCTCCCAATTATTCTCCTCTCCTGTTCGGGAAGCAGGTTTCGATCTCTTGTGGCGACACCTCTGCTAGGTAGGTCTTGCTACCCCATAAATAAATTGTTCTCCTTTTCCATCGATTTGTGACTGCAACAATAAGATGAAGAGAAGAAATAACGTGTGGTTCTTATTGGAAAATCAATCATTGGGACAAAGTCCATTCAGAACTAACATCTATATTATTTCATTTGCAGAGCCTGCTATGAGGGCTGTCTAGAAATGCAGAAAGTGGCTGGGAAAATCATGATCTACGATAGGGGTGCTTGATGGACTTTTCGAGGCTGCAGCATTTGGTGCTCAGGAGACAATCCTAAAGGGCGCAGATCGTGACGATGCTTCTGCTTATCCACTTCCCTCTATGGCCCTGAACGACTCCAGCTTTGAAAAACTCCTATCCTACCACAATTCCACAAGTGCCTGAATTCATGAACATTTTCTCACGTCATTTAATCATTTTTCCTTTTGTCATATATAGACAAGAGTTATTTCTCGATGGTGTACTGCAGAGATCCTCAAGCCCTTCGAGTTGGCCATCAACAGGACTGTCACCAATGTAGGGCCTCCGAACTCAACCTACAAGGCCAAAGTTGACATCTCCCCAAACATTAACATCACTGTGGTCCCAGAGGTCATTTCCTTCGGGTCCGTTTTCAAGAAGAGGTCTTTCACCATTGGGATTTCAGCGAGTGGTTTGCAATATGGCGCCCTGTTGTCTAATGAGGCCGTTTGGTCCAATGGCGTTCGCCATGTGAGAAGTCTGGTCATCGTGTATACTGAACAAGAGAGTCCAGAATAATTGTCTGGTCATCGTGTATATTGGTTATGGACTTCAAGTTTCGATTGTATTTGAGACAGAACTATACAATTAAATAGTGTACGTGCTTTCCCACTTTGCATGGGCAGGGATCTTGATATAATCTAGCTAGAGAACCCTTTGCAGGGGCATGAGGAAGAATCTCAGGATGACAGGGTCGAGCATGAAGGCGAACTTTGGGATAAACATGTGCCAACTAAAACAATTACAAGAGCACGAGCCAAGTGAATCCAACAAGCCATGCAAAGGCTGTTATTGCATGTCTATGGAGGAGAAGTCAAGCTCTTGGGCGGGCTGCATATGGAACAAGAAGCCACGACCATTCATATCCAAGAAATCTATTTAGAAAATAATCCAATTCAAAGGGCTGAATTTAGTTATTTTTCAATTACTTGGGCCTATTTCATTTTTGGACTTATTACACTTAGGATTTATTTTAGCTCAGTCCATTAGCCCAATTAGGTTATCAGCCAGTATCTCTCTATAATTAGGCAAGTTACCTCTCTAGAGAAGATATATCAGTTTTCATTTTCTCCGAGCTATTGCTCATCAACTTTGCAGATATTGCAAGTGTGATAACCTGTGATTCCCGACATTTATAATATTGGTTTCTAACTCTTTATAGCTATCGGGTCAATATTCTGTTTATAATATTGGTTTGTGGCTCTTTATAGTCATCGAGTCAATATTTCCTATCCTTGAAACCTTCATTGGACGATCCCGGGTTTGATCTCATTCTATTGCCGTTGGGTCTCGCGGCAGGTTCGTCGAGGTTCGCATCAGATATGAGATCCAAATTGAATAAGCCAGCACCCCAACCGTTTGGTCGATTCTTGCACATACTTAGGAGTTGCAAGAGCATGGATTTCAGACTGGCTGGATTTGTACTCGAACAACTGCTGATTTCAGTAGACAGATGTCCTTCCATCCATAACCAGTTTTCCTTCCATCCATACGCAGCTTTGTTTCCAGATATATTATCTTAAAGAACATTGTTCGAAATGCCAGTTTTCATTTCTTTTTCCCCCCCAAGAATATGCATAAGGTTCTGCCCCCGAAATAATCCCGGAATATCCCTTTCGGACTCACAATATCTGCGGTATCAAAACCTCCCAAAAAATCCTAGCTTGATAGCGCTGTCGGTTGCTGCTTTTGGTGAACCTACAGCGAATTATGGGAGATATGATTTTACCAAGCATAAAATGGAACCGGCTAGAGTGGGAGTAGATTTGACATATTGTAAAACCTGAAAAATGTTAGACGATAAAAATCGATAAATACAAATGAATTTCCTTATATATAAGGAAGTATTTCGAAAATTGCAATCTCAATCGATCGATTGAAAATACCATAAAATGTTACGACCCACTGCCGTTTTCAACCTGTAAAATAAATAAGAGAATATATTTGGGGGTGAGCTTGACACTCAGTGAATAACCGCAATCTAACCTACCTGGATCATAGCACAGGATTAGTAATATCATAAAAATATCATCAAGACCTCTAGAACTCAAGACATCCATGTGCCCCTTCTTAGCTCCCAACCGCAGTGACGGTTCCAGATTGATGGCCTCTCTGCTCTAGGCAGTCCTTTCCTACTACTCAGTTTACAACTGAGTCACGGCGCCACAAGAAACCGATTTCCATCAATCTTAGTTCACATCTCAAAATATCACTCTATCCTTTCCAAATATCGTAATCGATCATATAAAAATACGTTCAAGATCTTGACACTAACAATAGTCTTACATTACCATGACGATGTGGTTTTAAAAATATTAAGATATCGATAAAAAGTATTAGTTCAAGAATAGATTACTCACCTTGATAAGTTCCCTGAACATCAAACTTCCTAAACCAAACATTTTCCATTTTCTAGGATTTTTTTTTCTCACATATTTTCCCTCGATTTTTCTCTCTCGGCCGCTCAAACTCTCATTCTCCTTGTTTTGGCCGGGATGAATGAAATGAATCAGATGATAAATGAATGAAAGCAAACGGATATAAATAAACTCCCCAAAAATATTGGCGGTGGAATGGATGAAATGGAATGGGCCGCGTTGAAAGGAAAGGAAATATAACACATGGAAAGCACTTTGGGAAGTTTATCCTCTGAAAAAAAGAATAATTAAATTAACTAAACAATTAATAAATCTAGTATAAAAAACAAAAATTGGGAAAATGTTAAGTGTATAAGCGGACGATAGGCTCGGGATGTTACACATGTGGGGTGAATTCGGTAGACTCTTGAGTAATCTATCTATAGTAATCACCAAGGAAAGTACGACCTTTGCATTTTTTCTAAAATATATGACGATCCTTAACAAATAGCAAAGAAAGGCATAATCTTTGCATTTTTTTTCTAAGTATAGCACGACCTTTTGAGAGTAGTACAGAAAGGGATGACTTTTGCACTTTTTCCTAAATATAACACGACCTTTAAAGAATAGCACCGAAAGATACGACTTTTAGGTTTAGCTCCGATTTTAGCACGTTGAAAACGAAGATTGTGCCTGAAAGTCATGTATTTTTGTGCTATTTTTTAAAGGTCGTGCTATATTCAGAAAAAAAATATAAATGTCATGCATTTATGTGCTACTCTCTAAAGGTCGTGCTATATTTAGAAAAAAATGCAAAGATTGTGCATTTCTATGCTATTTTTCAGATATCATACTATATTTAGGAAAAAGTACAAAGGACTTCTAGGTGATTAACCCATATATATAAAATTGTATTCCTTGCAATAAATAGGGTTGGAGAAATACATTTTTAATAATATAGGGGTAAAAAGGTAAATATCTATTAAAGAAACGGGGTAGAAAGGCCTTTTTAAATTAAAATAGGGTTTAAAAAGTCAATATTCTAAATAATATTTCCTTCTATGTCAAAATCAAATTAAATTTAATTTAGAAACAACATTAGTAAAGAAAATTTAATTGAATTTAATTTGTGTAGGTATCTTTGTTCTCATTTTAGAAAATTTATTTTGTAAAAAAAAATTTTAATTGCAATGTTAACTGCACAATCAATATAGAAATTAAAACTTATAAGTACAAAGTTTAATCTAATAATATATTATTAGATTATTGCAATACAAATCTCCTACTATATCAAATTTATATTAGGAAATTAATTATTGAAAATAAAGTTTATATTATATATGGAAAATTAATTATTTTATGTGCATAAAACTACAATTATTTGTACTTTGAATTCTACATAAACTTTACTTGAATTAATCTAGATAAGTATTTTGCCCCTCAATCTTGAAAATATTATTTGTAAAAAATTAATTTCCAAGTAATAGGTTAACTGTACGATTTATATAAATGAATTAAAACTTATAAATACAAAGTTCAATATATAATTAATATATTGCAATGCAACTCCTATCATTTTAAATTTACTATAGCAAATAAAATTTATATTGTATATAACAAATTAATCATTTATGTGCATAAAAAAATAAATATTATGTACTTTAGATCCTGCACAGTTTATAAAAACTCTTTATTCATTTAATTAAATTTGAAAATCATAAAAATTCTCTAGGAAAAAATAAAATTATAATTACATTTAAAGCAAAAGTTTCAATTAATCAATGTAGAAAAACTACCAAGCAATAGACAGGTAAAAGAAGACTAGTTTTCATAAATTTGTGAGTCATACAGACTTTAATGTTTGTGTAATAAAAATGAAAAAGCTCAGCCTAGTAACACAGCAAAGCCAGTAAATCTTAGTTAAAAGTTCTAAATTTTTTTTTCCATTCTTTTTTGTTGGTGTGGGCCGAAGCCCAATTCTTTTTTGTATGTCTTCATTAGTAGAATTCTCAAAGACTATACTTGATCTTTCTCTTAATTGGCAATTGGCATGGTTCCTTTTTTTTTTTTACTCCTTGACTTAACTCTTTGGATATGATTCACTAAGGAGAAGGGAGGGGTTAATTTCGTTTTGATATAACCTAATAAGTGGAGACAAAGGACAGGAAAGGGAAAAATCAGTTATATATGAAAAAAAGATTAATGGACGAATTTTTAATTATTCTTTTTACCTCCATTCAACCCCAAATTGGGGTTTGGAGGGCAATCGAGGTAAATAATTTCCCCTGATTTTCTTTCCCCTCCATTAAAATTTCAAAACTAAATAAGGGGAATTTTTTCCTTCCCTTCCCTTCCTTTGCCCAGCTTTACCCCAAACCCAAACATAGTGATAGAAATGCCAAAAATTAGATATTAATTTATTTTCCCCTCATCCTAATAAAATAATGGGATTCATGGGGAAATAAATGCAAAGTATTTTTATATAAGTTTGAAATATTTGATGGTATTCATCTTTGGTCTTTTTATATTTACTGCTTTCACATGGAAAGTAGGGGGTGTTGGTGGAGTGGATTGCTATTTTAGCCTGTTTATAAGAAAATGGTGCATGGGTGTAAAATTTAACAATTAATAATATTTTATTAGTTTTTAAAATTATTAACAATTAGTAAAATGGTGCAATATTTTTTGTCGTGTATTGGATCAGCGTTCACCGTATCATTCTATATTCTTATTCCAAAAAATTATTAATATTTTATATCGATCACTCGAGAATTGATACTTATTTGTCACATTTATTACAATTTATTGATACTTTCTCATGTCGCATAGTAATTTTTTATTAATCTTTTCCTTTTGAAAGAACTAAAATGCATTTTTTTTTGTCATAACTCACATGCATTTCATTGATAAAGAAACAATTATCTTTTCCCATACTATAAATATATCCATGCTCACATCTGAAGGATACGCAAAATTCATTTCATTATCATCGAGCAAATTGAGGTTGAGTTGTATCTATGAATCCCTGCATCCCTGGTACAACCCAGTGCCCTCATGGTGAGTTCTTTGGGTCTATTTAATTTTAAGTAGCAAGTCGGGTGATCGTGACAATTTGTATTTGCTGTCCTCCTTGTGATTTCGATTTATTTCAGTCCAATTCAATTCAGTTGGAACAAGTTAAAATTTTGATAGGGAAGAATTGCCGGCCCGAGCTGTATGGGACAAGCGGGGAGAAGGCATTAGCTGTAATAAAGCGGGAGAATCCAATGGTGATGGCCCCCATAGTCAAGGAGGGAACCCCTGTCATTATGAACTACTGCTGCGATCGTGTCTGGGTCTGGGTCGATAACTCTAGTGTCGTTGTTAGGGTCCCTATTATTGGCTAGCTAAAGCTAAAGATCATGCATGTTACCAAATGAATCAATAAATAAGTTTCACCTTAATTAGAGGCTTGGTTGGATGTGATGAGTGTTCAATGACAAAAGTCGGCGCCCTCATCTCCTTGAATGACTTTCACATCGTTATCAACACGTACATATATATGTATACAGGTTTTCAGTACGTTGGAATGCCTAGGCCTCTCCCACTTCACTCTGGGTATCCCGACCCACAATGTGCATTTTCCACGGGGCGGCATCCATAGATCCCCTCAGGAAATTAATTGCGAATAATCTGACGTGCTCTGTAGAAGAATTAATACTACATAGATGCACAGTGAAACTGCATGCGCCAACTGAAGTGCAGCTTCGCATGTGGTTTGCTTACTTCTCTTCTCGAGGCCGAACATTGAAATTCCTGACATGATGAAAGTACACATGACATATATTTCCTGGAACCATTCAACTTCCAGAACTCGCAGTGGTTATCGTACAAAATTATAGCTGCGACCAATATGCTACGCAGCCCGATGTAAGAGCCCCGGGCATAGATATATTGGCAGCATATCTATCATCTTACAAACCTACCCTTGATAATAAAACGGAAGTCATGAAAAGAAGTCTGAAGTTCAATGTCATGTCAGGAACCTCAATGGCAGCTTGTCTCTATGACGTCGGCCGGTGCAACAGCGTGTGTGAAATCATTTCAACCTGGCTAGCTATTGTGAGTGGCAATCTTTTGAATTATGAGAATTTTTAGATTGATTGTTAGGTGGATATAGGAAGATTTTGAATTAGGACGATTTTGTTAATTATGAATGAACAGAATCAGTTAAGATGCATTAATAAAGGTCAAATTCTTCAAAGGAAAGGGTATTGGTGTAGTGGCACAAAACGTCAACCTGGAACTAAGAGGTCCCGCATCTAACATGACCGCTGCAATGCGGTTCTAAAAATATTAACATAACGATTAAAAATACTAGTTTAAGAATATATTACTCACCTTGATAAGTCCCCCAAACATCCAACGTAGTAAAACCAAACATTTTCTATTTTCTAAGTTTTTTTTCTCTCTTGGCCGCTCAAACTCTCCCTCTCTGTTATGGCCGGGATGAATGAAATGACTCAGATGATAAATTAATGAAAGCAAACGGATATAAATAAACACCCCAAAAATATTGGCGGCGGAATGGATGGAATGGGCCACGTGGAAAGGACAGAATGAATGGAAATATAACACATGGAAAGCACTTTGGGAAGTTAACATCTAAAAAAAAGAATAATTTAATTAACTAAATAATATGATAAATTGCACCGATGGTCCAAAATATTTTACAAATATTTTAATATGGTATATTTTTTTTGTTACTTGATGGTACAAAATGTTTCAAAATTATTTTAGTATAGTACAAACCGTCATCACGTCATTGACGCCGTCAAGTCGACACTGATGGTGCAAAACCGATTTTTGTGGCACGTTACATGATGGTGCAAAATATTTTGAACTTGTAATTTAATAGTACAAAATGTTTTACGTAAGTTACATAATGGTGCAAAATTTACAGTATTGTAAAGGACAGCTTGACGGCGTCAATGGCGAGATGACGGTTTGTACTATACTAAAACAACTTTGAAACATTTTGTACCATCAAGTAGCAAAAAAAATTTTTTGCACCATATTAAAATATTTGTAAAACTTTTTGGACCACCGGTGCAATTTACCCAAACAATTAATAAATACAGTATTGATTGCAAAAATTGGGAAAATGTATGAGTATAAGCGTACGATAGACTCGGGATGTTACACATGTGGGTGAATTCGGTAGGCTATATATAGGGTTAATCACTTAAAAAAGTACGACATTTACACTTTTTCCTAAATATAGGATAATCGTTAGAAAATAGCAAAGAAAGGCACGGCCTTTGCATTTTTTCCTAAGTATAGCACGATCTTTTGAGAGAAGCACAGAAAGACACGTTTTTTGCACTTTTTTCTATATGACCTTTAAAAATAGCACCGAAAGGCACAACTTTTAGGTTTAATTGCGATTCTAGCACGTTAAAAATGAAGATCATGCATTTATGTTTGAGAGAAGCACAGAAAGACACGTTTTTTGCACTTTTTTCTATATGACCTTTAAAAATAGCACCGAAAGGCACAACTTTTAGGTTTAATTGCGATTTTAGCACGTTAAAAATGAAGATCATGCTTTTATGTGTTATTTTTTAAAGGTCATGCTATATTTAAGAAAAGAAAAGTGCAAAGGTCGTGCATTTCTGTCTACTTTTCAAAGATTGTGCTATATGTAAGAAAAAATACCAATGTTGTACCTTTCTATGCTATTTTTCAAAGGCCATGCTATATTTAGAAAAAGTGCAAAGGTCGTATTTTTTTAGGCAATTAATCCATATATATATATAGTTGTATTTCTTGCAATAAATATGGTTAGAGAAGTAAATTTTTAATGATATAGAGATAAAATGGTCAATATCTATTAAATAAACTGGATAGAGAGGCCAATTTTTTTTTATTAAAATGGGGTTTAAAAAGTCAACATCTAATATTTCCTTCTATGTCAAAATCAAATTAAATTAAATTTAAAAACAAAAATAGTAAAGAAATTTTACTTGAATTAATTTATGCTGGTATCTTTGTCATCATTTTAGAAAATTAATTTTGTAAAAAATTAATTTTAATTGCTAGATTAACTGTACAATTTATAAACAAACTAAAACTGATAAGTACAAAGTTCAATATATTATTATATTATTGCAATATAAATCTCCTACTATTTCAATTTTATGTTAGGAAATTACTTATTGAAAATAAAGGTTATATTATGGCAAATTAATTATCTCATGCACTTACAACTACAATTATCTATACTTTGGATTCTGCATAAACTTTACTTGAATTAATTTAGGTAGGTATTTTTGCACCTCAATCTTAAAAATATTATTTATAAAAAAATTAATTTTCAAGTAATAGGTTAACTGTATGATTAATATAAATGAACTAAAACTTATAAGTACAAAGTTCAATATATTATTTATATATCACAATACAAAACTCCTACCATTTACAATTTATTATAACAAATAAAATTTATATTGTATATAACAAATTAATTATTTATGTGCATAAAACAACAATAAATTATATGTACCTTAAATCCTACACATTTTATAAAAACTATTTTATTCAAAATGAATTCATAATAAAATTTGAAAAGCATAAAAATTCTCAAGGTAAAAATAAAATTAAAATCACATTTAAAGCAAAAAGTTCAGTAAATCTATATAGAAAAACTATTGTGCAACACATGGGTGAAAGAAGACTAGTTTTCGTAAATTTGCGAGTCATACAAACTTTAATGTTTGGGTAAGAAAAATGGAAAAGCTCGGCGTAGAAACACAGCAAAGCCAATAAATCTTAGTTAAAAGTTTTAATTTTGTATTTTTTTTTCCATTCCTTTTTGTTGGTGTGGGCCGAAGCCCAATTCTTTTTTGTTATATCTTCATTAGTAGAATTCTCAAAGACCCTGTAAACTTGATCTTTCTCTTAATTGGCAATTGGCACGGTTCTTTATTTTTTTATTATTGTTTTTTTAATATATATATATACTTCTTGACTTAACTCTGTTTGGATATGATTTATTAAAGGGAAGGGAAAGGAAGGGAGGGAAAGAGAGGGTAAAAATTAATCTCGTTTTGATATAACCTAATGAGTGGAGAGAAAGGACAGGAATGGGAAAAATCAGTTATATTTTAAAAAAATTTAATGGACGAACTTTTAATTATTCTTTTCACCTCCATTCAACTTTAAATTGGAGATTGGAGAGGAGTCGAGGTAAATAATTCCCCCCTCATATTGAGGGGAATTTTTTCCTTCCCTTCCCTTGCTCTCCTTTACCCCAAATCCAAACATAGCGTTAGACTATAGTTATTAGACTAAAAATTCAGTAAATTTAAAGTTCAAGTAATGCAAAATATTATCTTTCTCGATGAAAAATAGTTATATGCAATTTATTAGAAATATTTTGATTTCAGTGCCTAGAATTTGGTAGCACTTAATGGTGCCACGTGGCGCAAACAAATTGATTGAGTGGTACCCCAATAACTTTATAAAAAAATAAATCTGACAATTAAAAAACAAAAAAAGTGCCAAAAAAAGATAGGGAAAGGGCCGATCAGTGGGGCTA
This sequence comes from Punica granatum, assembly GCF_007655135.1. Taxonomy (NCBI): domain Eukaryota; kingdom Viridiplantae; phylum Streptophyta; class Magnoliopsida; order Myrtales; family Lythraceae; genus Punica; species Punica granatum. The sequence continues at coordinate 38,896,352 of NC_045129.1, forward strand.
GCCGCCAACCATCAGTTGAGGTCGTCAGCCACCATATTAATGATCAGCGACCTTGATTAAGGGTTTGGTGGCTGGCAGCGAGGCCCTACCAGTTGGAATTGGGGGAATCACCAAACTCCGCTTGGAATTGGGAATTCCCTCAGTTTCGATTAGTGGGGCCTCATCGGCGGCCACCACTCGCACCTCAAGGTCGTCAGTTACCACTTTTTTTTTTGCAATTCTTTTTTCATTTTTCGGATATATTTTTTGAAAAAAATTTATGGGGATCCCACTCAACCAATCTGCGTGCGCCAGGTAGCATCGCTAAGTGCCTCGTCAGCATGCCAGCTAAAATTGACGGAAAAACTAATGCCATAGTAAAACAAATAACGGATCAATAGGTTATGTATTTCTTATAGAAAAAAAATTAATTTGTGATAAAACACAGAAAAAGTGTAAAGTTTGTGAGTTATTGAGTCATTTTCCCCTTTTTTTAATGGCCTTATTATCCTTTTTGTTTATTACTTTCACATGAAAAGTTAAGAAGGGGAGTTGACTGTTATTTTAGCCTGTTTCTAAGAAAATATAATTGCAAGACGATTTGATACTCTTGGTACTTGACCTTGTGGAGATTTGATTTGAATCTTTGCAATATGGTTTCTTCTTATCTTATTTTTCAAATCATTTTTTTTCAAATTAAATTTATCATATACAATAATATATTTTGATTGATAACAAATTTACGATTTTAATTATAAAAACAAATCATAATTACATTACTTCATTATCGGTACAACGCATGGACTCAACCAATAATAATAATAAAATAAATAAATAAATAAATTTAGTAGGATAATGATAGAAATGCCAAAAATTAGATATTAATTTATTTTCCCCTCATCCTAATAAAATAATGGTATTGATGAGGAAATAAATGCAAAATTTTTTTATAAGTTTGAAATATTAGATGGTATTCGTGTTCGGTCCTTTTATATTTACTGCTTTCACATGGAAAGTAGAGGGGGGGGGGGGGGGGGGGGGGGGGGGGGGGGGGCTATTTTAGCTTGTTCATAAGAAAATGGTGCATGGGTGTAAAATTTAACAATGAATAAAATGGTGTAATATTTTTTGTCGAGTATTTGATCCACGTTCACCGCATCATTCTATTTTCTTATTCCGAAAAAATATTAATATTTTATGTCAATCACTCGAGGATTAATGCTTATTCGTCACATTTATTATAATTTATTGATACTTTCTCATGTCGCATAATAATTTTTTTATTAATCTTTTCTTTTTGGAATGACTGTCGTGCATTTTTTTTTTTTATAACTCTCATGCAATTCATTGATAAAGTAAAGGTAATTTATCTTTTCCCATACTATAAATATATCCATGCTCACATCTGAAGGATACGCAAAATTCATTTCACTATCCTTGAGCAAATTGAGGTTGAGTTGCGTCTATGGGTCCCTGTATCCCTGGTAAAACCCGGTGTCCAGGTGAGTTCTTTGGCTCTATTTAGTTTTAAGTTGCAAATTATGTGATCGTGACAAGTTATACTTGCTGTCCTCCTTGTGATTTCGATTTATTTCAGTCCAATTCAATTCAGTTGTAACAAGTTAAAATTTTGATAGGGAAGAATTGCTGGCCCGAGCTGTACGGGACAATCGGGGAGAAGGCATTAGCTGTAATAAAGCGAGAATCCAATGGTGCTGCCCTTGATAGTCAAGAAGGGAACCCTGGTCACTATGGATTACCGCTGCAATCGCGTTTGGGTCTGGGTCGATAACTCTGGTGTCATCGTTAGGGTCCCTACTATTGGCTAGCTAAAGCTAAAGATCATGCATGTTACGAAATCAATCAATAAATAAGTTGCACCATAATTAGAGGCTCGGTTGGATGTGATGAGTTGAGATAAATGTTCTTTGAGGAAAAATCATATATTAAAATCGACCGAAATGAATCCTAATTAAATTGACCTCCGTTAATCTATGAGAGTCCAACGACAAAAGTCGGCGTCCTCATCTCCTTGAATGACTTTCCTATCGTTATCAACACGTACGTATATATGTATACAGGTTTTCAGTACGTTGGAATGGCTAAGCCTCTCCCACTGCACTTTGGGCCAACCCACAATGTGCATTTTCCACGGCCGGCATCCATATATCCCCTCAAGAAATTAATTGCGAATAATCTGACGTGCTCTGTAGAAGAATTAATACTACGTTCATGCTCAGTGAAACTGCATGCGCCAGCTGAAGTGCAGCTTCGCATGTAGTTTGCTTACTTCTCTTCTCGAGGCCGAACATTGAAATTCCTGACATGATGAAAGTACACATGACATATATTTCCTAGAACCATTCTTCTAGAACTCACAGTGTTTATCGTACAAAATTATAGCTGCGACCAATATGCTGCGCAGCCCGATGTAAGAGCCCCGAACATAGATATATTGGCAGCATATCTATCATCTTACAAACCTGCCCTTGATAATAAAAACGGAAGTCATGAAAAGAAGTTTGAAGTTCAATGTGTTGGAAAATTATGGATTGGTGAATGAGAAATTGTTTCTCATTAATGAAATGAATGTATTGAAAGGACACCATCATTCCTTGAAATTGAAAGGACACCATCAATTGTTATGAATTAAATGGCAACATCAATTGCAAGGAATTGAAAGGATATCATCAAATTCTATAACCATCATCAATAGCATGTATTCGTTGATTGATTGTCTATAAATTGTAAATTCCCCTCATTTTTTTGAAGAGAAGAAGATTGCATAGTTAAGTGAGAGTGTTCAACTTCGTTTTCTGGTTCTCTAGTGTGCGGATAGCTCGTGCTACTAGTTGCACTTGATGCCGTTTCATCCTAAGAAACAAATGCCCATGTAACCTCGAGCACGCTCTGAGGGGACGAATCCATGTCAAGAGGTTTGTGTGAAATACAAGACTCGACTTTCTCTGTCTTCCGATCTTCCGGTTTCGTCTTTGTATCGGTTTGAATTTCCAAATTCTTATACTAGTGAAATTCATTTAATTTTATAACATTCTATTTATCCAACGTGCTATTCGAATTGTCATTCAGTTTTGTTACTTATTACGGCAAATTATTTTACAATCTTGAAACAGATCTTTCTATTTTGAGCGATTCGAATAGCGTCAGGGAACGATGGGGATGCGACCAACGGAAGCCAAACTACTGGCTTCGAACCTGCCCCTATGTTGCCTAACCATTTGGTTAGCCAAAACATGGCTGCTCCCTTAATAGTTCCTGTGAACCATGTCAAGAAGCCCGAGAAGTTCATTGGGTTGAACTTCAAGAGGTGGCAGCAAAAGATGCTATTCTACCTCAAACTCTGAACCTTGCAAGGTCCTTGACTGAAAATGCTCCAACCCTATCTGTGGGGGAGTCAAATGTACAGGCTCTCAGTGCGGTTGACACTTGGAAGCACTCCAACTATCTTTGCCCTAATTATATCATGATTAGTCTTCATGATTCTCTGTATAGTGTATAAAAGGGGTTTAAGACGACAAAGGAGTTATAGGAATCCTTGAACCATAAATATAAATCAGAGGATGTCGATGTGAAGAAATTTCTCGTCGGACAGTTCCTCGATTTTAAAATGGTCGATTCCAGGACCGTAATGGGTCAAGCGCTCTTGCATGAGATTCAGGATGAGGGGATGGCTCTACGTGAATCCTTCCAAGTGGCTATTGTCATTGAGAAGCTACCTCTTGGTTGGAGGGATTTCAAGAATTATCTAAAGCAAAAGTGGAAGGAGATGACAATGGAGGATCTTGTTGTCAAGCTTCAAATTGAAGAAGATAATAAGAACTCCGGAAAGGATCTCATCATTCTTGCTGCTGCTAAGGTAAATGTCATGAAGCAAGGGCAAAGCTCCAAGAACAAAAAAAGGCAAGAAGAAGCTGGGCACGAATGGAGGAGTCTCCAAGCCCAAGTTTCAGGGGAAATGCTTCAACTGTGACAAGAAATGTCACAGATCTGCTGACTGCAGGTCCCCAAAGAGGAAAAAGGACCATGAAGCAAACATGGTTAATAAGATGGCCCGAGATGTGGCAAACATCAACCTATATACTGTAGTTTCAGAGGTGAACCTCATTGGGTCCACCCGAAGGAATGGTGGCTCAATACCGGTGCCACCAGACATGTGCAGTCAAATATAGGCCTGTTCACCATGCTCAAATCGATCACTAGGGAGAGGATCTATATGGGAAACTCTACCCATTCTGCTATTGAAGTTCAAGTCAAGGTGGTCTTGAAGATGACTTCAGGAAAGGAGTTAACTCTGAACAACGTATTGTTCGCACTTGAGATTCGGAAGAATTTAGTCTCCGAGTCATTGCTGAACAAGCATGGATTCATGATGGTTTTTGAGTCAGACAAAGTTATTTTGTCCAAGTCTGGAATGTACGTAGGAAAGGGATATGTATGTCATGGGCTTTTTAAGCTCAATGTAATGACCATAATCAATAAGAATTCTAGTTCTTCTGCGTATTTGATTGAGTCTCCTAATTTGTGGCATGGAAGACTAGATCATGTTAATTATAATACTTTGTGTAGATTAATTAACTCGAATCACATACGTACATTCCAAATTGATTCACAGCACAAATGTGAAATTTGTGTTGAGGCAAAATTGACAATGTCACCCTTTCAAACGATTGAAAGGAACACCAAGCCACTTGATCTAATTTATAGTGATGTATGCGATTTAAAGTTTGCAACAACAAGAGGTGGTAATAATTATTTTATTACCATTATCGATGATAGTACAAAATACTATTATGTATATCTGTTGAAAAGCAAAGATGAGGCCATAGAGAAATTTGTTCTCTATAAAAATGAAGTTGAGAATCAACTCAAAAAAAATCAAGAAATTAAGGAGTGACAGAGGAGGCAAATACGTAACGCCTTTCAGGGAATTCTGTATACAACACGGAATTATACACAAAGTGACTGCACCCGCTTCACCTCAATCGAATGGTGTTGCTGAACGCAAAAATCGCACGTTGAAAGACATGATAAATGCGATGTTATTAAGTTCAAGATTACCTCAAAATATGTGGGGTGAAGCAATATTGTCAAGCAATTACTTATTGAATAAGGTAGCTCGAAAGAAAGAGGAAAAGACCCCTTATGAATTATTCAGAGGTAGGAGACCATCCTATGATCACTTGCGAGTGTGGGGGTGCTTGGCAAAAGTAGCCATTCCAACACCAAAGAAAGTAAAGATCGATCCCAAGACGGTGGATTGCATCCTTACTGGCTATGCACATAACAATAGTGCTTATCATTTATTGTGCATGAATCTAAGATTCCCGATATACACAAAGAACATGATAATGGAATCAAGGAATGCATCGTTCTTCGAAGATGTATTTCCATGAAATTGAATGAGGCATCAAGTTCGTCGAAACGAACCTCATACACTATGAATGATGGACTTCATGGCGTAGATCATGAAAGCTAGGGTTCAGGTCAAGAGATTGAACATGGACGCAGCAAAAGAGCTAGAATTGAAAAATCATTCAGGAATGATTTTCTGACATACTTGTTAGAAAAGGAACCACAAAGCTATGCTGAAGTAGTGATTTCCTCTGAAGGGCCTTCTCGAAGGAGGCAATCAAAAGTGAAATTAATTTGATTCTGCATAATCACACTTGGGAATTAGTGGATCTCTCCGCTGGTTGCAAACTCTTAGGATCCAAATGGATCTTTAAGAGGAAAATGAAAGCAGATGGATCCATTGATAAATATAAGGCTAGGCTTGTAATTAAGGGATATAGGCAAAAGGTAGGCTTGGACTATTTTGATACTTATTCTCTTGTGACGAGAATAAATTCCATTAGGATGATACTTGCAATTCCGGCAATGCCTAATTTGGAAGTTCATCAAATAGATATGAAAACTGCTTTCCTAAATGGAGATTTAGATGAAGAAATTTATATGGAACAACCCGACGGGTTTGTGGCTCCAGGAAAAGAAAGGAAAGTATGTAAATTGATCAAATCATTGTATGGGTTGAAACAAGCGTCAAAGCAGTGGCACAAAAAATTTGATAATGCAATGATTTCCAATGGATTTAAGATCAATGAGTGTGATAAATGTGTATACATTAAGGAGACATAAAATGGTTACATCATTTTATGTCTCTACGTGGATGACATACTTATTATTGATAGTGATGATAGAATGATCAAATCTACTAAGAATATGTTGAATTCGAGATTTGACATAAAAGATATGGGACTCGCTAATGTGGTTTTAGAAATTAAAATCATGAGAATATTAGATGGACTAATTTTGAGTCAGTCACACTACATAGATAAAATTCTAGAAAAATTTAGCGAAAATAATTCTAGAATTTCAAAGACTCCAATAAACAATAATCTTCATCTATCAAAGAATAGAGGAGAGAATATTTCTCAGTTAGAATACTCGCGGGTCATTAGAAATCTAATGTATTTGATAAGTTGTACTAGGTCGGATAGTGCATACTCAGTTAGTAGACTCAGCAAATATACGAGTAATCCGAGTGAGGACCATTGGAAGGCAATTGACAAGGTACTCAAATACCTTAGATACACTCGAGATTATAGGCTACACTATATTAGATATCCAGTTGTCCTAGAGAGATATAGTGATGCAAATTGGATATTTGATATAATGGATTCGAATTCCACTAGTAGATATGTGTTCACACTAGCAGGTGCAGCAATGTCCTGGAAGTCCTCGAAACAAACTGTTATTGCTAGATCCACAATGGAATCTGAGTCTATTGCTCTGGATAAATGTGAAGAAGAAGTTGAATGGTTGCGCCATTTTCGAGAGGACATTCTTAAATGGAAAAAACTTGTGCCACCAATTTGTATCCACTATGATAGTCAAACAGCAATTGAAAGGGCACATAGTAATATGTATAATGGTAAGTCTAGACATGTACATTGTAGACATAATACCATTAGACAACTGATCTCAACTGAAATTATCTCTATTGACTACGTGCGGTCAAAGGATAATATAGTGGATCCGCTAAACAAAGGGTTAAGTAAAGAGCAGTTTGAGAAGTTGTCAAAGGGAATGGGTTTGAAGTCCATTAGAGGAAAGGTTTTATAGCAGACACCCAACCTAGTTGATTGGAGATTCCAAGATCTAGGTTCAATGGGACAATCAAGTAATAGAACCAAATTAAATCACTGCGGGGGAGAAAATCCCCGGACCATTCCTTGATGAAACAGTGATAAACGGATAAGGCTAGCATTTTAAATTGCTTTAATGATATGTGAAATCACCTATGTGAGAGAGCAGCGAGGCCGTTTCAGAAGAGAATTTCTATGGACTTAATTCTTCAGAAACTCTTGCAGAACCAGGATGGTGTTTCATGGCAAAATGGACACAACAATGAGAACCGAAAGGAAGTTAGTTGATTCCTATATGAGGTGTATGTCATCTTTACACAAAATAGCAGGACAATTCAAGGACTTTATGTCTACTGGACAACTAGTAAAGTACATGCATTTCACAAGGGAGGGTTCAATGGTGGTGACACCTACCTATCCTATACATGGTTCAACTATAGAACATTCTCAGTGAGTTAAAATAAAAAACAATTTTTTTTCATTCATGTGGGGATTTTTGGAAGATTCTGAAGAAAAGAAAACCAAAAAGGCAATCGAAATCATTGTACATACTTAAGGAAGACGGAGACCTGTGACAATGTTGTGATCCAGAGCATGTTATGCCCGTACAAGCCCGAACTCAACATCAAAAAAATAAAATAAAAAAAGGCCCGAACTCAACATCAAACCCATGTGTGTCCAGTGATGATGGCCCATCCGCAGGTTGACCTCTGCTGGTTCCCCTTGACGAGCTTTGAACTTTGCTGCCATTCTCAAAAGGATTTTCTTTTTCGAAAAAAGAGATGTTATTTATTTTGGGGTTTAATTAAAAACAAAAACATTGTAATGGTAATGAGAGTGATAATCAATGTGGTTGGTTCCGATGGTCTGGACTTTTTTAAAATCTCGAGTTCGAGTTATTGTGAATATAAAAAATCTACGTTGAAAGAAATTTACTATTAATAAGTAAGTCGATTTGATTCGACTAGATTAATCGTGCTTAATCGTCTTCCTAATATAGGGGCTTACACAGAAAAAAAGAAAAAAAGAGAGTGTGATAACGTAATTAATTAATTCAGTTCAAAGATTCGGAGACGGAGCAAAACCCTAAAGGGTTCTTGCAAGAAGCAGTCGCCGCCGGATTGATTGATCTCAGCCGTTAAATTCTACCTCCCCTTCCCCTCACTCCTTGTCTCCTTAACCGAAAGCTCACCGGGTTCCTGTCTTCCTCTCTCTCTTTCCGTTTTCGGGCGTCACTTTTCCGGACAATAAATTTCTCGCTGGAATTGTGCTCGAACGCTGATGACGATGATAGCTGGGTAGTTTATTTATGGGTTCGAGCTCGAATTTTTCGGTCGAACGATCAGTGGAAGTTTAGCATATGATCAGCTCCAAAAAGGTTTGTGTTTTCTTGTTTCCCCGGTGCAAAAGTTTCGACCTTTATGCTGTTTTGTTGGATTGATGATATGATGATCAGTTTGAGCTGAGGATCAATTTGATATTTTGTTTATTGTCAGTGGAGATGCGTGATTAATTAGCTGGAGAGACCAATGTTGGGTAACAGCGAAGGATCGTTTGGAGATGAGCTGGAGAAGGAGATAGGGATGCTGCTCCAGGAGCGGAGAAGGCAGGACGCTGATGATCGGGAGCGCGAGCTTAACATTTACCGAAGTGGGTCCGCCCCGCCCACCGTTGAGGGTTCATTAAGTGCAGTCGGAGGGTTGTTCGGAGGAGGCGGTGGCGCAGCGTTCCCGGAGCTCGAGGCGAATGGGTTTGCATCTGAGGAGGAGCTTAGGTCTGATCCTGCTTATCTCTCTTATTACTATTCTAACGTAAACCTGAACCCACGGCTGCCTCCGCCTTTGCTCTCGAAGGAGGATTGGAGGTTCACCCAGAGGCTCAAGGGAGGGGGACCGGTGTTAGGTGGGATAGGAGATAGGAGGAAGGCGAATAATAGTAGACCTGATAATGGTGTAGGGAGGTCCTTGTTTTCTACACCCCCTGGGTTCGATTCAAAGAAACCCATTAATGATTCTGAGCTGGAGAAGGGTCATGGCTTGACCGACTGGGGCAATGATGGATTGATCGGTTTGTCCGGATTAGGGCTAGGAAATAAGCAAAAGAGCCTCACTGAAATCTTTCAGGTGATTTTCTTCTGCTTTTGATATGGCTTGCATTGTTGAAATTTTTGTTTCTTGTTTACTTATTAAGCCACTGAAATTTTCCAATAATATTTAGTTTTCTTTTTCCATATTGATAGTCATAGAAATTGTGGATGGTTTTATTTCTTTGTTTGTGCTGGATTTGTAGATTGTGTTTCCAATATCTGTTTTGAACCTAAGACTTCTGATGCTCATGGATTAAGTTGCTCAACCCTTTTGCGAATGAGTGTAGTCTGACATTTAGCAAAATTTCTCCATCAAGTTGGTTCTAGATTACCTTTAGTTCTGTTTTCTTATATTGATGATGTTGAGCTTCTTTGCTTGTACAGGGCGACTTAGGCTGTGCAGCACCAGTCACTGGGCACCCTTCTCGTCCATCGAGCCGAAATTGCTTCGATGAAAATGTTGACAAGATCAGCTCTGCCGAGGCTGAGCTGGCAAAGTTGCGGCGGGAATTGACCTCTTCAGAGTCTTTGAGGTGCACTGGAAATGGTCACAGTTCCTCCGCATCCCAGAACATGGGTTCTAGTTCTTCATACTCTTATGCAGCAGTCCTCGGTTCTTCATTGTCCCGAAGCAATACGCCTGATCCTGTGATTGCTCGGGCTCCAAGCCCCTGTCTTACTCCTATTGGAGGAGAGAGAGCTGCCGCTGCAGAGAAGAGATCCATGACTGTTTCTCACTCTCTTAATAACCTCTCTTCCACCCTCAACGAATCTGGAAATTTAGCTGCGGCTCTATCGGGACTGAACCTGTCAACTAATGGTGCACTGGACGGAGAAAAGATTCTAAAGCCACAAGTTGAAATGAAACCCGATAATAATCATCGGGAATCCTCCTTCGGTGTACAGGGCACTCAGAGTCACGCTAAACAACATACTTATTTAAGGGAGGCCTCTTCTGGGCATCTAAATATTGAAGGCGGATCAGAAGCAAACAGAACCTTTTTAGCTGATCGCCACGTCGAAAAATCTTCTGCTGCTTCTGCTTCTAGAAGCTCTTACATGAAAGGATCACCCACCTCTATTTCTAATGGTGGAGGCCACTTGGCTGCGCAATATCAAGTTATGGGCAGTCCAAAAGCATCATTTGATAATTACAGCCTGGGCTGTTTCTCCTTAGAATCTGCATTGTCAGGACAACTAGGAACAGGAAATCTTCCTCCCCTATATGAGAATGTTGCTGCAGCCTCTGCTTTTGGAGGGGGTCTAGCTTCTGGATCGAACATGGCCGCTGCGTCAGAATCCAGTAATCTGAGTCGAATGGCAAGCCAAATTTCAGGTGGTGGAGCTCTTCAGGCACCTTTTATGGACCCCATGTACCTTCAATATCTGAGGACCAGTGAATATGCTGCACAATTGGCGGCTCTTAACGATGCCTCAGGAGATAGGAACTACTTGGGGAACTCTTACTTGAATGTTCTGGAGATGCAAAAGGCTTATCTGGGATCACTGGAATCACCTCAGAAGTCCATGTATAATGTCCCCTTGAGTAGTAAAACGGCTGGTTCGAATCACCATGGTTTTTACAGTAATCGAGCTTTTGGTGGTGGAGTTTCATATCCAGGAAGTCCATTAGCGAATCCTCTAATTCCAGATTCTCCGGTAGGGCCTGGAAGTCCAATGAGGCACAATGACTTTATGCGTATGAGGAACTTAGCTGGTTGGCAGTTCGATGGAGGCTACAGCATGAATGAGAGCTTTGCATCGTCTCTTCTGGAAGAATTCAAGAACAACAAAACTAAATGTTTTGAGCTCTCTGAGATTGCAGGCCATGTTGTTGAGTTCAGGTATAGGTTCTGGTGTAATCTTCTTTCTTTCACTTTGGACAAGCTGTTATGGCAGGAAGTATTGTTTGGTCCAGTTCTAGGGAATGCCCTGAGCGTTTGATGGACTTGATCCACAGAATGGTTCTTCCTGTAGTTGATGTCATATCCCTTAATAATCTCTTGTTTGCAGTGCTGATCAGTATGGGAGCAGATTTATCCAACAGAAACTTGAAACAGCGACCATAGAAGAGAAAAACATGGTTTATCAGGAGATCATGGTGCATGCTCTTAACCTGATGACAGATGTGTTTGGTAATTATGTTATTCAAAAGGTAAGTAGTATAATTCTTTCCCGTTGCATCTACCCCTTAGTCATGCTTCCAAAATATATCACAGGTCTTATAACTAAAAGAACAAATACTGTAATTTGTAACAGTTCTTTGAGCATGGACTTGCATCTCAGAGGAGAGAACTCACCGGCAAATTATTTGGACATGTATTATCGCTTAGCCTTCAGATGTATGGATGTCGAGTAATTCAAAAGGTAGAGAATCCTTCAGATGGATTTAAGTTTTTACCATGGTCAGTTAAAATGGATTGCCTAATCACATAATCTTTGTACTGTTCTTCAGGCCATAGAAGTTGTTGATTTAGACCAGAAAATAAATATGGTTCAAGAGCTTGATGGGCACATCATGCGTTGTGTTCGTGATCAGAATGGAAACCACGTTATCCAGAAGTGCATCGAATGCATTCCTGAAGATGCTATTGATTTTATTGTCTCAACATTCTTTGATCAGGTGGTGACCCTCTCCACACATCCATATGGTTGTCGTGTGATACAGGTGGGAACCTGCTTGCTGATTGTTAAGTTATTTTATTTATTTATTTTTGATTGAGAACGAAGCACTGCAGAGATTATAACAGTCTTGGCTTTAATGTGGCAGAGAGTGTTGGAGCATTGCAAAGACCAGAATACACAGAGTAAAGTCATGGATGAGATCTTAGGATCTGTCAGCATGCTCGCACAAGATCAGTATGGAAATTATGTGGTTCAGGTCTCTTTATCTGTCCCCACTTCAAATATTATAGTTCTGTTGGTTAATCTGATTGTTATTTTGGTCTTTCCTTGTGCGATTTTTCAGAGACCTGAGGTAATCTTTGGTTTTACTGTGCTGTGTGCTCACATGTGGATTCTGATATCTTCTTAGATTCTCCTTAGTTGGCTCGGCCTCGGATTATGAGTTTCCTAGGCATTTTGACCCCACCTTTCCTGAGATTCCAAGGACCTAAACTAAATTGAACCCGTTTTGAGTATTTTATTACTAACTGTGATATTTCAGTTCAATCGACCTGGTTAACTTCTGAGTCTATCTGAGTTTCCTTAACATAATCTTCAGTCAAATATGTTTTCAGTAGATTGTGATACTTTTTCAAGTTTCTGCACTTCTTATTTCTATTGCTAGCACCCAAGTGTCCATGCACGTAATTGTTAGAGGTACCCGTGTATTCTCACGTGTAATTGTTAGAGCTTGTCTTTCCCTCATTGACTTTACTTCTACTCTTCATCTAAACAGCATGTACTCGAGCATGGGAAACCACACGAGCGATCTGCTATTATCAAGGAGTTGACTGGGAACATAGTTGAGATGAGTCAACAGAAATTTGCATCAAACGTCGTGGAGAAGTGCTTGGCATTTGGTAGTGCTGCTGAGCGCCAGCTTATGGTAGATGAGATGCTTGGAACAACCGATGAGAATGAGCCTCTTCAGGTTTGCTGTATCTGCATGCCCTGTACCTTAAAGAAATTTAACTTGAGGAAAGCCCAAGTGAAATATCATGAGGACTTAATACATTTTCAAAACGAGGAGGAAACAATTGACCATTTGCAATAAATTTGCTAATCTTGAACATCTTGATCTTGATGCTGACCACTAGTGATTTCTCTGTGCATGTAGGCAATGATGAAAGATCAGTTTGGGAATTATGTTGTTCAGAAAGTGCTGGAGACATGTGATGATCGTCAGAGAGAGTTGATTCTTTCTCGGATCAAAGTTCACCTAACTGCCCTGAAGAAATACACTTATGGAAAGCATATCGTAGCCCGTGTAGAGAAGCTTGTTGCTGCTGGGGGTAATTATCTATACGCATACAAACGCTCAGACAGCAGAAACGAGCTGACTCTTCTAATTGGCTTTTCTGTTTCCTTGTGTGCAGAAAGAAGAATGGCTGCTCAATCTCTGAACACTGTAGGGAGTTAATAGGAAAGGAAATCGAGTTTGTACAGCTAACTGAGGTTGAGCTGAACATGAGCTTCCTCTTCCTGTTTTCTCTTCCTTCGTGAGTTGTGGCTCTTACCTTGTATCTTTTAGAAGAAAGTATGAGCCAGTCGATAATAAAGTCGGTGCTTTTAGTGTATGGAGAACTGTAAATTATTGTAGTTTCAGTTGATATACGTATAAAAATTGAGCGGAGACAAGGTGCTGGTGTTGAATGTGCGCATTTTTCAAGTGTAAAGAAAATTACGTAAGGTGGGGCGAGGCTGTACAAAAGGTTTGCCATGTGGAGAGCTGTTAATATGTTAGGCACGGCAGAAATTTTCTATAAAGTATTGAAATGACATTTTCCTTTCATGACATTTTTTTCGGAGTACGATTTTGTTATTCCCTTGTTTATATGATATCAGATGCTAGTTTTGCCGTGTTCTGTCTATGCCTAATAGCCTATACTGCTCATCATCGAAAGATTCCGAGGATTGGTTTCTCAAATTGTGGATAGATGATATGTGCATCTTGATAATGAAGAAGTCAGAAACTGTTAAATACGAGTGAATATTGATCTAAAGCTTGCAGAATGGGAAAAATGTTGCTGCAGGTGTTCCGCATAGCTAGCTGATCTTTTGGTGGCTCGTTAGTTTCCAGGATAAAAAGCATTCTTGTTGCCATTTTTGTCAATTTTCGAACTAATGTGAAACCTCGGCTTCCTGCCGAATATAGGCCTTGGCTTATGATCATATAAATGAAAATGGGTTTTCCGACCCGTCCGTTGGGAATTCTATCCTAGCTAAGTCATCTCTTGATTTGTTTACGCACAAGCCAATGGAGGATCACTAGAAGATACGAGATTGACTCTAGATAGGTCTACGACAAGCTTGCAGATCTTCAAGCTCGAATCTTGATGTTTCTATGACGAACTTACGGGTCAATGCTCGACTAAGTAGCTCGATTGGGAATGAATACACTATGCCAAGTCTTCGATGGATAATCTCCACCTCCAAATCTAATATGAACAAACAAAATCCGCTGATCTAATTAGAGAAGATCAGATCCATAGCATAGATACTTCCGTTGTGGGTGTGTGTCTATAACTCAGAAAGGAAATTGGTCACTTTCCGACTGCCATGAGCAAAAATCAAGCCAGTGAGGGAGATGAGTGTACAAGTAAATCATTACGAACAACTCCTTTCAAACACGAAAGGAGTCCTTACGAATCCAGACCTCACTGTATAACTATGCCGAAGATACCTCAATTTTAAGTCAAGGAAATATCTAATCCCTAACCACCCTGGAAAAGACCTCAAGGGATCCACAAAAACTTGTGTACCAGTTATTCCTAGCCAAGATTGAATTCCCATCAAAAGGAAAACAGAAAAGCACATCAAAATCTTTCTCCAAACCGAAGGAACACCGATCCAGTGCCAGAGTTGTGATCGACAGCATATTCTGCTCGTACCAGCCCGAACTTGAGTCCAAACCCATAAGACGAGCCATGGCCCAAGCGCCGGTAGACCTCTGTTGGGTTCCCTTTCACAAGTTTTGAACTTCCCAGGTCATTCCCATGTTCCGCAAATACGTACATGTGGGTGTTCCTCACAGGTACCCTGAGCTCAGCCGCAAGCTGCAGGTGGCAATTTGAGAGGTTAACTAATTACACCACAGTTCTAGATCGGGTCTCATCTCATGCCTTTACATGTTTAAGACAAGTCATTCCACACATGGAATAGTAGCACTAGTGCTACATAGCCATATGAAGAAGAAAACTGAAACTAATGTTAGAGCATACATGTAGAATAGGATTGTTTCATATGGCGAATATGTTGAATTTCCTATTTCCTTTCATTTTGCTCGTACCAAAGTGCATAAAATGCTGAGGCCAAAAAAGAAAAAAAAACACACACACAAGTAAATCATATTTCATGCAGGAGTCTATCGTACCTCGAGTATATTTCTAGCTGCACCCAACTCGCCCATATTGTAACCCCTAACTGAGTAGGGACCTCCAAGAGTGAAAGCATCATAACTTGGGAGGTCCCCTATACAGCCCCCGTAATGGCCATGAAGAACCAGGACAGGGGGTGGCGGTTTGCCAGCACCTTCCTCGACTTGCTTTAACTGGAAAAATCCCGTACAGGTAAGCTGGTGGCGGTTAAAGAATGGGAATTTGCTCCCAATGCCTAGGCCTTGGTCCAGCTGCAAAGTACAAGAACATATTAGAAAGAAAGAAATCTGACCTGTGAGACATGAAAATCGAGCAACCAATAGATGCATCAACTCTAATATGCGATAGAATAATTTTACAAACATCTTTGACTGGTAAAAGAATGAGGCAAATGAAAACCCCACCTGAAACACATTCCTTTGACCAACAATGGCACCATTAACATACTTGGTGTTGTCACGAGTGATGTTTGCTTGTAAGAATGCCATTCGATCGATACCAGTCCCACTGAGGGTCGTTGGGGGTCCATCTGCACTGATTCCCCCACTCGGCAACACTCTCTGGCCGGTAGGAGAGATGTGGCTGCCCTCATCACGAGTCGTCACCTCTTCCATCACAAGCCCATAAGTGAATTTGCTTTGACGGGTGAAGTTCTGAGGAAAACACACAAGCTTGTCACGATGAGGCCAAAAAACAAAATATCATGGGTTTTTGAAAATCAAGATGAAAAGGCTCAACAAATCACCTCCGTTATATTGGCTTTAAGTCCAGCTCGATCAACCCATATTGGGGGTACTTCATCAACACCAGGCCCCCCTGTAAAGACCGGACTCAGTTTCCTGCTATTAAAGCAGCTCGCACGAAGTGTACGATTCCTTGGATTGTAGACACCATCGAGATATGGATGAACATACTCGAGCTTAAAAGCAAGATCATCCTATTGAGGGAAAAAAAGAAAAAAAAAACATAAAATAAGCCACAAAACAGTTAAACAAGTATTATGAAGATAGCCATTAAGTTAGACGCATTAAGATTAGCTTACTTGAGGGTTTAAGAAGTTGCTGGTTGTCACTGAACCAAGAATAGATCTGTTGAGCCCTTTGATATTTTTGTGCTCGAAGGAAACAGTTCCTCCAGGCTGAAGCGAAGCCTGGACAAGTAATGTATGAGAAGCAAAATGAGCACACAATAATCAATTTCACAAGGAAGCCCCAAATGTGTGCAAGATTTTACCAACGTGGGGCGCCCTCCACGTCCAGGGACAATACTCCATTCTGTGCTAACTTCAGCCTGTTTCTGTTCGAGCTCCTTAAGTTTAATCTCGACAATAATGCCTCCCTCGTTCTTCTCATCAGGCCGTGGGTTCACTTCTATGTTCGAAAACAGAGCTAGAGAGTTTATGTTCCTGAGAGCTTGTTTCCCAGCTTCTATGTTGAAAACATGGCCTTGCCGAAGCTGTTAAGCCATTCGTGCATGGAATCACAGATAATCAAGTTACTAACACAAAGGACATACTATAGTAAACTTGTGGATAATCTAAACATGTCAAGGCAGAATCATACATTTGCAAGTAATCAATATCAGACATTACGAAAATTTTACCTGTTTGGGCAATTCTCTTCTAATCACAGGCAACTGCGTGTTCCCTTCGACGACATTGCCAAGCTTGTCCTGGAACTGGATCATGAGCTGGGTAATGTCTCCTTCCACCACCTCGCACACGACTTCCTTAGTATTCAAATTGCCAAAATTCACAACTTGAGCACAGGCATACCCTTCATCATGGTACCATTTCTGGACCCTATCCCTGATCTTCTGCAGCAACCTCGCGCTCACCTTGCCCTGCTCCCTTAACATCTGCAGAATCTCCCTGTGCACAGGACCCGGCAAAAGACAGGGTCTCGCCCTATCGATTCTCCTCCGATAGTCCTTCTCTTGGCTCCTATTGAATTGATAGAATAGAACGCGTATCACAAAATCGAAAGACAAAACACCAAGGCTCCATTCGGTTAAGCATTAGATCGAATTGAGAAAGCGTGGCAGCACCTGTAGTACTCGAGTTTCTCCTTGTCAGTCATGTCGGGATCCATCTCAATTGGCTTTGACTGAGCCATCAAGCCCACATTGATGCACCGGAACTTGTCAGCAGACTGCCAAGTGCTCTCGGTGAAGGAGATGGTGAGGTTCAGAGTCCCATCGGGGTTCGTCTTGCCCTCCATGTCGACCTTCTCGAACATCCCACAGGTGGCCAGTGTCTCGAGCTCCTTTTGCAGCTGAGCCTTGGTGTAGACGCCCCCGGGCCGAAGAGACACCATCTCGAAGAACGAATCCTCAGTGCCGACGGTAGCCCACCTCCTCCTATCGAAGAACAAGATCTCAGAGAGCTTGTACTTCTTGAACCCGCTGAGCTTGTTGAGCTGGACGACAATGTTGGCAGGCAGGCCGTGGGAGTCCCACTCCTGGTTCTGTGGCTCGTCGGCGATAGCAGGCGCGGCGGAGAAAATCCTCTGCCAGAATCCACCTCCGCCAGAATCCCCACCACCCCCATCCCCCCATCCACCTCCGCCGCCCCCGGAGCCGGGGGGGTTGGCGCCTCCACCGGAGAGCTCAATGGGGGAGAAATGGAGGAGGATGGAGAATGAGGCGGCAGCAACGGCGGTGGCGGAAAAAGGTTTCTTGAGGGCGGTGAAGATGGTGGTGGGGTTTAGGGTTTTGGGGGAATCGGAGGTGGGGTTGCTCGAGGGAAGGCTGCATTTGACAGAGGGAACGAATTTAGGGTTCTGGGAGGATGACGACGACGGAAGTCTGCGGCGGGACGTGAGGGAGTGGGCGAGGGCGGGGCTGAGGAGGTGGTTGGAGGCGGCGAATGACGGCATTCTTCCACTCTCTCTCTGTCTCTCTGTCTCTCTCTCTCTCACTGGCTGATTGAGAGAGAAGAAGATAAGGGGGGGGAGAGAGACAGAGAGAGGGTTTAGTGCTTTGGGCTAACGGGAGTTTGCGGACAAATCTAAGCAAAATGCAAAATTGGGCCTTGAGGTTCGGCTGATTGTGTTAATTGCAGTGAACCCCCTAAACTATTCGAGCGGTTCGACAATGCTCCGCAGGGTCGTGCTTATCGCTATCGTGTTCCCAAGTCACTCCAATAGTCTAGACGTATTCGGCTCCTTCGTAGTCCTGGTCTTGGTGTGATTCACTAGGTTGAGAGTGTGTACTGGAGTTTTTTTTTTTTTGGATAAATGGTAGAGACTTTCATTAATCAAAATGATTTACATCAAGAGACCATTTATCCTGTACATCATCACCAACATCAAAGGACTCCCAGTCTACACCCCAAAAGAAAATTGATTAACTATTAGCACTATCAAGAGGGTAAAAGATGTGATGGACTATGACAGAGTTTACAATTTTGTGAGAGAATCGGGGGAGTACATATAACTTTGCTTTTACGTCTGCAAAGATCTTTCGAACCATAGCCGCTGTAGATGAGGTTTGTCCTTGATAGATTCTAGCGTTCCTCTCTCGCCATATGCTGTAAATGTAGTGTGTCCAAAGTAACTTTAGGCAAATCACATCAAGCTTCTTGCCTCGAAGAGAGGATATCCAACGAAATTCCGTACTCCAGCATACTTGTGTTCGGTGTAAGCCGATTCGAGCCAACAAACTTCTCCAAATTCCTTGGGTGACTGGACAATCAAAAAAGAGATGGTCGCGAGTCTCCCACTGCATATGACAGAAATTACATTCAGTTGCTTGAAGCTGAATCCCCCATTTGAAAAGACGATCCTTCGTCGCTAATATGTTGTGAATACAGAGCCAACTAATAAAAGAAGAACGAGGAAAGTGCCCATCAAACCAAATTGCATTGCTCCATTCAATTCTTGGACTGCTGGGCCTTAAACACTTCCAGGCATTAGCAAGAGAATATTGCCCCGATTTGTGAAGAGACCATAAAACTCTATCCTGGTTGGAAGGTTCGAGATTAGCGGCCATGTCTCGGATCAAAGAGGCTTGTGGGTCAGAGCTCCTCGGCCAATGCCAATGGCCTTCCGTTAGGACAGCGCTAATATTTACATGCTCACTAAGAGAAGGGAAGCATTGAAGTCCTCTGCAGCAAAATTTGATCAAAGGACCGACTGGAAGCCAAGTATCATGCCAAAATGAGACTGTTGTGCCAGAGCCAACTTCACAACTAACATAAGGAAACATCAGAGGTCTAAGTTGCATTAGTTTCCTCCAATTCCATGAGCAATCTCCAGGTATACGTAAAGACCAAAGACTTCGGCCTTTTGTTAAGTGCTTCTTGGCCCACGCAACCCAAAGGGACCCTGAACTCGCTAGGAGAGACCATAAGTTTTTCAGCACACAAACCTTGTTCCACAAACTTAAATCTTTGATGCCGAGGCCTCCCTCAGCTTTGGGAAGACAAACGGTCTCCCAACTGATTTTGCCCCTACCTGTGTGTTGTTCGAGACCTTTCCAGAGGAATGATCGACATTTCTGATGCACTAGCTTTACAACTTGTTTTGGAAGAATGAAGTGGGAGCACCAGTAACTGGCCATACTAAAGAGGACAGAGTTGATCAATTGCAATCTACCTGCATAAGACAGGTGCTTCACAGACCAACTCTTGATTCTTTTCACAATTCTCTCAGTTAGGGCTTCACAATTCCTTGAAGAGAGTTTCCCAGATATAAGGGGGAGACCTAAATAACGCACAGGGAGCACACCTCTTTTAAAACCTGACCAAGTCATCAGATCAAGCACAGATTCCCCAGAGATGCCTCCCGTAAATATTTCAGACTTTTCAGGGTTCAACTTCAAGCCAGACCAATGATAAAATGTGTTCAACAGATCAAGAATGGCAGCAATGGACGTCTTAGAACCATTTGTGAATAGCAGCAAATCATCCGCAAAGCATAGATGGGTTAATTGAAGTGACTTACATCTAGGATGATAGCCAACTTTACCTTCAGCTGCAGCCGAATCCATAAGCTGTGAGAATACCTCCATGGCAATGACGAAAAGAAATGGGGATAGTGGGTCACCCTGTCTAACTCCTCGTTGGCCTGGGAAGTATCCTGCTAAGGATCCGTTAATAGCCACAGAAAAATAAGGCGAGGTGATGCAACCTTTAATCCACCAGAGAAAAATGGGAGGAAATCCCATGGCTTCCAAACTGTTGAGAATGAAATCCCAACTTAAAGAGTCAAAGGCCTTCATAAGATCTATCTTTATAGCACATCAAGGGGATACTCCTTGCCTGTGGTAGTTTCTCACAAGCTCATGGGCAAGTAAAACATTATCCGAAATTCTCCTTCCTTGCACAAAAGCTGTTTGATTTAAGCTGATAATATCAGGGAGTACTTCTTTCAATCTATTGGCAAGCACCTTAGTAATGCATTTGTAAACTACATTACAGCACGATATAGGCCGAAAATCTTTCATGCAATCAGCTTTCTCCTTCTTTGGAACTAAGACAATAATAGTTGAGTTTACCTCCCTTCGAAGCTTTCCTGAGGAGAAGAAGTGCTGCACAGCTTTAGTGAAGTCATGTTGAACGATGTGCCAGGCATGCTTAAAGAAAAAAGCTGTGAAACCATCCGGGCCCGGTGACTTGTCATTACCCATCGAGAATAAGGCTTCTTTGATCTCAGCATCCGCTATAGGAGACAGGAGCATCTGATATTTGGAAGCGGGCACTTTCCTCTTGAAGATGGAGGAAAGCATAGAGGCCGAGACTCCCCTGATATAGTCATCCTTCCTCCCAATAAGACCCTAATAGAAATTCACTGCTTCAGCTTTAATTGCCTGCACTCCTTCTAATTTGGCACCCGAAGTGGAGTATAGGACTCGTATAGTGGATTTTGCATTTCTGCCTTTTACTGCTTTGTGAAAGAATGAGGTGTTTTGATCTCCTGCTTTTAGCCATGCCACCCGAGATTTCTGTTTCAGGAGCTTCTCCTCCTTGTCAAGTGCTGCTAGTAGCTTTACCCTCAAGTACATTTCCTTCTTGATAGATTCTGGAGATTCGCAAGCGCTTTCCATCAATGTAGCTTGAGCCTGAGCAAGTTCATTCTGTAGGTCCGTGACCTGTGTGTGCACATTCCCAAATTTAGATATGTTGAAATCCTTGAGTTGCATCTTGAGGAATCTCAACTTCTTGTAAAGCACAACCATTGGGATACCCTCTTGAGTCTTGGACCAGACTCTCTCAACCAGTGCCATATACCCCGAGTGTTCAATCCAGAAGTGAAAAAATTTGAATGGCTTAGGACCTGCGTTCTCCTTTTCTCCAAATTTCAATAAAGCTGGGCAGTGGTCGGAGATACCAGGGGGAAGGAATTCTACAGTTGAAGCTATGTCCCCTTGAAACCATTTTTCATTTACTAAGACTCTGTCGATCTTCCTAACTTGGAATCCCTCTTGTCGTTTATTACTCCACGTAAAGTAACAACCAATAGAAGTGTGGTCTATGAGCTCAGCTGCATTCATGAAATCAGAGAAATCTCTCATGCTTTGGTCGATGACCACCTCTCTCCCAACAGCTTTAACCTCCTCAGTACCCTTGACCGCATTGAAATCCCCCATCAATACCCAGCTGTGTCTCATGTTTACAGCCAATGCTTGCAAATCCTGCCATAGCACCCGTCTCTCCAGCATATTGTTTGAAGCATAAACAAAGGTTATTGCAGTCCAACCAACTCCTTTGGGCACATTAAAAAGGAGGTGAATAAATTGGTTGGATTTACCGAGTAATTGCACTTGTAAATCCTCCCGTACCATTATCCAAAGTCTTTCAGTACTAGCAAACTGGTAATTTTCAAAAAGAGACCAACCTTTCCATCCATCAACTATTTTTTTACAATTTATCTCCTTAACACGTGTTTCAATAATAGCAAAAATTCCTAAATCATACTCCTGGACAAATTTATATGCCATTTTCTGTTTGAGAGGATCGTTTAGCCCTCTAACATTCCATGAAGCTACAAACATTAATTTATTTTGGAGGTTTACCTCCTTTACTCGACCTTGACTTCCTTGTGCCCTGCACTTTCAAGACTACTTGAGCGACTCCCTTCGATGCACTTCTTGGAAGGCGTTTTCCCCCAAGCTGAACTTCCTTTGTAGATGCATTTGCCCATTCGTCTACAGAGCTGGAAGCATTTTCTTGGCCTTCCACCTCCTCAGCAAGGTCAGCAAAGGTTTGCTTTTTTGTAAGAACTTGATTCCTTCCTCTGGATAAGTCTTCACTCAGCGTTCCTTGGGCTTTATCTTTCTGAACAGAGCTGCTAGCATTGAAGATGTTTGTCACAGTGACAGGGGACTTCTCGGCAACCAAGTGTGCAGGGTGTGTAGCGGGTTCCACTGCAGGACAGCTCCTCGCATCAGGTTTGGAGACAGCAGACTGTCCTGCGGGGAGCTCGTCTCAGCAGATTCAGTAGATTCAAGTGCATTAGGGGTCATCAAACCAGCTTCCAGTGGCCTTTCTGCTGCGTTATTGCAACGATGACCAAAAGCTTTGCAGCGATCACATTTTTCTGGCAACCAAGGAACATCCACCAGCACATTAACCGTGTAATTATCACCCAAGTCGACAGTCAGAAACTCAGGAATTTCTTTCTCAACCTCCACCTCGATACAAACCTTTGCATAGTCCAACCTAGAACGAAGGGCAGTAGCCCTGTCCATATACAATGGTTTACCAATGGCACTCACTAAGTAGCTGATGCCTTTGGGATGGAAGTATTGGAGGGGAATTTTCCTCAGCTGCACCCAAATAGGCATTTTCCTCATGTTTAGAACCTCCTCAGTGAACTGAGGACTCCATTTCTGCAACACTAGGTACTTCCTCTCCACATGCCATGGCCCCGATTCTAAGACCCATGTCATTACCTCTTCGTTCAGGAATTGAAACACAAACAGTGAACCCATAGTGCTCACAGTTACCCTCCCTTGTTTCCCCCATAAACCATTCGCAACCGAGGCAACCTTCCCAAATTCGGGAGCTTTGCCCATAAAACTTCCTACTAGCGTGTGGCACCACTGATCGACTCCAAATTGCAGAAATTCTGAAGGAGGTTTCAAATTGCAGAAATTCCTACTAGCGTGTACTGGAGTTTTGACTGCAGAGGAGACATTTTTTCCGCTTGAGTCGATGCTCCGGTTGTGGCCGAATCGAACCGTTAGGAAGATGCTTCAGTGTTTTTGCACTTGAAATTACTCAGTTTCGACTGTTGGAAACGCCTACAGGCGACAACTAACTTTCGGCTGGAAGTGGCAACTGAACCATGAATTGGGAGAAGATCATCTGCAGGTATTATTGCCATCAACGTTGCATGGCTCGGACATGATTCTTCTCGTAAATCTCGACTTTCTGCAGTAAGATCTCAATCCATCCCTGCGAAGTATAGTAAATGACAAAGCTTGAAAGCTTGGAAACATGTGACATTTCATTCATGTTTCTTTCATATTTGGTTCTTCGAGGGAAGGTGATTTTTTTGAAGGAAAGTCGAGGCGAGAGCGCTCTGGGTTGGAGCAAAGGCATGATGAAATCGGGATTCTCGGATTCATTTCGCGAGTTGAAAGAGACTTGTGTTTCAGAATGATTTATTATGGTTTAGGAATTAACCTGCTGCAGCAGAAGGAAAGAAAGAATTTCATCAATGAAGAACAGAGAGATTCGGCGGAACTAAAATAAGACGATCATAGTTGCAAATTCAGTCAATATAGAAACACCTTTCAACAACAATTCTCCATCCCCCTTGCTGATATGATATCACAACCTTCTGGACCTTTTGGCATTGCCAAAATTTGTAATCACAAAAGAGAAGAAACGGAAAAGAAGGGCCTCTAATTCGACTAAAACTGGAAGACGTCCAACGGCACGTTCAAACACCGATGGTCGGTACGACATTTGAATTCCTTAGTTGGGTTTGTTGTTGAAGAAAGTTCCTCTCTCCATGGCGTCCTTGTTGGCATCTCCAAGGGCCGCCTCGCTCAAGTACTTGTCGGCCAGCTGGACTCTCTTGACGTTCTCCTGCTCCTGGACGAGCATGTTCCCGTACTCGAGCAGCTTCTCGAGGGTCATCTTAGGCTGCTCGAAGGTTGGTGGGCCCTCCTTGGAGTTCACGAGCTTCTTCCCGATCGTATCGACTCCCACACCCGAGATCCACTTCCTCACCTCGTCGTCATACACCCGAGCCCTCAGGGCACCAAAGAAATCTGCATTCGGTGAGAGTTCAGTGTGATTTGAAGCTGTTGAACTTTTAGATAAGCTCATAAGTCATCGTTCAAGATTTGTGGACTTACCAATGGATTGTCCGGGGAAAGTGTCAACGAGTTTGACGATCTCTTCCTCGGGGACGTTGTCGCTCTTGAAGATACCAGTGCAGACACCAATACGGTCCTCACGGGTTGGTGCCCAGTAGAACTTCTCCATACGACCGTCACGGATCAGAGGGGCGTACAGAGTGGAGAAGTCGTTACCAGTGACGATGATAGGGACACGGGGGTTCTCCTCCTTGTTGTACATACCAGGGAGCTGGACGTTGGTCGGGTTATCGGCAATGTTCATGAGGGTGGCGTTCACCATCTGGTTGTTCACGGTGTACTGGGTGGTCCCACCGAGACGACCCGCACCAGCGTCGAGATCATTGATGAAGAGGCAGGCCATCTTACCCTTCTTGATGATGTCAGCAGCCTCACGGTACCTCTGTCGGATCAACTTAGCAGGCTCTCCGGCATTCCCGCTCTCGAGCTCTCCAGCACTCATCATGATCGCGCTGAAAGTTCAATATTGTGTCAAAGTTATTAAAACAGTGTACTCGAAGTTTTGAAACAGATATCTACTTGTGCTAAACACGCTTAATAACTTTGCGTTCAAGAAGAAAAAAACTGGAAAGTCCCGGTTTTCTGAAACCAAGCTATGTGTTTCATTTCACGGCCTCGATGGAGAAAACTGGAACTCACTTGATGCCCATCTTGGCGAACACGAGCTCGCACTGGAAGGATTTTCCCTGACCTTTGCCTCCCCATATACCTAGAATGAGAGGAACCTGCAGACAAAGCAAAAGGATACATTCTGAACCTCCAAACTCGATTGATCACTGAAAATTAAAGTTCATGTGTTTCTCTAGGTTGGGTGTGGATATGAACCTTGATGTTGGGGAGGGTCATGTAGTTCTTGGTAATGTGAACCACGAGCTTGTCCATGAAAGCCGGGGCAATGTAGAACCCGTCCATGTTGTTGTCCAAGCTGTATCTGCAAGATACAATGTAGTTTGCAAGATCAACAGAAATAGTAACAACACTACTGTACTTCGAGAATCTATGTTTGCCTTCAATCGTCGATCCTACATTAGAAACGTTTGTTGCATTAATCTACAGCTCTTTTTTTTTTTCCGTTTTAACTAAATACCGAGAAATCACTTGCCAGCTGATCTACAAGCTCGCTAACACATGGCATGATGTCACGAGGCCTTGGAGATACGACCAAGCTCGAATATCTTATGAAATTTTGTAATACATATGATCTGAAAACTCTCATTTCAGCTATTCAGCTTCTGACAGTTTTGGCCTGATCGACACAGACAGGACTTCCACAGGCAAAAATGACTCTGAAACAGATCGATGACTCTAATTTACCCAGAAAATCAGGGGAACAAGCACACAACATGTAGGCTACTGCTGTAATTGCTTCTTACCGTTCTTCTGTTCCATTCTTTTCTATCATTCCTCCGTGTAACATGAATGAAAACGCGACGTAAGATTGCCATTGTTGAACTTACTGTCGGAGACCCGTGCTGAGGTACTCGTAGGAGCTCATGACGGCGTAGTGGGTCCCAGCGTCTTGCGGTGCCTGGAAGAGGGAGTCCACCATACCCTTTCCTCGGGTGATGTCCTGCTGGTCATCGGACATGTCGTAGGCGAGGCCCTTCCACCTGTCCTTGTCGGTCTGCTCGTCCTCATCAATCTCTGCTGCAACAACCTTGAAGTTGCTGAATGAGGCCTTCGGGGCCACGAACCTCGAGTTCACCTTCTTCAGACCTTTGCCCAGGAATACCGAGCTCGGGATGGAACCGCTGGAGCCGGCATTGTTCAAGCTCAACTGCACAGACAAAAAAAAAAAGCTCCTTACCTAACTGCTGACATGATTCAAGAAAACGAACGGCAACAACAACAGAGTTCACTGCAACCGAACTATACCGGAGTCTTAACTGTTCCGATGGTGAAGACAGTGGAGGCCATTGCTTGAGGCTGACTGGGGGAAGGAGCCAAGAGTCTTCAGTCTCTCACGGCTTCCAGCTCAGTTGCTGATGAGAGTTCTGGTGCAGCCTTCTGTGCGTGTGTGTCTGGTAATAAAGGTGGGCAACCTCCGAGTGTGCCCAAATTAGACAACTTGTGGTGAGGCTTGCCAAATCCTCGGCCTCCACACAGTCAGGATTTGGTTGGCTGCCACGTGGCGCTCTATGGTGCCTCCCTCTCTGAGGCCAGATGGGTACAAAAATCTTGAAAAAGAGGTTGCTCTGCTTCTTGCCCCAGTGACCCTTCTTGAGGTCGGGGCTCAAAGGTTGCTCCTTGGCCACTTAAATTTGGTTCATTTTCTTGATAGGCTGTGCATTAAAATTGAGCTTTTATTTTAGTGGTCGTCTTGTTCCCTCCCTTCACCTTCCATAATAATACTAACATAAGAACTAAGAGGATCTGATAAGGAAGTGTAAGGTCTGGGATGGTTCGTGATGTGTGAATGCCATGCCAGGATGAATCGAGGACCTGAAGCATCAAAGGAAAAAATCTATGTAAAGGACAAACCTTCTTGAAGTTGTATTGCTAAGAAACTCAATTATTTCAATTTGCTCGGAATAACCTTTATCTTTTAACAAATTTGAAACACCAAACTATTGAAAAAAAGGTCTCAGTGTCTTAATAATGAATTCGAAATGAGAAATCCTCACGCCTTGACAGAAAGGTCTCCCGACCAAGCTGCTGCAGAACTCGCTGAAGGATTCTCAGTTTCGCCATTTCTGGCTTGGAATCTCTTTGATACAAACTTTTCGGGGAAAAAAATGGCTTAGAACAGAACGGAACACATATCATGTCTCTATATCTCTAGGAATTACAGGGAAGGTGCCATATATACTCGCACATCTGGAAGTTTTAAGTCTACTCGAGTATTACGTGAATTTACATGAACCGTAATTTTTACAAACAGATGTCTCGAAGAAGAAACCAGTTGCCGAGACTGTCTGCTCTGTTTTCACTCGACCAATACTGATAAAACGAGTACCGTATGAAACTGAACATAGTGAGATTGCTGGAAGGAGCTCTTCCAATCTAATACCCACATGAGATACGCCATTCAGACACTTGTTCGAGATTTTTGTAGATCCGAGAACTCACGTTAGATTATTTTGTGCTCTTCCACTTTTCACTTGAGGATTTTGGACTCGATTTCTTCCAAGCTCAGCCCTTTAGTCTCCGGGACGAGAAGTACTACGAATAAGAGTGACACCAGAGCAATGGCACCGAACAAGAGGAAAACATTTTCAGCTCCCAGCGCTTCCTGCAAAATCAAAAGACAATGCACAGCATCATTTCACAAGGATTCTAGAGAAAACCGAGATCACGGGAGAAGGATTGAGCTGAAAACCATATTACACCTTCAGTGGAAAGAATGCAAAGGTCACAATTGCATTGGAACCGAAATTTGTAAGAACCGCTAGACTGATTCCCCGCCCACGCGTACGCAAAGGAAATATTTCCGACACCATGAGCCAGCTTATTGGCCCAAACGATATCTGAAAATCAACACAAAGATCACTTTATCTGTTAGAAAATATCCTCGTTAATCTAGTAGCCGCTCATCTTCTTAATGCAATAGGGGGAGAAACTACAAGCTGCGACCATTATTACAAGGAGGCACGGTAATTACCTGATAGCAGCCAACATATAGGAGCAATGCAGCAACAGCGACAAGGGGGAATCCTCCGAGAAACTTGTAATATGCAGAAAGCAGAAGTAATGAAGCAGCCTAAACAAGATTTTTGGCGACTTCGTTCAGGAACAGATCGACCTCAATGCGTGTGCTAATAAAGAATCATACGAAAATAACACTTACAATACCACCAACTCCTCCAATTAGCAAAGGTCTTCTCCCAAGATCATCAACCTTTAGAACTGCTATCCAAGTCATCAGCAACTGCAGAAGAATCAACAAGAAATGGAGTATAATCAGATGGAGGTAATATCTTGAGAGCCTGAAAAATTCACCATTTAGACTGTTCAGCAGATTAATGGAACGTGCCTTGAAAAGGCCAATTACAACAGAAAGTCGGGTGGCATCGGCAGCAGCAGAGAATCCTGCACTCTTATTGTAGTATGGAGCAAGATAGAGAGAACATTAGTTGCAGGGCATTTAACTTACACCAATGATATAACAAGATAAATATTAATATCTGATGCCTAGTACCTGAAGAATCGGGCCCGCATAATATAGAACACTCGGTTGGCCAGTTATCTGTCAGATCAATTCATTCATTATCCTCCAGTCATCAAACAACCGAGACCTGAAGCAAAGAGAAATGTACCTGCTGAAAAAGTACTAAGCCTCCACCAATCACGAAGGCCTTTAAACTCGGCCCCTGGAAAACTTCCAAGAAACTTCCCTCTGATTCCTCCTCAGCATATGCAGATTTTAACGAGACAAGGGTGTCCTCTATCTGCTTCTCAGAAACTCTGTCACCAGCAGGTCGGCCTCTTAGCTTGCTCAGGGCAAAGATGGCCTTCTCCTTGTACACTTGCAAGGGCACTTTTCCCTGAACTGCCCTAAGAAGTAGCCACCGAGGAGATGGTGAAAGGCTCCACATCCCCAGGCCCATCAGCAAGGCGACTGGGTTGCTGATCCCATACATGTATCGCCAACCTCCAACCATATCGATTGAAAAACTCCCCACAAAATACCCCAACTGAAACGAGATAGATCTTTTGTCAAGAGGTTTTTACAATTTGTTAAAGCAAACACCGTTGTTATGCTTTTCGGTTTTTTTTTTTTTTGAAAATAAGCTATATCACAGTAACAGGGTGCAGACTTTGGTTTCCACATCTTGTTGACCCCAAGATCCCGTTTATTTAGTCTAAATTTTCTCTTCTACTACTGATAAAAAAAAAAAGTCGATTCCATTAGAATTACCAGAATTCCAAGAACTATGAATAGTTCCTTCAATGATATAAGAGTCCCCCGAATCTGAGACGGGCAAGTTTCCGCAATATAGAGAGGAGCCCCATGCATGGCCTGCAAAAAAAGATTAGAACTGTCAGGTCTTAATTAGATTCAAGCATGAGAAATCTTCCACAAATACTAGTGAAATTTTCTCCAAGTATCTCACCAGGCCAATACCGAGTCCATACAATAGTCTTCCTATCAAGAGAACACTCAGACCTGGGGCAAATGCTGTGAGCAGACCACCAGTTGCATAGAGAACTGAGGCAATAATGAGCTCCCGCCTCCTCCCTTCACAGGATTTAGGCAATGGTTAGGCATCACAGATTAAGCCCCAGATTTCAGAATTGCAAACAAGAAGCAGGCAAGAGAGTACCAAGAAAATCCGCTATCGGGTAGACGAGAAGGGAACCCAAAAGAGCTCCATATAGAGAACCGCTAACCTATAAATGAATGAATCAAAAGCTTAAATCTGATTAAATGGAGAAGGAGCAAGTGGTGTGTGTTTTAAGACACTGAAACCGTACCACAAGACCAAGCTGAATAGCTGAAAGGTCGTACCAAGTAATGCCGCTGAGCTCAGGAGACTACAAAATCGTCAAATAACACCAAAAGAACTTGCATTTTACTATCGACACACCTTAAAAATATAATGATAACTAAATGCATGCACATGAAGATCATCATTTTTGTACCTGTAATGAAATGGTTGCCCCCGAGGTTGCGCCAATGTCATAACCAAATAACAACCCTCCCAGTGCTGGAAACAAGAACCTGAAGTTCCATACTGTCAGGTACAATTGTATTCCATTTGGCCCCTCAACGTTGTCTAATTAGACTAGTTTTACTAATTAAGTCTACCTTCAACGGAATTGCACATACTTCATATCACTCAGCTCATTAAGCTCTCAAGTCTCAACATCAAATCAAAGGGAAGGCAGAGAACAAAGAAGAACATACGGGAGGATAACAGATGACCAGGAGAATTCCTCTTGACTGGCCGAATTGGGCGAAACTGACTCGTCCTCCCCTCCTACTGAGCCGTACTCCCTCTGTGCAGCAACCTGCCAACAGAAACAAAATCAGAAAACTCCCACATCAAAATTTGCTCAGAAACAAATAGATAAAGCAGAAAGAGAGTCAAATGAGCTTAAAGGTTTACAGAGAACTGAGTTCTTGGACCAGGGAGAAGGGTAAAGATTGGATTTTTGGCTCTGAAATGGCTCCTATCGGTCAAGGGATGAGATGGGTCAACATGGGCAGTTGTGGAGGAGATGAAAGGCTGGTGCTTGGTGGGTTTGAGGAAAGCAGGGAACTGGGGATTAGGGCTCGAGCTAGAAGGCTTGAGCTTCAACAGAGTTTGGGCAGATGCACTGCAAGAGTAAGCCATTGCAGCAGAAGGCTGAGCTCTCTTGGAGAAGTGAAGGACGGATGATGAAGATCAGAGACGGTTAACAAAAAAAAGTAGTCTTCTTGTCTGTTGGTGGGCTGTGTCCTGTCCGGTTGTAATCCGCTCTGTGATGAGCGATATTTTCTTGATGAGTCTCCATTGAGTCACTGACAATTGGATACTCATTTTGGTTTAATCTCTTTTTTGCTCCCTAAAAGTTCTTATGTTTTCTCAATTTGGGACCTCAATTTCATCTCCTTTCTCAATTTTTTTTTCCGAGTAGTTCTTATCAAGTGCATCTCGATGTGCCACCACACCCGCGTGTTGGGCTTCAAAATAACAGGCTGGTCGAACTTGGGACGTCCGGAATCAAGATATCGGAAACCATGTAGACCCTGCCATCCATTTTTCCTAAACCTGGACTCCGATGGCTTTGTTCGTTCATGCTGTTGGTTCTGCAGGGCAAGTAGTAATAATATTCTGTTTTTACCGCGAACAGGATGCGTGCTCTTGGAGTTACACAAGAGGGGCATACAGACAACGTGATAATAAAAAGATCCATGGCTCGTTAATTAGTTACTGTCCAAACTCCAAGGAAGGGAGGATATGAGAGAGAGAGAGGGGAGGAAGAAACAGTCATGTAACTCCAACGCGTTTTTTGCTTAATTTTCTCCTGAAAATGAGGGAATTAGGAAGCAAAGAGCTAAAAAAAAAATTTGTTTTGTTGATTGTAAAATTATAAGAACGCTAGAAAAAATAACAGCCATAAGAGAGGACCCAACATCCTCAGTTATTTCCTATAAAAAAACATCATCAGTTATATCAGGAAAAAAATAAAAATAAAGAGAGAATTTATCTGTTTGCCATTGAACAAACTTTTCCCTTCTTTTAAGATTCGCGGAAGGATGTCTCATTTATTGATTCTGATCCTATACGCTTGTCTGCGTAAAAGTTATTCCATAAGGAAGACAAGTCCGTAGTTTTCCTAGGAATCGGTTCTCTTCCTGATCCTTAAGCAGAGGATTCCTAGGAAAACGTTTTCTTCCTGCATACACGATGGAGAACGTGAGATTGCTCAGGCTCTCCGGGAAGGACACCAAGTCCGTGAAGAAGAAGAATCCGGAGAAGATCCAGAAGAATGCTCCCGAGTCCGACCCTCACCTCGAACCCATTGCCACACACCACGCAACCCCCAGCTTGTTCATCCCTGCGAATCCCTCGAGCCCGACATGCTCATCGGTGATACCGTTACTGTCCCCTGTGTACATCCTAGGCCCTCCTCAGTTCCCAGAGAGTGAGGACTACAACAACGACCGGTCCCCTAGGATGGCCGGTAACAACCGCTCCCTAGGATGGCTGGGAACAACCGGTCCCCCAGGGCTAGCTGTAACGACCCATCGCCTAGAAGGGAGCGAGGCCTTGGTGACAAGAAGGCTCTCAGTGGTAAGAGACATCCAAGCCCGACCAAGTTGCACGACCCTACGGCAATGCTCACCATGTTTCAGTCGCGATGCGTGCTATAGTATCCTCGCGTGTGTATACTGGCATTCCGATCGGAACCTTCTTCTTCTTCTTTTTTCTTTTTCCTCCTCTCTCATTCCCCTCCAATCTTTGTCCATTCTACGTTGCCGCTGTGCAATTGACAAATCAAAACAGAGCGACCCATTTTTTGTATGCAAGAAAGATGAAAACACTGATGTCTCGTCCTTTGCTTACAACGAATGTCTCATGTTGTACATTAGTTATTTTGAATGACGGATTTCAGGATCGTTGTGTTTTTAGGCAATAGATTCCCAGACTCGGACAGTAGGTTAAGAAAGAATCATTGGTGAGACTATCTTTACTCAACCACGTCACTGGTGTGATCCGCTTCGACAAAGGCAGATTCCAATTGCAGATTCTGATTGTGGATTAATGGCATCCTGGTAGTTGCCGGGCCTAGCATGGAGAAAGAGTAGATTCATTTCCACAATCCCATGGTCCGGTTTCTTGCTTTCGAGCGACCAAGCATGACATTTAGCCTATAATCAACATATACCAACTTACACCCCATATGTCGACGACACACCTTGCGACCAGATACAAGGGCCTTTGCATCCTGATGATCAATTAAACCCTCGTATTAATCAAACAAATAAGTCATACAAGCCACACAAGGTTCACATTCATTTTTGTCAGGCAGGCATAGCTGCGACGCTGATGCAGACGGCAATGAGATCATATGAATGTTCCAAGTTAACGGGATAAAATGGATTATGTATTCCATAAGCCTTCCGGGGAGAACAAACAAAAATTAAATCCTCAATTAAAACATCCACTGTTTGTAAGGCCGAACATAGCTCTCTTCCCCATTTATATACAAGAAGCCCACCACATCACTGGCTCACGGTCTTTAAATAGTATCTCTCTCGTCCCTCGAATTCTCACACGAAAAGCTAATAATCTAATTATGGAGAAAAATTCGAAATAACACCCCCAATGCCATCTCTCTAGGCTTGCCCTTCCAGTCGGACCGATTCTGGCTAGCCAACAAAATCAAAAGTCGAACTCTCCTGTTGCCTGCAGGAAAAATGGCAATTGCCCAGACAATAAGAGACATGCACCGTCCACAGGCAGAGGCACATGAGAGGAAATCACAAATAACACAAAATATACACCCACCTTATTGAAAAGGATGTCCTTATTGTTTATGTGCATTATTCCGTCCTTCAGAGTGCACTTCCACCTGCTCTTTGTACGGGTCACCTGATCATGCAGCATATGTTTCTGGTCAAATGCTTAGCTCACAAACTGCTAACATAAAAGAAGAATGACTCCAGTGCCCCGTCATCATCACATGTCGAGGACTAGCGTTAAGTCATATAGGTAAGACTGCAAGGAAATTATAACTCAATCGCAGCTGTCTGCTCTAGTACGGGGATGCTATCCAAAAACGATGATCCGCTATCCCACATCATTCAATTAAGTTACAGCAGCTGGGGGGAAGCATGCCGGTCTGTCCCAGATCCAACATCCATGGGATCCTCGAAGAGACCAACATATCCTTGGCCTTTTTCGCAGGTCAAGGGCTTGAGGGCAAATTAGAACTAGTATGGCAATTACCTTGTCAAATTGGGCCAAAACTAAATGCTGAGTATTCAGCTCCTCCCCTTGGTCCACATCATCCAAATCATCATCATCGTTTTCATTGAGTGGCGGCTCATCATCGTCATCCTCATCCCCAACATCAGCATGAATTCCACCAGCAGGAGTACCTGCTTGTAGTTCTGGAAGAAAGAGAAGAATAATAAAACTGAAACTCAGAAGCCATGCACTGCAAGATGGGTGGGTTAGAACAATTATCAAGAACCGATAGGTTTATACCATTGGGAGCTGGTGTATTTGCAATGTTGTAGTCTTCGGTAACAACTCCTTGATAATTGTATATCTTCATACACAGGACACAAGAAGAAATTCAGTAATGAAGGGGAAAAAAATTGCTAGACATTCAAAATGCACGTGCACCACTGTTGCTACTTAAATGATACTTTTCACACACGACCAGATTGATTTTAACAAAAGATGGAGGGGAAAAAAAAAACAGAAGCAAGTAGAATTTTCATTACTAGAAAACTTAAATCATCAGTTTTACAGGAGGCAACACATGTGACTGACAACCATTGATAAAGCAACTCTACAAACAGTTTGAGTCATAGTTATGCCTTCTATATGCAACAGGATCTCAAAGTCTAATCCAGGGCAAGGTTATAGCATAAGGATAAATTGTTAATGACAAAGCCCACGCCAAGGAAAGCACGCCATCTCAAAAAAAAAAAAAACTCATTCATATATAAGTGCAATAAGGTCCTCCTGGCTTCTGATTCACCCCATATGTGAGTTCCTAAGCTCATTTCTTAAGCTAGATGTACATGAAGCACAAAACCCAATTACATACATTTGGTGTAGACAGCATTTCATCATAAGGATCAGGTATTGGTCCATCAACTTGGGGTATCTTCAATTTAGAACCCTTCTCAATGCTTAATGTGTTGGCAGCCTCAGGCCTGACCGGCAAAGGACTCTCCATCCCCTGAAAAATAATCAGGCAAAAGGTTTACGGCATGGAACAAAAAAGCATTATGAAGAGAAAACTGTGGTAATGCGCTAGCAAACGAAACGAGAACAGAAGATAAACCTGATATGCTTCAGGTGCAGGATCCACAGCACCATCTTGCTGCGGTATATGTTGTCCATTCTGATACTGACCAGAAAAGTCCTCACGTTTTCTCTTTCCAGAAGACACCGTGAAGAAATCCTGATCAGATTAATCTCATCAATCAGCAAACATCTGAGTTGATATAACCTTTCCAGGAAGACATGGGACAATACTTAAGAAAAGAATGCTTATCTACAGAGCATCTTCAAACACTACTGAGGTTCAAAATAATGTTAGTTATAGATACTGTTACCTGTGTCAATGGTTGGTGAGAGGTTCCTCTGTCTACCTCGTCCCGCCCTTCGACATATGCTATACAAATCCAATATGAATAATAGAGTTATTAATCTTAAAGCCTCAAGGGACTAATAAGCTTTGCTGCTCAAAATCACACTCACCAACGTTAACATCAACAGGGGTCCTCGGGGCCATCCAGGGAGAAGGAGGTTGCTGCCACAGGGCAACAAAATGTATTAGTAATTAGAACATCCAGAAGGGGATTTCCAGCTAAGTTGGTCTGGCTAGCACTGATTAGATGTCATGAGATACAAAATAAGAAACAAGTCACCTGCTTCCTGAGAATACTGCAGTCAAGAGAATATCTAAGAAAAGGCTTATCAGAGCCATATACCATAAAAACATTATGGATGGCTTATGCATACCATGTATGGATTAGGTCTTCCAGCTTTCGCCTCAGTGCTGCTACCAGAGTTGCCGACGCTATCATTTAGGGGAGTAGGATAATCAGAGGGTGTGCCAGTTGGAATATTATACATTGAGTTGTCCACACTGCTAGGAAGCGGGGTCTGGATAGGCGTTTGGAGTGGGGTCTACATTTGAAAGAACCCGCATCAGCAATCAAAATTACACTTGCATTCAATAAGAGTTACCGCGGAAACCTAAAGGATGTGGATGGAAGGGAGAAGTAACCCACAGGAGGAAATAGTATCTCAGCTGTCGGAGTTTCGTATTCCTCTGTTCCTTCATATGGTACATTAAGATCGTGAACGGGAGGAACTGACCCACCAGGCACGTTCTTGGCAGCTGCCGACCTGTCCGCTGGGCCAAGAATAACACCCGCTTGCATCATCTTGGTCTCCCACATCTACATTTATTTAACAGAAAATGGCGGATATCAGAGCAAATTCTAAAGCAAGGAATCCATCCAACGGAATAATCAATTGAGATAAGCCCGATTGTCCCTTCAGCATAACTTCAACGAACATTACTGCATATTAGTAGAGGAGAAAAAGTCTATGTGAATCCCTAAAAGCAATCGACAGTTTGAAAAATCTCGAGGCCGTTTTATCTCTCAGATTGGGTGCATCGACGTAGCTATGCATCAGCTAGATCGAATACATGAGCAGCACAGTATGGCCCCAAACCAGTCGAATGTTAAATTTCTGCATCGTCGGGTGATGAACCCGATGAAAGAATTCGATCAAACGCAAAAGAAAATCTGAAAGGGGTAGCTTGAAAATTACCCCTTGCAGCTCGCCGAGGACATCCTCGCCGGGGCCACCGTTGTTAACGAACTCATCGCGGACTTTGTTGATGACATCCTCGATGACGTGGAGGTAGACGGAGCTGGTCGTTGAAGAAGCCGCCATTCCAGCAATTGCGCTACGGATTGTCCGCTGAGCTAGGAACTGAAGGACGTGGGGTTCCGATTCCGCTGCAGATCCGTCGCCGGGAGATCACGATGAGATGGAATTGAGGACGATGGACATGGAGAGATGTGGAGGTCTAGGGTTTGAGAGAGACGGGGCTCTGTGGGTGTGAGAGAGAGAGAGAGAGAGAGAGAGGAGACAGGAGAGAGAGGGGGCGGACCAGAAAAGCCGAATAAAGAGTGAAATATAAATAGGTTTGCATCCGATTATATGTCTGGGTCCACGTGTCGAATTTCACTCTCCCTTATTATCTTTTTCATTTTTTCTTTTCAGGAAATATTATAATTACTCCGCTGCCAATATTCCCACAGTAATGAATGGAACGAATTAATATAATATTATAATAAAATTAATTAATATATTATATATTAGATAAAAATAAAAATATCTCCTACATACCTTTTTTTGTAGAAAAAAATCTTATACTTTCATGTTGATTACATGTAAATTTTATTATATGATGATGATGTTTGAGTGTTACGATGAGTAATATGATTATATGTTATTATTTTCGGTTCGATTAAATACAAAATAGTGGAACTAATACTTTTATTTATGAATCCATCGCCTCAAATTTACTTAAAAATAAAACTAATTATAATTTCATTACTCATGTATTCATTATATTTCGAGCACGTTCTTCTTTTTTGCAAGATTTTAATATGGTTTACGTTATGAGATATTGATCAATAATTGGTTTCCGTTGCCGTAGGATGACAAATATGATAGGGTGAATTTTGCATGTTATGTTCAGCTTCACATCACAAATGTCAAGTGAATGAAATGAAAGAGGAAAAAAGTTTTACCCCAGTAGTTTTTTTTTTGAAATGAAATTATTATTATAATTGGAAATATATATATATATATATTGTCAGACCATAAATGATATTAATTAACAATATTTAATAATTAATGGCGGTCGGAAAATTGAAAATCACTTGACAGGGCTCGGGCGGAATAAGAAGAGCTTCATGAGGACAGAACAGTAAATTTTGCAAACAAGGAATAAACTTGCCCCAGACGGGCGCAGGATTACTCGCGTAACCAAACGCACCTCAATTGTCCACTCTCTTCCTTTCGTTTTGCTGACGAGCGTCTCTCTTTTTGTACCTTACGCCATCACTCGCCTCGCGGCCTCCCGCTCTGTCCTCTGAAACCCTAGAAAAAATGTCGGGCGGGTTCTTCCGGGTAAGCTCACTTCCGGTCGATTCGAGCTCAATTTCTCCCCTGCTGGTCCGCTGAGTCCCGACGATTAGCTCCGTTTTCCACTCGTTTCGCCGATTCGCTTATGGTGCGTTTGCTTGTTCAGGGTACTTCGGCGGATCAGGACACTCGTTTCTCGAACAAGCAGGCGAAGCTGCTGAAGACGCAGAAGTTTGCTCCGGAGCTGGAACACCTGGTTTGTTTTCTTTCAGCTTCTGGCGTTTCATTCTCACCGTCACCTGATTTTTGTCGTACGCTCAGATTAGCTGCGTGAGAGTATCTGTTCTTAGTAAAAGCATGAATGGAGGATAGCGGATTATAGGATGTATTCATGAGACACCACTTCATTGTGTAATTCATTAGTAAACGTGTTGATAAAGCATAATCTTATGAAACATGGCATTGAGCGTAGCAACGGGGATGAGAATTGGTCTAGCTGGTAGATGTTAGGGATTGCTTGAAGTAGCTAGTCATGTGACAGTTGTTTTATTATTGTAATTGCAAATGGGACAATGTTGTATTTCAGGTGGACATGACGAAAGTCAAGATGGACGTTATGAGGCCGTGGATCGCCAATAGGGTAACTGAACTTATTGGGTTAGAGGATGAAGTTCTTATCAACTTCATTTACGGCCTTTTGGATGGAAAGGTTTGATACTGGGACTGTATTTAATATCTGTGCCCCAGCTTTCCCTTGTTCTATGATAGTTCGCCACGTTGCCATGCAGCGTAGACAACCCATCTTCCATTATGTAATAAGTTTTAGTTTTCTCCTTAATGTATCTGAAACTGTTGCTTGGAGGTCTTCCCTACATGAAAAAGAGTGGTCATTAATAAAACTCTGGTTAAATAGTAATATAAGAAACTTACGTAGCATGATTCTCACAGGACGTGAATGGCAAGGAGGTACAAATATCGCTGACGGGATTTATGGAAAAAAATACGGGGAAGTTTATGAAGGAGCTTTGGACTCTTCTTCTGAGTGCACAGAAGAATTCTAGTGGCGTTCCTCAGCAATTTCTCGATGCTAAAGAGGAAGAAACCAGGAAGAAGAAGGTTTTTTCCTTGCTTTTAATTCTGAAATAAGATTTGTGTTCTACGGGATAGCTTTCTTAATCATGTGAGATTGATAATTTCAGGAAGAATCTGATCGTATTGCTGATGAAATTCGGAGGACAAGGGATAAGGAAAGTAGAGAACTGGAGCAGGAAAAATTGAAGAAGATGGTAATATTAATTTATTCATGCTGGACTTACATTGGTTAGAGCTGGGTTTTTAGTCTTAACTTTAGTTTGTGTTTCTATGGCATTCAGCTAGCTTCTGCTATTATTTGGGTTCATGTCCTTTACCTCAAAACTGCTGTAGGACGGTGGGGTTGAGGCTAAGAATGGAACTGCTGACTTGGAGCTGAGCTCAGATCGAAAGGCAGCAAATACCCGTTCCAATGACAGGGAAGATATGGGCAAGAGGAATGGAACGAGAGGAGGGGGCTGGTTTGTTTTATCTTTGTTCACTTGCAGCTTCACTCAACATTTTGTTAATGCTGCTAGTCTAGTAGTTGCTTCTTCAGACGCTGACAGTAATGGTCTACTGCAGGGTTTCTAGATCTCCCCGTCGCAGTGATCGTTCTCCTTCTTCCCCGAGGTGAGCAGTCAATATTTTTGCTGCTGCTTTGATGATCATATTGCTTGTATCTATCTGATCATATGAACAATTTACTGTGGGCAGAGGCTCTCGTTCTAGGTCAATTAGCAAGTCATTTTCAAATTCAAGAAGTCATTCAGGGTATGTATACTCTTGTTCATCCTGTCTACTTTCTCTGGGTTCATCCATCATTCTGACATTACGTGCCTTCTATTTCTCAGTGAAAGAAGACAGAGATCAAGGAGTATATCTCAATCACCTCGAACACGAGGACGGTCAGTTTCCTCAGAAAAGGTCCGTCGCTCTCCTCGGAGACGATCTTTGACACCTCGTAGGAGGTATTCACATCGTGAATCCCGCTCTCCTCCCAGGCGGAGATCATCTTATTACCGGAGAAGATCTAGATCTCGTTCATACCGCAGATCAGTCTCTCCTATACGCCGGAGGATGCGTTCTCCTATTAGACGTCGGTCGCGTTCTCCTGGGCGTCGGAGATCAGTGACTCCTGTACGACGTAGAAGATCTCCCTCTCCTGTACGACGTAGAAGATCTCCGTCTCCTGTACGACGTAGGTCTCCTTCCCCTCAGCGACGGAGATCACCATCTCCAGTAAGACGGAGATCTCCTTTGCAACGTAGGTCACCCTCTCCTGCGGGACGTGAATCACCTTCTCCAAGATCACCATCCCTTGTGGGACACAGATCATCCTCTCCAATAGGGCGGAAATCAGCCTCACCTGTGAGGCGTCGATCACCTTTAGCTGGGCGTCGCAGATCACCATCT
This sequence comes from Punica granatum, assembly GCF_007655135.1. Classification (NCBI taxonomy): domain Eukaryota; kingdom Viridiplantae; phylum Streptophyta; class Magnoliopsida; order Myrtales; family Lythraceae; genus Punica; species Punica granatum. Next base: position 38,936,727 of record NC_045129.1, read on the forward strand.
CCTATACGGGGCAGATTGCCATCACCTGTGCGGCGTAGACTGCGTTCTCCTGTACATCGTAGATTACCTTCACCTGTGCAAGATAGGTCATTATCTCCTGTACGACGAAGATCTCCATCCCCTGTGAAAAGGCGGCAGCATAGATCTCGATCAGCTCCAAGGGAGCATTCTCCACCTCAAGCATGGGGGAGGTCACCTCTTACCAGTCATAGGAGATCCGCATCTCCATCACAAAGGTCTTCCAATGAGTCGAGTTCGCCTTCTCCCATTCGTCGACGCTCTCCTTCCCCTGGTAGGAGATCTCCAGTTATTCGAAGATCCCCTGGTCAATCTTCCAAGGATAGAATGAGGTATGACTTCACTACTCCAGTTATATGTTTCCTTGAGTTATTAGGATATCTTCCTGACATTTTTGAATGTCAAACTCATAGAAGGTGCAAATAACATTGTCTGCACCTTGAAAGGGACGAATTGAAAATTTTGAGATCTCGAGGGTGCGTTTGGATTCAGAGTTAAAGTAATTTTGATTTTGATTTTGATTGTGGAAAAGGACAAAGGAGATGTGATTATAAATTTGACTTGGGAAACGTGTGTTTTTGTTGTGTAGTGTGTTGAGTTAAAGTTAAAGTTAAAATTTTTGTCTTGGGAAATGTGTGTTTTTGTTGTGTAGTATGTTGAGTTAAAGTTGAAGTTAAAATTTTTTGTTCCTGAATCCAAACAGGGGAAATTGTTTATATATATATATATGTATATTGGATTTTTCCTGTTCTATGATATGAAAGTATTATGACCTTAACTATCATAAAAATAATGTAAATTGAAGGTATGGCACCCAAATTCATTCTATGGGGCAAATAATCTAGTTGAGTTGAGAGAGTTGCTACCGTTTTGGATAAACCGTTAAGTTTGTGGCTTTTTTGAGCGATGCTGTTGCATATTTTCTCGAATATATTCTTTTCATTTCTGAATCAGTCTTTAGCATGTGTGCTTATGTTTTGCTTACATATGTCCAGGCTGCACGAGAGTCCTGTGAGGCGATCAACGAACAATCGTGAAGATAAGAGGTAAGTTGGGCTGGTCTCTTTATATTATCCAACTCCAGGAGTTTCTATACTTATTGTTTGTACCCCAAAAAAAGTTATTGTGTTGATTTGGCATGAAATGAAAGCTTACACATTATGGGTGTATGAAGGTCTTCTAGCCCAGATCAGAGTCCTGCTAGAGCAGTGAGAAATCAGGTGACGCGCGATAGGAGATTAGATTCTCCAAGGAAATTGGGAAAACATAGACAGCATTCTGATAGCTCAGACTCCAGTGAGCAGCGAAAGGAAAATCATAATGCTCGGTTGGTTATTTTGCTGCACTGTTGAGTTCTGTAAATTTTATTTTTATGACTTGGGAAATACCATCTTGCAGAATTTCATTTTAAGAGGTTGACTTTGAATTGATATCTCTGTTTTGTAGGGAGTCTCGCGATCTCACTTCCAAATCTGAAGAAAAAATATCTATGAACATATCTTCTGCCAAAAAACATGACGACTCAACTTTAAAGTTGCATAAGAGGGACCTATCTTATCCTGAAAGAGTGTCTAATGATCGGGCTTCTGGGTCTCAGGACCAGGAGAGACTAAGGTATACTATTCTTTAAAATATGCAATTTCCTTTTACATCCTTGGCTGTATATCTGCCTGATCCTACATTGATGTCTTCAGGGAAAGATCTTCTCGGAAATCTGAAATTCCTGAGCAAATGCCACCTCACTTGGACAACGCCTCTTTGCAGAGTGAGAAGGACATATCCTCTCCTCCAGATGGTAAAAAATCTGAGAACAAGAACCATGCTCGCTCTGATAATGTCAAGGATAAACACAAGCCTGAACATGTGTCGAAACCACTTGGAAAGGTCAATGATCGACAGGGTGGTGCTTCTGATACTGCTTCTGAGGAAAGCGAGAAGCGGACATACAAATCCAAGGAGAGAAAGAGACATAGAAGATCGAAGAGACATGAAGTGGATACAGATAGTGACAGTTATGATTCTGAGGTAGAGGAAAGGAAAGAAGCTAAAAGGAGGAGGAAAGAGGAGAAAAAATTGCGGAAGGAGGAGAGACGTCGTCATAGAGAGGAGCGGCGGCGCAGAAAGGAAGAACGGCGTGCAGAGAAGCTGAAAGCAAAGAGACGAGGCATTAATAGTTCGCCCTCAGAGAATGAGAAACGTTTTAGTGATGTTGATTCTTCTGATGGTGAAGAAGTTGCTAGAAAGGAGTCGCGTGCTCATGGTGCAGAGCCAGAAAAAGAGCAGAAAAAACTTGAGATCGAGTTACGGTTGAAGGCACTCGAGTCATTCAAAGCAAAGAAGAGTGGCCATCACTAGTCTAGTTGCTGGCTTTTGAAACTTTTAATTGTCAGAATTCTGTTTGATCCTATTACGCAGGATGTGATATTTTGACTCTATGATTGACTCTTGTTTCTGACATTCCTGAGTTTAAATATTTGATATGTTCATGATTACTGCTTAATTCATCTGTCTTTACTTCTGGCAGTTAAAATGGATAAGTGAGGATTCTTCTAGACTGCAACTTAGTAGAGCCGTTGCTGCTAGATTTTCTGGTAATGTTTGTCTTCCCTTAATGGGATTTGGATTTGTTGCTTAACAGGTTTTCTTGAATGTAGGCATTGTATTGCTGTTTTATTGCATTGAGGGTATCCTTTTTCTTGCTCTTTGCTTTTCTGATATGAAACTGAGAGAGGAGTTACTGGATGGGATTGTAGTATTTTGCCTATTAACTGTCAATCGGTATGATAGTGGTAAAGGTCTGTTAATTTTTTTCTTGGTATTGGCACTAAACTTGCTTTCTCATCCATTGGTAGATGAAAATGTTTTCGACTTGATGAATTGGTTGAGCAGATCATTGTGCAGATCATCATGATGAACGCCAATTCAGGTGATGTATTTCATTTCTTCTGCTTGCTTTCTTTTTTTGTTTGGGGGGGAAGAGGACTTCATTCTCGCGGCTCATAGTTTGAAACATGCTAGTTGCTCTTTCCATTCGCTGTCTACTTCTGTATGCTGCTGCTTTCTCGCATATAATGTCCTGCTGATGAAAGTTAGAGAGGGTCAATGTGATGGCATTTGTTGTAGGTGTTGATCTCATTATTGTCTGGACGATGATTATTGGGTAGCATTTGGGACATGAATACTTGTGATATAGAAATGTCATGAGATTAATCATGACTGCCAGTATAAAATGGTTTTTCCCACTTGGTTTTTATAGTCTACGGCTATTAAAAAAAATCTTCCTTTGGTTTCTTGTTTTGGTTCTACATGGATCCTTTTAGTAGTAAGCAATTTTCTCAGGATAGGTAGAGCACTTGCCGAAAAGTAAAACCTAGTAGAATCTAATACATGGTTATTTTCCTAGTAGTTGTGACTGATCAGTTGTATATGTATTAACTATTGGTTTCATTTCATTCCTGACGAGCTTGGTAATGGGCATCGGGGAGACTATGAAGCATTCATATAAAGTAACTAGAGAGAAGCCTTTCATTATGTTTTCACGACCTTGGTATGCCTTTATCCTCTCTCTCACACCATGATATATATATATATATATATATATGATGCGTTGTTAATCGGATGCTCAAATGGACTGGAATAGCCAACTGCCAAGTGTGACATAAATGAGGATAGGTTCTGACGTTATAATCCATTTTCTTTGTTGGTGTTGGTATGCTGTAGTGCTTTTAGACTGGAATAGATTGGCTTGCTTTTCAGTGTCTTATATTATACTGGTAATATTTATCTGTTGATTCCGCTGTGGTACGTGGACTTGGACGATTTCCTTAGTTCTCCTTGGTAGTTTTTGCCGCTTCCTGTTTGCTTATGTTGGGAGAGATTCTCATTTGTCCTAGCTGATGATAATGGTAGTTTGTTAGGTTCCAGCCTCTTGGACTGTGGTAGTTTGGCAAACTTTTATATGCTCATAGTCAACTCACATGTCATTGCCCTCTTGGAGACCCATAGCAGCTTCCAAGGGAAGACCTTTTTGAGTGGCAATTCGGAACCAGTTCTTTGTGTTGCTCTTCTCAGTGCTCGTGAAGGCTCTACTCCAAAAGCGTCTTATGTTGCATCGGGCAATTATTCTGGTCAGTCATTCTTGAGCAGTTGTGGGTGCTCATAATCCTTTATGGGTATCTGAACTGCAGACATTTGTGCCGTAACTTCTTAGCTCTTGGCCTAGATGACGGACTCTATAGTTATAAATTAAATATAAACCCCTATAGTTAGAAAGTTTGCGACCAAGTATATTTGCTAGAAGTCCTTCTTCGAATTTGTATAACGTAAGAGTGGCTGTATCTGTTCACTGCTTACCGAACCATTCGTGCCCCTTCCTCCCCCGAGTCACTCCGAGTCGTTCAGGTCCCATGATCTATCTAGTTTTTCTTGATGGCTTCTGGGTTCTGTGCTTTGGCCTCCAGAGAGATTTAAATAATAGGGGATTTAGAAGTTGGGGTTGCATTGTTGGCTTAAATCTTTAGTTGGGGTTCGGTGAATTTAGGTCGGAGTTGCATGTACAACATTTAGATCGGTTGCTATAGAGTTCCTAGGGCAGGTCTCTGATGGGTGCGATAGGGATATACTGAGTGGGATTAGAATTGAAGGAGATTGATTCCCATGCCAAAAATTTGCCGGAGTACCACATCTCGAGACGAAAGGATCCAATCCTTGTTTCTTCAAAACGGTGCAATTCAGCAGTCGTTTTGGGCTTGGAGGGAGCTTTTGTTATTTGATGTCATAGGGAAGGATCAAACCATCCTAAAGAGATATTTACGGTTCAAGAAAGCTTTATATGGTATAGGGGACTTAAAAAATTAGTAAAAGTTTATCCTAAACTCATCGAGTTGGATTGGTCCTTTATTTGCGAATTGTATTGCATCTAAATCAGCATGGGTTCCATACATTAATCTAACGGTCAGTGGGGCGATTCTTTCCATATTAATCTAACGGTTTTGAGGTGAGCGACCGGTAAAATTTTTTAAAGCTTCGACTCCGGAAAATGGGTTAAGGGGACCTTGAGACCGGCCCAGTGGGCTTTGCATTTTTCATTCCCTCTTTTTCCCCTTCCCACTCCTTATGCGTCCCGATCAATGTGGCATTTATCAACAATTTTTCAGCAGATAATCTCAGGTCCACGTGGCGTGATCCCATTAGCTGGTTCCCCTAATCCTTCCGATTCAGATAATGTATGCGCATGCACGTCACACATATTCCCAATTTCCCACATCCAATGGGAAAAAAATATCTGTAATCCGCAGACACTGTATGTGTATGCGTTGCGAAAGAGATGGGCAGTGGGGCGCTCATGACATGTTAGCCTCTTGATCTCCGTCTCCTCCTCTTGCTCGAAATCCTTCCTTAATCCCCCGATGGCTCCGACCCTCACCTCCTCCAACTCCTTCCTCCTTAGACCGACCCCTCTGTCGAGGGCCACTGCCCTCCGGACCCCGAGGCTCACTGTATTCGCCAATAAGGCTGATGATGATGCCCCTCCTTCTGGCGGCTTCAGTCCATTCGGCAACTTTAACTTTGGTAAGATCCCCGACGTCAAGTCCCTGGTCCCTGTGGTGAGCGGGGGCCGGACATCCCCCGGGTTGTCTTTTGGTAACTTGAGGAGGAAGGACCCCGGCACCGTGTTTGTTGCTGGGGCGTCCGGGCAGGCGGGCATCCGCATTGCCCAGAAGCTCCTCAGGGAGGGGTTCAGCGTAAGGGCTGGCGTGCCTGAGCTCTCTGCTGCTCAGGAGCTGGCTCAGCTTGCCGCTACATACAAGGTCAGGATCGAATCTATTCTATTCTAAAGTACCATAATCCAGATAGAGTCATGTAATTAGATATATGTCAAGTACTAGGAGTAGTACTTACCAGTAGGGAGACACGAAATGTTCAGATTATGAATGCCATGGTTAATTTAGTTATCGGTATGGACGCTGGACTGATGCGGTGAGAAGTATCAAAATGTGTAGCGTCTTGAGATGTTCGCGTTCCATGAACTTACATTTGATTTATATATCTGTAGATAATATCGAATGAGGAGTCAAAACGCCTCAATGCGGTGGAATCCGCGTTCGGAGATGCCGAGTCAATTGCCAAGGCCATCGGAAACGCTAGCAAGGTGGTGGTCACCATTGGCCCCACGGAATACGGCCCATCTGCCGAGGTCAACCCATTTGACGCCCTCAGCGTGGTTGAGGGTGCAAAGCTTGCCGGTGTCGGCCATGTTGCGATAATCTACGATGGCGGCACCGGCGGCTCCACCTACAATGTCCTCGATGGCATCTCCTCCTTCTTCAACAACCTCTTCGCACGGACCCAGACCCTGACATTTGCCGAGTTCCTGGAGAAGGTCGTGGAAGCCGACGTTAGCTACACGCTGATCAAGACGAAGCTGACAGAGGATTACTCCGAGGAGAGTGAGTACGCCGTCGTCGTTGCGAACGAGGGTAGCAGCAACAGCAGTGCGAACGACTACAAAGTAATGTAATGTATGCAAATAGAATCTTTGATTTTCCAATGCCTAATTTAATCGTAAATTAGAATGATTAGAGATAATTAAATTAATTTATTTTCTCTATTTATTTTAAATGTCATGTTAGGTTGCAAAGTCGCAGATAGCAGCACTAGTGGCGGATGTTTTCTCCAACACCGCTGTGGCAGAAAATAAGGTATCGTAAGTTTGGAATACGCTGCTGTATAAGTAATCGTGTCGGTTTTTGGTTTTCAGAGTACTAAGAGTAAACCTCGGAACCAAGTGATCCTAAGTAACTGATTTATATCCGATGGATTTATTTTTTGAAAATGCAATCAATTGAGAAGCTGCAAAATGCAGGTGGTAGAAGTTTTTACAGATCCATCAGCATCGTCGAAGCCCATGGCTGAGCTTTTCGGGTACTTCCTTTGCGTTTTCGGCTTATATTACTGCGAAAATTGATACCGTCTTCTAACTGTTATTTACGTCTGCCATTTTTCATTATGAATAAATATAGTGCCATTCCTGAAGATGGGAGAAGGAAGGCCTATGCGGAAGCCCTTGCGAAAGCCAAAGCAGAGGAGGAAGCACAGCTAGCGGCTGAGAAAGCTCGGGTGGCTGCCGAAGCGGCAAAGAAGCTGGAGGAAGAGGTGAAGAGGCTGTCTCAGCAGGAAGCTGTTGCTTCCGATCTGGCTGAGGAGGCCCGTGAGAAGGCGGACGCAGCAGGTATCTCAATGGAGAGCATATTTAACAAGGCTAAGGACTTCGGGTCGGGCCTGTCTCTCGAGAAATTCGGGTCTCAGATAGCGAATGCTGGGCAGAAGCCCGTTGAGAAGCCGGAGGTCCAGATCGCCACCGTCAGGGGACAGGCCAAGGCGCGGAACCTGCCAGCCTTGAGGGCAGTGGTCAAGAAGGCCGTCCCCACCGGCTCTGGCACGGTCATGGTTGGCCCCCCAGCTCCGAAGCCGAAACCGAAGCCAACTCTGGAGCCGACTGGTAGTAGACGGAAGGAGGAGCCCAAGAAGGAAGTGAGGAAGGTGTTTGGTGGGCTCTTCCAGCAAGAGACCATATACGTAGATGACGATTGAGCCCAGTCATAATATTTCTAAGGACCATAATGCTATGTTGTACGTACGTAACGTAACTGCTGAATTAAAAAAAAAAAACAAAATCTACGATTAATAAAATCCATTGGAAAATCAACACCATGCAATTCGGGATTAAACATCTATCACTAGAAGAAATACGATCTTTCCCGACACACTAGAAGACGCTTCCCGACGCACTTCTGCATCGGGAAAATCTTTCTTGATGCACATCTTGACACAATAGATGCAGATGACCTTTCGGTGATTTTTGGCTGATGCATATTTGATATGTACTCATACAAAAAGTTGAAAAATTCGATTTTTCTTGTAATGTATATGATGTTGAACAACTAATTATTTTCGTTATCGATCGGCTTCAATTGTTATATTTCTTATAATTCCAGCTTATTTCAATAAAGTTCACTTGCAAGTCTGAAGTAACAGGTCCTTTCAACAAAAGATCCAATTAAATTAGAAATTATTACATCTTACTAGTTAATAATTTTCATTTTTTTTACTATTAGAAAATTAAACATATGCATGCATCGACAAAACTATAATAATCTATATATGTAGAGAGGGCAACCACATATTACCGGATTATTTTGTTTCATTTGCATGAGATTCGTCTAAACTAATAAAAAAATTCCGGAGAATTTTTCTTCATGATATTGTTCCCATCTATATAAAATAATAAAAGACGGGACTTGACATAGGGAAGCGTTGTGTAAGGCGAATGAAACTTTTCGTCGCCCGACCTTTCACGTTCCACCAATAAAAATGTGATATGTGACGGAATATAGTGTTGCCATGGCTTTTAAAATCGAAAAGACATGTACTTATGGAATACAATAAGACTAAAATATAATAAATTAGCTAAATTGAATAATATTATATTACAATTCGCTAGCTAAAATCTTTTCCAAGAGAAATGAATAATATTGCGATGTCAAAGACTATAGTTGCTCTGATACGGGCAAGTTAGTGGGATCGCTCTATAAATATAACCTGAGAGTGTGAGTCATTCTTCCTGATTGTGGGAACAATTTCATCCATCAATTGAGATCGTATTAGTACTTTTCGACTATAGAGCTTGTAAATAAGGTTTTCCTTTACGGATCGTACGATTAAAATGGTTTTTGTATATTTACTGAGAAATGAATATCAAAGTGATTTCACAATTTTCTATGATTACGTTGATTATGTTGGTCAGGAATTACCTCACGTGAATGTGAAAAACATAATTCAACCTATGCAATTTAGGATTGGATTTACTTGGAGGAGAAAAAAAAGAAACTTTTAAATTGAAGAAGAAAAAATATCTCTCTTTGGCCGTGTATACTTTGAAAATTTCTTAAACTAAAATATTAAAATTAATAAGAAAATTCGATTGGTCAAAATACACCTCGCTAGCCCGGGTTCGTCCAGTTTATTATAATTTAGCTGTATTTTGCTGGAAACAGGAAGAGCGAAACCATTTGTTGATAATAAATTGCTAGATTTGAACAAATCTTTCAATTTAATTTATTATAAAATCGCGAAAGTGCTTTCTTAATTAAGACAGCAAACTAATTATAATACATTAATCTCGATTGATAGTGCCCAACTTGAATGAGAGAGACGGCAATATAAACTTACACGAACGTGGAGACAAAAGACAGAGAAATAAACTGAATTGACATAAAACAAATTTGACAATCAACTGACAAAATTCACACTCGCTTATTTATCAAACAAAATCAAAAGTTCTTATTTATTGTTCATAGAAAACATCGGACCCTTTAATTAATTATGGAAGGAGTCATTCAATATGTCATGTTACCATTCACATAAATTACCTCACGATCCAAACGTTTTAAATTATTGTTAATGAATAAGTAATAAAACATACCATATTTAAAATAAGTAAATACAATATTTAATTAATTGTGGGAACTTTATCCCTTAATGAACATACCCAATTCGACCGGATTGCTTGGGGTCCAATTTGGACTTCCGGATACCATAATTCACACGAAAAAAAAAGTAATAAAACATACCTTATTTAAAATGAAGATATTCATTTTTTTGTTAATGGGAGTACAACTAAAATAGGTTGTATGGTAAAACAGTAAAGCAGTTATCGCGGAGTGATTCTCGCTCCCAAATTAGGAAGGTTCCAATACCTTAGGTTGGGCATTCGCGGTCGCACCGTAGAATTCCTGCCATGATATTTATATGAAATATCTAATAATATAATATACATCTCCCCGTTTAGAAATTTTAAAAGATAGTGTTCATCTTCCTTGTGTTTTTGCTCATCTAAAATTAGTTAAAATTGAGGAAGTGAATTTGATACAGTAACGCAAGTTGCCATTCAAAAATCATGAAGTTTCAGATTTGATTGTTACCAGTGAAACTTTCGTTCCCCTTTATTTAACTTTGTTATTTCGATCTTGTACTAATTAGGCATAAGCCTCCCTTATAATGAAAAAATTAATCAAAAATGATCATATGTCTTTCATTTTCGGGGTTCCAACCGTTGATTTTTGCCTTATATGTTCTTCATAATTAATTTATCCAATATATATCAATAACCAAACATACGCATGCTACGATATCTACATAGATGTACTTCTGTGAGCAATTTCTGCTAGTTGGTCATCAACATGCATATTTGATCGACTCAAAGGTTGCACTTTGGTAAGCAAAAAACATCGTTTGACACGACATTAATCAACACAAAGTTAAAAGCTCGTCTCAATAATGAATATGAAACACACCACCAAAATTCATGAAGGGAGAGATCAATGATGGACCTTATTATGCAATCTACGGTATAATGATAGAAATTAATGCTCATGTTTCATTTATTTTTGGATAGGTGTGAAATTAATGCTAATGTTTCATTTTGTATATACATCACTCATGTTAATTAACATGATCCTCATTACGTGCAAAGTGTTTATTTATACTATACACACGACATATAAGAATGACGCATAGATAATGTGTCTTATGTCGGGCCGCAACTATATGTCAAGATGCCCCAATGAAGGATCATAAACGTTCGATTGATGTTATCTAGCTCGATAGTGAACCTTCTGAGTCATGCAAGTGTAGCACTCCATTTGTCGCGATTAGTTCAATAGCTCAAGAACAGATCAGAATCTGGTTTCTGGGATATGTAAATTTATGACCACTTCATGAACCCTAACCCTAGCAAGGAAAGAGCAGCAAACAGTTCAACTACTAAATCATCTCTTCTAAATCATCTCTTCAATGCTTCCCTAACTGCATCTTTGATCGAAATTGAACAGCTATGAAAACAATACTGCTGAGAATATATTCAACTGGAGATAGATAGATACATATATATATATATATGTATAGTAAAAAATCGTATATAAATCTGCAGGGTATATGCAAACTTAACCAATTAAAGAATCGATACTGTTTTTCTTTCACACCAAAAAGCAATATATGCACAAACCAACCTATGAGTTCTGTATTTGAATTTAATTTCTCACGCAAGATAATAATTAAGAAGCAAACTGCAATGTATGCAGTAATACACGCAAATGAACACAGTTACAAGACATATTTACGGATAAAATACTAATGCGTCAATATAGAGAATACCGCACACTTCTAAGTAATTTCAAAAGAACTTTTTGGTACCCCGTGATGGAGATGATCCCAGCCTGAGCTCAAGATCGACCTCAGTAGAGCCCGAGTCGTCTCCATGTCTCAACGATTGATCACCTTCACCCTTCTCGGCATCATTCTCTGGTAATAAAACTCGAGTATCTGGTTCTTGATCTTCACTTTTTGGAACTTGATCTTCAAAATAAACAGCTGGCAGTTCCCTATATTCGCGATGATCGACATTAAAGCTGTCGCCATGACTATCCTCCTGTCGATGGAGAAACCGAGGCCAATTAAATGATTTGTCCGTCTCGGGATCATTGATCTTAGGGGCCATGGACAGCAAGGGCTGGGTTTGCTTCGAAGCAATATCAATACTTGGAGAGAAATACAAGGAGGGCAACCTTGGAATGTCCACCGACTGACTGAAGCCGAGCTGGGCTTCGCTGCTCAGTTTCGAGCTCGTGGTGGCTGCCAGCTGTTTGAGTTTGGCCTTGTCCTTTCGGTGGATATTCATGTGCCCTCCTAGGGCTTGAGCATTAGAGAAACCTCTCTTGCAAAAGATGCACTCGTATGACCTAGCTTGGGGGCTTGGCCCTGTGGTTCCTCCTTGCTCATTTGCCGTCTGATCGGAATCTTCTGCACCAGATGGAGATTGATCGGCACTCTCCATTTACATGTGCGTGATTGACTTCAGATCGTTCGTCTGGAGAAGGAGAGACAGAGAGGGATAGATGCCGAATCGATTAGCAAGAGAGAGTTTGGTTCTTGCTGTCTGAAAGTGATATGCTTATTGCTTCGGCTTCTAATTTCATATTAAAAATCTTCATCAAACTTATAGTAAATAGGATGATTCTGGTGTGGGGCCCCGCCGGAAGCTTATACAAAGAATTATACTGCAAAAAAATTTCGATTATGTTTTACGTATCTATACAATTTACACAAAGTATTTGCATTCGCAAAAAATATAACATATAACTTCCCGATGACATACCTCTACTAAATCAATTCTTGAAGTATCCACCAAAAAAAAAAACTCGAAGTACAATTTCTAGATGTTCTTGTGCAAATATATTTTGCAATGGCCGCCCTAGTCCTGTGTGACAGTCCATCATGAGTTCATATAAATACATACATATATATATATATGTGTGTGTGTTTATGTGTGTCTATACCTTAACAATTGCCAACCTCTGAATTTGCTGGAGATTTTGAGGACACAACCTATATATTGTCCTTTCCTGATGAGCTCTCTCAGTCTCCTTCCTAATTTTCATTATAGGAAAATATTTTTTCAGTAATAATATTACCGTCTTTGTTTGTACGGAAATGCCAGAATTAGTAAAATTTAATAATAAAAAAATATAGAATGAATTGTTTAACAAGAAAAATTAGCGCTAACCTTGTTGTTCATAGTCGTTTTCTTTTTCTTTACCGGGCTATCGCCCCGTCAAACTATCGAAAAAAAAGAGCTCCAACCTTAAAATCCCTCCACGTGGAAGTCACCCGACAAAGGTGGTCTTCCCTCCAATAAGAACGTCGGTCCAGGTCCAAGTCCAAGTCCAACTGAATGGGTCGGAAAAGACAAGATCTTCCGACAGCCTCCGACTCCTGGCCGAAACTAAATTAATGCCATTCAACTCTCCGTCTAATTACAGAAACGCCACAGCCTGGCACTCCACCCCACTCCGTGGTGCCGAGTCGCCGCCGGAGGCGAGCCGCCACTCCTTCACTCTTTTGCTCGGACATGTCTCAAATAGCTGCCCTGCATTCTTTCCGACCAACTGTTAGTCCCTCCTCTCTCCACGTCCGGTCATCCCGGCATTCTGTGAGAATCCGAAGCCAGAGCGCTTCTGCTTCGTCTTCCTCCTCAACCTGCTCAAGAGATGGCGACAGATGGTCCCTCCACGGAAAGACGGCCCTCGTCACCGGTGGTACTCGGGGCATCGGGTACGTCTTGCAACTCAACTACCCTCTTACTCCGATCTGTAAAGTTTGAAACTTTGCCATGCTCTCGTTGCTTTCGGGAACGTCCATGGGGCAGCTGTGCGTTGATTAGGTCTTTGTGTGATGTTGGGATTTTCTGTTCAGTCGGGCGATTGTGGAGGAGCTGGCAGGGTTCGGCGCAAGAGTCCATACTTGTTCGCGGAGTGACACTGAGCTGAACAGGTGCTTGAGGGAATGGGGCAGTGAGGGTCTCGCAGTGACTGGGTCCATCTGTGACGCGTCGGTTCGGGATGAGAGGTTGGAGCTGATCGAGACTGTGTCATCCTTCTTCGGCGGGAAGCTAAATATTCTTGTGAGGACCCTTCTTGAGTTTCTCTTTAATTAGGCCATTTGCTTATGTTAAAATCTCAACTTTTTATAGCTTCTCTTCTAGTTAGTGCTGAAGATTAACTCATTGTTTGCAAGTTTATACCTTCTTAAGACTAGTAAGCTGGAACTTATCATATAAAGCCCTTAGTTTGTTTGGAGATATAGCGATCCCATTTGCTCACTTTCTTCTGATTTTGTATGTCCATACCGCAGATTTTTTTGTGCCCTTGTTTAAGCTCATTAGCCTAAGTGTGGCTGTATTTTAGGAGTGTAGAACATTGGTCTGAGTGTGGCACCGCAGTTGGCTTAAACTTCCGAGCTAAAGCTTCTTGTAAAGGCGGTGCTTTTTTCTCTTTCCAGGTCAAACGAAAAGTTTGTTTCTTATTTTGCTGAAAAACCTGAAAAGAACAGTGAGGGCAAGTTCCTTATCAGATTGGGTACACGAATGAAACTTAATTTGTTCTGTCCGTTCAGGCTTTACCACTGCGTGAAACTGGTCCCAAGTTCTGCGGTTCTTGTTTTGTTTTCTCAGGTGCCTGCTTAAAGTATGATAAACTCCTTGGGCTTCATCTGAAGTTGTTGGAGATTTGCAGATAAACAATGTGGGGACAAATATAAGAAAACCAACAGTTGAGGTTAGTCACGAAGAGTTCTCCCGTCTCATGAGCACCAATTTCGAGTCCATATTTCATTTGTGCCAGCTTGCACATCCACTTCTTAAAGCATCTGGAATGGGAAGCATTGTGTTCACATCCTCTGTCTCTGGCTTCGTGTCATTGAAGTCCATGGCTGTACAAGGAGCCACTAAAGGTGAGCCATTTTGGACCTTTCTATCGGTGATTGATTCTTTTATATTTGGTCCCCTTATATTTTCTTTTGATGATAAATTCTCAGGGGCAATCAATCAGTTTACAAGAAGTTTGGCTTGTGAGTGGGCAAAAGACAACATAAGAAGCAATGCTGTTGCACCTTGGTACATCAAAACCTCTATGGTGGAACAAGTAAGTCAGTTGTCTGGTTGTTGGTCTGCAGACTAGAGCTTTAGTTCGGCTGCAGCAAAGACTCATGGTATCGGTCATCTATTTCTAGTCTACATTCCAACATGAGTTTCTAAAAGATCGGTCACTTAACATGTTATCTGTGAAAGCCTCAATCACGATTTAATTATTTTGGCTGTTTTCGTTCATTGAAGTTCTGTCTGCATATGTCAAATAATGCTTCATGCACATCATTGGTGCAGCTTCCAATAAGCTTAAATTCTTGGAAAATCAGTCACTACATTGATTGCACCATATCTGTTCATCTGATTTGTAAACCTGTCTCTTAAAATAGGTAATTTTCCTTCTGGTGATTAGGTGCTGAGCAATGAGGAGTACTTGGAGGAAGTGTATTCTCGGACTCCTCTACAGCGTTTGGGGGACCCAAGGGATGTGTCATCTCTGGTGGCGTTTCTGTGCTTGCCTGCATCCTCTTACATAACGGGACAGATTATTTGCGTCGATGGTGGAATGTCTGTGAACGGTTTCGACCCAAGGCACGACATTCCTAGAAGCTGAGGTTTACCTGTTTAAGATTCTTGTTCCCTTTTGAAGTTGAGAAAATTTATAGTAAGACTCATACCCAAGCTTTGAACTTTCCAATCTTGAAATATTATTTTTCGATTGATGTTGTTACTTTGTGGTTCGGGTAGATATGGATCTGGACTACTAGTATTACAATCAAGTTCTCTTCTTCCGATCGAGCTTATAGTAGTGAGAGACTCGTGATGCTTTAGACTAAGTTTTTCGGATAAGAATTTGAGGCAATAATGTCGCGAAAAATATGGTTGCTGATTTCGCATTACTGTAAAGTCCAAGTTCCTGCAAATACGAGCATGACACTGAAAAGAATCCGGCTAAAAAAATCAAGAAGCTTCTGGCGTATATACTATGATTGGAGTTGTCACGTTATGCACGCGGTCGGACCAGACAACCTCTCCAGGCAAGGATGTCTGGAGTGTTCACTCCCAGCAATCTGAGTAGTGAAAGACTTCTTCCCGAACATGGACTGGGACGATAGGACCTCTGGGACCACAGTGATATTAAGCGTGGAGGCATTAACCGTTTCAACCTTGTAAGTCTAGTTTGGTCTCCCGACATTTGTCACGGTTCTATTCAGGGCCACCTGGAAGGGCTCCAATACTGGCGCTTCGAATGCCAGAGCAGGGTGGTTGAGCTCGTGGTGTCTGTGATGTTTTGGTGCCTCCGCTGTCCATGGTCCTTATATCATAGCCCCAGCGGCATACTACATTTATATAGTCGGCCTTTGTAATTTCATACACTAGTCCCGGATCTGTGGCCTTTGTGGGATTGATTTATCCCGAACAATAAGAAAATGCATATGCGGCTTCTACTTCAGGAGGCTCCCGTACCTTGGACTCTGCAGGAAAAATTAAGATAAGTAGCATTAATATTAGTGCTTCAAGGGCTGTGCCAATCGTTGCAAACCGGCAGGCTGTCTATGGTTCTGGCAAACAGCTGCCCAATAAAAGGATACATAAGTTGTTAGCTCGGGACAGTTTTTCATGGCCGAATATGCCGGTTTGTACTAACTACTATGAAAACGAAGAGGAGTCAGAGAAAGCACCGGTGGTCATTGAAGCCCGATTTAATGGTGGAAGGAGACCAGTCGGGATGAAATGTTTTGACGTATGCTGCTGCACTGGCGGCATGGGGACACGACACTGAGGTTCCCGATCATAGAATGAATTTCACCCTCCTTTCATCCCCTGGAACTTTCATCACAGGCACGGTTGGAGGGTATGCGGCCAGAATATCTATTCCGGGGGCACTTACATCGGGCTGCAAAACACATATCCAAGAAAAATGCAACTACAGTAAGCAGCAAAACTTGCCGTGATTTGAAAAACCAAAATCGCTGGAAAACTTACGCGTACTTTCATTAGACCACGAGCGATGGGGTTGGGTCCCCATGTGGAGAAGGAAGCGACTACTGGAGAATCGGCGTTTGGAGCAGTTTAGCTCTTTAGTATTCATCCTCGGAGAACCCTGTCGATCAATACCAAAGATAATAAAGTTGTATCTGGAAATTACAGAAGTGAGAATGTTTGCTAGTTCGTGTACTTTGTGGAGTTGTGGTAGGAAAAGAGTTTTTCAAAGTTGGGGTCATCTAGAGCCACCCCAGGAATCGGGAAGATATCAGCAACATCGGGTGTTTACTTCCTCACGATGAACCCCCCCGAGCACCTGCAAGGGCGGCCTTAGAGGCTCTATCCGCAAAGCTATAGCAGATCACGATTGATGTGGAAAAAGAGTCCGGGTTAGGATCCTCTCCCCATTTTTTTTCACGAAGAATCCTCGGGCGGGTGCTCCCGACTTCGACTGCCGCCCGAGTATGAAGAATAGTAGTAGAAGTGTGCATGTCTAGGAGTCCTTTTTTGGGTTACCTTAAAAATTTCCTTATATATGTCCCCCCCCCCCCATAGAAATGATGTCTGTGGAGCGTAGGAAAATCAATAGGGCCTTGGTTATGGGCTTAAGGGCCTTCGTGGGCCATTATCTCAATTTGGGGCTTTCGCAGTATTATACGCCATTATAAGGGCTGGAATTTACCTGCATATGACTTGCCCCTGGTTTCGTGGTGGCCTTTGTGCCATTTTGGAAAGGTTTTTTTCTGTAGCCTGAGCTGTGCGACGCGGTTGTAATTTCAGTGATAGGGACTGTAACTTGAAATGAATCATGAACCTATGGGCGAATTTCTTAGGCCTGTTCATTTGGCGTAAGCGAGCTATCTCGAGCTCATAGTTGAGTTATGTCGAGTTATCTCGAATCCGTGGATGAGAGCATTTTCTTTCAAAGGCGAGGTTCTCAAGCTCGCTGTTTGCAAGTGCAGGCGAGGTATCTCATGGGCCTCGAGCGGTGGAGGTCGGAGGCGAGGTTCTCAAGCCTGCTGTTTGCTGGTGCAGCTGAGTTCTCAAACCTCAAGCCATGGCAATCAGAGGCGAGATAGCGTAGGCGAGGCGTCTCGAGCCTATGTCATGGGCGAGGATGATCAATGCGAGGTATCTCGTGCCTAAGTCGATGGGCGAGGTGTGCTCGAGCCCGCGTTCAATTGAGTTGATGGGCGAATTCTGCTTGAGCCGATGATGACGAAGGCGAGTGATGCTTGACCCCATGTTGCATGGGGTCGAATATTCGATCACGTTGACGGAGAGGTTTGTGTGAGCCCATGCGGGGGCGAATGCTGCTCGAGTTCAGAGAGAATGTATAACTAAGTAAAAAAAGGAAAAAAGAAAAATTGAAATGGATGAATGAACGTCTAGCAGGAGAGAGGGAGAGAAAATAAGTGGGGGAAGGGAAAGAGTTTCAGAGAGAATGTAGGAAAATTAGTAGTTATTGAGAGAAAATTAGAATTGTGTCCGTAACTATAGGGCCATTATTAATTAGTCTTATATTTTTAAAGAGTTTTTCAGAAAGTGAAAGTTAGAGAAAGGAACACTTTGGCTAAAATGATGTATATTTATGCTCTTATTCGGCATATAATCTGACTTTTATCCTTGAAATTAACGGGGGCCGAGAAGACCGAGACCATGCAACTCGGATGAGATACATTTGGAAGTTCCGTTAGTTCTCTATTCAACTATAGAATATTGAGGCTGACCTCTGGATTAATTATATATGTTTTTTTTTATTGAGATAAATGGAATTAATTATATAAAATCCTTGATGCTTTTATTTATTAAGATGGAGGCAACTGAGTGTTGTTGCTTACAGTGTGATGTTGATATTCTTGTTGTCAACCCCACAGGATATAAGATGTATATGGGACTGCTAATCAAGCGGGGTATAATGAGGACGTTCGACGATTGATTCGGTGGGATATATGATCTTGTAGGATGTAGAAAAGAAGCTAGACCGCTGATATGACGGGATATAAAATAAATATTAGACTGCTGATTCGACGGGATATAAGGACGCTAAACTGTTAATTCGGCGAGATATAAAAACTCCTACTACCTAAGGGTAATAGGCGACCCCACTAATGATAATGAATATGAAGAGTTGTGGATGCGATATTCGGGGTTGCAGTACCGTTATAACTCTGCGAAGGGAATGCGATCTTATGGCTAGTATTTTTTGCATTGAAATTGTTGTGTTGAGCTTAAGTATTAAATTGATAAATGAAAGCTGGTAAGTAAATATATGATATTAAATTGTTTCATGATGGAGTGTGGTAAGGCAAGTGGTATGTAATTGTTATTGTAAATATTAATTGGATATTTAATTTTTTTTGTGGAATTTAGTACTCGTTGAGATGAAATTCATGAGTATTTCCTATTTACGTTGAGATGAAATTCATAAGTATTTACCTGGGAATAAGTGACGAGGAATTTAGCTAAATCTGTATATAATGTAGGTATTAAGTTATTTACAAAATGCTTGTGAACATGTTACGACATGATATTTTTTGGTCGGTGATTTTATGAATTACTGTGAGAATTATGCTAGATAATTTGAAGATTAGTCATTGTCCTTGAGAGAAGGGCATATATCACTGTGTTGGCAGAAATAGAATTAGTTGTATATTTTTTGTTTGTGATGGATGAGCTCTACGTTGGGCCGAGGCTTCCAAGGCCTTGTGGAGGGCTGGTTTGGCCCAAACCATAAGAAAATTCGTATTCAAGGGGTTGTCTGTCGGTAGATACTATTTTCTTTGCACCTTTGAAGTTACAGCATTTTCAAACATCGCTCTATCAACTCCTTTGAGCAAAGCAAAGCGTCAGAGGAAGGGGATTTTGATGCTGTGATATTGCCCTCGATTCAAGACCAAAAGGTTGTGGATTCGATTCTCATCAGGAGAATTCCCGTGAGAGGTGATAGTACTCTGTAATAATTTAACTATATATGTACTGTTATACCGACAGAGAGGACCAATTCATGAATATTATTAATTGCATCATAAGTTCATGTCAACAGTTGCCACTAAAAGAGGACCGATCGGGAAGGGGGCTTAGTGCCATGGTATAAGTGTCCGATTTAGAAATAAGATATCCTGAATTTGATCTTTATTAGCGAGACTACCCATACCTCTTTGTTTGGCTTTTTTATTCCTATATTAGGCTTGTGAGTGCTATTCTAAAACCGAAAAATTGAAAAAGGACCGACCAATCCGTCAAGCGGTCCCTGAGTAGTTTCTAGTGTCCACACTTCGTTGACTTTTCAAATTCCAAGATGAAAAGGACGGAAGTCTCCTGACTTGCTGAGATCAAGTCTTCCAGCAATACGACAAATATTGTTGGCCATATTCAAACAACTATATTTTTAGTCTAAACTTGTTTGGAAATGAAATTGAGTCAAAACTCAATTTCATTCAAACTATATATATATATATATATATATATATATTTAATTAGTTGTAATAATAAGGTAGATGGAGAAAATAAAAAAAGTAATGATTGTGTTGGCGAATTATGAAAAAAAGTGAAAAAAAAAAGTAATGAATAGTTGAGAGAATTTAGTATTAAAAATTGAATTGAACAATAGAAAAAGAAAAATTAATAATTGTATTATTGAATTGAAGATAAATGGAGTAAAATTACTTCAAAATCAAACAAGGCATAATTTAGAATGTTAGTGGAGGACCTCATTTCCGAGTCTTGGCAAGCCCTTATTCCTGTCTTTGTTTCTCTTTTGTATGCATTGTTAGTCAATCTCTTCTGTTCGAGGTTCCACAGCATCATTCATGGATCAGTGATGCTTATGGAATGGAAAATGGAAATTCCAAGTCCACGGTAGATCAGGAATTTTTTTTTTTTTGGGGAAACAGTTCCGTCTTTAAAGGCTTTATGCATCCTCGCGAGAAAAAAATGGAAAAATGCGATCGGTCAGCTATAGGAGGGACTTCGGGGTCATTTGAAAGAGAAGTTTCAATGAAAATGCAGAATTTGACTTTCCTCTCTCTCACATACTAATGCAGTCCCCAGCTCAATAATAAAGAAGCCCGCAGCCATATCAAACAGACTGACATATATATATATATATATATATCCTCCACAGGGAGAGAGATACGTCGATCCAGCTGTAACGTGAACTTCATTTCCAGTTCGCTGCATAGAAGAGAGAGACTTCTGGCAGTTTTACAACGTACAAGAATGTCTCATGATCGACTTCTCTTGGTTCTGTTCTCTCTTTTCTGCCTCTCAATTTCTGGCTTTGGGGCTGTTGTTTTGCCCGGTGATGAAGGTACACATACAAAACTCGCGCACACATATGTCCGTCTGATGGCATATATATATGAACCACAGATATATAAATTCAGGATGAATAGACCGATTTTTTGTTTGTGTCTATATGTCCAGTTGATGCTCTGAAGAACATAGGTGAGAAGCTGGGCAAGATGGACTGGAATCTGAGTGCAGATCCTTGCATTGGACTGTACGGATGGATCACCGGAGAAGATAATAATGTCACTTGTGACTGCTCCTCCTCGAACTACACCAGCTGCCACATAGTTAGCATGTATTCATTTACTATTGTTATTATTTACATTATTAGTTATTCGCTAGGCAAGTAAATATCTATATTTCAAAGCCTTTATTTCCATATTGTTGATCAGCACTGTAACTGCGCCTATGTTGTGCTTGAAATGAAATGCAGTGTCTTGACAAGGCAGTCACTAGCAGGAATTCTCCCCTCTGAGCTGACCCGACTCCCTTATCTGCAGCAAATGTAAGTCACCACTACAACCGGACCAACAAATTCTGTTGGTTTTGAACAGTGCATTGTAAATTAGTAACCAACAATTTAATGGTCACTCAGCGACCTCAGCCGGAACTATCTCAGTGGCACAATTCCTTCAGAATGGGGATCCATGGCAAATCTTGTAAACATGTATGTGGTCTTTCTTGCAGATATATGTGCTCATAATATGTTAGTTTGTTATAGTGATAGCTAAATGATCCTTTAATATGAAGCTAACTGTGTAAATGAATGTCGATGCAGCTCCCTTCTTGGAAACCGGTTGACTGGTCCAATCCCAAGAGAGCTCGGAAATATATCGACTCTCGAGAGTTTGTAAGTGATCTCACCATCAGCTGCATATAATCTTCTGCCTGGTTCAGTTCCAGTTGCAAAATATAGTAAAGTTCACCTCCCCTTTTTCCTGTTTCTTTCTGTACTAAAGAGTTGTAGAGGCCAATCAGCTCTCAGGAAACCTTCATACAGAACTCGGAAGATTGTCCCGGCTACAAAGACTGTGAGCCCTCTCTGATTTTACTGAAGGGATAAGTGATACCATCACTTGATTTAGACTTTGGATGTCTTATGACTGTCCTTGCATCAGGATTATAGTCTTTAGAAATTTATTGACATCTGTTTTTTGGTTTCCTAGGCAACTTAGCTCGAACAATTTTACTGGAGAGTTGCCATCAACATTTGCCAATTTAACAGCACTAAAGGACATGTAAGTTTCCATCCAAGACCAACAATTCAACTGAACGCAGTTTGTTTGCTGCTTCTGCGTATTCAAGTTTCTCCTGTCTCTAAGAAGATACGTATCCGATTTGTGATATGCAGCCGGCTTTCTGATAACCAATTCTCAGGAAAGATTCCCAACTTCATCCAGAGCTGGAAAGATCTCGAAAAGTTGTAAGAGTTCTGTATGCAATGCCATTCAAGTAAGAACAAGGAATAGTTATTAAAGTTTGTCGTTAAGCTAATCCAGAATTTGGCTCTGACAGAGTGAGTCAAGCGAGTGGCTTACAAGGGCCAATTCCGGCTGGCATATCAAGTTTGGTGAAATTATCTGATCTGTGAGTTTGGCATTGTAAATCTCCTTTCTCTGTCATTATAAAATCTTTCTGACGCACTGAATCGATGTCCAGGAGGATTAGCGATCTTAATGGGACAGAGGCTACATTCCCGCAAATCAGCAATACAAATATCAAGACGCTGTGAGTTTGCCCCCTGCTTGGAAATTATAGAAGCTGTTGTCTCTTGTCTAACTCAGGTTGATGTAACCACATCCCATGGTTTGCAGAATCCTAAGGAGTTGCAACCTCATCGGGGAGCTCCCAGCTTATCTCGGTGATATGACGAATCTGAAGACCTTGTGAGTGTGTAATGCCTTTCCCCTGAGAAACTCTTGTTTGAAAAGCTTCACTAATCCTCTCCCTTTTATTGGATGTTGCTTGTAGAGATGTCAGCTTCAATAAAATAAGCGGTGAAATCCCAAGCACGTTTCAGAATTTAGCTGCGACTGATTTTGTGTATGTAATTAATAGTCTCTACACATCATATACTGCAAGATAGCAGATCGATGATATATCACTTCTTACAGAAGTTACATTTCATTAGAACTAAGTAAGAAACATTCACAAATTCTAAGCATTTTATCCCATATATTTTTAGGTATCTGACTGGAAAT
Organism: Punica granatum; assembly: GCF_007655135.1. Taxonomy (NCBI): domain Eukaryota; kingdom Viridiplantae; phylum Streptophyta; class Magnoliopsida; order Myrtales; family Lythraceae; genus Punica; species Punica granatum. Next base: position 38,959,704 of record NC_045129.1, read on the forward strand.
CAACTCACGGGATTGGTACCTGATTGGTTAATAAAGGAGGGGCAAAATGTGTAAGCTTCTCCTCCTGTCGTGATCTCTAAGTGAGACCTAAGAGATGACTTCCTTTTTATTATATACTCTTACAGTTTAACTGTTTGATAACTGTTCCTTTTGGCTCAGGACCTCTTAGCAAATGACTGCAAATAATATCTGATCATGAAAAAGATATGTGGATTGCATTATTGCCATGATAATTGCACCCAGACCTGATCCCGCTATATATTTAATGTTTTAGGGATCTTTCATACAACAACTTCACTGTCGGAAGCCCTGTGTGTCAGGAAAGGACAGTGTATGGACTACTTCCCAACTTGAACTTTCCCATGAGATCTCCGTATTGAATGATATGAATGCATATATGAGAGCATTAATCCTTTTCTTTTGGCATTTACAGGAACTTATTTGCAAGCTCTCCTAAGGCCAATAACCTGTATGCACCTAAACTTCGATAGCAATTACTTAAAACTCCGTAATAACTATGCTGACTGGTTCGGGATCTTGCAACAGAGGGCTTGTTTCGTGTCTGAGAAGCTTTCATTGCCCACGGAGTAAGTTTTCTGTTAAAGATCTCTCTCTAAATATAATTTCGAACTTCCTTTCATGCGTTAATTGTTTTTCTCTTTCCTACCATTCTAGGATGGCACAATCTATACATAAACTGTGGTGGAAGAGAAGTGAGCATAGGATCTACAGCCTACAACGAAGACATAGATCAAGGAGCGCCAGCGAGATTCTTCTGGAACAGCGCATACAATTGGGCTTACAGTAGCACTGGACACTTCATGAATGACCGCCCAACAGATAGCTTCATTTGGTCGAACACGTTGACAACCCCAATGGATGACGATCCACGTCTCTACATGACTGCACGTCTTTCTCCAATATCCCTAACTTACTACGGTTTCTGCCTTGAGAATGGAAACTACACAGTAACCCTTCATTTCGCGGAGATAATGTTCAGCAGGAACAACAGCTACACCAGCCTCGGCAGACGTATCTTTGATATTTATATACAGGCGAGTTCACATCAAGTTAAAATGTTCTTCAAGGGAACACTCTTTCTAACTCATACAACTGACACCAAATAAGGAAATGGAAGTGGAAGGATATTCACACCCCCCCCCCCCCCAAAAAAACACTCATTTTCCCCTTTTTCCTGATGGGAAACTTGAGCTGATTGGATATAATGTTTTACAGGGTAGGCTAGTGTTCAAGGATTTTAATATCGAAGATGCAGCAGGTGGAGTCGGGAAGGCAGTTACAAGAAACTTCAACACCACCATCGCCAACACGACTCTTGAAATACGACTCTACTGGGCTGGGAAGGGGACTACTGCTATCCCTTCTAAAGGAGTCTACGGTCCACTGATATCTGCTATATCCATTAATCCCAGTATGCAATTACTACTACGGCTCGATACACTAGTAAATTGAATAATTAACCTCCATGCCTTAATCTAACAAGTTCAGAATTTTCACAACAGTTTTGACTCACTATCACCTGATTTCCATACAGATTTTGTGCCCCGGATAGAGTTGGAAGAAGATAGAAGTAAAATATCCACAGGTGCAATGGCCGCAATTGTGGCTGCAGTAGCAGTTGCTATGTTCCTGCTCACGGGCATCCTTTGGTTGAAAGGGTGTTTCGGTCAAAAACTTAATGTTGAGCGAGGTACGTGCTAATGCAAGAAAGAAGACACATTCCAATTGTAAAAGCACTAGCATATAAGATTTCTTGCAACGAGAAGAAAAGGAAACAGTTCATTGTTCTTGACTCCTTACCCTAACTTTTTCCTCAGATTTAAGGGGCCTAGACTTGCAAACTGGTTCCTTTACCCTACGACAAATTAAGGCGGCCACTAGCAATTTTGATGCTGCCAATAAGATTGGAGAAGGGGGTTTCGGTCCTGTCTACAAAGTATCCTCAAAACGAAGCATGCTTGACTTGAAAAATGTTATGTATGCATAATATGAAGCAGCTCATGTGACAAATAAATATCAAATGCAGGGTCTTCTTTCAGATGGCACTGTGATTGCTGTGAAGCAGCTCTCTTCCAGATCAAAACAAGGAAACCGTGAATTCGTAAATGAGATTGGGATGATTTCTGGGCTTCAGCATCCTCATCTCGTTAAGCTATATGGATGTTGTGTTGAAGGGAATCAATTGTTATTGGTGTACGAATACTTGGAAAACAACAGCCTTGCTCGAGCTCTGTTTGGTTGAGTTCTCCTGATCAATATATACATGACATTGATTCAGATACTTCTACTTAGAGTAAATAATATGTATAAGTTTATTGGTTTTAATGTTTTGGCGACTTATATTTAGGGCCTGAAGAATTCCAGTTGAGCTTGGATTGGCCGATGAGACATATGATATGTGTGGGCATAGCAAAAGGCTTGGCGTATCTTCATGAAGAGTCCAGGCTGAAGATCGTGCACCGAGACATCAAAGCAACAAATGTGCTACTCGACAAGAACCTCAATCCCAAAATATCTGATTTTGGTTTGGCGAAACTCGATGAGGAGGATAACTCTCATATCAGCACTCGGATCGCAGGAACTTAGTAAGTATATCTGTATGTTCTCAATTTGGCAGTGGATATACGGCACCCGTATATGTTCTCAATTTGGCAGTGGATTTAACTATATGTTCTCAAATTGGCAGTGGATATATGGCACCCGAATATGCAATGCATGGGTACCTGACTGACAAGGCCGATGTTTACAGCTTCGGAATTGTCGCATTGGAAACTGTCAGTGGTCGAAGTAACACAAGTTGTCGACGCATTGGGGAATTCCTCAATCTTCTTGATTGGGTAACTGAACACGGCAAGCTCTAATGCTTTTCTTTGCTTTTATATATATACTTTATCCGTACGTTTCCAATTCAGTTCGGGAATTTTAAGGTAGCCATCAGGTTATTTATACATAGAACTCTTTGCTGATTAATTACCGACGACTTCCTAGGCACACATACTGAAAGCGAGAGGCGGTTTGATGGAACTGGTTGATCCAAGGTTGGGCTCCCAATTTAATGTGGAGGAGGTGATGGTGATGATCGAGGTTGCATTGCTATGCACTGACGTCACTCCAACAACTAGGCCTGCCATGTCTTCGGTGGTGAGCATGCTCGAAGGCAAGACCGTGGTCCCACTGCTGATTCCTCGGGATGGTTCCACTCTGGGGGATGAAATGAACATTGAGGCTATGAGGAGGCAACTCAGTTGCGGATACAAAGAGGAGGAATGGATCAACCAGTCACATACCGCTTCATTCTCTGCATCTGCTGACAAAGATCTATATCCATTAATCTTGGATTCATCAGATTATAAAGTGAGCAGATTGACTGATGAAGAAAGGAGCTGATGGTTGCAGAAGGAAGTCTATCAAGGAGGGTTACAAAAGATTAATCAACTCAAATCCTTTTAGTCAATATTCCTCCTTCGGTGCTCTAGAGATTGGCAGGAGGATTCCTCGATACATATGGAATGCACTCTGCTGGGTCACACTGAATTCCCTGCAGTTTTTAACTGTTATGTAGAGCTTTGGTTTTATCAAGTAGACCAGAATATCAACTATAAATTCTAGTAAGTTTTTAGGGGTGAGAAAAGATCATATCCCATCATTATTATCATCGTTCCTTCGCTACCTCATAATAATGTATAATAATTGCATTTTATATGGATTGTACGCTTGACAATATTAAGGAAGTACAAAAAAAAAAAGAAAGAGTAAGGTTGTGTTTGTTTACAATTTAATTAGATAAATGCTTAAATGTTAGTTACATGAGAAAATAAATTGGAGAAAACCTTTTGCTTACTCATTAAGTCAAAACTTTTTGCTTACTCATTAAGTGACTTTTGACTTAGTGATTAAGTAGATGAGATCATTATTTTTCTCTTTTTCTCCAATTTATTTTCCAATGATAATGACCAGAGTTATGCCTCGTGGAGCTACACAATTGACAAGGCATGCGTTTTTCTTTTCTTCTGTTGAGTCGTTCCATAAGGTAGATGAACATTGTGTTACCAGCACAAGGAGGAATGTGCCTTGATCAGTAATCAAAGAACAAACTAGCTGGAATACGAATTGCGCATGAAGCTTAGCCTCAATTCAACATGAATGCGGGAACTATAATATATATATATATATATATATATATATCTATCTATATCTATGTGAAAGCGAGGATGAGGTGGATCCAACCAGATGACTTCAGAACGCTCCATTTCTATATGAAAATTTCTCGATTATTCGAGTTTTTTTAAGAAAAGTATTTTTAAATATTTAAAAATATATAAATATAGATTTTGTTGGACTGTAAATTATTTTCTGGATTTTTAAAACAAATAATTAGATAAGGGAAGAATCCCAAGAAAGAATCCAACAACTGCCTTTGTATACATGAATAATGATATATACAAAACTCACATAATACAAACCAATATATTTTTATAGATATATGAATCATATCTATCTATAAAACAAATAAAAATATTTTTTTTTAGATTTTATATGATACGTTATAAATAAATTTATTACCCACATAAATAAACAATGCCTATTCAGTTATCAAAGAACACCATTACCCCACGTGTGCACTCAAAAAGTGCGTTAACCACCAAAAATTAGTTGTTTCTTTGTTATTGTCTCACTGAAAGGAATTTTATCGATCTTTTAAATTTTTGTTAAAATAACAATTTTTTTAATTGTTTAATTTATATATAGATATCAATTTGCAAGATGATTCGTTACTTTCTCGATATTTTAGCTTTCTTTAGAAAATTAATTTTAAAATTTTATTTTTAAAATCTTTAAAAGATATAATTATAACTTTTTTGCACGGATCGTTATTTTCTTGAGGTTTTGAGCTTCTCTAAGAAACAAACTTTTTATTTTTTAAAACTAGTCCATAAGATATTTATTGAACTTGTCTTTTTTTTGTTTTTGCATTTATAACACATAATTTTATAATAAAAATAAAAAAGAAATCACGTTCTATCCCGTGCAATGTATGGACTCCACGACTAGTATATATATATGAAAGCAAAGATGAGGTGAGTCCGGCCATATAACCTCAGAACACTGCGTTTCTAAATGAAATTTTCTCGAATTTTTTAATTTTTTTAAATATTAAATCATTAATAAATTAGTAAATTTAAAATATCTTTATTTTTTTTCAGTTATAAGATAAAGATATTTTAGATATATATGTCTATATATATATATGAAGCCATTATACATATTATTATATGTTTATACAACAAAGCTTTAATGGGCGCGTAGATGACCTAAGAATCACTCAGTTTCTTAACGGAATTTTCTAGATTTTTTATTTTTATATTAATTTTTAATAAAAAGGTTTTTTTAATCTTTAAAAGATATGATATGATAAAATCCGATTTTCTCATTTCTTTGAGTTTTAAATTTTTATAGTAATTTTTATAAAAACTATTTAAAAAAGTTTAACGATACATTTTGACAAAATCAGAGTAAAAAAGAATATTTTTCTAATTTTTACATAGGATATTTTTTATTACAAAATTTTTAATATAAAAAATCACAGATTTATTAATTTTAAAGTAAAATGAATATTTTTTGATAAGATATAGATATAATGGAATATTTTTGAAACTTTTTAGAAGATTTTATCATCTATATAATATAACATATATTAAAGGATACCCGCATTACATGCAGAATGCATACTCCAAAATGAAAAAGTAAGTATGGGAAAATGAAAAAGTAAGTATTAGAGACAATTTGAAAAAAAAAATTATAGAATATGGACTATGAAAGTTTGAGAGAGGATATAGTAAAATAAAGAAAGAATGACACATGGAAGGAAAAAGAGATAGGAGAACAATATCAAATGAATAATATTATCCTTTAACATTCTATTTTGTTTTGAATTTTATGATATTTAAAGTAACAACAAAACGTTATTTTGGACTTCTCAACTATCCTAAACTGATAGAGGTTGTTACAAAATCCAAATCTTGGTTAAATAATAGTGTAGAAGTATATTGGCAAAATTTAGTTAACAACGAACATATATATCTAACATAATATATCATATTGATTGTAAATTACAATTTGTATACATAACTATATATTTATTTATTTATTTTATAGTTTTAAATTACCATAAATGATATATAATCCAATTTACAAAGAGAAAAAAAAATTTAACTTTTTATCTTAAACAACGCACGGTTTTACGACTAGTATATATATATATATATATATATATGTATGTATGTATGTATATATCACGGTCTGTTTCCCGATTGAAACTATAGTAGATCAAAGGGACTGTCTGCATCACCCAAGTGAACATGCAAATTCATTCATTGGGAATCACAAGAATCAATGTTCACATTCCAAGTTTTCTCAACATGAATTTGTGCAAATAAGACAGTAATTAAAATATCTGAACATTCAACCGCAAGACAATATTATAAAACCTGAGATTGAAATAACGTCGAGAGGAGCTCAATCACTGTCCCTGCTCTCTTATTCTGTATACACAATGATCACACTGTGCAAGTTATCGGACCAAACAACCTCTTCAGACAACTGTGTACCAAATGTCAACCAACTCCCCGAAATACTGACAGTGAAAGACTTCTATCGAAGACAGATTTGAAGGAAAGGATTTCGGGAACCACGATGATGTTAAAGTTGGAGGAGCTGACAGCTTCCGCCTTATAGGTTGAGTTTGGAAAACCAACATTTGTGACAGTCCTGTTGAGGACCAACTTGAAGGGCTTTGAGACTGACGCTTTAAAAATTAGAGAATGGTAATTAAGCTCTGCCTCTGTGATGTTCTTGGCTCCCTTGGGGCAAGTACTGTCGCTATCTATGCTTTTTATGTCGCATCCCAAGCTACACAGTAAGTTCACATAGTCTGCCTTTGTGATTTCATAAACTAAGCCTGCATCTACGGCCTTTACGGGGTTAATTTGACCTGAACCGTAAGAAAATTCAAATCCCGAAGGACCTCCTTCTCTAATAGTATCGCGTATCTTCGAAGCTACACGAGTGAGAAAAATCACAATTTATTAATTTTAAAGTAAAATAGAATATTTTTCTAATTTTTACATAGGATACTGTTGATTACAAAATGTTTAATATAAAATATCACAATTTATTAATTTTAAAGTAAAATGAATATTTTCGAAACTTTTCAGAAGATTTTATCATCTATATAATATAACATGTATTAGAGGATAGCCGCATTACACGCGGAATGCGTACTCCAAAATGAAAAAGTAAGTATGGGAAAATGAAAAAGTAAGTATGAAGACAATTTGAAAAAAGAAGTTATAGAATATGGAATATGAAAGTTTGAGAGAGGATATAGTAAAATAAAGAAAGAATGACACATGGAAGGAAAAAGATATGGGAGAACAATATCAAACGAATAATATTATCGTTCAACATTCTATTTTATTTTGAATTTTATGATATTTAAAGTAACAATAAAACGTTATTTTGGACTTTTCAACTATCCTAAAATGGTAGAGGTTGTTACAAAATCCAAATCTTGGTTAAATAATAGTGTAGAAGTATATTGGTAAAATTTAGTTAACAACGAACATATATATCTAACATAATATATCTTATTGATTGTAAATTACAATTTGTATACATAACTATATATTTATTTATTTATTTTACCGTTTTAAATTAGCATCGATCAAAGGACTGTCTGCATCACCCAAGTGAACATGCAAATTCATTCATTGGGAATCACAAGAATCAATGTTCACATTCCAAGTTTTCTCAACATGAATTTGTGCAAATAAGACAGTAATTAAAATATCTGAACATTCAACCGCAAGACAATATTATAAAACCTGAGATTGAAATAACGTCGAGAGAAGCTCAATCACTGTCCGTGCTCTCTTATTCTGTATACACAATGATCACACTGTGCAAGTTATCGAACCAAACAACCTCTTCAGACAACTGTGTACCAAATGTCAACCGACTCCCCGAAATACTGACAGTGAAAGACTTCTAATCGGAGACAGATTTGGAGGAAAGGATTTCGGGAACCACGATGATGTTAACGTTGGAGGAGCTGACAGCTTCCGCCTTATAGGTTGAGTTTGGAAAACCAACATTTGTGACAGTCCAGTTGAGGACCAACTTGAAGGGCTTTGAGACTGACGCTTTAAAAATTAGAGAAGGGTAATTAAGCTCTGCCTATGTGATGTTCTTGGCTCCCTTGGGGCAAGTACTGTTGTTATCTATGATTTTTATGTCGTATCCCAAGCTACACAGTAAGTGCACATAGTCTGCCTTCGTGATTTCATAAACTAGGCCTGCATCTACGGCCTTTACGGGGTTAATTTGACCTGAACCGTAAGAAAATTCAAATCCCGAAGGACCTCCTTCTCTAATAGTATCGCGTATCTTCGAAGCTACACGAGCGAGAAAAGGGTGTCAGACATTTTTACTTCAGGAGTGTATTGATCATGACAAAAAAGGGTGCAGGAGAGTACCTGATGTCATTAGAGCTGACTTAATGGCGGAGGGAGACCAGCCGGGATGAAATGTTTTCACGTATGCTGCTGCACTGGCAACATGGGGACACGGCATCGAGGTACCGGAAATGACATTGAACTTCACACTCCTATCATCCCCTTCCGTTGCAGCACGTCTGGAGGATATGTAGCCAAAATATCGATGCCAAGGCACTTACATTGGGCTGCAAGAATTACTTGAGGCATAAATTAAGTATGATAGCCACAAAGGTTGCTACAAGTTATGAAACTTGGAATTGCTTGGAAAATTATGCATACCTTCATTATATCAAGAGTGATCGCGTTTGGTCCACGTGAAGAGAAGGAAGCAGTCACAGGAGAAGCAGGATCCGGAACAGTTTGCCCTTCAATATCCGTCCTTGAGGATTTCTGTGCAATACCTGCCAGAGATTATTCAGTCAGTATATGAGAAAGAAAATGCTTTCAAGGATGTGAGAATGTTCGCGAAATCAGTCACCTTGTGGAATTGTGGTAAGACACAAGTATTTCAAAGGCAGAGTCATCTTGAGTCACAGCGGGAAGTGGGAAAACAAGAGCGGCATCAGGCAATTCAGGCTTCAGGCTGATTCCACTAGCATTATAAACTGCAGCCTCGGCAGCCATAGTGCTATCTCCCCCTTCGCACACCAAGATTTTCCCATAAACTTTCCGCATATCTAAACAGAGTGAGAGGCATGCGCTGCAATAACGGTGCTGAAAAGGAGAATTAACTTCTCTTTACTAAAAAATTTTCTTTTCAGAAATATGTCTCTCTGGAGCTAAGGTTATGGACGATCTTTTAAGAGTACCCCTGGAACAGAACCAAACCTACCTAGCTGACACTTCATTGCAAGAACTCGTAACCTGCTCCCCAAACACAAGAACAGAGTTACTCGGACTGGATGGAAATGAATTCACTGCAATTCCCTGTTGTGAGAATTTCGATCAGTCAGGGGCAGAAATGAAAAACATATATTGGGGTTGGTTGTCCCCCACAGTTGATCTACTATCATCATATGCCGTTGAGCAGGCAGAGTCCGACCAAAAAGGTTGATCGTCCTTTCCAAGAGATGACTGTATAATGACGAAATGCTAGGAAAGAATTTTTAAAATATTAGTTTTTGAAAATGGAAGTGGACTGAAGAGTCAGGATTGCGTACAGTTAGAATCGTTCCATCGTCGAGTACAAGCTTGATGATGAACTTCCGGTCAATCGTGCTAGCTGCCACAGTGAGGACCCAAGGGCGACGCTAAAAACTGTTTGCGGGTTGGGCCCACTTTTTCCTGCAGAATGAGTCACCAGTATACCATTTGACATTGCATGGAAGGATCCTAACGCGATGGTGTCTAGGTCGAAAGGCGTAGGAAACTATCCTCCCAGGGATACTGTGATGATGTCCACACCATCCGCGATCGCATCATCGAATGCCGCTAAAATTCCATCTCCTTCGCAATTACCCTGTGAATCACATACCCTGTAGATGGCGATCCTAGAGGAGGGACAACTCCTCCTGGCTGTTCCGTTAGCTAGCCCAAAGAAGCTGGTCCCTTCCACTGCATTGCCAGCAGCTGTCGAGGCGTTATGGGTCCCATGGTCTAAACCATCGACCGCGGTACCTCCGTAGATACATAATACCGTGCTCCAATGAGCTTGCTGGGTAGGAAATTCAGAAATGAGGACAGACGTTTATATCTAATGTTATTTGCGTACAAACAGGAGGAACAAAAATGTTCTGTTGCGGTATGAATTCCGGGGTATAAGTACTTGTTGCAGGCAATGTTGGTGCCACCATTGCAGGAGCCCTTCCATTTTGTAGGAGGTGGGCCGAAGCCTTTGTCATTGAATGATTCTGAATTAGGATAAGCGCCGGAGTCGATTACTCCAATAATAGTGTTGCCCTCCACAGTGGGATTCAGTTTTACTGTGTTTGGAAATCCGATGTAGTCCCACGATTTCGTGGTCTGGACATGATAAGTTTGGCTAGGAAACACCGAAATTACTCCGTCCTTTTCTGAAATCCGTATCACAGAATTCGTATAGAAGTAAATGTAATATTATCGTGAAATTACGTGAAATAATATTGTATAGGAATACTTACTGGCGAGCTTCTTTGCCTCTTGTTTCGTGAGCTTAGCAGCAAAACCATTGAAACTCCTCTTGTAACTTCTGACGATTGAGGTGGAAGCGGACCTGTGAGGCAGAGAAAGAGGTTTTTTAAGCTGATGAAAACTTGATCCCTCGAAAAAATGGCCCTGGCCTGGGAAAATGGTTCCAGGGAAAATAATGATATTTACATCTAATCTCCGAATACATCCTGCAGCAAACTAAGGTGATGAGAAGTTGGGAAATAGATTCCTGATGTTTCAGTCGGAAGATAACCTATGTACACACAATATAGATCTGCCAAGATCGACGAAAACTCAGTTATGCCCACTAAAACAATGATAAACATAAATGATTGTATTGAACATGTAATTGATGTTATGCTTTTATCATGACTCCAAAAGGTCGTTCCAATGCTTACCTTCCTGTCATCATCCTGGGAGCTGTATACTCTGCTATTGATCGACAGAAACACCACGGCGAGAATGCAGGAAACACGAAAGCTTCTATCCTTGGCCATCTCGAATTTTCTTGCTGCTACTGACGGGACACTGAAAGTGATGATATACACTGCAGTGAAGACCATCGAATTTCTTTCCAGACCAGAAGACCAAACAATTGAATATATTACAATGCACACACATTATGAAAATATAACCTGCATCTATTTAATTAGTGCTCAATGTTCATTGCATGCTGACCAATTGTTTGCTTATCAAAATGCACCAGATTGTTAAGTTGGCCAAATTGGAAATAGAAATTTATATACCTTTTTTGAAATTTAATGTAAGGAAATTTAGTACAAGTTAATGCCAGATTGATATTTTAGGGATAATTACCAAATGAGGCCAAAACATTTTTTGTAATTTAATATAAGAAAATTTCGTATAGGGTAATTACACCTTTATATTTTAGGGATAAGTATTAAATTGAGGTAAAAACGTTTGATATATTTTCTCATTAAGGCCAAAATTTTTATTTATATACAAACTAGCTGAATACACGAGCGTTGCTCGAGACCATACAAATAAAACTTTAAATTACTCCAATAAAAAAAGTTATAAATATATATATATATATAAGAATTATAAATTTATTGTAAAATTTGAGATATAAGAAATTATGAGAAGATAGCTAAATAAATAAAACAATCTATATGTGTATCTTTTCTAGATCCTAATTCTTCTAACACGTAATAGAGCATTATAACACCTTAAAATCTATTATGCCATAGATAAACCAAAAAAATGTAAGCATGTAAGAAAAGAAATTGAATTAAAATATGTGAGTCAAATATATCAATCGAATGAAAATAATAAACTCAGAATCTGATGAATCCATTTTGAAATGACTAACGTAAGATTGGTGTTGATAATGGATGAGCATGCAACGCATTATACAATATATATAAGTTCGCAAAGACATCCACACGTCTTTACAAATGAAGATACAATGGTTTCGGCTTCGATGTAAACACCATCTATATATATAGTTGCCAATATATAATGTAAATTTGTACGTAAGCAACCGACGTATATGTTCATATAATGTAAACGGCTACAGATATATACAATTACCAATATAAAAATTACAGACATATTTCATCGTATCATACCGGATATGATATATGTATTTTCTATAATGAAAGATTGCGTGTTGTTTTTATAGGACACTTTCATTGTTTTTTTAATTTACTTATCACATATGAGCAGCCAGTGTTATCAAAACCGGACCGGACCGGGCGGTTCGACCGGTCGGACCGGAAACCGGACCTATGACCGGTCCGGTTAGCTAAAAAACCCAAAATGCATAAAAAAACCGGTGAACCCAAAAAATCGGCCGGTTTTTGGGTAAACCCATCGAACCCAATCGAACCGGCCGGTTTCATGGGTTCAGCATTTTTTAGAGGAAATCGGGCGAAATTGAAGGAAATTGGGCGAAATTGAAGGAGATCAGGTGAAAACCTAGTCTTCATCCCTCTTCAGTTCAATCGGATCTTCATGGTCCCTCGCAATGGCTGCCCCTGCAGTCCACACCTTGACCAAGCCTCCCCCACCATACACGTCTCGATACGTAGCCGTCATCGGCGCCGGAGCAGCAGGCCTCGTTGCGGTTCGAGAGCTCCGTCGAGAGGGTCACCGGCTTCGTCTATGAGCGGGAGAGTCGGTCGGAGGTACATGGGTCTACACGCCCAAGTTTAGTCATCGGTGGCTTCATCAGTTCAATCTTTTCTTCGCCAGTTCGCCTCTCTCACCGTCTGGTCCGTCTTTGTTGAGCTGATCGAGCAGAGGAGGTTCAAGCTTCCTTTTCTCCTTCTTGAACTTAATCCTTTTTTTTTTGTGGCAAAATGGGTGACGACAAGGTCTGGGTTTGTGTCTCGGGATCTTTACTAGTTCCTAATCACTTGTTACTGGGGCCTGTGATTTTGAGGAATATTGTGTCGATCGACCCACTATTCCGGTGTTAAACATGTCTTGGGTGGCTGCAGATGTCGAATGGGGATACATACGAGAAAAACCATGACGAAATCGATTTGAGTTCTTTGGCAACATAAGAGGGAAATATTGGAGAATCCATTCTAACATTTACGGGAACGGGAGCACAAGCGCTGGTAGAGAAGAGAGATACAGCCTCTGGTTTGACACGGCTGAAGATTTTTCACCAGTACAACATCCTCTGGACTAACTTTCAGATCATGTAAGCTTCTATCTAATTATCAAAAGTGAATTTTTACTTGTTCCTCTGCTTCCATATGGCTTTAGCTCTTAGTTCCTTTTTTCGTGGAGAGGAGAGCTGATGTTTGTTTACGATAGTTTAGATTCAAATTCTCGGCTTCAGGGGTGCTTCTTTCTACTGCAAATTGCATATCTTCAACGGAGTCTATTTCAATTGGGATTAGTAATTATTAGAACTGGTATTTGTTTCCCTCGATGATTGTTGCAATATACCCTTCATTGGTCTTTCGAGCTATTGCTCAGTTGAGTAGAAAAGTTTCGATCTTTACTTTACTCCTCTGAACTGCAGTTGAACAGAAGTGATTCATGGATCAATTTTATTATGACCAGTAGAGCAGAGGCCCCTGTTTTTCTTAATTTATATTACTATTTTTTGTGTTTTATGTTATTTTCTTAAAATAATAAATATTTATTTATTTTATAACTAAACAAGCGGTCCGACCCATCGAACCCCCGGTTGAACCCGTAAACCCATGAACCCATAGCTCAGCCGGTTCGATATCCGGTCCGGTTCTGATAACACTGTGAGCAGCCGGATATATGTATTTTCCGACTACTTATAAATAGTTGTCGATATGAAATTATATTATATATACCATTGTGTTAAAATGTATTCCATTGATAAATAATTTCCTTAATACATAATTGATGATGTGACAAAGCGAGAGATCTCTATTTTTATTTTTATTTTTGATGATGTACAACATGAGAATTCGGCTTGTGCTTTGTTCTAATATATATTAATCGTGGAGCCCGTGCATTGCATGAAATAGTACTCCAATATGAAAAGAAATTATAATTAAAAATTAAAAAGAAAAATTCCTTTAAGAATCATAAGTGAAACAAAAATAATAAAATAAACAAACAATTTCATGTTTAGTGGTAGACAAACTTATTTTATGAGAGTTTGTGTATAGAGGTAGTCTTTCGAGAGATGAAACTCACATCACCAATTTTGAGAAAGAATATGAGAAAAAAGCAAAAATTAGAGAACAAATAAAAACATGAAAAATTACGATAAAAATGAGAGAAAAAAATAAAAGTATAAATTTAATCAACTCACTTGTATACATTTTAAGAGCTCATTTCTAGTTGTAGACGTATTGTTTGAGAGCGAATTGGCTCATGTGTATGTGTATGATGATTCATGTTTATAACTATCATATAGAATATATATAAAATATAATCAGATTTATTTTCCTTTTGTGGTGAGCAAATTTGATTTATTTTTTGAAAAGAAAATATAATTCATATATATCTATATCCATAAAATATTATCTAATCAAATTTTTAAAAATGGATATCTATAAAAACATATAATTTATATATAACTTTTATTCATATATATATTGAAGGTTGTCCACGTAACCAAATATTAATATATTTATATTATGTATAAATATATATACTAATATATACTAATATATACTTATTTTCATGTTAATATTGATGGGATGAAATATCAATTTTTACTTTAAAAATTCAAGATTATTAAATAATATCTACACATATAATAAAATCTCCTCATTTATTTCAAATACACTATGCTATATAAGTTATAAAAATCAAAGAAATCAAGAAATCAGATTTTATGATAAGATATCTTTAAAATATATATATATTAAAAATAATTCCTAAAATAAAAATAAAAAAATAAAAAAACTAGAAAATTCCTTTTAGAAAATATATTGTACTTATTTTGATGTTAATATTGATGTGATGAAATATTAATTTTCTATTTAAAAAATTTGAGATTATCAAATAATATCATATAAATATAATAAAATCTTCTCATTTATTTCAAATATACATTATTTATATATATATTAACAAATAAAAGAAACCAAGAAATCGGATTTTATGATTAGATATATTTAAAAAATAATTTTTGTTAAATAATTCTGAAAATAAAAATAAATAAATAAAAACCTAGAATATTCATTTCAAAATATATATACTAATATGTGCTTATTAAATTCCATTCAGAAACCGAGTATTTTGAGGATATCTATTAATATATTTATATTATGTATGAATATATATTTATTTTTTATGTCAATATTTATGTGATGAAATATTAATTTTTATTTTAAAAATTCAAGATTATTAAATGATATCTATACATATAATAAAATCTTCTTATTTATTTAAAATACATTGTGTTATATAAATTAAAAAAATTAAAGAAATCAATAAATTGATTTTTATGATGAGATATCTTTAAAAAATATTTTTTATTAAAAATAAATCTGAAAATAAAAATAATAAAAATCTAGAAAATTCCATTCAGAAAATTTATATTACTTTCAATTGGAGAGCATCATAGTATCTAAAAATGAAATGTTATAATCGAAAATAATTTCAGAAGATTTTGTTGCTACTTATATAATAAAAGATAAATTAAAATTTTAAAAACTCATAAAAGTGAGAAAATTACATTCAGAAACGGAGTGCGCTAAGGCCATCGAGCCTACCTCGTACCTTGTTTTCAATATTTATGTGATGAAATATTAATTTTTACTTTAAAAATTCAAGATTATTATACATGTAATAAAATGTTCTTATTTTTTTAAAATTCATTATGTTATATAAATTATAAAAATTAAAGAAATAAAAAAATCGAATTTTATGATGAGATATCTTTAAAAAATCTTTTTTTATTTAAAGTAATTCCGAAAATAAAAATATAAAAACCTAGAAAATTCCATTCAGAAAATTCATATTGCCTTCATTTTGAGATCACCATAGTATCTAAAAGAATTTATTATATTTTGGTTCTTTTAAATTGAATATTATAATTGAAATAATTTCAAAAATTTTGTTGCTAGTTTTATAATAAAAGATAATTTTAAATTTTAAAAAATCATAAAATTAAAGAAATCAAAAAATCAAATTTTATGATGAGAGATCATAAAAAATATTTTTTATTTAAAATAATTCCGTAAATAAAAATAAAAACCTAGAAAATTCCTTTCAGACAATTCATATTACCTTTAATTGGAAATGACTATAGTATCCAAAAGATTTTATGATATTTTGGTTTTATTAAAATTGACTATTATAATTGAAAATAATTTCAAAATTTTTGTTGCTAGTTTTTAATAAAAGATAATTTAAAATTTTAAAAAATCATAAATTAAAGAAATCAAGAAATCAGATTTTATGATGAGATATCATAAAAAATATTTTTTATTAAACATAATTCCATAAATAAAAAATAAAAACCTAGAAAATTCCTTTCAGAAAATTCATATTGCCTTCAATTGGAGATCACCATAGCATCCAATAGATTTCATGATATTTTGGTCTTTTTTAAATAGAATATTATAACCCAAAATTAATTGGAAGATTTTTTCTAATTTTATAATAAAAGATAATTTAAAATTTTAAAAACTCAACAAACCGAGAAAATTTCATTCAGAAATAGAGTATTCTGAGGCCATCTGGTTGGTTCTACCTCGTATCTTGCTTTCACATACATACATACATACATACATATATATATATATATATATTAGGTGAGAGAACCTATGCATTGCGTGGGAATTCAAGTGAGAAAAACAAATTTTAAGGGTTCGGGGGAGCAACGGAGTAAGAGACTGAAAGGGCGCTGTGTCTGCTGCTGGTGGCCGCCGCCACCACCTTGTGGGGTGGCCGGCGACCAGCACACCGGTCAAATTTGTCATAGTAATGGGAGAAACCGGTCCCAGTTCTTGCTATCACCCAGTCAAATTAATTACTTCAACCGTCAGTTAACAATAACAACCTAATTGGCACTTAACCGTGTTTTTGGAGAGCTCGGAGTAACAAAACATGAGGCAGCAACCGAAAAAGGGTGGGCTTAATTAATCTTCGGTACAGAAAGTTCAAAAGCGGAAGAAGAAAGAAAACAAACATTAACGGAAGCAAAGAAATGGGAGAAATCCTTTACCATTTCATGTTCTCGGACTTCTTTTTCAATCCGTATGTGTTAAGTGCTCTTGAACTTCATTCGAAACAGGCGCAGTATTTCAAGCTATATATATATTCCACGTAGTGCCCACACTCAAACAGCCCCCACCCCCAAATTGAGATCCCACAGGTTCGACCTCTGGATCTCGACTTGGGGGCTGTAGCCAGCAGCCGCTACCCCTAATCAGAGATTGCCGGTGGCCTCGGAGGTCACCAGCAACCCTGGATGAGGGTAGTGGCAGCCCCATCCCCTCAATATCTTTCTCCGCTGCTTTTGGCATCGTGAGATACGCTGTTTCCGGAAGGGATGTTGCCAAATCCATTTCGGGGTAAGAACCGTATGCAGATTCTTGGAAAAAAAAAACGAAGATGAAAACTGGCATTTCAAACATGTTCTTTCAGACAATTCTGTTTATAGATTGATGGAAATCTGTCTACTGAGTCTATGTCTTAGAGTGCAAATTTGATCAGTCTGAAATTTAAGCTCTTGCACCTCCTAAGTAGTTCAAGAATAGACGGAACCAGTTGGCATGCTGGTTTTCTCAGATCATTGCCCGTGCAAAGTGGGTAAAAAAAATATACTGACCTAAAGTTCTCTCTCTTGAATTTTATGGGCAAGTGATCGAAACTTTAAAGAAGTCCATAACCCATATGAATATGGAGGTTTGATTACTCCTGAAGCAGCATGTCCAGTTTGTAAAAGGATTTCCCTGAAGCTTTAAATGGAGTTCACTGAGGTTTCAGAATACAAAGAAATTTATTAAGAAGCTCAATTGTTCTGAGTCTTTTGTTAATTATACACAATAATTGGACTCCTCACACTGTGCACGCCGTCAGACCAAAGAACCTCTTCAGACAACTGTGTCCCGGATTTCAACCCACTCCCCGAAATAATGACCATGAAAGACTTCTTCTCGGAGATGGACTTAAAGGAAATGACCTCAGGAACCACAGTGATGTTGACGTTAGAGGCGCTAACAGCTTTGGCCTTATAGGTCGAGGTTGGAGGCCCGACATTTGTGACGGTCCTGTTGAGGGCCAACTTGAAGGGCTTCGAGACAGGCGCTTTAAAAATTAGAGAAGGGTAGTTGAGTTCTGCCTCTGTGATGTTCTTGGCTCCCTTTGGGCAAGTGCTGTTGCTATCTATGCTTCTTACATCGAAGCCCAAGCTACACAGTAAGTTCACATAGTCATCCTTGGTGATTTCATAAACTAGGCCCGGATTTGCAGCCTTCAAGGGATTGATTTGTCCTGAACCGTAAGAAAATTCAAATCCCGAAGGACCTCCTTTTGTAGTAGTATCACGTATCTTTGAAGCTACACGAGTGAGAAAGGGGTGTCAGACATTTGTGCTTCAGGACAGTGTTATCGTTACAGAGAAGATTGCGGGAAATTACCTGTTGTCATCAGAGCTGACTTAACAGCAGAGGAAGACCAGTCAGGATGAAATGTTTTCACATATGCTGCTGCACCGGCCACATGGGGACACGACATTGAGGTCCCAGAAAGAACGTTGAATCTCACACTCCTGTCATCCCCACCTCCTTTCGTCGGTGGCACGTCTGGAGGATATGCAGCCAAAATATCTATGCCAGGGGCACTTACATCTGGCTGCAAGATATACTCAAGGCATAAAATACATATGACAGCCACTAAGTTATGAAACTTAGAATTGCTCAGAAAATTATGCATACCTTCATTATATCAGGAGTCATCACGCTCGGTCCACGTGAAGAGAAGGAAGCGGTCACAGGGGAAGCAGGATCTGGAACAGTTTCGCCCTTCAATATCCGTCCTTGAGGATTTCTACGGAGCACCATTCAGAGATAATTCAAACGGTGTATGAGAAAGAATGCTTTAAAGGATGTGAGAACGTTCATGAAATCAACCACCTTGTGGAACTGTGATACGACACGAGTTTCTCAAACGAGGAGTCGTCAAGAGCCACAGCGGGAAGTGGGAAAGGCGAAGCGACATCGGGTCTCATGGTCATCAAGATGATCCCGCTAGCATTGTAAGTTGCAGCTTCGGGAGCTCCTTTGGAGCCTTCGCAGATCACGATTTTGCCAGTAACTTTCTGCCTATCTAAACAGCCTTCCGTGCAGGTTCTACAATAACAGTGCGGAATGACAACAACTTCTCCGAACTCTAAAACTTTCTTTGCAGCAGAGGTTATGCAGAAACAATTTTTTAAGAACGCATTTTGGCAACATGACCTACCTAGCTGAGGCTTCATCGCAAGAGCTTGAAACCTGCTCCCCAAACACAAGAGCAGAATTGGTCGGACTGGATGGGAATGAATTCACTGCAATGCCCTGTTGCAAGAATAAGCGGTATCTGAATATCAGAGAGAGCAAACCCAGAATTTCAATCGGTCGGAGGCAAAAATGAAAATATATCTTAGGGGTGGTTGTCCCCCTCAGTTGATCCAGTATCACGATATGTGGTCGAGCAAGAAAAAAAAAAGGGGGACCAAAATGTTTAGTGAAGACATACTAGGACAGGATGTTTAGTGAAGACATACTGGGAAAGAATTTGACGTAGTAATACAATTTCATGAAAAAGGAAACAGAGTGAAGAGTAGGGTTTACATACAGTTAAAACCGTTCCATCCCCGAGGACAAGCTTGGTGATGAACTTCCGATCTATCGAGTTAGCTGCCACAGTGAGGACCCAAGGGGCAACGCTAGTCACTGTTTGCGGCATAGGCCCACTATTTCCCGCAGAATGAGTCACCAGGATACCCTTTTTCATTGCATGGAAGGATCCTATCGAGATGGGGTCTTGGTCAATAGGAGAAGGAGTATCCCCACCCAGAGAGACTGTGATGATGTCCACGCCATCTGCGATCGCATCATCGAATGCCGCTAAAATGCCATATCCGTCACAGCCACCCGTTGAATCGCATACCTTGTAGACAGCGATCCTGGAGGATGGGACGGCTCCCCGTGCTGTTCCATTAGCTAGTCCAAAGAAGCTGGCCCCTTCCACCGGACTGCCAGCAGCCGTTGAGGCAGTGTGGGTACCATGGCCTGAATCGTCGACCGCGGTTAAGTCTACATAATACCTTGCTCCAATGAGCTTGCTGGGTTGGAAAGTTAGGAATCAGGACAGACATGTATATCTAAGATTATCTACAAAAAAAACAAGAACAATAACATTCTATTGTGGTGTGAAATCCGGGGGTATAATTACTTATTGCAAGTGAAGTTACTGCCACCATTGCAGGAGCCCTTCCATTTTCTAGGAACGGGGCTGAAGCCTTTGTCACTGAAGGATTCAGAATCAGGATAGGCGCCAGAGTCAATAACCCCGATAATAATGTTGCCCTCCACAGTGGGATTCCGTTTTACGGTACTGCGTAATCCGATGTAGTCCCAAGATTTAGTGGTCTGGACATGGTAAGTTTGGCTAGGAAACACCGAGAATACTTCATCCTTGCCTGACATCCATCACAGAATTAGTAGAAACCGATCTGAATACGTAAATGTAGTATTATAGTGAATTTATGTGAAATTATATCGTATAGAACACTCACTGGCTAGCTTCTGTGCCTCCTGCTCCGTAAGCCTAGCAGCAAAACCATTGAAACTCCTCTTGTAGCTTCTGACGATTGAGGTGGAAGCAGAGCTGTGAGGCAGAGAAAGAGGTTATTTCAAGTTTATGAAACTCGATCCCACGAAAAAAGGCCCTGCCAGGGAAAATAGTTCCCCGCTGGAAAATAATGATATCTACCTCTCGTCCCCGAATATGTCCTGCAATAAACTGAGGTGATGAGCAGTCGGGGAATAGATTCCCGATGTTTCAGTCGGAACGGAACCCATGTACACAATATAGACCTGTCAAGATTGACGAAACTCAGTTACTCCCACAAAACCGAAGATAAATATGAAGTTGCTGTATTGAACACGGAATTGATATCCTGTTCTCATCATAACACTGAAGGGTAGGTCCAATACTTACCTTCCTCTT
Organism: Punica granatum; assembly: GCF_007655135.1. Classification (NCBI taxonomy): domain Eukaryota; kingdom Viridiplantae; phylum Streptophyta; class Magnoliopsida; order Myrtales; family Lythraceae; genus Punica; species Punica granatum. The sequence continues at coordinate 38,981,042 of NC_045129.1, forward strand.
ATCATCCTGGGCGCTGCATAATATGCTGTTAATCAACATAAACATGAAGGCAAGACTGCAGGAAATGCGAAAGAATCCATCCCTGGCCATCTTGTGAATTTTCGTACTTCTATGATGAGAAATGAAGAATGATGATTTATACTCAGGTGGAGACCATTCAATTAATACATCACGATTCCCACAATCTGGAAACAAATTAAAATAAGTATCTTTTTAATTACAGCTTAATATTCATTGCATGTGGTACAAATCATTAACTTGGCAGAATTGGAAATAAAACATTTATTAACATTTTCGGAAACTTAATATAGGGTAATCCCACATTGATTGATATTCCATTTACTAAAAGTCTTTTCAGGCCAAATATGTTCATTATCTGCCCGGAATTTGGTGCAGGTTCACTGAAGCGGTGACCATACTTGGATTTTCTGGAAACCTTTGATATCGGGAGATATTATGTTCCCAGGAGGATTTTCCGGAATTTATTTGGGGTGCAGAACCATTTGCTAACTCTGGAAAAACGAAAAGTGGTTGCCAAACATGTCATTTGATGTGTATCTGTCTACTGAGATTAATCAAGTTCTTCAAGTGCAAATTGACAAGTCTTAAATCTATGTGCAAGAATCTATTGAACAGTTGGTGCGCTGGCTTCTTTGATGTGGATCTCAGATCACTGCCTGCGAAGTCTGGAAAAAAAGTAAACTATCTGATGTTTCATCAGATATGGAGGCTTGTTGCAAGCGAAGTTGGTGCCACCCTTGCAGGATTTCTAGGAGGGGGGCTGTAGACTTTGTCAATTAACTGTCTTCAACCGTAGGGTTGTACAAAACTTAAATAGGTCTTTTGCACGAAAAACATAAACTTTTCTAAAATTGCAAAAACGCCCTAAATAATATAAAATTGTCTGTTTGAGACCTTAAACGATGGAATTTGCCTTAAATATCGAAAAATCACAGCAAAACTGTGAGTTTTGCTCCGGAGGCCGTTTCCCTCGAGACAGGGTCGTCAGAACCTATTTTTCTCAAGGTACTAACTCGCCACGTCTTCTGCCGCATCACCGACTCAACTTGCTACCCCAAGGAAATAGCAGACAATAAACATGAAATTAGTTATAGCATATCTTTTGTAAAGGACATGGAATAATCAAATCTTGCGCTCATCCTCGTATCATGAACACAAAAGGGTCGGTCCACGGTTTGCCTTCTTGTGTTCATCCTGGGAAAGGCATATTACATTGTTTGATCAACAGGAACACGACAAAGAGAATGCAAGAAAGCCAGAAAAATCCATCCTCGGTGGCCCTTCTTGTGAATTTTCGTTCTGCTACTGGTGAGACACTCAGCAAGTGATGATTTATGCTTCATATCCCCACCTTTAAATATGTAACACATGCTGAAAGATTTCTAAAGAGGCAAGAAAAATCATGCTAATAATTTTACCTTATAAATGCATCCAAGCTGATTTAGATGAACATGTCTATGCGGCTTTACCAGATATACCTATTTTTATCCAGAAAATATAAAATAAAACTGAAAAGCTATGTTAGAAAGCAATTTCAATTAACCACAAGAAAATGATCTTTCTTCGGTCATAAGGGAGGCCCATGAACCTAATACAAAGATAGAAAATAAAGCGAAATAGATAGATATAAGTCCCACTGATGAGGATCAGACGCGTGACCTCTTAGTTCTAGGTTGGCGCTTTGTGCCATTGCACTAATAGCCTTTCCTCTCAAGAATTTGACCTTTATTAATGCATCTTAACTGATTATGTTCATTCATAATTTACAAAATCCTCCTATTTCAAAATCTTCCTATATCCACCCAATAATCAATCTAAAAATCCTCATAATTCAAAAAATTCCCACTCACAATTGCATGATTTGTAATTTATACAATATCCAAAGATTTTCGCTAGATGTGAGCAAAATTTTGAATTAGGAGGATCTTAGGCACACCACTTAGGAGGATTTAACATTTTTGTATATTATCATGTTACGTCTATGCCTGCCTTAGTTCAAGGCAACCTTCAAAACAGAGCATGACGAGCAGAGATGGGTAGTTGAGCTGATCTGCTGTTGGCCTGCTCTTGGCTCCTTGAAAGGCAAGCAATATTCGATAATTTTCAACGCAAGAAGGAGACTAGCTAGCCAGGTTGAAATGATTTCACCCACGCTGTTGCATCGGCCAATGACATAGAGACAAGCTGCCATTGAGGTTCCTGACATGACATTAAACGTTAGACTTCTTTTCATGACTTCCGTTTTTATTGTCAAGGGCAGGTTTGTAAGATGATAGATATGCTGCCAATATATCTATGCCCGCGGCTCTTACATCGGGCTGCACAGCATATTGGTAGCGGCTATAATTTTGTGCGATAACCACTGCGAGTTCTGGAAGTTGAATGGTTCCAGGAAATATATGTCATGGGTACTTTCTCATGCCAGGAATTTCAATGTTCGGCCCTGCGAAGAGAAGTAAGCAACTACATGAGAAGCTGCACTTCACTTGGCGCATGCAGTTTCACTGTGCATGTACGTAGTATTAATTCTTCTACAGGGTATGTCAGATTATTCGCAATTAATTTCGAGGGGATCTACGGATGCCGGCCCGTGGAAAATGCACATTGTGGGTTGGGATACCCAAAGTGCAGTGGGAGAGGCCTAGGCATTCCAACGTACTGAAAACCTGTATACATACATACGTACGTGTTGATAACGATATGAAAGTCATTCAAGGAGATGAGGACGCCGACTTTTAGATTAACTGAGGCCAGTTTAATTAGGATTCATTTCGGCTGGATTTTTATATATGATTTTTCCTCATAGAACATTTATCTCAACTCATCACATCCAACCAAGCCTCTAATTAAGGTGCAACTTATTTATTGATTCATTTGGTAACATGCATGATCTTTAGCTTTAGCTAGCCAATAGTAGGGACCCTAACAACGACACCAGAGTTATCGACCCAGACCCAGACACGATCGCAGCAGTAGTTCATAATGTCAGGGGTTCCCTCCTTGACTATGGAGGCCATCACCATTGGATTCTCTCGCTTTATTACAGCTAATGCCTTCTCCCTGCTTGTCCCATACAGCTCGGGCCAGCAATTCTTCCCTATCAAAATTTTAACTTGTTACAACTGAATTGAATTGGACTGAAATAAATCGAAATCACAAGGAGGACAGCAAATACAACTTGTCACGATCACCCAACTTGCTATTTAAAATTAAATAGACCCAACGAACTCACCATGAGGACACCGGGTTCTACCAGGGATGCAGGGATTCATAGACACAACTCAACCTCAATTTGCTCGATGATAATGAAATGAATTTTGCGTATCCTTCAGATGTGAGCATGGATATATTTATAGTATGGGGAAAGATAAATTACTGTTTGTTTATCAATGAAATACATGTGAGTTATCACCAAAAAAATGCGCATCAGTTATTCCAAAAAGAAAAGATTAATAAAAAAATTACTATGCGATGTGAGAAAGTATCAATAAATTATAATAAATGCGGCGAATAAGTATTAATCCTCGAGTGATCGACATAAAATATTAATAATTTTTTGGAATAAGAATATAGAATGATACGGTGAACGCGGATCAAATACATGACAAAAAATATTGCACTATTTTACTAATTGTGATAATTTTAAAAATTAATAAAATATTATTAATTGTTAATTTTACACCCATGCACCATTTTCTATAAACAGGCTAAAATAGCAGTCCACTCCCTCCCTTACGAAAGCAGTAAATATAAAAAGACCAAAGACGAATACCATCTAATATTTCAAACTTATAAAAATATTTTGCATTTATTTCCCCATCAATACCATTATTTTATTAGGATGAGGGGAAAATAAATTATTACCTAATTTTTGGCATTTCTATCATTATCATACTAAAATTAATTAATTGATTATTTATTTACTTATTTATTTATTTATTTATTATTATTATTATTGGTTGAGTCTGTGCATTGGACATATAATAAAGTAATGTAATTATGATTTTTTTATAATTTGAAAATCGTTAATTTGTTATCAATCAAAATGTATTATTGTATATATGACTAAATTTAATTTGAAATATTTTTTTTTGAAAAATAAGGTAAGAAGAAACTATATTGCAAAGATTCAAATCAAATCTCCACAACTTCAGTGACTAATTTTCTCTAATCAAAATCTTTTGAAATACGAAAAGTTAAGTATATTAATATAAAATTCAATCGAAATCTTTGACCAATAAAATCTACTATATTAGCTTCATTTTTTGAAAAAGGCCTTGAAAAGCCAGAAAACAACAATCAATCTCACAAAATTATAAAATCAGCTATATTCGTTCAAGTATAAAGAGAATTCATTTCTAAACGAATCTCAAATAATTGAGAAAATTACTATATGTCCCACAAAATATAGTGCCAAGAGTATCAAATCGTCTTGCAGTTACATTTTCTTAGAAATAGGCAAAAATAACAGTCAACTCCCCTCCTTAATTTTCCATGCGAAAGTAGTAAACAAATAGGATAATAAGGCCAAAAAAAAGAAAAAATAACTCAATAAATCACAAACTTTACACTTCTTCTATATTTTATCACAAATTAATTTTTTCTGTAAGAAATACATAAACTATTGATCCGTTATATGTTTTACTACGACATTAGTTTTTTTCGTCAATTTTAACCGGGGCGCTGACATAGCGCTTAACCGTGCCAGTTGGGGGACACAAATTGGTTAAATGGGATCCACATAATTTTTTTTTCAAAAAATAAATTTGAAAATTGAAAAAAGAATTGCAAAAAAAAAGGTGGTTACCGACGACCCTGTGTGGAGGGTGGTGGCTGCCGGTGAGGCCCACTAATCGGAATTGGGGGAATCCCCAATTCCGAGCAGAGTTTGGGGATTCCGCCAATTCCAATCGGTGGGGCCTCACTGCCAGCCACCAATCCCTTGATTGGGGTCTCCAGTCATTAATATGGTGGTTGGTGACCCCGACTGAGGGGGTAGTGGTCGGTAGCGAGGCCCCACTCATCGGCCACCCCAGTTGGGGGTGATGGCCGGCGGCAAGCCCCATTGATCGACCCCTTCCCCCCTTTTTTTGGCACTTTTTTGTTTTATTAATTGTCAGATTTGTTTATAAAAAAAAGTTTATGCGGGTACCACTCAACCAATTTGTGTGCGCCACATGGCACCTTTAAGTGCCAGGCCAGCACACCAGTTAAAATTGATGGAAAAACTAACGCCATGGTAAAATGTATAATGGATCGACAATTTGTGTATTATTTACAGAAAAAATAATTTGTGATAAAGTATAAAAACTTAAAAAGTATAAAGTTTATGATTTACTGAGTCATTTTCCAAAAAAAAAAAACAGAAATGAGGAATGCGAAGAGGGGCATATTTTGGACGAATAACTGATTTTTCTATTAATTTTTTAATATTTCCTGCAAATAATTAATAAGTTCACTGTTTGATACTATTGTTTTGAATCCATAAAATACAAGAATTCAATTCAAGTGCCAAATCTTGATAAAATTATGTATTTCAAGCAGAATTATTTCATACTCATGTATCAAATCTGCGGATTCTAGTAAATTCAATATGAAGGCCTAAGCTCAAACCAAGAGCTCGTGCAGTTAATAAGTACTACCAAATCCTAGGCACTGAAATCAAAATATTTATGATAAATTGAATATAACTATTTTTCACAGAGAAAGATAATATTTTTGTATCATTTAAAATTTAAAGTTACTGAATTTTTAATCTAATTTCTATTGAAGCTTGGTTAATAATCTCTAGTCTAACACTATGTTTGGTAAAGGAGGGCAGGGGAAGGGAAGGGAAGGAAAAAGATACCCCTTTTTTGGTTTTACAATTTTAATGGAGGGGAAAAAGACCGAAGGGGAATTATTTACCTTGATTCCCCTCCAAACCCATATTTGGGGTCGAATGGAGGTGAAAAGAATAATTAAAAGTTCGTCCACTGGAAATTTTTCGAATATAACTAATTTTTCCATTTCCTGTCCTTTCTCTCCACTTATTAGGTTATATCAAAACGAGATTAATTTTTACCCTCTCTTTCCCTCCCTTCCCTTCCCTTCCCTTCCCTTCCCTTCCCTTCCCCCTAATAAATCATATCCAAACAGAGTTAAGTCAAGAAAAGGGGGGGGGGGGGGGGGGGGGGGGGGGGGGGGGGGGGGGGGGAGGGAAAGAACCATGCCAATTGCCAATTAAGAGAAAGATGAAGTTTAAACAGTCTTTGAGAATTCTACTAATGAAGATATACCAAAAACAAAAATGGTCTTCGGCCCACACCAGCATAAAAATGGTCTACGAGAGAGCGAACATATCCATCAACACTACTTGCCAACACAGCAGAGCATGAGCAACCCGTCCCAATTCGTCATGCTCTGTTCTGAGGATCGCATTGGATTAAGGCAGCCATAGACATACGTAACGTAATAAATAGACGTGTTGGTTTCGCTAATTATCAATGAACAAAATCAGTTTGGCGATGCATTCATAAAGGTCAAATTATTGTTGTTAATGGGAATCCCCTTTCTGACATAGCTTCTTCCGTTGTCTTTCTGATCCTGATAAATATATATACATATATGGTAAAGCTTATCTTATCGGCATGTTCGTATGTAAATCAATTTGGATGCATTTATAAGGTCAAAAATTATTGTTGTTAATGGGATTCCACTTTCTGACTTAGCTATTTCCTTGGGTTAGCAAGTTGAGTTGGGTTTTGTTAGTGTGCTCCCACGACGACGACCGCCTTCCCTGCAATTGTTTTTTGCTGGGCCTCTATAGGCTGCGGTCGGGCGTATGGAAATTTCTAAAATGTATGGAGGAACGAACCTAATAATAATAACAATGTTACATTACACGTGAAAAGGATATATGCTGAAGGAACAACGATAAAAATTGAGGGGAGACATTTTGTGATAATATTGTGTATAATTTGATATAAAAATAACTTCTAATAAGATTAATCATTAGAAGCTAGAACGAGATAACAATTAAAACAATAATACTGCAAAACTTGCTCAGTGTAGGCTCGGCTACGAGAGAACGAAAATATCCATCAACACTGCTTGCCAACACAGCAGAGCATGAACTACCCGCCCCAATTCGTCATGCTCTGTTCTGAGGATTGCATTGGATTAAGGCAGCCATAGACGTAAGTAACTTAATAAAAATACGTGTTGGTTTCGCTAATTATTAATCAACAAGATCAGTTTGGCGATGCATTTATATAGGTCAAATACGTGTTGTTAAATGCATTTATGCATTTATGAAGGTCAACAAAGGTTGTCTTTCTGATTCTGATAAATATTTATATATATATATATATATATGGTAAATTCTTATCCTATCGACGTGTTCATATCTAAATCAGTTTAGATGCATTTATGAGGTCAAATCATTATATGTATATATATTTGATGGCGGTAATGATATCACTCATCAGCTAGCAGAACCGAAAATCACAAACAAACAAACAAACAAAAATGGCTGCCAAGGATGCACTTTTCAAGCATTTCTGCATTTTGTCTGTCGTGTTCCTCTTGATCAACCACGGAATATGCCTTCCCAAGGATGAAGACAGGAAGGTGAGCGCCGCTGGAACAACCCCTCGTGTTCACGATACAATGATGAGCACAACATTTGATTATCCCGAGACCTTTAGAAACGATGCACGGCAACTGAGTTCGTGTTCGTTGTCTGCTTTTTGTGTAATTTAATCTCGGCAGGTCTACATAGTTTACCTCGGTTCTCTTAATCCAACTGAAACATATTCCCCGACTTCTCAGCATCTCAGTTTGCTGCAACAAGTTGTCAAGGACCAGAGGTAAAGATCATTAATTAGCTCCCAGGAAACCATATATTTTCCTTGGCCACATTTCTCTTTTCCTAGCTATTAATATTCTCGGTTTTCATCCGCTTGAATGGTCATCTTTCTTTGTCTCACAGGTCCGCTTCCGCTTCACTCATCAGAAGCTACCAAAGGAGTATTAATGGTTTTGCTGCTAAGCTCACTGAAAAAGAGGCACAGAAGCTAGCCAGTAAGTATGCATTCTTATCTGCAAAGTATCTGAGATGTTATATGAGCAGGTGATTGCATCGTTTGCCGTGAATGTGATACATATGTTTCTGTGGATTGTGTTAATCAATTTCAGGCAAGGATGAAGTATTTGTTGGGCCGGTTTCTCTCCTATATGGAGAATGATGAGGGCGGGTGATGGAAGTAATCCCACATGGAAAAATTGAGAGGAAATCCATAGGTTTATAAGAGATAATGGTCTAGCAACCCATTGGCTTAAGTTTTTGGGTTGCGGATGGGCCCGAGTCTCAAGTAAGCCCATGGATTTTTCCCAACAGTGGTATCAAAGCCCAAGGTAACGATCCTGGAGAAGTGCACACGCTATGCGTGGAAACCCACACCGCGCCAAGGCCCGAGTGTGGAACTCGTGGCTAGTGAATGGCCTAACAATTGGTATCCGAGTTCGGAAGTAAAAAGCCCGGCTCGAAGTCCTCCATATAGTCCAGAATGGGGGGGAATTGTTGGGCCGTGACCTAACAATTGGTATCCGAGTCCGGAAGTAAAAAGGCCGGCTCGAAGTCCTCCATATAGTCGAGAATGGGGGGAATTGTTGGGCCGGTTTCTCTCCTATATGGAGAATGATGAGGGCGGGTGATGGAAGTAATCCCACATGGAAAAATTGAGAGGAAATCCATAGGTTTATAAGAGATAATGGTCTAGCAATCCATTGGCTTAAGTTTTTGGGTTGCGGATGGGCCCGAGTCTCAAGTAAGCCCATGGATTTTTCCCAACAGTATTCTCAGTGTTTCCTAGCCAAACTTTCTACGTGCAGACCACAAAATCATGGGATTTCATCGGATTGTCCAAGACAGCAAAACGGATGCCCTCCACAGAGGGCAACATTATCATCGCAGTCTTGGACTCCGGTGCTTATCCCGAGTCCGAATCATTCAGTGACAAAGGCTTTGGCCCCCCTCCTCGCAAGTGGAAGGGCTCCTGCAAGGGTGGATCCAACTTCACTTGCAACAAGTAATCGTACAATTAATCATACGAATACATATAAATATATATCTCAACAAGATCCGACCAATCTGGTCGAAAGGCCAACCGAATTTATTTCCTCTTGATTGGTTTTTATTAAGCCTGACCCTGCACCTGCGCATTCTTGCGTGAGTCTCGCAATTTAATTTCCTGATTTCTGATTTTTCCACCCACAGCAAGCTCATCGGAGCACGATATTATGTATCTGAAGAGGATTCTGCACTCGACGGTGAAGCACATGGGACACACACTGCCTCGACTGTTGCCGGCAATGCGGTGGAAGGGGCCAGCTTCTTCGGAATAGCTAATGGAACAGCTCGAGGTGGGGTACAGTCTTCCAGGATCGCCATAGGTATGCAATTCACGGGGTCATTGCGAAGGCGATGGAATTTTGGCAGCCTTCGATGATGCGATCGCAGATGGAGTGGACATCATCACTGTTTCACTGGGCAATATGGTGCCTTCTCCTTTTAATGAAGATCCTGTCGCGATAGGAGCTTTCCATGCGACCTCGAAGGGTATCCTGGTGACTCAAGCTGCGGGAAATTTGGGGCCTTCTGCTGAAAGAGTGACCAGTGTCGCCCCTTGGATCCTCACTGTAGCGGCTAGCACCGTAGATCGGCTGTTCATCACCAAGCTTGTCCTGGGGAACGGGACGGTTATAACTGTATGTTTTCACTCTACAAACGTCTCACAACTTAGTTTTTCGTGAAAGGAAATGCAACATTGGAACAGCTCTCTGCAACTACGCATCTGGTTCGGATATGTTGACAGTGATAATGGATTCGTCTTACTCTTCTTATAGCTCGAAATTCTGGTTTCCCACTTTCTGATTTCTTGATACTCGTTTCTGTTTAAACAGGGAATAGCAGTTAATTCGTTCCCATCAGCTCTGAATTATTTTCCTCTCGTGTTCGGGAAGCAGGTTTCGAGCTCTTGTGGCGAGGCCTCTGCTAGGTAGATCTTGCTACCCTATAAATAAATTGTTCTCCTTTTCCATCGACTTGTGCCCGCAACAATAAGATGAAGAGAAGAAATAACGTGTTGTTCTTATTGGAAAATCAACCCTTGGGACAAAGTCCATTCAGGACTCACATGTATATTATTTCATTTGCAGAGCCTGCTATGAGGGCTGTCTAGAAATGCAGAAAGTGGCTGGGAAAATCGTGATCTGCGATGGGGGGCTTGATGGACCTTCCAAGGCTGCAGCATTTGGTGCTCGCGGGATCATCCTGAAGGGTGCGGATCGTGACGATGCTTCTGCTTATCCACTTCCCGCTGTGGCCCTGGACGACTCCAGCTTTGAAAAACTCCTATCCTACCACAATTCCACAAAGTGCCTGAATTCATGAATATTTTCTCGCATTGTTTAATCGTTTTTCCGCAGAGGGCCCCAAATTTCCCACAGCTTGAGTCACCAGGATACCCTTCAAGGTCGCGTGGAAAGCTCCTATCGCGACAGGATCTTCATTAAAAGGAGAAGGCACCATATTGCCCAGTGAAACAGTGATGATGTCCACTCCATCTGCGATCGCATCATCGAAGGCTGCCAAAATTCCATCGCCTTCGCAATGACCCCGTGAATTGCATACCTATGGCGATCCTGGAAGACTGTACCCCACCTCGAGCTGTTCCATTAGCTATTCCGAAGAAGCTGGCCCCTTCCACCGCATTGCCGGCAACAGTCGAGGCAGTGTGTGTCCCATGTGCTTCACCGTCGAGTGCAGAATCCTCTTCAGATACATAATATCGTGCTCCGATGAGCTTGCTGTGGGTGGAAAAATCAGAAATCAGGAAATTAAATTAAGAGACTCATGCAAGAATGCGCAGGTGCAGGGTCAGGCTTAATAAAAACCAATCAAGAGGAAACAAATTCCGTTGGCCGAGATACATATTTATATGCATTCGTATGATTAATTGTATGATCACTTGCTGCAAGTGAAGTTGGATCCACCCTTGCAGAAGCCCTTCCACTAGCGAGGAGGGGGGCCAAAGCCTTTGTCACCGAATGATAATGTTGCCCTCTGTGGAGGGTATCCGTTTTGCTGTCTTGGACAATCCGATGAAACCCCTAGATACGATAAGCTTTACCATCTATGTATATATATTTATCAGGATCAGAAAGACAACGGAAGAAGCTATGTCAGAAACCAACACGTCTATTTATGAATGCATCGCCAAACTGATTTTGTTCATTAATAATTAGCGAAACCAACACGTCTATTTATTACGTTACGTATGTCTATGGCTGCCATAATCCAATGCGATCCCCAGAACAGAGCATGACGAATTGGGACGGGTAGCTCATGCTCTGCTGTGTTGGCAAGTAGTGTTGATGGATATGTTCGCTCTCTCGTAGCCGAGCCTACACTGAGCAAGTTTATGCCAATGAACTGATCTCAAACACTCGGCCAGGATCTTTGTTACGGCCTTTGCAGTATTATTGTTTTAATTGTTGTCTCGTTTTAGCTTCTAATGATTAATCTTATTAGAAGTTATTTTTGTATCAAATTATACACAATATTATCACAAAATGTCTCCCCTCAATTTTATAATTGTTCCTTCAGCATATATACTTTCACGTGTAACGTAACATTATTATTATTATTATTATTATTATTATTAGGGTCGTTCAGACATACATTTTAGAAATTTCCGTACGCCCCGACCGCATCCGATGGAGGCCCAGCAGAAAACAATTGCAGGGAAGGCGGTCGTGGTCGTGGGAGCACACTAATAAAACCCATCCCGCCACAATTCGCCAGCCTGACAATGTCAGTTGCCACCTTAGCATCCTTCTGACGCGACGCGTTTGTCCTTACATAACTATCAACGGCGCCGTTTCCTTCCACAGGAATTACTTTAACTATAAAAAAAATTTAAATTTAAATTAAATAAAAAAATAATAATGAAAATAATTCAGAATCTCTCCACCACCTCGTTTGGCCGTTTCAAAAAGGCGCCCCACTCCTTCTTCTCCTTCCTCGACCAACGTCCGTACGTTCACACGGGCCATCTCCCCACCTGTCCTCCTCCCTCCGGCGAAGCTCCGGCTTTCCCGTGCAGCAGTGCTTCTCCTCTTCTTCCCCTGAGCACCAGTCCCTACGGTCATCTCCTTCCCCACCCCGCTCGGGGTGAGCTCAGCTCTTTGACTCGATCGTCCGAGTTGGTCTGATCTGAAGTCGGCGCCGGCTGGATCTGATCGGGTTTCGGAGATCGGCGAACGGGTGGGGGATGGCTAACCGAGTGGGGGATCACGAGTACGATTACCTGTTCAAGATCGTCTTGATTGGGGACTCCGGTGTTGGAAAATCCAACATCCTGTCGAGGTTTACGAGGAATGAGTTCTGCTTGGAGTCCAAGTCCACTATCGGAGTTGAGTTCGCCACGAGAACTCTCCAGGTAAAGCTCTTGCTGAGCCGCTTCAAGTGTAATCCATTCGCTTAAGCTGCTTCATTTGAGTTAAATCGTCATTCATCACCTAGGGGTTGTCTGGTTCTGCTGCCTGAGCATCAGATTGATCTGCTCAAATCAAGCTTCTCAAATTCCTCTCTTTGCTCATGCACATAGCTAGGATGACGCATAGGTTGATTCATCTCCATGATTGATTTTGTCATTTTGATTGCTTTGGTTAATTCATCTCTATTAGGATGCTAAAGACGACGAAGAGAGTCAGAGACTTTGTTTGGCATTATCAAGCATAGATTCTGACTCGTAGATAATCGATTCGAGTAAGAAGATTAATACACGATTCGTCTTAATTCGCCCATCAGGTAGGACAGGCCATCAATTAGCTACCAATGTCTACAAAATTCATTCCCTCGATATTCATTTGTGCTACTAAAGAGATGGTCGTTTTGATCCATGGAATCCTTGTAGATGATGTTTAGGGTACCCAATAGACATTTTTTTCTCATCACTCTGCTTGTCGATTGTCATGTTACGAATATTTGGATTTAAAAGTGTTTACTGGTCTAATATATTCTATTGCACTTGTGTTTACTGACTAGATACACAGCTAATATGGTAGAGTGAAAAGTTATATTCTGAATTTCGGGTTGTCAATCGACTCAATTCAGGTGGAGGGGAAGACTGTGAAAGCGCAGATATGGGATACGGCTGGTCAAGAACGTTATCGTGCCATCACCAGTGCTTACTACAGGGGAGCTGTGGGTGCCCTTCTTGTCTATGACATAACCAAGAGGCAAACCTTTGACAATGTCCAGAGGTGGCTCCGTGAACTGAGGGACCATGCAGATTCCAACATAGTTGTTATGATGGCTGGAAATAAATCCGACCTAAACCATCTCAGAGCTGTCCAAGAACAGGATGGTCATGCCTTGGCTGAGAAGGAAGGCCTCTCGTTTCTCGAGACATCAGCTTTGGATGCCACAAACATCGAGAAAGCATTTCAGACGATTTTGGCTGAGATCTACCATATTGTCAGAAAGAAGGCCTTGGCAGCACAACAAGCTGTAGCAAATGCTGCAATTCCTGGTCAAGGAACCACCATTAATGTCGCCGATACATCAGGTGATGCAAAGAAAGGCTGCTGTTCTACCTAAGAGGCGTCTCCTTGCAATGTGCCAAGCAGCTTACAGAGGAACTTATTTTCGCTTTTGATATAGAATGCGACTTGTAGAGTATCCATGTTTTTTTTCCCCTTCTTACTTCGTTACGCCTTGAAAACAAGCTCCATCAAAATTAGAAAAAGCTTTTCTTTTTCGAAGACTCAGCATTGTGTTTTCCATCCGTGTACTTCCTTTCTTATAGGTATTCTCTTATGCCAGAAAAGAGCTAGTTGGTAGTCAGGGCTTGATTTCTATTTTGAGTTTCGTCGATTTCTCATTTGTGCCATGATAATGAATTACCTTCTTCCTGACATATCTTTCGGTTTAGTTTGCTATCTGCTCAATAACGTTCTTTAATATCGTTGCAAACCCACGGTTCGATAATTTTTTTTATTAATGTAGAGTTTTTTTATTAATGTAGAGCATGCGAATGTTGGGAAAGACGCGGCGAACTGCTATTCAATTTCTACAGTTACATGATGAATTCCATAAGTTCTTTTGCAGTAATCTCTAATCCTATTAAGTAATTCCCTAGAGCTAACACCCGGCTCGGGCAAAACATGGCAAGACATAACAAATTTCCCAACGGTAATCGACCAAACATGCAGATCATGAATGTCGCTAACTCCCTTTATACGCTTCAGACCATCTTTGAGCCTACTGAGATCGATCTCACAAGGCACCCTCTCCATCAAGACAGAAAGGACATTCCTAAGCAAGGGGATCGTAGTACACAGAACAAGAACCGAGAATATAAGAGTTGAGATCAAATCTACCACCAAGAAGTTCGGCGCTGCCCAAATGATGGCTCCAGCGATCATCACTCCGATCGACTGAATGAGATCAGCTATGATATGTAGGTAAGCTCCTTGAAGGTTTATGTTAAGAATCCCCGAGTTCTCAGTGGAAACCGAGAGCAAATTAGTCTCGTCTTCATCTTTTCCATCGCCTCCTTTGGCAAGGGCGCATAACTCCTCCTGACCACCATGCTCGTGGTGGTGATGATCCCCAGGTTTGCAGGAACCGTGGGGGTGGTGGTGATGATCATGACCGACCCACACGACCATGATGGAGTTGATCAAGAACCCGAATGCTGCGATCAGGAACATCAGCTTTCCGTTAACTCTCTCGGCCCTGTGGAGGATCCTATGAACTGCTTCGTACATTAAGAACCCCGAGATCATCCATATGAGCTGCAACGAAAGGAGGGCGCCCAAGACCTCCAGCCGACTGAACCCAAAGGAATAACGGGAGGTGGGCTCCCAGCCGGACGCCCACGCTGCGAAGAGAGAGATCGCCAGCCCAGCGACATCAGTCAGCAGATGCGCCGCATCGGCGAGGATCGCCAAGCTGTTCGCTTTGACACCCCCGACAATCTCCACTACCATAACGATTGCGCAGAAGACCATTAGCCCGAACAGTTTCGTTACAGATTTCGACCGCTGTTCCGACTCCAGGCGGCCGTGTTCCCGGTTCGAGAACGGGCAGACGTGACCGCAGCAATCGAGAAGCAGGTGATCGTGATCGTGAGTATGCGCGGCTCCGGAAACAATCGAAATCTCGATCTCTCTCAGGTTTTGCTTCGGGACAGGTTCCCCGTCGCCCTCCATCTCCTCTGCAGAATCGAACAGAAGGTTTAACAAACGATTAGAACTCTCAAGCTTCCAAATTTATCAACATGGGATTTCACCGTCGCGAAGGAAACAGAAAAACCGCCATTGCTGTAATCAAACAAACCTCCATTACGTTCAGAAGAAAGCTCGTACCTCGAGAAGCAGATCGGACAACAAGGCAAGGATTTTGCACAATCCTTGCAGGCCTTTGACGGGTCTTTCATCGGTTAGCGGCTATCGAAATCTGTTAAAATCATTCCGTCTAAGGAATGTTGGGATCTCCATTCACTGTGGCAGGATCTGAGGGAAAAGTCGCCATCCTACTCTGGGAGCGGTGAGGCCCACGCGCCCCCTCGTGCGCGTCAATGTCTGTTTCCGGCCTCTGTCGGTTGTCGGAGGGTAGAAGGGGCCGGTTTGTTCAAATGGGCTGGGCTTCCACAACCAGCCAAAGGGGCGCCCGGGCCGTGCTCCCTTCGGCCTACCACTTCTCAATGTCGAGAAAATATTCGGTGATTATTACTGGGAGAGACAGAGGTGGCTCAAATTATATATTTCCCTAAAAGAACATGGAGGTCGAATATAAGAGATTTTTTTAATTCCATTGAGACATATTTTGATTGGATATGACAATCGTCCAATGTTTCTATTATTACTGTTTCAAACGTGGATTAGCACGGAGAATAATTAATCCCATTTTGAGTTCTCTTTTTCGGTGTGCAAATCTTAGTGGCACTACAATCAATCATTGTTTTCTTATACATCTTATATATATATATATATATATAAAGACCCAAAGCCCATCATATATATCGTGGAAGATTAATGGAGTATGACTCCTATTCTCAAGCACCATTGAGAGAACCTTCTAATTTCTTTGTTCTTCTATTGGCGTATCTCTGCAAAGGACTTGCAAATTCATGATCCCGCGCACTCACTCACTCACTCACTCGAACTAACTTTTGCCTTTTCTTTTTCTTCGACAGTGGTGTCGTGAGCCGATCATCTGTAAATAGCAGAAAAACTGAGTGAGGGCCAGCACAAAGAGTATATAACAGTAAGAACAATTGGCTCTTCAACTCAATCTCGTGCCTCTCATATGAAAACATAGCATGTGTCTCGAAAAGTAGTCGAGAGTTATGAGAAAATGAGATCTTTATTTTATTTTATTAATTAAAAAGAAACATTATAGAAATTAAGGACGTCCATTTCTAATTAAAAATAATGCGCTCCGCAGAGTTTGACTTTTATACATATATATATATATATATGTGTATATATATATATAATTAATTTTGTGGTAGCTGAAGGCCCAAGTGACCCCATCTGGCCGACCACCACATAGTGGGAATGCGATTGGAAGAAGCCATAAAATTTGAAGAAGTCTTCCGTCCATCCCCCTTCCATTTCACTTTTACATGTTTTCTTTTTCAATTTCGTGGTTCTAATATAAATAATACTAACAAAATTAATCTTATATTCATATATATCCATCTATCGTTCTATATAACCTATCTATATCTATCTATAGACTCACTCTAAAGGAGAGTTACAAGAGGCAACTCTCCTTTAGTCTAGTGTAATCAAAGAGACGTCATAATAAAATATTATAAGGTTTTCCTTACCCAAAAATATTATAAGCTTCCCTCTCCTCTTTCTTCATAGTTAAAGAAAATACATATCGAAGAGGAAATTATTTTTTATTGCTATATTCTTTCTTGAGATTCAAGTTTTCAATAAATTTATTTGCTTCATTAATATCCATATAAAGTTTATAAAGTTTCTTTTAATAACCTAAATCAAGGAAACTAACATATGAAAAATATTTTAAACTGTTTAAATTGATTAGCGCAAGTTCCACCGAAAGAAAAAAAGATTACCGCATATTGTATAATGCAATATATACAATATGAACATATAAATCTCCTCATAGCATTAGTTATTTATACAAAGTTACAAACTGATGTCTTTATTTCATTATTAAGTAATAAACATGAGTAGTTATAAAAATGAGTTAAAAGAACTTAAATTTATTCAAAATAAAAGAGCACCACTTTTTAATTAGTTGAGAAATATATACTTGCTAATAAATTAATGAATGGCGTGACATAACAATGATATTGTAATTATATAGTAACGTATATACTATATATGATTGTTCAGAAATACTATCTTGCTTTTTAAATATGTAGTATGTAGTATAAGATAATATATGTTAAGAATATATGTTAAGTGAGAATTTACTCTCGAAAAAAAAAATGATATGGTCCGCAGTGAAGCGAGAGTCTACTACTAATACTTAAGCTAAAGGAGAGTCACAAAAAGTAATCTCCATGCTATTCATTTATAACTTACTCTTCAAATATCGATATTATTTTTACAACTCCTTGCAACTTATTTTTTTTCCATTTGATACCTAAAAGTTTAATATTGGACCATTCTTCCCTTTTCCCAATTTTACTCTTGATTTCTTTTTTCAACTCTTCATTTATAATTTACTCTTCAAACATTGATATTATTTTCAACTTGATTCCTAAAAGTTTAATATTATCTCGTATCTTAATATCACCTCATAACTGTATTTCTGATACATATACTTCCAAATCAATTACAAAGGCAAAATCATGCAAAATTATGAATAGTAAAGTATATTAATTAAGTTTTTTCATTATAAAGTTATAATAGTGCAGTAATCATGAAAAGAGAAAATAACCTATGGGATATGTATTTTCTCAATTAGAAGATCAAAACTGAAATGATATTTATCTTCGATGTATTAGATTTATCCAAAAACTATCTTCACCAACATAAATGATCTGTAATTCTAGGTTTCTTTCAACTTCTATTTAGATATTGCTATTTTAGTATTCAATTCCCAATTTCTATGTACTTTTGAAAAATATATATTTTATTAATTTTTTCAACATTAATTTATCCTCAGATAGCATAATATTGTTCATATTCTTAATGAGTAGACTTGTAAATAAATATCGATAAGATTATATTGCAAATAAATAAGAAATGAAAGCTACAGTAATTTCGAATCTAATATATTCTAAACGTAAATTTGTGGTGTAATTGTTTCATGAAATTAATTCGAGAAACACGTGGGCTTTTTTTCCTAGTAGTAATAATAATGCAGCTGGTGGCATCCATTGATAAGAGAATTATTTCATGAAAATGGATATGTACATGTATAAATGACAGAATGAGTATGTATATCATGACGAGTGACAAGCCATGAATCAAGATGATCGAGGACAATGTTCATGATGTCTCGCTTTCTCGAGCCAAACTTCGGGTTGCCTATGCACTTGCAATATAACTCTTTATCTTAAAATAAAATGGAGCGAGTAAATACCACTTTCGATGATATATGCAGTGCAAATCATATTTAATCCATCATTATCGTACCTTTTTTATTCATTATTATCAGGCTTCTTAAAATTGTAAATATCCTTGCCCATGCCTTTCTTTAATGATTGTAAAGGATGAGATGCTCTGGAACTCCAAGCTCATAGGATATTTGATCAAGTCACGCTTCATCTTTCATTGATTTTCTCCTCAACGTGAGATCATTAATTCGGACAGTGCATACGTATATTGTTATACTAAAAACTCTCCATCTCACGATGAATTGCACCTTGATGCATGGTAATTCCTGTAGTTGTTGCAATCAAAAACTTGCGTCGCGATGCTTGGGGCGAAATCTGGAGCATCGATTCCATATATATTATGCGCAAGCACAGGTGCTCTTCATGCTGGGAGATGATGTACCCATAGGCAAACCAACGGAACGCCGTATTGACATGAACTAGGCATTGGCTTTTTTAGTTTCATAGCAAGATAGTATCGATATTATCCGAAGTTATCTTTGTGCTTAACATTAGCATGTCATTAGAAGATAAATATCATAATATTACTAGAAAAAAAAATAGAAATTAGATAACATTGACATCGAAAATTTTATTTTTATTTCTATTTCTATTCTGAGACCAAAATCTTATTTTAATTTCTGTTAATTAATTAAGAGTTTGTTTAAAAAAAAGAAGAAGAAGAAAAAGCTAGACAATAATAATAAAGGAAAATAATAATAAAATTGGAAAGGGTGGGAAAGAGGGGGGAATGGCAATTTGGAAATAAAGGGGGAGGGACGAGGGTTTTCTGGATGCATAAGAGCGGATTTATCGTCTGCAACGCAATTGATTGATAGATAATCGGGGCGTCCGCCGCATCGGAGGTTGCTGTTGTAGACACCCCCCACCTCCGCCCCAACCTTTCCTCTCCTTCTTCTTCTTCTTCCTCTCCCTTCCTCGCCACCATAGCCAACCAATCCCTAATCCTCAATCTCTCTCTTTCTGTACATATCCTTCGTTGCCCCTTCCTCTCCGGAATAAGACCTCTCGATCGGTGGGCTTCTTCGATCGGCTCGGTCGGTGATGGCGAAGCAAGGGCAGCCGGGGATAGAGCCGGGGGCACTGGACGAGATAATACAGAGGCTTTTGGGGTTCCGGAACAGCAGGGCCTGCAAGCAGGTCCAGCTCACGGAGAACGAGATCCGTCAACTCTGCTTGACCTCCCGGGAGATCTTCCTCTCGCAGCCCAACCTTCTCGAGCTCGAAGCCCCCATCAAGATCTGCGGTATGCGATGGCACACCCCTCCTCCTCATCTTTGGCTCTTTCTCTGTTTTGTTGTTATGTATGAAAGTGGTGATCTTTCTGCTCGTCTGATGTGATTGCCTGGTTTGGGTAGGTCAGGGCGACCACCTTATTGGTCATTTGTATCAAACTCTTGAATTTTGAGGTGCTCTGGTCGTGAATTTCCTTTCTTTTTATTTATCGAACACCTCTTAGTAGTTTCTTGGTCTGAGGTGGATTGGATTGCTATCTTGTTCGAGATTTGAATGAATTGGTTTTGCTATCGAATGTTAATTATCTTGCTATGGCAATGCTGATATGTTGTAGTTACTCGGGGTTGATGGGATTAGGCTCCTTGTGTCTTGGTTGAGATATGGTCAAACGCTTTGCATTTTCATGCATAGGACCCGAACTATCCTTTTTTTTTTTATCCGTCTGGCATTAATCATGGTACTTATCTCTAGCGAGTGGCTGGCCTTGGGGCCTTCCTGTAAAATTTGGCTGTGAATGAGTTGAACGTAAAGTGCCTGCTTCTGGAGAAGAATCGCATTTACTCAATATTCCAAAGAGAGGGAATTCTGATTGCTCTTGCTGTTAGGCTAATATGATGTTTCCGTTCGGACATGTACAAGCACCATTGGTTGTGAATTTGAAAGTGGGTGATTCTCTTGCATGGACTTTGTGTGTGTGGTTGCTTTTGTTGTAGTTCTTTTGGACGCATCTCGATGGAGGTCAGGGTTAATTGCACTATTGGTGCCTATTGAAGTGAAAATGTGGCTCTAAGTGTAGGGACTTGCATGGTTTAAAAATTTGGTGGTGTTGGCTTGTAATGAATTGTCAGATATATATTAATATTTGTTCATAGACAAACAATCCTTGTAAATTATGGTGGTTCTTTGAAAAATTGGTATTGATGGAGTTATTCACTTTTACTTCCGGGTTCTCTCATTCGACTGGACGTTGTGGAATTGTACTTTATTTGCTCTGTTTGATTGTGTTTTCTCTTGATTTACAGGTGACATTCACGGGCAATATTCAGATCTTTTGAGGCTTTTCGAATATGGAGGTTTTCCACCGAATGCAAACTATTTATTTTTAGGAGACTACGTGGACCGTGGCAAGCAAAGTTTGGAGACTATATGCCTTCTGCTAGCTTACAAAATAAAATACCCTGAGAATTTCTTCCTTCTGAGAGGAAATCATGAATGCGCATCAATTAACCGTATTTATGGATTTTATGATGAATGTAAACGGCGCTTCAATGTTAGGCTCTGGAGAACTTTCACTGATTGTTTCAACTGCCTACCTGTGGCTGCCCTCATTGATGACAAAATATTGTGCATGCACGGCGGCCTTTCTCCAGATTTGATGGACTTGGATCAAATAAGGAACTTGACTCGTCCAACTGATGTACCAGATGCGGGTTTGCTATGTGATTTACTCTGGTCAGATCCTGATAGGGAGGTTAAAGGCTGGGGAATGAATGACCGGGGAGTGTCTTACACCTTTGGTCCTGATAAGGTGTCAGAATTTTTAGCAAAGCATGACATGGATCTCGTTTGTCGGGCCCATCAGGTTAATATACCCTTCCTTCTTCTTGGTAATTGCAATGATGAATACAGAATTTATTATGACCCTGCATTTTCCAGGTTGTTGAAGATGGGTACGAGCTCTTCGCTATACCCTTCCTTCTTCTCGGTAATTGCAATGATGAGTATAGAATTTATTATGACCCTGCGTTTTCCAGGTTGTCGAAGATGGGTATGAGTTCTTCGCTGACAGACAACTCGTGACTATATTCTCTGCCCCCAATTATTGTGGTGAATTTGACAATGCCGGTGCAATGATGAGCGTTGATGAAAGCTTGATGTGCTCGTTCCAAATCCTCAAACCAGCAGATAAGAAAGGAAGGTTCACGTGATCCAAGATGCAATGACTGCTGCCACAGCCACTCTTTATTGCTAATGTACGTAACCTTGTGCTTTGTATTCACAAAAACTGACATGCTTTTATGAGTGGGGCGGAATGTGCCTTTTTATTTCTAAACTGTAGTCGTGTTTGTCTCATGAGCTAGCTTCTTCTCCTTTAGTACTGGCTACTTTTAATTGTTCTGCTACAATGCCCATGAGGATTTCATCTCTGTTGTTCATATATCTATTTAAGTAAAATCACTAGGTCGAGATTGAGATGGATCGTGGTTTAAAAAACAAAAAAATTTGTCTCCATTCTGCATCTGGTAGGTAGCATTGCTCAGGTTGAAAATCGTCCAGTGATGATCATCACCATGGCGAACTATTCGATCAAGTTCTCAAGCTTAAACCTTGTTTTGGTTTGGCACCCACCCCCAAAGAGACTGATCTCTGGCTTTTGTCTCAGTAGGTTTGTCATAGTGCATGGTTTATTATGCCATGATCAGGGCGGCTGCTTGGGATCTCCTACCAGCTTATACTAAGCTTGCCGAGTTTTTGGCTTTTTTCTCTTTCCCGTGGCATCCAGGGAATTTGTTTACATAAAAACCTCTTATAATAATTTAGGTATGAACTGAAATTTCCATGCTTAAAAGGGAATGAAGTTTTGCTATACAGCTGATCACCAAATAGATTTTTGTCATGTGTCTATTGCTATGATGTGTTTGTATCTTTACATTCATGTGGAGATATTCCCTTTGGAGCCACATTGTGTTGTATTGGTAAAAATATATTTCGACTCGTGTCATTGTTGTGATTCTTTGTGCGGGATTTATGCTCTCAGAACATGTGTCGTCAGTTGGGTGATTTGGAGGTATCACTTTGCAGATGAAAGCTGTTCAAGTTGGAGTACTTGGAGGTTGAGGAGCTAACATTTCAGTGTCAATTTTCGTCCGCGTCCCAGTGCACTTTGAGTCGGAAGGTGTTTGAGTTATTTGGTCCAAAGTGGAGGCATAGACTGAAGCTTCAGCTTGGAACTTATCTTGCAGATTCCTAGGTGGTGGTGAGGGCCCGATTTCGATTTTTCTCCCCCCTCTTTTCTTCTTTTGCCATGATTAAATGACCGAGATTATGGTGCCCGTTGGAAATACATTTTTAACTGTAAATGATATTGAACATGTAGAATGTGGACACCGCAGCAGGATCTTTTTTCTTAGCTTTCCAACTTGACACGGTGTCGGTATGTGCTTGGAGACAGCATTGAATGCTAAACCATTTGGTTCTACAGCCACAGCAATTTGGTGTTTCTCTCTGTTCTTTCATGTTATCTATTTGTTTATTTCATTTTTCTTTGCTTTCATCCATTCATTGGAGAGTACTACTGCTATCGAGTCATTCTGGAGAAATTGATATAATGTTGATTCTTAGAAATGAAAATGTCATTGATTTTTCGACATGCTATTAGGAAGGACTGACCCGGTCAATTAGAATTTCCTATGACGGATGTGCCCCAAACTGGCATGGTGGGCTTTAGATTCCTTTTGTTACATGAGCGAAAAGGAAATTGAAATATCGATATGACATTATCCTAATGTCATGACAGATAAGATGCCATTGGAATTATAATCTACTTGATCTACTTTGTGTTCATGACTTGTATCCTCGGAATGGGTGAATTCAAAAGAATGATTTTATCCCCGATATGAATTGTCTGTCTCTCAGTATCTCATCAGTGTAGTAGAATGAGTAGAATGAGAATTTGCGGAATGGCTGAGGATGAACTTTTCCGGCTTTCTTGCATTCTTTTCGCCGTATTTCTATTAATAAACAACACAGCATGCAGTTTCTTAGAATGAAAGAAACTAATTCATAAACGTATATTTTTCCTTATTGTTATTCTGCGTACACAATGATTGGGCTCCTAACACTGTGCACGCTGTCGTACCACGCAAACTCTTCCGACAACTGTGTACCTGATTTTAACCCACTCCCAGTAATCTCGACAGTGAAAGTCTTCTTCTCGGAGACGGATTTGAAGGAAAGGACCTCCGGGACCACAGTTATGTTAATGGCGTTGGAGGAGTTAACAACTTCCGCCTTATAGGTTGAGTTCGGAAACCCGACATTTGTGGCGGTCCTGTTGAGCGCCAACTTGAAGGGCTTCGAGTCTGGCGCTCTGAAAATAAGAGAAGGGTAGTTGAGCTCTGCCTCTGTGATGTTCTTGGCTCCCCTGGGGCAAGTGCTGTTGCTATCTATGCTTCTTATATCATAGCCCAAGCTGCACAGTAAGTTTACATAGTCATCCTTCGTGATTTCATAAACTAGGCCTGGATCAACGGCCTTAACGGGATTGATTTGTCCTGAACCATAAGAAAATTCACGTCCTGAGGGGTCTTTATTGGTAATAGTATCCTGTAGTTTCGAAGCTGCATGACCAGAAAAAGGGGCAGTATCAGACAGTTGTATCTCAGGACCGGATCGATCTTTACATGGAAGACTGAGGGAGAGAGAGTACCGGTTGTCATTAGAGCGGACTTAATGGCGGAAGGAGACCAATCGGGATGAAATGTTTTAACGTATGCTGCTGCACCGGCAGCATGGGGACAAGACATTGAGGTTCCCGAAAGTAAATTGAACTTCACACTCCTATGATCCCCTTCCCCGCCAAACATGGTTGGCGGCACATTTGGAGGAAATGCAGCCAAAATATTTACGCCAGGGGCACTTACATCTGGCTGCATAACATAGTCATGGCATAAAATATGCATAATAACCGGAAAGTTGCTGCAAGCTGTGAAATTTAAAATCACTCCAGAAAATTACGTTTACCTTCATTATGTCAGGGGTGATCATACTTGGTCCCCGGGAAGAGATGGTATCGACGGTAGGGGGGGCAGGATTTGGAATGGTTTCGCTCTTTAACAATCGTGCTTGAGGATTCCTGCAGGGCAGCATTTGGAGATAATTTCATTGGTGTATGAGAAAGGATCAAAGGAAATGGTTGAAGGATATGGGAGAATAGTCATGAATTTTCGCACTTTGCGGAACTGTGGTAGGACACGAGCATCTCAAAGCTGGGTCCATCTAGAACCACGGTTGGAAGTGGGTAAGTTTTAGATAGCGGTTGCTTCAGGATGATCCCACTAGCATTGTAAACTGCAGCCTTGGAAACTGCGTCCGTGCCCAACCATTCGCAGATCACGATTTTCCCGAGAACTTTCTGCATGTCTAAACAGCCTTCCTCGCAGGCTCTGCAATTGCAGCGGCATATAGTATGGGTTAGATCTCGAATTGAATAGAACTTGGCCCAGCCATTGTTTTCCAAGAATAGTAAATTTCAGTGTGTATCTTCATCTTCTTTGTTCCGGGCCCAAGTAGATGGAAATGGAGAGCAGCTCAACCGAAAAGGAAAATTTTCTTTATAGAACATTCCAAGAACAGCACATATGTATCTATAGGTGAAGCAAGACATACCTAGCAGAGGCTTCACTGCAAGTGCTGGAAACCTGTTTCCCGTATAAAAGAGCAGATTTACTCCAACTCGATGGAAACGGATTTACTGTATTGCCCTGATTAAAGAACTGTCGTCAGTATCAAGACATCAAGCAGACAAAACCTGAATTCTGATTGATAGGAGGCAATGGCATGATATGCAATTGAAGAGTTGGGATTTCATACAGTTAGAAGAGTTCCATCCCCCAGGACAAGTTTGGTCATGAACTCCCTGTCTAACGAGTTAGATGCTACGGTGAGGACCCAAGGGGCGACGGCACCCACTGTTCCCGCATCAGGCCCACTGTTTCCAGCAGATAGAGTCACCAGGACGCCCTTTGCCATTGCATGGAAGGCTCCAATGGCAAGAGGATCTTTGTCAAAAGGAATAGCTTGCTCCCCTAGAGAAGCCGTGATTATGTCCACTCCATCTGCGATCGCATCATCAAATGCCGCCAAAATTCCATCTCCTTGGCAGTTACCCTGTGAATCACATACCTTGTAGACGGCGATCCTGGAGGATGGAACCCCTCCTCGAGCTGTTCCATTAGCTAGTCCAAACAAGCTAGCCCTTTCTACTGCATTGCCGGCAGCTGTCGAGGCAGTGTGGGTCCCATGGCCTGAGCCATCAATAGCAGAATCCTCAGTAGATACATAATAACGCGCCCCAATGAGCTTGCTGGGTCGGAGGAAGGAATGCACATGTATCTAATGTCACTGACAAACAAACAAGAACAAAAGGGTTCAAATGAGAACGTGGAAATCCGGGGAGTACTTGTTGCAAGTGAAGTTAGCGCCGCCCTTGCATGATCCCTTCCATTTCTCAGGAGGGGGCCCGAAGCCTTGGTCACTGAATGATTCCAAATCAGGGTAAGCCCCGGTGTCGAGAACTCCAATGATAGTTCTGCCCTCTATGGTTGGTTCCCGCTTTGCTGTCTCAGGCAATCCGATGAAGTCCCAGGATCTCGTGGTCTGGACATGAAAAGTTGGGCTCCGAAACACCGACAGTACCTCCTCCTTTCCTGCAATTCATCACGGAATTAGTAGAAACGAATCGCCTGATTGAAAAACCAATGTTAGAACATAAGCTTAGTATAGTCACGAATTAGCTACAATCATATACATATAGGAATTCTCACTAGCTAGCTTCTGCGCCTCCTTTTCGGTGAGTTTTGCGGCAAAACCATTGAAACTCCTCTGGTAGCTTCTGATGAGTGAAGTGGAAGCGGAAGTGGAAGCGGAGCTGTGATCCAGAGAAAGAGGTTATTCCAAGCCGATTGATGAAAACTTGACTGAAAAGAGTAAAGGAAATTATAGGGAATGAAAAACGGCTTCCCGGAAACTAATGATCATTTTACCTCTCCCCCCCCACAACTTCTTCCAACAAACTAAGTTGATGAGAAGCCAGGGAATAAGTTCCCGACGATTCAGCCGTAATGGAACCCAGGTACGCAATATAGACCTGCCAACATCGAAGAAACCTAGGTTACTACACCCTCACAAAGCCGGGCAAATCACACCGAAACAATCAATTTTATGCTCGTATCATGAACACAAGAGTGTTGGTCCGAAATGTTTTGCCTTCCTCTCCTCGTCCTGGGCACTGCATGCTATATCGTTGATCGATAGAAGCACGACGGAGAGAATGCAAGAAAGCCGGAATAATCCGTCCTTCGCCATTGCGTGGATGTTCTTTCTGTTACTGTTGAGACAGTGGAGTGAGTGATGATTTATATATATATTGAGGTGAAAAATCATTGATTCCTTTGAATGTTCATCGCATCTATTAGGAGTAAATTATTTAAGTTGGGAAAGTATTACTAAGCAGATTTACTTCCAACCACGTTACCAATCATAACGATATTATAAGGTAATGTCAGATCCATCGTTTCCATTTACCTTTTGGCTCATAACAAGAAAGAACGCAAAGCCGATTACACCGCAGCGGTCAGGCCATCTACGGCTAATAAATCTTTTGCCGGGGCAACGTAAATATTTCGTGGCAAATCCTTTTATTATTTCCACGGTATGTGAACTTATTATTCCATTGATGGATTAGGTCGTCCAATTATTATGGAAGGATTTTCTTCCTATTGTATTCTTGTACATATCTATGTATGCTATACTTAGGATAGCCTATTTTAGCTATAGACATTATTTTCCTTTATTGATCAAGACTGAGTTGTATATATACCGATGGAATGAATAACAAACGCAAGCTTTTCAGCCCAATCTCGTATCTTTACATGGTATCAGAGCGGCGATCATCAAGTTTTTCATTGTCGGCTTGTTCCCGGTCGAGCTTCCATTTTGCCAGTTTCTGAATTGAGCGTCACCTGGTTCTTTCCTCCCATCCCATCAAAGAGTCATCTCGTCTTTTCTTTCTGCCAGTTTTTCTTTTGAACTGAGCGACATTGTTGAATCATCAAAATGTCGAAGAATACAGGCAGCAGTAACACTGTGACGCCGGGTGAATACAAGATGTACCTTGACTTGCCGGCATGCACCTGTGACACCGGTGCTCAAATCGCTGCCCAGAAGGACAAGGAGAAGGTTCATTAGTTCCTAATCAGCCTTAACCCCGAATTTTCAACCATTCGATCGCAAATCCTGAGCATAGATCCCCTGCCAAACGTCAATCGAGCCCATTCGATGGCCACGCATGATGAAGCTCAACGATTGATTGCATGATTACATGTTTCATCTCGGCGGTGGCTATTGCCAACGCCTCTCCTTACTAAGATCAAACAAATAAATTAGCTCCATCGATTGAATGGATCAACTGCTGGGCGCTTCTCCCAGCTGAGCCAGCCCGCCCGTCCCAACCAATGGTTGGGCGGAAATGTCTTCTTGATGTTGATTCGCCTGTTCAGAAATGTCTTCTTGTTGTTGATTCACGTGTTCAAAAATGGAAAATGGAAAAAGGAAAAAGGGTCCATCGACGATTCATTTCGGACCTCGTTCAACTTTTGAAACAGTTCACGGCCCGAGCATAATGACTCAAAGAAGAAAAGCATGCACGTAGACTCGCAATGGATAATATTCGCCGTGTTTCATCCGGGCATTTTTGGAAAAAATTAAAAAAAAAAATCTTCTTTTGTCCATTAGCTTTTTTCTCTGATCTTCTTTATCGATAATTTGTAATATGTACAAACAAATATATATGGGATGGCGTGCCCACGAATTGATCTACGATAGATGCAGCAATTACATTGCAATTGGAGTACAGATGATGGATGGATCCGACCAGCGGTGGGCCTTGTCGTGGGCAGCCCAATCGGCCCCGCATAGCAAGAGCTGGATTGGGCGACGAAGAGGGACAGGTAAAGATAAGAAGCCATTGAAAATTTTAGAATGGGAAAAATTATCCAAGGATGAGCAGATAATATGAATGAAGTCACCTCACCTGAGAGGAAATATATTTGGACTAAGTCGATTATTAGAAAAACTACTTTCGCCAAACCGGATGCGACAAATTTGTGACACGGTCAAGATAATGGTATCCTTTATATTCGGACAATATATAGTGTTTTCAACGAGGTTCGAATTTGGAAGAGTTATAGGGAGTGCGAGAGTTAGAAATTAGCAAGAGCACCCGAAAGGCACCGGATGGGGGAAGCCGTAATCCCGGAATTTTCTCTTGAAATTTTTCTGATCAGTCATATAATTTGATCAGCTTTTCGATCGAAACATGTTAGTTTTGCTCCGACAGTACTCGAAGTTTTAGTTGCAAGTCTCTTTCCAGATATAAACACTACGTATTCGGGTATGCAAACAAATAAAATTCTCATATGATGTAACTATATATATAAGCTCACGTTATTGTTATTTTGCTACGATTATTGATATATATACGATTACATTCCATTGCAAACTTAAATAAATTCACATAATTATGTTCCGACGTGCAAAACACGTTGTATTATTATGAATCACTTCAAAGTAAACATTTTAAATTTCCAACACTTACTTTAAGATGAACCAAACACCATCTTTAGATTCCACGCTCAAATTAACAAAGTCTGTGATCGATGATTACAATCCCAGCAAATCTAGACAACCACGTAGCAAACTTAATATAGATCAGAAGACGTACATACGTACATTACTTCCAAATACACACCCAAGACAAGGCTGGCTAGCTAATTAAGCCACTAATAAACTTATAATGACAGATCAATTAACACAACTAAGCAAACACACACATGGATTATTGGCCGGTTTGGGCATATATACGCACACTAATTAACGTACCTAACTCCCCGGCCCACAAAACAATCTATAATTAAACACGCGATGTCCCAGCTAGCTAGCTAGCCGAGCTTTGGCACATAAACGACGACACCGGAGTCATCAACCCACACCCACACACGGTCACAACGGAAGTTGTGGATGACAAAGTGGTCTCGCACCCTGACAACAGTGGCCTGATTTACCAGTGGATTCTCTTGGCGGATTCTGGCCGCAGCCAACTCACCATTCCACCCGAGCAGCTCGGGCCATGAGGATTTCCCTGTCATAGCGTTTAAATTGATTGATTAAGAAGAATTAAAAAAAAAAATTGAGGAAGAGGAAGAGGAAGAGGAAATCACTCTCGCAGCATGCATATATATATATATATATATATAAATTCATATACATATATGAATGTGTGTACCTGGTGGGCAGCTGATGCCTGACATGTCTGATTTCGCTAGCTTCTTCTTCCTCTTTGATCTTTTTCTTCTACGTGATTATATATATAATGAGACCTTGCTATAGCAAAAGTACGTTCCAGAGCTTGGGAATTTATAGAAGAGCCATTGCGCCCATGCATGCAATGAAAATTTGTCCACAAAGCTGCATCTCATCTCCACGTGCGTGTTAAGTTTCACTGGAGAAAAAAAAAATTAATTAATATATATCATTAATTGTCTCATCTCAGGTGACCCAAAAAGGCTGCTGCAAAGGTCAACTATTTGGTAGGGCGGTGCCCATGCCAATTAAATTGGCATTTACTGCATGCAAACAAGGCTCAATTAACTGAATTGCAGTAAATGTCAAATTTTCCCCTCTTATATAATCTATATATAACTAAAATTTGCTTGATGCACAATTAATGAGATTAGGTGCATAATAAATACTTAAAAAATATGAAAAAGAAAACTAAAAAAACAAAGATAATAATTAAAAATTCTTAATAAATGCAATTAATGTATCTAAATCTCATACTCACTATATAATAATTAAAAAATTAAAATATTATGAAAAAATTAAAAACAAAAATAATAATTAATAAATATACTTAAATATACCTAAATCTCTTACTAAATACAATTAAGAGGATTCTTTATGTAATCTCATCTCCATGCCTGTGTTCATTTCTAATTTTTTTTAATTTTCTAAAATTTTAATTTTCAGCTAATAAAAAATTGTCACGCGGACAATTAATAGCTACCTATGACAGATTTGACGTTATGAAGTCCACGTCAGTAGATCCCTAATCGTTGTTAAAGGATATGACTAAAAGTGTGTCATGGAGCAAATATATATGACTGAAAAATTCAAATTAAAACTTATATGACTAAAGTCTAAAAAAGTCTAAACTTAAAGGACTTTTGCTACACTTCTCTAATTAATATAATATTGATTGGTTCATAGCGTGATCATCATGTGACCCAAAAGTAGGACCGACAATATTTGACACGACATGATAACACGGCATGAATACGACACGAAGTTAAGTGGGTTTGGATTAGAGCTAAATGTGTTTGGCGTCTAAACAGGTCAAACTCATTTAAACACGATAAATAATCATGTTTAAACGGATTCAATCTTTATAACTCGTTTAGACACCGTTAGACCAGTTTATATTATGTATTATCGTGTTAATAAATTTCTTTCAAATATTATATCAATTTATAGAAGAAAAATACTAAAATCGTTTAAATTTGTTTATATAAATCACATGTTTATGGTGTTTTTATCATGTCAATCATGTAATAATGTGTAATTGAAGTTAATAGTGTCATATCATGTAAGTATAATATGTATCTAAAAGTAATAGTGTTATATCATCTAGGTAAGTATACATACACATTTAGACACGCTTAGTTAAACGGGTTAGATTTGTCGTGTCATGTTCGTGTTTGAAAACCTTAACACCTTTATTAAACGTGTCATGCTCGAATTTAGAGCTTTCTTACACGACACAATATATATTACCACCCTTACCCAAAAGACGGCTCGAAAGGTCAATTAATTAATTGGTACAGACTTACCCAAAACAAAGGTAACTAAAGCAGTAAATTAATTTCAAATTTTTTCTTCTTATATGTATGTACGATATTACATCAACCAGTAGGTGGGATATCACATATCACCTCCTCAACTCACACTATCTATATAATGAGACTAACTGATCTCACCAAGAATGTTAATTTTCATAAATAGTGTCAAAAAGAACAGAAATCTTATAATTGGTAGATAAAAAGATTGTATAAGAAAATAATTGTTACGTGTAAATTGCATTTAGTTTGAGAAATTTATAAAGCAGTAAATGTTAATTGTTTCAATTTACATGAAACGCGTGCATGCGTTTTGTTTTGCTTTTTCGAAACTAATCAACAATAATATTTGCCCTCTAATAACTGATAGTTTTTCAGGTTTGCGAATTAGCTCTGATTATTAATTTAACCTGGTATATATATATATATATATACCGGATACGAGAGATATGATCTGTTGGGTATCCCTCCAATTTGGAGGAAGTTGGGCTCAAATTGTATTGGGCTTTTATCGGGCTTTAATAGGCCCAAGGACCCACTTTAGTTAAGGTTAATTTTCAGCTAAATTAGCTGGGTAAGAGGCAGCAGAATTTAGCAGCAAATTAGTACAGAATAACAGAGAAGAGCAGAGCAGAATTCGGATCAACAGCGGGCAGCGCGCAGCTGGAGATCAAACCTCGATCGGGATGTCAAACGAACTCCGATTGGGACGAAATTTTGACAGCAGCTTCACAACACGTGGGCTAAGTTCTGAACGATCAGAATTTCTATTCGAGTTCTGTAGGTGCTGTTTCAGCTGACTTTGTGAACCACCCGATGTGGGTGACGAATTTAGTGTTTGGGTGATCCAAGAGAGTGTTTCTCTTGAGTTTGGTGATCCAAGGGTTTACCCTTGATGAAAGACATTATATAACCTTCATTCATAGTGGATTGTTGATTCGGAGTTGGTCCCGTGGTTTTTCCCCACATCGGGGTTTTCCACGTAAAATTCTTGGTGTTCTTTTACTTTACTGCTTGTTGGTTGATTTGATTAGTTCCTATCTCGATTACACTAGTAGGGGAGGAAGATTAATCGCTGCGTTATTATTTGGTTAAGTACATCCCTTCCCAACAAGTGGTATCAAAGCCTCGGGTTAGAGAAGTTTGAGTTTTTTCGGTGTTTTCGAGATGAAGGAGTCTACAGGATCTATGTTCAAGTTGAATGCAACCAACTACTCTATATGGAAGTCTCGGATGGAGGATCTTCTATTTTGCAGGGATTTGTACGATCCCATTGAAAGGGATTCCGCGAAACCCAAAGATAAAGATGACAAGGCTTGGGAACGCACAAATCAGAAGACTATTGGTTTGATTCGGCAGTGGATAGACAATAGTATTTATCATCATGTTGCTCAGGAGACAAATGCGAAAGTTTTGTGGGATAAATTGACAAATCTCTATGCGAGGAAGACACCGCAAAATAAGGCATTCCTCGTGAAGAAGCTGGTTCATCTTCGTTACCATGATGGAGGTGATATGGCTGTGCACATGAGTAATTTCCAGGATATTATTAACCAGTTGACGAACCTGGAGATAATATTACCCGATGAGTTGCAGGCTTGTCTACTTTTAGGGACTCTACCAGATAATTGGGACACACTTGTGGTTGCTTTAAGTAATTCTGCGCCAAACGGGAAGCTATCGTTGGCCACGGTGACAGACAGTTTATTTAATGAGGAGACTAGAAGGAAAGGCTCGGGGATTTCCATTCAGTCTGAAGCTTTGGTTACTGAACAACGGGGGAGAAGTCAAAGCAAAAATTTCTCTTCCAAGCATAGTAACTCACGTGGCAAATCGATGGGTAGATCAAAGTTGAAGACGAGGAAAGTGGTCACTTGCTATCACTGTGGAAAAAAGGGACATTACAAAAGGGAGTGTAGAGCTTTGAAGAAAAATCAGAATGGCAACGGTGAGAGCAAGAAGGAAGAAGGCACTACAGCAGTGGCATCTGATGGAGAGACCTACATCGTTTGTGATGAAGCCTATGTGAATTTCACTTGTCAGGACTCTACCTGGGTTGCAGATAAAGGTGCCTCGTTTCATGTCACTCCTCATTGGGATTTCTTCTCATCTTACACTACCGGGGACTATGGTTATGTGAGAATGGGGAATGGACAATCATGCAAGATTGTCGGTACTGGTGATGTCTGTCTAGAAACCGAGCTTGGCTGCAAGTTGCTTTTAAAAAAGGTGAGGCATGTTCCAGAAATTCGCCTTAACCTAATCTCAACGAGTCAGCTTGATGATGAAGGCTACAGTAATGAATTTAGCAATGGGAGATGGAAGCTCTCCAAGGGTTCGTTGATTGTGGCACGGGGTCAGAAGACCGACACTCTCTACAGGCTGCGTGCCAGGCACAATTCCGGTCAGGTTAATGTTGCTAAGGATTATCCTATCGAGCTATGGCACAGGAGACTTGGGCATATCAGCAAGAAAGGTATTCAAATTCTTGCTAGAAAGCAGTCTTTGCTCGTTAAAGGTATGCACTTGAGCACTTGTGATCACTGTTTAGCTGGTAAGCAGAGGAGAGTTTCTTTTGTTAGAAGTCGTCCCTCTAGATGCGATCATATACTTGATCTTGTGCATACTGATGTTTGTTTCATGTCGGATAGATCTATTGGTGGTGCTCTCTATTTTGTGACTTTTATAGATGATCATTCCAGAAAGGTTCAGGCTTACCCTATGAGAACTAAAGATCAAGTGACTGAGATTTTCAAGAACTTCCATGTAGCAGTGGAAAGAGAAACGGGCATGAAGCTGAAATGTGTCAGAGCTGATAATGGTGGTGAGTATAGGGGTCCTTTCGAGAATTATTGCAGGACTCACGGTATCAAACTTGAGAAGACGGTACCGAAGATACCACAGGAGAACGAGCTTGCAGAGAGGATGAACCGCACAATTGTTGAGAGAGTTCGTTGTATACTTTCTCAGGCGAAACTGTCTAAGTCTTTCTGGGGCGAGGCAATGAGGTCAGCGGTTGATCTTATTAATCTTACACCGTCAGTTGCACTTGATGGAGATGTACCCCAGCAGGTGTGGACCGGCAAGAAAGTATCATACAAGCATCTCAGAGTCTTCGGGTGCAGGGCATCTGTTCACATTGCTCGAGATGAAAGATCAAAACTCGATGCCAAGGCAAAACAGTGCATCTTCTTGGGTTATGCACATGAAGAGTTCGGGTATAGGTTTTGGGACCCTAATAGCAAGAAGATCATCAGGAGCAGGGATGTTGTCTTCTTTGAGGACCAGATAATCGAGGATTTGCAAAAGTTAGAGAAGGCCAGAGTAGGCAATCCTCACGAGATCTCTATTCCTGTACCGGTTGATGTAGAGCATCCAATGGAAGAGGTACCTGGTGAGTATGAAGAAACCACGGCTGGGGGTGAGATTCCTCAGGTAGATGATGATGTGACTACGGATGATACAGGCTCGCAGTTACAGTTAGAGCCTACAGATCTACCTAGACGATCTGATAGAATAAGACAACCATCTACAAGATATCCGCCTCATGAGTATGTGCTACTGACTGATGGGGGAGAACCTGAGTGCTATGGTGAAGCTGTGGCACATGAGCACAATGAGCACTGGTTGAAGGCGATGAATGAGGAGATGAACTCCTTGTCTGAAAATCACACGTATGACCTAGTGAAGCTACCGCAAGGTAAAAGAGCATTGAAGAACAAATGGGTCTATGGGTTGAAGACAGAGAACTCGCGACCTCGATACAAGGCTCGACTGGTAGTGAAAGGTTTCAACCAGAAGAAAGGAGTTGACTTCGAGGAGATCTTCTCGCTCGTTGTCAAGATGTCATCAATCCGAGTTGTTCTCGCACTGGCAGCTAGTCTGAATTTGGAGATCGAGCAGCTCGATGTAAAAACAGCTTTCTTGCATGGTGACTTGGAGGAAGAAATATATATGGAGCAGCCTGAAGGATTCCAAGTTAAAGGTAAGGAGCATTTGGTGTGCAAGCTGAGGAAGAGCTTGTATGGGCTTAAGCAAGCACCTCGGCAGTGGTACAAAAAATTTGACTCTTTCATGTTGAGCCATGGCTACACACGGACAACTGCAGATCATTATGTGTTCGTGAAACAATTCTCGGATGGTGATTTTATCATTTTACTGTTATATGTGGATGATATGTTACTTGTTGGTCATGATATGAGCAAGATTACAGAGTTGAAGAAAGAGCTCAGTAAGTCCTTTGCCATGAAGGATTTGGGACCGGCAAAGCAGATCCTTGGGATGCATATTTCTCGTAACAGATCAAGTGGAAAAATTTGGCTTTCTCAAGAGAAGTACATCGAGAAGATTTTGGATCGGTTCAACATGGGTAATGCTAAACTAGTTTCATCACCACTTGCTTCTCACTTCAAACTTAGCTCGAAGCAATGTCCTACAAGTGAGAAGGAGAAAGAAGAGATGAAGAAAGTCCCTTACTCATCAGCTGTAGGGAGTTTGATGTATGCCATGGTCTGTACAAGACTGGATATCGCTCATTCTGTTGGTGTGGTTAGTTGTTTTCTCTCCAATATGGGGAAAGAGCATTGGAATGCAGTTAAGTGGATTCTGAGGTATCTCAGAGGAACATCCAAGGTGTGTTTACACTTTGGCACTGGTAAGCCGGAGTTAGTGGGCTACACGGATGCGGATATGGCAGGAGATATTGATTCTCGGAAATCTACTTCGGGATACTTGATGACTTTTGTAGGGGAGCTATCTCATGGCAATCAAGGCTTCAAAAGTGCATCGCTTTGTCTACAACGGAAGCCGAATACATTGCGGTGACCGAAGGTTGCAAGGAGATGTTGTAGTTGCAAAAAATTTTGCAGGAGTTGAGCTTGAAGCAAGAAAGGTATGTTCTACACTGTGATAGTCAAAGCGCCATTCATCTTTGTAAGAATCCCACTTTCCATTCGAGGTCGAAGCATATCGATATCAAGTTTCATTGGATTAGAGATGTGTTGGAGTCTAAGTTGGTGAAGCTAGACAAAGTGCACACTGATGAGAATGGAGCTGATATGATGACAAAACCTCTCGCTAGGGAGAAACTTCATGTTTGCCGAAGTATAGCCGGTATGCTCGAAACCTCCAAATAGTCGGGAGGGAGAGTTTGTTGGGTATCCCTCCAATTTGGAGGAAGTTGAGCTCAAATTGTATTGGGCTTTTATCGGGCTTTAATAGGCCCAAGGACCCACTTTAGTTAGGGTTAATTTTTAGCTAAATTAGCTGGGTAAGAGGCAGCAGAATTTAGCAGCAAATTAGCACAGAATAACAGAGAAGAGCAGAGCAGAATTCGGATCAACAGGGGGCAGCGCGCAGCTGGAAATCAAACCTCGATCGGGACGTCAAACGAACTCCGATTGTGATGAAATTTTGACAGCAGCTTCACAACACGTGGGGCTAAGTTCTGAACGGTCAGAATTTCTATTCGAGCTCTGTAGGTGCTGTTTCAGCTGACTTTGTGAACCACCCGGTGTGGGTGACGAATTTAGTGTTTGGGTGATCCAAGAGAGTGTTTCTCTTGAGTTTGGTGATCCAAGGGTTTACCCTTGATGAAAGACATTGTATAACCTTCATTCATAGTGAATTGTTGATTCGGAGTTGGTCCCGTGATTTTTCCCCACATCGGGATTTTTCACGTAAAATTCTTGGTGTTCTTTTACTTTACTGCTTGTTGGTTGATTTGATTAGTTCCTATCTCGATTACACTAGTAGGGGAGGAAGATTAATCGCTGCGTTATTATTTGGTTAAGTACATCCCTCCCCAACATGATCGAAGCCCGGGTGGCTGCTATTCTAGCCAGCTCTAGCTGGTTGAGACATTCCATTCCTATATGGGCTGACAACGATCGAATTTTTCGAGCCTTTCTGCTCCAAGTTGAAAAGTCCTTTCGGTAAATAATAATAATAATAATAATAAAGTATCCGAGCTGATGGTTGCGAAACCATGGAATCTTTCAGTCTCATTTCCTGGCCGAACAAATCTGAGACTACGTGTACGTACAAAATGTTTTAGCCGAGCCGAAACATAGACAATGTGGATCGGATAGATATGAGTCTCCCTCTTCTAGTTAGCTCATTCTTTCTTGTCACCAAATTAAAACACCGGCACTATTCATTCGAAGCAACCGTACTTTTTCTTTTATATATATATATATATATATACACTAGATGTGTGCCCGCACTACGTACGGGATTATTAGAAAAAGTCAAAAGAAAAGTGACATGGACTGGAAGGGGTGAGAGTGGAAAAAAAACATTAAGGCTCCGTTTGGAAACGGAGTTTTCCTGATTTTGATTTTAACTCTACCCACTACACAACAAAAATACACGTTTCCCAAGTCAAATTTATAATACAATCTCATTTGTCCTTTTTCAGAATTAAAATCAAAATCAAAATCAAACTCTGTTTCCAAACGCACCCTAAAAGTTTTGAAACATAAAAAGAAACGTACAGAGAAAGGGACGAGAGTGGAGAGGGATAAAAGAGAGAAAAGATAGGGGAAAGATGAGAGAGATGAGGGAGATAAAAAGTAAGAATTTGAAAATTTTGGGGGTAGTTTTTAAAGTTATTTTACTATTTTAATCTTAAATGAATGACTTTTATAATTTAAATATATATAGTATGGGTAAAATGGAAGAATAAAAGTTAGACAAAACTTTCATCCTCCTTTTTATATTATAAATAAATATATACATATATACTTTATTAATCTCAAAACTCGCTCAAAATTCAAATTAAAACTCCATTTGAACTCTTGTTATTAATTAATGTCAATAATTTCTACAAAACACATGCATGGTTATGATATAATTAGGTGTCTGGCAATGGATGAACCGAGGGGTTGAGGGGGGCAATTGCCCCGTTAAAATCTCAATGCTCAAAGGAAATTTCAAAATTTCATAAAAAAAAATTGTTGCTATTCTCTTCCTCACTAGATCGAAAAGTTTAGGGTGTGTTTGTTTTTTGAAAATTTTTTAACTCAACTTAACTCAACTCCATTTATCTTTAATTCAACAACATAAATCATTACTTTTTTAATTTTTTTAATTTTTTTAACCATTCAATTCAATTTTTAATATTAAATTCTCTAAACTATTCATTATTTTTTCACAACTCAACACAATCATTACTTAATCATTATTTCCTCTCAATTATTTATTACTTTTTCATATTTTTTCTCATAATTCAACAATACAATTATTACAAACCAATTAAAACCAAAACTCAACTCAACTCAACTCTAAATCCAAACACACTCTTATATTCTTATCGGCCTTCAACGATCTCACCCTGCTCGAGCTAAATCTTGCGTCTGTCCTTGTGTCTAGCCCACATTTAATAATTTCAATAACTATATGTATCAACCATAACCGGCTCATTAAAATAGCAGCTATGCCCAAGCTTCAGCCTCGTATATCCTATGTACCGGTAAAATTAACCAAAGCTACTTCCTAATTAACCTTAAAGAACAGTTATGAGAGGTACACATATATTGTTAATAGTTTGAAAAGGAAAAAAAAAACGATTGCATAGTTTTCGACGTGGATGCTGAAACCTTACTAATTATCACACGTTATTGAATTAATTTTGCAGAATTCTTTTGGTCGAATCCTCCTAGTTCCATACACGAGTATACAACTTGAATCTCTGCAGAAGCTTAGCCAGTTGATTCTTCATGCTTCCATGCCGAAGAATATTAATATTTATTCCAAATCAATTTGAATTAACCCCTTTTTAAAGATACAGCATATATATGGGAGAAGTCAGGTTGCAGGACTGCAACTGCAGCCAACTTAGGAAGGAAATATCAATAATCATAATATCAGACCATATGGAAATTAATGTATCACCAACCATTCTATCGCCCCCACACGTGGGCAAATTAATTATTGTTGGCTGGGGAGTAATTATCATATGAGCAACTTAGGAAAGAAATATCAATAATCATCATATCAGATCTTATGGCATTAATGTATCACCAACCATTCTATCGCACCCTCACATGTGAGCAAATTAATTATTGCTGGCTGAGGAGTAATTAATTATAATAATTAGTTCATAATTAGGATATAGCTTAATTAAATAATACTACACATCAATTAACCAAAAACAAAACAAATAATTTTTTTTGAGTTGATCACTGAATTTTATTGAGTTTTTCGAATTTTTATAATAATTTTGTATAAAATTATTTTTTATTTTTATGATAAAATCCGAATAAAATAATATGTTTGTCAAATTTAGTATCAGTCAAATATATATAATATAATATATTTTATTGATAGTAAATTATTATCTATAACAGTTTAAAACATGCATATGATATATAGAAAATATATTATATTTTATGTTGTGCAACACATAAAATTCACGACTACTATTAGTTAGGTATAAAATAAAGACAAATAAAAAACACTACTCCCAAACCTTACGTCCCATTTCATCCCCTAATTTCTTCCATTCTCTCCACT
This sequence comes from Punica granatum, assembly GCF_007655135.1. Taxonomy (NCBI): domain Eukaryota; kingdom Viridiplantae; phylum Streptophyta; class Magnoliopsida; order Myrtales; family Lythraceae; genus Punica; species Punica granatum. Next base: position 39,021,144 of record NC_045129.1, read on the forward strand.
TTGAGTATTTTTCCTATTTTGCTTAATATTGTGGAACTTGGGAGTTGGGATGACTATTGGCGCTGTGTTAAGTGGTTGACATTACATATTAGAGAAGATTAATTTTTCATTGATTTTTAAAAGTCAGTTTAAGAACCTCATGACCCGAAAACTTAGTCTTATATTGGGTAGTTTTATATATCTTATTTGGTTCTGGGGCTGGTTTCTAACTCGGAAAATCCAAGCCGAAGAAATCGGGGGACTCCATCTTCTTATAAATATATAATCCCAACACGACCTGACCGTTTATACACCTAGAGATAGAAGAGAGAGTGCGAGCTGGTGGAGAAAAAATGGGAGTAATTTTTTCTTATCAAATTACCATTATACCCGTAATATGATAATTGTTTTTTTGGTAAACGTAATCTGATAATTATTATTAATTGTAAATATTTCGCTATCAATACTTTTGTATGAAATTTACATCTATAGGAGTTTTTTTTGAACCTGAATATTCAGAAATTCAATTAGATCTCAACTAATCCAGTTGAACATTGTCGACCCACTAAGAGGTAAAGTTCTTCTAACGTGAATTTTCTGCATTTACAAGACTCAAATTTGAGATCTTACTTAAGCGGAACAAATATCGAACTGTTTGAATCTTTGATACCCGAGGAGTTTTTCAGTATGAGTTGTACAAATATATAAATAAATAGAGATAGATAAGTGCACTACCACTGTCACCCTCAACTTTTCAAAACCCCACAACTTTTGCCCTCAGACATTTCTGCCGTCAATGTATTACAGTTGTACATTACTAGTTTAGTATCTTAATATTTTGAGTATCCCGTATTTTTGTATAGCATCTTTATTTTAGGCTAGATATCCTGCCTTTCTCTATATGTCTAGAACTTTCTTCTTACAGCTGAATGTATTTTGCTCATATAAGGGATTTCTCTGGTAAATGAAATTCTATCGAGGATTTGCAGACATTACTGTACCTCTCTGTTTTCCGGTCCTATCATCTTCTCTCTCAATTTCAACATGGTATCAGAAAAGTGAAGCCTAAGGGCCGTGTGGTTGAATTACAATCACATTCTCAATCTCGGCAAATCAGTCAGCCGACTCCTTAATCAACCATGTCTGGAGGAAATACAATTACAGCTGCTCTCCCTCCTACAAGAACCGTTCAGGTCAAAGCTGCACCACTTCCAGCAGCACCTACAGCAACATTGGTGTCTCCATACACCGTAACTTCAGCTGATGGATCAGTTTTGTGACTCACTGAGTGCAAACTGAATGGAGAAAACTATCTTATCTGGTCTCGACTGATGCGGATGGCTCTCCGTGCAAAGAACAAGGTAGGGTTTATCGATGGAACTTTACCTGAGCCTGCAGATGGTGACCTCGACAAGCCATTATGGTTGATGGCGAATTCTCTGGTAGTTACATGGATGATAAACTCATTGGAAAAGGACTTGCAACCGAGCATAGCATGCATTGAGAATGCTCGGATCCTCTGGGAAGATTTGAGGCAACATTTTGCTTAGGGAAACGAGACACGGATTTACCAACTGAAGAGCGAGATATATACATATCGACAGGAAGGGAAATTGGTGGCCGAGTACTATGGGTCTCTTAAGGGGCTTTGGGATGAACTAGACAATCTCCTCGAGTCTATGACCTGCTCCTGTGCATGTGTTTGTGGAGCAGCACATAATCGACTAGGGCTGAGAGAAAGGGAGAAAGCTCATCAGTTTCTCATGGGATTAAATCTCGAGTTTGCTACGGTGTTCTAACATACTTAGCATGGATCCTTTTCCTAACCTTAATCGTGTTTATCATATGGTCTGTCAGGATGAGCGACAAAGGACCATAGTTCGTTCCCAGGAGACACAAAGACAGGAAGCTACTGCATTTGCTGTAAAGGCAGTAGATGATGGCAGACCTGTAACGCAGCAAGGTGGAAACCGACCTTATTGCGACTACTGCAATCGAATTGGGCATACAAGGAGCACCTGTTATAAACTAAATGGGCGCCCAACGAACTCGGATGGACATCGAAATTCTGGTGGCTAGGACAGTCAGTATAAAAGCAGGAAATTCGAAAGGATCGAAAGGGGGTTTCGGTAAGAAGCATCACGGTTTTCAAGGGAAAAGGTCTGAAGGTGGTTTCAATCAAGCAAATGCAGTACAAACAGTGACTCAGTCGTCTCCAACGTTGCCATTTTCTGAAGAACAAATTCAACGGCTGCTCAGTCTAGTCGGGCCTGATGAAGAGGGTGAAAACCAGACCAGTAATCGATTTAATTTCGTATCTTGCAATGAGACGTGGATTATTGACACCGGAGCCTCTAGACATATGACTGGTTGTCCTCGTTTCTTATTTGGCTCATCATTTTTGCGAGATGATTCACCCGTTTTTATTCCAAACGGAAAATCAGTTCAGGCTACACATACTGGCAATGTGCACATTGGAGGTAATTTCATATTATCTAAAGTCCTGCTTGTTCCAGATTTCGATTGCAATCTCATATCTGTTGCGCGGCTTTCAGAAGAAATGAATTGCCGTATAATATTTTCCTCTGACTTATGCATTATTCAGGACCGCGTGTCGAGGAAGATGATTAGAGTCGGTGAGCTCCATGGGGGAGTCTATCTTTTGCGGTATATTGCTCAAACTTGTGAAGTTAATAAGGTGGCGGTAGTAAGAGAGAATGATGTGTGGCACAAAAGATTGGGACATCCATCTCCCCGTATCGTTATTCCCGGTTTATTGTTGAAGAATGATATGAATAAGGATTGTGAGGTTTGCCATAAAGCCAAGCAAACTCAATCTAAATTCCCGAGTAGTTTTAATAAAGCGAGCTCTATTTTTCAATTGGTGCATGTTGATATATGGGGTGCTTATAGAGTTCGTTCTCATTCGGGTGCATATTATTTTTTAACTATAGTCGATGACTTCAATAGAGGCTTGTGGGTTTATTTGATGCGAGACAAGTTAGAGGCGAAACGATTTTTAATGAATTTTTGCAATCTCGTGCAAAATCAATTTGATACAAATGTGAAGATAATTCGAAGTGACAATGGGTCAGAGTTTCTGTCTCGAGACATGCAAGAATACTATTCACAGAAGGGAATTATTCATCAAACTTCATGTGTTGACACTCCTCAACAAAATGGGCGAGTTGAGCGAAAGCATCGGCATCTCCTAAATGTTGCACGGGCATTACTTATTCAAGCCTCTCTACCGGGAAAATTTTGGGGGGAGTGTATTTTAACGGCGGCTTATTTGATCAACATCACGCCTACTCCAATATTATCCAGGAAAAGTCCACACGAAGTATTATTTGGCAAGGTTCCTATCTATTCACACTTGAGAGTGTTCGGCTCTCTCTGTTATGCGCAAATAAGACCACCACCTACGGATAAGTTCAAGGAACGAGCACAGAGATGTATTTTTATGGGATATCCCCATGGCAAGAAGGGATGGCGTGTCTATGATTTAAAGACCAAAGAATTTTTCGTCTCAAGAGATGTCAGTTTTTACGAGAATACGTTCCCTTTCGAAGCCTCGGGAACAAATGGAATGGAAATGGGCACACCACTGCATTGGGAAGAAGAAGACAATGCGGGCCAGCATGATGTAATCCACAGTCCATTATATGAAGTCGGTGTGGGAGGCCCAGAAGAGGGCCCAATAAGGCCGGTTGACAGTCCAGTGGGTCACATAATTCCGGGTCCAGCTTCTCCGGGTGGCGTCTCCTCTTCGTCCGGGAAGACCAATCCGCTGCAGGAATTCGGCCCAAGCTCAATTCAGAAGCCGGCCCATTCTCCATTGAATGCAGACAGGAACTCTGCTCAATTTCCTCCATCACCGAGCTTCACAGGAGAGCTCGACATAAATCCAAGATCACCATCAGACATAATTTCAGAGGATGCTTCCATCTTACGACAATCCAATCGAATACGTAGGCCGCCTTTATTCCTAAAGGACTATGTATGTCATACGGCAATGATCGAGTCTTCCTCTATTGGCTTAACCGAATCTCAGAATTCTTCAGGTACACCGTATCCTCTCCGCAACTATTTATCATATACGGGTGCTACCGATAAATACATATCGTTCCTTGCCACTTTAGATTTAGATGTCGAACCCCGTTCATATAGAGAGGCTGCTCGTGACCCGCGATGGCAAGAGGCTATGGCAAAGGAACTCCGGGCGCTTGAACTCAACAGTACCTGGACTATGAGTAATTTACCCCCGGAAAAGAAACTTGTTGATTGTAAATGGGTCTACAAAATTAAGCGTCATGCTGATGGGTCTATTGAGAAATATAAAGCCCGTCTCGTAGCTAAAGGATTCACGCAAGTAGAAGGGGTTGATTTTAGTGAGACTTTTGCTCCTGTTGCCAAACTTGTGACAGTTAGATGCTTTCTTGCTGTTGCTGTTATGAAGAAATGAGAAATTCATCAAATGGATGTGCATAATGCCTTCCTTCATGGTGATTTGCACGAGGAAGTTTATATGTCACTTCCACCTGGTCTCTCTACTACTCGACCAGGACAAGTATGTCGGCTTCTTAAATCTCTCTATGGCTTACAACATGCTTCCAGTAATTGGTTTTCCAAATTAGCAGACGCCTTATTTGCATATGGATTTAAGCAGTTTGGAGCTGATCATTCTCTTTTTACTTACTCTAGAGACACTATCTTAATTGCCGTACTCGTCTATGTGGATGATTTATTGGTCGCCGGGAATTCACCTGCTCATTGTATCTTGTTCAAAAGGTACCTCAGTTCTTGCTTTCGCTTAAGGACTTAGGCACTTTACGGTATTTCCTTGGCATAGAAGTGTCTCGTATGGATTCAGGGTTGTTTCTTTGTCAACGGAAGTATGCCATTGACATTTTATCTGAGTGTGGAATGCTTAGTTTCCCTATGGAGCAGAATCATCGACTTTCCTCCGATTCCGGTGCCCTGCTTGCTGATCCAGGACAGTATCGTCGACTTATTACCTACTCTGTCCAGATTCTATCACAGTTTATGCAGACACCTCGTCAAGATCATTGGGAAGCAGCTACTCGTGTGCTTCGTTACATAAAACAATCACCAGGGCAAGGAATCTTTATTCATCCAAAGTCATTGAAACTAGCTGCATTCTGTGATTCTGATTGGGCTAGTTGCCCTATGACCCGGTGTTCTATCACTGGCTACTTTATAACTATTGGAGGTAGTCCCATCTCTTGGAAAACAAAGAAGCAAACCACTATTTCGCGCTCTTCTGCTGAAGCAGAATATAGGGCCATGGCTACTACTGTTAGCGAGATCATCTGGCTACGTAACTTATTATCGTTTCTTGGTGTCACTTTTCCTCGACCTACTCAACTGTTTTGCGATAATCAGGCAGCACTTCACATTGCTGCCAATCCAGTCTTTCATGAACGTACGAAGCACATTGAGATTGATTGCCATTTCATTCGTGACCATATTAAGAACAATGTCATCACTACTGCACACGTCTCCACAAAACAACAATTGGCAGACTTGTTCACTAAGGCATTGGGACGAGATCGTTTTCTGTTCCTTCTCGGCAAGTTGGGTGTTCGTAATCCTCACGCACCAACTTGAAGGGGGTATTACAGTTGTACATTACTAGTTTAGTATCTTAATATTTTGAGTATCCCGTATTTTTGTATAGCATCTTTATTTTAGGCTAGATATCCTGCCTTTCTCTATATGTCTAGAACTTTCTTCTTACAGCTGAATGTATTTTGCTCATATAAGGGATTTCCCTGGTAAATGAAATTCTATCGAGAATTTGCAGACATTGCTGCACCTCTCTGTTTTCCGGTCCTATCATCTTCTCTCTCGATTTCAACACAATGTTACACTTCTGTACACCACTTTTGTCCTTTCATTAACTCTTTTAGTGAAAATGTGATGTGACAGTAAAATATATTATAATTTACCAAAATGATGGCATTTTGGTTTTTCAAAAGAAAGTTTAATTTTTTCTTTTCGATTCCTTTTTTCTCTCGTGGGATACCGACAGGGTAAAAGGAAAGGGGTTGGACCTCGCTTAACGGGGCCATAGTTGGAGGGGGAACCCCTCTGCGGTCCGCCGAAAACACAGAGGGCAGGGAAGGGTAACTGCGACTATAACGGTCTGCACAGCCTGACACCACTCTTCCATTGTGGAGCGGTCATAGCTCAACCGGATTCGGTTGTAGATAGCTAAGTGGATGTTCTGTTGGGAAGCCTTATGCTTCTGTATGAAGGCGTCAGGCTAGGTGAAGGTGATGAAGTTGATGCCGTCGCGGCCAAGGGAGATGAAGAATCGAGTCTCGATAATGTAGAGGACACGAAAGAAGATTGGAGGAGGTCGTGGCGGGCGGAGGGGGAAGGTTGCCTGGTGGGGTTCTGGAGGTAAGAGCAAATCTCCCTTAGAACCTCGAGGATCTAGGCCTTGCGCTTGGAGTAGGTGAAGGAGATGCACCGACGAAATGGGCGATAGAGGTTGAGGGAAACGCTCCTCTTCATGAAGATCGCAAGCATGATGATAGTAGAGGAAGAGGAGGAAGACAATGCAGTGAGAGAGAGAGAATTGATTAGTAGAGGAGGAAAGAAGAAGGTGGTGATGGCTGGCACAAGAGCCCCTTCGATCCACCTCATCCCTTACCCCAATCATTTTCGCTATTGATAAAAAAAAAAGAACAAATACTGAAAACGATGCTGTTTAGAAAAATGATGTTTTTTGAAGGTGTCGGAAGAAGGTCGAACCACACCGTATGATGTTTGGCATTAAAAAAATTATTCTTTTAAACGCCGTTATGTCCATGTAAGATGTTAGTTAACGTTTTTGTTGCTAACAAAGGAGCAAGATTGTTAGATGAGATCGCAAAAGTTAATTAGTGGTAAAAATGTTTGAGGATAAAAGTCATGACATTTTAAAAATTTGAACGTGACAGTGGTAGTAGAGTCTAGAATCTCTGGATAGATTATCATTTATTTTTTCCCTCCCAAGACAGCGGGAAAACTTCTTCAACGTTGGATCTAGAAGTCTAGATCGAACGGACTTCATTCGTTTCCGTATTTATGTACGGGGCGTCGCCGTCTTCTTACTCCTTGCCGCGACCGAAATCCCTAACTCCTCAATTCACACTTCCTTCCTCCCCCCTCCGCACCGGCATCGATCATTCCCTGCACCGCTGCACGCCGCCCTAATCGGTTCGCCCTCACTATAAATCGCCGCAGAGAGCTTAAATCCAGATAAAACTCCTCACTTGCTCAGGCGCAATCCACAGAGAAGTTCAAGATGTTCTTCCACATCATACTGGAGAGGAACATGCAACTCCATCCCCGCCACTTCGGGCGGAACCTCAGGGACAATCTCGTGGCAAAGCTCATGAAAGATGTCGAGGGCACTTGCAGGTTGTCGATCTACTCCTCTACTCTCCTTTGTTTTGTCATTTCTTGAATTCACCGATGTTGCTGAGGTATCATGAAGCTGAATTTCTATCGATTTGATAGAGTTTTGATTTCCATACTGTTGGAGAGATGGTTTATCTGTGTTTGTAAAGTAACAGTTTTGCTCTTATTCGGCCGATATGTAATGCCAGTGGTCGGCACGGGTTTGTGGTGGCTATAACGGGGATCGAGAACATTGGGAAAGGGCTGATTCGAGATGGGACGGGGTTCGTCACCTTTCCGGTGAAGTATCAGTGTGTTGTCTTTAGACCATTCAAGGGAGAGATCTTAGAAGCAGTGGTGACAATGGTGAACAAGGTATATGTTCGTGGAGGTCTCTACCTCCACATTCCCGATTTGTTTGATGAATGGTGTGGATTTGCAAGCTGATATGGTTAATTTGCAGATGGGGTTCTTTGCTGAAGCTGGTCCTGTGCAGATCTTTGTTTCGAACCATGTGAGTTCTTTTTATCCCCAAGTTGTTTCTTTTGATAGTCCAGTGGGTTTGGGGACGAGTGAAGCTTGCGTGATCCATTGGTTTTAGCATATGCTTAACCATGTTTTTGTTGTCCTTCAGCTAATTCCCGATGATATGGAGTTCCAATCTGGTGACATGCCAAACTATACGACATCGGATGGCTCGGTAAGTGGTTCCTCCTTTGGAGAAATGGCGAAACATGATCCATAGTTGCTTCCATCATTTGTCCTTTGTTACCCAAAGTGAAGAGGCCTTTTGCTCTGGTTTTCAGGTGAAGATTCAAAAGGATAGCGAAGTGAGATTGAAGATCATTGGGACTCGAGTTGATGCCACAGAAATCGTATGCACCTCTTATCTAATCTTTGATCCCTGAGTTGTTTTACTCGACTAGAACAATAATTTTGAATATGGATCCAGATGCGCTGACGAGTCCTTCTTTCTTGTGTTTCTGCAGTTCTGTATCGGCACCATAAAAGATGATTTCTTGGGTGTGATAAACGACCCTGCTACAGCGTAGACTGCTAAGATGGTGCCATCAGTATCTGTTCTTAGATTATTGTGCTGAGTCCATTTTGCTCGGAATTCGCATGAATTGAAGGACCTGGACCTATTCTATGTACAGAATCATAAAGTCTATGTTTTGAACCTGTAATCCTGGGATCTTGTTGAGCTGCAACCTTATCTCTGTTGATGCACTTTGAGAAGGAAGCTTATGCTAATTGCTAAAAGAGTTATTTGTCAGATAGATGGAGAAAATTGCTCATCTGCAACATAAACAGACATGCGATGGCTTTCGGGTGTGGGTAGAACATTACCATACGTAACTGATCACAAAAACAAATAGAACAATCCAACCATTGAAACATTGAGCAAATGCTCATGTGGTTCAAAATCTCAAGAGCATACAGTAGTTAATAACTCACATCGCAAACTACTGAAATGTGAAATCTCGAAAATAGTCTGCCGACAGTGGAAACTGATGGATCAACGTCTAGCACAGAAGGTCAGCCATCACCTCCGCCTCCACCATCACCTCCATGTCCATGGGAGCTCCCTCCTTCGATAACGGAGACGTGGGCCATACTCATGACCAGAGCGGCTGTGCCACCATCGTTGCTGGAAGTCGTGGAAACTCCGTGCTGGCCTGCCTCTGGATTGCTAGCAGTCGCCAGACCATGCTGTCTTGTATTGTCCTCCGGCATCTTCTCTGGGGAGAGCTTTTCTGCTCCTCCGGCTTGGTCTTCTCCTTGCTTGGACTTGCTGGAGAAGCAGGAGCACATTTTCATGAACTTCATGGCAAGAAAGAGAACAGAAGCTTTAGGGGGGGAAGAGGTGTTAGAGACAACTTAATAAGCAGATCCTTAGCTGAGAAGTAAAAGGAACTATACGTGTCTCGGGAGTTAGTCGGATATTGAGGTTTCGATGTTCAGTATTGGTATGAGAAAGCTTTACTCATGAAACAGGAGAAAGGGGTCCCAATTAGTGGAGTTGATTGGGCAAAAATTATTAAGGTTAGCTTTTCTGTTCTTGATATCAATCAACGTTTGGAGATTCCTTAGTAAAGTTTGACCAAACAAATAATAAAAGCTATGGGCCTACAATAATTACATCATGAAGTTGGAAGATAGCAGTATGCTTAGGAATATATATGTAGCACCGTGTCAATCAGTCCGGGCTCAACATACCAACGGATCGCTTGGCTAAACGACAACGATGGTTTAATATGATCCGGTGTCAGCTGACATCAGAATCACTGCCGTCCACTATGTGTGGGCCCTGCGTAGGTCCTACGGGTGAACAGCTGTAATGACCTCGTGTCAACTGACACATGGTCATGTTAGATTTTCTAACAAATAACAATGTAATGTAAAGATGGGCATGGGCGATAAAAATTAGAGACATGACAAGATTAGACCGGCTACGTTAATCTAAAAAAGTTGGAAACACGGGAGGATCGAATTGATCGATTTTGAAAACTATTAGGGCGTATATATGAGCAAAGAATAAAAAAGTGAAGGACTTAGAAAAATATTTGCAAAACATTCGAGGACGAATCTTGAAACTAATAAACAAAAAAAAAGTAAAGCATGTCTGAGCCCGGGCTCGAACCGGGGACCTCTAGTGTGTGAGACTAGCGTGATAACCGACTACACCACCCAGACAGCTTGGTGTGCATTTTCATATGTAACTTATTTTTCATGGTTATCTGAAGGAGAATATTCAAAACAAAATAACTCAATGCCGGAGGATTACGCAGCGCAAAGCAGAGCAGAGCAACAACCAAACGCAGGATTGGAATCAGATTTCGCCGGCGGGAAGAAGATCCGATCCCCGTCCCTCAATCAGGCGGCCGCCTCCGATATGGACGGTCATCATGCTTCTCTCGGCCGTCGGACGGTTCGTTATCTCCATCCCCACCGCTCTCTTCCCTCCTCACTTGATTCTCTTCCATTTCTACAAGCTTACGTATTTCAATTGCGGTGACTCAATTTGAATTACATCTGCTAACGCTGAACGTTCGGTTGTTTCAGCTGGAGGAGATACGCCAGAAAAGAGCCGCTGAAAGATTGGGCAAAGCTTCTTCTGGCCCGGATCTTACCAAGGCTGCTTCGAGTCCGAATGGTTGGTCTCTTTGTTCTCATTGCATTTCTTTCATTCGTTTTTCAATAACCAGGTCTGATTATAATTGTTCTTCCATTTGTGCTGGAACAGAATCCACAGCAGGGATGAGGAAATCGGAGAGCGGAAATCGGCTCTCAGAGGTCAGAATTTACTCGCTTCATTGTGATTTCGGGGGCTTTGTATTCCGTTGAAATACCTATTTACTCTTGGGAGTCCCTTTCGCAGACCGATGTTAGCGGTTTAGTCTCTCAGCTGAAAGACCAACAGAGGAGGAATCTAGAGCTGGAGCAGGACAACAAAAGACTAGCATCACAGGTGCAGCAATCGTTCGTTTCTTTCTTTCTGGCATTGTTTGACTGTGGATGAGACTGACAGCGGCTTATCAAATTTGCAGCTTCAAGCAAAGGAACTGGAAAACGATGCCCTGCTTCGGCAATTGAATGATCTGGTGAGGACCAGCTTATGTCATTGTTTATCTAAAATTAGAAGTGTATCCTTCCTTATGGCAGTAGATTCTTGTGTATGCAGTTTTAGGGCATCAAGAAAAATGTCATTTTAATGGCGTTTTTCATCCGAAAGTGGTGTTGTTTCTATTTGGCATGCCAGTAGGCATGTGTCGATGTTTAGTTTATCATTCGTGAATCTCTAAATATCATCATTTCTCAAACTGCAGGAACAGACCACTGTTCCATCCTTGAGAAAAGCTCTGAAGGATGTGGCTGTGGAGAAAGATGCAGCAGTTATTGCACGGGTATGTGGCATTATATTGCTCCTCAATGATCTTTTGGCGTTTCTGAAGTTTTTTGTTTTTTGTTTTTTTGTTCTCATGCTTCATGGAAAATCTAGTGTAGGAGGACTTAGCAACCCAGATTCGAACACTTAAGAGACAATTGAAGGAAGCTGAAGAAGAGCAATACCGGGTAAGCGAGAAATTTTTTCCTTAGAAGACATTAATATAGCTCCTATGTTGTCTTTTTACTGTTAAGTCTCTTGCAATAGGCTGAGGAAGATGCAGCATCTTTGAGAGCAGAACTTAACTCAATTCAACAAGCAGCAATGAGTGGTCAGTTTGGTGGGGCGTCCCCTTTAGGAACTTCTCCAGATCATTTGCAAGCCTTGGAAAAGGAGATAGCTAGGCTAAAAGCTATCTTACAGGTTTGCTCTGCATTCGGTAACATGTCATCATTTTCATCCATCCTACCTTGTCTATGGGTATGTGATATTTTTTCAAATTATGTAGCAAGAATCTTCGTTGAGACAACAAGAGAGAGAAAAGTTTGTAGAGGAGCAAGCTCGAGCTTCTGCAATGCTGTCCGAGAAACAAGCCTTGGAAGAGAAATTGATGGAGCTATCCAGGAAGACCCCGGGTATGACCTTGGCACATTTTTGACATTGAACTCCATACATTATGATCCCTGATTCTTTTATCCATTTGTTTTTACTGCAGTAGTCTCAGAGACTGTGGTTAAAGGGGCATTTTCAGTGGTATGACCTGTCTCTTAGTTTCTTGTTTTAGAGCCTTCTGAGCATTGATCCATTATGACTATTAATTGTGCTATATGATGTACTAATCGGACTTAACAAGTATAGAGCTATGCATGCTTGTTTTGCTAATGTCTTAGTGGATATGATTTAATTTAGTATTTCATGTGCAACATATCCCTGATGCAAATAGAAAAAGTAACAACCTGATGAAAATATATGACTAAAAGGGAATAGAATACGTCACAGCCTTTTCTCCCTTCCACCATGTTCAGTTAATTTGTAGTTAGAATACATGGAGCTCTCAGGTTTCTGTTTCCATTGTTTTTTTGTAGGAAGATAAGGAGAAGCTGGAAAAACAGTTGCATGATATGGCAGTTGTGGTTGAGAGACTGGAGGGTAGTAGACAGAAACTTCTTATGGAGGTGTTGATCTATCCTCTTTAACTTCCTTTACAACCTCACTTGGATGGTTTTCTTCCGGTTCCTTAACAGCTAAAAGCATCTTCTTTCTTTCCTTTTTTTTTTTTTTTTTTTCAAAATTTCATTGCAGATTGACTCCCAATCTTCAGAGATAGAGAGGCTATTCGAGGAAAACTCGAACCTTCTATCATCTTATCAAGAAGCAATGGCTGCGGTGGTCCTGTGGGAGAATCAGGTAATTATTGGTGGTTAATCTGAAGGGCCAGCTTTTGCTATGATTGTTTGACTATATTTTCATGGGAGTAGAAAGAGTTATTTTCGATAATTTCCATGCTCTATTCTTCTACTTAATCAAAATCGGAACACACCTGATCAGAGTAACTCTTTCAGGTGAAAGACTGCCTCAAGCAAAATGAAGAGCTCCGTGGAACTGTAAACAAATTGAGAATCGAACATGCCAGTGAGCCTCGTAAAGCCGGGTCTGCAGAGACAAGTTCACCCGCATCTATGACTGAGTCTCTCTCTCTAAAGGTGACCTGCAGCTTGAATCTTCTTGTCTTAATCACCTGTAGTTTGTACCTCGTAGTCTTTGTCGGCATTCATACAAGAAGTTGTTATAGAAAATTGTTGGTGCTATTCGTTTTCAGGGTGAACTTGCCAAAGAGCAGAGCAGAGCGGAGGCCTTATCTGCCGAAGTTATGCAGCTCTCTGCACGTCTTCAACAAACCACACAAGCGTATAATGGCCTGGCTCGTGTGTAAGATAACCCTCTCTGACTTTTTTCTTCGGTAGTTCATCCTCAATTCACGCTATTTTGGGTGTCGATATTATTATCAATGAATGATGATCGGTTATCATTCGATATTGGGTTTATTTGCAGCTATAGACCTGTTCTGCGAAACATCGAGAATAATCTCATCAAAATGAAGCAAGATGGATCTCTTACGGCGCAGTAGGACAAACCTTATTCGTCTCTTTCCATTAGACATTCTTTCTTCCAGAGAGCCTAGGCTGCGAAGCCCGTGTCATCTGTATTGCTTTTGTTGGATTATCGAGTTGGGTCCACTTTGCTCAGAATTTGCATGAATTGAAGGACCCGGGCCTGTCTGAAGCACGATAGCATGATGTTCAATGTTTTTGACCTGTAATTCTAGAATCTAGTTGGAGCTATAGCATATTTAAATTATATTTCCAATAATTATATTATTATTGCCACCGCATTATCTATACGACTATACTTCTCATAGTAAGAAAATATCGGTTAAATTTTGTATTTTTATTTTCATTTTTGGCGATGTACGTATTCTGTCTTTTCGTTTCTTGTTGACTTAGAAAGAACAATGAGAGAAGTGCGAGAGCGGTTATCAATGTCAGATGAGTTCCACTTTCTCGGAGAATGGGTAGAACCTTCGTCTAAAACCACGTCCCGAGTCTCCCAACAATTAGGATGGACTTCGAATCTTCAACTGGGCCTCTCTTATTAGGATGGCATTAGGATAAGAACGAGCAAAGGCTCGGAATTGGGACCGGGTCCGAGTAAATGATTTGTGTGTGTGAAATAATTATAGTCGTGGAATGCTATAATATAAGCTAAATTCCGATAATATCTAATGTAATATGTCGATAATAAAGATGATTGCGATAATCATGACCACTATAATATCAAACAACAGATGGAAAAAAAAAGGATTTCCCGTGCAAATGAGGAGGGGTCCACACCACTAGTTAGTTCTTCCCTCTTTTTCTTGTGAACATATATATAAGGGGATCGGGACAATTGACTGGTAACTCTTATAAAGCTTAATCATATGCGTTTTGAATTCCATCACAAAACATCATATTTGAGTCATAATTACATAGAAACCAAGAGCTCAGACCCGCCGCCATGATTCCAGTGAGGTTACAAAGGAACAATACCAATGAATAAGCTCATAATCAGAGCACAACTGTTGCGAGCATGTTCGGTACTAATAGCTAAGGGGTGTTTCCATCCTTATCTGCTCCCTTGTTACCGTAGAGACTTCAATCCTTCAATTAGTTCTTGAAATGTTTGACGCGTTACCAACTGATTTATACTTTTATTGATCCTTGTTCTTCCCTCATGGAGCACTAACGAAGTCGAATTAGATTTTGATTTGACAAAAAAGGGGGAAAAGTGCGATATCCTCCTCCATCCTGTAAATACTCACACTCACAATAATCAGACAGTAACATCACACCTTCATCCCTCTACACTGGACCCATATATTTCAGGTACTTATTCATCCCCGACTGTCAGAGCCCCAAACCGCGGGGAACAAAGAATCTTTAGGCCGTAACCAGTATCCGGGTTATATGCATACGGTGCGTTGTATTGGAATCGAATGGGATCGAAGTTCTTCACCAGCCATGAATCATGGTCCATCTCCTTTGGCTTTGGCTAATGGCTATTACCTCCTTTGAGATGGTATAAATGCAAGATTACATAAATCAGTTTTTTGATAAGCAAAATTACATAAATAATCGACCCTGTACACAGTTTTTGCCCCCATATCGGGCTTATATATTATATATCTTCCCCTCCCCAGAAAGAACATAATAAAAAAAATTAAAATTTTACCTGAAATGGAAAAAAACAAAAGAGAATAAAATGAGAGACGGAACAAACGAACACGAGTAACGTTAGATACTACGTGGCCTGTTTCCTGAGATCCACCACCACGATGCTCACATTGTCCGTACTGTGCCTCGCCAGTGCCAGCTTCGTCAGCAGCAGCGATGCGTCCGAGCATGCCTTGTCTGTCCTCTCTCCCGCTCCCCAGTCCCCTGCCACTGCCGATGAGGTGCCTGCAGCCGCCTCGATAGCCGTCGGCGCCCGCCCCTTCCCCCTCAGGCACATCCGAGCCACACCGCAGGCGGTGTCGTTGGAGACCACATCCCAGAGGCCGTCAGTCCCAAGGATGAGGCACTCGTCCTCCGCTGTCCGGTCCACCACCGCCACCTCCGGCTCACAGCTCACATACGGCTTCAAGTAATTGTCTCCTATCGCGACAATACAACACGAGACCGTTAATAACATGAAACCCCGCGATGCAGCCGCCTGAAACGGGGATTAATATAGATATATCATAGAAAAGGAGAGAATGATCCATGGCAGCACCTATTGCTCTGGACATGGCAAGAACTCCAAGCACCCGTGGCCCATCCCAGTAGATGACCCGCCCGCCCGCTTCTTGGATTCTGTTAAGCTCATCCGGGCGGTCTGGCTGTTATATCAAACCAGCAAGTGATCAGATCAAATCCAACCCGAGAACTAGTTAGCATTATCGTTTCCCGCAAAGGATGGATCTTTCTGCACCATTACTTCAATAATGATCACACGATTTTGCGGCAATGTCCGACTTACTTTGTGATCGGAGGAGAGAGGGATGGCCTTGCCGCCCCGGCAGAGAACTGCCCTCGAATCCCCGCAGTTTGCGATGACTATCTTGTTGGGGGTGACGATCGCAATCACAGCCGTCGATCCGACGGCATCGCAGTCAGGAGTCTGCAGCTCGCACCTGCACTGCGCTCCTACCACCGCCTCCATGTTCCACGCCGTCACCTCCTTGTCCATCCGATCGAAGCTCGTCTCCATCGCCGACCTCCACTCAGTCACCAGCTGATCCTGCTGCTGCTGCTTCTCCTCCCCCCTCCTCTCCAGCTCCTCCCTCACCAGCTCATGCAACCTCTCACTGCATCTCATCGCGACCTGCAACATATTTCGTATTGAACAGATCGAACAAACGTCAGCAAGATCAACCGCAAACTGATCGTATTAACCCGAATATCAAAATCAATCATCACTCAACTCTTCAGTCCCTAGCTTCACTAGCTTACTGATGACTCCATGTTTGATATTGACAAGGAAAAAAAGAAAAAATAGAATTTAATTCCATTCAAGTGTATTTGCTTTAGATTTCGATTCCACAATTCGGTTTTGCAGAATTAATTCACTGTGATAGTGAAGGACATCATCGGTATATACATGAGAGCAACCGTGACCGTCATAAACTCCAAAATAATGCAATTGCTCGGCGACGTCATCAAGGCGGCGGCAGAAGTCCAGGTGAATCGCCACTGCGTCCTCCATGTCTCGTCTTCTTCCGCAGACCGAAGCCACACCATACCGGGGGTAGTTCTTAGCGCTTGGGCTCGGGATTACCGGAACAAGACCGGGAACCGGCGCCAGAACCAACGTCTGATCTGGACCTGATACGTCTCTGCCCTCTGATCGTCCTTTCTCAATGTCCGTCCGGCGATTCTCAGCCGCATTCTCAGAGTCCCTCGTCGGAACCGGAATCACGGTCCTCGGCGTCATCCCGTCGACGCCTATAGCAGTCTCGTTCTCGGGAGTTGCCAGGTCTGTGACGAACTTGAACCGGCAGATCTCGGTCCTGCGCCGCCTGGCCGCGGGCGAGCTCTGCTCACAGGCTGAGTTCGACTCGCTCTCGCTCACGACGTCGAGGCAAATCTTCGTCATTGAAACCTCTGCTAGCTCTCACAGGATCCTCCTCACAACCCCTCCCAAGCAAGCCGATCAGTCAGTTCATCATATCAGAAAGCTCCGAGCTTCCCCTCGGAAACTTCCCGTCCAGTTAGTCGTTAGGGAAGCCCATCCGAAACCGAAACGACAGAATCAAAGAGAACGAGCCCACGCCCTTCTTGACGCTCGGCGGCAGTCTTTCCATGGCGGTGAGCTGGACTCATTCCATTTCTCAATAGAACAATGATGAAAGCAAGCAAGAAGCTTTCTTTTTCCCGTCCTCCAGCAGGGCAGGCAGCGGTAGGAAAGCCCCCAGTTTTCTCTGTTCTTCCCTTTAAAGAAGGAAGGGGAGGAGATTGTGGCTGACGGTCAGAGCGGGCAGTTGCCCGGTCGCCGCTCCACCTTTTTGGTGGGGGTGACGTAGCGAGGCGAACGGATATCGACCGTTGATCTGTCCCTTTCGCCGAGCGTAGACCGACCACGTGTACTTCCTGGGAGAGACACATCCGCCAATAAAAACTCGACATCAGGATGAAGCAGGACGAGGCTTTGGCTTGCTTTCCTCGGCGACGTCCGTCGGGGAACTCAAAATGTTTTCTTTCCATTTTAGTCAATTAAATAATTATTATTAATCCCGCTCTTTGTTTTTTTCTTTTTCATACTATTCGTACCTCTGTCCAAAAGTTTAACAGTACCGACCAATAATCAATCAAGTTCAAGCTGGATCAGTTCATTACAAAATAAAATTATTTCAATTAAAATTCTTTTTATTCACAGGACGTGAATTGGAGATCTCGTTTAGGAGAAACATCAGCAGAATCAGTTTAATCAATAATTTTTTTCAATTAATTAATTAGCTATAAACTGAATTATTAATTTTTTTGGAAATTTTGGACAGACACGTGGCTTTTTTGCTGAGAGTCGGATAAGAAAAGGGCAATGGTGGGGACCACAGTTTATCCGAATTGGCAGTTATGGCCCAATGGGAGGGCTTTGCGTGTCAGATGGAGTTGCTTCCACACGTCCCCACCATGTCAGTGCGTTTGACGTCTAGAAAGAATATCTGACGCCATACGGAAAGACAAGGAAATTACTATGCGGCCCGGCCTGGGTGCGTGCACCACGTCTAGTCTAACCAACCAATATATATAATGTATGTAGCAGGTAGCCCCGCACCCATATAAACATGTCCCTAGTAAGGATGTTCATGTAATCGACAGTCGACACGACTAACTAATAATTCCATATCATTAGATCACTAGATGATCTTGTTGTCGGCATTACGGACACCGTTTATATAGTTCATTCATGGAACGTCCGTCTGTTTGGTTGGAAAATGTTAATTGGGGGTTTTCTTTCACCTAATTGCTTTAACTTATGATGAGAAAGGAGAACATGAACCGTCAACTCCTAATTGGTTCTTCTAATTTTAACTCTCGGCATGTTATAAATACGTAAACTATGAACCAATTTCTCTAACGTTTCATTCATTATTATAGTTGTTGCAGGTGCATGTATTACATAACACTCTTACTCCGCTTACATACATATATATATATATATATATATATATTGTAAAGTAGTTATTAGATTAGAGAGGCGTTAGCGTAATTTTCCGCAAAATAGAAAAATATTGTCATCTGGTCACTTACGTCTTTCATTTATCAATCATAACATCAAGGAATTTTCCCTTTTCTTTTCTTTTTCTTTCTTTTAACAGAAGAAAGAGAACTGCACCAACCTTTTTCCATTAATTTATTTTATTTTTCATTTTTCTAATTAATAAATAAGCTTATATATTATTAAAAAAATCACCGAAATTTGAAATATCAAACGATTAAACTAAAAAAAAAAAAAAGGCAAAATCTCAGGTATGCAGGAAACACAAGCCTCCATTAGATTCTCCTCCGTCGTGCTTAGCTCCTATTGGGCAACGTGTAATTTGTCAGATGGACATTGTACGGAAACCGGGCCCACATGGAATGGCGGATCCCGCAGAGAACGGAGATGGACCACGTGTGAAACATGGCGGGACAAAGCGACTCAAAAAGAAAAAAAAGGCCAGAAAAAAAATTCCACGTGGAGCGCGAAGCTGCACCAGACCACGATGAGGCCTGACGGCTAGAAACGTGGCGAGCATCTGACGGACGGTCAGCAGTGCGAAGCGAACTTCCTCCCGACACTAACCTGAGTCGTGAGTCGAGGAAGTTTGACTATGGTGTCTTTGTTTTGTCCGATGGTGATGTGCGCATAGGTTCGTCAGAAAACGACGCCGTAGTTTCTGATCTAGAGTTGGCTGCCTAGCCCATCCATATCTATATTATATAAACTTGTAAGTTGTAACCAGCGTAACAAATAAATTTAGAATAGTAATTTTATTAAATAGTATATGATTACGGGTAAATTGCACTGGTGATCCAAAAAGTTTTACAAATATTTTTAATATGATACAAAAAAATTTTTTTTACTACTTAATGGTACAAAATGTTTCAAAGTTGTTTCAGTATAGTACAAACCGTTATCTCGCCATTGACGTCATCAAGCCGTCTTTTACAAGACTGTAAATTTTGCGTCATCATGTAATTTACGTAAAAAAATTTTGTACTATTAAGTTATAACTTCAAAGCATTTTGCACCATCATGTAACGTCCTACAAAAATCGGTTTTGCACCATCAGCGTTGGCTTGACGATGTCAATGGCGAGACGACGGTTTGTATTATACTGAAACAACTTTAAAACATTTTGTATCATCGAGTAGCAAAAAAAACTTTTTGTACCACATTGAAATATTTATAAAACTTTTTGGACTATCGGTGTAATTAACCCATAAGATTATAAAGGTAAAACTATTTACTTCTTTCGCAATAAATACTTTTTCATTAATGAAATAAAATTATTAAAATAAATTATGTAAGAGATTAATGAGATGATTTAAAATATATCAATTTATTGCAGTATAAAAAATAAAAAAAGAATGTAAAGGATTAGCGAGATGATTTAAAATAATTCATGTATCTTATATCAATATTTCTTTATTATAGTATATCAACATATTGCAATATAAAAATAAAAATTAAGTATTTGAAATAAGCGTGTCGTGGTAATCAAGTTTGTGTAAGTATATAATATAGAATAATTAATTAAATATAGAATGTACAATAATTGAGACCATTAATTGAAACTATTTATTGAAGCATTGAAAATTAGTATGATTTTATTAATTAATTATCATATGAAATTTAAGATCAATATTGAAAAGATTTTAGTGTGTTAAGAGGTAAATATATATTTCAAAATTCAAACTAATTGTTATAAGAAATGATATATATCTCTGTGTATATTAAAATGAATACATACATATACATATATCGAATGCAAATGACATAAAAATAAAAATAAAGCTTAACACTAAGAATCTCTTAAAAAATGTTTAACGAAAAGACGAATCAAACTTTTATCCTAATTACAAAATTTAATATATGAAACAAATCTACATTAACAATTTATTTAAAAATATGACGGACATTTATTGAAATAATTAGTTTTAAATTATTATTATAATAATTTACTTACTGTAATTTATAACATAAAAATAATTGAAGGTTATTTTTAATCAGAAAAAGGAAAATATACAAAAAAGATAGTGAAAATGAATTCATGCAATGCACGGGCTAATATAAATAATAAAGTAATTTCAATGAGTTTATAAAAGAGTCGAACTCAGTATTCTATAAGTTTGAGTCTTTAGCATTGTTATCAGAACCGGACCGGACCGGCCGGTTCGACCGGTCGGATCGGGAACCCGCATTATGTCCGATCTGGTTCGCCTGAAAACCCAAAATGCACATTTGAACCGCCTGACCCATAGAACCGGCCGGTTTTGAGCAAAATTCCATTGAACAGGCCGATTCTATGGGTTTACTATTTATTGTAAAAATTGTTTGGTTGTATAAGGATTTGAACTCATGACCTCTTACTTCTCATACTAGTATACTACCAACCAAACAACCACTACTTTCTTATTTTTTTAACTCTACTTTTAAGTACTTATTAAAATTTAATATTTATTTTGAAGTAAGAAATATTAAATATATTTATATTTTCTTATACTATTATCGTATATCTTTGAAATCATTATACTTCTATCTTAATTATCATAATTTTTTTAATAATATGAATATTTATTTTATTTTAATTAAACGTGCGATCCGACCCATCGAACCCCCAATTGCACCCATAAACCCATGAACCCATACCCCTTTCGGTTCATCATCCGGTCCGATTCTGATAACACTGGTCTTTAGGATGCATAGGGCCAACAAGCTAATCCCTTGTCGGTCTGTTGGGTGGATATTTAACTTGGTATATATACCGGCGCTAGGCCAGGCCCTACGCTAGCGTGTTAATTACTTTATATTCATGTGTTCATAGTATGCATCTCTAAAAGAGTTAGCTCTGCAACCGTATAACTCTTAGAATGAATAGGAGTCCAATCCCTTCTAAACTCACAGGATGTACATATTTTACGGTGAATAACCCCGTTTGATATTTAACATGTATAACCAACACATATCATAGATGAAATATCTATTTTTCTATCATTACAAATGTGCTTACGAATGCTTACAATTTACAATCCCAATCTATACGCGGTTTGGTTGACCCGAATTGCATAGAAAGATCATTACTTTGTAGGATATGAAGTTCGAGATATTACCTCACAATTTCGGGATGTTATTGGTTTTGTTATATTCTATTATTAGTTATGGAGTTCGTGCGTTACGCGGGATAGAACGTGATTTTTTCCCCTCCAATTTACCATTTACAAAATATGTGTTATA
Organism: Punica granatum; assembly: GCF_007655135.1. Classification (NCBI taxonomy): domain Eukaryota; kingdom Viridiplantae; phylum Streptophyta; class Magnoliopsida; order Myrtales; family Lythraceae; genus Punica; species Punica granatum. The sequence goes on from NC_045129.1 coordinate 39,042,943, forward strand.
AATTGTTAAAAATAGTGATTTACAATCAGTAACAATATTTACATGAATAAGATAGTAGCTATTTAATTTCACGGATAAATTCTGAAAAAAATGACATAAAAAAAAGAAATCAATATTAATCTTGAGATCAAATTATTGTTAAGATTATGCGTTAAAAATTAAAAAGATAAATTCCAACCGTGATATGATGATTTTTGTCTTCAAAATTGTCAAGATTCATATGATATCATATCGTGTCCTATGTTAATCACAAACATAGATTAATTTTGTGTACCCCATGAAATTTCTCCGTTCGTTCAACGAAGGCTTTCCACTTAACCTATTAGGCTCACGAAATTATTCCGGTCGTGCCCCTCAACTTGTGGTGATCCGTAAAACAAAATATTATTTACGACTCTATAATCAAAAGTACTAATACGATCTCAATTGATGGACAAATGACGATTGACTCCCACTCTTGAGTTACACTTACAGTACAATTCCGCTGCCTTACCCATGTCAAAGCAACTATACTTGACATCATGAGTTGAGGTGCACAAACGGAAGAATTTCGTGAATCTAACATGCTTATAGGGAAAGTCTTCGTTGAACAAGCAAGAATTTCGTAGGATTACAGTAAATTTACATACATACATATATCTATCTATATATATATATATATATTGGGTCGGTCACAATATACCTCTAGTTGCTCGCAATATGACAGTGAAGATTTGAATTTCGTGGAATCAATGGGGATTAAGCAGGAAAAGAAAATTAAAAATTATATAATATGACTCTACAATATATTGAGCTTTTAATAATGAAATTTATACTTGTATTACCCCACTCGATATTTTGTAGCATCCTTAGCTTTCTTATGTTGGGTGTCGGTCTAAAGATTTCTAAAATCTAAGTGGTTGGATGCACCAACTGTTATTGTGCTCGGACTTGCAGGTAGAGGATGACTACAAGCTGATTTTGAGGGATGTTATTGCCGTTTCTGTTTACCAAATGTTTGCAAGCATTTAGCATAGTCTCAAAAAATGTAACATATTCAATGTAATTTTCAGTATTCATTTATCATAATGGTAAATGTGGGGTTTATTTTTATTGTATTCTCTGCCAAATTGATGTGTGTAGCAACTTACATAAATCTTTAATCTCAACCTCAGTAATATAAACAACTTTCAATCGGTTTTTATCCAGTGTTGTTCAAGCTTAAGCAGATGACCCATAATGACTCCTTTGCCATCTTCACTCTTTGTATTTGAGTAGTTGTGATGGGAAATTAATTGGGGAGATGAGAATTCTATTCACTCGCTCAGTTTGTTATAAAGTTGAAATGCATAAACAATCACCCTCTTGATGTCTGCAGACCATAAAAGTCTGACTTTGGTGTAACTTGGCGAGAGATCTTCGAGCAAAATGAAGGCAATAATAAGTGACTGAAAAAATTGATCGTCTTAAATATTCACAACTACCTAGAGGATGTAACTACCAAGAAAAGGAGGGAAAAAAAACTACATGGTGTGACATCCATTACATAAACAACTAAAATGAGTTCATTGTCGAGCAAACAGGAAAAAAAAAATTGGTTTGTTGCAATGACAATTGTGCCTTTTTTTCTTCTTTTCATTTTTACACTTTCTTTTTTACTAGCCCTCACGTGCGGGCGTGATTGCTTTTGGGCTAGGAGCAAACTGAATATCAATTTATTAGTTCAAAGCGTTGTTCTTGGGTTTAGGTACAAACTCGATATTGGATTAACAATCCAATTCATTGAATTGTTGAATTGCACATACTAATACCTAAACTCGTATTAAATTGAACACACTAAATAAAATAATAATAATAGTAATAATAATAACAGCAATAATACTAGTAGCAGCAGTAACAACAACAATAATAATATAGTATGAGAAAATGAACATTTCGTGGTTACCAGATTCTCTTAGTTGGGCAGCCACAGCGAGCCAATAACCCGACCTATCCTTTTTATTCATAAAAAAAACACAATGTAAAATAATAATGTCAGGATTTCTTCAATTAAAGAAATATTTATTCAAAATATTTATCTTAAATAATAATTACCTTCTGTTTTATAACCACCAGAATTAAGGTATATAGAGAATATTAACAAATCTGATTGCATGATGTGAGGGCAACAGAAGAAATAATAAAATAATTACCTTAGGAAATCAAAACAGTTAAAAAGAAATTATCCAAAAAGTTATTTCCTCATTGATAATTACTACAAGTAAATTCTATTTGAAGATCCACAATACAAGTAATTACTACAATACCTTGTGTATTGCGTATAGCTATAAATTACAAATTATACAATCGCAGGAGCTTTTTTTTCTTATACAATCGCTGCAGCTTTTTTTTTTCTTAGATATTGTTTATTGAAGATCCACACATTGTTGACCCCGTATTTATCTTTTGACCAGAGATGTCATATTTATCAACACGTAATTTCTTAGCATACTTTTTAGGAGAATTTAGCATTTTTGTATTACTAAATATATCATTACCATGTTATCAAAAGAATCTTTTTTCAAAAAAATATCATGTCCAGAAAAAACAATATTAACCAAATAGTTATCATATTAAGAAAATCAACATTAGATAATGTCCTGTGTTATGGAGGAAATTTTTGGGAGAAAATGTCCAATATTAACTATCTACTTTTTGGATCAGCAATCTATATCTATATATATATAAATGAAGTTGTAACCAATTCACTAAATAGAGTAAGAAAAGAAAATGCCAAAATAATATATGGGTGAAATAGTAAAATCTTTATTAATTCATATGTTAATATACTATATATATTGTTGAATATGCCTTGTGTTCAGTGGAGAACCCAAAGACACGAAAACCGAAAAGCGGTAACGAGTTCGGACGAAAATGGAAGAGGCGAGATCTCATATTCTTCTGATATTATATTTCCTATTTTATATGGATTTCGTTGTATTTCTTAGATATTTAAATGGGGAAATTATCTTTAGGATATATTACTGATAATTATGGAATATCTTTAGAATATTTTAAATGGGAAATATCATAAGATTATATTAGGATATCTTTGAGATATTAGGAATATATTATATCTATTTAAAGGGGAGTGAATTTTGTATCAAAACAAAATGTTGCGGGAGAATCAAGGGTAATCTTCTTGGAAATTCTCGAGTTTACTCTCTTGGAGCCTCTAAGTTTTATAAAGTGGGAGAGTAGTGAGGATTGAGAGAATTGTGAGGCTGTTCTCAAGTTGGCTCTTGTACCACGGGTTGAGAAACACTAGTGTGATCTCGAGTTTGTAATATGTGGTTTATTGATATAGTGGAATCTACCTGCATTATTCGTGGACATTTTTCTCACTCAAAGTGTTTTACCACGTAAATCTTAGAGTTATTTCTTCTTTTTCTTGATCTAAATTTCTCGAATTCGGCATCTTTCACAACATATATCATAAAGAAAATATTTAAAAATGTATGAAAATGTTTCAATCACTTATTATTATACCGTTAATAAATAAAAATATATTAGTCATTTTAAGAAAATAATCAATGCATTAAATTGGGGTAGAAAAGAAAATGTCAAAATAATAAATGAGTAAAGTGGTATAATCCTTACTAATTAATATGTCAATATACTATATATATCTTATAAAGGAAATATTCAAAAAATGTACAAAAAGATATTTAAATAATTTATTATCATATCATTAACAAATAAATATATTTATCATTTTAAGAAAATAAATAATCATTTATAATTATATAAACTTAAAATTAATTTAAACAAATTTAAGCATTGTATCTAATCATGTAAAAGCTTAATTAAGTAAAACTCTCATCCAAGTACTAGGCCATTTTATCTAAAAGTGTTCAAAATTTTAAAATTTAATATTTGGAATATCAGCTATAATAATTTTGTAACCAATGCATTAAATATAGGTAGAAAAGAAAATGGCAAAATAATATAAGGGTAAAATGGCAAAATATTTACTAATACAAATGTTAGTATACTATATATATTATAAAGAAAATATTGAAAAATGTATCAATAATGTTTTGATCACTTAATTATTATTATTATATCGTTAACAAATAAAAAAACATTCATCATTTTAGAAAGTAACCAATGCATTCTTAGGGATAGAAAAGAAAATGTCAAATATAGGTGTAATTCCTTATTAATTTATATGTTAATATGCGATATATATATATTAAAAATAAAATATTTAAAAATGTGTGAAAAATATTTCAATCACTTATTATCATATCGTTAACAGATAAGTATATATGTCATTTTGAGAAAATAAATAGTCGTATTTACTTATACACTTATATAAACTTGATTAAGACAAACTTGATTTGCATGTAACGAATAAACTGAACTAAATTAAGTAAAATTAATTTCAACACTTAATTTTGATTTATCAAGCAAATCCATAGTCACAGGTAATAAACTGAATATCTGTTATGGTTTGACCGAAAGAAAAGGTAAACTGAAAAGAATTTGGTGAAGATATTGTTAGCAGCCCATACTTATACATATTGGGCCCTTCAAAGGGCCTTCGAAAAGGCTTTCGGGTCCCCCTATGCATCACCTAGTGTATGGTTCGCTCCAATCGAATGGCCTTACGGTGATTGGATTTGGATCATTATAGAGGCCCTTGCAATAATTTCTTATGTCAAAATTTAGTCCTTTCACAGAAATTAACAAGTTAAGAGCTCACCTTTTTAATTAGCAAACCATACATCTAGCCAAACATGATCTGCGCTGGTCGACATCCAGTGACGCGTGGTTGTCGTCACCGCCTGCGCTCAGGAAGATCTTCTTGAGGGATGACGCAAATGCAGGCTCGCGGAAGGTTGTGCACTTTGCTCGCCCCAACGCGTGGGCACCTATAGAGAACATGAAATTTGAGGTTAATAATTTCTTGCAAGTGATTAAATCCCGAACTCGATTAGCAAAACTCGAAGATAACTAATCACCTGAGAGGGCAACCATTTCTTTGTATCAACCAATACAATTTTGTGCCATGTGTCCCTTCATACCGCATTGAAAGCAAATGGTACTCCACTACTAAACTGTGGACGATTATTCTTCAAGTGATCACGTCGTCCACAATGATGAAAACCTCCAGATTGTGCATGGCAAACACTGGAATCAGCATGCCAACATGTCACACAATTCTAACTCCATGGAAAATTTGTTTGAGCATGTCCATGCTCAGACTGACCAACCATACTTCCCGACTTGTAGGATGATGCCAAACCAAGTTATGAGACTGTCTTATCTTTGAAGAAGCTCTGAATGAATCTACCTCTCTTCGATGGTCGATAGGATCCTGCTCCACTGAGCTACTAGGTTGAGCCCTGCCTTGTTCCCTCTGAGTAATCTCCTCTAGTAAGTCCTCTTCATCGATAAAAAGATTAAAAAAGTTTGCAAAGCAAACGGAAAATAAGCTGTTACCGCTAAGTGGCCAGAGTGATCTGACGAGTTTTATCATCCCATGTTTCACCATGTGATAGTGTTGACGTGGTGACACCGTTGCAGAAGATACTTTCTCGGTAAAAAGGAGGATCGGTGTTTATACGATATAATATATATGCTTAACAATTTACTCCTTCGAGAAATCTACAAATTTTAATAGCAACTAAAGTATAATATTTTACATAATATTGTTTTAATTATTACTTCGGATTTATATACTTAAACAGATTATTACATAAGTCAATATATCATCGAATAAAATTGTGTGAGTTCACGGCATCGGACGTAATCTCTGACCAAGTGTACCTGGCTGATCGGGTCCTGCAATGGCACCCTGCGTACGAATTCGGCTTGGGGACGCTCTCGGTTATTGGGCTGCTCAATGTTCATTCAGGATGCTTTGACTGCTGAACTGTACAGCAAGCATTCCCCGCATATGTGGGTATTTTTGGTGGGCATGAATCGACCATTTACATTCATGCCTATGAAACAAGATTTAACGTGGTACAGCCAAAATTATGGCACAAATGAATAGTCTCAATTATCAACGTCCTTTTATCGTTACTAAAATGCACAATTGCACATATCAAACCATACCACGCATATATGGGCATGTTTGGTGGGCATGTATCGACCATTTACTTTCATGCCTATGAAACAAGACTTTGACATGGTACAGCAAAACGTATTGAATCATTTATGGTCTATATGAATTGCCTCAAATATCAACCTTTACATTACCAAAAATGCACATATCAAATCATGTATATATGCATATACAAAATGACCAGAAAGAATCTGATAAGTTCGAAGAAACAACCTATAGACATGAACGGATTTTGTCGGGTTCTCGGTGTTCTTTCAGCTGTGTTGCTACTGCACATGAACAGACTGTGCAGCTCCCAGGATGCAGAGGAAAGGAAGGCAAGCCAGCCTCTATCCACTTTCTATTGACAATTCTCATGGTTTCCGGAAAATTAAACATTGATTGGTTTCCCATAAAAGGGTATCAATTCTGCATAGGATTTTCTGATAATCGATGCAGGTCTACATCGTGTACATGGGCCACCTTCCGGAGGACGGGATGTATTCACCGGCTTCTGCACACTCCAGTATATTGCAGGAAGCGATTGGAGAGGGGTAAAAATTTTATGTGCTTGACCTTCCGATCACATCCCTCTAGTCGAATCTTCCTGGTTTTGATTGCTTGATACCTATTCATTGTCTGTTCCACCAGCGCCGTTTCCGATTCCCTTATCCGAAGTTACAAGAGGAGTTTCAACGGTTTTGCGGCGAGGCTCACAGAAAGTGAGGCCAAGAGAATAGCCAGTAAGTGCTTCAAGAAATGTTTATACCGTAGGCGTAATGGAATTTTCGTGGTATGATTTCCTTCCTTCATTTCGATTTGTTATTTCAATAACTCTTGATGATCGTGCAACGTTACAGGCAGAGACGACATAATTTCGGTATTCCCCAGTGGGACTTTCCACCTCCACACGACGGGATCGTGGGACTTCCTGGGCTTGCATGAGACTGCAAAGCGAAACCCTTCAATCGAGAGTGATATAATCATTGGAGTCCTCGACAGTGGTGTCTGGCCGGAGTCGGAATCATTCAGCGACAAAGGTTTTGGTTCTCCTCCCAAGAAGTGGAAGGGTACCTGCCAAGAAGGCGCCAACTTCACCTGCAACAAGTAAATGACGTTCATCCTTTGATGGTTCCTTGTGTCACAAGAAATTTCGTTTTGCTCTTTCCGTCTTTTCCTTTGCACCGAGAAGTCCCGTCCGTGATGGTTTTACTATTAACTTCTGATCCTGGACTTACAGCAAGCTCATCGGAGCACGATTCTACACTGATGACTCGCCTTCTGCAAGGGACTCTTTTGGCCACGGGACGCACACAGCGTCGACAGCAGCTGGTAACTCTGTGAATGGCGTGAGCTTTTTTGGATTAGGGAATGGGACCGCGAGAGGCGGCGTCCCATCTGCGAGGATCGCTGTGTACAAGGTGTGCAATGGCAAAGGAGACTGTGAGAATGCCAACATCCTGGCTGGCTTCGATGATGCCATCGCAGATGGAGTTGACATCATCACGGTGTCACTTGGTGGTAAAGGGGCGCAGAGCTTTGACACCGACCCTGTCGCAATTGGAGGCTTTCACGCAATGGAGAGAGGGATCCTCAAGACACAGTCAGCAGGGAACGATGGGCCATTTGAGGGAACAGTCTCTAGTGTGGCCCCATGGCTCTTCACTGTGGCAGCAAGCAGCACAAATCGAGGGTTCGAGACCACTCTTGAGGACGGGTTTACTTGGCTGACTGTACGTATATCGGCTAGAAAACAGTGCTCTCTAATTATTCAGTTTTTTTCCCCACTTGGCTGGAATTCATGTGTTCAATTGCATTTCATAAAGCATTGCCTTTAGTCGGATTGTCCACAAATTTTGCCTTACACTGCAATCGAAATACACTTTTCTTGTTGAACAGGGAAATACCATAAATGCGTTTCCATCTATGAGCACGAGTGTCCCGATTGTACATGGTTTCCAGGTGAAGCTTTCTGCTTGCACGGACGACCTGGCCAGGTAGATCTTCAAGGTGGCAGATAACTTTTCAATAATCGATCGCCCTATTACAGTTTCCTTCTTCTGTGTGTATATCAATGTTGTTAACTGAAACATTTGTTGCTTGAATTCGTATCCAGGCAGTGCAACCCCACTTGTTTGGACAGCAAGAAAGTGACTGGAAAAATTGTGCTCTGTGACACGGAGCTTCCCGAGAATATCGAGGAGGCTGCCAGTAAAGGAGCTGCAGGGGTGATTGCGCAGTGCAACAGCCTGACCCCCTTCCCTGAACCTTTCGTCTCTCCAATTCCAGGGCTGTGTTTTGTACAGGATATCTACGATTCTTATGTTGCGCACTTCAACGTTTCAAAGTAAGCGTCATTAATTACTCAGGAAAATGAAAGTTAAACGAATATGTGACCTCTTCGGGTTCCTTTCCTCCCCACTGCAGAAACCTCACAGGACGGATACTGAAATCTAAGGACGTTGAAAACACCAATCCATATCCTATGGTTGCTTCCTTCTCATCGCGGGGCCCGAATAATATGGTCGCAGACATCATGAAGGCGAGTCCAATCAGCAAATCTTTGTTCTCTTTTTTGGATGACATGGATATATATACCTCTTAAATCACACGACTCTCACTGTATTGATGTTGTTCTGGATGAATATCTTGACAGCCCGACATAAGTGCCCCGGGGGTGAATATCTTGGCTGCCTTTTTGCCTCTCAGCTCACCTTCTTCTTCCCCATCAGACAAGAGGAGTGTGAATTATAATTTCCTGTCAGGGACCTCCATGGCTGCCCCTCATGTTGCTGGTGCAGCAGCATACATTAAGTCATTTCATCCCGATTGGTCTCCTTCCGCCATAAAATCGGCTATTATGACTACCGGTAAGTATGTATCCATGTTCTCCTCCACCACCACTGAGCTGAAACCTCTGTTTGTTTTGGGAAACATTGCACCTGTGCCGTGCTGCCTCCTAGTCCTAGAAAAGTTATGAACTTGGAGATTCCGGAACCGGATGTTATTCCTTCCAGAATTCTCGATTCTCCATTAAATGAATCGAACAAAAAACTGGGGCAGCAAGGAGCCTTTTGGCCTTGTCTAACAACGAACCTCCTTTCTTTGTTGCAGCTACTGAGATATATCCCCTTTCCGATCCCAAAGGTCTTGGTTCAGGCCACATTAATCCAGTAGGCGCTGTGGATCCAGGTCTCGTGTATGAAATTGAGAAACAGGACTATCTCAGCTTCCTCTGCAACCTACAGTACAACTTAGGGAGAATTTCGTCGAATCGAACCGCCAGTTGTCCCGAAGGATCGAAGGAAATGTCGCCAGCGAAGCTCAACTACCCTGCGGTCATCTTCAGAGTGCCAAACAAGAAGTCTTTTCTTGTAGCCTTGAACAGGACCGTGACGAATGTGGGTCCCCCGAACTCTATCTACAAAGTATTGGTTCCGCAGATCGACCCACAATTAGGTGTGAGAATCGATGTATTCCCGCAGGCCCTCCGCTTCAAATCCATAGGCGAGAAGCAGACTTTCACGGTCGTAGCTTCAGGAAAACAAGAGATAAATGGGGCTGTCGTTCGCACTTCGATCTTATGGGCAGATGGACAGCGCAAGGTGAAAACACCGATCACCATATATGCGGCGCCACAGTAGCAATTATAGCATCGTCTTCTTAGCGATTAAATGTAGGAGATCTCTAGTAGATAACAATAAGCGAAGTAAAGCATGCAACGAATAACATGTGTTCTCATGCCATGCCGAAAACATCTCCCTGTATTTTGGAGTTGATCATTTGTTACATATATTCCTTCATGATCGGATCCCAAATCATATCTCTTGGCATGGCAATGCAATTAATACTGTCGATCATCTTCAAATTCTTTTTGTGTTGCTTGGATTACAATATTGTATCGATCAGATAGATAGATATTATAGCCGCGTATCCGGAGAGGCAGCTTCCGATGCTCTGTTCAGGGCCTGAACACTTGAGTGGCTTTATTAGGCTGTGGGAGGATCACGACGGGAGGCCGAGAGTCCCACCGTGGTGAGGGAAGGAAGCGCTGTTCGTGATGCAGGGGTTGAAGAGGCTCAAGCACGACGAGGAGAAGCTCGATGGGTTCGTCAAGACCCACGTCTCCAGGCTGTTAAAGCTAGACACGATCGCCGTCCTTGGCGAGCTCGAGCGCCAGGAGGTGTCTTTGGCCATCAAGGTTCTCTCTCTCTCAGTTCTACTGGCTCCCTCATCGGCACTGACTGCCTTTTCGCTTTATGTTCTCTATGCGTGTTGGCACGTTATGGGAACTTGATCGGATAGTAAACCGGAAAATGGATTCATAGGTCAAATCGAGGGATTAGATCGCATGTTTAATTAAAATAAAATAAATATTCAATTAATAAAATTATAATAATTAAAATAAAAGTACGATGAAAGAAATTTAAGGATAATGTAAGAAAATATTTATATTTAATATTTCTTACTCCAAAATAAATATTGAATTTTAATAAGTATTTAAAAGCAGAGTTAAAAGAACAAAAAAATAATGATGATTTGGTTGGTAGCATGCTAGTATGAGAAATAAGAAGTCTTGTGTTCAAATCCTTAAAACTTATAGAATCGATCGGTTCAATGAAATTTTGCTAAAAAACCAGCCAATTTAATGGATTTGACGGTTCAACTCTGCCACTTGAATTTCTAGGCAAATCGATCCGAGCATGGTGCCGATTTTTGGTCCGACCGATCGAACCGGCCAGTTTGGTCCGGTTCTGATAACAATGTGTTCATGGATTGGATTCTTCAACCACCGTCATGGCCACGCATCATGTAGCTCTAATGAAATTAGCGAAAGCAAGCAAGCTAGCTGTTTGATGAAATGCCTGTGAGTGAATTGTTTGTAGCCTTATCCTGTAAGTAGACAGAGACCAAAAACCTCTTGCTCTTCGATTATAGAGCAGCCATTAAGCCAAGCTATCATTGAGTAGCTAGATGGATGTCATGGCACTAGCATTGCTCAAGTCAGTGGCTGTTTTCACAAATCCCACAGCTTGATTGGCTATAGCAAGCAACAAGTTCCCCTATCCTTGCCCTTTCCTCGGGCAGAATAACTTGGGTAGTGTATTGATTTTTGAGCTCTTCTTGCCCTCATCATACTATAAAAGAAGCTGTATGTTTTGATAAATCAAAGATATCCACCTCACTCTAGCCTTTGGTTTATAATATCCTTCCTTAGCAGCACACAGGTGGGCATACTCCTTACACAGTGAAATTTATATTGATTTCTTCTTCTTCTTCTTTTTTTTATGTAATTTTTTTCAGAATTTATCCGTGAAATTAAATACCTACTATCTTATTCATGTAAATATTGTTTTTTTTATATTGTAAATCACTATTTTTAACAATTTAGAACACATATTTTGTAAATGATAAATTGGAGGGGAAAAAAAATCATGTTCAATCCCATGTAACGCATGGGTTCTACGACTAATAATATAATATAACAAAACAAATGACATCCCGAAATTGTGAGGTAATATCTCGAACTTGTTATCCTACAAACTAATGAACTTTCTATGCAATTCGGGTTAACCACCATGATTAGATTGGGATAGTAAATTGTAAGTATTTGTAACTACATCTGTAATGATAGAAAAATAGATATTTCATGTATGATCTGTGTTGGTTGTACATGTTAAATATCAAACGGGCTTATTCACCTTAAAATATGTATCTCTTGTGAGTGTAGAAGGGATTGGGCTCCTATTCATTCTAAGAGTTCAAGCTTATACGGTCGCGGAACCAACTTTTTTATAAACGAGACGCATGAAGGGATAATTTTGGAATATATTTAGAATATTTCAAAGGGAAAATATTCTAAGATTATATTAGGATATCTTTGAGATAATTGGAAGGCGTTATATCTATTTAAAGGGGAGAGGGTCTTGTATCAAGACAACATGTTATTTGAGAATTATGGGTAATCTTCTTGGAAATTCTTGAGTTTACTCTTTTGGAGTCTCTAAGGTTCATAAAGTGAGAGAGTGGGGAGGATTGAGAGAATTGTGCGGTTATTCTCGGGTTAGCTCTTGTAATAAGGGCTGAGAAATACGAGTGTTATCTCAAGTGTGTAATTTTCGATTTATGGATCTAGTGGAATCTCTCTACTTTGTCCATTGACGTTTCCCTCACTCAGAGAGTTTTACCACGTATATCTTAGAGTTATTTCTTCTCTCTTCTCGGTCCAAATTTCTCGAATGCGGCATCCTTCACAACATATATCATAAAGAAAATAGTCAAAAATGTATGAGAATATTTCAATCACTTATTATTATACCGTTAACAAATAAAAATATATTAATCATTTTAATAAAATAAATAATGCATTAGATTGGGGCAGAAAATAAAATATCAAAATAATATATGAGTAAAGTGGTATAATCCTTACTAATTCATATGTCAATATACTATATATATCTTATGAAGAAAATATTCAAAAATGCATAAAAGATATTTCAATCACTTATTATCACATCATTAACAAATAAATATATTTATCATTTTAAGAAAATAAATAATCGTTTATACTTATATAAACTTAAAATTTATTTAAAAAAATTTAAGCATTGTAGCTAATCTTATAAAAGCTTAATTAAGTAAAACTCTCATCCAAGTACTGGGTCATTTTATCTAGAAGTGTTCAAATTTATAAAATTTAATATCTTGAATATCAATTATAATAAATATGTAACCAATGCATTAAATATAGGTAGAAAAGAAAATCTCGAAATAATATAGAGGTAAAATGGTAAAATATTCACTAATACAAATGTCAATATACTGTATATACTATATACTATAAAGAAAAATTGAAAAATTTATCAATAATGTTTTGATAACTTAATTATTATTATTATTATATCGTTAACAAATAAAACATATTCATCATTTTAGAAAGTAACCAATGCATTAAATAGGAGTAGAAAAGAAAATGTCAAAATAATGTAGGGGTAATTCCTTACTAATTCATATGTTAATATGTTATATATTATGAAGAAAATATATTAAAAAATGTGTGAAAAATATTTCAATCACTTATTATCATGTCATTAACAGATAAATATATTTATCATTTTAAGAAAATAAATAATCATATTCACTTATATACTTATATAAACTTAAAATTAATTTTAAAAGAATTTAAGCATTATAGCTGCTCTTATAAAAACTTAATTAAGTAAAACTCTTATCCATATGACATGGTCATTTTATCTAAAAGTGTTCAAATTTGTAAAACTTAATATATGAAATATCATTTATACTTAAGGCACACAAGCAAATAATAAAGTTTAAAACTTTTGATAAACTCTAAGATTCATATTCTTTCATAAAATAAAACTAATGATCTTATTTAAAAATATTCAAATTTTAGATTATTTTTCTTAGAAATTAATTTGATAATTATAATGATATATATATATATATATATATATCTCACATGAATTCCTTACTCAAAAACTTTTATGAGTATTTAATATATATTACTCTATTACAAGTTTGAATTTACAACTTTTTACATGCTAATATAAAATTATGAATACAAACTAAATTATTGTTTTTATGATGGTTAGATCTCTATTGTTAAAATAGTTTCAGTTATTAGAATGAGAATACAGCTCGCAATCCTTAATAATTTCAATTATTAAGTATATGGCACTTTTGATCTTACCGAAAAGAAAATAGAAGATAAAGATAAAATTTCTATAGATATTGGGTTTTGTAATTTCTAGGAGGAGCAGTGGATATTATTTTTTTGTAAAAAATTTGACTTCTAAATTAAGAAAAGAAAAAATAAATAAAAAGTAGTTATTAATAAAAAATTCGAATTTGAAAATTTGAAATTAATAAATAAAAACATGTGCCACTCAATTCCACGCCGTTTCAAGGGGTGAGCTAATTAAATTATTATGTCTTCTTTTGCTGAATAATTATTACGTCAAGAGTAATAAGATACGTGTTGAATTGATTCAGTCATCACTGTGAGTAATAAAGTACGTGTTGAATTGGGCCCTTCAAAGGGCCTTCGAAAAGGCTTTCGGATCCCTCAATGCATCACCTAATGTAATGGTTCGCTCCAATCGAACGGCCTTATAGTGATTGGATTGGATCATTATAGAGGCCCTTGCAATAATTTCTGCTTGTTATGTAAAAATTTAGTCCTTTCACAGAAATTAACAAGTTAAGGGCTCACCTAATTAATTAGCAAACCATGCATCTAGCTAAACATGATTTGCTTTGGTCGACATCTAGTGACGCGTGGTTGTCGTCACCACCTGCACTCGGGAAGATCTTCCTGAGAGATGACGCAAATGCAGGTTCGCGGTAGGTTGTGCACTTTGCTCGCCCGAAACGCGTAGGCACCTATAGAGAGCATGAAATTTGAGGTGAACAATCTCTCGTGACTGATTAAATCCTGATCTCCATTAGCAAAACTCGAAGATATACATAATAATTAATCACCTGAGAGGGCAACCATTTCTTTGTATCGACCAATACAATTTCGTGCCATGCGTCCCTTCATATTGCATCAAAAGTAAATTGGTATTCCACTACTAAGCTGCGGACGATTATTCTTCAAGTGATCACGTCATCCGCAACGATACACAACCTCCAGATTGTGCATAGCAAACACCGGAATGAGCACGCCCACATGTCACACAATTCTGACTCCTTGGAAAATTTGTTTAAGCATGTCCATGCTCAGACTGACCAGCCATACTTCCCGACCTGTAGGATGATGCCAAGCCAAGTTGTGAGACTGGCTTACCTTTGAAGAAGCACTGAATGAATTTGTCTCTCTTCTATGATCAATAGGATCTTGTTCCAACCGAGCTACTAAGCCGAGCTCTACCTTGTTCCCTCTAAGTAATCTCCTCTCGTAAGTCCTCTTCAGCGATAAAGAGATTAAAAAAGTTTGCAAAGGGAATGGAGAATAAGCTGTTAATGTTGTTAAGTGACCAGAGCGAGCTAACGAGTTTTATCATCCCATGTGTCATTGTATGATTGGCTGGTGTCACAATATGGCAGTGCTGACGTGGTGACACTGTTGCATAAGATACTTTCTCATTAAGAAGGAGGATCGGTGTTTATACGATGTACCATATATGCTTAACAATTTACTCCAAGAAATCTAAAAATTTTAGTAGCAATTGAAGTATAATATTTTGCATAATATTGTTTTAATTATTACTTCGGATTTATATCCTTAAACAGATATTCTCTAACCAGGTGTACCTGGCTGACCGGATCCTGCAATGGCACCATGCCTACGAATTCGGCTTGTGGATGCTCTCGGTTATTAGGCTGCTCAATGTTCATTCCGGATGCTTTGACTGCAGAACCGTACAGCAAGCATTCCACGATATATGGGTATTTTTGGTGGGCATGAATCGACCATTTCACATTCATGCCTATGAAACAAGGCATAACATGGTACAGCCAAAATTATGATATATATGAATAGTCTTAATTATCAACGTCCTTTATCGTTACCAAAGCTGCACAATTGCACATGTCAAACCATACCACGCACATATGGGCATGTGTGGTGGGCATGAATCGACCATTTACTTGCATGCCTATGAAACAAGACTTAAAATGGTACAGCTAAACGTATTGAATCATTTATGGTATATATGAATTGTCTTAAATATCAACCTTTACGTTAACAAAGATGCACATATCAAATCATGTATATATGCATATACAAAATGACCAGAAAGGAAACAATTGAATCAAAATAAATGTGGTTCCAAATTTGTAGGACAATACCAAAAATAAAAAAAGAAGGGATAGCCCATTGATTGATATAATAAGTTTGTGAGATGTACTACTCTGAGCAGTGACAAGAATCCGATCGGTTCGAAGAAAAAACCTATAGACATGAACGGATTTTGTCGGCTAGAAAACAGTGCTCTCTAATTATTCAGTTTTTTTCCCCACTTGGCTGGAATTCATGTGTTCAATTGCATTTCATATAGCATTGCCTTTAGTCGGATTGTACCCAAATTTTGCCTTACACTGCAATCGAAATACACTTTTCTTGTTGAACAGGAAAATACCATAAATGCGTTTCCATCTATGAGCACGAGTGTCCCGATTGTACATGGTGTCCAGGTGAAGAATTCTGCTTGCACGGAAGACCTGGCCAGGTAGATCTTCAAGCTGGCAGATAACTTTACAATAAATGATCGCCCTATTACAGTTTCCTTCTTCTATGTGTAAATCGATGTTGTTAACTGAAACATTTGTTGCTCAAATTCGTATCCAGCGTGTGCAACCCCACTTGTTTGGACGGCAAGAAAGTGACTGGAAAAATTGTGCTCTGTGACACGGAGCTTCCCGAGAATATCGAGGAGGCTGCCAGTAAAGGAGCTGCAGGTGTGATGGCACAGTGCAACAGCCAGACACCCTTCCCTGAACCTTTCGTCCCTCCAATTCCAATGCTGTGTTTTGTGCAGGATCTCTACGTTAATTATGCTGAGCTCTTCAACGATACAAAGTGAGCGTTATTAATTACTCAGGAAAATGAAAGTTACGCAAATATGTGACGTCTCGGGTTCTTTTCCTCCCCACTGCAGAAACCTCACGGGACGGATACTGAAATGTGAAATCTAAGGAAGTTGAAAACACCAATCCATATCCTATGGTTGCTTCCTTCTCATCGCGGGGCCCGAATAATTTAGTCGCAGAAATCAGGAAGGCGAGTCCAATCAGCAAATCTTTGTTCTCTTTTTTGGACGTAATGGATATGTATATCTGTTAAATCACACGACTCTCATTTATTGATGTTGTTCCGGATGAAAATCTTGACAGCCCTACATAAGTGCCCCAGGGGTGAATATCTTGGCTGCCTTTTCGCCTCTCGGCTCACCTTCTTCTTCCCCATTAGACAAGAGGAGTGTGAATTACAATTTCCTGTCAGGGACCTCCATGGCTGCCCCCCATGTTGCTGGTGTAGCAGCGTACATTAAGTCGTTTCATCCCGATTGGTCTCCTTCTGCCATAAAATCGGCTATTATGACTACCGGTAAGTATATATCTATCTTCTCCTCCACCACCACTAAGCTGAGACCTCTGTTTGTCTTGGGAAACATTGTACCTGTGCTCTGCTGCCTCCTAGTCCTAGAAAAGTGACGAACTTGGAGATTCTGGAACCAGATGTTATTCCTTCCGGAATTCTCAATTCTCCATTAAATGAATAGAACAAAAAACTGGGGCAGCAAGGAGCCTTTTGGCCTTGTCTAACGACGAACCTCCTTCCCTTTGTTGCAGCTACTGAGATGCATTTCCTTTCCGATCCCGAAGGTATTGGTTCGGGCCACATTAATCCAGTAGGCGCTGTGGATCCAGGTCTCGTGTATGAAATTGAGAAACAGGACTATCTCAGCTTCCTCTGCAACCTACAGTACAACTTAGGGAGAATTTCGTCGAATCGAACCGCCAGTTGTCCCGAAGGATCGAAGGAAATGTCGCCATCGAAGCTCAACTACCCTGCGGTCATCTTCATAGTGCCAATCAGGAAGTCTTTTCAGATAGCTTTGAACAGGACAGTGACGAACGTGGGTCCCCCGAACTCGATCTACAAAGTATTGGTTCCGCAGATCTCCTCAGAATTAGATGTGAGTATCGATGTATTCCTGCAGGCCCTCCGCTTCAAATCCATAGGCGAGAAGCAGACTTTCACAGTCGTAGCTTCAGGAAGACTGGTGGATGTCATTTGCACTTCGATCTTATGGGCAGATGGACAGCGCAAGGTGAAGACACCGATCACCATGTATGCGGCGCCACAGTAGCAATTATAGCATCGTCTTCTTAGCGATTAAAAGTAGGAGATCTCTAGTAGATAACAATAAGCGAAGTAAAGCATGCAACGAATAACATGTGTTCTCATGCCATGCCGCAAACATCTCCCTGTATTTTGGAGTTGATCATTTGTTACATATATTCCTTCATGATCGGATGCCAAACCATATCTCTTGACATGGAAAAGCAATTAATACTGTCGATCATCTTCAAATTCTTTTTGTGTTGCTTGGATTATTAGAATATTATATCGATCGGATAGATAGATTGCACGATCAAAGAATCCGTACTATTTTAATTTTTTACCTACCTAACAAGAAGATGTCGTATCGTATCGGACATCTCCACGCAATACTGAGGTTGATATTTGCAATCACATAAAAATCGAACCAATCTCTCGTCTATTCCCCTTTCCTTTAGGTTAATGTTTTTATTTGTAATTGAAAAAAAGAAGTAAAATATTTCCGAGCAACAAATTAATTTGGGAGCAAAGGCCAAACGAAGTGGTAGTAGAAAGTCACGTGCTATATATTGTATGCGCGTGGTTAAAAAGTTATAATACAGAACATGCCCGTGGTTGACAGTGGCAAGTTGAGGTTTGATACGAGATCGAACCAGCCAGCCATGGAGTAAAAGTTTGCAATTTTCCATCGGCCAGTTCTCCCAAGAGCTTCAATGGCGGCGCGTTTATCATTCTGCAAGTCGAAAATCCGACTACTTTCTCCTGTCTTTGTTCGAAGCTTCACCACCGTCGCGGCCTCTCTCAAGCGGAGGCCACCGTTGGCCGCGTATCCGGAGAGGCAGCTTCCGATGCTCTGTTCAGGGCCTGAACACTTGAGTGGCTTTATTGGGCTGCGGGAGTATCACGACGGGAGGCCGAGAGGCCCGCTGTGGCGAGGGAAGAAGCTCATAGGGAAGGAAGCGCTGTTCGTGGTACAGGGGTTGAAGAGGCTCAAGCACGACGAGGAGAAGCTCGATGGGTTCGTCAAGACCCACGTCTCCAGGCTGTTAAAGCTCGACATGATCGCCGTCCTCGGGGAGCTCGAGCGCCAGGAGGAGGTGTCTTTGGCCATCAAGGTTCTCTCTCTCTCTCTCTCTCTCTCTCTCTCTCTCTGTCTTGCTCTCTGTTCTACTGGCTCCCTCATCGGCACTGATTTGACTTTTCGCTTGCTGTTCTCTATGGCAAACTTCATGATGTGAAGATACTTATTGCGTGTTGGCATGTTCATGGATTGGATTCTTCAACCCCCGTCATGGCCATACATTACGTAGCTCTGATGAAATTAGCGCAAGCAAGCTAGCTGTTTGATGAAATGCCTGTGAGTGAATTGTTTGTAGCCTTATCCTGTAAGTAGACAGAGACCAAAAACCTCTTGCTCTTCGATTATAGAGCAGCCATTAAGCCAAGCTATCATTGAGTAGCTAGATGGATGTCATGGCACTAGCATTGCTCCAATTCAGCGGCTGTTTTCACCCCTAGTCACAGCTGGGTCAACCAGCACCCAGAGACTTTTCATAAAAATCTCACAGCTTTATTGGCTATAGCAAGCAACAAATTCCCCTATCCTTTCCCTTTCCTCAGGCAGAATAACTCTGGTAGTGTATTGATTTTTCAGCTCTTCTTGCCCTTATCATACTATTAGTGAAGCTGCATGTTCTGATAAACCAAAGATATCCACGTCACTCTAGCCTTTTGTTTATAATATCCTTCTTTGGCAGCACACAGGTGGGCATACTCCTTACACAGTGTTCACTCAGTTTCAACAAGTTCAAACAATCTGATCTTTTCCTCATGATCTTAGCATGGACCTTAGGGAGCTGAGCCTGAGCCTGCTTGACTCTATTATTAATGTCAGAAGAGTATTCTTTACTGAACTCCTGTAGATCCCCTTGTAGTTTCCTCATCGTGCAACACAGCCTAGGGGTCCCTACTACATCCCCAGTCCAGCTTATCTCCACTACTACATAGGATCCATGATGAAAAGTCTTGTAATCAAGATAGTGGAAGCGCTTCATGAGCCGAGGAATATTGGATGTTATTGTTTCATGGGCAAATTTTTCATCAGAATGAGTCTTCTCGTGGCCATTGTTATATGTGTTGTGGAAAAAGATACAGTGTGAAACAAATGACTGCATGTATAAATTGCCGAACTGTCGGGTTGTGGAAGGCTCATTGCCTGATTGACTTGTCCGGATTCAATACTTTGTCATTAATACTGAGGATGACATGATAAATAACATGATTCACTCGTGGAAGTGTGGGTATTCCTGCTGAGTTCAGGAATGATATCTACAATGTTTTACTATAGTACATCAGAGTTGCCCTGGAACTGAATATTGGTTCTTGGTGGGCTCAAGAACAACTTTCTTTTCTGCAGATGTTTAGGATCATCCAAAAGCAAGATTGGTACAAGCCTGACATCTACCTTTACAAGGATCTAATAATAGCACTGGCTAGGGCTCGGAAGATGGATGAGGCCATGCAACTCTGGGAGAACATGAAGAAGGAGCGGCTGTTCCCTGATTCTCAGACATACACCGAAGTTATAAGAGGGTTTCTGAGGCAAGGGTCTCCTGCAGATGCGATGAACATTTACGAGGACATGAAGTTGTCTCCAGACCCTCCTGAGGAGTTGCCCTTCAGGATACTGTTGAAGGGTCTTCTACCTCATCCGCTCCTGAGAAACAGAGTGAAGCAGGACTTCGAGGAGCTCTTTCCTGAGCGGCATATTTATGATCCACCTGAAGAGATATTTGGAATTCGCTGAGATTTGTTCTTCTTTCTGCCATCCTTGGCACATTCCCTGCACAAAACTTGCCCTAGACTTAAGTGGCATATCGGAAAGTGCAGGTTGATAGTGCTAAGTTTTTTGGGTTGAAAGAAACCCGACCAGAAGTGGAGTCTTCTGGAGTTTATGGGAGATGTCTACCTGGAAGCTGACCCCTGTTGAATCTCACGCAAAAAATGGATGCTGGGAAAAGACGGGGCGGTCTGGTGAATCTTTTAAGAGCTATTCCTTTGCCAGGCTTTAGTAAAGTGATTTAGTGACAATCTTACCGTCTGCAGACATTACTGTTGAAGTGCGTAATGGAATACCAATTTAGAACTGACGTTGTGATCAAAAGGGGAGGCATATATTTACCAAATGGAAAGTTCGTCGATGCAGTTGTCTGATGTCTGTGAGGAGCTGTAATTTGCACGGTCTAGTTTGCTCGAGCTGCTCAATTACATTTCATGTTCACATGATGAACTGCTCTTAAATGTTTGAGACATTATGGGAGTGTGATTGTCCATTCCACCGTCAGTAAGGTTGATAAATATACTCGCGATAAGGTCATTTTTCGATTAATCCAACACGATGGATGAAAATATCAAACTCACTGCAAAGTATCCGAGAGTTGTCATTTGCCGGTACTGAGCCATTGTTGAGGTCTTGAGGACTATGATTTGAAACTGTTTTTTTTTTTTGGAGTTATTTTGCGTCATATATATCCGGGAGAAAGAAATTCATGAGAATGCCCATCATATTGTCGCGTTGATATTTTACCACAGACAAAATCAGCAAGAACATGTGGGCGTGCCGGAGTGGTTATCGGGCATGACTAGAAATCATGTGGGCTCTGCCCGCGCAGGTTCGAATCCTGCCGCTCACGTTGTTTTTTTTTTTTCCATTTTGATTATGGGCCCGAATAAATGGGCCTCGGCCTAAAGTCTAGAGCCCATCTTCCTGTATCGGATTCTCTTTTCCTCCTATTGGTCCACCCGGGTCAATCTCAATCTAACATCTTGACAAAGCTTTTGTCTTTGACCCCGAATGATTCTCCAATCCATTATTATCACATTTCAATGCTTTCCTGCCTTCCCCTACGCCTATTTTTTTTCCATCCACTCCTCCCTCTCCTTTTTTGTGGTTTCGGATATAGATCAGGCAACCAAAAACACGTTCTAATTATCTCGGAGAAGAATAAGATGAATGCAAAAGGGAATTTGAACTTGAGAGGGATTCCCATTCGATGATGAATGAATGATGGGATCGAATCTAATCAAAGGGTCAAAGAACAAGTTGAGCCAATCTGGTATCTCAAGTCACAGTACTGAGCCTCTGACTCTGAGCCCAGACGGAAAGATTTCCAAGTAAAAACACACACCCGAATGTCAATTATTCCCGAAATCTTACATTGCTCGCGTGCTGTTGCTGTGATGCTAATCCATTAGAGAGTGGATCAACTTGAATGAACTTGGCCAAACCAATTTCCTGGACTCCTTTTCTTCTCTCCATGAATGATGAATATTTTCAACTCGGATATGTTATCTTATCGATATTAGAATTGCTTAGAAACACCTTTATGCTCGGCCCGGCTGTGGGTAAGAGTTCATATCGCCTAGTTGAGGCGCTGATGAATATATGTCAATAGGAATGGAATCTCAGTATCTATCTATCTATCTATCGTCTTTCAGAGTTATGATATTTGGAGAGAGGATGATGGTGGCATCAGTAGTCAGGTGACTCGGGTCAACTCAACCGCAATGGTATTGGGTTTGAGGTTGTATTGTAGAAGACTATGGGTTGCTGTGGGCATATCCGAATATAAGGGAAAAGGGACAACGACGGCCTTATCCATGCATTTATCTTCTTGTCGGATTGGAACATTTGCAGATCTCTCTCTCTCTCTCGCTCTCGCTCTCTGCACCGCATCTTCGATCTCTCATATCCAAGAAAATACCCCCACCAGAGGCTCATTGGGCAGAGAAGTGAGAAAGGTCAGATATAGAACCAAACCAGACCCCCCAGTGTGACGGAATGACCAAAAATGAACATGTTCGTTGCGAATTCTGATCCATATATAACATGTTCAGGCATACGTATAAGGTCATGCTTTTCAAGTCAAATTTGTTAGATCATGACCTTATTGGGATCATACTATGCTTTCGATGACAATAAGCTGGACGTATGACCATTTTTGCAATACCGAGCATGTCCGACAGGTTGGTTCGATCACCTGATGACCCATATGAACAATCCTATATTTCATCTGACGAGCAAGTTATCAACCTTCCCCTACTGAAGGGGAAGCAAGCACAAGCACAATAATTAATCCCATCCACTGCCAAGTGGCACCAGATGGTACATCCAATTGGGATGACAGGTGGACCCCACGTGGCACTTATCCACTTGTGATCAAATGGGGATGAAGAACGATCTCTCTTTCCATTCTCTCCTCCATTATTGTATTGTTTATTTATTATTATTATGTCCATGGCTGTAGATTTGGAATAAGGAACCCTCCAAGTAAGAGAGGAAAAGTTTCCCAAATCTTTGTTAGAATAAGAAGATTTAGATATCTACTTGGGATTTGAATACATTGAACACTTCTTCCTTTTTATTATATTATTTTATTTTATTTTTCCCCTTTGCGATGATGGCACATGGGCGGCAAGGCATGTGCCGTCTTTTCTGTGCGACTATATAATGGTGCTCGAGAAGGCAAACCAGATTCATACTCAGCTCCTCTGTCTTCTCCTCTTCCAACTGTCAACTGTCTTTCAGTTGGTTCTACAGTTTGGTGGGCAGATAGCTGACAAGAAGTGAGAACTCGTGGTCTCTTTATTATTGGACTGTAATCTTCCTTGTTTTATTTGCGAAGCAAGGGGACGAAGGTTTGTTGATGGAGAGCAAGAGGCAGGTGGGTCCATCTTCCTCACTTTCGGCTGATATTTTTGGCGAGAAGGAATCGCCCCCTTCATTGGGGACCTTCACGTCGATTTTCCCGCCTCCTCAGACCGTATGTTCATGAACTGCTGCTTCATTCCATTTGTTGATATTAGTCGACATAGTCCTTCCCCTGATCTTTCGTCTAGAATTCAGATGGGACTCATTTTTGTTTTCCTCCTCTGTCGCTTGCATTAGCCATGTTTTAAGCCCTTATCTGATTTCAGGTAGCTGGGAGAAACCTGAGCCCCGAGCTTACAGGATCTCCACCGAAGCAGTCACCGGGTAATCAAGCATGGAACAGCAGACAAGGTGCTTCGCATTATTGATTATTATGTGGCCTCAAATCTCGTGCCTTCTTAGTAGATTGCAAGAGTATATCCTACGACTCTGTTTCTTGAAATATAACAGCTAATTTCTCTGGGGGAGCAAGCGGGAACATGCCCAGCCGGGATGGCCCGATTTTCGGGCAAGAGAGAGTGGAACCGTGTCACCTCAGCTCATCCATTTACTATGGTGGTCAAGATGTCTATTCCCAGTCCCCAAGTACCCAGAAGCCGGGATCATATCCCATAGTAAGTTAAAGAGCTCCTTATAGCTGCATATTGCTAGATAGATGATCATTGAGGAACTCATTGATGCATTCATTCTTGGGACTTACTGTGGTGATGTCTTGTCTTGATGGAAGCAGTTCAAGAAAGACGGGGAAAAAGATGATCCAAATGGCGCGAATACAGATGGTGCTTCAAGAGGAAACTGGTGGCAAGGTATACTTTTGGATCTGTCCTACGCTCCTTTTCTCCTGCAAAGTTACTAAAGCTTAGCTGATGGATATATCGGGTTTGATTTCCGATGTTTCTACAGGTTCACTTTATTACTAGAGCCTTGCCTTCCAAAGGGTGCCGAAGTCGGTAACTGTCTCTGAGGTACATAATGTGAATTCCAATCATATCGTTTTCTTTTCTTTTTTTAAGAAAATTATTTAGCTTAAAATTCATCAACTAGAAAGCGCGCTCATTTCATGAGATTTCCTTATTCGTTATGATCAATCAGTCATGGCCACTTGGAATCAGATGGTTTCTATAATTTATCATGAACCTTTTTTACAGGAATTAAGAAGCTACAAGTACAACACAAGATGCAGCAGTTTGGTACCAGACAGTGTTTGCGAAGCTCGGGAGGCGTTTGTACTTGGCATTCATGCTGTAAAAATTAGTTGGACAGGAGACGTTGGAAAAGGCTTTAGTTTTGAGTCGCCTTTTAATTGGACTGGTTAATGTTTGCAATTTAAGGTTGTGGAACACATCCTTAACAACTTGTTCTGCACTTGTATTAGTTTCCTAATTCTATTTCGGTGCCTTTCTTTCTATACGAAGATGAATGTTCAATATGTGCTTTCTCCTGGAACAAATTCAAATTTAACAAAGAAATGAGGAACTGGTACTGAAATCCGGGCCATCTCAAACAGTAACGGCCTAGTCAGGTCTGCTGCATTTAGAAACAACTTTATAACCTCGATCCGAGGAAAACGAAACTTAAAGGAGGAGCCGACATCTTTTATCTTTCCATTTCCATTCAATTCTGTATTGGTCTTCCATAGCTGTATTCTTCTCAAAGCAAAATACAACAGAGACCAAAAGCTTGCCCGCAATCTGTAGTTGACGCGCCTCGTTATAAAGCTGAAGGCTTTCAGTTTTTCCTTGCCTCAGCATCTTATTCTCTTCGACCGAGCCACAGGCTGCTTATCATTACCCCGCATGTGCCATGGAAATGTGAACATGCCAAAATGAGTACTTGGATGATTTCCTGCATGCCACATCTTTACAGCAAAATGAACAACCCGCTGGCTTCCTCTTACGGACTCAGTCATATCAATTGTAGTGGAAATCAGCTCCGTCATAGTTTTGAAGCTGCATTATAAATCAAAAACTTTCACCGAGAAGAATCCTCAAATTGACATTGATTCTCAGTATCTCCCCCACTCATTGATGATATGCAGAGGAATAGCCTTTCATAGGCAGCAGCCATTTTTGTCGCAGAAAAAAATTGGAGGCCTCTCTGCCTTGCAACCTCGCCCTTCTTCTCTAAAACTCCTCTTCCATCACTCCAAACCCGATAGAGTGCTCTCTTCAACAATTCCAAGGTTGGCGGAAATGTATATCCTACATTGCCATTAACTATCACCGAACCTGTGATGCTTGCAAGTCTCGTTGCAAGCACGGGCTTGCCACAGAGCATAGCTTCTAACAGAGTGTGATCCAATCCCTGAGCCCGAAGAGTTGGGTTGATAAAGATATCTATTGCATTGTAGAATCTCGCAAGCTGGGCTTGTTCAAGGGGACCCAGAACAAGTACATTGTTAGAACCTAGACCTCTGTATCTACTGCCCCATGGTCCGTCTCCCGCGACAAGGACAATGGCAGTTTCCCGGAATTTGGCGTTCTCTCTGATCATTTGCTTCAGCGCTTCGAACATTAGTGGGTGCCCTTTGTCCTTAACTAACCGCCCAGCGATTCCCAGAACCAGCGTCTTAGATTTGGGAATGCCGAAATTCCGTCGAAAATTCTTCCCGGCCTTGAAATCCGACCGAAAAATCTCCTCGTCAACGCCATTGAGGATCACGTGAACACGTTCTTCTGGGATCATGTAAACCCTCTTCAAGACATCCCCAACGTGATCGCTCGTGGCGACGTGATGGGCGTAGCTCCGGAAGAACTTCACTTCCTCGACGACCTTCACTGCCCTTTCAGTCAGAGAGTACGCCTGCGGTTCTTCTGGTGAACGAAGGAGCTCCTGGATGATGTCGGAGTGGATGGTCTCATAGGCGATCCCATGCCAGCTGACGGCAAGGTTGGTGAGTTTCCTAGACCGCGTGTGCATGAGCCCGACACTCTCAGTGTGGACCACATCGAATGGCCGGCGCGGGGATCCACTGGAGTTCTGGGCTTGGAATTGGTCCCAGACTGTGGACTGGTCCAAATAGCCAGCGGCTGTTGGTTTGGAGAGGTGGAAGTGCAAGTTAGGGAAGGGGTACTTGGGAAATGAAGAGGCGTTTATCGGAGAAGTGGTGAAGATATGGATCTCATGGCCCCTTTTTGCTAGCTCAAGGTGGAGCGTCAGTGCATGCCGCTCGAGCCCACCAGCCTGGGATCTATGGGGCCACTTCTTTACAAACACAGCGATCTTCATGCGCCAAGGAGGAGGTACCTGGGGAAAGTTGAGGTTGTTCCATGCTTCTGGGAAGCTGAGGAGGTCGATGGTCTGGTTAGGTGTTAAGCTCTGGCCCCATTCCCGGCCTGGGTCGTGGCATGGACTCGTACATTGGCACGAATACAGGAACGAAGCAATGGAACAGGCTGAGATGACAAAGATGAAAGCACACAGGCATCGGAAACCTGAGATCATTGCCTTATTATCTCTAGCCATATGAAAATGAGGTTTCCTTGCTAACTTTGTTTAGAGTGAGGGATGAAGAAGACTCCATCAATGGAAATAGGGGTTGACAGGTTCCTGAATTTACGTTAGGTTTCCTTGCCCTTAAAGGCTCCTTCACATGGGGTTTGTCTAGATGTTGGAGCGAAACTTAGGAAAATGCTGCTCCATTGAATTGTTTACTGGGCTTCCATAATGGCCGATGAGTATGGTCTTGACTTGGATCTCCAAACTCCGTTATTTAATACCTAGCAAAGAGAGATTTTTTTTTTTAGTCTTCGTTTGGTCCAAAAATCGACAAGAACCATCCCATCCCATACCACACAACAGCACGGATATTCAAGTTTTTTTTTTTTTTGGATAAGCGGGGATCTCATTAATCAACAAAAAAAAATTCGAGTTTTTGGAATTGAAGTACACCGAAGATTTATCGTTAATATTCGGAAGACATATATGGCGAGTAATTAAGTGTGTCGTCTTGTGGTTCTTACATTCGCTACTTACTTCGCTCTGTGAAATTGTGATCCTATATGAACAAAATGATGGCATAAACTCGAAATTTCGAAACAATGTGGAAACCCACCCGGACAATGTCTTTATTATTGATAGAGTAGGAAAATGATAGCATAACAACTGAATTGTGATACAGATACCCATAGTCGTGCAAAAACAAGTCCCACATCGATGTTACAAAAACACCAATGTTAGTAGATTTTATGTCCTCGTAGATTGCGGAATCGATAAACTAGAAACCATGGGGAGAAGTCGAGTCCTTGACGATGGTCACGGGGCAAGCTGCACTTGCCATGACATGGTTTGTCACGCTGCCCAGCAGTACCCTGTGGAGAAATCAATCACAACCGGATTATGTTGATGCTATCACAGAATATGCACATCAAAACATCTTATGTCGATAAGATCTACCGAGTTTTACCGTTGGATGGTGCCAAGGCCCCTGCTCCCCATGACCAGGCAGTCGAGCTTCAGGTCCCCAACAGCCGCACACAGCTTGTCCCTTGCATCCCCCCAGTAGATCTTCGCTACCACAGTTACCTGCATCCGCAACGAACCAAAGCCTTAGCCCATCAAGCTTTTATTTGCTTATGTCTCTTTTACCTCTACTTTTCCAGGAACTCGACAATCAATCAAATGGAACCCGTCTATTTCAAGTGCGTGTAAAATGAAACTGTTGTCGGATATAGATCAGAATCTGATGCTCTTACATGTTTCTGCTTTCGGGCAGAGTCAAGCGGGTCCAGAACCTCTGCATCGAGATTGATCTCGTACTTCTCGTTCACCTCCTTTTCACGGAACTCCGCATAAGGTATCAGAGCTGCGGTCAAATAACATACTCTTCACTTGCAAGGCAGGCAGTATGTTAATATATATCCGATCAGATTACAGAAGAAGATACACTCACGGGAGCCGGTAGCGGACCACATAAGGTTCCGGGTCTCGTCACCTTGAGGAGGCTTGACGTGGATCACATAGAGGGTGTCCCCGTCGTCGAGCAAGTTCTCGACCGCCCACTTCAGGGCAAGCTTGCTCCCCTTTGAGAAGTCCATCGCCACACCGATCTTCCTGTCCTTCGTCATCTCCAAGCCCAATTCAACCTTTACCACTTGTTTCCGGCTGGATTTCTCGGCGGTATCAGGAAAAAGATGTTGCGAGATCTTCTCAGATATCTCTCTCTGTGACACTAGCTCAATAAGTCCTTGGTGATTTAGGCCAGAGAAGCAGTCTCGTTTCGCCTCTCGGTATAAGGTCTCAGAAAAATGTATTATATGGCTAAGTTTGTTCTCCGAATCATAATTTTACTCGATTCAACTTTATTTTTCCTTAATTCAACTATACACTCATAACTCTTTTTTAAAAAAATATCTTTTTATCTAATTTAATAATAAATTGTTTCAATACTTTTTTTAATCAGTGATTTAGTAATAATTAACTTTTTAATAATAAATTCTTCATCTACTTTCATGTCTTATATACATATCAATCTTGTAATAATAAATTTCTCCGTAGATGAGGGGTTTCATGATGCTGGTGTACCCAAATTGTTCTTACTTTCGTCAACTCGAAATAGAAAAATAACATATTGATATAGTAATGGATTATGGTCATCATCACAGGCATCATGTGCGCTGTCCAAAACGTTATGTTCCCGATAAGAACTGAATGTCTTAACTAACATTCAACGCAACCAGTCTAACCACATCTTTCCTGAGATAAGAACAATTTTACTGTCGACATTTAAAAAATTAGATTTGACTATTTGTGTCTCGAACTAATTAATTTATTGCATTAATTAATTAATTTAGTGTATCTTCTTCCTCGAGGTGAGCTTCAGGGGCATGATGACTTGATGTCATGCTCACCTTCCTCCGGCTTATCATCGGCAGATTTCACTGGCGTGGCGGGGCTCCCACGCATACGCACTCTCAAGATCATTATCATGAGCTTTGATATCATTCTAAATTTTACTGGATTTACATGAACTTAAACTCATTTTCGACTCAAAAGCACAAGCTATGAAGTACCCAATCTCATATAAGTCCTTTTATTTTCTTTGACCTTGCGGACGTGGGATGTTTCCTCAATACTTTTATATTCCCAACACTTGTACTGATAGAAACCCTTCCGGTTTCGGATTTGGATTATTCCAAGGGCAACCATGGTTTTTCCAGATCATGAGGTGCACCAGCTGCGGAAATGTACGACTGTATGGGCCAGCAGTAGAATCATGAGATCGAAGAGGCTCACTAACCAAAAAAATATCGGAACAGAGCAGCCCGCTAGTTAGTCCAATATTGATCTATGGAATCTGGGCCTACCTTAGGATGGCATCCTTTCGATCTTAACCTACACAATCTGGGCCACAAGCTACAGGAATGGCCCTATTTTCTTTCAAACTGACCCAATTTCCTCCCTGTCATATGAATCAGGACTTCAAAATTTGAAGGATCTGATTAAAGCACGATTGGTTTATCTCCAGTTTATCATTTCGGAATCACCTCGCTATATATACCTTCCATGATTTCAATCGCCAGCTGCCACTATTGGCCAAAACGGCCGGGTCATGGTGATGCTCTGCCCCTTCACATGGCCGCATACACTCCATGCTCCAACTGGCCAATATAAATCACTCAAGGTGTGAAGAATCAGAGATTGAATTGGTTTAATTACTTGACCTTCATTAACTTGGGAGTCATTACATATAGGGTGCAGGTGCCCGATAAGCAAAGAAAACAAAGTCAGGAAAGTATCCTGCTGATTTTCCTATGATATACAGGGAAATATACACGTCCTAATTAATCGTATGCACAGCTATACCCAGGGATGTATCCCATGAAATCCAGGAAATATCAATATCCCGTAATACAAGGGCTTCCTAGTCAGTGTTATTCCAGCCCGAATCAACTCTCCCAACCCCTGGAACCAGCTGGCCTCCACCTCCGTGCCGATCCCTGATGGACTGTTCAGTTCAGGCAATGAATGGAACAGTTGCAGGAGTCTGCTGACCAAGGAAAGCGGGCTGCGTGTATCATGTATGGTGAGCCCATGCACCTTTGCACAGAAGGTGGCAACCAAACTGAAGTTGCCAGTAGGAAGTGTTTGGACGAACTTTCCTGCTCTAACTAATTAAGGACTCAATACAGTTGGAGAGTGATAAAGTCTTGCATAGATTATTCTGGAAAATTTGATGAACTCCAATCCCGATGGGAAGTTTCAATTGTAGTTCGAGCATTTTTGCATAATCAACGCCTTCATTGTCAAGTCCCCAAACTATTCCTCTGGGATTAAAGGATTGTAAGCTTTCCATGTTGAAAAATTCAAAAAAAAAAAAAAAAACCTTGGTCGAGTTTTATGCTGCCATAACAGATTCTACAAGGAAGATCTCTGCAGTCATCGTGAACATGGTCCATTTCCTTGAACAAGGGATACTGAATTCACTTGAAGAACTTCTTTCGGCTCGTATATTTCCCATTGGTCCATTCCTCAAGCTAGCTCCATCCTCCTCTACTTCCTTACTGAAGGAAGACTTGGATTGCATCCTGTGGCTTGAGACAAGCTCCAGAATTGGTTCTTTACAAACGTGAGATTTGGGAGAAATGGCCATTATGGACGAGCAGAAGCAGATGCAGAACCTACTTGAGAGCACTGCACAAGGGCTGGCCTCAGTCAGCAGCCTTTTTTCTTATGAGTGGTCTGGCCAGGTTCCATTCGTGGATGAGAGTGGAATGAGCCGTTGCTGGATGATTTGATGCCAATGCTGAGGAAAGAGGCTGGTCGGCCGTTCTTCGGGGAACAAACTCTGAACGCAAGGTATGTGTTTGACGTGTGGAGGGTGGGGGCCAAAGTTGGGAAAGGAGTGTTATGGACAGAAGCTAGATTGCTGAGGCTATGAAGAGGCTAGTAGTGGAAAAAGGAGGAAAAAACTGGGGGGGATAAAAAAAAGAGCAATGGAATTTAAGGAGCAGATTCGAGCGAGTCCAAAATCAGGCGGTACCTCTCATAATTTGCTCAATCAACTGGCAGGGCACATCGTCTCGACCCAACGCAAAGGTAAGGCGTCAAATTGACCATTACTTTGTCGAGTGGAAGATTAAATGTTACACATTTCCCTCCTCATGACATTTTAGCCAAACCGTAGGCCAAGAATAAAAAAGATCAACCCCGTTTTCAAAACCAGATTTTTGATGTTTTCCCTCCTGCAATTGGTGATCCTTGCTCAGTATTATCCTAACATCTGATAATATGCATGTATCGAAATAATAAATCCCATTGTATTTCGCCTGACGGAAAGATACCATGCCTGAACAGGAACAATGGTCTATATATGGAGCCATAACGACGGGTAGAATTCCTAGCAAAAAACAACCCAAAAAAGCACAGTACGGCTAATATTCAAAGCACATTCCTCATCGAGATGAGACAACAATTTAATGCTCGCCTGGTAAATTAGCAGGGCCACTCGAGTCCGGTCCTACGGCTCGAAGTGACCCTCTACTCAATGTACAGCTTCTCTGTCATTTTTACCCACTTGGAATTCAACTTCCCGATAAACCCACCCACATCTCAGACCAAACCTCAAGAATGATAAATTACAATAATTCTGTACTGAAATAAGCTCCTATCTTGGTTTTCGATGAAAAAGATTCTCTAGAATCATCAACGTAATGGTCTGCTCGGTCTTTGATTTGCGAAAACTATATGACACTTCTAAATCCCTTTCTCTAGATTCCCAACGACTAGAAAACGAAAAGGAATGGATTTACAACCTTCTACATCTTTATTCTATCGAACATGGGACCACGAATGCCCCTTGCATATATCACCTGTAGATCAATTTTTTTCGAAACTTAACTAGTTGTTGAGAGCTAGCTGCAAAGAATTTCAGATGAACTCAATTAATATTGGTAACCGGATTGTAAATACTAATTAAATGGTTTCAGTAGCCTGACATCTTTTGCATCTGAAATTTATCTATCCGAATTTAATCCCATGTTGTCGGATTGAGTATTAAGCTAAAGACCATCACATGTGTGGACGGTGAAAAGAACAGAATCTGTAAGGCGTCCAAAAGAATCCGACCTGAGCTCCCACTTCCATTTTGTAAGTTGTTCCATAGTTCTTGATGTTGACTGACAGCAATGTTTTACAAATACGCATGCAATTACGTTGGGAGCAGGTTTTTTTAGGTAGATAATTTTTGTTTAGGTAGATACGTTGGGAGCAGGTTAGCCCTCCTTAAAAGACGAAGTTACCCAACAATCTGTACCTCGCAACCTGACAAAGCATTGTCGATGTACTTTAGGTAATCTTGGCACCAGCTGCATCAACTGACTATGGAGAAGTCACCGGGGAAACTAGGCCGCATTGTGCTGGTCCCATGTCCAGCCCAGGGCCACCTAAGTCCAATCCTCCAGCTAGGAGCAGTCCTCCACTCTCAGTATGGCCTCTCAATCACTGTTGTCCACACGAACTTCAACTTCCCGAAGAATCAGCCCCCACCCTTCCGCTTTATCTCCATGCCTGATCACCTATCCGATGAGGACATCTCCTCCAACGACTTCATCAATGTCATGTCTAAGCTCAATATCAACTGCAAGGTCCCATTCAGGGACGTGTTGGGGAATCTTGTTCAGCAGGCCGGGGGTGAAGAAGCGGGTGTTGCCTGCGTTATCTATGACGGGGTCATGCACTTTCCAGAGGAAGTTGCAAGAGAGCTGGGGATCCAGAGCATGGTGTTTCGGACGCTGTGTGCGGGCAACATCAGGATCTACAAGGAGTATCCTCGACTTGTAAAAGAGGGCTACATACCTGTCCATGGTATGTATTTTTTATTCTCTAATTTCTTCAATATGCCGAATCAGGTTTCCTATGCATTACAATTTGGGACAGCATGGTGCCGTGCACTTTATGATGAAATGATTTTTGGGTTGGACATAGTTCATAGGAATCGAGATATTTTCCCTAGAAAGCAGAAAGTTTGGTTTTCATTGGATCTTTAGAACTCCATTGAATCAAATCCGATTGATGCATAAATTGCAGAGTCGAAATCACTCGATGACGTCCCAGGACTTCACCCTCTCAGATTGAAGGATCTTCCTGTCTACAAGCTGAAAGGGTACGAAGGTTTACTTAGATTACTCGAGAAAGCATGCGAGACAGGATCCTCATCCACAATAATAATCAACACCACGGAAGCCCTCGATCGGGAAGCATTGATGGAACTCCAGAAACAGCACCATATCCCAGTTCTCGCCGTGGGCCCGCTGCACAAGATTGCCCCGCCAGTCTCAAGCAGCCTATTAGAGGAAGATGGCAATTGCATAAGATGGCTTGACAAACAAGCAAAGAATTCGGTCTTATACGTGAGTATTGGGAGCATAGCATCTGTTGACGAGAAAGAGCTCATAGAAATGGCTTGGGGACTGGCCAACAGCAAGCAGCCCTTCTTGTGGGTTATCCGTCCCGGTTCAGTATGTGGCTCGGAGTGGACTGAACTTCTTCCTGAAGGGTTCAACGAGAGCATAAGAGAAAGGGGTCTCATCATAAAATGGGCCCCACAGAAGGAAGTCCTAGCTCATGAGTCAACCGGAGGGTTCTGGAGCCACTGTGGGTGGAACTCGACACTGGAGAGCATCTCCGAAGGGGTACCAATGATCTGCACCCCAAGCTTTGGGGACCAGAGAGTGAACACGCGTTACCTATGCCATGTGTGGAAGGTCGGGATTGTGGTGGAGAACATGGAAAGGAAGGAAATAGATAAAGCAGTGAGGAAGCTTATGGTGGGTGAGGAAGGGGAGATGGTAAGGCAGAGGATGATGGAGCTGAAAACGAGAGTTGATTGTAGCATCAAAGAGGGCGGTTCATCCGACAATTCCTTGCATGAACTAGTGAATCTTATTCCATCAGTTTGAATGCATTGACAGAATAGAAATAGAAATTTGAGCGTTAAGGAAATCAAAACATTATTATTCGAATCTTTGAATCTAAACGTGTTGGATCAAATATTCACCAGCGCACGACTATTTGCTGTATTTCGATCTTTTCTTCCAACGACCGTATACTTAGACTCGTATAATTTGGTTAATGAAGTGGCAGAGCAGATCATCTCATTCCAATATGAAGGAAATGCATCAAATTGAGAGCATTAATCTTTCAAATTGGAAGCTAAAGTTGCTACATATTTCTTTCTTTGTGATTTTTCAGCAGAATAATAAGTTAAAATGGAGAAGAACCTCATTCTTCTACCCCTTTTTTGTACATTTTTCCATCCAGTAACTGATGTTTACTTTCATTTTGATGACTGCGCTTAGCATTATCCTTTCATTCACAAGCTCCTATCGAAATAAATCCTGTCCTCTTTTTCCTGGCAAAGGGATTTCATGCCTGAACAGCCTTGTTACAATGGGCTATGAAACCAAGATGGAGTTCCTGACAAGATGCACAGGGGGTGGGCTCGAGCTGGAGGAGCATTAAACTGCTGTCTTCTCAACGAAGAGTTTCCACGAGCCCACCCTCTGTGCAAAGTACAACTTCTGCATTACCTCCACCTTCATGAACTTCAGCTTCTTCTGCTTATCTGCGTAAATTATTGAGTCAACCCTCAGAGCATTATTTGCATCCCTCGTGATGATGATTAACAATTTATGTCCGTCTACTTGGCAAGTGCAGGTGTGAAGTTATTTTCCACTAAAAACACAGTATTTATGGAATTAGTCGAATATTGCTTTGGAATATATCAGAAACCTGATGAACCCATATGCAACTTTTAATTGTAGTTTGAACATTTTTGCAGACGGACTCTCGCGATCAAGTCCCTGAACTGCAGACTTTAGGATTAAAGGACCTAATTCTCTCCGTCACGAAAATTTTAACTGTTGCATTTCTCGAGCTGCGAGCTGCTATCACAGAGTCGATTATGAAGTCCTCTGCAATCATCGTGTTTGCGGTCTATTTCCTTGAACAGGGGATACTAAATACACTTAAAAGGACTTTTTTTGGCTCGTATATTCCCCATCAGTCCATTCCACAAGCTAGCTCCATCCTCCTCTACTTCCTTACTGAAGGAAGACATGGATTGCATCCCGTGGTTCAACATACAAGCTCAGGGATCAGTTCTCTACGTGAGCTTTGGAAGCATGGCCAGTATGGACGAGCATGACCTACTCGAGATGGCACAGGGGCTAGCCCTCAGCTGGCAGCCCTTCATATGGGTCTGGCCAGGCTCTGTTCCTGAGTAGAGTGAATCGAGCTGCCGCGGGATGATTTAAAGGGGACACTTGAGGAAAGAGGACGATCATATCCTGAAGAAGGAAGTATTAGTGCATAGGACGATACGAGGGTTCAGTACCCACTGTGCGTGGAACTCGACACTAGAGATTGTCAGCAAATGCATCCCAATGATCTGCAGGTTGTTCTTCAGGATCAGGCTCTGAACACAAGGTATGCCTGCAATGTGTGGAGGGTGGGGTCGGAGTTGGAAAAGGAGAATGTTAAAGGAGAGAAGATTGCTAAGGCTAACAAGGCTAATGGTGGAAAAAAGGAGAGAGAATTCGGAAAAGAGCAACGGCATTCAAGGAGCAGAATCAATTGAGTCTAAGTCAGGCCATTTCTCGTACAATTTGCTGGATAAACTGGCAAAGCTCATCATCTCAATACAATCCCAGTGAAAAGCACCAAAATGAGCATATTGATCTGTCAAGTGGAAGCTAGAACGTTACATATATCTTTCTTCATGACTTTTTCATAAGTTCAAAGTAGAGAAGAACCTCATTGATCTACCCGATTTGTTTTCCCATCTGCCAATCAATGATTTTCGCTTACCTTCATTTTATGATCCATATGTTTGGATTATCTTTTCATCCGATTACGTGCTATAGTATATAAATAAATCCTGTCCTGTTTTGCCTAGTGAAAAGATTCCGCCAAAAGTCTCTTTGGTCTTTGATTCATCAAAAACTATTTGACTCTTTCAATTCCATTTCTCTAGTTTCCAAAAGATCAGGAAAATGAAAAGGATGGATTTCACAGTCACGATACATCATTATTTTCTCAAGTGCGAGGCCACAGATGACCTTGCATATCACCTGCAGTTGAAGTTTTCTTGAAAGCTGACAAGTAGCTGAGATCTGCAAAGAATTTCAGATGAACTCAAACGGTAACCAGAAGAGTTTAGCCTTACATCTTTTGAATTTATAATACATGGATTTGCCTCTAATTCCGCGTTGCTGGATCTGTATTAAAAGAACATCACATGTATGGACTTTAAAATATACATAATCAGTAAAGCCCCACTGTCCTATTCATAAGCAGTTCCACAGTTCTTGATGTCAACAGACAATATCGCCGTATAAGTTTATGCATACGATTATGTTGGGAGCATGTCAGCTCATCATATACAATGAAAGTTACCCGATCATCTGTTGATCTAGTTTTTGCATTGAAACCTGACATAGTGTAGTTGATACTTTGGTGCTTTTGGCACGCTGAGTCCATTGACTATGGAGAGGTCACAGGCAAAACAAGGCCGTGTAGTGCTGGTCCTGTGTCCATACCAGCGCCACCTGAGTCCAATCCTTCAGCTTGAAGCGGTCCTCCACTCTCGTTATGGATTCTCCATCACCGTTGTCCACCCAAACTTCAACTTCCCCAATAACCAGCCCCTGCCATTTCACTTTATTTCCATTCCTGATCACCTGTCTGACGAGGGCATCTCCTCCAGCGACTTCATCACGTCATCTCTAAGCTCAATGTCTACTGCAAGGGCCCATTAAGGGATGTGCTGAGGCATCTTGTTGAGCAGGCCAGGGGTGAAGAAGAAACGAGCATCACCTGTGTGATCTATGACGGCCTCATGTATTTCGCGGAGGGAGTCTCAAGAGAGCTGGGGATCCAGAACATGGGGTTTCAGACACTGTATGCTGAAACGCTGTATGCAGGCAATGTCAGGCTCTATAAGGAGTATCCTAGGCTCATAGAAGAGGGTCACATTCCCCTGCAAGGTACATGTTTTCTGGTTCTTTGGTTCCTTTGATATGTCAAATCAATTCACGACTTTGAAGCTCGGAGTAATCTGATGTGAAAGGTCTAAAGTCTATGATGGTGGATTGGAACATCACGGATTTAAATCCCACATATTACACTTCAGAGCAGGATAGCAGTATATGTTATGATCAATTTTTGGGTAGAATAGTCCATAAGAATCGAGTTAATGTCCATAGAGAGTTTAGTTTCACACTCCAGAAAATTTGATTGCAGAGTCAAAATCACTTGAGCTCGTCCCTGGACTTCACCCTCTCAGATTCAGGGATCTGCCCATCTACAAGCTGAAGGGTTATTAAGGTCCCCACTCAGACTATATGAGAAGGGACACGAAACAGGATTCTCTTCTGCAGTCATAATCAACACCACTCGAAGCCCTCGAACTGGAAGCAATGATGGAGCTCCTGAGACAGCACTGTGTCCCAGTTCTCGCCGTGGGCCAACTGCACAAGATTCCTCCCCCAATCTCGAGCAGCCTATTTAAGGAAGATGACAGCTGCATCAAATGGCTCGACAAACAAGCAAAGAACTCAGTCTTTTACGTCAGTGTCGGGAGTGTAACCTTCATTGATGAGAAAGAGCTCATAGAAATGGCTTGGGGACTGGCCAACACTAAGCAACCCTTCTTGTAGGTGATTCGTCCCAGTTCAGTACGGGGCTCCGAGTGGACTGAGCTTCTTCCTAAAGGGTTCATCGAGATAGTCGGAGAAAGGGGTCTCATCATAAAATGGGCCCCACAGAAGGAAGTCCTGGCTCAACAGTCGATCAGAGGGTTCTGGAGCCACTGCGGTTGGAACGCGACACTGGAGAGCGTCCCTGAAGGGATCCCAATGATCTGCAACCCATGTTTCGCGGACCAGAGAGTGAATGCCCGGTACCTATGGCTCGTCTGGAACAATGGACAATGGAATCAAAACAACGAATAGAATTCCCAACAAGAAACGAAAAACAACAGCAGCAACAGAAAACAAAGGTTAACGATTATGCAAACCTCCTTATTGAGAAAACAGCAGTTTAATGCTAGTGCGGTGTCCTTAACAGAGCCACTTGAGTCCTGTCTTCCAGTTCGAGGCAACCCAGGCTAGCAGTACATATCCATCACCTACATGGACTTCAACTTCCCAGAAAACCACCCGCAGCTCAGGTCGAACCTCTGGAGATAATGGTTTTGCTACCCTTCCCCTTGATGGACAATATTTTTGTGCACCGAAACAAGCTCCTGTCTTGGTTTTCAAAGCAAAAGAATCCTGAATAATTCTGGTAACAATCTGGTCTATTGAAAAGTATTTTCTCCCTAATCCTTTTCTCTAGTTCCCAAAAGATCAGAAAAATGAAAGGAGTAGTTTACAGTCGGATACGTCTTTATTATCTCGAATGCAAGACCATAAATGACCTTATCACAGGTAGATCAAGTTTTCTTGGTACTTGATGGGTAGGTGTGAGGGCTGCAAAGAATTTCAGATGAACTCAACCAGTAACCAGATCGGAAATATTAACTAAGTTTCTGGATGAGCTAGCCTGACATCTTTTGCACTTTAAATTCATGGATTGTCAGTATCTCATGTTGCTGGATCGGGTATTAAACTAAAGGACATCACATATATGGACAGTAGAAAGAACAAAACATGCAAAGCGTCAAAAAAAATATCAACTCAGCTGCCAAAGTCCTTTTCATAAGCTGTTACACAAGCTCTTGATGTCGACAAACAACATCAGTTTAGAAATAAGTAAGTGATTACGTCAGGAAAATGTTAGATCTTCATATACGATAACAATTACCCCGTCATCCATTCATTAGCCTTGAAACCTGATACAGCGTAATTGATACTTGGGTGCTCTGAGGGCTGACTATGGAGAGGTCACAGATGAAACAAGGCTTCGTTCTGGTTCTGTGTCCATACCAGGGCCAACTGACTCCAATCCTCCAGCTCAGGGCAGTCCTCCACTCTCGCTACGGCTTCTCCATCACCGTTGCCCACACAAACTTCAACTTCCCAAAGAACCAGCCCCTACCATTCCACTCTATCTCCATGCCTGATTAACTGTCCAAAGAATACGTCTCCTCTGGCGACTTCATCAACGTCATCTGTAAGCTCAATATCAACTGCAAGGCCCCATTAAGGGACGTGTTGTGGCATCTTGTACAGAAGGCCAGGGGAGAAGTGTTAATTCTCTCAAACTTTCTCTCTCTTAGTGCTTCTCTCAATCACTCACACGCATGTCTGCAGCACAAAGAATCTGCAGGGCAAAAAAAAAAATTGAACAGAGGAAGTGGAGAGCAAAGGATGAAACTGAGAGAGAGAGAAGAAAACTTCATTAAATGTCACCACACATACATCATCGACCCTTTCCTACATATATAGTCACAAAACAACTGCTAAGTAACTGCTTCTTGCGTTTGAAATTCAAAACAACAACTGAACTAAACAAATAACTGTCTAAATCCATTCAACAAAGAGAAACCGACACGTACAGAAACAGATTGGTCTAAGCTAACCAAATGATTAGTCGAGACACAAACAGATAGATATCAAACAAATGGATAAACACAGGATAGACAACATCAGCAGCACTGAGACAATACTCCAACAAGAAGAAGAAGTGGGCACCCCCTGTGTGATCTATGATGGGGCCATGTACTTTTCAGAGGGAGTTGCTAGCGAGCTGAGGATCTCGTGCATGGTGTTTCGGACACTGTGTGCCGGCAATGTCAGGATCCATAAGGAATATCCTAGGCTCATAGAAGACTGTCACATTCCTCTGCAAGGTACATGTCTTTGAGTTCTTTAGGCTATGTTTGGTTTTAGAGTTTTTTTTTTTAACTTTACTCCACTTATCTTCAATTCAACAACACAATTATTACTTTTCCCATTTTCTTCAATATTTTTAACAATTTAATTTAATTTTTAATATTAAATTCTTTCAACTATTTATTACTTTTTCACAATTCAACAACACAATCATTACTTCATCTTAACTATTCATTACATTTTCTCACTTTTTTTCATAATTCAACAACACAATCATTACTATCCCAACAACCGATAATTAACTCCACTCCATTCCCAAATAAAGTCTTAGGGGCCGTTTGGATTCAGAGTTAAAGTTATTTTAATTTTGATTTTGATTGTGGAAAAGGACAAATGAGATGTGATTATAAATTTGACTTGGGAAACGTGTGTTTTTGTTGTGTAGTGTGTTGAGTTAAAGTTAAAGTTAAAATTTTTGAATTGGGAAATGTGTATTTTTGTTATGTACTGTGTTGAGTTAAAGTTAAAATTAAAGTTAAAATCAATGCACTGTGAATCCAAATGGGGCCTTAATTTCTTCAATATGTCAGATGAGGCTCGGAGTTATCTGATATGAAAGGACTAAAGATGATCAATTCCACATCATGAATTAAAATCCTATGCGTTACACTTTTGGGGTTACGATAGGAACCAAGTTAATGTCCATGGAAACTCCATCAGATTTTATTGATGTCCAAATGTAGAGGATTCTGATCCAGTTCTAACAACTAGATTTACAGAAGGCTGACATTTTGGTTTCAGAGTCGAAATCATTTGAGCTCGTCTCTGGACTTCACCCTTTCAGATTCAAGGATTTGTCCATCTACAAGATGAAAAGGTATGGAGATCTACTATGACTAATCGAGAACGTGTGTGAGACAGGATCCTCACCCGCAGTCATAATCAAAACCACAGAGGCCAAGCATTGATGGAGCTCCAGAAAAAGCACCAAGTCCCAGTACTCGCTGCACAAGATTGCACCACCAATCTTGAGCAGCCTATTGAAGGAAGATGACAGTTGCATTGGATGGCTTGACAAACAAGCAAAGAACTCAGTCTAATACGTTAGTATTGGGAGCATAGCGTCTGTTGATGAGAAAGATCTCATAGAAATGGCCTGGGGACTGGCCAACAGAGAGCAGCGCTTCCTGTGGGAGATTCGTCCCAGTTCAGTTCAGGGCTCGGAATGGACAGACTTTCTTCCAAAAGGGTTCATTGAG
The DNA here is from genome assembly GCF_007655135.1 of Punica granatum. Taxonomy (NCBI): domain Eukaryota; kingdom Viridiplantae; phylum Streptophyta; class Magnoliopsida; order Myrtales; family Lythraceae; genus Punica; species Punica granatum. Next base: position 39,084,569 of record NC_045129.1, read on the forward strand.
AGGGTTGGAGGAAGGGGACTCATCATAAAATGGGCCCCACAGAAGGAAGTCCTCAGTCATGAATCAACCGGAGGGTTCTGGAGTCACTGCAGGTAGAACTCGACACTGGAGAGCGTCTCCGATGGGGTCCCAATGATTTGCACCCCAAGTTTTGGGGACCAGAAGTTGAATGCCCGGTATATATGTGACATGTGGAAGGTCGGGATCATGGTGGAGTACATGCAAAGGAAGGAGATAGAAAGAGCTGTGAGGAAGCTTATGGCAGACCAGGAAGAGAAGATGGTGAGCAGAGGATGATGAAGGTGAAGGAGAGAGTTGAAAGCAGCATCAAAGAGGGTGGCTCCTCCGACAAATCCTTGAATGAACTAGTGAAGCTTATTCCATCATATGGATTGCATTAATAGTATGGAAAGGGGAGTTTCGAGTGTTAGTGAAAAAAACGTTAGGATTCGAAACTTTGGATTCAAATGAACGGTGTGGGATCAAAATATTCACCAGCAAATGATGATTGGCTATAGTCCAGTCTAATCTTCCCAACAACTGATGATCTCGAGAGCATTTTGATTTGTCAATCAGTTCTTTTTCGGGTAAGTATTACTAATAACCAAGTCTGAAGTGCATGGTGCAATGAACACTAACTCGACTCGAGGAGAACATAAACGAATATAATATAGAAGCATTCGCCCACCATAATTGACAAACGGATAAAATTGAACCATTAAGGAAATGCTTGTGATTGGAAACATTAAAATTCGAAACTTTGGATTTAAATGAATTGTGCGAGATCAAATATTCACCAGCACATGACGATTTGCTGTAGTACAAACTTTCTTCCCAACAACTGATCATCTCGAGTGCATTCTGATTTGTCAATCAGCTCATTTTCCGATAACCTCTACTGGTAAGGCTCTGTTTGGCCTTCGATTCGGGGAAAAGTGTTCGACTCCTATAAGTCCTTTCTCTAATTTTCAGGCGAGTAGAAAGATGAAAAGAAATAAGAATGGATTTGCTATCTGGAAGTCTACAATTTATGGAAAAATAAACAATAGATGACCTTGCATATCACCTGTGCAACAAAGTTTTCCTGAGACTTGACAAGTGAGAGCTGCAAAGAATTTTAGATGAACTCAATGGTAATAGGATCGGAAATACCACTCAAAAAGTTTCAGGATGATGATGATGAGCTAGCCTTTTGACGTCTTCTACATTTAAAATTCATAGTACATTGCTGGATCGGGTTTTACACTAAAGAATGTCACACCAACTGATGTGAATGAATATTAGATCTTCTTCCGGTAGCTTTCACGGACAGAAAAGTGAATGGTGCAATGAATATTGAGTACTAACTCAGACAAAACGTGAAACGAATAAAGATAAAAATGAAGTTAAAAAAATGCTTTTCATAAAGCCATGATGGGGTCTTTTGGGCTTATGCTATAGGAAATGAAATTTAAAAACGAAAAATGTCATTCATAAAGTAAAACATAACTGGACATATGATTTCACCCAGCAAAAATAAAAATGGAGCGCGTGTTTTGCTGTCTTTTCCAAGTACTTGCAGTCAATAAAATCCTTTTGTTGGAAGTTATTTTCGCCTCAGAGACCCAGATATGGAGAAGAAGCAATGCAGGCTTCCGTCCTGGGTTCACCAACTGGTGTTGGTTCCTCTCCTGTTCCAGGGCCACATAAACCCGATGCTCCAACTTGCTCAGGCTTCTCCACTCACATGGCTTCTCCATCGTCATCGCTTACCCTCAGGTCAACTTTCCTGATCCTTCCAGCTATCCCGAGTTCGATTCATACTATTAGAAGATAACATTACCAGCTCTGAGCTCAAGCCCGATGGCTATAAACCACTCATGCTGTCCATGCTATTGACCCTGAATGAGAACTGAAGAGCCCACTGCTGGGATATAGTGGCTCGAATGGTCAGGGAAGATGAAGAAGAAGAGTATGGAATCGCCTGCATAATCTATGACCGGTTTATGTAATTTGTGGAATCTGTGGCAGATCAACTCGAGATCCAAGCATAACAGTACAGACATGCAGCGCAAGCAATATAGTGACTTACCTTGCAATGCCTCGGCTCTTCCAGCTTGGCCTCATCCCACCTCAAGGTTGGTAAGCTTTTAATAGTTCTTGAATATTCAAGCTGTGATATAGAAGCAGAGAGCGAGTTGAGACTTATGCCATAACATATTGCATATTCTAAGTTGATGGACCTCATTCCTAATCTTCACTTTATACGGTACAGGGACTTGCCCGTATCCAGTTACAGTTTCTATGATTCCTTGCTGCCTTTTATAGCTTCTGTCGACTGTCGGTAATATAAGATCGTCCTTGGCAATTATTTGGAACAATGTCGAGTTCCTCGAACAATTTTCGTTGTTAGAATTTCAAAAAAAGTATCAGATCTCTTTCTTCCCGATCGACCCCTTGCAGGGGCTGGGTCCCTCCTCTACAAGCAACTTGCCAGAGGAGGACACTGGTTGCAAAGCATGGCTTGACAAACAAGCCCCTAACTCGGTCATCTACGTCAGTTCAGGAAGCCGTGTTGATGAATGAGAAAGAAGTCAGTGAGAGGGCATGGGGACTTGCAAACAGCAAGCAGCCTTTCTTGGGGGCCGTCCAGCCTGGTTCTGTTCAGGGCTTGGACCGCCTGGAGTGGCTTCTGGAAGGGTTTTGGCAAGGAGTCGGAGAGAGGGGTCATATCGTGAAGTGGGCACCTCAGAAGGCTGTGTTGGCGGACAAGGAAGTAGGAGGGTTCTTGAGCCACAGCGGGGTGGAACTCGACCCTGGAGAGCATTGCTGAAGGGGTTCCCCTAATTTTCCATCCTCATATCTCGGACCAATTCGTCAATGCATGATACTCGAGTGCAGTGTGGAGGTTGGAACTGTTATTTGAGGGCGTGTTTGAGAGGCAGGAGAGAGAAATACATAAGAACCTTGATGGTTGATAAAGGCAGCGAGGAAATGAGGCAGAGGGCGCAGAAGTCAAAGACGAAGATCGAACATTGCATTGAAAGAGGAGGTTCTACATCTGAATACCCGCTTATAGAGTACATATATTCATTTTAACGGCATAATCAGTTTATCGGATTGAAATCTCGTCTCACTTGTAATGTTCAAATTTAGCAAAGTGAGTCGAATAAAGCCACTGAGACAAAGGCAAAAGGATGAGACAATGCTCCTTGGATACACTTTTGTCACTTACAATATTATATACGTAGACAATATAAATAAAGATGACTAACCAAAGTTCATTTGGTTTTCTACGTCTTTGGTGACCAATGATGCCAGACTAGGGTAGGGTAATCAAAATCGAAAACATCTAGGGACTGCATGATTACATCGCATCCCAGATGTACATGTTTCGAGGGGGGAGGGAGAGGAATAGAGGAGCAGAGACAACACCTTCGTCAGGTGGTGATGGTCCCCCTCCCGTTCCAAGGGGACGTGAACCCGATGATTCAACTGGCTTCTGTCCTCCACGCAAAAGGCTTCTCCATCCTCGTTGCTCACCCACAGACGAACTTCCCACATCCATCAGACCATCCTGAGTTCACCTTCCTCCCTCTGAAGGGCAGTCTCACCAGTACTGCAGTCCCCTCCAACATCGATGTAGCACATCTAATCTCGGCCTTAAATGAGAATTGACAGGCTCCACTCAAAGATATACTAAGATGATGGAGGGAAGGGACAACGATATAGTGATAATCTATGATCGCCTTATGTACTTTGCAGAATCACTGGCCTCCCAGCTAAAACTTCCAAGCCTAATCCTCCAAACAAGCAGCGCAATCAACATGGTCTCTTAGCTCGGAGTTCCACAACCCCTATAGGATGGCCTCATTCCACCACCAGGTTCATAAAAGGTTACAGGAGCTCAATATCTCGCCGATCACATCTTGTACTTTATTCTATGTATGATAAAGCTCGTTGTGCTTCAATTACAGATTCCACGGTAATGGATCTCATTCCGGAGCTTCATCCCCTGAGATTCAAAGACCTGCCAGTGTCCAATTTGAGAAATCTAGAAGCTCTGCTCCCACTTGTGCTCCGAGCGCGTAAAATAGGATCATCCTCCGGGATTATTTGGAAAACCACAGAGTTCCTAGAGCTAGAGTCTTTAGTGGAGCTCCAGCAACAGTTTCAAATCCAGTTCTTACCAATAGGCCCTCTGCATAAGCTTAGCACGGCCTCATCCACTAGCTTCCTAACAGAGGATGCAGGTTGTATAGAGTGGCTAGATAAGCAAGCTCATAATTCTGTCATCTATGTCAGTTTCGGAAGTCTAGCCCCAGTGACTGAGGAAGAATTCACCGAGATGGCATAGGGGCTCGCTAACAGTAAGCAGCCATTTTTGTGGGCAGTTCACCCTGGTTCAGCTCAGGGTTCGGAGTGGACCGAGCGTCTCCCAAAAGGGCTTCTCAATGAAGTCGGAGACAGAGGATGTATCATGAAGTGGGCCCCTCAGAAGGCAGTTTTAGCACACAAAGCAGTCGGAGGATTTTGGAGCCATGGTGGGTGCAATTCAACCATCGGGAGCATCAGCGAAGGGGTTCTGTTAATTTGCCGCCCATATATTGCCGATCAGAAGGTTCACAGAAGGTAATTGAGCCAGGTTTCGGGGGGTAGGCTTCCTATATGAGCCTGAGCTTGGAAGGAAGGAGATTGAGAGACGCATAAGAACTTTAATGGCCGATAAGGAAGGAGAGGACATGAGGCAGAGGGCAGCCGAGCTGAAGAGAAAGTTCGAGATGTGCATTGAAGAAGGGGGTTCCACCTCAAATGCATTGAATGAGCTCGTGAAGTTCATTTCCTCATCACAACTTGACATTCGCCCGACCTCCATTAGCTCCAAATCATCAAGAAGTTCGTCTCATAAGTCCTATCCCGTGCTAGGGAGTCCATCACCAACATCGTCTACATTCGGGGCTAATGGTCGGTAAGAAGCTTCTTCGAGCCTGAGAATTCATCATGTTAAAGCTCAGATTATGATCATTTTAGCAACTTCAAGAGTTTTCCCGAATCTCCCCCACCCCCAACATCAATCTCTGCTGGTGAAATCAAGCTCATCAGATATCTTAAACAGCAACATTACCCATAGTAAATTCATTTCAACATTACATGCGACAGACACTTCAGACGACATTCATAAACTGACGAAAAGGACCCATTCATCCAAAGATCATAACTTTTGCAGAAGCCCACGACATTTATTCAATACATAACTATAGACACATACCCATATTGGCGATAAAAGACAGCAACTCTCAATCCTCAATCTCGACGACCCTGACATTGCTGGGCCTCCTCTCTTCCACATCCTTCGGGATCGTCACCGTCAGCTGCCCTCCTGCCATATCCGCCGTAACGAGCTCCAGCCTGGCGTTCTCCGGCAGCTCGAAGGTGGTGGAGAAGTTCCCGCCCCTGATCTTCAGCACCCTGTCTGCTCTGACCTCGACCACCACGTCGTCCCTGCCCAGGCCCGGGAAATATCCCCTGAACACGTGGGCATCGCGCGTCTCCTTCCAGTCGATCCGGTTGTTAGTTCTCGCCGGCGAGAAGGGCCCGGGGAGGAAGTCGCCGAAGCTGTCGGGGAAGGGGAGAGGGAAGTCGGCGGTAAAGGGGCGCCAGGTGTCAAGGGAGGAGAAGACGTGGTCTCTGAAGCTGTCGAAGGCGTCCCACACCTCCAGAGAGAACGGGTCGCCATCGCTGTCGCCGGTGCCGCCTCTGCGTCTTCGGTCGCTGATCGGAACTATCGACATTTCGCCGGATTCGAGTGAGCCGAGGCTGGGTAAAGGTGAGAGAAAGTGTACTGACTACTGAGTGAAGCAACTGAAGCCGACCGAAACGTGAAAACGTGTGTTTGAGTCTAAGAGTTGATCTTTATTCTGCTCAAGTAAAATCGGATTCACGTAAAAAATAATAATAAGAAACAGATGAAGCCGGAAAGGAAATGGTGACGGTGGGGCCCGCTCGACCTTCCCTCTAGTTCTAGCAGCTTCAGTCCCACCGGCGGGAGTTTTCCCGGATATTTGGGCCTACACTTATACCAACTGACACGTTACTGGGCCTAGGCAACTCAATGGCCCCAAGGCCCAACAGCAATTTATTTTTATTTTTCTTCTCTCAGCAAATCAATGAATGTATATTGATCAAATAACAGATTATATGTTTACTAGCGTAAATAGGCAATTTGGTTTTTGACTTTCGAGAGTTATGTCAATTGGGTTTTTGACTTATTTTTTACATTAGTTTGGTCTTTGAATTTATTCATTTACATCAATTGGGTTTTTAACTCCTTGTTTATATTTGCTTTTTCTTTTTCATTTCCCTTTTTCTTTTTTCCAGCCAAAAGAGAGGGAAAGAGAGAGAGAAGAAGAATAATAATAATAATAATGAGAAAAACGGTATGGGCGCTTCGATAGGGGCTCCACCGCCGAAGTAAACTTTTTGGGGAGGGTGGTTGGGAGATTGCCGGCGGGGGAGCCCCACCCAATCTCCCTATCGTTATGTAAGGAGGAGGAGCTCAGGTGGGCTCCCCCATTGGCGTGAACCTCAAAGCTCCCCTTCCCAAAAAGAAAATTGAAGAATTGATGTCGTTTTGAGTTACAAACTCAAAAAAACGTTGCATTGAAGACCAAAATGATGTGATGGAAGACCAAATTGATGTACTCGGGAGGACTTACATGATACAGTTTTCTCCGATGAGAGATCTAATTGATGTAAGAATAACCAATTTGATGCAATTATAAAAACTGATGATGTAACAAGGAATAAATTTGTGCAAATTGACAAACTCAAGGATCAAATTAATGCAAAAAATAAGTTAAAGACCCAATTGACGTAACGCTCGAAACTCAAAGACCAAATGGCCTATTTACTCATGTTTACTCCTCCTATTAATAAATTAATAATAGAGTCTTAACCTGACCCTCTAAAATAATGTTAGGCCCATCGATAGTGTCCTCTTATCGTAACAAGAAATGGAGTGGGAAATATTTATGATACATAGTATGAAAGTTGTGGAGGGAACCGGAGAAAAGGGGCAACTCTACATATCGGCCCCAAAAATGGCTGCCTAGTTGTGATTGAAGGAATCCGACCAGGCAATACATGGACGAGGGAGTCGCTTATGTGCCGAAACAAAATCTGAATCGGGAAGAATCAAGGATGCCATAAGGTTAATAATGTATGCAAGTGAATCCATTGCCAATTCGTCGCAAACTTTTTCCCTAACATATCCCATACACCGACCGAGTGAGTAAACAACCAAATCAACCTTCCCTATATGAACATACCAACATATATATGTCGATTTTCCTAACATGCCGGAAACGTTCTTACAAGGCTCAATTGGATCAAAGCCAAATGAAGACGATCCAACTTCTTCAGTTCAAACATCCTTTCTGTACTTTGGCTCTAGTAGCTGGGGCAGCCGAAGTAAGACTGATAAGTCCAAGAAAAGGCATGACCTGCCACCGTAGCCCTCCCGACCTCCTCCTGGATCAGACCATCACGATTCACAACCCGATACATTGCCGCCACTGCTGCCTCAATGGCCGTGACAGCATTTTTCTTGCCCTTCTTGTTGCCCTTGACCACAACCAGCTCTGAGGCTGCGACCCAGAGCTTGCCATCCCTCGATTGCAATCTTGGCCCCTCGACCGTCCAAATTGCTCGGCACCTCAAAGGTCTTGGCGGGGAAGTCCTTGAACCGTCTTTGGTAGAGCTTGACCACGAGGGTCCTCCCTTTCACCTTGGCCTTGACCGACTCATGGCTCAGCCCGTGCAGTAGGGCCCAAACCACAAATGCCTCCTCCTGCCAGTAATACATACCATTTTCGGGTGGACGAAAAAGATGGTAATGCGGGATGGACACGATGGATCAATTCTGTCACAGACAAGTTCGGGCATTTCATAACTATGGACCGATCATATTCATGCGGGCACAGTTAATGTCATACGCGCCCAAATATTCATGCATACTAGCAATGATGAGTTTACACTAGTAAGGGTGTTGAGCTGGCCGGGTACATAAGTCAAGTTAGCCATGGTCTGTCTATCGGAGTTTAAATTGATTCGCTGCTCGTTAATAATATTATCGGCATGACTCCGGTAACTTTGCGCACCGACTACTTTACGTGCAAACTGCTCATTACGGGGGATGAAGTCAATGCCAACAATGAGATGAAAGTGATCCTTTATATCTCCATCATATGCCCCTTTTAATTGCCTACCCTATCTCCATCATATTCCACTTGACATCAACGAACTATTTGATGGAAAACAGTGATCCCACTTTTTTCATACTCCACTAAGGAAAAAAAAAGCATGAATTATCCGAAAAAATGCCATGAACAAAAAGTCCCTCTATTTAACATACTAGAGTAGATTTCCTATAAATTCTATTCTAATTCAATATTAGACGAATAGTCGTTCAACGTACGATTAGATGTCACATATGTTCAGCACATGGTCAGTGTAAATTAATCATGACGAACTCCTCAAATTCTTAGGCCCCGTTTGATTTTACAATCATAATTTTAATTTTAACTCAATACACTACACAATAAAAATACACGTTTTCCAAGTCAAATTTATAATCTCATCTCATTTGTCTTTTTTCACAATCAAAATCAAACTTACTTTAACTCTAAAATCAAACGCACCATAAATGCTTATGTTAATCTATTATAAACCAAAATTTTCTGCTCGTCAAACAAAGTTTAGGGGGTCAAAGTTTCATAAAATAAAGTGCATGGGCTGTAATGGAAATATAGTTTTCCCGCTAAGGCCGCGCCATTTTGTTTCGATGTGATGACTGATCGAGCGGTCCTCGCAGGCGTAATAAATCACGACGGTTTCTCGTCTGCTCTGTAATCCATTCACCCCCTGACAAACTCTCTCTCTCTCTATCTATCTCTATTCGCAGTTTCAAGTGGAGCGGAATCCGAAAGCAACCATTGAGATTACGACTTGGTTGGCTGCGATTAGGTCTTCTCCACCTTCCGATAAGCTGCCTCCGTTCGTCTTCTCTCTTACTTCCGGGGAGCTGAGCTCTCAAGCTGCAGAGAAAATGGCGGACTGCGCGAGTTAGGTCCACTTTGATGTCTGAACTATGCATTTCGAGTGTACGGACAGGTATGTGCTACCTGTTCTGTGTTAACTGATTGTTCTGGACCTTGAGAGGCTTCTCGAGCTCGTATTTTGCCTCTGATTCGTGGAGTTTCCAGTTGCAGAGCAATGGCGGGCTGCTTGGATTGGTTTTGGGCCTAATCCGAAACTAAACATTGAGATTACAACTTAGTTAGCTGCAATTAGGTCTTCTCTAACTTCCGAGAAGTTGAAAGCAGTCCGTTTTCGTTCCGAGTCCATTGCGATTACGGCTTAGTTAGCTGCGATTAGGGCTTCCCTAGCTTCCGAGAAGTTGAAAGCAGTCCGTTTTCGTTCCGAGTCCACTGCGGTTACTATCACTTACATTCATAAACACAGTCCTAATAATCAATGGGCTTATGATTATTAATTGTGAAGCATGATGTGTTCAGCTAACCGTTTAATACATGTTTAGAATTGCACTATGTCAGGCCTATGGGAATAGTAGATTACTCATTTGTTCTTGTCCTTAGTCGCCTGTTTCTGCTAGTTTAATATTGGATTTTCTGTGATTTGGAAACTGAACATAGCAATCCGTGGTTTTGTAAATTGATAGCAGAAAGTTTAATGGTTAAATTTGCAGAGTGAATATATAGTCATTGTTGGAGTGATTGACAACAATGTTATCACATCAGGCATGGCGAGAAGGATTTCATTTTCGTCGCTTTTCTTTTTCAGGTTTGAGGAAGGCGTTTTAAAGAGCCTATGGAAAAGGTGCATATTGAGATACTGCGTGAGCTTTTATTCAAAACTGGCATATGCACTACTATTCGAGAAAGAATGCTGAGCTAATCATTTGCCTAATAAAAGGTTCATTGACATGCCATACCAGTCGCTGGGTACCATGGAATGCGGAGAATAAGGAAAAAACACAAGCTAATTCTTCTCTGAATGCGAGATGAAAGGGCTGATAAAAGCATGGATAAAGATGTTGAGCTGGTTAAATATATGTCCAGTTTGCCAAGTTATCTTGAGAGGGGAATAAACACTCAGGAAGGGGCTTTCAATATTGGAGTTCTTGACTGGAGGAACCTCGAAAAATGGCAGCATAATCAAAAGATCAAACTGCAGAGACCTAGGGGGGCTTCTGTATCTTGCAGTGATTCTTCTGCATCATTCTTGACTGATGGATTCCCTAGCCATTCCACATATCATAGCCATTCTGCTGTTCATGAGAAGATGCATGGAGTGCAATCTCATAGAGCTGCATCCAAAGATCTTCATGGTGTCAAATCCGTTGATTGGAATAGGAAAGATAAGATCCAAGGAATAGATCAAACTCTTGAAGACCATGGAGAAAGCCAGGTGGATTCCAGCAAGAGGAATTTACTGGATAACAGAATCCTTCAGAAGAATGATACTTTACATTCTAGAAGAAGTGCTGGATTGGCACATTCTCCTAGGAAAGAGGTAAACTTTCAACAAAGTGGTAATCAAAGGAGAACCCACAAGGTGCAGGAACCAAATGATGGTGCTCTTGAGAAAGAACTGACTGGAAGGCCTGATAGAGTGGTAACGTGCTTTCCCCGAGATGTCCACACCGGTCTTTCAGAAGAATCTGCTAGCTCCACTAATACGTCTAGTACGAGATTAGAGGAAACAAGTCAGATGAGCGGCCTGGAGAAATCTAGGGATTCAGGAGTTAGGTCTGACATTCCACAGTCATACTTCTTGCCTTGTAAACTTGATCGCTATGATTCAGGACCCTCCACATGCAGTTCTAGCAAACCCATAGCAGTGGCTGCTCCAGCTTCCCTGCTCCCAGAGACACCAGCAAGCAAGGATAGGAGGAAATGCCAATTGAGTCCTGGTAAAAGGTCGTTGGAGCCAATATTAAGAGCCGACACAAAAAGTTTGTTTCAAAATATTGAGCCACTGACACGAAGTTCAGTATCTGTGGACAGAATCTCTGGACCGTCAAACTCTCCCAGATTATGGTCCTCTAGACTGAAATGTTGCAGGACTGTTGATGTCATTGATTCACAATTGGGCAAGAGTGGGACTTTTGTGGAAAAAGCTCTACTGCAAGTGGCTTGTAAGAATGGCCGTCCTCTCTTCACCTTTGCACTGAACACTGAAAGTGATATTCTTGCAGCCACAGTAAAGAAGAAGAGTACCTCAAGGAAGAGTAGCTCTAAGTGGTCCTATACAGTATTCAAAGTTCCTGCGGTCAAAAGAGAGAAGGCAAGTAAGATGAAAGAAGGTGGCAAGGGTGAGACTCCGAATTGCTATCCAATGGTGGTGTCTCACCTGAATGTCTCTGAATCAAATTGTTCCAAATCCACCAGACAGAGAGAGTTTGTTTTACTCCCCGCGGAACCAAGAAATGATGAGCTCGCAGCTATTGTTGTCCAGATGGCATCAAGAGCCAACCAAAATACTACTGCTCTACATGGCGGCTATCGATGTGAATCATTACAAGTTGGATCCAAAGGGCATTCACTTAACGTAACACCCTATTCAGATGTTGTTGAAAACGTACAGGACCAGCAGCGGCTTTTTGTCAACAAAAACTGTATGAGTGCAACAGTGATACTTCCAAGTGGTGTACACAGTCTACCAAGCGAAGGAGGGGAACCTTCATCACTCATTGAAAGATGGAAGTCTGGTGGATCATGTGATTGTGGAGGTTGGGATGTGGGTTGTAAGCTTAGAATTCTCGTCAATCAAAATCTTCTCTGCAGTGAGTTGAGTTCATCAAAAGCTTATTATACCTCTGGCGGCTCTGTTGATAAACTGGCTGTCTTTACACCCCAGGTGCTGATCTTATGTCTCCCTGCCCTTGCTTACTTTATAGCACTTACAAATAAATGTCTATAATTAACTATCAGCTGATGCATCTCGAGCAGGTACATGAACAAGAAGACCAGCCTGTTCTCAGCTTGTTCCAATCAAAAGATGGAATTTATTCTGTCGAGTTCAATTCATCGATCTCAGAATTACAAGCATTCTCCATCTGTATAGCTGTATTAGACTGTAGCAGCCCAAAGTAATCAGTATGTGGAGCAAAGGTTAAAAAAATAAAATAAAAAAAGAGATGCGGAAACTCGATGGAGAGTGCAAACTGATGATGCAGTCTCCTGACTGAAGAACTCTCCAATACCAGCCACTTCCACCACTGATTACAGGGAAATATCTTTGAAGCACCGGCTGCTGTTTTTTGGGTTTCCGGTGCTTAATTAAAGTTACTTATGGCCATGGTCATTCTAATTACAATTTGTAACTGTATCTAATAATCTAAGCGTTCATATTTATTCATTGCTTCTTTATTTGCTAAATTTTTCCTAGAATATATATATTAGATATATATATATATATATATATAGTACTAATGGTAATTTAATTTCATAAATAAGATAAGAAAAAAATTATATAAAAGAAGAGAATTTAATACAAGCCTTGAAAAATCCAATAATGTCAAGATTATGTATAAAAAAAATTTTAAAAAAAATTACAATAACAGCAATTTGATTTTTTGTCTTTAATATTATCGCAGTTCATATGGTGTTAAATATTGTCTTATTTTGAGACACAAAAAAATTAAAGAACTCAAAAATTCTACAAAAATTCATCTGTGGAAACAAAATAAAAAAAAATTGAAGAACTCACATTTTAAAGTATAAATATAGGCATAATAAAATAAACTCACGTGCGTGCATGCAAAAAAGTGAATATATATATATATATATATAAAGATGAGATCAATGAAATCTTGTGATTCCTCGGTCACTTTATGAAAAGAGTTTCATAAATTCATAAGAATGAAAGAAAAAAATTCAAACCACAAAATCGGCTTGTATAAATGTAATCGCATGCAGGAAAGAATTTAACGTGAAACAATAAAATTGAACAACTCACCTTCATAGTTAGTGGTAGACAAACTTTTTGAAAGTGCGCTTGATGTAATAGTTTTAAATATATATGGATTATAGATGTCATTTCATATATAGAGAAAGTATCATATTAAATGATAAAAAAAAGGGTGGAATAGAGACAATTACCATTTAGGATTTAGAAGAGAGAAAATGAAATATATAACGGAAAAAAGGAGAGATGGAAATAATAGTTTTAAAAAGAGAAAGTGAAATATATAACGGAAGAAAGAAAATGTCATGTTAGAGAAAAAAGGTGAAATATAGAGCGCAACTAGTATTTAAGGTTTAACGGAGAGAAAATGTCTTGCAAGAAAGAGAAAGTGTAATAAAGAACGGAACTACCATTCATGAATTAGGAGAGAAAGTGTAATAGAGAACGAGACTACCATTCATGAATTAGGAGAGAAAGTTCGAGAAATTTTAAAAAACTCAAAGGTTTGAGAAATTTCACTAAAAAATCGAGCGTTAGGTTATATGGCCGGACCCACCATATAAGCCGCATGACTACTTCTCATAAGACACACACATATATATGTATATATATACACTTATTGTAATCCTAATAATATTTATGTGAATATTAAGCTTTTATCTTAAATAAAACTCAAGATTTTAGAATATTATATAGAAAATAAAATATTATAAAAAACAAGTATAAAAATATTATGTTATGTCGGTTCTTTATAAAAAAATATTCATTTTATTTTCAAAATTTCGTAGTTTATTAAATATAATATTATGTAATCAACAATACTTTTTTTTTTTTGCTAACCTGGGATGTCCAGGTTTCGCTCGACTAATCTCCGGGATTCTGTGAGCCCCGCGACGCACGGAACAGGTAATCACACCAAAGACGCTCCGATGGCTCCAAGGGGTTTCGAATCCGATTGGGTGGCTCCAAGGGGTTTCTAAGGCTATGATACTTGTTAAAGAGTACATCTGGCATTTAGATTTAATGCACTCGTATTATTTATTTGTTTCAGTATTTCACTGATACAAACACGAAAAAAGTTTGCTCTTAACAAGCACCGCAAGGAGGTTACCTCAGTTGAACTTATCCTAGAAATCAACTATATATATATGATTGAGATTAAGATAATGTACATGTGTGCCCCCCCACTTTTGCCTAATTTGAGATCTGATGCATTTGCTTGATAAATGCCGAATTACATAATTATTCCCCTAATACTCTCTCTCTATCTCACACATGCAAATGAGAAAGTATTGCTTAATGGGCTATTTAGTTTGAACTTTCTTAAAAATCTTACTGAGTAGTCGTGATTGAGAATAGGAGGATCATGCCTATATCTGTTCCTGGCCGGCCGACTTTGCCTGATTCGGGTAATGCGTCATCTTCAGGCATCCTAGCTGAAAGTAAAGTAGGACTTAAAATCAATATGTGAGTTCAGGAGCTTTCTTTTGGTTTATTTTCTTTGGAGCACCTTGACTCCCCGGGTCGGGTTCTTTGCCATGTCATTGATTGGTGGTCTTAATACCTACCTGCACAATACAATACATCGGTTCGGCGACCAAAAGAGCTCCTGAAAATTCCCTGACATTGTTTGCTTTTGTGCTTCAACTTCTTTAGTTTATACCAAATCAGTGATTCACTGCTAAAGAGAAGCCACACTTTGTTCTAATAGGTAAGTAGTTCGATTTACTTCGATAGTTTCATTTTAGTAGATAGAAATGAAAGTTAACCCAAATTAGTTTCTCTTGGGGCCCAACCCTAAGCCATTTTCATGCCCAGAAACTGCATGTACTACTTACTACTAGGAGCCCCACAATGTGCAATCTGTTTTTCATCATCGTCCCCATGAACATGATTGATGCAAAAAAATATACGCCAATTTTGTGACGCAGCACCTTGAACTGAATTCTCGATGTCAATAATCGAGTAGTAGTAATACATCAGAGAAGCTTCAACACCCTGATTATGTCCAACTACCAAACCATCAGCCTTGTAGTCAATACATAAATCAATAAAATCAATCTGATTCCATTTCATCAAAATTTGGATAAAACACTGACTATAAATTCCCACAATATATTGTCCAGGAAATTATTCAGGAATTTTCCCGGGATATGTCCATATCAATAACTCTCCTTATATAAGCGTTGTCGATTAAAAATCTAGAACCACTAACCCAGACTCGGTGAAACATGAAAAGGATGAGGCCATGACTCCCTAGCTCTCTCAACAGGGCCCAATCGGCATGTACTAATCCATGGAGAGGGACTGAAACCGCTCACAAACTTTACATTGGTGGCCGGCCAGTACCAAGCAACTGACCAACTAGATTGTTTACCTGTAAAAGGAAAAGAAACAAGAAGAACATGCATGGCATCAGATATCGCTCCACTGAGATTATAGTTACTTCAAATGTTAAAACATAGATAAATGATCTAATATAAGATTTTACAATCTGCACTAACTATCATCAATACTGAAGGAAAACATAGTTTTTCATATAAAGTAAGACAGGGAAATCCTTTTACTAAGACACAAGGTAGAAGCCAGAGACCTGGGACATCTTTTTTGTTGAAACCTACGATAGTACTCGTGAGTCTAGACATGGACTGACATTCATGAACAACGTCCGGATTATAACTCCAAAATAATGAAGAACAAAAAGTCCTTTCACCGAGAGTGTTCTTAGTGGTGCATTTGGCTTCCCAAGTATTTACATTCCATCTCAAATCAACTCAACTCTCTAAATTATAGATAGATTTAAACAAAGGAAGAGACGGTCCGAGTTCTTTGGTTTTAGAAATTTGGCCCAGATTCTTCCTCCTCCTCCCCTCCTGTCCTCCTTCACTTTCCCCTCCTCTGCACTGTGAAGTGAGGGTAGAGACTAAATCGCAGACCTCAGCAAGGCAAGCCTTGAATCTCGTCTGACACCGCTCAAGCCCAGATCTTGTCTACAGACCTTGCTGCCGGGATGATATATTGCCTCCGTAATTTGGTCTGTGACAGGTCATGGTGCACGAATTCATGGCAAAGGCAGTGGTGAAGAGACAGGAAGGAGAGGTCAAAAGCCTCAGCAAAGGGATACAGTAGTTGGTTGGATTAAATTAGTATCTTATTTGTGTGTCATGTGTCTGATCATAGAAATGATTGCTCGGTGCTTTTTTAGCATAAATTATGAAGGATAGCTTCTGAATTGCAGTATCGATTGTGGAGATGCATGTTTCCTCTAAGACTTTATTTCTGGATTACTGGTAGATTGTTCCACCAACACCGAGAGATTGTATAAGGTTTCTTCAAGCTTTCTTTCCAGTCTTTTGGCATTAAAAAACATTTCCATTACGGAAGGCAAATGCATTCTTTTTGTGAAGGAAAATGTGTTTCAATTAGGTCAAATGGGTAAAAGTTGCAGCAAACACACTTTAGCGGCACTTTTAAAGAAAACACTACTTAATATCCTTCTATCAGACAATGATAGCTTGCTTTTTTTTTTTTTTTTGCAGTTGTACTACTTCTTTGTCTATAATTATAAGTTCTTCCCTATTTGCAAGCAGAATGTAGTGATGGAATTGATCTAAACAAGGCAGGACATCAGGATTGTTCTGGTTTGTATGCATAGGTGGACTAGTATGGATAAGCATGTTCAGAATAAGGGCATTCAATGCTGGATTTGATTAACACATCATTCGGATCCAAATTATTAGTATTTTGAGTCACAAACCTCAGGCCATCTATCTAAGCTACAGCTCATCGGTGGCATGGTTTGTTGTCACTGACGACTTAGTATGCGATAGATAGGCCATGTTTCATGATGGCGAGGCGAAGTGAAGAGTGAGAGTGAGGGAGAGGGAGAGGGAAGATCACCTAAGCGAGGGGATATAGAAGTCTGGACTCTGGTGCAAGTGAGAGAGGCTCGAGAAATATTCTAGAAGAAAACGAAAATTCTGGGTTCAATTACTAGAATTATGAGTTGAGATGAGTTTATATGAACGTACATGAGATAATCATTTTTGAAAAACCAACTGCACCTTCAAGTTCAAAAATAATTAGCAAATCTCTATAAGTAATTCAATGCTAAGATGGAGACTAAGTATGTTGAACAAATAAATCTGCATTAACTACAATGAAAAGGAATGATCTAAGAACCTAAAACGAAAGAGATAGTAATGATAAAAGGGTGTCAGCAAAACGGTGCAAACTACAAGCGTAAGATAATAAAAATCTTGCATTGGATTACCACAACCTTCCCCATTATTTCAAATAGTAAAAAAATGCATGACAGCGATAATCACCTACAGGATCACTATATAATAAAATTATCAATAGATCCCATCATTAGATTACTCGAAAATTCTATAAACTCCCTAAATACCAATTATATTAGAAAAAGAAAGGATGACAGACACATACAAGAGTATTGTTTGGCTATACATCACTGCAGTTGCAAGAAACTGGAATCAGCTTGCAGTTATTTTCAGCAAAGCAACTTCACGTACTTACCTGCCAGTATTTTGATACACAGCGATCAATGCAGCTATTTTCTCCCATGTTTAGCTCGGATTCTTTATACCTGGAACCAGATGGAACATGATCAATATCGACAGTGCTACAATGGGAACAACTCTGCACAGAGAGCTAAACTGATCGATAAGGAATGAAGCCCAAACAAATGTTATGAAAGTTATAAGAAGTGAGACATCATACGAGCCTTTAAATTAAGAAAACAAAAATGACACGTACTTCTTTTCGACACACTTATTGAAGCACGTGCTTGTGAGCCTGCATAAAGAAACAAAAGGAATTCCCCTTAGGAACTTGGTTACAAAGCTGTCAAAAACATTGACGTGCTAATTATCATCCATAGTCATAACCCACAAAAATATATGGGCTTCTTTTAAGAAAGTGACAGGTGTCCTATAAAAGACTGTTCCATGGGAACTTGAATATGAGGATACTACCATAAGAAGAAGATACCTATGTGAACATCTCATTTCTTCCCCATGATTTTGTCAACCTTACGTATTAGAAGAGCACAGACAATCCACTAAGATCATGATACTATGCGACCTATTTAATGGCATCAACATCAGCCGATTCTAATCCGCGAAATGGCCCCCATGCAGCATAATATCAATGTAATTTGGAGCTGGAGGAATGCTCACAGCGCGCAGAAATTGCCTACGAACTTCTTAAAAAACATCTCATGACACAACCAACAGAATTGTCGAATATTTTCAGTAATTTGTTCAGTCTCGAGAGAATTCAGGAGCTGCATCAACTAAATCTAGAGAAATTATATGAGGGCTTATCTCGGTTTTGAGTAAGTTCACAGTAGCGGTACATACTTGTTAAATAATTCCACCCTATACTCCATCTCCTTCTCCGCCATGCCAAAGATCTGCCAAATCCACAACAATCTTGTCACAATTAAACCAAAGAAATTCCTGAGAAATTTGGACTCAGCAACGTTGCCGTCTGTGGTCTATTGACTAATTCTAGCTGAAATTAAGGCCAATACGATCCATCTCAGCAGCGAGAGATTAGTACCTGCTCTTTCTCCAACGCCGATGGTCCAGCATTGCTCGCCGCCATTAGAACCTGACATCGTCGGAGAAACTCAGCAAAATCAGCTCAAAAGGGAGGAAGAAGCAAGCTAAGAAAAAAATCTGAGAAAGCTTCAGTTCACTGTGACGTACCGCTGCAAGAAGAACAGATCAACAATGTCAGGGTCGCGACGGATGAGAGAATGCAAAATCCTCGAGCTTCGCGGGGTAGAGGTAGCTAGAGAGCGCGCGCGTTAGGGTTTTAGGAAGGAATTGGGGGTACGGACTTATATAACGTGGGCCAGTTAAGCTATGAGTTGCCCAATCATAGCTTGCCACGTAAACCAAGCTCACGAGCCCCACCGGAGGCAGTAAGTTCATCGAGACCGTCCATTTTCCCTTCCCAAATATAGATCGATCTGAGCAGTCCATGCTGTGCGATAGATCATAAGAATTTTCAGTCTGAGCGGCACTGGAAAACGGAACAATCAAACCCTATAAATCAGTTCGACATAGCCGACGAGTAGCCTCGACGGCCGACAAGCTGATACCGGCGACGGTGACGGTGCAGTAATCCCTCCACTCTCCCGCTCTCTCTGCCGCCGGTAAGCTGCTGCCGGTCACGGTGACGTTGACGTAATCCCTCCCTTCTTCCCTGCCCTCCCCCTTCTCTCTCTCTCGCGGGCTCTCTCTGTCTCCATGTGAAGAGTAGCTCGGTTAAGGCGAAAGAGTTTGATCTTGTCGTAGTATGATACTCGTTGTGCGCTGTTCTGTTTCGAATTCATGTGCTTGAGATTGCTGGCCTACATGTTGTTTCAGGGGGGCCGAAGCCGGACAATGGAGCACACTTCTTTCGGGGACCAGCGGAACGCGACGTTTTCCCTCACCGAAGAGGATCACACTCTCGCTAATGCCCTCAGGTTCACCTTGAATCAAGAGTAAGTGAACTCTTCCCTTCGATATTCTATCCAGTTAGCAGCTGCTGAATCTTTTGTGTTGGCATCTAATCTTGAGATTTATGGAGTTTTTTTACGAGCACTATACGCCCCATATACCCCATATGGAGTATTAGCTCGCCCGAAAACTTAAACTGTAATGCTCTTGTATTACGAACTTGAATGATCTTGACCTCTCATATTACAGTCCAAGGGCTCTCTTCTGTGGTTATAGCATTCCTCATCCTTCGGAAGCTCGAGTTAATGTCAGGGTCCAGACTACAGGTACCGTGTTCTCTCTCCCCCTCTCTCTCATATTATGTGTGAGGTATGATCAAGACGAGAAAATTGATGGCTGCACTCTTTGAGTATTGATATGATCTGCTTCCTTAAATGGGGACTTCTAGGTTACCTTTTGATGAATTCTCCAAACTGAAGCTGCCTGATGCACTATAGAGTTTCTGAATTGAACTGTGTGAATGGGAATTTGACAGGTGAACCAGCAAGGGAGGTGTTGAAAGATGCTTGCCAAGATCTCATGTTGATGTGCCAGACCGTAAGGAGCACATTTGACAAAGCCGTTGCTGATTTTAAGAAGAATCCTTGAGGGAGTTAATATCGGAATCATTCATCATAGAGTATCTTTGAACCACCAATTTTGATTAAATAGTTAGACCTGTTATGTAACATTTGGCTCGGGTTATTTTATCGTTCATACTTCGCTCACCACAAGATCCTTACTCAAAGCACAGGCCATGGTGCGTGCCATGGACTTGGTGAATGCAAAAACATGGACTTGGTGAATGCAAAACGCAGATTAGATGAATATCGGAATTGTTCATCACTGAATATTTGCACCGGATTCACTTGTCAGAAGAAGAGGCTAACCAAAGCACAGGAAACAATGGGTTTATTTATCAACGTCAAGATTGGGAAGCTACTTTTTACTGAGTTAGGAGGAACCCGGAACAAAAATATCCACATAAAAAGAGTTATAAGGGTTGTATGGTGCCATGGCAGACAGGTATGTATAAAATTGAGATAGTAGAGCTTTGCAAGAGATACCTTTTACTGCATTAGGAGAAACACGAAACAAACATCCATGGAAATAGAAAGCGTTGAATAGGGTTTACGCAAGTTACAGCACAAAATTTTGATCGCCCATAAAGTTGCTCTAGAATTCACATCCTATAATAGCGAACCGACAACTGGAAGTTGAGGTCGGAAATAATTGCTAATATCTTCGGATAGCAATCAATCATCATATCTCATCCTGGTACGCCTCCTCATCTTCCTCGTACTCCTCATCAGCAGTTGCATCCTGGTATTGCTGGTACTCGGAAACCAAGTCATTCATGTTGCTCTCAGCCTCAGTAAACTCCATCTCGTCCATTCCTTCACCAGTATACCAGTGCAAGAAAGCCTTCCTCCTGAACATAGCAGTGAACTGCTCGCTGACACGCCTGAACATCTCCTGGATCGATGTGGAGTTTCCGATGAAGGTAGATGCCATCTTCAGGCCAGTTGGTGGTATGTCACACACAGTTGACTTCACGTTGTTGGGAATCCATTCCACAAAGTAGGATGAGTTCTTGTTCTGCACATTAAGCATCTGCTCATCAACTTCCTTCGTGCTCATCTTTCCCCGGAACATGGCTGATGCAGTCAAGTAGCGGCCATGCCTTGGGTCAGCTGCACACATCATGTTCTTTGAGTCCCACATTTGTTGAGTGAGCTCAGGGACTGTGAGTGCACGGTACTGCTGGGACCCTCGAGATGTGAGGGGAGCAAAGCCAACCATAAAGAAGTGGAGACGGGGGAAAGGGATGAGGTTCACAGCAAGTTTTCGGAGATCAGAGTTAAGCTGTCCCGGGAACCTTAGGCAGCAAGTAACTCCAGACATTGTGGCCGAGATCAAATGATTCAGATCTCCAACTGTCAAAGAAAAGAAAAACAACGTAAGCCTCAATTTGTAGACGGATGGCTTTTCACGGTTGGTAGTAAGTCTTTTGGGTCGATGAAATTCACAGTTCTGTCAACAAAAGTCTAATTTGGCAGGCAATCGTAAAATGAACCCATACGGGAGATCCAATTCATGATTTGAAAATTGTAATCAAGTCACATCTACAGATGAGTTTGTGACCAATATATGCTTTGAAATTAAAAGGGAAATGACTATAGTTGTTATTTTTTTTTTATTCATATTATTTCTTAACACAATTTGTGATGAGTTTATGCTTAAAAAAGGGTAACCACAGTCAGATGTTTATTGATTTAATTGGAGCTCTTATAATACTAGCAATCCATTACGACTTTGTCTGGATTGCAGTATTCATTGTATAGATGTATTCGAAAGCTTTTAGCACTGGATTAGTGGTTAGAATAATGTTCCTCCTCCACCAAGAAAATGACCAATTTTATTCAAGCTTCCTTCCTGAACTTATGGCACTAGATAACATTTTTTATACTACAGGAAGTGAATGCATTCAATTCGATAAGAAATTTGTGCATCCATCAAAGGTAATACGGCCAAAAGAAGCAGCACACGGGCTTGAGTGGCATGGTTAGTGAAACACTACTTAACAATCACCTATCAGATCTAAACATGTCAAGGCGTTAGGATTATTGTGGTGTACATGCATGTTAGATTAAGGGCATCTAATGTCAGGAATGATTAAGAAGAAGAAGTTCAAATTCAAATTTTCAGCATTTGAGCGTTGGCGTAAATGTTAGGGGAATTCGTAATTTTTTCAAGGAATTATGATTCTGTTCTTTTGGTCTAGAATGTTAACAACTAAGAACATCCAATTCTTAATTGTACCTAGCAGTATGTGAAAGCGTAATTCCGAGAAGAAGCTAAACAGAGGTTGCAGGGGAACACTTACAGCTGGGAGTGGTGAGCTTCAGAGTTCGGAAGCAAATGTCGTACAGGGCCTCGTTATCGAGAACCATACACTCGTCAGCATTTTCAACGAGCTGATGAACAGAGAGTGTGGCGTTGTAGGGCTCGACAACAGTATCGGAGACCTTAGGGGAAGGAAACACCGAGAAGGTCATCATCATCCTGTCAGGGTACTCCTCCCTGATCTTGGAGATCAGCAGTGTCCCCATTCCAGAGCCAGTTCCTCCTCCCAAGGAATGGCAGACCTGAAACCCTGGAGTTAAGCAAAACGGAAACGGATTACCAAGCAATTCGTATATCAATAGACATCTGCATCATTTGACATAAACACCAGGTATATAATCAACACGAACAAAGGAAAGGACATCGAAATGGATTTCGAGCAACAGCAACCCTAGTTTAGCTGCAGAACTGCGGTCAAATAGCTCTCAGACTGAGAAGGAAGATGCGTCAACATACCTTGCAAGCAGTCGCAGTTCTCAGCTTCCTTCCTCACGACATCAAGGACAGAGTCGATCAGCTCAGCGCCCTCGGTATAGTGACCTTTGGCCCAGTTGTTGCCAGCTCCAGACTGCCCGAACACGAAGTTGTCAGGCCTGAAAATCTGGCCGTAGGGTCCAGACCTGACGCTGTCCATGGTCCCGGGCTCAAGGTCCATGAGGACAGCTCGGGGGACGAAGCGGCCGCAGCTGGCCTCATTGTAGTAGACATTGACGCGCTCAAGCTGGAGATCGGAGTCACCCTGGTACCTCCCGGTGGGGTCAATCCCGTGCTCTGCGCAGACGACCTCCCAGAACTTGGCACCGATCTGGTTGCCGCACTGGCCGCCCTGAATGTGGAGGATTTCTCTCATTTTGAAGAGGAGGAGGAGGAAATGGAAATGGAAATCTGAGAAGAGAGGGAGAGAGGCAGAGAAGCAGAAGAAGGTTGAGCTTTTAGGGTTGGAAGACTTAAATTGGGGTTTTTCTTTTATATATAGATAGAGAGCGACGGAGAGAGGAAGGAGGGACGGACAGATTTCTAAACGGCGAAGTCTGGGATTTCTAACGGCAAAGTTTGGGATTTCAAACGGCTAGTTGGGTTTTCTTTTTTATTTTTATTTTATTAATAATTTGTGTGCGGTAGAATCAATGGACAGGTGGCTGCCACTTCGAGACTCTAACGGATCGCAAAACCAACGGTTCACATTTTGAATTTCAAAAACCGCCAACTTTTTGCCAGCTGGTGTCGTCACTCTGCTTTGACCATCGATCTTGGGCCTGGGCTTCACATTTGGACCTGTCTCGCTATCGGTCATGGCTTTCTTGGTACTGGACCTAGGATTCCACGAGCCCATGGATTCAGACTAGTCGGTGTTCGAGCTTGAAGAAAATGTAAGGTGGGAGTGAAACCCAACCCTCCATTCAGTGCCTGATGTGTCCCGTTAAGTCCACAATACTTATTTCTTTGGCTAAATTGCGTTCTCATCTCTTGAGGTATTGCTAGATATCACCTTTGAGCTTTGCTTAACTCGCACCCCAAACAGAAATTCTAAAATTAATTAGGTTCCCTCAAATTGCCTATCGCCGCCATCAAATCAATCTCCACAGAAGATTATGTACGACAAACAATATCGCATGTTAACAAAGAATGTCAAAGGCTTATGTAAAGGAATTTAGCTCGAAGGAAATACATAATTCGAATCAATCTCGACAACAAGTGCAAACTTTCAAATCTTCCATCACATCAGAAAATGTAGTCATATCTATCCAACAGATCATTGACATATATGTTGACATAGATGTCCACCAACCGAGGAGTTAAACAAGAGGCCGAAACATGATAATCCTGACCATATTGATGTAGTGAGAGAACCACCTGATTACATACTTTTGCACGGGAATTTGACGAGTCCCTAACCAGCCCTTTTTGCATTGAACAAACGCTCACTGCTTCATGAAATCTTAGGAAGTACCTCCTGAAAGCACAGCCCCAACAAAATGCACAAAAAGTATTCCATTCCCTTTTCCGTTTTCACGTAGCAACCGTGGATACAAGAGGCGGTGGGAGTTTAATTTCATAGAGATGCAGTTGAATGAAATGCCGCAACAAATGAAACTGCCTCTATAACCCTTGCATGCCTATCGATCCCGCGCCCAACAATAATTCATAGTCAATCTCCTTAATGCCCTTCCCATGCATCCCCCTTTCCTCTGGTCAGTGGGTACCACCTTATATTTTGCATCATCGAGATTGAACGATATATACTTAGCAGGCCGAAATAGATTTCCGAGATTTTATTATGCCACTTGGAGCTATCACTTCATCAAACATCTGATCATGGACTAGAACAAAATCATCAAAGAGACATTAGCTATTCTAATTGACACACTAATCTAAGCAATGACATACTTCTTTTTATCATTTTCCAAAGCTATTCAGCAAAACTAGCAAGACATTAGCTATGGCCACACCTAGTACTCCGGAGAATTCAACAGCTGCTAATTGGCATTGACCTAATTCACTAACCAGAAAAAGAATAGAGATTATTACAACCAAACTCCAGCAAATATTACAACCAAACTCCAGCAAGCGCGTAATCCTTCATTAATACAATATTAAAGATAAAAGTATTTATAATTCAGGACGTGAAACTTACAGGAACACACAAACCTGGTCCAGATACAAGCAGCAGAATTTCAAGTCCAGCAGTGCCTCCAAATCAAACTGCCCCATATCATAACGCCAAGAAATGACCAATTTTGTCAGCAATAGAGATTATAAGAGCGGATGCTAACCGTACGGTTTGTCGAAAAGCACCAATTATTACCTCATTAAAGTGCACTGCCAAGAGAGGTAAATTTCCAGCCCACCCATATTTCATGCAAACTCTAGAAATTTCTACCTAATTATCATAAAAACTCTCATAATACCTAAATCAGCAATATCCCAATATAAACGAATCCAATGCAATCCAAGTTCCAAAATTGATGTAAACCCTTAATTCAACCCCCAAAGTCAAGAATACTGATTACAATTCAGCTAAATGTGGATTGCTAGAAACCCAAAAGTTATGATAGACATCCCATTCTTTCTAATCTCTCTCCTCTTCAAACTAAAATCAAGCTATGGATATTTAGGGGGGGCAAAAACAATTCCATGGATCATTCAAGATCTATGAATTCACATAAACGATAATTAAATTTATTTATACTTTTGTTCAACAGCACATTGTGAATGTAGTACGAAAATTGGTCATGGCCATAGCATTAATCAGCGATACACAACAATTGTGGAACGGACAATGAAAGTGCATCCACCAGAAACCTACACAGAATGCTATAGAGAATGCTCATATCCCACAGACCAACTTCGTGTGAAATAAGAATCGGTTTCCCTTTCTCACATAAAGAATCATCATACTCCAAATTACTTTGTTCCAAATAAATTTCATGAGAATACGTATAATGATTCAGGAACTAATTATGCACTCTGCTACCATGAGCTTTTATCTCACATAGATTTTGGTGATTTCACAAAGAAAGATGAGCTTCAGTCTTCATTATGCAATCAAATTTCCTATCCTATAGAAATGGAATGGCAAAGTTTAATGACAAAAGGCAAAGTACTCTTTCATCAGATAAAAAAATCATTAGTCAGCTCTTTGTATTCTTTAAGAAATGAACCACAAACTCAAAATATGAGCCCACCATGCCCAAAAATAGGTTACTCTTCCACACATATCACAAAACAAGACAGAAAATCATTCTAACTAAACTTATACGGTACTATATTTAAAAGGGAGCAATGTGTAACTAGACTAAAGAGGAAGACAATTGCGCTAGTGGGTTTCTAACTAGGAATTTCTATGGTGGATGGTGCTTTTTGTTAGCCTTTTTCCTCTCTTCCCTGGTGATTCATAGGGTGCTTTAAGCAATTTGACCCAGCAGTATATATACATATTACACATCACAGAAACCTCAGAGCCTTTTTCCTGCATAATTTCGACTTGAGTTTTACTGTGCTCCAGTATTACATATACCAGTAAAAGATCCCATCCTTTGTCTCATAACTTTAAGTGCAGTAACTTGTATTATATACCAATAAAACTGTAACCTTATCTGTTAAAAGCGCACACACAAGCATAGCAAGTATGGAACCCTGTGAAATCACCTGACTCGGAATGAACTACAGCCTCAACTATAGCAGTAGCCCTGTAAATCCTCTCAAAATATAACGGCTGTCACTTCCTTGGTCACATTCCTTTTATATAAGAGTGGCAAAAGGAAATATAAAATTAAACTCTATTTATCAAAAGTACATGAACAAAGAGATGATAAAATTGATTTAGCTTCTCATCATTTCATTACCATTCACAACTGACCTATGAATTAGTTGTTAATTAATGGTGATTCCTTGAATGCAGTCAATGCCATCCGTATAGCTCCACGTTTCTTGCTCGCTTGGCAATATGATACACCTAGATGGGTATCTAACTCCCTAAAATGGTAACGGATGGAGGATACATGGCCAATCTCAACTGGGAAGGGCAGTTATGGAGTTTAGTGCAACTCTATCCTAAAACCCAAGAAAGGAAGATGATTTGACTTACCTTTTATGTACATTAGCAATAATTACTCAAATTTATAGGGCCTCTTATTCTGGACTTGAAAGCCCAATCTGCAATTTCCTTCTTCCTAGGTTCAAAACTACACGTGACAGTGTTCTCTAAACACCATTTAATCTTCTAGAGTGTGGCCAAAAAAAAAAATCCTCTAGCGTTATTTATGATTTTCTTCTCTGATTTCTCTCATTATCACTTTGACCTACCATGATTAACATAAAACGCTATAGAATAGTCTGTCCAATTATGAGCAATTTTTTGTGTCATGGATTAAGATTCATTATATTTTTTTCAATATTTTCCTTCATTTTCTACTTTTTTTTATTATTATCCTTCAAGGTCACGACGGTTGAGGCAGACCCACCATAGACATGGCCCGTTCTTTTCCCTAAGAAAGGGTCATTTAACTAAGAGCCTTCGATAATAAGGATAGATATCAAGATCTCCCTGATCTTCCTAACAGTTTCAGTGCTCAATGTCATAACTAAAATTTTCTTAAGCAAAGTTATGCCTTTGTGCCTTCATGGGATAGTCTTATCATGCGATTAACCTCATCCCCAATTTGTGACCATTAACCAACCAGAAATTGGTTGTCCATACCAGGTACAAGCCTGATAATATACATTTTTTTCAGATGCATTTTGCCTTTATAAAAGGTATATACTTTATCAATAACATATAAAGCATTTTGTTTTCAGGTATGCAAAATCTACATTCAGGTAAACATTACAAAATAAAAAAAGCATGACAAAAGGACAGCATGATGATCGTAATAACTCAATACATCACAAAAGACATAAATAATGAGAGTGATTTTGCCGCTAAGGAAATCTATGCGCTAAGCACAACCTTACCAAAGCCAGATAAAGGCAGCAGAAACCTTTTCCGCTGGACTTTAAGCCATTTAGCTGTCAGCTTCTCCCAAAAAGACAGGTCGAATTGAAAAGATCTATTTAAGAAAAAAATTTCAACACAAATAAGAAAAATAATAGAATATTAGCCATGAATTCTCAAATTGTTATATTAACATGGACCGAAATCCAGAAGCATCAGCAGCAACTAATACAAAAACTTGAAACCAAATGAGTGCCAAAAGGGTTTTATTTGCTTCCAGGATCAACTAGAAAACAAGGGATAAGGATCTTACATACTTTTGTGGTCACAAAACCATTTAATCAATAATTATATAAAATCCCCAATCCTCCACTTTCTTTTTTATGATTAAAGGTCTTCAGTTGATCGTGAGAACTTAAATTAAAAAATAAAGCCTCTCATCTAATAGGTGAAATAATTTCAGAAAACATTGTTATCTCATACACGGGAATTTCTGATTTTCCGTGATCATACTTTTGGATGAATACACTAGGAGTAATTAAAAGAAAAAGGCCCACACCCACACGAGCGCACACCCGCACTCACACCCTTATTTCTGATTTATTTATATAATAATAAAGCTAGTTCATTTTTCAAACTGTTAACGGCAGCTGGAAGTAGCTAAAATGCCATGAGGTGTAAATTTATTATTGAACCTAAGCGGATTTTCAAAAATTGATCATATAAATTTATCCTCATTTCTTTCTTGAAAATTTCACACGTCTAAGATTAAAAATATCATTCCACCCATATAACCTTGCTTTCACATCTTAAAGAACTGAAAGACATATTTGACCAACTTTTTCAATCATACAAATCATGAAGAATTGTAACCAAAACTCATCAGTTTGAATACAAAAATCTCATTTTTATTCCTCCCACTCAAGATGCTCCAAATCCTGTGCTCTAGACAGCCAAGTAATGCTCAATTTATTCACATTTATTTTTGGGATATAAATATCTTCTCAACTTTATTCTTTAATGTGACAAAGTTTACCTCATCATATATAACCAATCTGTTGGTTCTTTCCCAAACACCCTATGTTGGATTAAACTCCCACGAGCATTAAGAAAAAGGGCATGCACATCAATAGCTCCCAATGAAAAGATAAGAAAAGAAAAGAAAATCCCAAATATTCATTGGAGACTTACATTAACAGATCTCCTCTCAAATGATAAATGAAATGCCATCACATGAAGGTTTGTATTGATATATCTCGGTATTATCTGTACCAAGTTAAGTGTTTAATCCAACCTCAAGAAATGATATCTACAGAGATTCATATTGTGCTTCCTATTCAGCAGTTGCAGAAGCAGCTACTACTTTCCTTTTTTTTTTATGGGCTACATTTTACCTCCCACCCCTATCATTTGCATGATTCGCATCATTCTCTCCCGTTCCCCTTTGCAATAATAAAAAATCATTGAGTATGCACATGACTTCAAGAAGAGATGAAGAAAAAAGAATAGACTGACAGGTATAGTGGCATGAGCAAAAGATAGAAAATTAATTGAAATAAATTATTTCCAGAGAAGTGACAAATTCATGATTATCTTCTCTGCAATTTCAGCCAACAAAATGACCTAATCTGAGAGGAAAACCCAGGTTTGGCAGAGAAACCACAAGTTATTATTCTGTCTTTTTTCCAATAAGTATCCCGACTGAATGCAGAAAGTTTTTGAATGGCAAGAACTTAGGTTAAAGTGGAAGGACATCTGGAGAGAACTAAATAATGAGATTGTAAAATGCTGCTCAATGTTGTAAGCTCTTGCAGAAAATTTCTTTTGTAATAATTATCATATCACCAAAAACATAGTACATTCATCGGGCAGATACGATAAAAGATTCACTTAAGGGAATTAGGAGACAACTAAATGAAGAGACAGAAAAAGCTGGATGGGCCAGTAATACTTTAGTAGATCAAAATCACAAGTCTCCATTCCTTTCACCACCCAATGCGTGTAAATAATTTAGGAAGAAAAAGCAGAGCTCAACTTGGTGGGCTTTCGTAGAAAAATGAAAAGATAATAACACCTCGTTTGGTTTCGCAATCAAATTTTTAAAATTTTAACTCTAACTTTAACTTTACTCACTACACAACAAAAATCAACAATACATTATTACTTTTTCCTTTTTCTTCAATTTTTTTAACCATTCAATTCAATTTTTAATATTAAATTCTCTCAACTATCCATTACTTTTTCCACAATTCAACAATACAATCATTACTTTTTCTCAGCTATTCATTACTTTTTCACACTTTTTCTCATAATTCAACATCACAATCAGTACAACCTAATTAAAATCAAAACTCAACTCTACTTAACTCTAAAACCAAACACACCAAGAAATTTCTCGCTTCATTCTTGAGATGATGAAATAGGTGTTTAAGAAAAGGAAGTACAACCACAACAGAAAATGTCCAAATAACAACAAAATGGTAAGCATTCTCCGACAGCTTAAGCGACCAGATTAACTTCATAGTTTTAGGATTAGGAGTTTGAAAGGGATCATAAGAAACTTCTTTTCCTTGAGGCTAGATAAGAAGGTGTTTAAAAAAAAAGGAAGCATAGTCAAAATATTATGTCCAAAATAAAAAATTAGAGATCATTCTCATGCAGCTTAAGCAACCAGATTAACTTCATAGTTTCAGCTTCAGGATGACATATATGAACAAAGATCCCATTTGAGATTCAGATGACCCATATGATAATATAGAATGAATTCTTCAAGCAGGTTAAAACAATATCTACCCTGGTGCTGCAATATAGAATTGGATCGAAACTTGAACAAGTTTACTGCTATCGACCTTTAGTCAAAGACATCTTCTAACATGGCAACAACATAAAATGGCAAAAAGTTGCATAAACTGTCCTGAAAGCAGAAGAGGGTCGCAGAAGCTAACCACCTACACTTCTAAATGCAGAGACCATGACTTCTTTTCTTATCAGCACTGCACCAGAGGAATCAAAACAGCAGACAATAGCCACACTTTCAGTGCTTCCTTCCACGGACCTCGCTATTATGGGTTTTTGACCTGCTTGGATCTTCAACTGAAGATTTGCCACTGGAACTTCTACAAAAAAACAAATACAGATGAAACATAAAATTTAATTTCTAACAGAAGTGAATTGGAAAAAGAAGAAGACGGACTTTTAAACAAGAGAAAGTTACACTTTCTGTTTCTTGGCATTCTGCTGCTTAATGCTCCGAACAATATCCATAGCCACTTTTTGGTGCTCTGTTGTCTGTGAATGCAAGTCCAGTCCTTCAACTGATTCACAGTCAACGTTGCATATGCGACACCAGCCCATGTTAGTGACCCTTCTACTTCTCAAGTCATCAAAGGACTCCTTTCCCTAGGTAAAAGCAACAATTTATAGCAATGATTAGTTCATACTGAAGAAACAAATAAAGAAAACTATAATTATAATTATATTACTCATAAATTTGCCCAAGTCTCTCCTATGTCTATTGAACCGTTATATTATCTTAAATCTATATAAACTAGATCAAAAAAAAAAAGTAGTTTCATATATGTGTCTGCTTGAATTGATGTCTATTCTTATAATTTCAACACATGCACGGAAGTAAATGTATGAAGTGTCTAAAATAAGTAAAAAAGGGCACAAGTACTAGAGAAATTCAGCCTCCTATCCATGTCTTAGCTTATGAGATATTTTCTAATAAAAAGGGGTGACATAGAACTAGAGAATCCTCGACACATATTGATGAAGCTCAGCAAACTGAAACCACAACAAATATGACAATAAAAAAAAGATTAACCAAAAGAAGAAGAAGAAGAATCCCAACACTCACAGCAGAGAATCCCTTTAGGGACAAGGTGCTCCTAAATCCTGGTTGTCCTCTATATATTTCAGGGCCAACTATGTCTCCAGCAGGAGCATGATCGCGGAAGGAATCAAAGCCACCAGGGTCCCCCATCCGTAAGTTCCGAATACCTAATAGTTCATGTCTTGGCATATGGCTTGGAAAATCTCGACCTATCAGATCACCATTTCTCAAGTGTTCCCTACTTCCTAAATTTCCTGGACGCTCAAATTCACTCTTATGGAAATGCCTGGGCAACCCTTGAAATCTACTTTCAGGGAAAGATCTGCCAATCGGATCGCGATATAAATGTGATTCCCTTCGAACAATATCATCTGATCCCAATGAACTATGTGAAATACTGGGAAGGCCTCCTAACCCACGTGAAGAGATGCCACCATGTTCTCTACCTGGACTTCTAATGGCAGAAGCTTCCATACTGCTCCGAGTATAACCTGGAAGTGACCCCAACATATCAGCGCGTCTGTGATATGAGTCTAATCTCTCCGCATTATCTTCAGGAGGATCAAAACGTCTCTTTCCTAATACAACATCACGATCACGAGGAAGCATCCTCGAAGATGTAGAACCAGCATTGTCAGAAATAAGCCCGTGAACTGCTTTCTCAAATGGATCTCCATCGAAACGACCTCCTAAGGGAAAATGATTACCATATTTTGCAATAGGATCACGTAAGCTTTTTGACTCCTCTTCGAACCATCTGCGCTCATAAACATGCCGAGACGAGTTGACTGATGATGCATGCATATGCTCATATGGGAAAGACTTGAACCTTTCTTCCTGGTCATAAAACAACGACAACTCAACTCCAGGAGGCCTGTCCATTCTTGCTGGGGGCCCCCACGGGCCTCGTTCCATGCTAACCGGGAGACTGCGGTCAGGTTGTCGGCTGTCCATGTAAAAAGGCCTCCTCACTGGAAATGTTTCAGCTTCCATTGCATTAGGGGCATGCTTCTGGGAAATGGACATCCCACCCAATCTATCTGATGCACCAGGAGGAATTCCTTCAAGAGGTTCACCCATAGGCATTCTTTGATGAAGATGGCCCTGATTATGAGGAACATGTAGAGGAGCAAACTGGTGCTGAAACTGTCTTTGTCCTCTTCCAAGAGGTGGCAAGGAATCATGACAAGGCATACAACCAGATGAAATTGTTGGATCAAAAGGTTGCTTTGAGAAGGGCGGTAGGACTTTTTCAGGTGGATTCAGCTGTCTCGGCTGTAAGCCAAACCCAGGAGGCCCAAACTGGTCAAGTGGTTGCCCTGGGGAACGCGACTTAAGTGGAGGGCCAGGAGGAGCGGCAGGTAATCCTGAAGGAGCAGCAACCCTCTGCTGCGATGGGAGCCGTGCAACCCCACGAGCAGATTTCTGACCTGGTGAAGGAACACCTCTGGAACCATCAACTCCATGAGCAGCAGAAGGGACTCTTTCATTGGCAGAGGGTTCCATGACCGAACTAGTGTCTGTCTGTACTCGTTCCTCAGTAAGCTCATTGTGTTGCACAGAAGTACCCAGAAGAGGTCCAGCTTGATTCTCCTTCCCTCCATGGGTGACACTTTTATCAAGTTCCGGGCCGTTGGTAGGGAAATCTTTATGATCCTTGAGTAAAACTCTCCCTGATTTGGCATCTGAAGGCTGCTCATTCTGAGCAGATTCCTCCTTTGTCATTTTCTTAGGAGCCCCTTGATTTTCAGAAGCCTGCAATAAGTTCCAACAATCATTAATGTATGAAAATGTATGGTACATGTATCGATACAGCAGAACCTACAGCTTTCACTTCTAACCTTCTGCTCAACGGGTGGATGATTCGAGTCTGTCTCAGTTTTCAATGTCTTTATTTCATTAACATTACCTCCAAGAGATTTTTCATCCACTTTAGTAGTTCTTTGAGACGATAAACCAGCCTGATTATTGGTTACACTTCTCTCCAGCATCGGTGAGTAGAAAACTGAGCCATGGTGTTCTTGCAAAGATGGTTGCACTCGGCTATTTGGAACAACCAGGTTATTTGGGTTAGATCCTGGTTGGGGTGGCCTGACCTGAACCACACCAGGTGCACGTGGAGAAACTTGCAATGGTACCCCATGATTTGGCACTGGAGGTCTTCCAACTACATTTTGAGAAAGATGAGGATGTTGCAAGCTGTGCAAAACTGCAACATTCTGCTGTGGCTGGGGAGGATTAGACGGAGTTGGACCAAGGGGGCGCATCTGAGGGTGCATGGGCATCTGCTGCTGAGCAAAAGATGCTTGCTGATATAACTGATTCTGGGTGAATCCTAGTTGCTGTCCTCCCAATGAAGGCTGCTTCTGTTGGGCATGTGGCTGAGAGAGATGTTGCTGAATCGGCTGCATAACATTATGTGGGGAAACTAGTTGTCCAGGCGGTTGAGAATGGGGGTGGAAGGGCTGCTGTGCTGAAAGAAAATTCGTCGAGCGAGGAGGCGGTGGCAAGGACCCCGGATTAAGCTGGTTCAGAATGGTTGCTTGGGCTTGTGGGGGACGAACTGCCAGAGAAGGTTGAGGGAACTGGCCCTGGCCGTGCACTTGAACAGGCTGCTGCGACAGTTGGGAAGGTCCAATGGGAACAGTATGCTGCTGGGGACCTCCCAACTGCAATTGACAGGGAGGCTGAGGTGGTGGATATGATTGAAAACCTGCCACAGTATGGGTTGATTGTACTTGCGGTTGAATCAGCACATTAGCAGGTGGGTTTGGCTGAGATTGATGTACATGATGCGGACCTTGAGGATGTGGAACTGGTCCATGTGGTTGAGCTTGTGAATGCGGTTGGACTTGAGAGTGGGGCAGGGGCCGAGGGTGTGGTGGAGGATGAAGAACCGAAGATTGAGGATGCTGCAGCACAGGATTTTGTGTAGGAAGTTGTGGGTACTGCAGCAAATGTGATGGATTAAACTGAAGAGGCTGAGCTGGATTATTCTGCATGTTAAGTTGAGGATACGGTATGATAGCAGGCCGAGGTTGCTGCTGTTGATTTGGAGGAGGAGGAGGAGGAACCACTGGAACAGCAGTCACTTGTGATTGTACCTGTGTTTGCGGAGGCACTTGGGGCTGTCCATGTGGCTGGGCCAGAGCCTGGGGCTGAGAAGGAGGAGCAGGCTGCTGGACATTAGATGACTGCTGTTTTAGTGGAGACGAAGCCGGACCATGAAGCTGTGATTGAGGTGGCAGCGGGCCTTGAACCTGTGGCTGTGGCTGTTGATAATGTTGAGGCTGCACAGCTTCCTGTGGCTGCTGATGGGGGTAGTACTGCTGATATTGTTGGTTATATGCATCATATCCAGCATGTTGTTGATTATACTGATGATATTGCTGCTGATACCATTGTTCCGGAGTTGGTGCAGCAACCACATTAACAGCTTGAGAGATCTGAGCCTGAGAACTTGCAGGTTCAGCTGGTTTGCTGATCTGGCTTGGGTTTGTAGCCCCTGCACTTGCAGCAGTAGCCTCATGAGGAGGAACTGCCTGGGGTTGCACACCCTGTAAGCAATACACAATGATTATATAAAATATATTCTAAAGAATAATTTAAAATCTGAAAAACGAAGAAAGGACTCTATTGCACTCACAGGACAGCTTTGCGCATGTTCCTGAACTTGTCGATGAATGATCTGGATCCCACATCTGTTGCACACAACAGGAGAGTTGCCAAATGCACATCCAGAACAATGATATATACACTCTGAAAGTGGGCCCTGCCATGTGCACCCACTCCTATGGTAGAGACAGTGGACTGCTATCTTGTTGATAGTCTCAGCTAGTGCTTGGTTGGACTCGATAAGTGGCTGCAAGAAATGATGAAGCATCAATGAGATTTAGATACTATCTTTAGAACCCAGAGCGAAATTTTGAATTGTTCAAGACAGACCTTGGAATCTGCTTCGGTAACTAAATAGCCATCATAAGGGCAAGCCCTGCTACTGTTTGCAATATATGCCAGGCATGGTTTGCAGTACAAATGGGTACATTGTGACTGCAGTGCTTCATTTGGGTACACAAGCAAACGACACACGGGGCAGAAGTACTCTCCAGGTAGAGATTGGATGCTCAGAATGCACTCATTGTCAAAACCCATGATTGAGACCATGTAGTGAAACCAAGAAGCACCTTGTACTTATGAACCTGGACAGACAAAACATAGCATCATAACTGAACAAACAATGACAGCAATGCTACTAAAAGTTCGGAAAAGAAAAACAATGGGAAAAAATACAGAGCAATTGCACTCATAAAAAGAGCCTAACAATGGCCCCAGCGAAGAAGAGAGAGAGGAAGGGGAAAAATTTAGAGCTATGAATTTGGACAACTCAATTCCTCATACAGGGAACCAAAGAGGCATGCGGATTCAAAATAAAAACAGAATTATTACATTCAAAAACTTTGAAACAATGTTGGAGATGCCAAAAGGGATGATGGAAGGAACCATGAAACAATAGAAACCCAACGCAACAACCATTCGTTTGCTCATCTTGAGAAATCGATGAAACAAAGCTTTTTGGAGAAGCACTTTCAGAATTTTTTATTTCATTCAAAGCGTAAGCGCAGCTATCCACTTGCACTAAACTTGAGGGTTTGGAACTATAATCTAATTCTACATTACAAAGAAGCCACAAATTATATCTGAAACTTTTGACTGAAAACATTGCACATCTCTGATCAATTTTAGCACTTCGAGGTGGCAAAACTGACATTAGGAGTTTTCATTCAAATAAAATGATCAAAACAGTTTACAAAACCATGTAATTTAGCAGCATAAAATATGTAAAAGTTTGAATAGAGATTGCCCAAGAGAGCCAAGAGCTTGCACTAATTCGAGCAAGAAATTCACTAGAAAGGCTAATTCTAAAAAGATGTTAAGAGAATGTTTTTCTTTTTTTCTTTGAAGTTCTTGCGCAAACGATATAAAGTATGCCATACATGAGAGCTGCTAATAAGTACAAACCAAGCAAAACATCAAAGCAAACAAGGGTCGGTTAGCAACAACAGGCCGCAAGAGGGGCTTTGCTTATAATATGCTGCAAACATTAGGAGTCGTGGGACATAGAAAGGCACCAAAGTATAAGATCAAGAACAAAATACAACCTCAAACGCTACTCCTGCCCCTATAATCCATAGCCTTGGAACAGAAAAGACTAAAAGAACATACTCAGCAAATCCACAAATCTATATCCATCTTTTTGTTTTCTTTTCCTGGACACATTCTTATTTACAATTAATCCTGCTGTAGTTAAACCTACCTCAGTCTCCTCCTGAGCAAACACAAAATCTAGCAGAGACACATCCCCGAAACATCGGCAGCTAAAGAAGGCAATAGTCAAGTTTTGGCATCCAAGTCACTAGAAAAAAACTAGTGTTATAAAACTGTAGAAAGAACTTTCTAGGGCAAATGATGCAAGAACGTGCCGAAATTCTGAAAAAAAATGACAACCTTGACAGCAGAGTGAAAAAATACTTGTTCTATCAGAAACAATCATGTCTGCAAATTGAACATGCAAGGACGGAGACGGAGACATTACAAGCTAAAGTTCACTGGATTCAGAAATCGTGATTAAAGTACAACCCAGAAGCAAAAACATTTTTGCACCTCCGATACAACCAAAGGATAAAGAAAAGATGGTACCTTTCAAGATCGATCCTTGAAAACCCCACATCAACCTCAATGTCCTCCTGCAAAAGCACACGCACACAAACACAGAGCAAGCGAAACCGATCAGAGGGAAAGATGAATGAGCATAATTCTACAGACAAAAAAAAAAGGGAACAGGGGTCGGTGTAGGACTGATACCCGGGAGACGAGATAAGATAAAATCAAGGCAGGAAGAAGACGATGAAGGCAGAACTAATGCGAAGCCAATGAAGAGGTCCAGGGGCTTTGCTACTGTGAAGGGCTGGCTTTCGCGACAGAGAGAGAGAGTGGAGAGGGTTGAAAAAGCACGCGCCGGCGGGCGGAGGGGGGTTGGGGTGGTGGGGTGTCCGAGTTGAGCTTAATCTAATGAGGATGGGGATGGAAACGGGGAAGAGGTTTGAAACGGCCTCCTTGCGGGGAAGGAAAGCCCTAATGCCAAACCAGTGCTGGAGCTCGTGCCCTGCATGACTGACACCGAGCCCCTTTCCTTTGCTGATGACCGGACCTGACCGGAATCCGACATTTATTTATTTTTTTCGGTGCATACTCTATTCTGAGCCCAATAAGATTGGATTAATCCAGTCGAGTAGCAACAAGTGCTTTTTTCGGGATTCGAATTTGTGTTCTCATCCTTATGGGGTGAACTACTTACGGAATCCGACATTTATTTAACGCCGTGGACTGTCGATTTACCTCAGAACCCTTTCCTTTTTTCCGAAATTAATGAGTCCAAGGATTTCTTCTCTCTTTTCTTTCATTCTTTTTTCATTTCATGATCATGCGTAGTAATAGCAGTAGCAGTTCGGTAAGAGTACGCATTGCATCCAGCAGTGTAACCATTTGATTCGGGCATGATCTACACGGACAAATATCGATTTACGACCTTCGTCGTTTGTTGAACTGTTAATTTCCATTTTCTGTTTTGCGAATAGACATTGCGCGGCAATAATTGCTTAGTTGTTTAAATCGTCATCAATTTGAAGTGGAACTCTCAGTTGCATCATTCGCTTCACTTGATTCTTTGATTTTTCAGTGAAACTCGCAACTGATTATCGATTGACTCAAAGCCTCGCCGTTGTTCTATATATTGTTTCGGAAAAACAGAGCATCGCAGAAATGAATGCTGTGAAATTCATCCCATCCTCTGAAGAATTCGCTATGCAAATGTATTAGATTCTATACGTGTTTTTGTGTTTTCAACGATATTTCTCAATCAATTATTAACTTACGATCTCACCGTGGTTTGACATTGTCACCGTATTTATGAAACAAAGCGTATGCAAAACGGAGTACTCTGTAGTTCAACTAATTTGTCCTGAAACTCTTCCATATTTTTTTTTCTCATGGATTCTGTATTAATTTCACCGTCAATATTCATTCTAATTACATCTCGGTAATAATATATATCTTTTATTATCTATATATACATATATATATATAATTTTTTTGAATAAGCGATGAATTGTCTAAATATTTTCAATAATAAGTTATAATAAAAAATGTGTATTTTTTATTACTGATTAAGTTTAACTACTTTACCGACATTTATTCCATTTTAGGAATGCCCTAGCACCTTTTATTGCATAATAAATAATATATTATAATCACTTTACTGTTATAAAGTCATTTCTATATTAACCACAATCATTCGTGAAACTAAAACGAGGCATATGCAAAAACGAGTACTATGTAGTTTATCTAATTTGTTCAAAAATTCTTTGGTGTAATTTCCATGGACCTGGATTAATTTTGTTGTCAAAGTGATATATTATTTTTTATGGTCTAAATTTTTCAATAATAATTAAAACAAAAATGTGTCTTTTTATTTCTAATTAAGTTTAACAACTTTACCAACCTTTATTCCATTCTAGGAACGCCTTCACCTTTTATTATATAAATAATAAATTATAATCACTTGACCGTTGTAAAGACATTTCTATATTAACCACCACAATTGTTCGCGAAACTGAAACAAAACATATGCAAAACAGAGTACTCCGTAGTTCATCTAGTTTGTTTAGAAATTCATCGATGTAATTTTTCGTGGGTCTATTAATTTCATTGTCAAATCTTCACATAAATTTCAATGATGTATTGCTTTTATGGTCTATAACCAAAATGTGTTTTTTTTATTTATTTCTAATTAAGTTTAACCACTTTACCGACCTTTATTCCATTTCAAGAATGCCCTACCACCCCTTATTATGTAAATAATAGATTATAGTCACTTGACTATTGTAAATGCATTTCTATATCAACCACCAAAATCATTCATGAAACTAAAATAAAGCATATGCAAAACATAGTACTCTATGAATTCATCAGTGTAATTTTTCATGGATATATATTAATTTCGTTGTCAATTCTTCGTACTAATTTCTTTTCAAGAATGATGTATTCCTTTTATGGTCTAAATTTTCTCAATAACAATTTATAAAGAATATATATATATATATATTTTACCAACGTGGATTGGTTAAAACAGTTTGATACTTGTTCCGTTTAAGTAATGTCTCGGATTTGAGTCCTTTTAAATGTAAAAAATCTACTATGGGAGAGCAATACCCCTTAGGAGGCCGACCCAGCTCAATCGAATTAGTCGAGATCTAATTGGACTTCCGGATATCAATGTTCACGCCGATTTTTTCTTTTTTTGAAATTTCTAACTAGGTTTAACACTTGACCGACCATTATTCCATTTCATGAATGTCATAATACCTATTTATTACATAAATAATAATCACTCGACCTTATAAAAATATTTCTATGTTAATTACCACAATCAGTTGTTAAACGATGTCATTTCCATTTAAAAAAATGCAGTATTCGACATCCCTGAGGTAAAATACATACTCTACTTGATCCACTAAAAAAAAAAGGAAAAGCCTCTACTTAGACTATATTGATCACTCCAATTATATATCATGTTAAAGAAACAAATTATTTGTGAGACTGTCTGCACCCCTTTACTAGTTATTTATAATTATTTTTCATTACATTAGATCTTACATCTCATTTATAGTCGAAAAAAAAAGAGACTACGTTGTTCATAATCACATTTTACTATTGTGGCTTCTCTTGATTTCTAAGAGATTAATCATGTATTACTTCAATGCAGTCAAAACTAGTCTATAGAATGCCTTACTTGCAAAAGAAACAAGGAAAAAAGAAATTTTGAAAATATATTTACATATAATCCAACATCTGTAGAAGTTGCGATCTTTTCGTTATTTATACTATAGATGTAGCTCCGTCAATAACGAACTCGCCATATTAAATAAATTCATAAAATATCGGTAATCAATAAACTCACCGTGTCTATTTATTCTCCGATTTTCTTGTTTGATGAGCAATTTTTATTCCAAACTTGATCACTTGGAGCCGATCACAAGGGTCGTACATGCAATGCAGCCACTATATTAGACAAAAGTGGAATATGCGCTTCCCGTCATCATCAAAGCGGGGATAGCTCAGTTGGGAGAGCGTCAGACTGAAGATCTGAAGGTCGCGTGTTCGATCCACGCTCACCGCACGTTCATTTTCCCTTTGCTTATTTTATTTTTTATTTTTTTATTTTTTAAGAGATGTGACCATCAACGTCTGATTCTCATCCAGTTGCATCGTATTGCTTTGTTGCTCCTCCCATAGGTTTTCTTACTCCTCTAGTCCTTTTTCCCTGCTTCTCATGTCACATAGCCTCTGAGTGGAGACATTCGAACAAATTTCCTTTAATAGAAGACCACACAATAATCTCCCCGTAACAACTTTGACTGCATAACTCAAACCGAAAAGCCCTTCCATTCCTCCCATT
This sequence comes from Punica granatum, assembly GCF_007655135.1. Taxonomy (NCBI): domain Eukaryota; kingdom Viridiplantae; phylum Streptophyta; class Magnoliopsida; order Myrtales; family Lythraceae; genus Punica; species Punica granatum. The sequence goes on from NC_045129.1 coordinate 39,125,740, forward strand.
GATTCCAAAATCGCAAAAGTTGCTTTGAATTACGGTCTGACAATCAATTTAAATCTCATGGATACATGTAGAAGCTTGTTTGGTTCAGCTGGCTTTAATCAAGGATAAGGAGTATCCTGCAAACTCAATCAGGGTTTGCTATATGGAGTGCCCCCCCGGATTCTTCAAATTAAGAGACTATCACTCATGCTGGAATGAAAATCAAGGAAGTGACAACTACATAGCTTCTCGACTAATCGGCTCTCCACCCCATACACATTGATCCTAAACATAACTATGTTGCACAAGTCAATGCTCATTCAGTAGTACACAAAGAAGTAATCATTGATCAAGCTCAACAAAATGACTGGAAAAGAAAAAAAAGAGGAAAAGATAACGTTTAGGGGCACCGGAACTACAATTTGCAAGCTCAAGAGGGCAAACATATCAAATACAGTCTTCCCAACATATAAGTCTGGGATTGGAATCAGTTGAAACCTTAAGATTTAGCTTCTTCGTCATCTTCTTCTATCTTGGGGGCCAAGTAAAATCTTATATAGCCCATCTCTGCAATCTTGTACTCGACTACAACAGGAAGTTCAGAAGACAGACTGATGGTCACCGTGTTTGATAATGGGGTTGCCTTTGTGAAAGAGTTCATGTATCTCAGTGCAAACGTCAATGTTACTGGCTCAGTCATCTCGATAATGGTTGCTTCTTCAGGCTGCAATTTCAGGCACATGTCAATATGAGATAAACATAAACCATTATTGGTTTCATCTGTTCACCTGAGCAGGTACCAAGGGTAACATTGATTGGTTCTCTAACATTTATCTAAATAGGCAATAGGGTAGCAAGAACATGCCTTGTCTACTGTGGTATTTTGTCGGCAGACGATATTTGCAGTTCCTATATCACCTCTCGTGGAGAACTTTACACCTTCTTTTGTCACAGATATCACAACTGGGAGAAGCAGTTAAACCGAGCATCAGATATCTACAAACATGCACAATCTGCAACAAGCTAACCAAAGAGGATGAAGCGGGTAAGAAGCAAGGTTACAATACCAGTGTCGCCAATGCTGCTTAGATCCTTGCAGATCCTAGCAAACTCAGCTGAAGGCATCCTGACAATCGCATGGTACTCCGCTTCTGGGATTCCCAAATGTTCACTGTCAATGTCCATCAGTTTCATCTCAAAATCTGCGATTTTATCCTGGGCTGCAAAAATACCGCATAGAACAACTTAAAAATCCAAAGGCCAAAAACATATATATCTAATACAAACCTTAAGATATGCATTAATTCTACCATTGTATGTAAACATTTTATAACCTACACCAGCCCTTCACTCTATACCCAAAAAGAAATCCATTGCACGAGACAAAGTCGCCAGTCCATCGAGCAATCAACCTGACCCATTGTCAGTCTCAAACCACTCCATCATGCATTCCAGATTGTACTGATTAACTAGTTCAAGCATGCTTCTTCACAGGACATGGACATCCCTCACATACACCACAAAACATCACATGATCACATCACAGAACCAAACGAATTTCAATGTACAAGCAACTCGTAACAATCCAATCAAGCAACTTAAATTGGAAGCTCAAATCAGGCCATATGCTATCCGGTTGCATTTCAATTAATTACGAATCAACCAGTGACCTTGTATCATAGGATTCAAAGTAAAATTGAAGGATATGAACATACTGGGGCTTTCGAACATGAACGTGACGGTGTCGCTGCCGTCGTCAGCTTTTAGGGTGATGATGTCATCATTGCCGGCGCACTTGAGCATCTTGGACATGTTGTTGAGGTTCATCCCCATGGACATGTTCCTGTCGCAACGGTAGTGCTCGAAGCCTTCCGATCTGAGGAGCAGCGCAACGAGAGCCACGTGGCTGGAGTCCATGGCCTGGAGGGAGAACCCGGTCGCCGAGCAATCAAAGTTCGCATCGTTGACCAGGTCCTTTATCGCTTCCAGGACCTTCTTGAGGAGCGACCCCTGGACTAGCCTGAGCTCGAGCATCGTGTTTTCTCCGATCGAACCTCTAGGGTTTCGCAGTCAGGGCGGGGACCGTGCGGCGAAGGGAATGGAGGAGGAGAGTGTTTGCGTGGGAAAATGAGCGCTCCTCTCTGGGGCGGGAATTATATAGTGGGGGCGGATGCACGGGAAAACCCGGGAATGTATTTGAAATTTGGCGTTCCTATTGGGCGGGATTGGTCGGACTTTTCAGTTCCCGCCATAATTCCAATGGACAGGTAGGGATTGGCTACAGCGAGGGCGTAGCTTGTCCAGTAGATTTGTCACTATAATGAAGATAATCAACACATATAATGCGAATAAAAAAAATATATGTATCGAGTAGATTTGTCACTATAAATTACAAGTGAAACATGATAATTTGTAAAAACGCCAACAATCTCTACATATGTATCAATATCAATCAACCTTAGGGAGATGAAAGTGTAGGAAAAACTAAAAGAAATAGAGGAAACGTGTCGAATGAATTTTTACGTCCACTATATATAGGATATTTAGTACGCTGAATTTGGATAAGTATTTCGTATCTCAATGAACTATTGTAATTATCGAGAAGATTTTTAAACTTTTAAGGACACTCAGAATTATATATTCATATATACAAATAATACGGACATATATCAAAATTTGTTGTATATGATATAAAAAAATATAGAAAATTCATTTAACCAAAATTGAAAAATTAAATACATAAATCTTTCAATCTAAGAATTAAATTCTCTGAGTAGACCAAATGATAATTAACCACGAGCTGAGGGTTTTCAAAAGGCGGCGTCTCAATTGCGCTTTTCGGCTTTTATTTATTATAAATAGATATTTCCTAATAAACGCAAAGGCTCCGATAGATCCAACCTAATCTCTCTCTTTTTTGTGTATTCTAGTATTCTGAAGTCCAATTGGCATCGATTAACTCATTTTGACTCGAATCAGTCCACTAATGAGTAAAACTCTCATAGCGTAGATTTTCTCCACTTACAAAAATAATTGGCATGAATTTATGATTTATATTAACTGGTGATAAGTTTAATTTTTTATATTGTATAAACATTAATGCGATATATTCAGATTTGTAATAAAAGAATATATATAAAAAATGTACCAAAACTTCTCAAATAAGGAATTCATGTAATATATACATCATTGGAATTATCAATTTCATTTCTACGAAAATTAATTTAGGATTTGAAATTTTGAATACTTTAGCTTATGGTTTATATTACCATGTAAAAAATTTAATTTGTATATTGTATAAACTTTAATGTGGTAAATTTAGGCTTGTACTAGAAGAATATATATTAAACATGTATCAAAAGTATATGTACCAAAAGTTTTTAAGTGAGGAATTCATGTAATATATACATCATTGCAATTGCCAATTTAATTTCCATGAGAATTAATTCAAGATTTGAATATTTTAATTTACAATTTATATTAACATGTAAAAATTATTTTTTATTAACATGAAAATTATTATTATGCGATCTTTTTTAGGGAATTAATTATGTGTGCATCCACGCACATGCACATATATCTAATTGATTTCACATGATACAATTCATTTTCAGCACGATTGACATAGTATTTGAAAAAAGAAAAAGGAAATATCTCACTCCAAGTCCAATCGACATAGTAATAATTATTATTATTATTATCATCAGATCACGATTGCAACTAATTGATTAATAAGGCCACATACTTTTGGTTATGCCAAAATAAACTCATTTGTAAGAGGGATACAGTCGGGCATATATTACTCAGCCAAAAAACATCTGCAAATTGAGTGAATGAGATAGTGTGACACATTAAAGGAAAAAGGATAAGAATAAAATAAATAAATATACATGCTGTGTCATGAACGATTGGTTGATGGTGAGACTGTGCAACTGCAAGAGTCAAGACTCAAGACTACCACACGGACCCCGGGCCGACTAATTAAGGGGCAAAAGTGACCGACTTGTGGACACCTCATATTATAAGTTGGACATGTCAGCAAATTGATTAGTAAACACAATTATTCTATTCTTTGATTCATAGGAGAAGCTAGAGGGGAGAGAGATAGGGGATGATCGGTTCCAGGTATCATATTTTTTTTACAATACTCGGATCCTACCCTGCAGGGGACCAGTTCCAACATTTTGGAACCAAACCCTACCCTGTTGAATCTTGGAACGGGAACCTATATTATATCACAGGTTCCGGTTACCCTATTGGAACTTGTAAAATTTTTTATTCCGGTTTGAACAGTTAGATCTTGGCAAATCGATTTTAGCTGATCACATTTGTAATGATAATTCTTCTGCGAGCTTTGAACCATAGCAAGAGCCTTTTCAAGAACTTCTTTTAGCCTCACCTGCAAAAAAAAAAAAAACAGTCATCCCTTGTTCAAGACCATCATTCTTTTAAGTATTTGCAACTGGCAATGGAAGACTTACAATGGTAGGATCGGGGGCAGAGGCAAGGCACAAGTAACGTTTCTCAATTTCCCGACAGGTCTCCTTAACAGTAAGGGCATCCCACTCAATGTCTTCAACAGCCTTAGAGCCCCCATTATCCAAGTTCTTCCTGATCACCATGGCACTTGTAAATTTTCCACTTTGGCCTACACAAACTTGAGCCCATTTGCAACCCAAAAGCTTAAGCTAATAGGTTGCTGGATTCAAGTCTTATATAACCTTGTGGTTTCTTCCTCAATTTTTTCATGTGGGATAACGTATCTCAACACTGGCCCTTCAAGCATACAAATTTGAATTTGCTGCTCCAGCACCTTTTGGTTTATAACGATGATTGAGTTTTGCCCGATTACCCTGTCCCTTCTCAAAGCGCTTGGACCGACTTTTCCGTCTCTTTCTTTCCTATGGGGTATTTTCCATTGAGATAGCACCAAAATAGCACAATTGTTCCTTGACACCAAAATCGAATCCGCCGACGAAAATTTTGACCTAGACAGAACCATTCACTACCACGAGCAACAACAAGAGAGATCTAACAGATCCTAAGATCTAGCGACCAGATCGACGCCTATTTTGAAGCAGATCTACAGTCTGCAAGTCCACCAGGAAGTGAACAATCACCATTCTCACTACTTCACGGGAGAATTTGAGCAGGAAACGGAAGATCTGGTCAAATAGAGAAAAAAGAAAGTGCACGTTGTACCTGCAGTGTTAGTAGAGGCGGAGGTCTCAAAGTCGGATTTGCAGGGGTCACTGTAGACCCTTCCATGCACCAAGAGATGGGTCCTTCGTCAGGCGGACGGCGACGGTAGTCGCTGGGAGCACAAGAGAGCGAAGAGCAGCGCCAGTTTTGCCATTGCGGTTGGACTAATCTTGAGAAGAACTGGAGAAGTGAGAGTACAGTGTGAGAGAGATTGGGGCAACGAGTGAACACCGAAGGAAGCTCAGGGAAGAGGAAGACGGAGGAGCGATCATGTGCGAGAGGAGCACGGTGGCGTATGATGGACTTCTGTTTGGACCGTTGGATTTGATCCGGTATGTGCTGATGTGGCGTCGAATATAATATAAAATAGAATGGATCGGTTCCGATTCCGATTCTGGGTACCCTATAAGCTGGAACCGGAACCGAAATCGGATTTCACCGGTTCTCAATTTTTCTACCCGGACCCTATCATGTTTCTAATTGAAACTACCAAGAATTTACCCGTTAGGATAGGGTCCAATCGGTTCTGAGTCTACTCTGTATCCGTGCACACCCCTAAGAGAGGTGAATTGAGCATGAACGTGAGAAGAAGAAGATGATGACGATGATCTCATGGCTTGTGAGTACAAGTTTGAATGACTCGGAACGAAAGTGGTAAGAGATGACCTTCATGCAATGCACGAAGTAAGTACGTGGCAAACTCCGTCCCCGTAGGCCCCAAAAAAAGGGAAAACGGAAAAAGAAGAAGATCGAGGCTTATTTGTACGTACATTAATGCATCCTTCATGCATGGACTCTCCCCTGGCCCAATCCTCGATCGGCAACTCTCGTCCTTGGCTACTAATCCTAAACGAGACGAAGCTAGCGAGGTCTCTTGATTGATCTGACCACATATACGCTTGCTCTTTTTTTTTTTGGGTAGAAAAAGATGCATATCATAGATTAATCAACATCTGTAACAAGTCTCGGAAACGATATTCCCTAATAGTAGATGGAATAGAAGATAAAAATGACAAGGTTGTCATGGCGATCCCCTCCAAGACGAGCAAGGGCTTCTCTCTATAGATGTGTTTTGGGATGATCTTCTCAAATCGTCGACATAGAGTCCTGCAATCATCGATTACATATTTGAGAGACAAATTGAGACAAGCATTCCCCCAAACCCAATCGACAATTAACTTAGCATCCATTTCAACGATCAGCTTTGCGATGTTACTATCGGCAAAGTCAAGCCTCGTCGCAGAGCTTGCAATTCAGCCACAACACTTGATGTGATTCCCAGGTCCATGTGAAAGCCTGTGATCCATCGACCATGATGATCTCTGATGAGTCCCCCTGCACCAGCTTTCCCAGGATTCCCTTTGGAAGAGCCATCAGCGCGGAGTTTATATAGAAATTATCGGGAGGAGGCTGCCACTGCCAGCATATGTACATGTGAAGCTCAACACATGATGGCTGAGGTTTGGGCTCTCTCTCGGCTAAGTGAAGAATTGAAGATGGCTAACTAAGTGCGCATGGAGAGGACCATGTTTCGAGAATACCATGGAATTCATGTTCTTCCAAAGGCACCATATGGCGAAAGAGAATGGTATTCCCCATTTGGATTCCCATATCAGATGGTAAAGTAGATGATAGATTTTCATGTATCCAATCACTGATCGGTGCACGGGAAGATCAATGTGTTAGGGAGCGGGGTTAGTTGTCCCACTTAATTTTGAAAAATTTCTTAATTGTGTTCTATTAGTTACATATATTTTCAATTTAGTCCTATTGTAGTCCCAAAAACAATCAAAAAAATTGTGGTGCAAAATGTGAAATGAACCCAGTTCCATCTCTTCCTCTCTTAGACATGTCAAAAGAGCTTAATTTTGGGTCAATAATAATATCCCACAAATCTCTCTTTTCATTGAAAACTGCACTTCTTTTGTCCATATCAAATTTTTTTCCATACTAGAATGGCCCACAATTCTCTCTCAATTCAACTCCTGCATTTTGCGGATAAGTATCTCTCCTAACATATATTAATTTTCAATTGTTATTTATTACTGTTGTGTTGTCCATCTAAAACGAAAATACGATTATTATCTCAAAGAGGGCAATATATTCGAATTTTTAAATATATGTTTCACATTTGCATGTCTTGCTTAACCTTTTTATATTCGAATTAACTTATGCATGAGGTCCTGCACATATTCCTAAAAATATTATTTAAAATCTTCATTTTTAAACAATATTTAAAAAAACTTTTTTTATTACAACGGAGCGTCGGGACTTTGTCAAAGAATCCCTTGAACCATGTGCATAACTTATAAACTTACAAGGTAGGTCAATGTCATGCATGTGGTCACTTTCTTTCTTGCAAGATCTCAGGACCATTGGGTTTCGTTCAAGGAAATCACCCCTTAAATAATCAAGTAGAGCCTCTTGGATTAATTAGTAAGTTGTTATAATTTATAAGCTTAATTACCTAAAAAAGTACTACCTTTGTACTTTTTTCAAAACATAGCACGACTTTTGAAAAATAATACAGAACGGCACGACATTTGCTTTTTTTCTTAAATATAGCACGATCTTTAGAGAGTAATATATAAAGGCACGGCTTTTACACTTTTTTTTAAGTATAGTACAACCTTTAGGTTTAGTTGCGTATTTTAGCATAATGTAAATTATTCAGTCAAATTGTAACGATAACAACTAACGGCGCCTCGTGACAAAATATGATTGAACGATTGAACTCCACATGATTGAATGATAACAACTAACATGGAACTAACAGTGCTAGATGCTACTCATTCAATCATGTTGTGCCACATTGCATCGTTAACTCCCTCTAACTGTTATTTTTATATTTGATAGAATAATTGATGTGGTACTAAAATCGTAGCTCAACTTGAAAGTTGTGCATTTTTTGTTATTTTTTAAATATCATCGTGATATATTTAGAAAAATATGCAAACCTTGAGCATTTATATGCTACTCTATAAAGATAATGCTATATTTAAGAAAAAAATATAAAATCGTGCATTTCTGTGCTATTTTCTAAAGGTCATGCTATATTAGAAAAAATGTAAATGTCATATTTTTTTATATAATTAACCCTAATTTATATAAACCTTAATCAATTATATCTTCAAGTAGGAATTATTCTTATATATATCTAGTGGCATAACAACATCAACAACAATAATAATAATAATTGCAATTCTTGCATTTATTAATAAGACTCATTGTAAGATTTAGTCAATTTTACTTTCGATGATGATGATTGATATTCACGGGTAAACAAAACTTTTTTTAAGATTTACAGCTAACATCCAATTATTGTTCACGAGCGGCTTCATAGTTATTGCATTTGTTTATTAAAGGCCATGTCAATGATGTTCTACCTATATAACAGATTAAAAACATGTCCGGTTACGAAAAGAACATCTACTCTTTTATTCAACGCCGGACAAAATCAATATCATAATTAACGCGAGAATTTCGGAACAACAACGTTGGATCAGATCTGCCTGCAACATTTTTTCCATTAATTAATAAATACGTATTGCTAATTCTTATAGAGAAAAAAGAAAAATGAGAGGGACACCCCCAACCCGACCCATCAGCAGCAGCAGCACATGATTCCGTCCATGGTTTGGGATGGCATCAAGCAGGGTTTGGGACGACTATATTCGTCCTATATTAATACCCGTTAAGAAAAGTTAATCATAAACTCTTTCCAAACTCGTTAAGATTAAAAAAAAAAAGGTTTTCAAACCCATCCCACTAATTTCAAGAAAAGCCAATGGGAACCTATTTTTTACTCGTTAATAAGTTTGCGAGAAAAATTTGTATGAACTTATCATAACATCTATTTTATAGAAAATGATTTGATATAACAAAAAATATTTAAATACAAAATATAAATTCCACACAAATAATTATATGAAAGAAGATAAATTACAACACTTATATATCTATAATATGTTCGAGAAAAGTGAACAGCAACGCTAGTAAATTCATAATATGTTCAAAAATAATAAATCACGGCACTTTCAAGTTCATAATCTTAAACAAGTATTACAAATATTAAAAATTGACAATATAATAAATGAAAACAAAAATAAATAAATGTTATTTTGTAAAAATGAGTAATATGAAGGGTAACATGGATTTGGGACAGAATTTGAGGGGAAATCCTACAGGATTTTAACCTCAAATCCCTAAAATATTTTGATAATTCAACGGGTAAAATCCGTTAACGACCTATCAGGATTTGCGGGTAAAATACCCTTTTACATGAACCCGTTGCCTTCATTGGTTTCCGGCGAAGTAGAGTCGGAGACGCCTGCCGCTCTCTCTCACGTGAGACACCCCATTTGCCTTCTCTAGCACCTTTCCTTCCGTTCTCATCATTTCTTTCCTGGGCTCGGCCGAGATCTCCCACCAACCTCACCCGTTTGACCTCCATTGCCAGATCTTGTGCTCTGATCCACCTCCACCTCCACCATGTCGTTCATCGAGACCTTCTTGTGTAGCGCCTTCGCTGCTTGCTTCGCCGAGGTATTTTGAATCGGCCCATTTCCTTCTCTTCTGCTGCTGCTGCTGCTGTTCAGCTCTTCTTTGTCAAATTGGTTTGCGTTGTCGTGTGCCCATTATCCCTTTTAGTGGAATGGTATGGACGTCCTCCGAGGAAAGTATGGAACTTTAGGAAAATTAAGAGAGCCAAGTGATCTTAGGCAACGTTGTCTTTTTCTCGTTGTTTTTGCGATTTCCCGACCAGTTTGTACTGGTTATCTTCCTCTCTTAACCGAAAGCTCAAGCATGTATCTTTGGGCACAGTTCTGTACTATCCCTTTGGATGCTGCCAAAGTGAGGCTGCAGCTTCAGAAGAAAGCCCCAGCTTCTGAGGGAAGTCCTAAGTACAGGGGTTTGCTGGGTACTGTTGCGACTATTGCTCGGGAGGAAGGACTATCAGCTCTGTGGAGTGGCATTATCCCAGGATTACATCGCCAGTGCATTTATGGAGGGTTAAGGATTGGGCTCTATGGTCCGGTGAGTCCCGATTAGTTCCTTGCAGCTGAACCGACTGTCAATTAGTGCCAAGGAATTGATTTTTCCCTTTATCCGGGAAATTCTTGTTAAATAGGTCAAATCTTTTTTGGGTGGCAGTGACTTGGCCGAGGACACCTCTCTGTTCCAAAAAGTACTTGCTGCCCTCCTGACCGGTAAAACTGACTGAACCTGCTCCTTGTATAGCGCTTATAGTAAAGTTTTTCTCGAGGTTATCAGCCACATAAGGGGAGATTATGTTTGACCTTTTCATATGCTGATAACCTCTCTAATATCTTAAGTCTAATGGAGACTCTGATTGTAGCCGTTCCATTTCGTGAAATAGGTGCTGTAGCAATTGTTGTGGCCAACCCTACTGATCTCGTCAAAGTCCGGCTTCAGGCCGAAGGAAAGTTACCAGCCGGGGTGCCTGGGCGTTATTCTGGAGCTTTGAATGCTTATGCCACAATAGCGAAGCAGGTCAGCCTTCTTTATTGATACTGTTCTTACATTCAGGGGGCTAAGTCTCCACAAGTTTATAACATATGTTGTTGATTCCCTTCCTATGGTCTAATCATAATCAGGAGGGACTAGGAGCTCTGTGGACTGGACTTGGACCAAACATAGCACGAAATGCTGTTATAAATGCTGCTGAACTTGCAAGTTATGATCAAGTTAAAATGGTAATATTTCCATCTTTGCCAACTGAAGTGGCCAAATTCTTGGTCCACCATAGCAACGAGCAATTATGAGCTGTTACCCCTTCTGTTGTGTTTATTAGAACTAGATGCTGATGTTTTGAACTTATGCAGACGATTTTGAAAATTCCAGGGTTCGTGGACAATGTCTTAACTCAGATTCTGGCTGGTTTAGGGGCTGGTTTCTTCGCCGTATGCATTGGGTCTCCCATAGATGTGGTAAGTGCTCTTGTTTCAAATATTTCCGATTAAAAATACCTTCAGCAGGCGTACGAAGTCGATATTTTTCTCATGAAGAATGATCTTTCTAGGTGAAATCGCGAATGATGGGAGACTCGACTTATAGGAGCACTCTTGAGTGTTTCATGAAGACTTGGAAGCATGAGGTTTGTTGAGCTTCCTTTCAATTTAGGACATCATTGATCTGATTGTTTACCTAGGTCAGGTGTCACTGACTGGTACTTTGTGTCTTATGTAAATTTCTTGGAAAAGAAATAAAAGAAGCCCGAGTTTTTCTATGAACAGTTCCTACGTGCAAATTGCTGAGTTCAGAACAATACAATCAAGTCTTTCTGGTAGTTTCATCTAGTGTCATTGCTTGTGTCATTGGCCAATTGAGCTCATCTTTCCACCTTTCCTAGTTCAGATGATCGTGTGCCAGCCCAATCCATCAGGCAGAATATGAACAAACTTTGAGATAGGGCAGCTAACTGCATAATCATTCAATCAATCAATTTTAGCTTCTTTTGGACATATCTTGTAGGGAATTTTTGCCTTCTACAAGGGCTTTCTTCCCAACTTCGGACGGCTCGGATCATGGAATGTGGTCATGTTTCTCACTTTCGAGCAAGTAAGAATTTATTCTGTTTCATACTTGCTATTGCTAGTAACTGATGTTGTTACCCCTGTTTGATTCTTTCTGATGGGGTCACATATCTCATGGTTTTGAAGGTTGAAAGAAGTTCCTATATATATTAGTAGTAACAACTGGGGCGTTGTGCAAACATCCATACTCTTTACCAAAGGGATAGAACTTACTGAGAGGCTCGAAACAACAGACTTATCATGCTCATCAATGAACATTTACTTGTTGATGATCCATCTACAATGCTGACTGTAAGTTATCATCTTCTTGACAGGCCAAGAAGTTTCTCACAGGAGCAGCATAAGAATAAGAAGAATCTTTGCTCGTTTAAAGCTATAGCAAAGCTTAGGACAGTGCTTGCACTGGATGTTCAAGCTTGGAAACTGTCTGATGGAAGAGAACCACACCAGAGGACACTCTCCTCAGTACTATGCATGAAAGTAGGCATTTATAGAAATTGCTGCAGTGGCTTGTGATTAAAAGGTGGGATCTTCGCATTTTTTTTCCTGGCTTAGGTGTATGAGAATCTCTGCCGGTTGAATTATACCACTAGAGGATGTTCTACAGATTGTTTCTGCTAAGATTATTTCAGTGTTGTTGGATTGCTGCAATTCGAGTAGGAAGATACAGTGATTATTGTCTGTAATTTATTATGGAAATTGAAATTCTTGAAGTTATAAATAAAAAGCAAATTGTTTCTCGACCCCTATGCGGTTTATGAATTTATATGTTTCTCCCACGGTTGACTGAACAAGTAGACCCTAGCCTTGATCACGGTTCCATTCCCGAGCTTGAAACCTGGGCTGACAGGAAAACCCACAGTCTGGCCCAGAGGGACCAGCCCCATAGTGCCCTTCACCACGCTTTCCATGTACTGAGGATGAAACTCTGCCCCCCGATCTGCCTCGAACAGACTCGGTGGCGGGTCGAGAGAGAAAGCAAGCAAGTGAAGCAGCCAAACTGCTTTAGCAAGTCCCAGGAAATCGCGGTAGAACTGGGACCTAGGATGTTTACCGGCCATTAACTGTCTACGCTGCTCCAAATTGCCGAAGAAGGACACCTCCATTTTGGGGTGGATGATGGAGAGGTATTTCCTAGAGCAGAACTTACTGAAGTTGCAGGCAGGCAGGACCTCCAGCAACTCGATTGGATCAATGGCTTTCATGTCCTGGTATTGGGTGAAACAGTCGTGACGGTATTGTTCTGGGTTGAGGAGCGACGAGAGGCTTCTGTCCATGAAGAAAGTCTCATGTTCGAAGCCCTGGAAGATTTTCCGGGAGATGTACGACTTGAGGGCATGCTTTGCATGGTGAACCCCGTTCACTGATAATGCAGCAGCAGCTGAAGCTTCAATGGATCGGACCGCAGCAGAAATGTCCCAGTGGGCGGCACGCATGTGGGAAAGGAGAAGGGACGTGAAGGATTTGGACGCCTCTCTCACTTGACACATCGTCAGGTCAAATAGCTCCGGCATCAGAGATGTCGCAACTGCAACCAAGAATCCGTAACATAAAGTTACAAGGTTTTCTCGATGAGCCCATCACCTGAGAAAAAGGATAAAAGGAAAGGGGAAGGACATATATATGTACCTAAACCTTGACAGCAGCTGACTTTCCTCTTTGATTGGGACCTGGCCTTCTTTCCATCACTGGCCACATTCAGCTTCTTCTTTAGCCTGTCAACCTCCACTCCCCTCGCCTTCACCTCCTTCTTCAGCTGCTCCACCACTGCCTCATACGGCGGCACAACCACCTCCCTCGGCCTCGATCCGCCACCTGCACCTCTCGCCTTCCAGCCACCTTCTAACTTGCCCATTGTCTCGCTCCTCCTCCTCCACTTCTCCCATAGATCCCCGAGCCTCGTCAGCTCCTCCACCACCGCCACATCAGCAGCTCTCATCCTCTCTGGGTCCCACGTGCAATGCGCCTCTTGCAGCCCCATGTAGGCCCTCTTAACTGCCGAAACAGCATCGAACATCTGATTCATTAGTATTTGCAGCTCCGAGAACCTGATCTTATGGCTTCCATCATCCTCTTGATCTTCCATCAGTATTTGCCCCCTGTAGTACTCATCGTACTCCCAATTGCACTCCTCAGCAAGCGACCGTGGCATCTCTTCAGGATCCTGCCAGCTGGCCGTGAGAGGGCGGAGCAAGCACGATGCAGCGACACGCTGAATCACATCACAGAAGTTCGAGACTTTCTTCCTTCCACTTGAATTTTTCTCCCGAGCGGGAGCATTGCACTCATATCGCTGAGCAGCAGACCTGTCTCGCTCGTTAACTGGAACTGGCCGGCCATTGTGCATGACCGGATACTGCGAGTACCCGTGATCCTCGGCATTGATCTCAAGCTTTCCTCTATTAGCTTTCTTCTTAGTCCTGGCTTGACCAAATAAACTAATTACAACCCAAATATATCCATAATTTCAGCATAACAGTCCATGAATGTGCAGCAGGACTAACTTAAGATATATCGATCAACATGTCTTATATTTAGCGGGGTATACAGGTTGTTATTAAGGAGACGTCGTCCAATTGAGTATCTATCATGCATATGGTAAGGACCTTACAGATCCATATCATTATTAGGTATTTTCATGTGACATATATAATATATATATGCAGCAAGCATTTTCCAGTTACCACTTTGATGTCTTTTCCTCATCGTAAAGATATTAGCTAACATAGTTTGATGAAAATAATAGAAATCTCAACTCGGAACATAGAAAGTTAATTGAGAAACTCGATGATCAAAGCAACATATAGATGTAGATACCTGGAACTGCCTGGACGAAAGGAGCAAAGCAGTAACACATTTGGGAACATAATAAGTTATATACTTAAATTTCTTACTCCTCCTGGCTTCCCCGAACAACAAAGTAAAAGATCAACTAATCAGTATATGCTGATGACAAGATCAGAAGCAGAGAAAGAGAGAGCGAGAGATGGGAGAAGTGGAGTAGAGATGATGATGATGTGCAGGAAGGAAGCGTGTGGGGACTTTGCATATAAAAGAGGGCAACAATGCTAAAACAAAGACGCATGGAAGTATTAGAGTTTCGAGTGAGGCAAATTAGGCATGACATGACAATACCCCGATTCTCCCCCGCTTTCCCATTCCCTTACTTTTCTTTCTCTGTTCGGTGATATTAAGATGTGTCATCAGCTTGTTGACTGAAACTAATTTTAACTCGGCGTTCAGCATGATCATGCTTGAGAGGTGATTCCAAAGGGTTTCGCATTCCTACGTGATTACAAATAAAGCTTGGCCACACAAAATATAGTTCATTTGTCAACTGTATCACGTTTAGTTAGAGTGGAGCTTCCAAAACCATCAATTAACCTCTCCAACAATTAGTATGCGCGCAATATATCAGCCAACTAATAATCAGTAGTTGGACTCATCGTTTAGAACAATAATATCTTTCAAATCACATACCAAAATCCTAATCCTATATCCAGACAACTTTCAAAATTAGACATGTCGACAAAAATTCAAAATTAATTAAGGGTCTCGGTGGGTCCGGTTCTTCACCCTAGGTTCGACGACTGTTAATTAATTAAAAGAGTTAGGTGCATGCATTTGATAGAACGCAACATAACATTTGCCCGTGCATTGGATTCAAGACATGTTACATACGTATGTATACAATTAATATCTCTGATGTACAGTAGGTTACATGCATGCTGTGCGTTATGCTTACTACACGACATTGGAGCAGTTCCCCAGCTTCCCATTACGTACACCTTCTTCTTCTTCTTCTTCTTCTTCTTGTACCCTCCTCTCTCTTGTTGTTTTGATGTATATATAGACAGTTCGAGACCGACACATTGGTGGAAAATTCCAGAAGGGCATCCTTTTTTTATTTTTTATTTTTACGGGTTTCATTTCTTATTTAATTAATAATTAAAAACGAAGCGCATTCTCTCGATTTACTGAGGTGAGTCTTTATATATTTCATGCACAGTGTGGAGTGATTAGTTCTGAGAGGGGGCCGTCTGAAACTAACTAATCCTTTCTATTCGGTACGCAAAATTCAAAAGAAAATGCACCGAGTCTAGTTAGGGCAACCCTAAAATGGTGGGAAGATATATCATATATATACTGTCAAAATGAAAACATATATATGGGAACAGAGCTATAAGGTAGGGTAGATAGGGCCCCGCCACGCTTAGTTAATTTGGCAGAGGGTGGCTTGTTTGGAAGCTGGTGGGAGGCATCGTTTCGTCTCGTCCCGTCCCGTCCCGTCGTCGAGAAGAGTCGTCTCGGACACAGTATGTATGCAATTCAAATTGCATTTGCGCATATATATGATTCTGATTATTAGAAGAAGAAGAAGAAGAAGAAGAAGAAGAAAGAAAGAAAGAAAGAAAGAAGGAAAGGATGCTCGTGGCTAAGTACAAAATTGAATGGCTCAGAATCAGAGAGAGAGAGACGACTATCCTGCATGAAGTCTGTACAAGGCATACTCTGTCCCCTCTCCCTAACGCACGGCTTGACACCAACCGGATTTTACCTTTTGTCCCTCCTGTATATATGTACAGGGTGATGACCGGAGGTATGCACAGTAATCATTTTTAAATTAATAAAATAATTAATGTTTTGTAGCCGGTGAAAATTAAATTAAAGTAATTAATGAAGTTAGTAATCTTTTTCATTGGATGATGTCAGAGTTAACACATGCTTGATAAGCAGCAAAAAAAAAACACATATTGTAATTTATTAAAAATATTTTGAAATTTATACATTACTTAACTTTCAACTAAGTAAATGTGACAAAATCAATTAAAATATATTATTTTCAGTAAAATATATAGAAAAATGTAAGTATGGGTAGTATAGAGTATGTAGTGCGCGAAAAAATCACTCGATTGATCCAGTATACTACCAATTAATTTTACAACGAAATTCATGAAAATTAATTTGTTGAAAATTTATAGAAAAATAAACATGCATATTAATTTTATTTACTTCATCGTTAAGTAAACATATATATTAATATATTAATTTATAATATTATTATTTACTTCAGCGTCAAGCAACGTATTTATTATTGTATTACTTATTTTATTATTTACTTCAGCGTTAACAATTTATTTACTTAATAGGACGAAGTAGTAATGTGAATGCACTTATTGTTTTCGTTCGTTTATTCATTGAAACTCGAATAGAATCACAGTTGCGGAAATGTGGAATTCGAATCATACTCTCCCTAGCGTACTTCGAAAACAACCAAGCTTTATATATATATATATATATATATATATATATATTATGTACCCTCGTAGTAATAATAATACATTTATATGTTCGTTATGTCACATACAGGGCAAAAAAAAAAAAGTAAAGAAAAAGAAAGAAGAAGAAAACTAACGAGGCTTATTTTGTGCGTGCCTTGATACATCCTTCGTGCATGGACTCTCCCGCCGGACAATATCCTCGCTCGAAAACTCTCTCGTCCTAATTGATTGGCTACTCAATGAGACAAATTGCTAGCTAGGTCGAATCTCTTGATTCATCCGATCACACGTACGCTTGCTTTTTCTCGCGAAAGATGGATAAGTTTATATATATAATATGTTTGTTCACCATCATCATTCTACCCAACACGTGAAATGAAACTCAATCTTAGTTGGACGCATTCATAATATAGTTCGTAGCTATGTGCATTTTTTACCCTTATGCATAGGCTGAAAAATGGTTCTTCTGATTTTACGTTGAGCTCTGAAGTCCAAGGCTGATCTCTTAGCTGGACCGCTCCGATCATTCTTTCTAATAGATCTGATATGAGAGAATCAATTATAACCTTACTCGACATTTAATTAGAAATGGCTTTTCCTTTACTGTAATTCTACGAGCGTTGCATTTTCATTATCTATATGATGAAAAAAAAAAAAAGGGATGACTAAGAAATTCGTATTTTTAAAGGGTATCCGTCCGTATACAGATATAGTCTCAAAACGGGCAAAACAACTTGGAATGAACATTGATCATGTGCTGAAAACTCAGAAGGCCAAATTATATTGGGCCGATGGATATTTGTGTACGAGAAAGAAAAGCTTAAAAATAGAATGCCTCTCAAACTGGGCCCAAGTCATATTGTGGGCCTTAAGCCCATCCAGCATTGCAATGGGCAAAACCGCATAATAAAGATGCGTTTGCCGGGAGTCGAACCCGGGTCTATTGCTTGGAAGGCAATTATCCTAACCGTTGGACTACAAACGCACTTTTTGTTCAGTCATCCAATCACAAAATACTAGTATAAGAAAGGAAAAAATCTTCTTAAATTTAGTTATCCATCCATCTCTGTAACTTAAAAAGGAGAGTTGAGTTGTGTTGCGAGGAAATTTTTTTTTCTTGCAAAAGAAACGAAAAAGATTTCTTCTTTATTTGACATGCATCATTGGTTTATTTTTTTTTAATTTCCCTGCATCATTTTTTGTCCTCATTTTTTTTGTGAACATTTTTTCACAAATTTCATTTTTTTCCCATCATTCCCTATAACTCTATCAACATATTAAAATAATTTATATTATATTGCGATGAAGAAATTATTATAATTTTATGTAAGCATGATGTATTGAAATAGCTCGACTTTCGTATAAAATAGTTGACTTATATATAAAACAAATAGATCGGTTTAAATAAATATATCGATACTAATATTTACTTGTATTTCCGTATGTTTTTTCGAAAAAAGAATTTATATTTATTTATAAAGCATTTAAAACAGGTCCATCTCCCGGTAGGGTGAGTGGACTCGTTTTTTTTTTTTTTACGATTAAAATTTTATTTTTATTTACTTTTTCATTTTTCCCGATTTGTATTTTAATATTCAGAAGCTCAATTAGTTCCGACTAATCCACTCAAGTCGGATTGGTTCACTAAGCGGTAGAATTTCTCTCAATCGTGAATTTTCTCCACGTACAATTATAGAATTCGCGTCAATTTTTGTTTTTGTTTTTTGTCTTGTCTCTATTATTTCTCGGTTTTTATGCTCATATCTAGAAGTCGATTGACTCCCAACTAATTCAACTCCAGTCTCTTTAGCCCATTAAGTGATAAAATTCTCCTTATCGTGAATTTTATATACATACAATACTCGAATTGACCACAATTTTTTTCCTTTATCTTTTAAAATAATATTACTTGTTTATTCGCTTCTCTATTATTTTTCGGTTTGTATCATAATATCCAAAAGTTCAATGAGTTCCGATCAATTCAGCTTGAGTCGCGTCGGTCCACTAAGCAATAAAACTCTTCTATTCATAGACTTTTTTTTCCTAGACACAAGACTCAAATTTGCTTTACTTACGAGAAATAAGTGTTAAATTCACCCGAACCAACCCACCTTGTGCCCTTACCATTTTAAATCATTTCCAAGAGAAAGTACGTGAAAAAAAAAGACCTTCAAATAATATATATTTTAAAATTTCAAGTGTCGATATGAGATTATTATAAAAATTTGGGGACGATGATTTGACTGTTCCAAAAATTTCCGCAGCATTGGGTGGAACCATACCACTAAGTCAAAATTTAACCTAGTAAACAAAGATCTCCAACCCCTACACTATTATTCTACTTTTGAGACAGCTACTTAAAATTGAGCAATTACTTAATGCATTATAAGAACACAAAGATCATAATCAGACCATTGTTCGCATTTAATGAGGCATACCCTGTTACTACCAAAGAAGTATATACGTTTCTATTCACAAATTTTTTCTGGTTTTTTTTTTTTTTTTGGGGGGAGGGGGATAAGTGATGCTCTTTATTTAACAAACTGGGCAACTTAAAGATTTAATATCGGAAATATTTTAGGATCTCGATGTTATATCCCAAACAACCTAATTAATCTCGGATAGACAATTTAATGTAATGCAAATTTCAAAACCTTTCTTCTCTCTTATCCATACGTACATATCGTATACATACAGATAGATAAATAGATAGACAGATAGATAGATATCCATCCATAATACATAATTAGGACTAATTAGGACTAATTTACAGATATAAACCTTTTCTTGTTGCCAATTGTTAAAGGGTGAATTTCTTTCAAATAAAATGTACGAGAAAATTCAATTTTGAGTAATTTAATTGGGCCACGGTGGAGAAGCTATCAAACCAGTGCCATTCTAGCTCGACTTACATATAACATAGATACATAATATATATATATATATATATATATTCCGGTTACAACATAGGTAGATAGATTTAGATACTGATATTGATTAATATTCAGTTGTATATTTGTAAAGTTTTTTTTGGGAAAGGAATTAAAATTTAATCTTGTACAGTAGCCGAAAATTTTAATCTAGTACAAAACTAATAGCTTTCCTCCATTGTACGAAATCATGATCCACTATTTGATTTTCTTTTGGGGTGAATGATCCACTATTTGATTAATATTCACTTTTTTTTTTGGAAAGGAATCAAAATTTAAACTAGCACAAAACAAACTGATTTCCTTCATTGTACAAAATCCACCGGGAAATTTTTTTATAAAAAAAACATTGGACTGAGGTGGAAAAGTGTATATGCCGTCCTTTTTAACGAATTGCGCAACTCAAAGATTTTAATATCGGAAAGATTTTAGGATCTGAAGTCACGATTTTATATACCAAATAGCCTAATTAATCTCGGATAGGAATATATCTGTTAAATACAAATTTCAAAACCCAATCGTGCCATTGCAGGTGTGGTGGGCACCGACTACTGCGGCATCCCCCCCTACAAACCGAAGCACATACTATACTAATTGCGGCCACACTTGCACTCAACTTTAGTTGGTCGCAGATTTGGATCAAAAGCGATGCTTTAGATCGTTTTAATGCTATTTTGAACCCCCGAAATGTTTCTTGAGTTATTCATAAACTTGTAATAGATATTAGACAAATGTTTTCTTGATTCTTGGATTGGCGTTGTATATAGATTCCTCGGCCATCTAACCCTCATGCTCACAACCTATGTCAATTAGGCGTTAGGCTAAATATTGTCTCCCTTTGTATGTTTGAGAGTTACTCTTGTAACAATGCCCGAATTTATAAATAATATGATTAGATGTTTACTCAAAAAAAAATTCAAAACCCACTTTCTTTGTGAAGAATATATAAATTATAATCATAATTTTATGTAAGCATGATCTATATATTAAAATAGCTCGACTTATATATATATATATATATTTATAATACATAGCTATGCTTAGATACAAATATTCACTTGTATTTTTTTTTTTGGGAAAGGATTTAAAGTTTAAGCCAGCAAACGAGGATCTCCAGCCCCTACACTATTATTCTACTTTTGAGACAACTACTTAAAATTGAGCAATTACTTAATGCAATATAAGAACACAAAGCTCATAATCAGACCATTGTTCGCATTTAATGAGGCATACCCTGTTACTACCAAAGAAGTATATACGTTTCTATTCACAAATTTTTTCTGTTTTTTTTTTGGGGGTGGGGGATAAGTGATGCTCTTTATTTAACAAACTGGGCAACTTAAAGATTTAATATCGGAAAGATTTTAGGATCTCGATGTTATATCCCAAACAGCCTAATTAATCTCGGATAGAAAATATCTGTAAATGCAAATTTCAAAACCTCTTTTTTTTTTTTTTTTTGTTTCCTCTTATCCATTCGTATATATCGTATACATACAGATAGATATATAGATAGATAGATAGATATCCTTCCCTAATACATAATTAGGACTAATCAGATTCTGATCAGGGTGTGTTTATATATAACCACAGAGGTTAGAGGTCGTGCCAAGGAGAGCAGAGTTCAGATAATTATTAAGCACTTAGAAATACAACCAGCCCCGACTAATAGAGAGAAGAACTATTCCATAGTGATTCCTTTTCTGTTGAAACTACGAAAGAAGATGCCGACAGTGGCAGCACTTGAATCAGGCGGTGGCGGAGGGCAGGACTTTCCGGCAAAGCTGACGGGGCAGGTGCTGATCTGCAGCATCATTGCAGCCTTCGGTGGTCTCATGTTCGGTTATGACATCGGAATTTCCGGTAAGATTATTAATTCTTCTGTCTTTCTGTTTGGGATGGCCAACCTGAAAGCAATCGAGTTAAGAGGAATTAATGATTTTATTTATTTATTTTTATGGAAAACAGAGTGCTCTGATCAAACTATTGACGTACATACTGCTGTGTTATGGAATAATGCATGGAACTTGTCGGTTTATATATGGCAGGGGGAGTGACGTCCATGGACAGTTTCCTGATGAAGTTCTTCCATGAAGTCTACGAGAGGAAGCACGAGGTCAAGGAGAACAACTACTGCAAGTACGATAATGAGTACCTTCAGCTCTTCACGTCTTCCCTCTACCTGGCAGCAATCGTGGCCAGCTTCGCGGCCTCATTGTTCTGCAAGCGGTTCGGCCGCAAACCAACCATTCAGGCTGCCTCCATCTTCTTCCTTTTGGGTGCCATCCTTGATGCTGCGGCACTGAACATTTACATGCTCATCGCCGGCAGGCTGTTCCTTGGTGCCGGAGTTGGTTTCGGGAATCAGGTACTTGTTTTATGCTCTGCTCTCCAACAAAATCTAATAATGACGTGTTAATTTGGAATGTGGGTCCGTCGGTGATGTTACGATCTTTATTGTATTTCATTCTATTGTACCAAACACACTTTTAGGGCTAGAGATAGGATTATAGATCTATAATTAAAGTCGAGCTGATTTGGACCCGATTTAATGGTCATAAAACAGGCAGTTCCCCTTTTCATATCGGAGATAGCCCCAGCAAGATACAGGGGAGGCCTCAACATATGCTTCCAGCTCCTAATCACTGTCGGGATCCTCGTGGCGAATGTCATCAACTATGGGACTTCCCAACTCCAAGAGTACGGTTGGCGCATCTCTCTTGGTGGCGCTGCAGTCCCTGCCATCATTCTCCTCGTTGGCTCATTCATCATTGTAGAGACCCCCACGAGCCTAATCGAACGCGGGAAACTGGAGGCCGGCCTGAAGACTCTCCGGAGGATCCGAGGGGTCCATGACGTGGACAGGGAGTTCGAGGAGATACTACATGCCACGGAGCTGGCAAAAAAGGTCAGATACCACAAAAGCTCCCACTTAACATTTGTATGTGTGTATTCTGTGAAAACTGTGGTTGGTCATACATACATACATATAAATATATATATAATATAGACACTTTCAGAACAGAGGTGGTCTAATACTGTTCATGTCAAAAAGCAGGTCGAGACAAACTCGTTCAGGAACTTGATGAAGCGATCCAGCCGACCTCAGCTCATCTGCGGGACAATCCTTCAGGTGTTCCAGCAGTTCACTGGCATCAATGTGATCATGTTCTACGCACCCGTTCTGTTCCAGACCATGGGCTTTGGGAGCAGCGCATCGCTGCTATCGGCAGTAGTAACGGGCCTAGTCAATGTCATCTCAACCTTGGTTGCAATTTTTACGGTTGATCGGTTTGGGCGAAGAGTGCTACTACTGGAATCTGTATTTCAGATGCTCATTGCTCAGGTCCGTGGAAATTTTCAACTCGTTTTCTTTTCTTTTTTTCAAACGTATCTGGAGATGAGACGGGCTAATTAAAGACGATGCCGGTTGTGACCATGAAATATAGTAGGAAGGAAGGACCGTGGATATGACTGTTTATGTACTATTTATTGATTATGCAGAGCGTGATGGGGGGAATCCTGATGAAGTTCTTACAGTCCACGAACGAGATGCCCCAGCTCTATGCGAAGATCGTGGTGCTCCTAGTGTGTGTCTTTGTGGCAGGCTTTGCGTGGTCGTGGGGTCCGCTGGGGTGGCTGATCCCGAGCGAGATCTTCCCACTTGAGACCCGGAATGCCGGGTTCTTCTTCGCAGTGAGCATGAACATGCTCTGCACCTTCCTCATTGCTCAGGCCTTCCTCTCAATGCTGTGCCGAATGAGGTCCGGAATCTTCTTCTTTTTCTCTGCCTGGATCGTCCTGATGGGCCTGTTCGCCGGCTTCTTTCTGCCGGAAACCAAGGGGATTCCGATCGATGAGATGAATGAGCGGGCCTGGAAGAAGCACTGGTTCTGGAAGAGGTACTTCGATGAGGAGGAGAGTCCAGCTCCAGCCCACTTGGAATGGAAGGACACCATGACCAGAAACTAGAGGGCGCTACCAAGTCATCTATATAAATCTAAATAGACAGCAATACGCGTTATAGGATTTATTTTTTGGGTCAAATCCACCGTTACAGTCTCGTCGTGCGTGCATATTTTTTCATGTTTCTAGGATTTATTTCACGCAAAATAGGTAGGTCTTTTTTTCAATATTCATATAGATTCGGCTATATATGAATGAGTACACACATTTGATGGCACAAGAAAGGAATTACTGCGTTGCTTATATATATATATATATATATATAAATAGAAAAGCAAACAGTTTGTCTTTTTTATTTCGACACGCTTAATTTGATTGCACTCATTTTTAATTCAAAAATCATTAATTGGTATCTGCACGTCGAACTAATCGATCTGTCTTTTTTGATATCCATGCTGCTACTGCCGAGCTGCTTATTGTAACGGTTGAACGACTTCATTCGCTCATCCATTTTAATCCATAGTAATTAAGTTGCAAGTTGCATGGTAGTGAAACTCTTATACAATCTCATTGCCGCCAAAAATCAAAGCATAGTCGAAAAATTTACTTATTTGATCTAATAGATTACGGAAGAAAAGATTGGTTCGTGTAGATGAATCCAATCAGATTGAACTCCGTAACTTTCAGGAAAGAAAGATTGGTCCATACTTAATCTATATATGTAACACATAATAATAGTAGATGTTATAGTTAATCTTCACATATAATTACAATCGTTACCCACAAAGGAAGATTATATAAGTTAGAAAAATTAATATTATATAAAATAATAACAATTCTTATCCAAAAGAAGTATTACGTAAATTAGAAACATAATATAAAAGGAATCATATAAAATATTATAGTTAATCTATATATCTACAAAAACGTATACAGAGACATAATTTCCCATCTATCTATTATGTATGATAAAACTAATTGTATGTGCAATGCATGCTACTAATAAGCATAAAAAATATACTATTGATATAATTAAAATAAATAAATTTTAAATTTATGTGTGATAGTATAGTTTCAATTGGAATGCAAATAATTGAATTACCAACTTGCACTCCCCCATGATTTTTTCCACTCTCCCTAGAAATTTGTTGGCGATTCGATCTCGCTATGAGGCATAAAAAAAAATACAAAGTATATTGCTTTAAATAAGGAAATCGAGTGTTAATCACACGAGTAATTATCACATTTTTTTTTAATTGGAAAAATCTCATTCATAGGTTCTTTCTTACAGCATCATTGTGAATTACGGACCTTTACGATTCCTTCTTTTTTTCCTCCTGAAATTGCCATCCCACTCCCCTATACATTCAAACCAACAGAACATTTTTTAAGCTTTTCTTAATTGATTTTCATCAATTGATATTTCTAACAGATGATAATATTTTACTTTTATAAAAATAAATTATCGTATTTCTATAGCAATAACGTTACGTAACATTGCGGAGCACGGTACAGATCTTGTGTAGAAAAATGAAAGGAGTCATGATGAATTGAAGAAGAATCAATCATTGGGTCAAGTCCAACGGCAAAGTTAGACATAGAGGAGATGGGCTTTAGACTGTGGAGGGAGGCCCATTAGTTCAAGGGAAGAAAATAATATAAATGGATATTATATTAATAACTTATAAAAGAAGAAGAAGAAGCTGTAAATGATCAATGTCTGCGTATCTCGAAATCTCCCATCGGGATGTTCAATTTCAATTCTAAGCACCGATCATGCCATGGAAAGACAGGCATTATAAAGTTGGGACTAAGGAAAGCAGATGGAAAATAAAATAAAATAGGAACGTGAGAGAAGTGATAAAGGAGTTAGCAGGTACGTAGATATTTTAATAAAAATTTACCATTGTTACCTCAATATAATGGTTCTAATTAATCCAAATATATGACAAATAGAGAAAAGAAACCAAAAACAGACCATGATTGTTAAACTCCTGTGATATACAAGCTAGCAGCAAACACGATATCTCGCTTTATTGCATTCGAAGCAGCTTCCATCTTCTTGTGTAGTGCAGAATTTCCCATAATAGAGGCAGCATTCTTAAATTCACGACATGTCTCGTCGAGCCTGACGATAGTTCGTACTATAAGGCCTTCGGGGACGTCTGTGAGCTTGCATATGTCGGCAAATGGAGTGCCCTGCCACAAAGCAAGAAGATTCACCGTGATGAGTAGACACTAAAGGAGCCGGCACTAAGTAAAATCAAATGTTTTTTCCGTCTTTTGAGAAAGAAAAGGAAAAGGAGAAACCTTTGCCCATTCGTAAACAACTTCGACCAGACCAAACTTGAGGTTCTCCTGAGCATACTCCTCAGGGCTTATTGGTAGCCCGAGCTCAACTTGAAGCTGGCCGAGTCTTATTGCTGTTTCGTGTAACCTGGGGAGGAAATACAAAAGATTGGCAAAAGAGATCAATCGCGATGGAGATGGAAATCTTTCAATCAGGCCATGACATTTTTTTCTCATCTATCTCTCAGGAAGATAACCGAGAAATTCTGAGGTAAAATCTATTTGGGGAAATATTCCAAAGAATCTAAGGCACACGAGCTCATTGTTAGAACAGGCAAAGACTGAACAAATAGAAATTGCCAGATCTCTCTTGAAAGGTCATAAGCAAGATAGTCTCGAAGAACCCAAATGCAGTGGTCAATCAAATCCCGAGAATATGTTTCATTGTGTCTTTCACCGTCTCTGGTGGTATATCCAATAGTACTAACAACCGACTTTCAGAAAGGTCAAATGTGAAAATGAAAGTTGGGGAGGATGGGTTAAACCTTTGTCTAGCCTCCAATAGCTTTGGCGTAAGGGTTGGTTCAGAAGTATTCCTTTGTTGAAACACGAAAGCGGACATTAAAGCTACTGCTTCTTCTGGTTCCAAGCAGTCGAGTTGATTATCAAACAAACACTCTGTGCATATCAACTCTTCCCCTGAGTTCATCTCACAAGCAACACGACCTTTTAGCTGAACGACAAGATCAGCATCTATGCACCCAATCTTCTTCAGGACTTCCACCTGTACATTACACACTTCATTTCTTCAGAAAATACTAACACAAGGCCGAAATTACTTCATCTCGCCACAGCTAACCAACGAAAGGCCCTGCAAAATATCAAAGCACGGATGAACCTGCAACATACCCGGCCCTGAAACTCTGGCATCTGCTGCAGGGCTTCATCTGACATTTGAAATTTGAGTTCAGCAACCTTTTCCTTGTGCTTCCTTATCTCCTCTGCTAACTTCATGTGCTCCGCTAATTTTATACATCCATGACACTTATTCTCTGTCATCTTCCGCAACAGCGTGTCCCGTTGGCGATATTTATTCACCAATTCAACATCTTTCAACTTCAAATCTGAAATATGACCACCACATTATGATCCGAAAGAACTCCTCAAATGGAAGTACTAAAGTGGGTGTAGGGAAAATTAATTATAAAATATGACTAATATATCACGTCCTGAACTTAGTTCGGATTGCACTCTAAATTTCAGTTGACACTTTCCTTCTACCATCGTATAAGATAACAGAAAAATCCTCTTTAGCTTTGCAAAGATGGCTTATAAGATATGTTTGCAAAAGTGGGGTTAACCTTATAGTGTACTACCAAGTCACTGAAGATCAGTGTGACGTAAGCGTTAGGATATAGGGAAGGTGCAAAATATTGCATTCTCCAAAAGTGTATAACAGGGATGCAATAGGATCATATTTGGAGCTAGAGAGCAATTGGTCTATAGCTTCGAGAACTTGGAAGTATGTGTTTTGAAGAATCAGGCAATACCTTTCACTGGATCCAGAGCTGGTGGATATTTACTTCTGCCAGACTTCAAATCCAAAAGCTGTTGAACAGTCTTGGAGTAAGCAGCAGCGCTATCGTCTTCAAGAAGTCCAACTTGATTAACCTGAATCCTTTTAGAGCACATGAACAGAAATTCCCTGGTCTCAACTCTTCTAACCTCATAACTCATCCCAGAAGCAGCACCGTGATGGGGCAATTGTATTCTAATGGCACCAGATCGTTTTCGAGAAGTAAAAGCAGAATCATATTCTTCCTCTATACGACGTTTTGACTTTGGTAGCAGGAAAGAACCTTGTTGGAATTCAGAAACCTTTACATCCTGTAGGTTGCCGCTGCCAGGAGAACTTTGTACTGTTGGTGCTAAGTCAGGTCTTAGCGTTAAGACAATATATTGCCTTTTTCCAGCCTCTGCTTCAATGACAACTCCAAGAAAATGGTCCTGGCCCTGCCAATCATAAACAGACGATAGCACCATTAATGACATTTACAAGTAAAAGAAAGTGAACTTTAAGGACACTCGCAAGAGTATGTGATAGAAGCATGTGCATTGAGCCTCGCCGATGCCTAAATGAAACCAATCGGGTGGGCATTACAATGTTTCTCCGTTGAATAAGATAGCAAAGGAACTCACAGACTGGCATTTCACAACTACAACTCTTCCAGGAGTAAGGAAGTGCGCGGCAACAGGGGACTGCATGACCGAGTCTGCTATGTCATTGTTGAGACGCTCAGCTTCCTCATGCATCTCATAGTATTCTTTGATTGCTGGTTCACCTTTTATACATCTACAATGTAGAGAACATGCATGAAGGATTGAAGGTTAAGAAAGCACCTTCTCAATAATGAACTAATTACTAGTCAGTTTCCCCGGGGAAACAATTATGCAAAGACAAACCAACGGTAAGAGGGAGAGCTTGGGTTAAACTAAAGAAAGAAAAAGAAAAAGTAGTCTGCTACATCCTGTTGGCAACGTACTCTATTGATTTTGTAGGCTGATCAAGCATCGTCTTTAGGAGTGTGTGAGTTTCAGACAAACCCTTCTGAGCATGAAATTCAGCAAAACTTCTTTTCAACATATCCTCTACCTGCAGCATTCATTACCCAAAGTAAACACAAGAAAATGCAATGACCTTCTTCAAATGCTTTTCAAAACATAAGGGCACCAAGTCTATGACTCTTATAATCTGCAAAAAGATTACTCTGTGGATGTGCTATGAAAGTCATCATCAATCTATGTAAACCATCTCTTACCTTAGCCAGAAAAAGAAAAAGAAGAAATAATCAGTCCTCTGCTCTCACAGGAGTAGAATGATACATCTGGATATTTTAGTTTATACTTTTCCCATAAATCTATAGCTTCATAGCCTTCAACTATAATGCAGCAACATGTATCTATACAAAAACTATCCAACATAGCGAATGCAAAATCAACATTTTCAAAACAAGGCAGAATACGATATTAAATAGAGTAGCCCCAAAGGACAAAACCATAAGGATAATCTTCTAGGTACCTTCAGTTCTTCAACACGAAGGAGATGAAGGATCATAATATAGGTCAGCCGAAATTGAGATTCTAGCTTAGTCGCACTACCAACAATGACATGCCTCAAATTACTTTCTTCTGGGATTTCATCACGGCACATCACGATAACTGTACCAAATTTGTCGAGGCCCCTTCTCCCAGCACGTCCAGCCATTTGAGTGTATTCTCCAGGGAGTAATTCTCTAAAATCTTTCCCGTCAAACTTCCTCAGCGAGTCAAATACAACCTGAAAAAGATCAGACATGCATCAGAAGTTACAATTGTGCAATGCTTGCAAATATGTATCAACGAAGCAATGATTAAAGCATCAAATCAGAGTATCAAATTCAGCCCATGCAGACCATGGGCCACTTCCAGCTTTATCAGTTTGCAGTTGTAATTTACAAAGCACATCTTTAAGGAAATGAGATCTCCAGTGTAAAGCTGTGGCATCCAGCTGCATTGTTGACATTTGTGAAAGTCCTTACTGCTCCTCACCAGCAAACCGAAAGTAGCAGTTCCCTCCAACAAGCACTAGTCAAAGTATGTATATGCATATGTACCCCCTCAAGTCGAGTAACTTGAGGTCAGTGCATGTGATTGATACTGCTGGGCGAGTAATTGGATTGGCTCTGTATCTTTGTGAAACTTTTGCAACCATGGTATATCGGCCTTTCTTTGGTGGAAATTCAGTAAAATGGATCATTAACATGGTAGCACTGCAAAAATACTATGATTCACTGTATACTATTCTTTTATATTATGGAAAAGGTACTCACTGTTCTTGCTGGGGCATTAACCCCCATAGCAAATGTCTCTGTAGAAAACAACACCTGCAACACCAAGAATAAAGAATCAAACCAAAGCCAAAAATGTAGCTCTAAAATTGATGAGAACTATCAGGTGTTGCCAGAATTAAAACCCATAATTTTACCTTAATAACACCTCGGCAGAAAAGCATTTCAATAACTTCCTTAACAATTGGGAGCAGACCTGCATGGTGTACACCGATCCCCCTCCGAAGAAGGCTTTGGATTCTAACAATCTGCAAGTTACATGTTTTTGAAATTCAAAACCAATAGTGACATCAAATTTGTCTTATTATTGGGGAAAACAATCTCTAACACATTTAAACCTGTGGCAAATTCCGGTCAGATCCCTTCAACCGTGAAAATGCTTTGTCGCAGAAAACACGTATCTCACTTTTCTCAGAAGAGCTTGTGAGATCAGTCCCAGTTAAACTATCGGCTGATCTGTCACATCGATTCTTGGAGAAGCAAAACACCACCACCTAAATATGCAAGCAAAGTGTGAACAACTCTTTTCTTTAATTCTAAATGAAGGTTTATCAGAACTCACTACACGAAAAGAAAGACATTCTGACAGTCAACAAATAGTCTTAGATCAATTCCTCTTATCTGGGTAACAGAGTATAACATGAAAGCACATCAATCAGTAGAAAAACAATGAGCAAATCCAAAAGACTCGTCTAAAAATGCCTCCAAATCATGCATTCTTTAGGTGATGTGCTACAGGCACCATTATAGGATGCATAATATATGAAGGAATACATAGAACATCCCAATCTACATGAAGCAAGAATAGTAGAGCTATTGAAGGTGGACTCTCGTGAAACCTTTTTCTGCAGAGAGTTATATTTGTAAAGTCTTTGTATAGTCAGGGGTGTAATTGGGGCCATTCATGCGATCAGGATAAAATAGATCCTTTTATATGCACATAATCTATTTTGCATTTTGCTTCCTTTTCTTGATCTGTATAGCAGGTAACCCTTAGTGCAATTTCTGAAGGAAATCTTTTTATCATAAATTTGCATGAAGAGTGAAACATACTGGCAATAGGGACTTCTTAGATAACTTGTTAATAAGCTGCAGCCACAAAGATGCTTCTGATCTTCTCAAACCCCAGTTGTTATCGCCATTACCATTGCCCTGATTTCCTGCGCCATTCCCAGAGCTTTTACCCAAATTATGGGCACCAGAATGCTTATTTAGCTTTCCGCGACTGAAATTTTCACACTTCTCTCCTTGACCTCCACCACGAACTGGTGAAGGGCCAGCCTTTGGCCCATTACCAGCCCCACCTGGAGGAGCATTCTTCTTCTTGAATGCATCTCTTGCAGCTCTCAATCCCTGTTGGATGAAAATTTCACTTTCGCATATTCTGTAAAGTTCTCCAGAGTAAAACAAGCAGTGTTCCAGTGGTACTGGTCTTTTAGTAGTCCTGAAATATTTTTAAAAAAACAACACATAAAAGTGATATATTTCTGACAATATGAGTGTAACTGGTAACAACATGAAAATGAAATAATAACATAGTATCGATTTCAAGCATCGAAACCCAATTCACTCCAGAAAATCTAAGGGCACTAAGTGCCACCTCAAATGCATAGAATAAAAGATACAAATTCAGGTATACACTCTACCCTGTGACACGAATTTTTTTCTGCTTTGTCCGGCCAATCCAATCAGCAAATTCCATTGTGTTAGGTACCTGCAGATTCACAACGAAAACATTCCTTATATGGATGATGCCTCAAAAGTGCAAGGATAGGGTAGAAGAAGTTGAACAACGACGCAATTAAATCTGTATAAACAGTACCCTACAAAATATGGCTAAAGAAAACAGAAACCTTCCAACTGATGTGACGTTGATCGCTTCCTAGACATAATGTTACCTTAACAACAGCAAGTTAGTTCCTTCATCTTTCCAAGTTTCAAGCATAATACTCCAGAAACAAGTTAAGAATCCACAATGAAGAAAGAAAGATTGAATGTGCTAAGCCATCCCCGATTGAATCAAACACCATGTAGCTTCTGAGTATACATAGGTTACATCTAGACCAGATAAAGTTCCACCAATCTTGATGCACTTTCACCAATGATCATCACTGTCAGATTCAATTTTCAGTAGGAGTATAACAGGAAGAAGCACTTGCCGTGGCAGAAAGGAGAATGATATTGACATGTCTTGGGAGCATGATGATTACTTCTTCCCAAACAACACCTCTTTCAGCATCATTAACATAGTGTACTTCATCGAATATAACCTGTTGCATCACATGAAATTGATGACCTCATCTTTAGCTTACCAGAAAAATGGAACAGTGAAAACAAGTACACCTCAAAGAGAGCTGGAAGCCACTCCTTAAAATAATTTCAAAATGAAATTGTCCCTTTACCCATTCAATATCACGAATGATATCAGCCCCTCGATAAAGCATTGACCTTAAAATTTCGGTGGTCATAATAAGACATGAAGCCTCTGGCCTCAAGCTAATATCACCAGTAAGAAGGCCAACATCAAATTTCCCACAGAAATCCCTGTACTTTTGATTGCTGATGGTCTTGATAGGAGCTGTATATATTGCTCGCGTGCAATGCTACAATTAAAAAGAGTGAGTATTGTAATCAGCACAAGCAGCAGTCAAAGTTTTAGATTGGAGGCACAAGCGACAACTAATTACTCTAAACCAGCAAGCGCTCTCGTGGACTTCCCTTAAACTCAAGGGATCACTCAAGGACATATTGGACTTGGTGATTTTGACGAGGCACGTAACTATACACTTCATTAGAAGAAAACAGAGACTTGGCATACATTAAGTAATACCTTTGAAGCCAAAGCAAATGCATATTCAGCAACAACTGTCTTTCCAGCTGATGTATGAGCTGAAACAAAGACTGAATCACCTCTTTCAAGACAGTAGATAGCCTGCAATAACACATCTTTGCAAGCTCAGAACAAGAAAAATTGTTTGTTCGTAGGACAGAATAATATAACATAAGCTTGATGGAAAAACAACTTATCGAGAATTTTGAGAAGAAAGACGAAGGAAAAGAACTCAAAAGTCGGTCTGTACCCAGAACTTTGATTTTAAAAAATTTCACATAGCACTTCTTTAGGTAAGGTAATAAGGTATTTTAGAATTTAGCTACCAAGGGATTCCAGAATAATCAAATGAAAGTTCAGATGAGATTAACAAAATGAAACCATAGTTCAGATAATGAAAAGGGTCTTCTGCATTCATTAACTTGCATAAACACAAAGTATCTGAAATTATTTTTACCTCCTTTTGGAATTTATCCAATTCAAAGGGAAATTCAAGTGCCATGTCGGGGACAAGTTCATGAAAGTGATCTGCAATCCCATCCTCTGCAGTGATAGCCCACACCTGCCCCTTGTATTTGTACAGATGAAAGCGGAGCTATCAGAAGCAGCTTACCATCGAAGAAGATAGAACTACCACTGTATTTAATGAAATCATCTATTCCAATGTTTAGTTTATTAACCTCCTGCTGACGTCCATCGTTAGGGTTCTTTTCCCCTGATTTAACTGCTGTTCCTCCTAATTCATCGGACAATATTTCATCCAACAAGGGCACTCCAAGTGAACGCATCTGGCCTTGTGCATCAATCTCATCTGTTTCTGCTTCTGGTACAGTAGGCTCGTGATCTGACAAATGAGCTTCACAGACAGAACAAATATCATAAGGACGTAGAATGTGTGGTGACTTGCTAAAATAAATCAACTATCACTTAATCCAATTATTAAACTGCAAGTTTGCAGCTTTCAGAATTCAAATCATTCCACAAATGCTGAACAAATTTATAATTCTGAAGACAACTTCTTCACAGCATTGTTAAGCTTCCAGCACTTCCATTAAGGCTCTATGTAACTTATTATATTTCAAGAGTATTACTTATTAATACACCACAGGAAGTCACACAGTTACCTTTAATCAACAAAATCATCAAGCACAATTTTACAGTTACACTTCATAAGATTAGGCCAACCATAAAGCCTAAAAATTATATAGAACATGGCAAAGTAGCAATCCCTTATTAAGATCTTTGACAATAACATTGCCAATAGCTCAGGCCTAAATATGGACCCAGACAGCAATTAAACTGCAAAATACCACTTACCCTCTTCCTCATAATCTGCAGTTGTATCATCTTCCCAAGCTTTCTTGAACAAGTCATCAAACTGTACAGAAAGCTCGACCTGCCAGTTGACAAATAAAATATTGATTTTTCGAAGAAACAGAACAAACACAAAAATTTCAATTACTTTACATTTAATTAACATTTTGTTAACCAATTAACAAGGTGTTTCACTTTTCTAAATCTCTTGTACATTCTTTTGCATACAGGTCTGTGCTCTTTGTGCTATTACTAATTTAAATGAATCCTTTTACACACATGTGCACACACACGTAAATACATAATATATAATAATAATTACAAGAACAAACCATCTTTTCTCTTTCATCTGGTAATCTCTTGGCTGAACCTTGCTCCTTATACACAGTCCATGAACATGGATGCGCCTGGATCCATTGTAAAGAGAGCATACGAATGTCAAGTGCATACATAATCAGCACTTCATTTATGAGAATACGATGTTGATAGAGATGGACCAAGTGAGCAACCTTGAGGTCTCCAAGGTGCAAGCCTTGCTTAAAGCTAGGAGGAACAGATTGAGCAGAACCCCCATTCAGAAGTTCACGTGCCCATTCACCATTTAATGCTCCATCAGGAAGAGTTCTTTCAAAGGATTGTGAATCATCCAAACCACCAGGACGGAAAGGCCGATTGCTGATGCTTCCCCTCATAAAATCTTTTGGAGGCCCAGTAATGCGGGGCAATGAACCAGAATCTTGAACCCCTGAGGTTAACTTGGAGATATCGACCTATAATACCAAAAAAAGGAAAAATTCTAAGCATGCGGAATAATGAAATTACTTGGGCCTATGGTCTATGCATCTGTCAAAAAGGATGAAGAATTCACAATGGAATGAAAAATTGCACAAATCTGAATACGCGAGGCATCCGTACCTCCAGTGAGTCGGGTTCCCATATTTGTGACCCTGAAAGCTTTGCTTGACGTCTAAATGGTAACTCCCACACTGGTACCACAACAGATCGCGGCAATGACGGT
Source organism: Punica granatum (assembly GCF_007655135.1). Taxonomy (NCBI): domain Eukaryota; kingdom Viridiplantae; phylum Streptophyta; class Magnoliopsida; order Myrtales; family Lythraceae; genus Punica; species Punica granatum. Next base: position 39,160,934 of record NC_045129.1, read on the forward strand.
TCTAGGGGTACTTTCGCCTTGTCAAACCAGTCGAACTCCCAATCTCTTCCAGCTTTCTCGGGAGAGAACTCCTCAGCATCCAAATTCGGCCGAAGATATTTCTCCTCTATGTATGCCTTAATTGATTCTTGAGTTTCCTCGATGAATGCAGGAGGCTGAAACAAGAGCAGCAGCTGATATATCACGCCACCGGAAAGCTATAGCAGTACATGTCATAATGGCAATGAAAACAAATCGACTAAAACCCTCCATTAACTTGCCAGAGTAATGAGCCTCCAGACATATTACATTTCAACGGATCAGTTAAGTAACTTAAGAGAGGTTTTGAATGCTTTTCAACACGAATCACGGCAATTGCATCCTTAAAGCTAACCTAGCAGCTCCTCCAACAGCGCTAGATTCTATCTTCACGGCCGTTTAGGAGCTAAGCTCAAAATCCAGTAACAAGAGAAAGGAACAGCAAATTAGCCGAGCAATGCGAGAATTCAAGTACATTCAGCATCATGAACTCATATGACTTGACTTGCAGCCTCAGCATGCACTTGACCAGAGAAAGCAAAAAGATGAGGAAATCACGAACAGAGCCACTAGGAAAAATCGTAACAAAACCCTAAGCCCCGTCAGTCAACGTTAACTGAAAGTTCCTTCAGCTCAGTTCCATCACTAGAAGAGGTGTATGAGAAATGAACAACTACAACTGGTCCGCCCAATGAATGCACAGCAACGACAAAGTGTAACGAAGGAGGAGGAGCTGGGGGGACCGACGAGGATGAAATCGGGGACGGAGTTCACGGGGTTCGCGCGCTCAACGGTGGAGAGAGGCTCGAGGCGGAGATGGCCGCTGTGGCCTGAGAACCCGACCCGGAAGGACAGCCCGTTCGCCGCTTCGATCGGTTCCATGATCTGATCATCTGCTGCTGCTGCTTTGGAGGGGTAATGTATTGTGTCTTTCTCCAATTCTTTTGGTTTCACCTTCACCGGCTTTCATGGACATTCGAAAAGCTTTGCTTTTTCGCGGGTGGTGCTGAGGAGTGTCGGGTGAGGTGAGGAATAACTAAAAAGTCAAGGTTGAATCGGTGCTGCCTCCTTCCTTATATACGTTCGTTTTTTTTCTTCGGGCCGGAGTTCGAGCTTGCAAATACAAAGTGGGCCGGGTCAAGGCCCGAAGTACTATCAATGGGCCCAATTTCCCATTTAAGGGCCGTGATTGACTTGGATTCGAAGCCTGCGTGGACCTCATCGACCCCGTCAATGTTTGGTCTGGCTCGGAAATGAGATTAGGATGGGCGATGCGGCGTAGGACTTGGAAGATGCGGTATGATTTGGCAGTGCGGTGTTTTGTGTTCACATTTGATTCTCGCAGATGTGATGTTGATTTTGTAGAAGGTATGATAAACCCAGCATCAAGTCTTGATACGTAACGGAAGTATCATGTGATAATATCACGAGTCAATAAAGATTTGTTATTTCGATTTTTAGTACGTAAACAAAAATAAGAAGAATCCGAATCGAATCTATTGTTGACAAAAATAATATTTTTTAATGTGTCTTGTGACTTAATTCCACGTGATGATGTTTCCGTTACACACAAAACCTTATGGATAAGTATACACGTTAAATCAACTTCTGCATAATATAACAGAAAAAAAACAAGAACCTTTCCATCTCAAAGTATCGCAAACGAACTGCTTTGGGGTGTATGGTTGTCTCTAGTCCTGATTCTTCTGGTCTCTCACCTTCACCGGCTTTCATGGATGGATATTCGAAAAGCTTTGCTTTTTCGCGGGTCGTGTTGAGCATCGATTCGAGCGAGGAAGAACTGACAGTCAGATCGGTGCTCCGCCTTACATACGTTCTTCACTCAATTCGACATCGCGGTGAAGTTTGGATTTATGATTTTTATGTCTATAAACCCACCCCGACTGCTTTAGGAAGTTCATGTAAGCACGAAACTTGCTCAATGAAGTAAATATAGTAACTCGTCATTGCAACTGAAGGAATGCTTATTCAATACCATCATCAAATAAAAGTACTAACAACTTTTAGCAGGAAATATTTAAATGCCAAGTACATCACAACTTTTAGCGGGAAAAATTTAAATGCCAAGTACAAGCCTTACAAACGAACAAGTATAGTTATGCTTTTCAAGAGAATATTATCCCAGATTCTAGTGTGACGAAGTCGAAATAATCTAACAGAATCCTTTTCCAGGAGTCGCCGCTTTTACGGCACGCGGCATTCCTCTATGTTCCATATCTCCTTAGCATATTGAGCAATTGTCCGGTCACTGCTAAACTTGCCACTTCCAGCAGTGCTCATTATCGACATCTTCAGCCACCTTTTCCGGTCTCTGCAGTGGCAGACGACGAAAATTTTGATGATAGATGTTGAATATAATAATCAAGCCACCATCCACACAGCAACTCACAACAATTATGATTGTCTAAGAGAGAGCAACAATTGACATGCAGTGAAGGTTCCTGAATCCATTATCATGGCAAATCAAAGCAGTCGCCTTTAAAGGACTGTAACATAACCTGTAATGCTTCTATACATTTAATTGGCCGGACAATGCTAGGGATCTGTAGCACGCTCGATTTGCAGGACCTCAACCTAGATCTACAGATATGTCCAGAAAGTCATGCCACCCAATGAGAAGATATTCATAGTTCAACTTACTTGTAAGCTTCATCCACTCTTGCCTGAGCATCCATGTAGCTCGGGAAGTCATGCCCAACGAGAAAATAATCACCACGACCATAACCGGAGTTTCCCTCTAGAGAGTCTAGGAGAGGGTTGTAGTCATAGCTTCCAAATGCTCCACTTCTTACATACTGCTTGGCCTCTTCAAATCGAGGATCAGGCTTGAACTGCAACATCAGGGGGGAAACAAGCATTTAGAGGACAGAAGTACTGGGAAATTCAGGGGGGAAACAAGCATATAGAGGACAGAAGTACTGGGAAATTCTAGTCATTTTGGTTATAAAAACTCAAGATTTCTTACGAGTCCATTTTCCCTATCCTTCCGGAGCTGAGGGACCTCATCTGCTGTTGCACCGAAGAGGAAGAAATTGTCCTCTCCAATCTCTTCCCTGATTTCCACATTTGCCCCGTCTAATGTTCCTATTATGAGGCATCCATTGAGTGCAAATTTCATATTGCTTGTGCCACTTGCCTCCATTCCTGCAGTGCTGATATGCTGTGATAGCTCACTTCCAGGAATCAGCATTTCCGCTGCAGAGACATTGTAATTTGGAACAAATACTACCTGAGAGTAAGAAAGCCATTCATGATTAATGCCATGAACAGAGTATCGGTATTCCACATGCCTATGCAAAAGCAGGCTGATGTGAAACTTTTAGACAATTGTTCCAGTAATCTAATGCTCAAGAACTTCCATTTTTTATCATTCAGATAGACATGCTATACGATTTCAATCTCAGTAACTTTGCTACAAGGGTGAACCCACTTCCTGCTCCATGTAGTTGTGAGGAGCAAGGACCAATCTAAACCTCAACAACCACCCAAAAACTATAATACTGCAACTCTTATTCCAATTGACCTTAGATGTTCGAGACAACTAACAATCCAACTATAAGAACATTCAATCTCTTTTTGCGTGCCCAAAACTACGTATTATCTGTGATCTCGAGCAGATTATAACATGACAAAGCAGAAAATCTACAGCATCCTTTTACCTTCAGATAGTCATTGACCTCAGGATCAGTGTTGACAACATCACCAACATCATTTACCAGCTTGACTATTCTTTTGGCATTTGTGTATGTTGCAAAAGCTTTTCCCCCAATCATGACTGTACGTGGAGTTGTCTTTCTCCTCTCTTCAGGGCTCATCCCCTGCACAGCTCAGGTTCAACTAAATTTCTGATATGAAAATTCTAGTACAGGCTTAGGCACAACTTCATAAAGTGTATATACTGGATCCTAAGCAGGAGGATCCAGTGCTTTCTCATAAAAATTTCCTATATATTGGCTACTATATGTAAACACAAAAATTTTAGATGAAAGTCCTCGGTAAATTTTAGTTTATTTGAGTTCCTTGTCCTAATTGAGAGGATACGTAAATTATGGGTAAGGCCAAACTGACCACATACAACGCTTCAACACTTTCTCTATGACACTCGAGTTACCATATTATTATTTCCTATGTTTACATCCAAACACGAAATCATCTGGAGCCCCTTCATGTTGGCAGGATACAAAATCATTTCAGCCGGACATAATCAATATAAGAGATTGCACCCAATAGTATTTCAGAAAATTACCACAAGAAGAGATGGAATATCGTTCATACCTTTAATTTCTTGTACCTATAGATCACACCCAGAATATTCAGCAGCTGTCGCTTGTATTCGTGAATGCGCTTCACTTGGATGTCAAAGAGGCTGTTTGGGTCAATAGACTCCCCAGTTACTCGGAATATATACTGTGCCAATCGTTGTTTATTAGCCATTTTGGCAGATGCCCATTCATTTTGGAGGTCTTCATTATCAGCGAACTGTTTTAGGGGGAAAAAGGGGTCAGCAATGAAGCTACATTATCATAGCTTTACAAGAAGCAGATATTACCAATTAAAAAAAAAAATACAACATGCAGTAAGATAATCAGTTTAGCACGTACTTTACAAAGACCAGCAAGGAGATCAAGATTGGTAACCCACTGATCAGTTTTTAACCATTTGGTGATAATGCTACTGAGTTCAGGACTGCAAAAACGTAGCCATCGTCGGGGAGTGATGCCATTGGTCTTATTCTGGAACTTCTTTGGCCAGATGGAGACATAGTCTGCGAATAATTCAGACTTCAAGATATCACTGTGTAATTGGGCAACACCATTAACCTAGCAGAAGATGACCAAGCAATAAGTGGTTCCAGATTCATAAAAACCAATAAGAAGACAAATTACAAAATCATGATAATGCACGAGATAGAAAGAATGACAATAATATGCAGATACAAATGAATGAGGAAATTGTGACAATTGAGGTAAAAAGTGAAAAGCATCCAAGTCCACCACTGATAGTCCAAGGGAACACCAAGAAAAACCTACTGAGCCCTTCTATACAGGAAGATGTTCCAGCTTTCGTGGTTTTTCTAATTTATAGTGCAATAAAGAGCAAGACCAACCCCCAACTGCACTAGGTAATAAACACTTGGGCAGTAAATTTTCCAACTTATGGTCATATTAATACATCACTCTTTGGCAGAATGATATGCGGAAACAAAACCATGCCTGCTGAACATCAAGGGAGTTCTCACCGTATGCGAAGAAACAACACATAAATTTGCCATCCTGACAACTGGCTTTTGTGGATTGTTATCCAATATTCGCATGCTGGGAAGCTTACTCTCAAGATCAGTTCGACTGGTGTGGACCACTGCCATAAACTGGATGAGAGTTAAAACTGAAGCTCAGTCAAGGTGCATATATAATTAACAAGGAGACGGCGAGATAGATTGGGGGTTGGCCATACCCGTTTATCAATTTCTTCAATGATCTCCATGTGACGAGGAAGAAGTTTCCACATTACAGCTTGTGACCATTTCTCCAATGCTTCAGGTAAAACTGTGTGATTGGTATATGCAACTGTCCTGGAAAATCAACAACTCCATTGAAGACATGACGGCCACTTAATGACATAAGAAAAAATGCAATAATGACAAAAAGGGAAGTTGCTGCTCCGCAAGCTCTTTAAAACTGTTTTCTGCTGTAGAAATAACTGAATACATTACCTTGTGGTCACATCCCAAGCTTCATCCCATCCAAGTCCTTCTTCATCCATTAACAAACGCATTAGCTCAGGAATAGCAAGAGTTGGATGAGTATCATTCAGTTGTACAGCAACTTTAGAAGGAAAGTCGGACCACTGCCACGAGCCTTTGCCATCTTTTCGCTCCTTAAATCTGAAAATAATATCCTGAAAACGGGCCTGGATTAAATGCAAGCTTCTAAATATGGTTGACATTGAGTTCCTAATAAATGTAAAAAGAAGTGAAATGATAAAGCACTTCCTCCTACTATAAACTGTCAATGTCAATTCCATGTACAGAGGTTAAACTTCACAGATGTAAATCATTTGGAAAACAGCAAAATATCTCTACCACCTCAACTATGTTATGACTGTATAAATTGTCACTGGCATTTCGTTGTATAATAGCTTTTCTACCAAAAAGTAAAATGACTTATAAGAACATGGGAACACCATCTGGAATTATCTATGTGCCTGCTCTTAAGATCCATGCTCAAGCAGCCTTTTCTCATTTTTGGGATGGTGATGTCTGCCCACACTTACATTCTATTTAGATGGAGGAGAGTGGAAGGAAATGGACGGAGAGGAAGGGAGGGAGAGGAATCTCCCTTGTCTGAGACTCTGAGAGATTTCATTGAGGGGAAAGCCCCTCCTTTTCAATCCCTCCATTGTGTAGAATTTTCTCAGGGGTGATTTGGAGTTAGACAAATAGCTTTTCCTCTTTCTCCTTCCTAACTCATTCTGGAAGTTCCTACTCTCTCTACCTTACTAACATCTCTTGTACTAAAGAATATGATTCTCCTTGCTCTCCCTTTCCTCTCATTTCCTCTTCCTAATAAGGTGTGTCCAAAGAGAGTACTAACAACAGATCATAACTCTTGGAGATAACCACATATTCACATCTAACATATGAACTCTAATGATCCCAGCAAAAAGATAGAAGAGGAAACGTGAATGATGCTCAATTAAAATTAAATGAAAAGACGGGCAGGAAACCTGAAGTGACGCACTGCAGAGGAAAAACTGCTGCTTCAGCCTTAAAAGCTTTCCACTTTCTGTAGCATCTCCAGGATACAGTACAGCACATATCTGCACATCCACAAATTTTCAGAAATCTGCTTCAGAAAATGAGTACGGAACATGAATAACAGAAAGCTTCCAGCAGGCGAGTACAAAAACAAAATCGACATGTGTGCAAATGTGGTGAAAAGGGAGACAGATGACCACTGCAATTATACATTTTACAAGCATTCCTGGGAAATGAAACCAGGCTACATTTATGTCAATAACCAACCTGTTGAGCCCGAGAGTGTAGCTGTCCAGCTGACTCATACTGCCCATCATTAAACTGAAACAAATTGAAATCCTCAGCACAAGCTTTTGCCTCCCAGAGTCGAAGGCTATTAGTGTTCTTTGTCTTGTATCCTGGAATTGGCACATCATATGCCAGAGCTTGCACAAGCTCTCCCCCAACCCATTTTCGACTGTAATGAGGTCATTATAGATATTATGTGCAAGTAACTTGAGGTTGATTTTAAGCTATCAAATAAGCTAGTGGCGCAGCTGCCATGAATTTTTGGAATTACAGTAAACCCCAGAGTAAATATTTTATTGCAGTACAATCAAATCATGACAATGAAAAAAGTCGGACAAAAAGTGATACTTACGATCCACTAGGATGAACCTCCACATGACCAAAAAATCTGATGGGGAATGTCACATCATGCCTGACAATTTCCCAAGGGCTAAATTTCTGCAGGAGACATATATTACCTCAGAAATTTTTTATTGAAACAAAAACTATGAAGTTTTCCACGGTTTAAATTTGACCTCAAGCCAGTCCTCAGCAAGTTCTTCTTGACCATCCTTGGTGATACGCTGCTTAAACAAGCCATATCTGTACCTCAAGCCATATCCCCATGCAGGCAAATTTAAGGTTGCCATAGAATCCAGAAAACATGAAGCGAGCCTCCCCAAGCCCCCATTACCTAAAGCAGCATCTTTCTCCTACAGACATATTCATTTGCATCAAAAAGCTAACCGCTAAACGTAACATGTGAAAGCAAAATTTTCACCATGCAAATGAGAGGTTGCCCCATCACTGACTCAAGGCTCACAGGCAGAAATGGTCCAAGCCTTCTGCGCTTTGGTGAAACTACACCGTGCAATTTGGGATGACATATACAACTAGAACCACGCGTGTAGCTTTGAGCAAAACATTACGAGCAATTGGAATTTGAAAGACCACATAGGAATTTTTCTAAGAGTTTGGAGTCACAAAACGAAGAGAAAAAAATGAGAATGCTAAAGAGGACTGAGCTGACTATAAACATCCATTACCTGCTCTACTATTTCCTCCAGATCATGTCCCAACTTATTCAAAGCATCAGCATATGCTCCTTGAATCTCAAGATTCCCAATTGCATTAGTCAAGGCTCGTCCTTGTAGATATTCCATTGACAGGTAATAAGTTTGCTTGGGATCGGTTTTGTGATAATGGAGGTAGGTCTCGTTCCATTGCTGTAGGTGACAACAAACAAAAACAGAAAAGGTCAACCATCTCTTGAAGCATTATGCAGCAAACACCGAATCGCCATCTTAGTCTTTTTGAGTAAAAAGAAAAAGAGTATCAATTTGGCTATAAACTGCCTTCGGAACTAATTGTTATGGAACAAACTCTATGGAGTTGGATCCCGCTCATCACTTCACACAAGTCTACCAATTGAGAAACAAATGTTGGTCAGTGTTTTTACCTGTATGAGGCGATCACGAACGCTTTCTGCGGTCGAGAAGTACGCTTGCTCAGGCTCAAACTTGAAAGGCGAAAAATGAGGGCTGTACTTTGCATGGAAGCTAATATTCGATGCTATTTCAGTTGGCTCATCAGCAAGTGGGCAGGATACTGGAGGAACATTCTCAGGTATCCCTGATCCCGCGGTTCCATTAACTTTCGAGGTAGTAGCCATGCTAATGAGTCCCCACTAATAGCTCTGCGCAACCAAAATTCAGCTTTCAGCTACTGAGCATGACTCGCAAAGTTCATGATAGTTGGCAGACTCGGTTTAACCCATTTGATTTCAACTGCGTACAACACAAAGCTCACATAGAACGGGGAGGATCGCCCACCCGACCAAAAGTAGAATGCGAAATTTATCACTTCATGGAACCATTTTTACACCCACAAAAATACCACCCGTGCATCACAAAGTTCTGTTGATTGCGGCGAGCTACCTTAATCATGACAGCAACATAATGCAAAAATGAGTGAATGTCGAATGAATTCAACAGTCTGAAGGAATTACCGTACCAAACGAGCTCCCGCCTTCGCTAAGCACTGGAGTTGCTGTCAGGCGCAGAGGAGGATAGAGAGAGAGAGAGAGAGAGAGAGAGAGAGAGAGAGGAGTGGAGAGAGTGATTATTATATATGAAAAAGAAGAAAAATCTGGAGGTCGGTCCTTATATAGGAAGATCAGTCAGAGGCCATGTCCATGGAAGGAGGAAGAATCTAAAAAGCGGAGGCGAGATATTTCGGTGGACGCAGAGGAGTCCAAACGAGAGAGAGACACTGAGAGAGAGGGAGAGAATATGCCGCGTGATACCATACGATACGAAAAAGAGAAGTGAAGAGGAGGAGCCCGCTGCCAAGTATATATATTATAATATCTGTGATGGAGGAGGAGATGAGATGAGTGATTGATGAAGGGTTGATTCCGTCGAGGAGAAGGGAGCTGACGCTGAGCTCATGGAGCTTCACATGAGTAGTAGGATGAAGAGGCGGACACGGGCACGTTCCAGTTCGGCATCGGGATTGGATGTTTTACCCTTTTCCCCGCCATTCCCCGACGCCACTGGCCAATTCTGTTTTGTACCCCTGAAGTTTTGGCTTATTGCTTTTTGCTCCCTAAGTCTAAGTCAGTCAGCCAGTCTTATCCTCAAAACAAATTGGTACAATCCCTTCTGTTTTGAGCCTTTTGTTCTTCTTTCTGGTCCATGACATGACATGGAGTCTGCACAAAGCCGATTCTGATTTTTCAATCGGTCTCTACAAGAAGCAATGCATCGTTAAAATATATATATATATATATATATATATATTCCCTTAAAATTATCGGTCACTATCCAATTTCTTTTTTGTATCAATTATCAAGCTGACAATTACGCTTAATCTGTATTCATCAAAAAGTAACTCCAATCGTCAGTAGTACTAACTATACAGACAATCAGAGAACTGGTGAAACGTTTGAGCATGAAACCTCCGTAGATTGGAAACTTTTGGGTACAGGCTGAGCAAACACAAAACTTTAGGGTTGAGAGTGACCAACAAGCAAACCTACGACGCAAACTTATAAATTTCTGCCCTTTTTAAATTGCTCCGTGATATTTTGGCTAGGTGGATTGCGCCGCCCGACACGTGGCGCACGAGTGCGCATTGAATGAACTAACGGCGCTGGCTCCGGATGCGGAGTCAAATCAATAAAAAATTTCTTCTTTTTTTTTTTTTTTTTTCTTTTTGTCCGTACTAGAGACTAAGACTAGACTTGCATTGCTCACGGACCGATTATGGGCTTTGATGCAGACATGAACGGACCCAAATAAAACATCATCCTTCTTTTTCTAGGGTGAGCAATAAACCATCATCTTTATCAAATTCTTGTTTCACTCACGTGGTTAATCATCCCAGTCAAACACTGTTAATCTAATTCAAGGAAAGGAAACGATACGCGGACACCGAGTGATTATCTTATCTCTAGAGGTAGAGGACTGCAGTAGGAGACGATGTCGACGGTTCCTTGTGATGAAATATCTTTAGACTTGCATAATTCTAAATTCCGATCTATCGTGCAACAACCACCTTGGCAAGGCAAAAAAGGGCTCAGTTACAGATGTATCGCATAAAAAACCAGATGCCCACAGTTAATTGTACGACCCAATCATGAGTAAAAGAATCGCACTGCCTGCTGCACGATTCATGTACTTCTCACACTGAGGAACCAGCACATGCTGACATACTCTGCCGGTCGTGACCTGCACAGAAAAACGTAACTGGAAACTCTTGCTTGGCTGTAAACTATTGGTACCCCTGATTCTGGCATATTTACAGAATAGAAAAAATGTCAACATCTGTAAGCAGAAGATGGCGAGCCCTCCCCCAGTTTGCCTTTCCCTTCAGTAATTCTATCAGTTTATCATTATGCTCTCGCTAGCATTCTTCCTGTAAATCGCGCAACAAATGTAAATAAATAAACACGTGTCGATGTGTAAACAAGAAAGTAAGCAGATGCAAATGCATTGGCAACTTTATTCAACTTCCTGAGCAGAAAGGGATGCTGTGTATTCAGTGTACTGACCTTTTTATTCAAAATTGACTCTTTCCCCAGTAGAAAAGATATTCCAGAAAAGGGCAGCGAGAAAGTATAGGAGTGATGTTATCAACAAAAATCCTCGGAATGAACCCACCAACTCAACAAAGAAACCAGCTCCAACTGTCCCTACAATAGCAGCCAAAGTTCCCCCAGTATTCGCCATTCCTACAGCAAGAAAGATTATTTTAACAAATTTTAACTGAACGATGCCAGGTTTTGGAGAAATCCAGTGCATTCTATTCCATTTGAATGGGACAATTAATAGCAACTCGTAGATATCTGCTCCTCCAGTTGTTTGGCTTTTACCAAGATGTATGTATCAAAATCCACTGAAGGATAAGTAGAAACAAAGGACAGCTATTAAGCATTGTATCTTAGTTTTGGCATTTCAGCAGAAGTATTTAAAAAACAAGTGCTCAAAGCATTCACAATTATACCAACCCGAATGCCAAAATCTATTGCTTAACAATTGTTTATCAACAAGTATAGGCAGGTGAGGTTGATCAGCTCCCAGGAGTCGACCCCGTACTTTAAAAGTCTAAGTTGCATGTCAAGGCTCCATGAGCCATCATAAATCTTGGGACAGAAAAATGCATATCAGGGCAAGATAAAGCACTTACCATGCAAAACCCCAGAATACTTTGGTGCGATCTCCTACATTATATCAAATGAAATAAAGGGATTATAAACAAATGGGTTATTGAACTCTATTGTAGTCTAAGTCTGTTGAGTCTCCAAAAGTCGGACCTGAATGTTCACCAAAAAGCCAGAGTGACTGAAAGATTTTAGTCCCACTGCTAATGTTAGCCATGCAGATGCGATTGAAGGGCTTCTTGCAGAGGTCAGACCAATTAGAGCAATCCCTGGACCGATAAATCCAATTGACTGTAGGGGAGGTTAAAGTTAGATGCTCCTGTCTGAATTCAAGTCTGTGGACATTGTAAACAGATGTAAAAGATAATGTTCTGCACCTGCATGATCTTGCGCGTCAACGTGATACTCGTACCTCCCCGTATTAGCATGTCTGACCACATACCAGCTAGATATCCCACAAAAGCCATAACACTCCAGGGCACAGCACTAAACCATGCTGCTTGTCTCAGATCAACATGATATACCTGCTCAGAGAAACAAGTATATGTAATTTAAAGAACAGGATTTGGAATTTCTATATTCCAGTCACCAGGGATCTCATTCTAAAGCTATATATAGTCCTTACCGAGTTAAAGTAAATGGGCATCCAAGAGAGAATGACAAAGAACCCCTGTGAGAATAAGACAAAACTGGCTTCGTTCAGGTACAATATACTAAAGAGTAATATAAGATGATAAATCTCTCCCAGACATACCCAGCTATGCATGGCATTGGCAATAATCAAAGACCACGTTGGCAGTTTAGAAAGCAAACGCTTGAACGGAGGGATGACTCTGCTGGTTTCAGTTTTTGCATCCATCTTAATGGATTTCTTCTGCTCATTTAATATGTAATCCAATTCATACTTTGAGATTTGAGGGTGTTGGTCTGGCGAATTTGATGTTGCAGAAAACCATACAAGGACCCACAGAAATCCTGATAACCCAAAAATGACGAATGGTCCAAATATACCACCTTGTGACATAAGAATAGGAGAAAGAGTGAGTCCTATAGCATTTCCAAGTGTAAAGCCAGCCATAGCAATTCCTACTGCTCTGGCACGTTCAGTTGGAGGAAACCATCTAACAAGAATGTTGAAGCAGTTTTAGCATTTCGTTCAAAGGCAAAAGTCAACAAATCAGCGAAGGGAAAACTGAACAAAAAGTTCATCAGCAATAATGTCATCTATTATCTGGTAAGCATTTGTACCTTGCTACCATCTTGTTCATACAAGGAAGAGCCACCCCTTCTGCTACACCGAGAAGAGCTCTCGTGGCAAGTAGTGCTAAGAGCGATGTTTCAGCGGCCCACGGTGTCAGGAAAGTAGCGAGCGACCACAAAGCCACACCACAACCCATCACAATCTTACCGCCATAGTAGTCGACCAGCGTACCTCCAGCTATTGGTGAAATCAAGTATCCCCAAAGAAAAGATGACTGCCACAGAAGCCTACAGAGAGTCAATGGCAATCCAGAAATGCACATTCCATGCAAACAATGAACACAACATCATTTCCGAGGTACATAGCAGGAAGCTCACTAGGAGCCTATTGACGAGGTCTATGAATATCAGGCTATATTGTCTTCTCCGCATCTGGCAAATTTTATTTTCAATCGGGGGAAATAGTGATCAACGATCAGCAGATGAACGGAGGATTTAAATATTCATTGAATAGAGCAACTACACGAAATATTCAAGCTATTAACAACAACATCAGTAGCTTCCATTAACTAGTTCCTAACATGCATTTCTTCATAGCAGTAGCGGTTTTAAGCCTCTGGAATCAAATTTCTCTCATGAACCAATGCTCCAATCATATTTCTGAATTCAATTAGCGAAAGCGTTACAGAAACTATGCCATAAAAGTTCCTCCATTGCATTTTTCGTAACAATCGCCATAGCAGCAAGAAGAACTGTCGCAACTTATTAAGCAACGAGAACAGAGAAGGACCTGCACGATACCAGCGAAGGATCGGCTCCAACCATGGGTCATAGATAGTGGCAGGATGGCTACGGACATAACCACGCGATCAGCGTTACAGAGAGTCAGTGCCAAGGCAAGCATAGCCACAATTTTGACTCTCTCGGAGGTAATAAACTCGACAAAACTCGGAGCCTGCAACCTCCCACCTTCAGACAGCGAACTGAAACCAGCATCTCGAGAAGAAGCTCTGACAGGGGATGGAACCGTAATACCGTTCAGCCCAATCGGACCGGGCGTGGGTTGAATCCTCACAGGATTCGGAGGACTCAAACTTCCCGGGCAGTTCCGGCTCCGGAATTCCCACAGACGCGGAGGAAGACGAGCTCGATGAGGTTCCAACCTGCTGATCTTAGGTTTCTTGAAGCTCCGGGATGGATTGAAGATGGACTGCCTGAAAGGGTGCGGAATGTCCATTGCTGAGAGAGCGAGACTGAGGTTGAACTTTCGAAGAAGAGAGGAGAGAGAGTGAGAGACGATGACTAGCGAACCGAATCGGGAGAATATGATATAAACGGTGGTATAAAATTACGAAAATGACCTTATCATGCTGCACGTGGACTGTAGAAGGCTAGGCCGGGGCTTGTTTAGTAGATGCTGATACTATCTGGGGTAAATCGCAAATATTAAAACTTTCAATGAATTACCTTTATTGCCCCCAAAGGAATAAAAGTTATCAAAGAAACCCGAGTAATTTTCTTACAAGTTATAGGATGTGGACTTCAAAACCTTTTATAAACACATTAGTTTTCTATTAACATTTTCGATGTAGGATTCAAGATCCTTAACACTGCCCTCATGCAAAGCGATACAAAGTCGAGACATTATAGGACGAGACCCATAAGCAACATGCTAGGCTAACTTACGTGTACGTGAAGTCAAATTGGACGCATAAGTAACATAATGAAGAGCTCGTGTGGCATGCTTTATGTACTTCATTTGGAAGGATAGGAACTTCAAGATTTTTTTTCATAATGAAGAGCCCTCGAGGGAAAGAATTTGATATTCTATCCATAACTCAGTTCGAGGGCGCATGATGAGTATCAAAAACCGAGAGCAAAAGATCATAGGAATCTCAGAGGAAGCCTTATTGACGTCTATGTTGTTTTTTTTCTTTTTTTTTTGCCCTTCAGCAGAATTCGTATTTGTTGTATCTGGGTTCATTTGATTTGGACTTTTGAATATTGTTTAGCTATTGGGCTTGTTTGCCTATATATATGGGTATGCATGCCTATTACTCTGGGTGTACGAGCCTATTCCCAGTTTGGGTTTTATGTACTTTTAATCCTATTTGTTTGTTTCGTAATGAAAACGAGCCGATAATTCGGATTCCAAAAATAAAAAAATAAGATTTGGCACTCGCATGTACCTATGTTAGACTACTAAATATAATTTCAAGATTACGACCCAACAACAATAATCCAAGAGTTTTATCCCGTAGCATGTTTTCATGAGTCCTAACCTTGCCAAAGTAAATGGAGTTGATTACAAATAAGAAGGTACATGAAGTCAATCTCAAGAAATAGAAGTACGCGGATCTTTTTGAAATATCTCAAAAATGAATGGGTGATTTTCCAATCAACAGTCAACTGACTCATTCCTCAAAGTCAATCGGACAGTAAAGTGAGTCAATTCACCGTTATCCTTCCGCGCACACCTTCCCTCCTCCAGCCTCATGACCCGAAACACGGGCCCCGACGACCGCCGTCTCACCACATGCCACCGCCACCCAACCGCCGGTACCTCCGTGGGCTTCTGCCCCTCCTGCCTCTGCGAACGCCTAGCCTCTGTCGACCCCTCTACCACCCCCCGTCTCGTCCTCCCCGATCGTCCACCCAGACCCGACCACCAGCTCCACCGCAGCAGATCCTACTCCGTCTCCGCCACCGCCACTGCGACCAGTCGCGATGGAGTGAATGAGCCGCCGCGTAATTCTTGCGACTCTCGGACCCAAGGCTCTCTTCTCGGTCACTCCAGCCCCCGCCGCGAACATGGAGGCTCTGACAGGGAGCTGCGGCCTGGAGCAGGAGAAATTAGGATTTGCGAGAGGCGGAATGAAGAATCTGTTGCCGTTGATGGCGATTTTGAAGTAGAGGCGGAGTTGAGGACGGTGAGGGAATTCATAGAGCTCGAGCTGCATAGCAAGAAGCAGACGAGGAAGATACACAGATCGTTTAGGGAGTTCGGCGACAAATCGAGGAAATGGCGGAGGAAGGGGAAGACGAGGAATCGAGAAGGATGCGTCGAAGCTAGGGAATGCAGACTCAGGCGGAAATCATGTGATGTGGACCCTGCCATTGCTTCCGGAGTTTCTGTGGATTATCCCCGGAATTCGATCAACTCGTTCGAAGAGCCTCGGGTTTCACTGGATGGATACTTGCTCGGCAGGACGTACAGACTGACGCCACTGGTTTCAGTTCTCGGGGGTGCAAAGATAATTCGCGGCAGCTTGGATTGCTGCGAGAAGGGGAATGCCGACCTCAATCGATCCAATTCACGGAAGAAAGGAACTCCAATGGACGTTGCTGAGCTGAAGCTGAAATCAGCGGCAAAACCAAAGGTGTCTCTTGACGGCTTGGACATGTTCTTCGGAGCGAAGCTGATGATCACGGAGAGGGAGTTGATGGAGTGGAATTCGGACTCAAAGGCTGTTAAAGAAGAAGAGGGTATTGGTTCCGTGAGTGTTAGACCTAAGCTCGAACCTGATCCCAAGGATTTCGCTATCGGTGATTCTATTCGGGTTCTCCGTGCCGTGGACTGTGAGCAATTGGAGAAGTCACGGTCACGGAGGTGGTGGGGCATATGGGGATTGATGTCGAGGTGAAGCAACACATAAATGGTCTCATCCTGGAAAAGCAGTTGGGAGGCAGACGGCGAATCCAACTTCAAGGTCTGGGTTCCGACCCGCGCGTTGTGTTTAGCTTGAGGCAAGGAAGCAAGCTTCAGAAACTTTAGCATTGCGGCATCTTTAAGGCGATGAAATTAGCGTTTGTGGCCTGGAACTAATGTACCTGAGAATTTTATTGTAAAGATGCACAGTAAGAAGTTCCCATTGTACATGAAGAGTACTACTGTTCATAACTATAAAAATGACAGTTATTTCAGCTTCTCAGGCTGTTAATTTCTGGGAACTTCAACCGACCCCGATGCGGTACCGAGGTTCCATCCACCATTGGACATTGGATGGGGAGCCTAAGGTACGGTACAGCCCCGGAACCATATATAATTTTTCCGTTATTTGCTACTGATAGACCTGATCACGTTGGCTGGGTCTGTGCAAAATATGCTAGCACAGTTACATTGGGCTACCGAAATGAAAAATAATAATCTTACAGGGGCCTTTGCGAAGAAGCTTAAGCGGGACCTGTGACGGGATGAAACTTGAGAAGTTTTAAAGTCATCTGGATTTCTCGGGCATCCATGGACTACTCTTCTTTGCCATACGTTAGTCCGAAGCCCCGGGGAAACAGAGGATCGTAAGAGTTAGCCTCGGCATTCAATGGAAGTTGCTCAATCTTCCTAAACCACGAGACAGGCAATCGTCCGCTGAAGTCGCAGTCCCCGAATATAACGTCTGTAATTCCGTTCCCTTCAGTTCCGGGCAACCAAGCTGCGACGAGAGCATCGATCTTCTCCACGATTTGTGGTTCTATGACTAAGGGTCTCCCAGAGACCAAGATCACGAGCATGGGCATCTTTCCAGCAAGGAAATTTATCACCGCATTTCCGTTGAATGGGATGGTGAGTTCTCGGTTATCACCAAGGGACTCTGCATAAGCACTTTCGCCAACTGCAACAATGGCGTAAGAGAAATCGCTGTGATTTGCTAAGGTCGCTGCTGATGGGAATTGCTCGTAAACAACTTCTGTTTCTGCTCCTGCTGCTTCCTTAATTGCGTCAAAGATTGTAGTTCCTGCATAAGAAATGATTTCATCTGACATGTATCCCCAGTGTTCATATCATTTCGGTGATCATGCAGTAAATTAATGCCAAAACATCCCTCATTGTCATTGACAGCTTAATCCATCGTATTTCTTAAGCACGAAACTATGCATGTTCTGATGTCGTAGTCAACAGGTTGAATTAGTTTGTGTAGACTAACGTGACCCTGTCATGATCATGGAAACTGAAAATGAAAATGAAAGCCATGAAGTTTTCCATGAAGAGAAATCATACCGATTGTAATCCTGCCACTGGTACCATGCCAAGTTGCAGTCCATCCTCCACATTGGTAACCAAGATCATCGGCGTGTGATCCGGCAACAAGGATCCTCTTAGCATTTTTGTCTAATGGAAGGAAAGATTTCTCAGCATCCTTCCCGTTCTTTAGAAGAACCAAAGACTTCTGAACTGCTTCACGTGCCAGTTCTCTATGCAACTGAAGAAAGATCACGAAGTATTAGAGCAACGAGGTGAATCAAAGTATCAATAGAGTCCATTAAAGCACTATTTTTCCTATGGTAACAAAGATCGTTTGCTCTACCATAATTACTATAATAATTATGTTTTGCTCTACCAATATGGGTTAGTTCAAGTGGTTCGGCGCTTATTTCACTTAAGCAAAGTCTTGGGTTCGGGGCCTTGTGAATGCATAAAATTCACGATGGGAGAGATTTACCCCTTAGTGAGCCGACCCAGCTCGACTGGATTAGTCATGACCCAATTAGGCTTCCGGATACTAGTTTTCACACCGAAAAAAAATCCCTAGAATTATTAGAATAACCAATAACCAAGATACTTGAATGCCAAAATAATGGTTTCGTTTCATGCTTGTTTACCTTGCAACCAACAATGCCAAGCAAAGATCTGTCAGAGAAAGGATGCTCGAAAAGTCCAGCAACGAACTTGACTCGCAGTATCCTCTCAACAGCATCGTCAATCCTAGCGAGTGGTACTTCTCCTGATTCTACCAAAGCTAATAAATCATCCGCAAATTGTTGATATTTGAAAGGCTCCATAATCTGCAGGTCGAAAACATGTATTAGACATAAGGTGGATTTTCGTTGAGCTCCTGGGGAATCATAACTCAACCTACCATGTCTATCCCTGCATTGACTGCAAGGGAGACGCAATTCCGGTAGTTTGAGCCACGGGGTTCACTGAGCCTGTCCAGTGCTTCCCAGTCAGATATTACGAAGCCCTGCATTAACATCACCTCTGGGAATTAGCAGTAAAACAATCTAGGATGACACAATTGACACAAAATTAGTTAGACAAAACTGAATGCTGAGAAACATGATAGTTCAGAAAAGAGGCTGCCACCATCAACCGCGTCCCAAACTGAAGTAAATGGAGACTATATTATAAAAGAAAATAACCCAGATATTACAACTGACATGAGTGATGCGATGCATTCAATGTACATTGTAAATCTAACAGGAAAACTCGACGGGAAGCTCGAGGATACATCAAGATGAATTTATTAGAACTGTTTTACCTTGAAACCAAGGTTATTTTTTAGAACCTCGGTCAGAAGAAAGCGGTCTGTATGCAACCTGCGCCCATTCCAGCTAGAGTAGGACGCCATAACTGTAGAAACCCCCTGATCGATGCAGTCCAGATAAGGCGCCATGTGGATCCTCTCCAAATCCTCATAAGAAGCCATGGTGTTCCCCTCATTTATACCTAGTTCAGTGCCCCCATCTCCAACAAAATGCTTGGCACAGGCAATTACATTGTTTCTAGGATCAAGAAAGAGGGTCAGAATAGCATTTAGTAAAACCAGAAGCGAGTGGGGAATCAAGAGTTGAACAGTATGTGCGGATAAAGATGGTGCAAATGAGTTAGCTCCGCTGGAATCTAGTGGATGGCATGCGGCTAACAACTTTTGTCTAGGGATCAAAGAAAACTAATGTCTCTATATATGAGGGATAAACGCCTTCAACCATATGTGTAAGCCCCGGTAAGTTGCAACATGAACCTGAATCTCTACAAGCAGGGAGAAGAACTTGTTCTCGAGACAACTTCGCTGATTCTCTAAGCTTACATAATTACAGAGATGTAAGCCATGCTTATTAGGAAATTTTCCGATAATGCTAGCTAATAGCCTAATACCTTCCAGCTACATAAGGATAACCCTTTGGATGTCCTGGGGGTGGCTTTCCTTGCAAGCCTGTTACAATTGATGTCATCTTTCTCACGATGTCTGTGTCTTCGCTGTAGCTCTCATAACATCGCCCCCATCTGGGATCTTTGAGAACCTGTGAAGAATCCATTGAGAAAACCGCTGAAATAAGATATTATTAAAATAGTCCACATGACATGACAGCTAGTTGCTATTGATCAATCTTCGCGAAGAACCATCCTAAAGAGCAGGCAGTACGAAACAGAGTTTCCAATCACTTACGGCTACACAAGGTGCGAAAGTATAAGGAATGCCACTCGCCCTAACTTCAAGAGCTGTTGCAACCCCGATCCTTTCGACCAACTCTGCATCTCTGTGGCAACATTTTGATTAGGTGACTGCCACTTATTTGATGCATACTACGAAGAGCAGGATAAACGACACAAGTAGGACAAACAAACCTAGTAGCTCCAAGACCTATGTTATGAGGAAATATAGTAGCACCATAGATGCTATTGTTTCCGTGAACAGCATCGATCCCGTATATAATTGGAATCCCCAGCCGTGACTCGAGCGCAGCTCTTTGAAAACCATCAACCATGTCAGCCCATTCAGATGACACCGCATTCTCGCGGGGTCCGCTGCCTCCGGCGCTCAGTATACTTCCTGCAACAGATATTCCCCGTATCACTTGCAGAATTGTAACAAACAATTTGTCAAACCATGGATAACGGTTTGCTTCCCCGATCCCGTTCTCCATATCAAAGTTAACAGCTCGCCAGACGAGTTATTCAACACTCACAATGAAGATATGATTCAAGAACAGCATTAATAAGCTCGCAGACGTTCAGATGAACTCGCTCGCTCAGTCACTCACCAACGGAGAAGTCTCTGATGACCTCGGGGGTGGCGACACGCCGCTCGATCTGAGTCATCTGGCCGACCTTCTCTTTGAGGCTCATACGCGAGAGCAGGTCCTTGATCCGAGCTTCGACCGGCGTGCGGGGATCCCTGTACGGACAGTCCATGGCCTCCTCCGGTAGCTGGTTTGTTACTTGAAGCAACGAGACGGGAAAGAGAGCAGAAGCCACAGAGAGAGAGCTTCGGTGAATGAAGTGAGCGAGCAGGAGAAACGGCTCGTTTCGCGGCTCAGGACAGAGAGACAGCGACAGTTCAGCTCAGCGGGAGATGAAACGGAGATGATAGGGTGAGCGAGAGGGAAATAATTAGGTGTACTCATTTTATAAGCAGCGGGAAAAAAGAAGCGAGACAGAACTGAAATGGGTGGGTCGCAGGGCCCACTTGGCCACGTCGATATATAGAGACAAATTGATATCAAAACAAGAATTAATTTCAACTAATAAATTAAAACATCTCACAATTTGGAAATTACAAAAATGAAAGTACGAAGAGATGAACATATTACAATGTCTCCCGACCTCCCCCTGAAATCAAAAGGTTTTGCATTATTGATCGTATCTCTTTATTTTTATTTCTCATTAAAGGGAGAACGAGGTTCTGAAACATCATGCATATATTTTATTATCCAATCAAAACTTATTTTTCATGTGAATTTATTTTTGTAGCCGAGAATATTTTATTTTATACATCATTTTCATAACTTAATAATTTTTATCTGCCTTCCCAACTAACCACATGTTTGGTATTATATGGGCCCTTTGGACCGGTTGCTAAATGATCTAGCCTTCTTTTGTAACTGTGGTCCTAAGCCACATTGTCCTCGCAGCTCAATTATTGCGATTAATAAATGTAGATATCTACATCAGTTTATAATAAAACCCATTATTTTTATTAAAAAGGGCAAAAAAAAAAGGAGAAATTATTCTTTTCTTTTCTTTTTTCCTTTTTCCTTAAAAAATAGATTAGAAACTTACCCGTGTATAGCACGTCCTAATCCGCGCAATGTTTAATATTGTAGTATTTTAGTTCAACTGTTTAGTATTTTTATCAACGATTTTAGTATTTTATTTTAAATGTTTAATACCAAACTAAAATACTAAACATTTAAACTAAAATACTAAATATTATAAAAAAAATACTAAACATTTGAATAAAAATATCAAATGTGTCATCATAAAACTGAGTCATCTTAGAATTTTTCTATTTTCTCATATGCATATGTAGACACTACTCATTATTTTTCACTTTAGCAATTTCCCATATATTATTCTTTTATTTCTCATGAGAATTTTGCATAAATAGTAATGTCTTTCTATATTATATAATTATAGATCTCAACCAAATATTAGAGAGTAAGTATATCAAATGAAAAATAATGGAAATATCAATGTGAATTTCATTGGAATTCCTCCAGCCATTATCACTCAACTATTGGCTGATAGTTTACCTTTCACCTTGTATGGATCCCTTATTTTATATCATTTGTCGTCACTAAGAAATGATGATTCATTTGCAGGAAGTATTGCAGATCTTTTCGATTGCCTCTGTCTTATCAAACGTGCTTTCGCGAAACACAGTACCGATCTGGACAATTTCAGCACAAGGAGGAAACAAGCAATCTCACCAAAGATCGGACCTATATTTCCACTAACGGTGCTTGGACAACAGAGAAGTCCAGCCTTACAAGAACTAGAAACCGGCCAAACATGCCCGTCTCACACTCGTGGATCTCCAAGGCAAAGACGAGTTCGCCCCTGCAGGCTGAAACAAAGGCAGTTCTACTGGCAATCTCTCTAGCACTTAAACACGGCTGGAGAAAGATTTGGATTAGTTATGATACTTTGCTGCTTGTTGATGCTATCATCTATCCCAATCATTCCCCATGGGAAATTAGAAGTATCGTTCGGATATTGTTAGGTTACTAGCTCTACTTTTAGACTGGAAATGTACTTGGATTCCTCAATCTGATAACTCTCATGCACGTGATTTAAGCCAATACGGTAATGAGTCCAATTTTCTCTCCTTTTGTATGTCAGAGGGTTATCCTTATTTCGATGTACCGCTTTCATCTTAGTAATATATTCTTCATCTTACTTATCAAAACCAAAAAAAACAAAAGAAAAATAATGGAAATATTGACTAAACAACTCACGTTAATTGAAATGTATTCTATCATTGCGTGTTAAGAAATGTACCTTCATCCACTTATCAGAATAATTGTTTTAACATATAATTCCCTTTAATTGAAAGATATTCTATCTATATGTAAAGCAAAAATATTTAACCCAACTAAAAATTGTAAATATATAAAATTTTATTTTTTCTGTAATTATATAGAGTATTCTAGGCTAATTCAGGAATAAATAACGAATATTTATAACAATCTATATGAATATAAAGGCAATATTAGTTTGCAAGCTCGTGTTGATTAAAAAAAGTATTTTATTAAATTTAAGAAGGTGTAGCACAGTAGCGTATATTCTTACACCTCAACCAAGAGGTTGCAAGTTCGATACTCGTTATTGGACTACTTGTACCCTTTTTTTGTAAATTACTCGTGTCTCTTTTATTAAATATTAGAATTTCTTTTTCATTGTATTAGGCCTATAAACTTCCCTTGCAACTCAAAAAAAAAAATCTCTTAATATAATATAAGAAAAAATGTTACTTATGAGAATATTGGACTAAAAACTTCCATTGATTGAAAATAATAATAATAATAATAATGGTGGTAGTAGTAATAATAATGATGATGATGATGATGATGATGATGGTAGTAATAGTAGTAATAATAATAATAATAATAATAATAATAATAATAATAGTAATTATTGTTAGTAATAATAATAGTAATAACAATTGGCAATAGCAAGTTGATCACATTTAATTTTCCTTTGTCATTGCACTCCATAGGTTAATCATACTCCATCAAATTTACACAAGGCAGAGTTTGGTTTTTTGGGAGGTGATAGTTGAAATTTTTTTTGGTATGTATTTTGGTATTTAGAAGTTCAATGGGCCTTGACGAATTCAATTCGAATAGAGTTCCTCAGCCCATTAAAGTGTAAAACTCTCTCAATCAAGGATTTTCTTCATTTCCAAGACATGAACCCGGGATTTTGATCAAAAGGAATAAGCGCCAAACCGTTTGAACCAATCATTGTTGACAAAAATTTTTCCTTTTTATTAATAAAGAAAAAGCTCCAAGTCAGCAGAAAAAAAAATTATTGAATTCATTCTATCAAAAAAAATCAATTAATGTAATAGGAAAGTTTTTCGTTTTTTTTTCTTTAATAAGTAATTTAATAGGAAAGTAATTTACAATGAGATTATGTATGAATGTCTCAAACTCCTCAGATTGAGAATTTTGTGGGGGAGGTGTTGAGATACGTTATCACACATGGAAAAATTGAGAAATAAACTACAAGCTTATATGAGATTTGGGTTCAGGAACCTATTAGCTTAAATTTTTAGGTTGCAGATAGGTTCAAGTTTGTATAGACCCAAGTGAAAATTTTACATGGTATCAGAGCAAGTTATGCTTTCGCGGGCTCATGTGGGCTCATACTATGCCAGATTCGGTTTCGAGGTAACCAAGAGTGCGCCTCATGTTGATCGGGCCCAAGAGTGGCTTGGTCCAATTTTGAGGTAGCTAAAAATGCACCTCTAGTTAGGCACGAGTGAGGAGCTCGAGGCTAATTTGATATTTGTCCCCCCCCCCGCACAAGCACGAAAGATGATGCCCGGCTTGTGGTCAGTTGTTAAGGGAGGGCATGTGGCACGTGTTGGACCACACGTTGCCACGTGAGGACGGGTGTTGAGATACGTAATCTCACATGGAAAAATTGAGAAATAAACCACAAACTTATATGAAGTTTGGGTCCAGCAACCTATTAGTTTAAATTTTTGGATTGCAGATGGGCTCAAGTTTGTGTAGACCCAAGTGAAAATTGTACAAGAGGAATAGGAAACTCGAGATCAAGGGTCACTAATGGAATATGGAGAAATATTATTTGCAGAGTTGGCATTCTTCATCAGCACTCAAGTTGGTAATCTACATTCCATTGGATCTCCTCTTTGAAGACTCTTTGAACATCTGGGTTGAGAGGAATGACAAGATATACTAAAAGAAGTACACTGATACCGCTGGATTAATTCGCCGGGTTATTGAAGTTTTGAGATTAATGAAAATTATTTCAATTCCAAATGTAGGCTTCAAAATAGCAGATTCAGAAATTTCAAAGTCTCTTGGCTTTAGATAATTTTGCTGTTCTGTCGGTGGAGCTTAGTTGATCACCTGATGTGTATAGCAGATTGTGATCTTGGATGAGTGGCTGTAAACCTTCTATATATTCCTTTTATTAATGAAATTGCACCACTTATGTTTAAAAAAAAAGTTGTGAATTTAGGAGTTGAATCTGATTGGATCATCTCTGCATGGACCAATCGTTCTTTCCTTCTCGTAATCTGTGCAATCAATGCGTAATTTTTCCAGCTATGCTTTCATATTTGGTGGGATTGAGATTGTATAAAAGTGATCACCGCCGATGCAACTTGCAATTATGGATTAAAATGGATGATCAGAATTCCAACTATGAATGCATGTATATGATGCTGGCCTTGTATCAGACCAAAGACTGGACGAGGTAATTCATTCAACCGTTACAATAAGCAGCTCGGCAGTAGTAGCATGGATATCGAAAAAGACAGATCGATTAGTTCGACGTGCAGATACCAATTAATGATTTTTGAATTAAAAATGAGTGCAATCAGATTAAGTGCGTCGAAATAAAGAAGTCAAACTGTTTGCTTTTCTATTTATATATATATATATATATATAAGCAGCGCAGTAATTTCTTTCTTGTGCCATCAAATGTATGTACTCATTCATATGTAGCCGAATCTATATGAATATTGAAAAAAAGACCTACCTATTTTGCGTGAAATAAATCCTAGAAACATGAAAAAATATGCACGCACAACAACGTAACGGTGGATTTGACCCAAAAAATAAATCCTATAACGCGTATTGCTGTCTATTTAGATTATATAGATGACTTGGTAGCGCCCTCTAGTTTCTGGTCATGGTGTCCTTCCATTCCAAGTGGGCTGGAGCTGGACTCTCCTCCTCATCGAAGTACCTCTTCCAGAACCAGTGCTTCTTCCAAGCCCGCTCATTCATCTCATCGATCGGAATCCCCTTGGTTTCCGGCAGAAAGAAGCCGGCGAACAGGCCCATCAGGACGATCCAGGCAGAGAAAAAGAAGAAGATTCCGGACCTCATTCGGCACAGCATTGAGAGGAAGGCCTGAGCAATGAGGAAGGTGCAGAGCATGTTCATGCTCACTGCGAAGAAGAACCCGGCATTCCGGGTCTCAAGTGGGAAGATCTCGCTCGGGATCAGCCACCCCAGCGGACCCCACGACCACGCAAAGCCTGCCACAAAGACACACACTAGGAGCGCCACGATCTTCGCATAGATCTGGGGCATCTCGTTCGTGGACTGTAAGAACTTCATCAGGATTCCCCCCATCACGCTCTGCATAATCAATAAATAGTACATAAACAGTCATATCCACGGTCCTTCCTTCCTACTATATTTCATGGTCACAACCGGCATCGTCTTTAATTAGCCCGTCTCATCTCCAGATACGTTTGAAAAAAAGAAAAGAAAACGAGTTGAAAATTTCCACGGACCTGAGCAATGAGCATCTGAAATACAGATTCCAGTAGTAGCACTCTTCGCCCAAACCGATCAACCGTAAAAATTGCAACCAAGGTTGAGATGACATTGACTAGGCCCGTTACTACTGCCGATAGCAGCGATGCGCTGCTCCCAAAGCCCATGGTCTGGAACAGAACGGGTGCATAGAACATGATCACATTGATGCCAGTGAACTGCTGGAACACCTGAAGGATTGTCCCGCAGATGAGCTGAGGTCGGCTGGATCGCTTCATCAAGTTCCTGAACGAGTTTGTCTCGACCTGCTTTTTGACATGAACAGTATTAGACCACCTCTGTTCTGAAAGTGTCTATATTATATATATATATATATGTATGTATGTATGACCAACCACAGTTTTCACAGAATACACACATACAAATGTTAAGTGGGAGCTTTTGTGGTATCTGACCTTTTTTGCCAGTTCCGTGGCATGTAGTATCTCCTCGAACTCCCTGTCCACGTCATGGACCCCTCGGATCCTCCGGAGAGTCTTCAGGCCGGCCTCCAGTTTCCCGCGTTCGATTAGGCTCGTGGGGGTCTCTACAATGATGAATGAGCCAACGAGGAGAATGATGGCAGGGACTGCAGCGCCACCAAGAGAGATGCGCCAACCGTACTCTTGGAGTTGGGAAGTCCCATAGTTGATGACATTCGCCACGAGGATCCCGACAGTGATTAGGAGCTGGAAGCATATGTTGAGGCCTCCCCTGTATCTTGCTGGGGCTATCTCCGATATGAAAAGGGGAACTGCCTGTTTTATGACCATTAAATCGGGTCCAAATCAGCTCGACTTTAATTATAGATCTATAATCCTATCTCTAGCCCTAAAAGTGTGTTTGGTACAATAGAATGAAATACAACCGGAATGGTATAAAGATCGTAACATCACCGACGGACCCACATTCCAAATTAACACGTCATTATTAGATTTTGTTGGAGAGCAGAGCATAAAACAAGTACCTGATTCCCGAAACCAACTCCGGCACCAAGGAACAGCCTGCCGGCGATGAGCATGTAAATGTTCAGTGCCGCAGCATCAAGGATGGCACCCAAAAGGAAGAAGATGGAGGCAGCCTGAATGGTTGGTTTGCGGCCGAACCGCTTGCAGAACAATGAGGCTGCGAAGCTGGCCACGATTGCTGCCAGGTAGAGGGAAGACGTGAAGAGCTGAAGGTACTCATTATCGTACTTGCAGTAGTTGTTCTCCTTGACCTCGTGCTTCCTCTCGTAGACTTCATGGAAGAACTTCATCAGGAAACTGTCCATGGACGTCACTCCCCCTGCCATATATAAACCGACAAGTTCCATGCATTATTCCATAACACAGCAGTATGTACGTCAATAGTTTGATCAGAGCACTCTGTTTTCCATAAAAATAAATAAATAAATAAATAAAATCATTAATTCCTCTTAACTCGATTGCTTTCAGGTTGGCCATCCCAAACAGAAAGACAGAAGAATTAATAATCTCACCGGAAATTCCGATGTCATAACCGAACATGAGACCACCGAAGGCTGCAATGATGCTGCAGATCAGCACCTGCCCCGTCAGCTTTGCCGGAAAGTCCTGCCCTCCGCCGCCGCCTGATTCAAGTGCTGCCACTGTCGGCATCTTCTTTCGTAGTTTCAACAGAAAAGGAATCACTATGGAATAGTTCTTCTCACTATTAGTCGAGGCTGGTTGTATTTCTAAGTGCTTAATAATTATCTGAACTCTGCTCTCCTTGGCACGACCTCTAACCTCTATGGTTATATATAAACACACCCTGATCAGAATCTGATTAGTCCTAATTATGTATTAGGGAAGGATATCTATCTATCTATCTATATATCTATCTGTATGTATACGATATATACGAATGGATAAGAGGAAACAAAAAAAAAAGAGGTTTTGAAATTTGCATTTACAGATATTTTCTATCCGAGATTAATTAGGCTGTTTGGGATATAACATCAAGATCCTAAAATCTTTCCGATATTAACAATGCGTTTGTTTTCGGAGTTAAAGTCACGAATTTGTGATTGTGATTGTGATTGTAGAAGAAGACAAAAATATATGGGGCCCACCAGTTTGACTTTTGAAATATGAAATGAATGAAAGGTATAGATAAATAATTATAATGGGATTGTATTTTAATAATATATGGGGCCCACCAATTTGACTTTTGAAATGTGTGTTTTGTTGTGTAGTGTTTTGAGTTAAAGTTAAAGTTAAAATCTTAAATCACGACTTTGAAAACAAACGGAGCGTTGTCCAGTTTGTTAAATAAAAAGCATCACTTATCCCCAAAAAAAAAATTGTGAATATAAACGTATATACTTCTTTGGTAGTAACAGGGTATGCCTCATTAAATGCGAACAGTGGTCTGATTATGAGCATTGTGTTCTTATAATGCATTAAGTAATTGCTTAATTTTAAGTAGCTGTCTCAAAAGTAGAATAATAGTGTAGGGGCTGGAGATCCTTGTTTGCTGGCTTAAACTTTAAATCCTTTCCGAAAAACATAAAATAAAAATAAAATACAAGTGAATATTTGTATCTAAGCATATCTATGTATTATAAATATATATATATATAAGTCGAGCTATTTTAATATAGATCATGCTTACATAAAATTATGATTATAATTTATATATTCTCACAAAGAAAGTGGGTTTTGATTTTTTTTTTGAGTAAACATCTAATCATATTATTTATAAATTCGGGCATTGTTACAAGAGTAACCTTCAAACATACAAAGGGAAACAATATTCAGCCTAACACCTAATTGACATAGGTTGTGAGCATGAGGATTAGATGGCCGAGAAATCTATATACAACGCCAATCCAAGAATCAAGAAAACATTTGTCTAATATCTATTACAAGGTTCTAAATAACTCAAGAAACATTTCGGGGGTTCAAAATAGCATTAAAACAATCTAAAGCATCGCTTTCGATCCAAATCTGCGACCAACTAAAGTTGAGTGCAAGTGTGACTGCAATTAGTATAGCATGTGCATCGGTTTGTAGGGGGGTGCCGCAGTAGTCGGTGCCCACCACGCCTGCAATGGCACGACTGGGTTTTGAAATTTGTATTTAACAGGTCTATTTCTATCCGAGATTAATTAGGCTATTTGGTATGCAAAATCCTGACTTCAGATCCTAAAATATTTCCGATATTAAAAAAATCTTTGAGTTGCACAGTTCGTCAAAAAAGACGGCATATACTCTTTTCCACCTCAGTCCAATGTTTTTTTTTAAAAAAATTTCCCGGTGGATTTTGCACGATGAAGGAAATCCGTTTGTTTTGTGCTAGTTTAAATTTTGATTCCTCTCCAAAATATATATATATATATATAAGTGAATATTAATCAAATAGTGGATCATTCACCCAAAAGAAAATCAAATAGTGGATCATGATTTCGTACAGTGAAGGAAAGCTATTAGTTTTGTACTAGATTAATTTTTTTGGCTACTGTACAATATTAAATTTTAATTCCTTTCCCAAAAAAAAACTTTACAAAAATACAACTGAATATTAATCAATATCAGTATCTAAAATCTATCTATCTATGTTGTAACCGGGAAAAAAATATATGTATCTATGTTATATGTAAGTCGAGCTAGAATGGCACTGGTTTGATAGCTTCTCCACCGTGCCCCAATTAAATTACTCAAAATTGAATTTTCTCGTACATTTTATTTGAAAGAAATTCACCTTTTAACAATTGGCAACAAGAAAAAGTATATCTGTAAATTCATGCCGATAGCAACCATAAATGTGCAACAGTATACATTATACGATTATAGAATTATAGAATTATAGAATAAGTGACTACAGGTCCCTCTCTTCATTCTCACGGCGAGTGGTGTGGGATTTCCCACATTTTTTGAATTTAAATAAATGATATATATGTTTTAACATTTTTTGAAATTAAATAAATGATATGTATATATATATATAGTTTACGCCACCTCATAGCCGAAATCTAAAGGGTCTTGGCTAATTCAGATTCGAGTCGTGTCGATCCTCTCATAATTGTGGATTTTCTCCATTCATAAGATTTAAACCCGAAATCTTATTTTAGAGAAATAAGCGCCGCATCACCTTAATCAACATACCTTGGGTAATATTATTTTTATTTTAGTATGAAAAAAGTATTTCAATTGATCACCAATTTAATTAGCCTCTTTTTATTTGTGACGATGTGTGTCCTAATTCTTTGTGATGAAACACAAGGTTACGCAAACATATGACTGATAAGACTAATCCTCGCTTGGGCATTAACTTGACCACGACTAGGAGATACTTTTAATAAGTTTCGAACACGTGCACTACAAGTAAAATTTAGTAGAACAATGTTGGCTTTCATACAGTATGATATATTATTAGAATTCTTTTTTAGAAAATCTGAATGAGATACTAGCAGTTAGATTTCATATGTTTACACACAAATAGTTTTATCATTAATTACAATTAAACTCAACATCAATTATTACATAAACTGATATGATAAATTTAATCAAAGATAGCTGGAAAAAAAAAATCGTCCCGCGGCATCGTGCAGGTTGCTTCCCAGTATATAAATATTTCAGACCTTCGGTTACGATGATGAAGATCGGAAAAACGGAGGGGACGAAAGAAAGCTTCCTCTTTGCTATGGTTACTGTCTTGAGGCATTTGAACAAAGGGGAGTGCGCATTGATCATACGTACGAGACGAGATGAGAAGACCTCAATCATATAATAAAGGCTTATTACCCTGTATGGGATGGGTTGAGAAGAAGACTGATCTGGCTAACTAGCTACATTAGGGCAAATTGAATGTTTTCATTCAAATCCTATGTAACACGATGATGCCAAGTTGGCGATCATAGTACCAATCGAAAATTAATGTATGGGTGATAATATAAGTAGGCAAGTTGAATTTTTAGCCATGGAGTTATGGGTTTTGTTTGATCCAAGTTCTAAAAATATAGTGAGTTGAAATATTGCACTTTGTGGCAAAATTAGGGTATCCTATGTAAACGGACTTTCCCTGTATTATAGAGGGTTGAAAATCATAGAAGTAGTAGCTAGTATACATTATTCCCTCATGTGGAGATTATGAAGTACAAATTATATATTTTTATTTATAACCTTCATCTTGTTAATTTTATATGAATTAATTTTGCCATTTTATTCCTCTCTGTTTATAACTGCAAAAGTTTGTCTTTTTATTCCTTTCAGGTAGGTTTTTCTTTCCTCGTTCTAACAGATAATGGTATACTTTTGGACACAAAATATATATCTCTAGAAAGCTATTAATGTTTATTGCAACTTTCAATATAATATTCAAGTGTTATCATTGATAGTGAGATTTAAAATAAATAAATAAAAAAGAAATTGTGAAAATTTAGAGAGTTGAAAGTTATTGAAATGAAACCCTCATGTTTTGCACTTCAAAATTTATGTATATATATTAATATTATAATTCATTCATTGATTGATTAATAAAAAAAAATTATTTTAAAATTTTAGCTAGTCATCTTACCCTCGCATTACGCGGACTTTTTTGCGATTTTTATTTTATGTTGATAGTATTGTATTTACGAATTTTATAATAACAAAAAATTTAAAATAAATAATGTCCTTAAAAATATCTAATATATAAATACATTGTGAAAATTTGAAAAAAATTAATTATGAAAATGTGAAAAAATCTAGATGTATATTAATGTACAGGGAATGCGAATGGTCAATCATCCAGGAGCTAAAGTTATGAATGGAATTATATTTCTCAAATTATATATTAAATTTTGTCACGGTCTCGCCATCGATAGTCACCCCAATGCCTCACTCCTCCTCTGCCACTATCGCATTCATTCTGCTATCCACCCATAGCGGCCGACAGATCACCAAAACCTCTCCTGCCACACACTCGAATACCGAGTTGTATCCACAGTGAGTTACGTGTGCACCTCGATTTCGATTCAAACAAGGGTGCATCCAACAATTTCTAAATGCTAAATTAATTCCTCTTAAAAATTTCTGAGCCATAAGAAGGCATGGAGGATTTTTGGGAACATATGAGGGAGCAATAACTTTGGATGAAAATGTAGGCTGATCTTGAGGAGAGGGAACAGGCAACAGGCAACAACCGCTTCAGCATGCCTATACAATGAAAGAAAAATCGTAAATAACTAATAAATGAGTACATGTAGTCTCGTTAAGTATCGAACTTATGACCTCTAGGTCAATAGGTGAGGGTGTGCACCACTGCACTCAATAATAAAATTAAGTTTAGTCAGTATAGAAAATTTCAAAAAAAATTCATGTGAATCATTTTCTAGATAATAAAATTAGAATTGATTAACTTATGTATACTGATACATTTAATTACTTTTTTTTTATTGAGAATGAATTATTATGTAGAGAAATGATTCGCATAGAAATTGAATTATATTATAGAAATTTAATTTAATTTTTTATATTGATATGTATCTAATACACAATTAGTTATCATTTCTCCTTTGTATCAATCAATCAATTATAATACATAAAGCCACGGAATGATACGAAAATGTGCCAAGATTCACTTTTTTGAACTTCTCATCTCATGGTCAATTATCTTTTCGAATACTCAAAGTATTTAATTCTTAATAAGAGGTTTGTATATTTGTCCTTTTTCTATTTGTTAGTACTTCGTAAGTACACCATTTCCTCACATTTTTCTACATTTTATGTATGTATGATATTGTGAAATATCATTATCATAATCTATCGTTATTCCACGTTCACTCAATATGTCTCCATAAATTTTCTCCTTATAATACTTCGCCTTAACCGTGTGCCTCTCTCTAGAAAAGTATATCTATTTTTCAAACAGTCACTTAAAATAATTACAAAGTATCGAAACACAAAACCAAATCACTAGAGTTGTTTCTTTAAAGTTTGTCGAATAAATTACACTTCTTTAATTTATTTACACGTCCACCTAACGTGAGGGTATTTACCTAGTTATGTATTATAGCTATGGATTACGATGTGAAAATTTCCTGTTTTATTAAACTTCATCTAATTTTATACGAATTTTTCAAAAAAATAAAAAAGACATCGCGTGCCTTTTTGTCTTTTAGTTTCTTGTTGACTAAGAAGAATGAAATTGTAACAACGGGTTACAACTGTCGGATCGAGTTACTCTACAGTCCATCTAACGGCTGAAATTTAATTCGAATTTAATCCAACCGTGTTCTCTCACTTTCCCAGTCACTCGTTCACAGAATTGGCAGATATTTCCCGCGAAAACTTACAAACTATGATGTTGATAGTCGATCCCATTCCAACTTATATATAGCTCGCTGATATTTTCTCTCTTTCTAACGCTAGCAGTGCTTCGAAAGACAAAAATGTCATCGATCGAATGCTTTCACCCGACGATTCACAGAAAACATTGCTCGCGTGCGTTCTCCAATCTATGCGACTTTCAATGGTCGACCTTGCTTCGCTCTCAATCGAGGCGTTTGAACGGGAGCCTGGACCCCTCTGTTTCGAACCCTCTGTCTGTCCCTTCGACAGTGCCCAACATTTCCTGGAAGTTCGGTTTTTGGGGCGGTATTAGGAAGAATAATCAGATAAGGGGGAGTGGAGTCCCAGCCAGCACGCGGGACAACAGCCCAAACCGGAGGAGCGAGTTTAACCAGCGGAGAGGGAACTGGTGGTGGTGGTGGGAGCAGTTGATGCCATCCCGGGAATTTGGAGTTCTGCTTTTGCAGTTTGGGCTTATGATGTTGGTCATGCGGTTGGTCCGCCCAGGTTCCCCACTGGCTGGGGCGGAACCTAAGGCTCGGCCAGTCACGCACTTGAGCGTTCCGTACAGCGAGTTTCTCGGCCAGGTCAGCTGTGACCAGGTTGAGAAAGTCGAAGTCAGTGGAGTTCGCATAAATTTTAAACTGAGAGACCAGGCAGGGAGTGGGGATGGCGATGAGTACAGGGCTGCCACAAGCAATTTGCAAGAATTGGGACCATTAGCAATGAGTCAGGATTCGATTCAGAGGATTGTTTACACCACAACCAGGCCGGTGGATATTAAGACTCCTTATGAGAAGATGGTTGACAATGGGGTGGAGTTCGGCAAACCGGATAAGCAGTCTGATCGAGTCTTAAACACAGTATTGGTACACATAGTCGAAATCTCTCCCTCCCTTCTTTTTTCTCCCTTTATTCTGCTGAAAGGCGGAAATCAGGACACATTTGGCTGCTGACTAATCATCACGGCACATTGGTACTAGTATACTACCTCTAAACCTGTTCCCATATTCTGCTCGGAAACAA
Organism: Punica granatum; assembly: GCF_007655135.1. NCBI lineage: Eukaryota > Viridiplantae > Streptophyta > Magnoliopsida > Myrtales > Lythraceae > Punica > Punica granatum. Next base: position 39,195,685 of record NC_045129.1, read on the forward strand.
TGCTTATTGGGAATCTTTGATTCCATTTTTCAGTTGCTTCATTAAGGATAACTAAATGTTAGCCTAAATGTATTTTGGAAGGTATTATAGTTGTATTAACCTATTGGAGCATTTATTTTGTGGGATTTTGATGCAACGTAAATATATGGTACATATGATCATCTACTTGTCTATCAGATATCCTTGTTCGGCGCAGCAATGCTTCTCGGGTTCCTCCATCAATCCCCTGTAAGCTTCTCCAAGGTATGAGTATAGACTCGGTTAGTCTTGGTAGTCTTACCTCATCGGAAATGTTATATGACAAAGAACTTATGCCATTTACATCTACAAGCTTAAGTTACATCGAATCGTATCGGAGTTTGATTGAACTAGATAACAAATCTATTTCTATGCCACAAAATTGACAACTTGAAGATTCTGTGTGCAGCACGGTGCAAGTCAACTTAAAAGCTGGAAATCTCTTGGCTCAGGCAGGTTGAAAGTATCCAAGCAGGGGGAGGGCATCATCAAATTTTCTGATGTTGCAGGTGTGGATGAGGCCAAGGAGGAGCTGGAAGAAATCGTTGTATGACCCTAACTCATTCCTTGATCGAGTAACTCCTTTTATTAGCCGTTTGGTTTAGCTTTAGTAGCTGAGGGTTCACGTTTCATTCATGAAGTAGGGTATCTCAACTGCTGACGATCTTTCTTGCCCAGGAATTTCTTAGGAATCCTGACAGGTACATACGAGTTGGTGCTCGTCCTCCACGAGGCATCCTTCTGGTGAGGTTCCAATTCCAAGTTGACTTTAAGATAGAAAGTACCCGCTTTATGTAATTGCACATTATGGTTTTTGATCTTAAATAGGTCGGTCCGCCTGGGACTGGGAAGACGCTTTTAGCAAAGGCTGTTGCTGGGGAGGCGGAAGTTCCTTTCATAAGCTGTCCGGCTAGCGAGTTCATAGAGATGTACATTGGAATGGGCGCCTCGCGAGTGAGAGATCTTTTTGCTCGGGCAAAGAAAGAGGCCCCGTCCATAATATTTATAGACGAGGTCTATTTCCCAGCTTTTGATATCACTGACCTCTAAATTAAATTGTCGGAGACTACCAGTGAATAAATTTTCTTCCACATGTAGATAGATGCAGTGGCCAAAAATCGTGACGGTAAATTCCGCCTAGTAAGCAACGATGAACGAGAACAGACCTTGAACCAACTACTCACTGTATGCTTCCCCTGCAAAGAAGCCTTGGTTTTTTTCGTGATTGTAGCTAATCAGAACAGATAGAAGATACATAAGGCTTTCCGTGATCTCTCTTTAATTGCAGGAGATGGATGGATTTGAGAGCAGTCCTGCTGTTATCGTTCTTGGAGCGACAAATCGTGCTGATGTCCTGGATCCTGCACTTTGCCGACCTGGGAGATTTGATCGGGTTGTTATGGTTCAGTATCATAGAGATGATCTTTTCTCAACTGGTTAAAATAAATTGAACAAATTTGAAAATAAATTTCTGATCGTTAGGTGGAATCGCCAGATAGAACTGGAAGAGAAGCCATTCTAAAGGTCCATGTTTCGAAGAACGAACTTCCTTTGGAGGAGGATGTCGACCTCAGTGACATTGCTTCGATGACACCGGGTTTTACAGGGTGACTCTTGGTTCCTTCCTTTCCATTCCAATATTGTATTGCTTCACATCCACTTTCCCTCGTCAATTTTGGTTAACTCGTTAAGAGTTCATGCTAGGGCGGACCTTGCAAATTTAGTGAATGAGGCTGCTTTACTTGCTGGAAGACAGAACAAACTTGTCGTGCAGAAGATCGACTTTGTCAATGCAGTCGAGAGATCCATAGCCGTAATAAAAATTCTCCCTTTCCCATTGAAAGTAGAGACTTGGCCTTCTCAAAGTGCTTCATCATTAGTGATCAAGAAATTTCCTCAACTTGGTGCAGGGGGTTGAGAAGAAAACCGTGAGGTTGCACGGAAGCGAAAAGGCCGTGATTGCACGACATGAAGCTGGACATGCAATTGTAGGCACTGCTGTTGCTAATCTGCTTCCAGGACAACCCCAAGTCGAGGTAAAGTATTCTCTAGAAAAGAGTTTTCTCCGTAGATACTTTTCCCAGGAAAACAGATAATGTGAAATAATATGGAGCCTTGGCTTTGCCTTACATCCCTTCTCTTGTTAAGGAGAGAATGATCTCTTGGTCGGAATAACAATCATCAGAATGTTTCCAGCATGGAGCGAATAGCATGACTTCATCTAGATGTCCTGGAAAAGAAGTATGAGTTCTATTCATGATTCTTTCAGAAACTGAGCATATTGCCGAGATCGGGAGGGGCACTTGGATTTACTTACACTCCGATGAACGAAGACAGGTACTTGCTGTTCATGGATGAGCTCTGGGGTCGGTTGGCGATTCTTCTAGGAGGGCGCGCAGCTGAACAAGTGGCCTATTCAGGACGTGTATCGACTGGCGCGATCGATGATATCCGTAAAGCGACTGATATTGCATACAAGGCAGTGGCAGAATACGGCCTTAATTGCACAGTAGGTCCCGTCTCGCTAGTTGCACTTTCTGGAGGTGGAATCGATCAGCCTCCTGGAATACTTGCTTCAGGAATGGACCAGGTTCTCTTGTCATAATTATTAGTGTTCCTTGTTTTTCCTTTTATTCTGTAAATTAATCCTTTTAATTCGAGGGGAAGTTTAAACTCAAGGGAGTTGATGGCAGGGGCACCTCATTGATCTTGTTCAGAGAGAGGTTAAGGAATTGCTGCAATCAGCACTGGACGTAGCAATCTCTGTTGTGCGGGCCAATCCCAGTGTCTTGGAGGGACTCGGTGCGCGATTAGAAGGTAAACAGTTGCTTTCCTCTGTTTATGTTCCAACTGTCAGACGTTTTCTGATTGCGTATAGTTCCCAGATCTTGTATCATGACTTCCTTGAAAACATTCGTTCTGGTACTTACTGATGTTCATCTATCAGAGGATGAGAAGGTCGAAGGCGAAGAATTACGCAAATGGTTAGACTCGGTTGTCGTGCCGAGTGAGCTTGCAGCATTCATTAGAGGCCACAAGAAGCAGGGGCTTTTCAATTAAGCCAATGCAGATGGGTTAAGAATCACAACTCCGTATACTGATCTCCAGTGTCGAGTGACAAACTCAAATGATCCATAAATTCCATATGACCCTCTTCTGCTATATATATATATATGTATTATATCATGCCTCTGAAATAGGCCTCGCTCATGATGTTACGGTTCAATGCACATATTTGATTTCGAGATCTGTCGCTTATATTAAGCTCTTTGCATGTACCAGCAACTGCAGGAGCTTTCTTATGCCGGATTCGGAGTTGTGGCAGGATGAGCCAATTGCACATGTGAACCTCCAGAGGCTCAACATCAGCTCCAACGACCACCGTTTTTCACTTACGCATTGCAAACGTATATTTTACGACTGTTCTAATGTATACAGCATATAGAAGTTGTACAATCGATATGTTTGTCGTAATTCCTCGATTAACAATCAATACAAGAGCTGTTCGATCAATAATGCTCAATCAATGTGGTTAATGCTTTGATATTTTTCTTGTGCAGCTAGAAGAAAATATCAGTGTTGCTTTCTGAAAGTGACCTATCCTTCCTGTTCTTTTCTGCATCAAATCTGTCCACTTGGGTGTTGGGACAAACCTGACCTTGGTGGAGCCATTCTCATGTAGTCGAATTTTATTCCAAGGAAAATAAAAATTTCAAAAAAAAAAAAAAAGTGAATAGAAAGATTGTCAGGATCGATCTCTTCCATTTTTATATTTCGAATGATTTATTAAATTTTTTCTAAATTGCAATGATTGCAATAAAATATGGGTATTGGTTTGGAAAAGTAATTATTACTAATTAACGATATTGTTCGGTTGGTTAAATTTAGAAAAGAAAAAAAAAAGCGATCACAATTTATTAACATTTTTTTTTCGTGGGATTTTAATTTATGCTCAACATGGGTTAGAAAAATCTTTTTTTTTTTTTTAATTCCCCAAATGCATGCAAAGGAGCCACTAAATGATAGCATAAGTATATAATTTTTTGGGTAAGGTAGCATGAGTATAATTTCATTAGCCAATATCATGACACGGCTGGCACATGACGTAAATTTATTATGAAGCGAGGTACCATATTTCACTGGTTTTGATATTTAAGACTCCTACATAGCTGTTTCAAATCATCGATACTGCATGATAAAACGTAGTCCTGCTGGTCATTCTTTTCTTGTCCCACCGATTGCGCAGTGTAACAACTGTAACTACGTACTTTCATGTTCATGGATATTTTATGTAGATATCGAGAAGTTGGCAGAATATAACTCCTTCGAGTTGCACCCTCCAACTCTATTACAACAGCATTATTGTCATTTAAGAACAAAAAAAATAAATAAAATTTAATATTATCACATTAATTACCGTACATATACTTATTTATACATTTTAATTTTTTTTATTAAATATGGTATCTTATATTGCCATCCTACTACATGACAGTATAATGAATTAATGGTAAGAGTAAGACACTTATACTGCATTTGGTTTCAAAGTAGGATTTTAAAATTAAAATTTAATTTTGAAAAAGAGTGGTATAAATTGTTATGTACGGAGCTCACCCTTTAACTTTGTATAAATTATTTTGTTTTGTTGTTAGTAGAATTAAATTAAAATATGATTTTAAAATCATACTTTGAAATCAAACAAGTCATTAATTGCGCAATTACGCCGAAATGTGATGATTGTGAAAAAGTCGCTCTCTTGATTAGAAGCACGAAGTTCCGTGATAGACCATCATCAGTAGCATTTTCATTTTCAATTTCTATAAGTTATGCATGTTAATGAGTCCAATTAATCGAAGTTTGAATCAAATCTATACGGAGAAATAAAGTCAATCGTGAATTTTTTTCATCCAAAGGTCGAATCGAATAAGAGGTGCTAAAGCACGCACGGACCAATTAGTTGAGTCACCTTTCTATAGTTCACTCAACAAATATCTTTGGCCAGGGAGCCACGTAGGCCTTCGCTTTAGGTACCTTTTTTTCCAGACGGCCCATTGCCTCCATTTCCTATAAAGCGACGTCACGCCCTGAACGTGATCTTCGATAACCAAAGAGCTAAGAGCTCCCTCCTCTCAAAGAGCCGCAGACCAGCCAACCAGAAGACGAGATAAGACGACGATTCTTCTTCTTCTTCGCTCGCTCACCACCAGGTTCTCCCTGCGTACCTTTTCCTCTGTGGTGTTTACTAGTGCCTGCTCTCTCAGTGAATGCGATCTTCTGTCCGTAAGCGGATTTCTCTGTTGAGCTGGTAATGCCTCGTTGGCGGAACTTTTTTTGCTTTTTCACGCATTGCATGCTGTAAATCTGATGTCGTCTGAATCGTCTTGTCTGATACTTTAGCTGCCGTTCGATCTATGGCATTTCCTGCTTCGATCTGTGTTTCTCTTCGGTCGTTTAATATGGCTCTGCTTCGGTTTCCTTCTCGATCGTTTCCTATGGTCTATGAAATGTTCTGTATCCGATTCTATGCGGAATGTTCATGAGTCGTATATGTAGATGCTGTCTTTGCATGTGCATGCGTCTCCTTCAGCCCGTATCGTTTATGATTCTTCTGTTTGTATGGACAAAGATCCTGTGTTAGCTGAAAAATGGAAATTATATATATGTCCTGCTTCGATATCTGTTTTTCTTCAGTGGTTTGAAATGGCTGTGTTCCGGCTTCCTCTTAGAATTTTGTTACCTGTTCGGCTGTTCACTGTTTTCAGATTCACTGCATTTTGATTTTGCTGTTGCCCTGTGATCCCTGTAGCAATCAGCATCCGATTCTATGAGTAATTTCATGAGTTATCCAACCTTCTTCGAGTAATGTTCATGAGTTATCCAACCTTCTTTGTGGTTGAATTCATCTCTTACTGGACGGATTTCCCCTTTAATTGTTCACAAAATGGCAATCACTGCCCACGATAAAGATTTTTATCTAGTAGTTGATCTTTCAACAGCGTGATATTTTCAGATTAATACAAGATGGCATCAGTGCACACTACCTTCGTGTCAGCTTTGTGCAACAATGGCAATCACTCTTCACCCGCTAAGTTTCCGAGCTCTGCCTTCCTGCCTGGTTTTGATGTGGCTGTCCGAGCTTCTACTGCGCATAAGAATGAAATGCTTCCTACTTTCAAAAGTGTTGGACCTAAAGCCACATTAACCTTTGATCCCCGAACATCCAATGCTGAGAAGACCAAGCAAAAGAAGCATACAGTTGACCCTGCTGCTCCTGATTTCTTGCCCCTCCCTTCATTTGAGCAGTGCTTCCCAAAGAGCTCGAAAGAATATAGGTTTGCCTTATGCCTGTTATGCTTATGTTTATATGATATATCTCCAACTGTTTGAGATGTTTTATTGTTGAATTACTTTTACTGGTTAAAAGATCTCCTTGAGACTGGAAAATTGTGGCAAAAATATTACCACTTGATTTTGTCTGTGATCTGTTCTCACTCTCAGGGAGGTCATTCATGAAGAAACTGGTCATGTACTCAAAGTTCCTTTCCGCCGGATCCACCTCAGTGGGGATGAGCCAGACTTCGACATTTACGACACTAGCGGGCCTCAAAATATTAGCCCGCGAATAGGTACACAATCAGATTCCCTGTATCAAAACTTTAATCTATCTACTCCAACAGCAGTCGTTGCATTATATGCATCATTCATTTCAGACAAAACTTAACATTACAAAAAAATTACATAAACAAATATCACATGGATTGAAATTCATTGAGTCATTATTGTCTAAGGAGAAGAAAGCTTTGGTGAAACACGTTTGCATTCTACAAATATTATGAACTAATAATTCATACAAATGACATTGTCAAATAGGACTTCCTAAGCTGCGAAAAGAGTGGGTTGACTGCCGGGAAAAGATAGGTGTGCCGAGGTACACTCAGATGTATTATGCTAAGCAGGGAATAATTACTGAAGAAATGCTGTTCTGCGCTGCTCGTGAGAAGCTTGACCCAGAGTTTGTTAGATCAGAGGTTGCTCGAGGGCGAGCTATTATCCCTTCAAACAAGAAGCACTTAGAGCTGGAGCCTATGGTAGTAGGGAGAAACTTCCTAGTCAAAGTTAATGCCAACATTGGAAATTCCGTTGTCGCGAGCTCCATTGAGGAGGAAGTCTATAAGGTTCAATGGGCAACCATGTGGGGTGCTGATACGGTGATGGATCTTTCAACAGGTCACCACATCCACGAGACCCGTGAATGGATCCTGCGTAACTCTGCTGTGCCAGTTGGGACTGTCCCAATATACCAAGCACTTGAAAAAGTGAATGGAATTGCTGAAAATCTTAGTTGGGAAGTTTTCAGGGATACTTTGATAGAACAAGCTGAGCAGGGTGTCGATTACTTCACTATTCATGCTGGGGTTCTACTCAGGTACATACCTCTGACTGCGAAGCGCATGACTGGAATTGTTTCCCGTGGAGGATCCATTCATGCAAAGTGGTGCTTGGCTTATCACAAGGAGAATTTTGCCTATGAGCACTGGGATGAGATACTGGATATTTGCAATCAGTATGATGTAGCACTGTCAATAGGCGATGGCTTGAGACCCGGATCAATATATGATGCTAATGATTCTGCTCAGTTCGCAGAGCTTCTAACTCAGGGGGAGCTCACTCGCAGAGCTTGGGAAAAGGATGTGCAGGTAATGATTATTTACTTTCTGCTGTTATTTCTTAATTGTGGTTTTAACTTCAATTGCCAATATTCGGTTACTATGTTTTTCTATATCTGTCAATCTTCTAGTATTCATGTGCTCCATCTTGTTCAACCTTCTAAGTACTGTTCTGGTAATTGCAGGTGATGAATGAAGGCCCAGGCCACATTCCGATGCACAAAATCCCTGAGAACATGCAGAAACAACTGGAATGGTGCAACGAGGCTCCTTTCTACACTCTTGGTCCATTAACAACAGATATTGCTCCTGGGTACGATCATATTACTTCTGCAATCGGTGCTGCCAATATTGGGGCACTTGGTACAGCTCTCCTCTGTTATGTGACACCAAAAGAGCACCTTGGGCTGCCCAATAGGGATGATGTAAAGGCTGGTGTGATTGCATACAAGATTGCTGCACACGCAGCTGATTTAGCGAAAGGCCATCCTCATGCTCAGGCCTGGGATGATGCTTTGAGCAAGGCTAGATTTGAGTTCCGATGGATGGATCAGTTTGCTCTCTCGCTAGACCCCATGACAGCTATGTCCTTCCATGATGAAACTCTGCCATCAGATGGAGCTAAAGTTGCTCATTTTTGCTCTATGTGTGGACCCAAGTTCTGCTCTATGAAGATAACCGAGGATGTGAGGAAATATGCAGAGAAACATGGATATGGAGACGCGGAAGAAGCTCTGCAGCATGGGATGGAAGCTATGAGTGCTGAGTTCCTTGCTGCTAAGAAAACTGTTAGTGGGGAGCAACATGGTGAAGTTGGTGGAGAAATCTACTTGCCTGCAGAATATATTAGCTCCAAAGAGAGGTGAAGGTCAGTATCACTCAGCGCCTTCTTTGCATTTGACTTTACAAGCAGAATGGTGATGTGTCTTGGATAGTGAACATCCAAAAGATGAATTGTCACATAGCACTGAATTTGCTGAATGAACCTGACCTCGTGTTCTCATATCTCGATTCTGGGAAAATTTCTTACCCCTATTTCGGTGGTTGCTATCTATGATATCAGTCTTTATGTAAGATAAACATGGTTAACTGAGATTGTTCATCCATGTAGGGGAGTTAATTCTTTATGCTTCTTGATGATGTTGGTTTTCTTAATATAATTTTCTGTCGGTGACTGATGCTCGTCACTTTTGCTGCTAGTCCTAGTCTCCCTCATTTATGACCATTATCAGCAATTCTGAAACTCTTGATCGAAGTTATCGTGCTGTTTAACCAAGTATGAGGAACTGAGTCCTGATTAGCCTGTTTGCTTTAGGAAAATTAGCGTCTCACAATAACTTTCTTGCAGGTAAAAGTGACCGTGGAGTTATTCTGAAACTGGAGGAGCCATGCCATGTGGCCCACTCATGGAAGACGACAATGATCATCTGGAAGTTCTCAGTTTGATTTTGCTGGGTGAGTACTTAGCTTAATCAGAGGAGTAACTTCCGTAGACATTTCCATCTCCTGTTTTAGTGCTTGCTTATGTTATGGTATCGTGAATAAAATGCTCTTATTAGTCCTGGATTTTCCATCAGCTCTGATTTTTCTTTCTTTCTTGCTTCCTCCTTTCATCTACTTTATTTGTGTCGAATGGTTCCACTGACGGAAGAAACGCACCGGGGGTGTCCGAATCCGCTAGCGTTCCGCTAGCAGGTTCGGGCTGAGAAAGTCCCTTCGAACCTGAACAGGATAATACCTGCGTAGGGAGTGTGCTTTTTCTTTTCTCTTCTTTGTTCCCTATATGCTTTTGCAGAGGAAATCGAAAGCAAGCGGTCATATGATTTGGCTGTGGAGGTGGCAAACTACCCCTCACCTTGGGCAGCATTTTAATGGCTCTCTGAGAGGTAATTAACTCGTAAAATCATGACGTATGTGGAGCTCCCGAGACTGCCTGTTAGTTATTAATCACCCCGAGTCCATTCCTTAAAAAATCCGAGTATTACCAGGTCAATCATTAAATAGTTCCAAGTTAGAATCAAATCTAACGAAAAGGAATGACAAGGTATGATCTGTTACTTAATTAACCATATGAGTTTTTCGGTTGTCTGGTATAGAAGAGATTGTGTTACCGGTGCAAGTTGCATCTGTACAATGATTAGAGGAAATGTTGAGAAGATATGGGATTCAATGATTGACAGAATGAGATAGCCGTCCTATAGCCTATAGGAATGTTTTGAAAGTAAAATTGTACAGTCAGAGATCGATTCCAGTATTCGACGCCGTGTTTTTATTGTTTTATATGGTGGAGAAAAGAAAATAGAATGAAATCACAAAACAAATTGGGAATATTTATTTATTTTGCTTTCATTTCGGTGTACCAATATATATTCTTTTTAAGTATTGATTGGATTCCATAAAGTAGCTTAATCAAGTGTCAAAGCTCTAGACCTTTTTAACAGATCTAAGAATTAAGGTCTTCGAGCAAAACAGATGACTCACTTGATAAAAGGATAATCTGCGCAATCAATGGAACGACGAGTGAGCTTGTATAGAATAGAATCATGACGAGGCTAATATAAGGGTGTGTGCCAACTGTTGTACAATAATCAAATGTTAAAAGAAGTAAAATTATATTTTTTTTCTTTGAAAGTGAATTTTGCATAACATCTGCAGAAGGCATTGCATGGCGCCGTCATCGCGAGCTAAAAGCGATAAATATCGAGTTGCAAAGTTGTTGACCACGCCTTGGTTTAGTCGGTCTCACATTAGACTTAGAGAAAAAGCATAAATATCGTAAACTAACATATTTTCACACACATTGGCACATGTTTAACCGGAGGAATAAAAAGGAAATGCAATATTTAAGATATTAATTGTGCGTAGAGATGTTGCCAAATAATAAAAATTTGTCGTTCATCTAATTAAGCGTTAATCTCTTGGGCATCGACCCAAGAAGAATCGATATTACGCTTATTGATAATTCAGATATATTTAATTATTACGTTATACTGTTATTAGCTCCAAACAACAGGCGCACGCAGATTGAATTGAACACCTTTGAGTCGGGGACAGAATATATTCCCACAATTAACTGTAGGAGAAAAGGAAAAAAGAAACAGCAAGGGAAAGAAACGTTTCTTCTGACCCCACGCGTCATCCTCGATTTATAAATAAAAAAATAAAAAAAATTCCCCCACGTAACGTAACACCAAACCGGCGTCGCCTCCCCCTTCCTCCCCTCCCCACCCCCCCACCCCCCCCCCCCCCCCCCCCCCCCCCCCCCCCCCCCCCCCCCCCTCTCTCTCTCTCTGACTGACTGCTTGCCCACGGCTGCCGCCGGGAAATCCGCCATGGCCGAGCCCCCACCGCCCCCTCTGGACCTCGATATCACTGTGATCTCCGCCAAGCACCTCAAGAACGTCAACTGGCGGACCGGCACTCTCAAGCCCTACGCCGCCGTCTACCTCGACCCCGACCGCCGCCTCTCCACCCGCCCCGACGAGCACGGATCCACCAGCCCCGTCTGGAACGACCGATTCACCCTCCCCCTCACCACCCCCCTCGACGACGCCTTCCTCACCATCGAGATCTTCCACTCCAGGCCCTCCGAGACCCTGAAACCCTTGGTCGGTTCCCTCCGCGTCCCCCTCTTCGCCCTCATCGACTCGGCCGAGTCGTCCCCCGACCGGAATCACAAGCTCGAGCTCCTCCGCCCGTCCGGCCGCCCCCAGGGGAAGGTCAGGGTGAGTCTCGCTCTCCGGGAACGCCGTAGCTACAGCTCAGCCCCCGATAGCAGCTCTTATTTCTCCTCCGCCTCTCCTCCACCTCCTCCGCCGCCGCCGTATCCCTATGCGCGCGACTACAGGGACTTTTTCTCCTCTCCTCGCTATGCTTACTCCGATCAGTTCCCAGGCTACTACTACCACCACTACGCGGTTCCTCCTCCACCGGCATGGCCGCACTTCAGCCGGCTTCCCGTCCACAGCCCGGCCCCTGCAGGCGGCCCCTCAGCTCCTCCATTTGCTCCTGTGGACTTCTGCCATCCCACCGCCACCGCGGACCCGAAGCTCGTGCCTCCCCCTCCCCATTGGATCTCTGATCACAGCCCGTCGCCATCCACCTATCTGACGAGGTCCAACAGTTACAATGCGATGTTGAGCGGCCCCACTGCTCCTGAAGTACAGAGGCCGCCGTACGGCCATGAAACTACGGGATCAGTTGCTGATGCTCTGGGAGGGATGAGCCTTGGAGAAGGGAGCAGGCATGAGGCTGATTATGCATGGAGGAAGCATCACGCTCAAAGTAGCAGCGAGTACCACCGCGGCTATTGACTCTGAACTCTGCTGAGAGTTGAAAGAGTGGGGATGTTGCTAAATAGCTTGTGCTTTTCTGCCTATGGTAATCTGTAGATTTCACTGCCTGTCCATGTACATCTGCTGCCTGATTAATCTGATGGGTTGTTATCTTTTTCTTTTGCTTGTTCCCATTGTCAAGCTTGGAACTTGGTCAAAAGCTTGGGTACATATCTATGTCAATATGTATGTGAATGTTGGAGGAATTATTATTTTCTATGGTAATGATTTTGAATGTTCTCTTTCTTATCTGCACTTAATCAATCGTGCATGGAGTCGGACGTGCTGCAGCCTGTTGAAGCTCGAAAGCTCCACATTCCGGTTTTAGAGATTCTTCAATTAATAATGCTGATTTGAATGTTCTTTTTCTTATCTGCACTTAATCAATCGTGCATGGAGTCGCACGTGCTGCAGCCTGTTGAAGCTCAAAAGCTCCACATTCCATTTTTAGAGATTCTTCAATTAAGAATGCTAGTACTAGTATTGTTCCATTATGGAGGTTTGGTATCGGGTGGTCTCATCTACTGCAATTACAGCCTATATATTTTGCTAGCATCTTTCTGGCATTATACTAAATAGTAACATTGCTATGTTCATACGTGATAGGTTTTCCCTGCCTTAGTTGTGGTTGTGAACTAAATTCTTATTAATGAGAGATATTGCTTATACTTATGTTTGGATATTTGAAGATAGGTGGTTTTGCAAAGAGTAGTCGGACCAATATTAGTGGAAAGAGTGATGTACGCTAGGTGAACATGTTGAAGTACCCAATGATTGCAAGGATGGGGGATGGGGTGGGATGGACTGATGGAGGAAAGAAGGATATATGTGTGAGATTTATTGTTCATCTGCTGTTTTATTTGATTGATTGCTAGAATGTTTGCCGTTCACTATCTAAGCGACAGAGAAACATTCCTCGTGCAAAGGATTGGATTACTTGAGGACTTTTCTGCATAGCTTTTTGTATGTGAACTGTTTTCTGCTCCATTGTGTGGCAATAACGCAAAAGGACATGGAAGGTTATTCAGCACGGAGGGGAAACGGTCTAGATGGTGAAAAAGATGAAGCTCACTGTGAGGCTAGGCATGAGGAATGGTAAACAGAGTTGATATGAACAGTTAGGAGAGGCTAGAGTCATACACACTGTCGAGACCTGGCACAGAGACTCTCTCTCATACATTACAACTGCAGTGGTCAATCGGGTAGTGAACTTGTAAACTACTTAATGGATCACAATGGTGTTAGCCGAGGAAAGACACAGACCAAATATGAGATCACAGGCTTCTTGTAGGAGATTATATGCACCTGTAGATGCAGGAAGTTTTCTGTTTCCAGATTTTGTACAAGCTGGGGAGATATTTACTGAATGAGGGTAGAGAAGAGAAGATTGATTGCGGGCTTCTGAGATGAGATAGTTTGCGCCTGCAACAACGAAAAGATATGCTTCAATTCATTTGAGCTCATTGCATGGTCCCCCTAGTTCCTAGTATTCCTCCCAAGGATCTTTCAGGAGTTCCTTTTAATGATTGCCTGAGCTCTGATACTTTCAGGAGTTCTGTTTCGTGACATATTTTAGCTGGAAAACTGGTTATCTTATATAACTTATATTCAAACTCCAATTTCATTTTAGCATTCAAATGATTCTGTGTTTACTGGTGATTTGGGAAGCTTGTATGATCTGATGGCATACTCAAAACGTCATCCGAAATGAAAACTTAGGAAAGCCTGTGATGATGTTGCAGTAGATCGCTAGACTAAAATACATAATTTTTATGTGATTGAAGAAAGTGATAATCTCGTGGAGCTTTTCGATATTGGATTAGTCAATATGCGGAAATTTGTCGATTTTGTTGCTTACAACACTTGGCTCCTGTCCCCAATATTTTTACATCGATCAGCTATAGTCAAATGCATCCTCTTGATATCATCAACAGGCATGTCTCTCGTACCCTTCTTAAGAGCACGGTAATTGCATAATTTGTCATGCTTCTTCTGTAATCTAAGCCTTTCACTGTGATTTTCTCATCCGTTGACATTCCGCAGGAGTAGACCCCAATGAATATGATCTTAATGCATCTTTTTTCATTTTCCTTTTGCTGCTCAGCACCTCCTTTTCTTTCCTCTTCTGTGATCTATTGCTGCAGGTTCACAATTGATAAGAGTCTGGAAGTCCTTAAGGATGGCAAACTGACTCTGAACTAGTTCCTCGAGGTAAAGCTTTTATCCTATTGAGAAATCAGGAGATTAAGAAGGTTCATCTCGTTCAAGACTTTAAGTTAGCCGCACACTCTGTTTTCATCAACCTCATTTGCTACCTCTACTCTAAGCATGAATTTTGTTGTACACTCTTCTGTCTTGGCATGGACTTGGCCTGCTTAAGTTAATTCCAATTTGTATTTTCTCCGACCCCAACAGTCTATACATGCACATTTCTTCAGGTTCCACTTATCAGAGTCAAGAACTGACACGTCTGAGCAAACTATCTGGCAGCGCAAAACATTTTCCGATCAAGACAATCTTTCCCAAGATGTTGTCTGTGTTTTAGTTAGCTGCAATTCCTGCTTCATGAGTGCGCATATAGTTCGATTGGGCTAAGCAACTGCATGTATATATAATATGTTATTTCAGTGCTGTGATGTAAGAGACGAGCGCTGGTTTGCTTGATTTCAATTCAGTGCTAGTACCATGCATGTATATATATGTTATTTCAGTGTTGTGATATAAGAAACAGAGTGCTGGTTGTTTGATTTCGATTCAATGCTAATACCATGCAATTGTCAAGTCAAATTGCCCAAAGTACATGAACAGAACCCCCAGGGAGAGGCAACAAATAACATTTTTTGTTTTTCCCTTCTGAAGGAAGGTAGGACAGGAGCCACAGCCCAGCACATGGAAATTCATCAAATTTTCTTGAAACCAAATGGACAGGAAAAACTATATCTGTAGCTCGAGTCGGGTTACTCTTTCTTGGCAAAGAGACCTCCGAAGACGCCATTCTTCTTCTTCTGTGGGACGGTGACAGAGTTCTTCCGGCCGCCCGAGGTGGTGCCACCGTTCTTCTCGTCCACTTTCTTGAGGATAGGATCGGTCTCGAGGAGCTGCTCCTCCTTCTGAAGCCCGCCTAGGATCCAGTCAAGAAGGCCTTTCTCCTCCTTGCTGCCGCCGGCTTCCTTGGCAGCTGTGGCCGCAAAAACTCTCCCCGCTGCAGGGCTGAAGGCAATAGGCAGGGAAGCCATCGATAGCTAGCCTGTATCTGACTGAGCTTGGAAAGGAGGTGTGACCGTGAAGCAGAGGGAGAGGATTACTTAGGACACGAATGCGGATTGGCTAATATAATTCCTTCCGGCCTTTGATGGTCGAGGCTCAGCCGTCGGATGGAAGTTGAGGTTATGGTGGGAGATAGAATGGGGGAGTGTTTGCAGCACAAGCTCTCCACAGGAGTCTCATCCTCAGTGGGTATGGATGTGGGGGTGCCACGTCACAGGGTGATGATCCACCACCCTACCCTCTACCCCAGTTATCAATTTTCGTCCGTGGCCTTGAGCCTAGTAACTTGATTCCGTCTTAATGCCACTGCACTTTTGAGCTGCGGCTTTACATGGAAATTCAGGGCGAAGATCGACACATTATGCATGAAATCCGATGGCGATGTTGTTTTATCGAGTGTGTACTTGAGTGATCAAGGATGTTTCGTTTCGGTTGGTGCTACTTTCCGCTTAAACTCGAAGTTTTGGTTCTCCTTTCCCGAAAACGAACGTAAGGGGGCAGTTAGATATTCGAGGTTGTCCCGATGATTGCTTTGTCTGTCGTGACTATGTTTGATGGGCTAATAAATGGCCCTTTCCTCTTTCTCTGCTCAGCAGTTTAATGGCCGTTTCATTTGTCCAGAAAAAACATGGGCTTTTAAGGTCTTTGAGACACCCAAAATCAGTCCCACATGCTGGCCCATAAGAAAATCTGGGGAAGGGAGAGGACACGGGAAATTCATCGATGCAAATCGATCGAGCAAAGAACTTCTCTGATCTTGAACAAGCATCGGTTGATCAAATATCATCGTCTGAAGCGGATGGAAGATCCTCCAAAGCAAGTACATGAACTCAAGCCACATAGGGAGTAGGCAGACAACAAATAGTAAGATACGATATTCTTGGCTTGTTCTTCGGAGCTTTTATATGTGAAGAAAAAACTTTACATTACTCTTGTGACTGTACAAAACTGGATCTCATCCACCCCACCAAAGATCAAAACCCATCGTCACTTGAAACCCTCGTCCTACTCCTCATCCTGTCAATCCACACTCTCATGACATACGTTTTTACCTTTCGCCTATTTCCTCGGATGAACAATTCAGATTCATGCCGAGACTTGCGATATTACTCCGAGGAAGGCATAGGCGAAAAGAAACCTCCTCTTTTCATGCCCTTCCCTGTACCCCCCGTGTTCCTCCTGATTTCTTCGGACCATGAAGTTTGCACTTGCTCTTCCTAGTCTACTAAGCCTCCTGGGAGTAACTGTTATCTTGGTCCGGGGGAGCAAGGGGGTAGCATGTGTCCTCACCCCCAGTGTTCCACAGGAAATGCGCGTAGTTTGCCGCATAGAAAGAGTTTGTCGGATCAGCAGAAATGGCTTCCAAGAAGGTCTCTTCGGCCGCCCATAAGTCGTTCCTGACTCTCCACAGAAATGTTGCGTACTTATTGAACGCCTCCGCATCTGGCGGGTCTACTGCAACAGCCTTCTTGAAGTACTCCTCAGCTCTGTCAGTCCGCAAAAATAAAATCATTAGTAACAAGATAACCCCAAGGGCATTAGTTAAGTATAAACGAGCAGTACCAGTCGCATGCCATCAATGAAACCACATTAGTGAAACAAATTCGATTAGAAGAACCACTACTTGAAGACTGTCATTGCTTCCTAGTATGTCCTTTTCTCAATTCAAAATTCTGGCTTCGGTGTCTCGTCCATGTTGCCACAACATCAACAGGGGCCCATTCATTCCAAGTAACCGACGCATATGGAAGACGAAATTTGTACCATAAAAGTATAAGAAGCTGACGCATGAATTAATACCTGTCGTAATCGTGGGTCACGAGGTAGAGAAACTGGGCGTAGTTGGCGAGAAGAAGCTGATTATTAGGATCTTGAGACAGTCCAATTTGATAAAGAACCTCCGTCTTCGAGTACTCAGAATGTTCCTCATCGGCTTCCAACTTTGCTATCACTGGTGACACAAAATTCGCCACGGTCTCACGGTCGAGAGCTTCATCTCTTATTGCAGCCTCCATTTTAGAAGCTTCTTCCACAATAGCTTTCCAAAGATCAACCTCCTCTTCTCTCAATGATCCAAGAGAGGAAGACATTGAAAACTCGTTAGGGAGTATGGCATCCCGATAACCTGACCGACTGGGATGGGGATGCCCCTCTCCATCCGTTCCACTAATACCTGGCAGGAAATTCCCGCCGCCACCACCATCTCTACCGCCAACTGAAGTCGAATTTGCACCAGATGCTGGGGTCGAGATTGAAAATGCTTTTGTAGGCGAAGAACCAAAACTTTCGTGTTCACTCTCCTGAGTCTCGACCATGGAAACAGCCTCCAAGGCTGGTGGTGGAGCTGCAATCGCAGGGCTGCAGCCCATCGAGTGCACCGAATAATTTGCTAATAAAATCATCAAGTATACCATTAACGTAGGTGTCTGCGAGAATACCCTCTGGAATAGCCACACGAATGAAGCATTCATGTCTTCTTGTACACGAACCAGCAGGCTCTGCAAATCTTCGTATAAAGGAATTTCCCTCATCTGCAATGCGTAGCTTTGGATCTCTCTGACTATGAACACCGTGGAACTAAACGCCGTCTTGATCGAACAGTAAGCTGTCTCCCCTGCTTCTCGGAACCCCTCTTGCCATTGCAGCTTCCTCTTAAGCATCCGAACCGAGACAGGCAGATCCACACAACTCGCCTTGCGTTCAATACTCGTCACAGAATTAGTGCCATCTTCCCAATTTGGTGCGTCAGTTTCCCTCCCATTTAGGCTGAAGCCATCTCCAGAGCAAGAGGCAAATTCGTTGCCCATCCGGCGTGCTAATTCCTCACGTTGATCCGAGAACTCCTCATTTGAGAAGGAACCGAAGCTTGCAGTGCAAGCTCGCTGGATGGGGCGGGGCCTGTGTCTCGAGAACTCACTCGATTGGCACCCGGGCAGTTGTGCGGATGATGGATTGCTAAGAACACTCAGTCTATTCGAAGAAGATGGAGAAGCGAATACCGCAGAAGCTACAGCTCGAGCGGCCGAGGGACCTTTTGGGACGATGGGCCGGAACAAAGGCAGAGGTGGCGAAGCTACTCCAGCTCCCATAGTGTGAAACAGGCGAGAGAGAGAGAGCAACGAAGAGATGAAATGAAAGCTTTGGGAAAAATCGAATCCCAGAGAGCTTTATCTGTGGAAACAGAAAGCTCCTCTTTGCCAATTGGGAATCTCTCGCCTTTGCCTTTTGAATCAGATCGCCATAAAAAGTCTTCACCTTTCTTCTTCCGATTCACGCTTCCACCTGAAAAATTCAACACCATGAATCCCATAAGTCAATTCATCGAACAGCTTCATCACAATCCACAAACCACGCTGTTTCTTTCACTCTCGCCCCCAAATTTCCCCACAAATACAGTGCACTCATCGCTCTCGACGTTAAGTTTCAACGTCCATCGAGGAATTAGAGGAGATCGGTGAACATGGACGCCACACTTTTCAACGAAAATCGGATCCCAAACAATCTCCATCTTTCCAAGGAAGCCCAAAAGACTAGAAATAGATGGAGATTAAAAAAAAAAAATTGAAGGTAAATGAATGTTATGAGGAGGCGTGCGGAGAGAGCTCAAAGCTTACCCTTTGAGCTATTGTTCCGTCGGCGCCGGTGAACGCTGAGGAGATTTCCGACGGAATCTCCGAAGCGAATCACGACCGGAACTTCACTCTCAGATTGTCAGAGCCAGAGCTGTGCCTCAGTTGGTCATTTTATATGCATATATATATATATATATGTATGTATGTATGTATGTATGTATATGTATATGTATGTATATAAATGGGGTGGGGGGGGGGGGGGGGGGGGGGGGGGGGCGGGCTCTTAGTCTTAGTCTTTGCCAGTTGGAGTTGAAAGATCTTTTCTCAGGAACCGCCATGGAAAGGGTGTTTCACTTTACTTTTCTTTTCAATACTTTTTTTTTTAACGTGACTTAATAATCGAAAGTTAAATTGAATCTCAACTAATTCAGTTGAGATGGATCCACTCATTAAGAGGTAAAACTCTCGTAATAATGATTTTTTTACATATAAAAGAATTTGAATTTGAGACTTTATTTAAGAGAAATGCGCGTAAAATCACTTAAACTAGTCTAAGTTGATTTTTCAATATATATTTTTGTTTCCTTATGGAAAATTATTATGCAACTAGCATATTATATTTGCACTTGCCAGTAACAATCACAAAAAATTACGAATCTAGGATGGTACCTCAACATTTTATCGAGCGCCGACATGTACAATAGAATTTGCGCAAGCGTTATATATATTAAGAAACTTTAAGGTCAAATTTTAGCCGTCGAATTGTCAGGGATATCGTGCCCCATCGAATACAATCTTCACGTATGTATAATAAGAAATGCAATTGATCTAGCCTAGTTTATTAAATGATTTCTCACACTAATATTCCTCACAAAATTACTCTTTTTTTTTTTTAGGTCATTAGCTACACCTATTCCATAACCGCTCGCGTGTTTCATAACCTTTATTAATATCTATGACAAGAATATCGAGAACCATGCATCGTATATTAGGCTAAATAGAGAGATCATATTATGGTGTAAACCAGCAAATATTTGGCGAGTATCGCGTGCGGGCAGCCCTACCTCATGTACGAGCCACCGTGGGGCCTTCATAAAAACGAGAGACAAAATCGAGAGTAGAACGACGAATCTTGTTCGATTCGTCAATTGGTCAGATCCATTTACGAGCTTTAACTCGATCCAATGGGGGGGAAATCCTATGCTTGCAATCGCTTTCAGGATCGATCGACGATGAAAAATGAATAACGAGTCATCCATCGGGGGAGAAAGTGATAGCATTACATTATATGGTTCTGTTACAGTGTAAGACAGGTAGCTCTACGGCTCTACCACTACTTTTTAGGTGGGACTACAACTAGTCCAGTTGGACGACAATTACTAGGTGGGTAGATCATAGTTCACACGTCACCGCCTCCGTTCCGAGAGATCTTTCCATACTGTTTGAACCCAAAAAAAAAAAAAAAATCGTTCCAGATTGATATTCATACTCCGAAGGGTCCGTCTCCCACGGGGCTATCTTCACGGTCACGGGCCGTCTGGGCTTTTATCAGGCCGTTGCTTGTGCGCCGCGTGTGCACCCTCCCTTGATTCTCCTTTTAGATACCCCCGCCTAAATCCGTGATTCCCACCGGCCCAGTGGAGATTCATTCTGCCCACTTCATTTGACCAGTGACTGCTCCTCTTTAACTTGACGCTCACGGCTCTAATGAAAGGCATTGTTTTACGATTAATTACCCTATAAGTGGAGGGATCTTGCTGGGAACGAAGGGGAGATATGTTGAGCCCGAGAGCACACCCGCCGGAGCAGGGCCGAGCCAAGATTTTTATCTAGGGGTAAATTTATATTTTTTGAGTAAAATTTAAAAATTTTAAAGTTCAAGAAGGTAAAGTACTAATTTTACATTAAAAAAATACATACTTTTAGGATAAAATTTAAAATTTTCAAAGTTCAGGAGAGGGTAATTGCCCATCCTGCTCCTTCATTGGCTCCGTCCCTGCACGGGAGTATTAACTTGACAAAT
Source organism: Punica granatum (assembly GCF_007655135.1). Classification (NCBI taxonomy): domain Eukaryota; kingdom Viridiplantae; phylum Streptophyta; class Magnoliopsida; order Myrtales; family Lythraceae; genus Punica; species Punica granatum. The sequence continues at coordinate 39,216,566 of NC_045129.1, forward strand.
AATAATTTCCACTACGAGCCGTGAGATAAGACAGAAATAATAAATGAAGAATAATGAATGACGCTGAGATTTAACGTGAAAAACACTCGAGTGCGGAAGGAAAAATCACAAGGGACCAACGAACAAAGATTTTACTATATAATCAACTTGTTACCCAAATATTGCTCTCTCCGTGGATCGATAATAATTGGATCGAACGCAACATTATTAGGGAACTACCGCTCTCTCTACCCGAAGACCCGGTATATTAATTCTCTGTATATTAATTAAGAGGTCATGATCTTAATCCTTATTTGGATATTTTTATTTCCTACGACTCAAAATAATATTGTAAAAGTGTATAACTCCACGAGTAAATTCAATCAAATAATTTTTTATAGCATTATTACATTTTTAAGATAAAATTTTACTTTAAATTATTTTCCTACGCAATAAAACTACTCGGTAAAAAATATTATATGTGTTGAAGTATGTCCATTTGAAAGATTATCATATTACAATTTTTGTGTTATTGCTTCTAATGATGGCTCGAGAACTTTGCATATCGATTTCTAAGCAGGTTGAAGTGTTTTCTTGATAATAACTATCATTTCTCTATGATCAACAAAATAACATTTTCATTTATTAATAAGCTATCATAAAATTATTTTGCATCATCTACGATGTCATTCGTGGTTCTAGTACTCTAGTCGATGTCTATACCTCATAATGTGTGATCAGAACTTAAGTAATGTGGTGCCATGTTAATAATCATAACATATATAGATCGATGAAGCTGGTCATGCGATCGATAGGTAATCCCCCGTATAGCGTCCAAAAGCATCACTATTATCGCCTTTTTCTTTTGTGCTGCAAAAGGCGTGCTGGTGGGCATGGAAAAGGAGAGGGTTACGTCACCAAATAAATTTAATGATAATTTTCTCCTCCACTTGATCATTATTGGAAAAATTTAGGATTTTTACATATTGATAGGGATGTCGCTGAGACTCCAAGACCATTCATATATACAAAAGAAAATATATTATAACCACTCGTTTGGATTGCGGATTAAGGGAGGTTACTGAGAGATGAGTTGTGGAGGGTTATGACATAATTTTGTATTATAATCGTATTATAAAATTCTCTACATCCCGCGATTCAAACCATCATTAAAGTAATATCATTAGTATTATATATGGCTAAATAAAAACGTGAATTGCGTCACGTGAATGCTTGCTCGAGAGGGGAAAAGTGTTATATCACATGAGCATGTTCAGGCTCTCTAAGGCAATTTTGTATTATAATCGTATTATAAAATTCTCCACAACCCGCTATTCAAACAATTGTTAAAACAATATCATGACTATTATATATGGCTACATAAAAACGTGAATTGTGTCATGTGAATGCTTGCTCAAGAGGGGAAAGGTGTTATATCACATGAGCATGTTCAGGCTCTTTAAGGCAATATTTATCGTCGGAGATATTGTTGAAAATTTTACAATAATACGCACGAGGAAATTAGTTTTTTTTTGGTGAAATTAAAGTTAACTCAACGGAAACTAGATTTAATTACTACCCGGAAATTTAATTATCTAAAAGATAGATCAGATTAAAAGAAAGTCCTCGCTTTCGAGAGGCTTCTTGATGATAATGTTATGCCATTTGCATGCTGCTTTATGGCTTCGAAAACTTGTAATTGAAATGAATGAAAAGGAAGAAATGCGTGACAATTATAAGATATTGGGGGGCCAAAAGAAGATTAATAATTCGCGGTATCAAAGGCATGTGCTGATTTGTTTAAAATTGATAAAAGAGTATATATGTCACTTCCAGCTTTGGCAATGTGTATAGTATATTTTGATCATCAATTTATTTCATTTCATTTTGTTTTTTTATTAATTCCACTATATAGGCTTAATTAACTTTTATATATCAATAGTACTGTATATAGTTATATTTTACTTCGAAAGGTGACAAAATAAAACCTTCCAGACAAATATCCAGTTGGTATTGATTCGATTGGACTTGGACGGAGATGAAAATTGTACGGTCCAGAAGCAAGAGCAAAGGGCGCGCATGCACATGTTTCTTATCTGCTAGCTTACTAGGAAGAAAATATAAGCCACGAAAGCGATGTTCTTGCATATATAATTATGCACTGAAAGAAAAAAACAAAATCACGTGGGATATTCTATGTTTATATTCCATCGGTCTCACGATTAAACTGTGATATAAAATGACTAGCCATAAGGTGACGCTATAATTGACGATATACGTTGTTAGGTATTTAAATCCGCATGGTTAAAATTTGAAAGCACTGAGTCCGAGCTTAAGACAAACGAAGAAATAAATATAAAATCGGTGATTAATGGGTTGAGGGCATATCGCGATGTCACCGATAAAATAATGACATAATATAGCCAATAATAATTGTGGTAGGTTTGGTGTAAAATAGTTAAGCCTTTTTTTTTTGGGTTCTTTTCAAACATCCTATAGATTAAAAAAAAAAAAGGAGTTTGTATGGCAATCAACGGTGTCTAATAATTTGAAGCACGTAAAAGGACGAAATTATATCTAGACTTTAATCCAAGTTGATCGAAATGATGTCCGCTTGGAAAGAGATAAAAGAAAATGACGACTAATCTAATTAAACAAATGATGGAAATATATTTATCTCTCGCTCCACCGTTGAGCGAAAGTCATGATCGTAAATTCCTTATCGGTTGGTGATTGGTTGATTTTTGCTAGTTGCATCAGGGGGGTGTTCTGTTCTTTTTTGACCTATTATGAATGAATAATCAAGTGGGGACTTATAGCCAGAGATCTATTCCAGTAAAGATTTTAGCGCTGTATTTATCTACGAACAGATCGGTTTTCATTTTTCGGCCCTCGATCGCGGTCGTGTAGGCTCAATATTATGCATCTCCTCACAGTCATCGGCCAGGGTTTGCATGATAGTTGATATAAGGGTCGATACGTATTAAGATCATCCACATTCATGCACCTTAATGTCATTGAAACCTTAGAACAAACTCTTTATTAAATTTCCATTTGAGTTTATACGAGTTTGTGCCCATTTCCATTTAAAAACTCAAGTTGATAAGTGGTAGTACCAAAGTCATATATTAACCCATGAATTTTTCTTTTCTTTTTCGATGTGGGATTTATCCCATTTTACTCCTCAACACCCGCCCTCACGTGCAACGTGTGGTCTATTTCTACCTACACGTTGTCACGTGCCCTTAAACACCCGCCCTCAACAATTGACCTCGAGCCGGGCTCATCTTCCGTGCTCAAGCGAGGGGGGACACTAACATGAGGTGCACTCTTGGCTGCACTCGACATACTGGACCTGGTGTGGTGTGGGTGCGCACACGCGCGTAAGCACGCATATGCGTAACCTAGGCTCTGATACCATATTAAATTTCTATTTGGGCTTATACGGGTTCTACGCGTGTATGCGTATGGACTCACACCATGCCAGACCCAGTATGTCCAAGTGCAGCCAAGAGTGCGCTTCGTGTTAGTGTCCCCCCTCGCCCGAGCAAGAAAGATGAGCTCGGCTCGAGGTCAATTATTGAGGGCGGGTGTTTAAGAGCACTTGACAACGTGTAGGCAGAAATAGACCACACGTTGTATGTGAGGGCGGGTGTTGAGGAGTAAAATGGGATAAATCCCACATCTGAAAAGAAAAGGAAAATACATGGGTTAATATATGGTTTGAGTATCACCACTTATTAGCTTAAACTTTTAAGTGGATATGAGTCCGAACCTATATAAGTCCAATAAAAAGTTAATACTCTTCTCGTGACAGGGTTTGTTTTAACACCTCTGAGCTTGCCTATGCCCAGAATATGCTGTGACCAGTAAGTTCGGTGGGTGCAGGACGGTTTTTAGTATGAACGGTAACTCTCCTGAATTATTGGGAAAAGAATTTTATGAACGATAATCAAAACAGTATTAGAAGAATAAAACCGTCAAAATTATATGGATCTATGGTCAGCGTTGCCCAACCCGACCCGATACTATAAAAGAGAGGAAAAGCAAAATAAAATCTAAAATTGGTTTCATTAAATTTCATTCATTCACGTACTATAAACACTAAAAAAATGTCAAACAACATTTATCCATATATATAAAGAGGAAGTTAAAAATAGTCCATTTAGGACATGAATTGGGAATTTTATTCTCTTTATACCATTTTTTGATCTTTTATTAAATTAAAATTTCCAAATTTCATATATAATATATATAATAATATTATAAATATATACAATTGGTCCGGTTAACTGCAGTTTTCTAATGCGGAAAACTGTAATCGTCCCGTAACCGATTTTCGTTTTGAAATCCCCAGAAAAATATTTTCCGAAACTGATTAATTTGGTTCAGAATGGGACAGTTTTGAGGGATGGTTTCTTAGGGAGATTTTTTGCACAGCCCTACCAATAAGAGTAATGTGTCTTTTTGTGTTTGTTCGTGTTCCATTTTTATATAGTCTACATGTGCATGCATACGGACATATATATGTAGATCAAATTATTTGGGACATGCATGAATACCATAAGTTTGAACCATATCGTTGCAGTTAAATGGATTCTTCCTCCAATCACACGGAAACAAGCCGATACATCCATCCAATGTTAACGTACTTGTGCGCAACCTTGCATATATATAAGGTACCTGAAAAGTCGTCAAATATTATCTTTATTATTAGAGGTGCATGGCATGGGTCACCTTGACAATATGCTGCAAGCTTAATTAACACCATACCGGTACATGCATGGTGGGACCCAGCCTCGATCACCTGCTTGCGGTAGATCCCCATTTTATTTAATAGGCCGGATTTTAAAGCAACTTAGTAAAAGACATATAAATATGGGCATAAAAGATTATGTATTTAAAGAGAAAGTCTTATATGTAACGATAGTATGTAACGAAATCTACGTGACAATATCACAAGTCTCTATAATATTCCTATTTCTATTAATTTTTAGAAATATCACAAAAATAAATTTTTTACATGTCTTGTAATGTTGCCACGTGAATTCTGTTGCATACAAGACCTTCTCGTATTTAAGGCACTTATGAGTTTTGCCATCCTTAGTTGTACGACAATGTGAATTAAAATTTAAGGATATTCAGGAAAAAAAAAATTTCGGTGTGAACCATGTTATTCGAAAGTTCAATTGGATCATGACTAATTCAGTCGAGCCGGGTCGGCCCACTAAAGGGTAATTTTATCCCAACGTGAATTTTCTGTATTCATAATGATTCGAACCCGAGACCTCGTTTACGCGGAATAAGCGTCGAATCGCTTGAACCAATCAAAGTTGGCATTCAAGAAAAGAAATTGATACAAGATATATGCATCATTTGTCGTTGAACATGCCAATTCGAACCCCCGAATCTTCTGAACTCTCACTTAACATGTGAATTGAGGAAAGCAAAGGCATTGAGAAGGATCAATTGATGAATTACAACTGCATTGTTAAAAGAGGTAAGTTGTAAGGAGACGTCGCAACAGACTTAAGCATGGGCCTGAACCCAACTATTGTTTAGATGGGCTCGGGCCCAATACGAGGCATTTCAGCTTAAAGCTTTCGCGCCTTTAGATAACAGAAGAAAATAAATTTTAATATATTTCCTGGGGGAAAAAAAAGAAATAATAATAATAATAATAATAATAATAAGAATTATAAAATTTGAGAGCGGTGGCGCCAAAATGAGAATCGTCACGTTGGTCCTTCCCGCTTAAAAGGAATCCCATATCTCATCTCCCGCTCTCTTCCTCTTCCCTCAGTAGCGCATAGCAGTGCAGGCACGGAGGCAGAAGAGCCTTCTCGACTCTCTCTCTCTCTCTCTCTCCTCTCAGTTCCGATTGCAGGAAGCTTTAATCATGCCTTCCATTCCGAAGCAAAATGCATCTCCGATCTCCACCAGAGGTAACCTCAAGGAGGTCAGCGGCAGGAGGAGATTGAGATCCGATCGAACAGCGACGGTGGAGAGCTCAATCGCTACTCCGATCAAGCGGAAGTCTCCTCGACGATGCATCAATTCCAGCCCAAACGCTCCTCCGAATGTGAGTTGTAGCTATTGAAATGCTCTTTTCTGGTATAAATTCGTCTTCAGTAGGCTGTTCAACTCATTAGACTGGTCGAATTCCAGCATAGATTTCGCTAGATTTGCTTGTAAAAATGTGGACCGAACTCAAATGACAACCAATGGTGGGAAGCTCTGTTGTGAATTTCTGTGTACTTTTACCAAATACATTAAGCCGACGATTGTATGATATATTCTTCGAGTTCTGCTGAATATCAATCTCATCGACAGGGAGGAGCAAAGGAAGACAGAGATGAGATCATGAAATTGCGCAAATCACCAGTGAAGAGATTGTCTGATAGTTTTGCAGCGAAGCAACAGTGGAACCCCAAAGGCAAGCAAGCTAATAAAAAAATCCGATGTGATATTCTATTGTCCTTTTGCTTGGACATCAGCTGACTATTGCATTTCCTATGTATGTATAGATCCTCATCATATGAGTGCAGTCAAGGAAGCACTGCATGTATCAACTGTTCCATGCAGTATTGTTTGCCGTGAAGATGAACAACAAAGGGTTTTAGATTTTTGCAAAGGCTGTATAGAGCAAGAGAAGGCAGGTAGCTTATACGTATGTGGATGTCCAGGCACTGGCAAGTCTTTATCTATGGAAAAAGTGAAGCAGAATCTCCTTGAATGGGCACGAGATGTACGCTGACACTTTACTGTTCCTTTCCTTTCTTTTAATAATTTCCCTTCTGCTTATTTTGTTCGTTATACTTGCTAGACATCATATTCATCTTGGCACCAAGTATGTTCGGTTTTCAATGCACTGGAATTTAGTAGTTTAACTGGCCTAGGTCCCTAGCTTCCTGGAATTACATTTCGTTTTCAGCTTAGTTTACTTATAATTACAATGAATAGGTTATTCCCTTTAGTGAGCTGTTTATGGCGTTTCTGCACTAGTCATACTCATCAATGGATCACGAGTTGCCTATTTTGGTCGTTGTTCTTAGTAGACATCATATTCGTTTTTGTACTATTCTTTCTAGTTAGCTGTTTATGGCATTTTTGTACTAGAGATACTCATCAAGGGTTCATGAGCTGATATTTAAAAAAATAAAAATAAAAATGGAGGTAATAGAGTGCAGGATCATGCTATTGTTCTCACTGTTTAAATGCCTGATGGGATGCTTTTCATACTACCAGGCAGGTTTACAGCCTCCAGATGTTCTGTCTGTGCAGTGTACTTCTCTAGCAACCACATCTGAAATCTTCAGCAAGGTGCAGATTGTCCGAACTGCATTTTTGTCATAAATTCGTCAACTGTCTCGCTTACTGCAGCCATTTCAATTGTCAGATACTTGGGAAGATCCAGCTGGCAGGAAGGACCAACATTTCCTCCCCGCCACTGCAACATCTTCAGAAAATATACATTCAAAAGCAGCCGTCCACTGGCGGGAAGATGACGTAAGATGAAAGCATTGATAATTTCTTTTTTTCCGCATGACTAACTATGATTAAGCTTTGAAAAATCATAAAGATGTTCATAAATCTCTCTTCTAAAGTCTAATAGATTCCTGAATTAGCATTTCTTTGTTCAGCCTCATTATTGCAGATGAGTTGGACTATTTAATTACAAAAGACCGAGCAGTGCTACATGATTTGTTTATGCTAACAGCTCTTCCCTTCTCCAGATGCATTTTGATAGGTACATTATTTACCTTCAAGATACAGAGTTATTGTACACGTGTAATACTATAGGGCTTCTGGAAATGCATTTGGATTTTTTATGCATAATATAATTTATGCCTCACCAAGCTTCGTCATGTAGGAATTGCAAATGCTATAGACTTGGCTGATCGCTTTCTACCAAGGCTTCAATCCTTAAATTGTGAGTCATTTACTCAATCAATTAGTACATATACCCCAAGCTAGTACACTGCTCCTTGCTCAGATATAATACTGACCGTTTCACCACATTTAATTTCACCAGGCAAGCCTATGGTTATAACCTTTCGTGCTTACTCTAAGGATCAGATTCTCCAGATTCTTCAAGAGAGGCTCATGGTAGTTAGCTTCCCCAGCTTAATATATTATTACCAAATAGCATTGGCATATAATAGGCACTTTGAATGTCTGAGTATTTAAACTAACTCTGGCAATATACTGACAGGCGCTTCCGTACGTCGTCTTTCAACTACAAGCCTTAGAACTTTGCGCTAGAGTGAGTTCTTGATTTTTTTCCCCCCTTTTCTTTTTCTTAGTGTCAGAAAAACTCCATTTTCTCCAATTGGTATATTTGCAATTGATACTGAGCAGTAGAGCTGTCACAGAAAGTTGCAGCTGCATCTGGAGACATGCGGAAAGCTCTATGTATCTGCAGGTTAGTCTTTCTGCAACATATGCATAATTACTATTTTTTTTTTTTTAAGTTTGGTTAGAGTTTGTTTCACATTTGATTAAATGTTCATGTTTCTTGGCTAAAGTTTGTTAGACAGCTCGACCTGAGGACACTTATCAAATACATGCGTCAAGAGAGTAAAATCTGGAGCAAAGATGTCATACTAGAATAAGTTTGGGTAGTTTTTACCAGTATTCTAGGTTGGCTTATGTCCACTCCTCTATGTCTATATTGTATTTGGTTGATAGCCAGCAGAAAATGGAATTAGTTCCTTATACTTCACGCTGTCTCCTCTCCCCAAATCTTACATACAAGATAACGAATGCTAGGAAAACAATCCCAGACTATTATGAGAGAAAAGGAGTCTTAAGATTTCTAGCTTTTTTATTCATCTACTAAAGACTTCAAATTCAAGAAGCAATCTATCCAGTGGAGGAAGTCCACCTCAATTCTGTTAATATTCTTTGCTATTGATGCAGGAGTGCAATCGATTTGGTCGAGGCAGAGACCAGAGAATCTGCAAGAGAATGCGATTTTCCATTAGTTGGTAATAAGTCCTTATGTGGAGAAACATCTTCGACCGTTGAAAGTGAAAAAGTTCAAGAGAGTGCTATTGTGAGTGCTCTTATCATATTCTTTCTCTCGCTGCTGATTTACTTTTTTCTTCGCAAATTAACACTAGTATATTTAGATTTAGAACAGAGTTTCCTCTATTTTATTTTATATTTTATTTAAATTTTTGGTTTTGGTTGCATTAGAATAGTTCACCGGCAAGGTGTTGGAAGACTAGCTAAATTGACGGACAGAAACTGCCATGCCAAGATACACATGAACATGTTAAATGATCGTAGACAGTTTTGTGGTGATATATGTAAGAAGATACAGCATGATCGACAAGGACTCTTATTTGATCCACTTGAATCCTGCAAACTCCGCCTTACATGAAGAAGTCTATAACTTGTCACAGGTCAGGATTGATCATATGGCTCTTGCTTTATCAAGAACGTTTAGATCACCAGCAGTAGACACCATTCAGTCTCTACCACAACATCAACAGGTACGCTTTAATTACATATTGATAAACTAATGAAACCGTTGATGATAATTCAGCTATGTCCACAGCTTGTCCTTCACTTAGCCCATAATTAAGAGCTCACATCCTTATTGTAACTTGCTGCAGATAACAATTTGTTCGACTGTGAAACTTCTCCGAGGGCGGAAGAAAGATACAACTCTCGGGGAGGTACATTCACCTTCCCCCCCCCCCCCCCCTTCGGGGATAAGTATTTATCTATTTTCTGGAAAGCTAACAGTCCGTTGAAGATGCTGATTATAGTTAATTTTGTTTACATAAATGTAGCTGTATAAATCTTACCTGGAAGTCTGCAAGGCGTCGCTAATACCAGCAGCTGGATTTTTGGAATTTTCAAGTATGTGCCAAGTTCTTAATGACCAGGTATGTGCGGTGGATAGAAGGAATCAGATTCCATTATCTTTAGATGATCTTCATGCAGACTGAGAGACAGATTGATTGTGAAATATCAGGGGCTTCTCAAACTGGGCCAATCTCGTGATGACAAATTACGAAAGATAGCCTTAAAAGTGGATGAAGCAGACGTCACTTTTGCGTTACAGGTACTCCAGAGGGTGGTTTCGATGTAATTTCCAAACTTTTTGTTTTTCCTCGTTAAAAGGAAGGTTTTTGATGGTGCAAATATATTAATGTAAAACAGGGAGTTCGGTTCTTTCGGAATTGCCTTCAGCAGCCATAAATGGTCAACTTATTTGTGCCAATGAAGCCTGATTAACAAGGTAAGAACTCGAAGCAAATTCTCTACAGGCTATTCATTCACTCTTTTCTTTTTGGCGGTATGGTGGAATTTGAACTCATACCTTTGTCCTCTGTATGTTTATGCAGGTATAATAGTCCACAGAGGGAATGCAAAGAGGTCTGTCACTAAAATAAATAAATAAATAAATATAGAGTTTAATCAACACATACATAAATACATACATGTATGGAGTTTGAGGAACAAGTGATGAAATCAATGGCTGGGGAGCAGAGATACAAACCGGCACCAACGCATGCGAGATTTGCTCAGTATATTGGTTGCCGCTAAAGTGCTCGTATCACATTTCCTTTTTTTTTAATCAATTCAAAACCAGGAAAAATGCAAAAGCAATATTTAGTGGCTTCGCACAGCAATTTTCCCCCCGTACTCTTTTTGTATATTAATAATTGATTACTGAAAGTCTGAAAGCAATGCCTATTCTCTCGCCATATTAAATGCTTTGATAGCAGGTGATTCCTCGGAGAGAGCACTGACTTAGTAGTTAGGAGGGCCTACTTAAAATTGAGAGAAAATTATGAAAATGGTTATTGAAAGATTTTAAAACTAATAATTTATTACTTGAAAGATTATTTGAAATAAAATGATCATTGAAATATTAGAATCTATAACATTTTGGTATCATCGTTAAAATTCCGTCAGTGTCGTTACGGAAAAATAACATGGACGTTTATGTTGCATCTAGTAGACAAACGGTTTCGATAAACGTTATAAGTCATCTCGTATGTTGTTTTTGACATTCCATAAAAAAAGAAGAAGCTCAAACTCATCGTCACCATCATCCCTTCCCTCGTCCATATGCAGTCAAAATTAAGGCAATGTATCCTCTATACAAAACAAAGCACTGAACAGACGAGTTTGGGCAAGCAAAAAATAGTCAACATTAGTGCAAGCAGACTCAGAACAGACGAACTCGACGTCGCCTCCCATCAGAAGAGTCGTCGGTGCCGTTGCGTCGAAGGTCATGGTCAGACGGACTCGTCGAGCTTGAGTTCGACCACTGCACGGGCGCTGCAGCAGCTGTCGATCTCCTGGGGGACGAGGTTAAGGACAAGGCCACCAAGGACGTCGCCCCCTATCGTCGACGTCTCCCAGTTCAGTTACTTCAAGGTCCTCGGCAAAGGAGTGTTGCCGGAGCAGCAGCCTATCGTCGTGAAGGCCAAGCTCATCTCCATGATTGCGGAGAAGAAGATCAAGGAGGCTAGCGGAGCCGTCATCCTCACCGCTTAAAGAATCGATTTTTATGCATTTGACGGTGTTTTTAGAAGATTCTTGGTGCTATGATGAACTTAACTTGTTAGCTTCTTATAATTTTCCAAATATATCATGTGACTCTGGAGCTTCACTGTTGAGTATGAGTATACATTGTTACTTTAACCATTTGCTGATTTCGTTCCGATCGTTCTGATCACACAGTGTTTCAATTTGAATGTTAAAAGCCGTAGCTTTGTGATTGGATTGTGCTTTGAGCTGGAGTTGTGATTGAATTGTGCTTTGAGCATCATGAAGGCAATCCGTGTTTCGTGCTTCTTTGAAGTGGGTGGTTTTAGGAAGTTAGATTAGATATTGTTTCCTTTCGGGAACCGCAGCTTCGAGCAACACCAAGCTTGAGAGGGCTAATTCGGCTGAAGAGATTGCATATGAACTCGTCTTGATTGCAATGGAGGCCGCATATGAACTTCGAGGGTTATTCACTGAAGAGAGCAAGAGTTATTCTGCAGTTTGTAGCCTAGAGGGTGCCCTGTTTAGTCACGGGGCCGTGGACCCGAACGACACCAAATGGGATGGCGGAATACTGAATTGTATTTCGAATAGGATTAAGATCAACACATGTAGAAATGTCAATTTTTATTCCTCGCCGGGTGCTCAAAGTTCATCAGTCCATGCTCACTATGGAACATACAACTTGCACCATTTGAAAAAATTAAAAGTGACTTTCATCGTATTCGATTATTGAACTCCGACGAGTTCGTTAGACACGGGAAGGGGTATATGGCCATGTATCGGCAGGAAACGGGGCGTACGCCTTGGCACGGCCACCCTTTATGACCTCCACGTTGTGTAAAATCACCAATGAACCATCACCAGCAACACCCCAGAAGAGCTTCACCCTTTCATTTGGCCCTTGCCAAATATATATAACACAACCTCCCAAATTTAGTTTCCCGAATCGTGTGGATCGACTTGGACCGGGGCAAAGCAAAGGCTTATTGGAAGCAAAGGCTTATTGGGTTTTCGGGTTTGACTGGTCTGAGTCCGCTTGCCCTTTTCGACCACTCTTCCCAGTACTTCTTACTCGCCTATCTTGTGCTCTATTTTGTAAAGAGGAAAGCGTGCCCTAATTTTGACTACAGATGGGGGAGGGAGGGGATGACAAAAACGACGCGTTTGGGCTTCTTCTTCTTCTTTTTTCTAATATATATAACCGGGATGACAAAAATGACATCGTAAATGATGAAGTGTAATGTTGATCGGGACCGTTTGTCTACTAGATGCCATATAAACGTCCATATCATTTTTCCATAATGGCACTTATGAAAAGTTAACGGTGGTACGAAAATGTTATGGATATTGATATTTCAATGATAATTTTGTTTTAAAAAATCTTTCAAGTAGTGATTTGTTAATTTTAAAATATTTTAATGACCATTTTGATAGTTTTGTCTAAAATTGACCGCTTGAACCTGCTGATTGTAGGCCCAGGACAGGATAAGCAAAGCACATCGGCGTTTTGGGGCTCAGCCAGCCCCAAAAAAGAAATTAAAGTTGAAATAGTACAATAACATGTAAACAATACAACAAAGAAGGAACGAAGACTGCATAGGAAGCTTCATATCACATTCTCCAGCACCGAAAAAGACACGGAAAAGGCCGCAACCATTGGTTCTCAGTAACTAATTAAAAGCTTCATATCACATTCCTTGTTGGCAAAAGATTCTAATTAAAAGAGATAAGGGGACGGGAAAGAACTTTAATCGAATAAGCCAGCAACCATATCGTCCTCAGACTCCTCTTCTTCTTCCTTCTCCTCCTTTGCAGCCGGAGCAGCAGCACCACCACCAGCTCCTGCTGCTGCAACTGGTGCGGCCGCTGCAGCAGCAAACTTGCTGGGATCCTGCATTCAGGAGCATGCATCCTAAATTATCTGTCCGAGTTAAAGCTCAAAAAATGTTCATAAGGAGAGAGCCCAACGAAAATTCTTTAACAAGTCAAAATGGGTCTGCCAAAGAGCAAGAGAGAAGGAGGGCCTCTAACCTTCAGGTATTCCTTAACTTTCTCAGCTTGTGGGTAAGTGTACTCTGTTGCCACTGCAAGACTCAGAACATTCTTGTAGGCGTTTATGAACATATGCGGTGCCCCGGCGAGTGTAGGGAAAGACAGCGCCATTGACATAGCTGCCACCACTGAGAGCCCGCTGGCGAATTTCTGGACAAGGTCTTCCTCGGTAAGATCGAGTACCTCAGGGCTGAAAACTGATCCGTCATCATAAACAGATTGGACAAGCAGGCCATAAGAGAATGGGCGGATCCCCAGCTTTGAGAGAAGTGCAGCCTCCGAGGAGCCCACCTTGTCGCCCTTCTTTATGAGCTCCACGGGGGTGATGATTTCAACGGTACCCTTGTTGATCTTCGTCGGTATGTTAAGAACCTGACAGAGAACACATGTCAACAAGAGATGACAACGCTTAGCTATTCAATTATGCTATGAGATGTTTTAAAGTCTAACCTGAAAGAAGGAAGTCTGAGAAGGATCCAGTCCGGTGTTGCCAGGAGGGACAACCACATCGATCGGAGCAATAAGGCCAACACGAGCAGGAGCTCCCACCTATTTTTAGAGAATATGATTTAGTGGGTGTTGGTATCAACAAAATTGGAGAAATTTCCGTAGTGGTACTCCTGAGAATGTAGCAATTAATGATAGTTCCACAAATTCATATCATCGCTAGCCCTGAATAATATATATATACAGGCCTGGCAAAATCTAGCTTCATTTCAAAGTACAATTTGATTTAGTATAAGAGGATATACATCAGAGTTTTTTTTCCCCTTTCTTTCTAGACTAGCCGTTCTTAATGTTCAATTCAAGGGAGATATTTGATAACATCAACGAACCCTAAGACACTTTAAGATAAAACCAAGGTTACAGAATTTACAGTGGAAATGCAATTTTATACAAGTGAAATTACAAATTCATATTATCGGTAGCTGTGTAGATAAATGCACATGCGCGTCTAAGTTTAGCTTCATTTCAGACTAAAGTTTCATCTAGTATAAGAGGATATGGCATATCTTTGAGGCAGTTGCATGCATGCAAATAACGTTCAACTTATGTCTTAACACTTAAACAGATATTAAGATAACATGTCATAGCCCTCTTTGGAGCTGAATGCACACACGATCTTCTCGGAGCAGAGCATCTTCCCCCGTAATTGTTTGTTATATGCATTATACGGGTTTACCAGTACAAAAAGCTAGCAGTGATCATGGAACTGTTTCACCATGCAAACATCTAGCAAATCTTATAATGAAGAAGTGAAACACTTTCTTACTAAATAAGAAGTATTAGGCCAAAACGACTTGCGTGAGGCTGAAAGACAAGGTAACACAGCAAACCGGGAACAGTTTTTTTTTTTGTGGGAAAACCTAACTAGGAACAGCTTTAGATGTCAAAATTCCAGGAATTTTTTACAAAGACGTTAAAAAAAAAAAACTGTTGAAGAACATGAAATGGCTTTTTCTTCCTCAAGGGTCTGGACTTTTTCTCACTTCAGTTGACTCGTTTTATATAAGTTTGTTCACACATATACATTAATATTTCTGAGCTCACACTTTCTTGAAACATAATTAGCAATGTACCTTATACTTTGCGACCTCTTCACGCACTTCCTTCAAGTCACCCTTGGTGAAGATCAGACCGACATTTCCCTGATCCAACAAGAAATCGGAAGCTACATGAGGATTTCTAATCATGCAAACGTACAACGTAGAACTTACACGAAATAAAATGGAGGATGAAGGGAAACAGAAGTCGCACTTCATGCTCATTTTATGGTGGTAGTTATCAAGACAAGTGCAAAGGCTCACAGTAATACGAGCCAAAACTGCAATGAATCGATCTGAGTGATACATACAGCCCTAAAACACTACTGCGAACACACACCCAGCTGAATCTCGACTAGTCGAGAAACTCATTGTTAGATCTGCCACCATCAGGAACGAGGCCATACCACGAGCAAGGAGACGAGGTTGAGGACGCCTTTGTTGCCGGTATTTTCAGCATGGAGCTTGATGGTGCGCTTCATCATGGTGTTCTTACCCATCAGCACAATGGACTCGCCTCTCAGGCCCTTCCGGATGCCCTGGAGCTGGTTCGAGCCGACATTATCGGCAGCAACGACGAGGACCTGCGAGTACTCCTCGAGGAGGCGGCATAGCTTCTTGTCATAGTTGATCTTCTTCTGAGCCTTGGAGAGCTTCACAGCCATCGGAGATCAGTGAGCTAAGATCGTACACCCTAGCGGAGCAGCTCAGAGTGAAACTGAAAGGGTCCAAGTGCCGATCGAGATCGTCCGGTAAAACTGGAAACCCTAACCGTACGTTGCATGGCTATTTATAGTTTCTTTCGGCTTTGGGCTGGGTCCAGGAAAAAGGTGGGCCCAAGCGCCTTATTTAATTCAGAAAAACTTTGTACTTTATTTACCCGGGCCCACAAGATTCTCTTCTTGTTTTGTGGCCCCCCACGGCTTTACTTTATTCCAATTTTCGGGCCCACATCATTAATAATTTTGTCTCCTCACCCCTCAGGTCAGGTCGTCGCTTTTGGGAACTTCATTCATGCAGGCAGCACAGCAGAAGGCAGTCCCACTAAATCTAAATCTATATAAACTGGATAATGAGGCCAGGGCAATTTCGGAATTCAAAGTAATAACTATATCGTTCCCGGTAAAGTTCTACAATTTTTGGCACGTGCAAGGAAAAAAACAATAATGAGTTTGATGTTACGGATTGTGTGTTTTTCATTTTTGACATTGTCTATTAAAGTTATAGTCCTCGTTGGAGAAAAAATCTGATCCCTTCTTTTGAGCCGAAGTCTCGAACACTCTCGAAATGCCAGGCCAAAAAAAAACATGAATGTAATATCATCTCCATTGTTTATCGTTAAATATATACGCTACTAATATTGATTAAAGTGTTCACATGTGCAAATTTCTGGCGAATTTATGAACAGTTTCATTAGTCAGGGGGAGGGGGCAAATTCGGCATTAGAAGGAAACCGATAATGGGCCTAATGGGACTGTCCCGTTGGGCCTCTCACCCTTCCTCACCTTCTTCTCTCTCTGTCTCTGATCTGCTCTTAGTCTCAGAGACAGAGCCGCAGGCAGCAGAAATCTCAACAGTGCTCGAAACAGAGCCTACTACGACGACAAAGTTTCAGTTTTTACAATCCTTCTCTCCCTCATGCTCTCATCTTCTTGACCTTTTTCTACATGGATACCCTAGCCGTCGCCCCTCCCAAGCTCCCTTCGACTCCCCGATTACCGTTAAAGTCGTTTTCCGTTAACTTCAGCGGTCGAAGTTTTAGCCCTTTTGCTCTGCTCAACTCGCGCTCGAATTTCCCGACCCTGAAGTGTTCGCATGCCCGCACAGTAACATGCTCTGCTCAGCCCACTCCATCACTAGGTAAGAGCCGGGTGTTTGCCATTTTCATTGTATGCTGATTTCTGAAATGTTCTTTTTTTTTCCCCTGAATTTTCAGTTTGCATGTAAGATGGGTTGCTGTAGGAGAATGTGTGGAGCTGATGAAGATAGAATTCAAATCCGTAGCCGATTCTTTTACCTGGATATGCGGAGTTAAAAGGTCCAGGAAATGGGATTGGGAAGCCGAATTTGCTTACGGATCCTCCCACCGCAAATCTGGATGAAATCTCAATAAAAAAATGATAACTTTTTAAAAACTATTGCATAAGTTGTCAGCTCAATTCTGTGGATTTACTTGTTCAAATCCCTTTTACGTAGTATGCTGATTCAGTGTTAGCAATTTTATTTTCATGGGAATTTTAGAGTCCATGATCAACTGGTAGAGACTGAGTCCGATCATGTCGAATAAAGTGAATGTCGTTGTCGCATATAAGCATAAAGGCTCTTGGATTCTAAATTGGGATTTTGTTCTGTCATCCATGCCCTGCGTTGACCCAATATAATTACGGCATTGGGACAACTAACTTATACCGTGTATTCCCAGTGGAACAGAGTGTCAAGTTTCAGGAAGCTGCCAAGGAGGGCAATTTGGTTCCTCTCTTCCGTTGCATATTCTCGGATCATCTCACCCCAGTTCTTGCTTACCGCTGTCTGGTGAAGGAGGATGATAGGGATGCTCCAAGTTTTCTCTTTGAGTCTGTTGAGCCCGGGTTGCAGGCTTCAAGCGTGGTAAGGCCTTGTCCTCTTTCTTTCTGCTTATTTATCATCGATCGTGTAAATGTGGGTTTGTCCTTTTCTTGTCTGCTTATGCGAGGACAAGATACATTTACTTTCTCGTGGAGCTCATTGTGCTGTGTCATCATGTTAGGGGCGATATAGTGTCATCGGAGCTCAGCCCACAATCGAAATCGTGGCAAAGGAGAATATGGTGACTATCATGGACCACAGTGAAGGGCGCAGGACAGAGGAAATTGTGGAGGATCCTATGGTTGTTCCTAGAAGAATTATGGAAGGTTGGAAGCCCCAAAGGATTGATGAACTTCCTGAAGCATTCTGTGGTATGGCTTTGATTTAAAGATTTCGATTTCCTGATGGATGCTTTCTTTTGATGGTCACTTGCATGCATTTTGTATAAACTAAAACAGATTCCTACTGAGTTTCTCATTATTCTGCTACTATTATGAGCTGTGGGCATGGAATTTGGTAAGATTTTAATGAGTTATTAATTATATTTTACTTGGACTGTGGGATTGAATAGTTGGTTGGTAATTTAATGAAGCCCACTGCATATTATTATTTACCTTTTGTTATGGAGTCAAGTCAACCATAGATAGTTTGTGATGAAATTTCCGATATCAACAGGTGGTTGGGTTGGCTATTTCTCCTATGATACGGTGCGCTATGTGGAGAAGAAAAAGCTACCCTTCTCCAGTGCTCCCTTGGATGACAGAAACCTTCCTGATGTTCATCTTGGCCTTTACGATGATGTAATAGTATTTGATCATGTGGAAAAGGTTTGTGCACTTTCTGCTGCTAATTATCTTTAGATCAAATTAGATCTATCTTGTTCTGCAATATAAATATCTGAGATCAAGTTTTTTTCTTTTTTTTGCCTCACCATTTACTGGTGTAATGCTCAAGTGTGAACACAAATGCAGTTGATTGAATTTCTTCAACGAGAGTATTGATTTTTCTAGTTCCTTTTCTTCTGGCATCAGAAAGCTTATGTTATTCACTGGGTTCGATTAGATCAATATTCTTCTGTGGAGGAAGCCTTCAATGATGGGATGAATCGGTTGGACACTTTAGTCTCCAGAGTACATGACATAGATCCGTGAGTATATATCCTTCTATGCTTCATGCCTGTCTTGAGAGTTCCTCATTTAGAAACCAGTCTCAGAATGAATGGTTAAATTGCAATTGCAGTCCAAAGCTGCCAGCTGGTTCAATAAAATTACACACTCATCTATTTGGTCCAAAGCTGGAGATGTCAAGTATGACAAGTGAGGCATATAAGGAGGCTGTACTGGAGGCTAAAGAACACATTCTTGCCGGCGACATCTTCCAGATAGTGTTAAGTCAGCGGTTTGAAAGAAGAACTTTTGCAGACCCCTTTGAAGTCTATAGAGCGCTGAGGATTGTCAACCCGAGCCCATACATGACCTACTTACAGGTGTGCCTGCAAAATCCCTGAGTTTGTTGACTAATAAAAGTTATTGCTATGACCGAAGTTTAATTTATCGTAATCGATGCAGGCTAGGGGATGCATACTAGTTGCCTCAAGTCCAGAGATTCTTACACGAGTGAAAAAGGTAATTGGTAGCTAACGGGTGCTGCTAGCAGTGATTTGCTTTTCTCTGTAATATCGCTTAAGTAGACAAGGCAGTCGATAATAGTGTGCATTTGTTGGAATTGGCTTTAACAAGTTTCCTTTTTTCCCTCTTTTTTTTTTTTTGGCAGGGAAAGATAACAAATAGACCTCTTGCTGGGACAATTAGGAGAGGGAAGACACCAAAGGAAGATTTAATGTTGGAAAAGGAACTTTTAGCTGATGAAAAGCAATGTGCGGAGCACATTATGCTAGTGGACTTGGGTAGAAATGATGTTGGAAAGGTTTAATACTTCTTAGTTTCTAGTATCAGTTTATGTCTATCTTGCTGGTCATATAACTTCAAAAACCACGCGCAGGATCTTGATTTTCCACTTCTTAGTTTCTAGTATCAGTTTCTATTTATCTTGCCGGTCATATAACTTCTAAAACCCGTGCAGGATCTTTCACATGATTTTCTGCAGTGTTGCTATTAGTAATTGTAAATAAAATGTGGTCGGTGCAGGTCTCAAAACCTGGTTCTGTCAAGGTCGAGAAGCTCATGAATATCGAGCGTTATTCCCATGTTATGCACATAAGTTCAACAGTATGTTTTA
Source organism: Punica granatum (assembly GCF_007655135.1). NCBI lineage: Eukaryota > Viridiplantae > Streptophyta > Magnoliopsida > Myrtales > Lythraceae > Punica > Punica granatum. Next base: position 39,236,461 of record NC_045129.1, read on the forward strand.
TATCTTTCATTTACTGGACCAAGGTGCTAATGGTGTAAATTGAGCATCATTTATATTTTGTTACTTATTTTAGATTGCAACTTATTACCACAGGTCACTGGGGAGCTACTAGATGATTTAACAAGCTGGGATGCTCTACGAGCAGCTCTGCCTGTTGGGACAGTTAGTGGAGCACCGAAGGTTTTCTTTCAGCCATTTTCTCTAGTTGCATTCAATATACAGACCCACATTTAGTATTACGGAAAGAGAAATGAATGTAATGGCCACATAAACTGGTCTTGTTGTAAATAGCTTCATGCCAAGCATGGCTTAGGAGCTTCAAATTACTGTCAAGAAACCCAAGACAACCAACCCGCAGATTGATTTTAGATTCAATCTTACATAAACCAGTTCCATTAAAAATGAATGAATAAATAAATAAATAATAAAAAATCAATCTTCATAGACCAGAAATGAGCGACTTGATGAGCCTTCTAGTTAACCTCTTCTCTTTTGGTTTGTTTGAGCTTCTAGGAGTAGTCACTCAGCTTTTTCTGTCAGCTGTTTCCTAGTGCATCCCAAGTCCCTTCCTTTCATATATTTACATAATTTGTCCATTCTACTGATCAGGTGAAGGCCATGGAGTTGATCGATGAACTAGAAGTCACAAGGCGAGGACCTTACAGCGGTGGTTTTGGTGGAATCTCATTCTCGGGAGACATGGACATTGCCCTTGCTCTGAGGACAATTGTCTTCCCAACAGGAATCCGATACGACACGATGTACTCTTACAAGGACGTCAACAGGCGACGTGAATGGGTCGCGCACCTCCAAGCTGGAGCGGGCATTGTTGCTGACAGCGATCCTTCTGATGAGCAGAGAGAGTGCCAGAACAAGGCCGCTGCCCTTGCCCGAGCCATTGATCTCGCTGAGTCTTCATTCGTCGAGAAATCTGATTGACTGATTCCCCCCCCCCCCGCATGAAGAGCAGCAGCGCAGCAGTTTAATTTGGGGTTATTTCTGTCTCTTTTCTTCGGGCTATGTACAGCTCGAAGTGGTCTTGGCAATGTGTAGTTCTTCTCGAAGACGGGGATTTTGGTGTGAACACCTCTAACTCGGTCGGGTTTGGTTGCTGTTGTGGTTTACGGATTTCTACATGGTTTATTTTATCTCAGGGTTACGAATTATAGGTACATGTCAATGATGAGAGGACCCTCATTCATCGGCAAACAGACTTTGCTCGGATGTCCGGCTCAGAACCTTTTTCATATGTTGAAATGTGAAAATAGAGGAAAATAATTATGGCTTGATACGTTGAATAAAGTCTCTTCTGCAAACCTTCAGCTAATGTTTGCTTGCCTGCTCTAACTACCAAAAATAGTTCTAATTTATTATTATTTAGAATTAATGACGTCAAAAATCATGAACTTTTACCAAAATTTTAAATTTAGTTACAACTCTTCTTTTCTTTTCCTTTTTTCAAATTTAGCAGTAAGTTGGAGGTCTTTTTGCTTTTAGTGGGACTCGCAAATTGATAAAAAATGCTCATTACTGCCACTTCGGATTCCGTTTGCCCCATTATTGGCGTTACTTACCATGTCGACAAAATTGACGGATTTGGGGACATGTTAAATTTGGACTAACGTCGGCAAATTGTTACTAGATTTGAGTAAAAAAATTGCTACTAGATTTGGGAATTTGGTGAAGTTCATGATTTTTGGTCTATTATTTATGTGTTCGTTTATAAATTCTTTAATTGTTTATTATAGTTATTTGATGATGTGGGAATAAAAAGGGAAAATCTTTAAATTTCCTTTATTCATAGAGTACGGATAAGTGATATTTGGATGTCCGACCCCCCAAAAAAATAAAAAATAAAAAAATAAAGAAGAAGGAGAAGAAGGTGACATTTGGATGACATATGCGAGCGGTTGTATTATTTAGCGGGAAATTATTGGTGCGTGTGGAGTCATCCAAAACAGCTACGTGGGACCCAAGGATTGTCGTTTATCTATGGTAAGGCTCTGCCACGTGGGAGATGAGAGATGTAGTTTTATGTTCTGTGCCAAAGCAGGCAATACCACGGATGAGAAAACAAAGGGACGTCAGATTGCCTCTGCCGCCACGCTGTGCGCTTCTGCTCTCTCCAGTCTCTCAACCTCCCCCCCGGCGGCCTGCTCTGTGAATCCTCACTGAAGGTAAATTTCCATTTTCAATTTCCTGATAGAATTCTTACGCGCTTCGACTGCGGATTTGTGAGAATTCGACTTCTGCCGAGCGTTTGGTTTACTTTGGGGTGGTTTTTCTCGAGGAAGAAGAAATTTACTCTCTGTCTCTGCTCTGTATATTGGTTGAAAATTTATTGCAGCTACTCTGAAATTGAAATCAACGATCATTTTCATGGGCTTTGTCCTTAATCTGATGCAATGAAGTGAATGATTGATCATGGATGTTTGGTTGGAAAATCGAAGGAAACAAGTCAGAAAAAAATGATAGTTTCATCGATGCTTTGATGATCGAGATTTGCGTATCTGTTGTTTCGCTGCGTTCCGGGAACAGGTGGAGGTTCTATTTGATGGAATGCTCTTCTCGCAGAATCAGAAGCATTTTCTTCCACTACTTTGAGTCGTCATCAAGGGCCAAATGTTGAAAGTTATCTTTTCCATAGAAAGAGGGTTTATTTCTTTTCTGTATTTGAGATGGACTCGATTTAATCAGGCTATATATAGGGAATGGAAAGAGTTTGATGATCCTTTCTCTGCTCATTTTGTTGAGGGAATAATTTGTGAGATTACGCATGTCTCGTTACACTTGCAGGGGTGAAGACCTTCGTGCTGTTACTCTTCCTTGAGTGGCCTATACATTGATAATTTGCAACTTCCAAAGTTTAGCTATGTCTACTGTCAAGATCTACGTTGTGTGAGTAACTCATAGCATACTCGTTACTATCTGAATATCATTTTTCCTATCTTAATATTCCGCTGCTTTTTTCTCTTTTCAACGATGGAGTTTTGCTTATAAGTTTTTGTGTTTTGAAGGTACTACTCGTTGTACAGGCATGTGGAGACTATGGCACGAGAAGTGCAGCGGGGAGCAAATGCAGTTGAAGATGTTGAAGCAACCCTCTGGCAGGTAGTATATTCTTATTCTCTATGCAAGAGGTCAGACTCTTATAGACCGGATTGATTCAAGGGTTCGTGAGTGACCTTTTAAAAAGAATCCTTTTAGACCGAGTGGAAATTTGAATTTTTTGTGCTGGTGTGGCACTTCTTCAATATATGGAATGGAATCGATGAATTAGGTGCCGGAGACACTGTCCGATGTAATACTGCAAAAGATGAGGGCCCCTGCTAAAGCGAATGATGTGGCAGAAATAAGTCCCGAGCAACTTCTAGAGGCTGATGGTTTTATCTTTGGGTTTCCTTCTCGGTTCGGTGTTATGGCGGCCCAATTTAAGGCCTTCTTCGATGCGACTCATCACATATGTGAGACCCAGGCACTTGCAGGTAAGCCTGCCGGAATCTTCTGGAGCACGGGCTTTCATGGAGGAGGCCAGGAGCTTACCGCGTGAGCCTTCATCTCTTCTTTTGCTGCTCTCACCTCAAACTTGCTCATATATATTTTGCGAAAGCTTTGTTATGGGATGGTCTTGAACAAGATGCTTTAAGCAAGTCCTTTGGCTTGTTTCCGTCCAAAATGTGTTCGAATTCCTTTTCATCCGCAATATTTCGGGAAAACCCGGATAGCTTGATGCTTCAGTGAAAATTATATGGCTTGGTCTTCAATGTTTGCTTATGCACTTCGTCCCATGTGTTTGCAGATTAACTGCAGTAACACAGTTAGCGCACCATGGGATGCTATTTGTGCCGCTTGGGTACACATTCGGGAGCGGGATGTTTGAGATGAATGAGGTGAAAGGCGGGTCTTCTTATGGTGCAGGAACTTTTGCAGCTGATGGGTCTCGGGAGCCCACAGAGCTCGAACTGAAACAGGCTTTTCACCAGGGTAAGTACGTCGCCGAGATCGCAAGAAAACTCAAGAGCCCCTTGTAAGATGTAAATGTGGATTGCTGTAAATAATACACCTCTCCGTCCGGAGATACCAATGTTCGAACTCTGGTTGGATCCAATGTGCATCAAATGTTTTAGGAAGTGCAGAATGGAAAATATAACCCAATTTACAATTTCAGTCCTGAGTTAGGTGTAGTGGCCCTCTTCAGCTCGTGATTGTGAGTTTTTGAAACGAATATGTCAACTCGTGATTTTTTACGGTTGGACTATAATCTACGTTTCCATCTAAAATTGGAAAAATTCAATCCCATACAATATGATGGCACCATCAGAATGTAAATTATCGGCCTTTTTGGTGATATTAAAACAAAGTTAAATGGGTAGTGCTAGCTTCGAGTATTATGAATATTGTGCTAGCTTCGAGTATTTGAGTATTGACCGTGATGAAAGACTGCCGAGTTTGCTTATGCTCGATGTACGTTTGTTTCAGTTAGGGAAGAATTTCTCGGTGTTTTTTGTGTTTTTTTTTGTTTTTTTGGCTGAATGAAGAATTACTCGGTGGTTAGTTTATCGTTACAGTGACACTTGTCGAAGAAAACGACCATTTTACAGAGAGACCCTTTCTTTGGTTACGTCCTCGAAAACGCTGCCGTTTGGGATTAGTCTGGGATCTACCAATCGACAGCAGTGACGAAACTACACGAGCTAACCTCCCAAAGGACGATAGCTTCCTCCTCCTCTTCTTCTTCTTCTTCTTCTTCATCTTCTTTCCCCCGATCGGACCGATCCTCAAATCGCTCCGTGGAATTTTGAACAGAGCTCAGGAATGGAGAGCCTGTGGCGATCGGCGACGTTCCAAGCCCCGAACCCGGAAGAGTACAGCGGGATCGAGTTCTGGTCAAACCCAGAGAGGGCCGGGTGGCTGACGAAGCAAGGGGACTACATCAAGACGTGGCGCCGCCGGTGGTTCGTACTGAAGCAGGGGAAGCTCCTGTGGTTCAAGGACCCCAAAGTGACCCGCTTCTCGGCCCCGCGCGGCGTCATCCCGGTCTCCAATTGCCTCACCGTCAAGGGCGCCGAGGACGTCCTCAACAAGCCCTTCGCTTTCGAGGTGTCCACGAGCCAGGACACTATGTACTTCATCGCTGACTCCGAGAAGGAGAAGGAGGACTGGATCAATTCCGTCGGGAGGTCGATCGTGCAGCACTCTCGATCCGTCACCGACTCCGAGGTTGTCGATTACGATGTCGAGCGGTGATCTCCTGATCCGAACGGGTAGGGTAGGCTTCTGCTGCTTCTTCCTCCTTTCACCCACTTTGTACATTAGAGCGGGCTGATCAGGTTCCGGGTAGTAACTGTAACGAGTTAATAGCATAATCCTCGTACCTTTGTTCTTCAAATTTCAACTGCATGCGTGAGAATAGCTTCCGTTTGATTTAACCTCAGTGTGAGGTCGTGGGAGTGATGGTTGTTGAATTGTGGCATTTCCTCAAGTTGTTCTTTGCTCGATTTCCAAAGTTTGGATTTTTCTACTATTCGTGGTAATCGTCTGTGCACTGCAACTGAACTATGGAGAACGATTAGCTGCGTTACGCGTAATAGAATCAATCAAGCTGCTCGTGAATTGGGTTCGCAATAGGGGTGGCAATTCGTATCGTGTCGTGTTTATACGTGTCGTGTCTAAACGGATTCGTGTCATCGAAGTCATAACCCGTACACGACACGATTATTAAACGGGTCAGGTTTTGGAAACCCATACACGATACGTTTATATCCGTGTTAATCCGTTTAGACACGTTTAAACCCGTTTATTGAAACGTGTCATAATAGGTACACGTATACATGACACGATTATAAATGTTATCAGGACACGTTAACCTAACTTATTTATCCGATCAACTCAGTTACCCGGATACATTAACACGACATGTTTATCCGATTAACTCGTTTACCCCGAACACGTTAACACGACATGTGTTGGATTGGGTGAAAGAAAGGAAATTAGGATAGGGACTTAGGAAGTTAGGATTACGTGAAAATATTTTGGTAAATCCAAACGAGTTAACAGATTAAATGATTATAGTAACACGATTAAACATGTTTAAATAAACAGATTTAATCGTGTATAATCGGGTTACACGGGTTCAACCCGATAAGACACGTTTATTAACCGTGTTTAAACGGGTTGGACCCGTTTAGACCGATTATCAAAAATGTCCAACCCAAACCCGTTTAATTCTGTGTCATATCCATGTCGTGTTATCGTGTCGTGTGAAATATTGCCAGCCCTAGTTCGCAATGCCTTCATTCGTAGAGCAAGAACAGCTTTATGCAATGGAACCTCATATGACTAAGAGCAATAGTGAGTGGGTCTGCGTCGGAAATCAAGAAGAATTCTGCCTCATACTGATTCGATCGATCTTGACTGGAGTTACATCAAAAGCTCAAGCTATATGAGACTCGATCTATCTGCGCCTGGTCTATCCAAGAGAAGCATCAACTTCCCATTGGAACTACCACCATTCCATTCACGTGAAGCATTTACTTCCCGTTATCTTGTTCATGTAACTTCCTTTGGATTGGAACTACTACTGCTACCATGAGCCTACGCCATCAGAAATCCACTTCCCTCACCAGTGTAGGCTCTAACTTGGTATCACTTGAGCTTCAAATGCATGATCTACGAAGTTAATATTAGATGAAAACTGCCAAGAAATTGCAGCATAAGGGAGCCAAGACCAATCAATACATCTGCAAAATATCCAAATGGATCCATGAAAACCTTTCTGTTCTAGAATTAAAATAACATTACCACTCATAAAGAAATCATTCTATAGAGGGAGCTATCACATCACAAGTCCTGCCGAGGAGCTCGGCAAAGGTGCCTCGAACATCTCTCAATGTCACAATTAAAACTAACAGTTACCCGGGTTCAACAGTTTATAGTAGATATTCCTGCAGTTGTCATCTCCAGCATACTTCATCCTGAGATTTTCGTCTCAAGAAGAGTGATTAATTGAGATGACCACCTCACCACAAAGAAACTAAAAAGGCTTCATTTTAATGACATCATTCACCTATCTGATTCCCGGTGGCGATCATCTCTTCCTCTGTGACGAGTTGAGGAAAGATCCCTCCCACGAGTTGACCTACTTTCACCTCTTCTATCTTCATCTTTTCTTGGATAAGATTCGGATTCATGCCTTCGGGATTGCTTCTCTTCTCTTTTGTCTCTAGGCTCAAGATCGTCATTGCCCCTTCTCGATCTCTTCTCTTCCCTTCTATCATCATTTTCTCTCGAGCTGCCTTTGGAATGTTCATCAACATACCTTCTCCCATAATCTTTTGAAGCTGACCTAGAATGGTCACCACCATCAGATCTCCTCGATCTCTTATGTTGCCTTTGATCATCTCTTGTTTCCAATTCCTCGTCGACATGCCTTCTTGACCGGTACTCATCCCTCTCACCACTCCGCATGTCCTTGCTCTTTGATGCATGTCCTACATCTGTATCATGTGATCTCCAATTGTGCACAGAAGATTCAGGGAGACGAGTTTGGGCTCGATTATCAGGTCTTCTCTCACTTCTTGGCGGACCATCAAACTTGTCATGGCCCCACCGACCTTTTTGATCATCAGCACCCCAGCCGGTGTTAGCAGCTCTCTGCCATCAAAAGAGACCATGTAAAAGAACCAGATCAGGCTCCAAACAATTTTACCCTGAAGTGGTAAAACATAATCAACATCCAAAAATTTAAACCAACACAAAATTTTATCAGGTAAAAGCCAAAAGGAAATCGGGTGGCTCAACAGCATAGCAAAGCACATGCATTTCCTAAAACATTCATGTATTTAGAGTGTCAAATCAACAGTAGCTCAGCACACGGGTTCTTGAAGTAAATATGATCTATAAAGAAAGAACCTGATCAATTAATAGATTGGAGTCTACATTATTATGATGTGCTAACCATTAAGAACATTGTTGGAATCATATGAAGAAACAGACTCAATTACAAATTACCAAGCCCCATGATAAAATAGAACCTAATTTTTATCATGAGAGTGAGCAACAACATAGATATTCAAGTGGCAAAATTATTAGGTTATTCACTTAACACTCACTGGATAAGTCAAACAAGTGGGAACAGCAATTACTGCCTTAGCAGCACAATCAGAGACATCATTCAGATTTCCGTATAAGCTGATCTTCAAATATAGCACGGAATGAGATCAAGGCATTCCAGGGAGCAGACAATAGAAAGTTCATATAAACAGTTTTGTAACGATTTGTTTGGCCACAGGGTTTGTATATCTTACTTGCTCATCATGGGAAAACTTGCATCCAGCTCCTCGAGTGCATTCGCCTCTTTGAAAAGCGCGGCAAACCCCTCGTTCCTCCCTTTTTTTCCTCTCTGCCTCTTCATCTTCTTCTTCCTTCTTCTTGTAGTTGGTGACGTGGTCAACTCGTATGATTCTACCAGCAACCGTTGCTCCATTCAAATTATCTGAGAAATAAGAAATACAACATTCATTCAATGTACAATTCTCGAGCTGATATGTTTCCACAGTTAAGCGGCGCATAGAGAGAGGGGCGAACCTACAGCAAGATTTGTACTCCTTTGATCCTCATAAGCAATGAAAGCAAAACCTTTGGATTTACCAGTGCCTTTGTCTCTGACGAGATTTACATCGACAATCTCTCCATATCTGAAAAGGCAAATAAAAAACATCTAACACCTGAAAAGGGTGGTGTTATTATGTACCTGACACGTAGAAATCAACTCGGATAAGCAGACTTACTGAGCAAAAACGGTGAGAAGGTCACCCTCTGTGAGATCGTAAGGAATGCCACCAACGAATACATAAGCAGAATCCTTGTACTTAGCATGCCAGGAAGCTTCATCTGATATTCCTAACGATGCTTCTTTAGAATTTATGTTCTGGATGCGTTTCACTAAGGTAAGAGGATTCATGTCGTCCTTCCAAAGGACCTTAAACTAGCAGGAATTCTACCAGCAGCAGCTTTCAAGGCCAGCAAGTGGAGATATGCTTATGTCCGTGAGCCTACGGGAATTCAGCGTTCATGGATACTGATCAGGGCTACAATTGCCAGTCAACCCAGATATCTCCAATCATAAGAACCCTAGGTGAAAAATCTCTGACCTCTTTCAGTTCAGCTTGGGTACAATACGATGGAGGCTTCGGAGCGGAATGCGCTGAGTTGCCAGCTGGAGATCGCCAAGAGTGAGAACGAAGGAGGAGGACGGACGTGGGAGCCGGCGAGAGCAAACGACGACCGGCAGCAGCAGAGAGAAGCTCCAAAGGGAAAGGAGTAAGGGGAGAGAGGAGGAAACTCGGCTAATAATTCAAATTGATGATGAAGAAGAGGCAGGCCCATGACAAAATGCATGGGCCTTCTCATTCCATTGTAAATAAATAATAACGGTACGTTTTATTTCAAGATTAAAAGTAATTTTAATTTTAATTATGAAAAAAGATAAATAAGATGTGGTTATAAATTTAATTTGAGAATGTGTATTTTTGTTGTGTAGTGTATTGACTTAAAATTAAAAGTTAAAATTTTTGACTTAATAAATATGTATTTTTATTGTGTAGTATGTTGAGTTAAAGTTAAAGTTAAAATTTTTGTGATTTTAACTTTGAAACCAAACATGGTGTAAATTTCTGGAGTATATGACGTGATGAAAACCGTCTCTAATATCTTATTCCGTCCGTGTAGATTATCGCACATAACAATCCCCGAAAATAGCTTAACACTTTAAGGAAAACTCAACTTGGGCATTCCTTTATACAAAAGCAACAAATCCCCCCGAGTATGGCAATGTACTTGATGATTCAGTCACAGCCCAATAGGACCATTTTGCCTAACAATGAATTTATAAAGAACTATAACTATTTAGGGCAGCTTGCCCATCATTTTCATGGAATTGTTCAAAGATATTCACTTCTTAAATCATTGTAAGAAATAATTTTTACTTACTAATACATTAATAATTTTTTTCGATAATGAGGGAGCCACGTAAGCCTATTACGAGGAAATGAAATAAAACTAAACAAATGACACATAAGTTCCATTGATGATAATAAAACCTATGACCTCTTGGTTCATGGCGGCATTTTGTGTCATTGCACCAAAACCGCTTCCTCATACATTAATATTTTTAAAAAATGGGTGTACATACATTAAGGTTAATTACACCAGAGGTACAAAAAGTTTGTAATGTGTAACAACATGGTATGAAATGTTTTTTCCGTGATGATTTGATACAAACCGTTTCAATTTGGCTTCAATCAAGTGCATTCCGTCAATTCCTCCTAACGATATTAACATTTTACTGATGTGGCACATCTGATGTGGCGCCTTTGTCACATGGATCAAATCATAACATGCCACGTCCTTAATGGATACATGAAATATGAAAAATTCCAAAAAATAATAAAAATGCAGAAAAATTTTTAAAGTAAAAAACAAATTTAGAAAAATCAAAGAAAAAAATTCAATATCCACAACAAAGTTTAAGAAAATAAAAATTAAGGAAATTAAGAAAAAGAGATATCAGATTTGCAGCCCCAGTGAGACCAGGTCTAGTCCTGTGCTACCATGGATGTCACCGGAGCTCCTAGATCTGCAAGGGAGAGAGAAAGAGAGAGAAGAAGTGGACAAAATATGGAACATGGAGAGTAAAAGAGAGAGGGATCAAAGGACTGGACTCCGTTGTGGAGGCTTTGTCTTTTTAGGGGGTTGTTGAACGCGGCCAAGGCAGAGCAGAAATCAAGACTCAAGTAGTCGAAGAGGGGAAGCTCAAGACAATGAAATGGTAGGACCCCGGACCTGCAAGAAAAAAAGAACGGACAGAAAGGAGAGAGAAGAGGGAAAGAGAATAGGCAGAAGAGCGAGACTGAGCTTGTGAGCTCGGAATGTAAAGGAGGTGGGGCAATGATGAGATGCGTGCTTGAGCTCGGATTGGTTCCAGACCATAGGAAGCCTAGGAACCTACGGCGATGAAGGAGCAAAAACTCACGGCGGTGCTCTGGTCTTGAGCTTGGTTCCAAGTGGAGGGAGCTGAGACAGAGGAAGTCAAGGCAATAGATCAGATTTCATGCGAAGGCCAGCAAATACAAGAGATAGGAATGAGGAGGTATCGGTGCGGTGATGAGATGGCGATGAGTTGCTCGCCGGCGGGAGCTGGTCCGATGGTGGTAGTCTGGACGAAGGCAGCACCACTGCCTTTTCTTCTCCTTCCTTGATCTTCATTCTTCATTCTTCACAAGTTGTAGGTAAGGAAAGATGGAGCAGAAACAAATTGAATTCTGAGGTTATTTATTTATTTATTTATATATTTTTTACATTTTAGATAATTGTTCTGTATTTTTATTATTTTTTTTGTGTTTTTTAGTTTTTCATATTATATCTCCATTAACGATGTGGCGATGTATGATCAATTTACATGGCAATAGTGACACATACAGTGCGTCAAGTCAGGAAAATGCTAACCGTCTGAAGACAATTAATGGAATGCACTTGATTAAAACTGAATTAAAACATTTAGTATCAAATCGTAACGAAAAAACATTGTAAACTTTTTGTATGTCCCATGTAATTAATCCACATACATTACACAGAAAATAATTATATATTGTTATTATAATCTATCTATTATTTGTCAAAGACAGGAAAAGGGAGAGACCGACACCTGTACCTTTTCTTTTTAGACCAAATTGTGTGAAAATCCGAAATGCCCTTTGAACGTTTGGGAGGGCGGGAAGCAGAGTCACATGGCGCTCTCAGCTTCTTGTCTCTCTCTACTTATCTTTCATCATGCCTAGCAAAAAAAATATTGAATGAGTATAGTTAAGAATCAATCAAAATGAACCAACTAAAATGCATAGGAGTGAATTCGTTCTCTCTATTACACATCCAAATGCATAAGCTAGTTCTCTTCGACGTGTTGGTGGGCCCTATCCATTTTCTCCTAATAGTAATTGGGACGATAAGTTGCTTTCTTTTAGCTTTCTTGTCTCTTTTTCGGTCCGCCTAACCAGACCAATCAGTCCCCTCCTCTCTCTCTCTCTCTCTCTCTCTCTCCATCCGAAGCAAAGCAGGTTTGCCTTTACCAATCTCCCGGACCCTTCTTCCTCCCCCTTCATTCACTGCGAGCAGCTGCCGAATGAAGGTAGTCTTCTGTGAATCTTGCCTCCAAATTGTGCTCTTTTCTCGATTGGTTCAGTCTCTGAAACAAATATGTCTCTCTCTACTTCGTTTCATTCAGTTCAGTACACCCAGTTTTCCCTTCCCTTTTCTTCTTTTTGGGCGACGCGGGTGGTTTTTTTGTGTGTTTGTCATTTAAGATTCGACTCGTTGGTATCAGAATGTCGTCCGCGTCGTCTTGCAATGAGTCATATGTTTATGTCTAAAGTGTGAACGAGCACAGTGCCGCATCACATTTGCAGAGTGAGATTTCCTGTTCATTGTAGGCAAAGCAAAAGGTGTACGTGAGTTCTGCTGCAGGTAGAAAAATGGGGTTGATTGAAATGGTTGAATATCTCATTCTTTGAATGTATTGCTCTTCCTCAACTGTGAATCATCTAAGTCGTAGAAACATTCTTAGCCTGTGCTTGCCAAGTCCTTGATTATGCTTCGTCATCCACCGGATAATTGTGATGCGATCGTATCATAATACCCTCTTGTAACAATGCATTGCTAATGGTGAAATGGATTGTATCTGGAGCATCGTGTCTAAATGCGTCCGAAGACATTGCTCAGCGCCTAAATAAGTGCATGAAATTCTGATTATCTCGAGCACTGTCCAGCTTGACCGACACGTGTGTAAAATCATATTGATTTTAGGTTGGCATTGATGATAATATCATAATAACACTTGCACCGCAGATACTACCGCTGCAAAGTATTTTTTGTTGATGAAAGAAAATGTCTCCTCCGTCCAAGGATATCGATTCAACATTTCAAGGTGCTGGAGCCACAAGGTACTCCTGACATTTACTCTCTCACAGTTTCTTTTTTTTTTTTTTTGTTCCTCATTGCAAGATGATGGTGTTCCTCCATAACTTGACGGGGTCAAATTCCTCCTATTTGGAAGCTTGACTATTAGCAATGGTCAAGTGTCTGCTTCTCATTCTGCATAGACCATGTTTTATGAGTTTTATGCTCTTTATTTGACCTATTTTCTTGCTAATCTCAGCAAACCTTTTGATCCCTCTTATCTTCAGTGGTCTAGAGATCTGGTGCATTGAGAACCATCGGCTGGTTCCCATTCCAAAGTCCTCACATGGGAAATTCTATTCTGGAAGTGCTTATGTGATTTTGAATGTAAGTTTGCTAAGCTACTAATTTTTTTTTTTTTATTTCGAGAACCTTCCAATGCTAAGCATAAAGTAAATGCTATATCTTAGCTTTTCCCTGGATTCAAGTAAACTGTTAGTCTGAATTCTTTAATAGTATGTGAAAAACCCCATATGAACTGTTGATTCTAATATCATGCCTTTTCATTATCTAGTAATGGAGTTGACTTTTAGTTGTCGCTTTCTTTACTTTTTAGACAGTTCTACAAAAGAGTGGCTCCCGTCAGCACAACATTCATTACTGGCTGGGAAATGAAGCCAAGGAGGTTAGCTTCTTTATTCTAACTCCCTATTTACCTGAAGTTTTGGCATTGTTACCAAATATTGCTGATTAATTAAATTTATTCCATCAAGCTGATTTATAGTCCAATTTATATGTGGAAAAGAACGGCTAAGAATTTCGTTGACGAGGTTCTGACATATGGAAGAAATAGACTTTATATTTGAAAGTAGTAAATTTGCTGGCGTATTTGTTTTCTTATATATCATGGTTATTAGGTTCGTGGTCTTTGAAATATGGTGTCTCTGAATCTGGTAGGACTTACGCACGCAATTATGTTTGCTCCCGTTTCTTCAGGAGGACTTGGCTTTGGCATCGGATAAAGCACTTGAACTTGATGACGCCTTGGGGTTATGTGCCGTACAATATAGGGAAGTTCAGGGCCAAGAGACCGAAAAGTTTTTATCCTATTTCAAACCGTGCATTATACCTGTAGAAGGAATTTACTCATCAGAAACAGGGAATGTCAATGGAGATACATATCATATCAGCTTGTTTACATGCAAGGGAGACCATGCCATTCATGTTAAAGAAGTAAGCTATATTTGACATTATATCTATCACTGCAAATCATTATTCATTACATCTGCCTACAATAACCAGCAAGATTTCCTGCATTCTGCGCGAATGTAGTACCGGCCAACTCAGCCACTTCTGTAGCTAATTTCATTTAGCCATGCATATTTGTAGGAAAGCTTGAAATTAATACATGTTATATCTGCAGAAAATATCTGGGATCTCTCTGGGGTCTCATACATCCAGTATGAATTATAGGCAATTTTGTGTAGAGAGCTGTAGGACTCGGCACGCAAAGCCCATTTCTTTTTATTTTGTTCTCTGTTACAGTTATTTTCTTGTGATTGCCTTGATCATCTATGAAATCATAAGCTCTTTATTCTTTGGCTCTCCATGCAGGTTCCCTTTAGTCGATCATCCTTAAATCACTTTGATGTATTCATTTTGGACACTGCGTCAAAAATATACCTCTTCAGTGGTTGTAACTCCAGTGTGCAGGAAAGAGCCAAAGCTTTAGAAGTTGTTCAATATATAAATGAGACCAAACATAATGGAAACTGTGAGGTGGCAACCATTGGTAATTATGTCCCTTGTCCTCTCTCTCTGTTGCTCTCTCTTCCTGGAATGAGATGAAATCCAGCTGTTTGGTTGCTGCAGAAGATGGGAAGTTTGTAGGAGATGCTGATGCTGGAGAATTCTGGAGTTTATTTGGTGGCTACGCTCCTATTCCTCGGGATTCGCCTTCTGCTTTTCCGGAAAAAGATTTCACTCATTCTATAAAGTTATTCAGGTAATTGTTCTGCTTCTGCAAAAAGAATGCTAGCATTTGGAGGAATCCTTTTTCCAGGATATGGTTCCACATCTCGCAAGTTTACTATCTGGGATTCATGGTGTTACCAGCGATAGCTTATCGTTCTATTCTGTATGAAAATTGGGAGGAGTCGATGGTGAATGTTGCAACTATGTGATTATCTAAGTGTCAGAGAGAGACACCCTTCAGTAATGCATCTTATGGAAAGCGAAACAAAATGAACATAGTTTAATATAGTTAGGATAGAGAATGAACTCATCAATGGAAAAAGGTAATAAAATAATATGGTAAAAGTAGCACGTACTTGTGATTTCCATGTTCCCAATTACTCAAATTTAGGATGTCTAGTCAACTTTCAAAGGGATGCTTGGTTTCGTCTATGAACAGGATAACTCTTCAGGGACAACTATGTGAACTTGGAGCAGGACCATTGACCAGGGAAATGCTGGAAGCAGACAAATGTTACATGCTGGATTGTGACAGTGAAATTTTTGTTTGGATGGGAAGAAGTAGCTTGATCACCGAACGCAGGACATCAATATCAGCTACTGAAGTAAGTCTCTAAATTTTAATAAGGGAAAAGTTCGGCTTGGATAGATGTCATAATAGCTAAAACAACTGATTTAGATGACTGGTTTAGATAATTATAATTCTTTTTCTTGCTCTATTTGATCTGTTCTATCTAATCTGTTTCTAGGCTTTGTGCTATTACTGTATTGCCCTAAAAGTGTCCTGCTAATTCAACCCCAGACAAAAAGATATCCTACTAATCAATAATTCTAGCAATATGGGAGTAAATTGTATAAAGTAAGATATAGACAATATCTGATTTGCATGTGAAATGACCCTGTCATTTCCTGAATGTGAGCTGGCATTTGTCTAATTTTATCTGAAACCTGATTAAATATGTTGTCTTGCAGGGTTTTCTAAGAAATGAAGGCAGGTCAGTAGGTGCTCGCGTGACCTTATTGACTGAAGGGTTAGAAACAACTGCCTTCAGGTCACACTTCGTTAATTGGCCTCATAAGGTGGATGCCAAGCTGTATGAGGAAGGTCGAGGGAAAGTAGCAGGTAAGTACCAATTGACTATGAGTCAGCTTTGTTACTTTCTGATCAAGAAACATGATATTTCTGATATTTTCTACACAGCTATATTCAAGCAACATGGTTATGATGTGAAGGAGCTTCCTGAGGATGAGTGCGAGCCTGTTATAAACTGCAGGGGAATGATAAAAGTAGCTTCCTTTGAACAGTCTGCATTTGCTAGTTGACTATTAATTTGGCATTATAATGTATATGGACACTATTTTGCTCTTCTGAGGTGGTCTTATGTTTCAGGTTTGGCGGGTGAATGGCGATCAACTATCCCTCCTTCCTATCCCTGAGCAGACAAAGCTTTATACTGGAGATTGCTATATTGTGCAATACACGTATTCTAGCATTGGAAAGGATGAGAATTTGTTTTATGCATGGTTTGGACGTGCAAGTTTAATGGTCAGGATTGTATAGTTGAAGCCTCAGAACTAGAGCTGCACATCTACTTTACTTTTGGATCTTGTAATTCATCCATGAATCTTTTAATGTTTGTAGGAGGACAGAGTTGAGGCTATTTGTCATATGAATGCTCTTGCCGACTCAACGAGGGGGCACCCAGTTTTGGTAAATTTATTTTTGTTCTCACATGCATATGCAGAATGCGACTCTTGCTTCTGCGAGGTAGATAACTAAGTCAATTCGGTTAATTAAATAGGCAATCTGTTTCTAGTTTCCTGGGCAATTGTAGCTTGGGTAGGACATAGAAGTCCCTCCATTGAAGTTAAATTGTGCTTCACTGTAGAATTGACTATCTTGTGAATTTAATACTAATATATGCATGACCATTGCCTATAGTTAATATCATACTGGAAACATGAAAGTTGACTTTTAAATTCCATCTTCCTATATGGGAAATATATATTTTTGTAAGAAGTATGAATGAGAGGCCATTTATGGAGGACTGCGCCATACTTTATTCCTTCTTTACTATGAAGTGGAACAAATAGTGTTGCTGGAGTTTTTTTAAATTCTATCCAATTGCACTCTTTTCAGCTTCAACATTCTGATGCAGGCTCGAGTTCTTGAGGATAAGGAACCAGAACAGCTTTTCTTGATTTTTCAGACATTAATTGTTCTCAAGGTTATTATAATCCTTTCTCCTTTTTTATATTTTTATTTTTCCCTCTTTTTTTAATTTTTTTTTCTAGCATTGTAAAGCATATTCTTAGCCATCTAAGTGATTAATAATAGTTTTGCTTTCTTCTATAATTGCTTGTCCTTTCTGTAGGGAGGTCAGAGTTCACGGTATACCACTTTTATAGCCGAAAAAGGTCTTCCAGATGAAACTTATCATGAAGGAAAAACAGCATTATTCCGGGTCCAAGGAAAAAGTCCAAATAATATGCAAGCCATCCAAGTTGACCAGGTAAATTGGAATCTTATTCATCAGAAAAAGAAAAGGTAAATTGGAATTTCAGCGTTTGTTATAGTGGCAAGCACCTCTTCTCTTGGAGATATACATGGCATGCTCCAGTAACCTCTCTGTTCCTTCCCCCCCTGTGCGTCCTCTCATATTTTGCAAAACCTCATTATCTTCAATAATTTTGTAGAATTTCAGTTTTTCCATTGGCATACTTAATAATCTTTTTTGTGATTTTGGAAGTTCAAAAAGGAAAGAGAGGATAAAAGGCAAAATTTCATGAATTATATCATGCAAAGCACCCTCCGTTTATTGGCATATACACGAGAATTACGGCTGTCATGTAAATATTAGTAAAAAAGAATGCTGACGTATTCACCACTTTCTAGTCTTGTGAATGGAGAAATCCACGATTGGGAGAGCTATACCTCTTAGGGGCTGACCCAACTCGAAACTAGATTAGTTAAAGTCCTTGGGCTTCCGGATACTAGGTGGTTCACGTTGAAAAGAAAAAATTTGTCTGCCCTTGTTCTTTCCATTTTTGCTAGTATTGTTTTGTGCTTACTTTTCATACAATTGGAGTTTACTGCTTCCAAATCCTGAAGGATCCTGTCGTGTTTCTAGGATCAACATAAGAACTGCAAATGTGAATATTTAAAGTATTGGCTACTGAAATTGTTGCAGGTGTCCAGCTGCTTGAACTCGTCTTACTGTTACATCCTTCAGACTGGACCTTCTGTTTTTACCTGGATTGGCAATCTCTCTTCCACAAGAGATCATGATCTTCTCGATAGAATGCTTGAATACATAAATGTATGCAATTCTCTTTAGAGCAGATGCTGTTAACACAATGAGATTATGGCATTATGCTTTAGTATCTAGTTTGGTTCTCTTTTAAGACCTTGTGTGTTATTGCTGTTTGCAGCCAGCATGGCAACATGTGTCAGTGAGGGAAGGGTGCGAACCTGATGAATTTTGGGAAGCACTTGGCGGAAGATCAGAATATCCTAAAGAAAAGGAGACCGCTAAGGCTATTGAAGATCCACATTTGTTTACTCTGATTCTCACTGATGGTAAGCAAAAGTACTATTCCCTATTGTTTGCCTTGGAAAGATAATGTGGGCCTGCGTTGGTTCAGAATATCCTGGCCATGACTAGCTCTGCAAGGACATCTCTAATGGTGATTGTGTTTCTTGGCTGGTTCATCACAAATTCGCAATCAGGTGACTTCAAGGTACATTGCCTTTATTTTTCTCCATTTCAATAGCTTGTCAGTGGTTATTGCTTGTATTTTCAACATCCTATTAGAAAAGAAGGAAGACCGTTATTTAGGAAAACTCCTAAACTTTCATGTGCCTTGTGTCAAGATTTTAATCGGCTATCACTCCAACCTGTGCTGCATCTCCTTTTTTTGGTTAAAAATGTTGCTTTGTATAAATTTATACTTGATGAACTACACCAAAGTACTGCTGCTTGTTCTGTTCACTACATACGAATGTTGAAATGAGGATTTCCATTTACTTTCATTTTATTGAACATTAACATGAACATGTGATAGTAAGAAAAGATAGTGAAATCCAATTATAAATATATTCCTTGAACTAGTTTCATAATATAATTTTTATGCTGGCATTAAATACAGGTGAAAGAGATATACAACTTTACTCAAGGTGATTTAACTACTGAAGATGTCTTTATATTAGACTGCCATGACGAGATATATGTGTGGATAGGATTCAATTCCAGTATTGCATCCAAAGGAGAAGCTCTTACTCTTGGCCAGGTATTGGAACTAACTTTGCTGCACATAATGGCACCAAAGATTGTCCCTAATCCATGGACTGCAATGAATCAGTAACAGAAATAGTCATGTAGCGATGGACCGTAGCATCAGGGCGTACTAAAATACAAGTTTAACAGTTTTATCTTGCGCGATGTGGTATTTATATGAGACTCTTTCCTTTCTCATCCATCTTCTGTAACTGTCAGAAATATCTTGAGAAGGATGTTCTGGTGAAAGGACTATCTTTGGATACTCCAATATACGTTGTAACAGAAGGTCACGAGCCTCAGTTTTTCACTCGTTTCTTTTCATGGGATCCCTCAAAGGCAAATGTAAGTACATATCCTTGAGCCTTGAAATAATGCAAATGGTATTACTCTTTTTATAAGATTACTTGAGTTGAGAGCGCTCAATGTTTCTTTGCTTGGATAACCATAGTGGTTACTGGAGCTGAAGACTTCAAAGAATATAGATTCTTCAAATAATGCATAGTTGATCGCAGCAAGCATGTTTTAGTGAAGAGTCTTTTATATACGATTGACTAAATTTCTGTTTGCACAGCTTCATGGCAACTCATTTGAGCGGAAGCTTGCCATTCTAAAGGGAGGAATACAACCTTCAGAAGTAAGTTTCTCGTGGGAGGCCAAATATTCATATTCTATTCTCTGTGATTCTTCTCTGAATATTTTCCCTCAAACAAACCCTTGCATGTCGTTTTTCTCTTAAATAATTGGATTTGGTGACCACTGTTGAACTAATAGTGTGAGCAAAAGATCAAGGTGAATAGATTCTTGGAAATCTTTCCAGCATATCAAGTCACGGAAAAAATTTCAGTTCTAATCGATCCTTGATTACCCATACTGCCAGGCACCCACGAGGAACTCATGGAAAAGACACTCAAGAGGAGCAACTCCTGATAGTTCAAGAAGCAGTTCAGTCAGTTCAAATGGGCATGGAAGGAGTGGATCACCCTTGCCCAACTTTAGGTCTTCATATGATTGGCGTTTCTCCAGCCCAACTCCGATAGCAAGAAAGCTGTTTTCAGAATTTTCACCTGCAAATGGAATTCCAGGTAATCTGCAATTTCTATGCATTACTATCTGTAAAGTAAGAGAGGACTAGTGAGAATTGTTACAAGCACGAGAATAAACGGATATTAGATCTGTACCTTTAGCCATTTCAGTGAGACAATATAATCAAGGCAACCTATCCTGGGGAATTTATTTGAATAAAGCTGGTTTTTTGCTCAATTTTAGTGTAATAGCCCTATCCTTCCCCTTGATTTCAACCTAAAACCTGGTAACAACAATCATTTCATGATCTTCTTAACACTTGATTTCATTTATTCAAACCTCGTAGTGTTACGGACCTCAACCTTTTGATGGGAATGGCATCCTAGTCGTGCTACTACAACACTCTATTAGACTTTTCCTATTTTGATAACTGATGGAGCTTCAATGAATCAAAGGAAATATGCACAGTACATACACTTATCAGACTGTTATCTGTTGGCAGGTTTAGCATGAATCTATGTTCCAATGACTGTATGTTTCCTTTACTCTGTATTTTGTTGGTAAGAAAAGAGTAACGGCAATCTTCAGGTTCTCCAGAGGCACAGTTGGGGACCCCTGCTGAGAATATCAATCCCATTCAGATTGAGGAAAGTGCTGCCGTAGAGAATCTGTTAATATACCCTTACGAACGGCTGAAAGTGACGTCGGATGACCCGGTCGAGGACATAGATGTGACGAGAAGAGAGGTTCCTTTTTTATCTATATGCATCCTTTTAACAGCAGAACGGACCCATTAGATAACCCTCAACTGCTTGGCTTTTAATCACGCTAGTCTTCAGGCTGAACGTTTCTTTTTATCACTTCCAGGCATACTTGTCCGAAGATGAGTTCCAGGAGAAGTTCGAAATCACAAGAAAATCTTTCTACCAGCTTCCTAAATGGAGGCAGAACAAGCTCAAAATGACCCTCCATCTCTTTTAGGTCCCTAAATCGAGATGGGACTGGCGTACTTCTCAAGGCATTTGCAGGTCAGATCACACAGTTATTAGTTCTCCATTCCGGTGGTAGTAGTAGTAGTAGTTGTAGTTAAAATCTAGGAAAGATATCTCCACAGAAAGGTGCCCTTTGATATTCGAGATGCCGAATCATATAATATAATCCTTTGGAATGATGTTTGCTGCAGGGGACCGCATGGAAGTTGTCGTTTCTGATGTCTTTTTTTTTTTTGGATAGGTGTCGTTTCTGATGTCTGCAGTCCTTATCTTCTAATTTTACCATTTTTGACTTGGACTGAGAATATATTGCTTCCATCTTTTTTCTATTGTTTGATTGATGATTGAAAATTCTCATTTCTGATGTCTCGTTGTAAAGATGAAATTACTATGCGTTTGCTGTATGAAGTTACCTCTTGACCTTTCTGGAGGGCTATGCGTAGAAGATGTGGTGATCACGAGGCATTGTGTAAATAAAATAAACTAATCCTTAATTGGAAAACTAAGGAGCTGAAACTTTGGAATACTATTTCGGACCCATTTAATTTGTTGCGCTTAGATTTGGTCCTCTTTTTTTTTGTCCGTCTTCCATTGTTACATTATCCACGAGAAGTAGGTCGTTAATTATATTCTCAACCTATAATTATAATTAAGAGATTTTGGATTCGATTTTTATAAGCGAATCTTTTCTATGCTTATTCTTTCCTATTCCCATATCCTCGATTACGTCATCTAACGCGTCAATCCGCAATAAGTGAAGTTCTTGTCACCCGAAAAAACGAAATATCAGAGTCGTAAGTCACCCTTGTTTGTGCTCACACAATTCAAGCTTCGTCGCTATCCAAATCCAAAAGGGAGTGAACGAAAACGCTTGTGATGTCCCAACCAACCAGGCAGCGCTTGCTTCGTGATGGGTTTTACGAAAATGACACTC
Source organism: Punica granatum (assembly GCF_007655135.1). NCBI lineage: Eukaryota > Viridiplantae > Streptophyta > Magnoliopsida > Myrtales > Lythraceae > Punica > Punica granatum. Next base: position 39,258,615 of record NC_045129.1, read on the forward strand.
AAAAGCATAATTTGGTTTGGAATATGCCCACAAACCCCCGAACTATTCTTTGTTCTGCCTCGGCTCAAGTGGGCCAGCGTAAATTGACCCATTACATTAAGGCCCATCTAACCCTCCCCTGCTCGAATATAGCCCGTCGATTTGCATCGACTTCTTAAAGTCATCCGAATGGACGTCTCCCGTTGCGCAGTTTTTTTTTTTTTATTTTTGAATTTTCAAAAGCCGGGCCCCAGTCGGTGCACCAACCTGCCACGTGGCACCTCACGCTCTCGACTTACTCAATCGAAGGCGCTTGTCGTCTACGTCATAAACGTTTTCGGGACATACTATATCTGCCCGGCCGACGAGACTTTACTCGTTGCAGGCAACCCTCCCATTTTCCTCTCTCGCCGGCCGGAAATGGATTCCCGGCGACTGTCCCTCGCGTCGATCTTCTTCCTCTACCTCATCCTGTCCTCTCAGTCAGCCCAACTGAATTCCCACAGGATCGATGGGCCGATCAAAACCCTAGTGGTCCTAGTCATGGAGAACCGCTCCTTCGACCACGTGCTGGGGTGGCTCAAGACGATCAGGCCGGACATCGACGGGGTCACCGGATCGGAGTTCAACCGGATAAACGTCTCGGACCCGAGCTCCCCATCCGTTTTCGTCACCGATGACGCCGCCTTTGTTGACTGGGACCCCGGCCACTCGTTTCAGGCCATACGCGAGCAGATATTCGGGTCGAACCGGAGCAACGCGGACCCAGCGCCCATGAACGGGTTCGCCCAGCAGGCGGAGAGCATGGGCGAAGGGATGTCGAAGACCGTGATGAGCGGGTTCAAACCAGGGGTTTTACCGGTCTACACCGAGCTAGCCAACCAGTTCGCGGTGTTCGACCGGTGGTTCGCTTCTGTGCCGGCGTCGACCCAGCCGAACCGGTTCTACGTCCACTCCGCCACCTCCCACGGCGCCACCAGCAATGTGCGGAAGGACCTCATCCATGGATTCCCCCAGAGGACCATATTTGACTCTCTAGACGAAAACGGCCTCAGCTTCGGCATTTATTACCAAAATATCCCTGCTACCCTCTTCTTCGAGAGCCTGAGGAAGCTCAAGCACGTGACGAACTTCCACAGCTACAGCTTGAAGTTCAAGCTCCACGCGAAGCTGGGGAAGCTGCCGAACTACGTCGTCGTCGAGCAGCGCTATTTTGATGTGAACCTGTTCCCCGCGAATGACGACCACCCATCGCATGATGTGGCGGTCGGCCAGAGGTTCGTCAAGGAGGTGTACGATACCCTCAGGGCGAGCCCGCAGTGGAAGGAGATGGCCCTGCTGATAACGTACGATGAACACGGGGGCTTCTTCGATCATGTTCCGACTCCCGTGAAACACGTACCTAACCCTGATGGGATCATCGGACCTGACCCTTTTTACTTCCATTTCGACCGGTTGGGCGTCCGGGTCCCAACCCTTTTGATATCTCCGTGGATTGATAAGGGCACAGGTGAGATTTTTTATTGTTCCCCTTTTTACTTTTCTGGTGAACTTGTGAGGGCATTCTTTGATGATTAATAGACGTAAGTTATTGTTTTTGTCTGAATATGTTACTGTGTTTGTCTGAATATGAAGAGTTCTTGCTGGTTGTTTTGCTGTTTTCTGATACTTTAGAATATGGAAATAGGAAAAATTGAAACTTTTCCCAAAACAATCTTGCATAATCTCGGAACTTTTGGGCTCCAAGTGATTTTCCGTTTTGTTGGTACATTTCATGGCAAAATTGATCTCTTAATCTTATATTTTTTGTGTATGGATTCTGTCCATTGGCCCGAGTTGTGAGCGATCCTTGTGGTTTGTCCAAATGCTCTCTCGAGAGGACTTCGTTGGCTTTCGGAGTCCGTGGTTTGGAATTGACATGCTTAGTGACTTCTGGAAAGAAGAAATAGACATGATTTAGTTTCATAGTTTCTATGTCGTGTTATTTATGCTTTTGCTGATTGAATGAAGTCAAATCAAAAGTACATTGAGCAGGGAAATTGGGATAACTTTAAGTTGCTTTGTAACTCCAAAAATCGGGTTCACTGCAAGTTACACTGGTACTTTAGCATGGACTTCTAGTTTGAACATTCAAGGATCTCCGGTCACATTAATGACATTATTTCACTTTTGTCTGAATTGTTTTGTGGTGAATCATCTTTTGGTCCGTCAGCCACTGATCTTGATTTCTTAATGCAGTGATACACGAGCCAGCAGGGCCAACTCCATACTCTCAGTTTGAGCACTCATCAATCCCTGCAACTGTGAAGAGGCTTTTCAATCTCAAGTCTAACTTCTTGACAAAGAGGGATGCTTGGGCTGGCACTTTCGAGAGCTACTTCTACATCCGGGACACTCCTCGTGATGACTGCCCAGGTTTCTCTCTTAACATCTTTTTGTCTTTCTTGCCCTTGGTTTGATTTGATTGCCTTTGAGCCTTCTTTCTAGTAAATATGAGCTTGAAGTTGTTATCCGGGAATCTTTTTTGTTGGCTTAGTGGTTATGTTTCAGCTGAATCTGATGGAATCAATCCAAGGAAATCTTATTCTTGGTTCAATGTTCCAGAACCAATTACCACTTATTATAATGACATGATGTGGAATAACTATTAAGTATGACATATTGTTGTAAACTCTCTTAACTGTATCGAAAAGCTAAGAAATTAAAATTTGAGGCTAAGCTTAACTTTCCTGTGCAGAAATCCTTCCCGAGGTCACCCTATCTCTGAGGCCATGGGGCCCCAAGGAAGATACTAGGCTCTCTGAATTCCAAGTAGAACTGATCCAACTCGCCTCTCAGCTCAATGGCGATTATGTTCTCAGTACTTACCCTTACTTGGGCAAGACCATGACCGTTGGTGAAGCCAATCGTTATGCAGAGGATGCTGTTAGGAGATTCCTTGAGGCTGGGAGGGTGGCGATTAGGGCTGGAGCTAACGAGTCCGCCATTGTCAAGATGAGACCTTCCCTCACTAGCCGAACCGAGGGAGGAGACCAGAATTTATACCGAGAAAGCCGCTGATGAATTACTCGCAGTTACTTCCATTGTAAATGCAAAATTAAGTTAGTGTTACTAATGTCTGTAGATAATATGTATGTTGCAAGTATAGTCATACCCGACTCGGGAAATTCCGTAGAAGATGGTTACATTCAACTATTATGTATTGAAAATTCCGCTAATCAAATGCTTGTATGATTAGCGTCACTCTTACCAATGTTAAGCAATATGCACACCAAATTAGACAGTAGTTGATGTCAGATTATTTTTTTGGCAAGCTCGTAATTGTCCCTTCCACAAAAGATGAAGGATCAGAATGCAGAAAAAAGAAGAGATTTGTGTGTCAATCGAAAGCTTATAAAAGTTCTGAGGGGTAAAGTAAGCGAGACCTTTGGTGGGGAGGCAAGCCACGTCATCTCCCGCCTCCTTAGCTTAAATTGTCGGATATGCCCCCGAGCGGGGTAACGGAATCCCCGCATCACGTCTCGGGGCTTAACGAGGGCGTTTCAGTAAATTAGACGTCTGCAACCTTTTCGGGCGCCATGGCCAAGTCGGTTCGCCTTCCGTCGGCTCCGATGGCAGTTGTGTCGCCCTTCCACATACCGTCACGCTGACATTCTTCTCAGCTTCTTCAATATCGTGTTCTGTCTTGCACCGTCTGAACGTTGTCGGGGTTTCCTCTTCTTGTTATGCTCTTGTATAAGGTCAGTATCTAGCAGGATACCTCTCCGTCTCCTTCCTCCGTAGGAGGAATCCTCGATCTCCTCGAATGGCCCCGCAAACAAGAAGGGGCTCGTTTCCGAAAGTGGTGATCGAGAGGGACACCGATTCTGAAGAGAGCTCCTCCGAAGAAGAAGAAGAAGAGGAAAAGGAAAATGAGGGAGTGAACGAAGAAGAGGAGGAAGTGTCGGACAGTGAAAATGCTAAGAAAACTGGGGAGACGATGGGTGATAAGGGGAAAGGAAAAGCACCCATCACCATTTCTCTTAAGAAAGTCTGCAAAGTGAGACTCTTTCTGCCTTTCCTTGGTTTATTCCCTTGAGTTTTGGAGTTGTGATCCCTATAGCTTCGTTAAGTTCTTTGTGTGTTCATTCTGTTCATGTTTGGTCGTCTCTGTGTTCCAGGTCTGCAAGAAACCCGGTCATGAAGCTGGGTTTAAGGGAGCTACCTACGTTGACTGCCCAATGAAGCCCTGCTTTCTCTGCAAAATGCCAGGTGAGTTAGATGCTAAAGTCCCTTCCTTTTGGTTTGTTGTTACTTGTTCCCATATTTTGGAGGCTCCTTTGGTTGAAGTAGTTACTGAGCATTTTACGCGTTCCTTGATGGTAAGATTTCGGGCAAGAAAAATCTTATCTTTGATTATGTAACTCGAATCCATCTCAACCATTGCATTTTGGCACATGAGCTTAGCAAATTACTGTTTTGGATTGTATGTTCTTGCTTTCATTGTCTTCAGGATCATTGCGATGGCGCTTTTCTTATCGACCTTTATAGTTAATAATGCTGTATACACATGGCAATGCTTATTACGTTTGATCAATCATATTATTTCTGCAATAAATCAATGAATTCGATCAATTCCTGGCAATTGGCAATTGGATTATAGCAAATGCAGTTTCATTTTGGTGATTCTTAAAGTGCTAGTTTTTTATTTGGGTGATTTGCTGTGGAACTAGGGCACACTACAATGACGTGTCCCCATAGAGTGGCTACAGAATACGGGGTTGTTCCAGCACCACACAAAAGTGCAGGAAATCCTATTGAATTCGTTTTCAATCGCCAGCTCAGACCAAGAATCCAACCTGTAAGTCCGTGTGTAACTTGACCTTCCTCATCGTCATTCTATCCCCTTTTATGATTGTTCACTATGTTTCAAACCCGAGGGGTGTTTACTTTTCGTGAAAGAAAATAAATTGGAAAAACAGTAGCAACTGATGAAATCTTTACATGGAAGCTTACCATTGTATTCATGATTATTAGAATCATTTTCAGAAATATTTTTTCACAGCATTTGATTCAGATAGTTTATCATTTTCTCGTGCCTCAGATAAAACCAGCCTTTGTAATTCCCAATCAAGTGAGCTGTGCTGTGATTAGATATCACAGTAGGCGTGTAACCTGCTTAGAGTTTCACCCAACGAACAATAGCATTCTTCTCTCCGGTGACAAGGTGAGTCTCACTCAGTTGGTGGTGTACTATCTAGTCCACTTTATGATGTATCGTAATATATTATGATCCATGTATTGAAACTCCCTACCTTTGTTCTTTGATTGGTTCATTGCAAAAGAAAGGACAACTCGGAGTATGGGATTTTCATAAAGTGCACGAGAGGATTGTCTATGGGAATGTTCACACTTGCATACTCAATAACATGAAGTACCGTCAAAACTTTTACTCTGTTTCAATATAGCAATCTTTCCTGGCATTAGGTCTAACTGGAAATCCTTGAATCCCTTCAGGTTTAGTCCTGCAAATGATGGTTCAGTTTATGCTGCATCTTCGGATGGAACAATTAGTTACACCGACCTTGAGACAGGAATTTCTTCATCCTTGATGAATCTTAATCCCGAGGGGTGGCAGGTATAACTTTTTCTGAACTATGGTTTACAGGCTTTTGAGTTTGGAACGTCTAACCTTTGGAGAAACAATAGAAGATAGTGAATCAAAGTCATTTGGAAAAATGAGTGAGTGGTATTCTATGGAATGAGGTCAAATATTAAATATGTGATTGCCATAGGGCCCGAGCAGTTGGAAGATGCTTTATGGAATGGATGTCAATACAGAGAAAGGTCTTGTGCTCGTTGCAGATAACTTCGGTTTTCTCCATTTGTAAGTGTTCATGCCATTGGAAATTATGAGTTTCGTGGTTTATGATGCAATCTCTTAGCAGTGTATTTAATGCCTTTTTTATATTGTAATAACCATAGATAAAGTTGGGATTTTCTTTCACTGTGCAATTTATAGGGTTGATAGTCGCTCCAACAGCCAATTTGGAGATTCTGTTTTGATCCACAAGAAGGGTAGCAAAGTCGTTGGGCTTCATTGCCATCCTCTTCAACCCGAAATTCTGCTGAGTTGTGGAAATGATCACTTTGTAAGTCTCAGGATTGAAACTGTTATTTAGCATTTGAAACATGCTAAATCTCTTATTGGAGTTTTTTCTTCTCTTGCCATTAATCCTTATCTTTGTCATTCTAGGCTCGTATATGGGACTTGCGGAAGCTGGAATCTGGTTCTTCAATATATGACCTTGAGCACAAACGAGTAGTTAACTCAGCATATTTCTCTCCTTTGTCGGGGAGCAAAGTCCTCACCACTTCGCAGGACAATAGGCTTCGTGTTTGGGACTCTATTTTCGGCAGTATGGAATCTCCCAGTCGAGAAATTGTTCATAGTCATGATTTCAACAGACACTTGACTCCATTCCGAGCTGAATGGGATCCCAAGGTAAGGTGACGGTTAAATTTTAATAGCAGATAGTTGTAAAGAGCTCAAGTATCAAGTAAATTGGAGTTCCTGGAGCAACTAATAAGATTACTTTCTGGTGCAGGATCCATCTGAGTCTCTTGTAGTTATTGGTCGTTACATAAGCGAAAACTACAATGGGACAGCTCTTCACCCGTTAGACTTCATAGATATCAGCACAGGGCAACTTGTGGCAGAGGTGATGGACCCAAACATAACCACGATCAGTCCAGTGAACAAGCTGCACCCCCGAGAAGATGTATTGGCATCAGGCAGTTCAAGGTTCAGGATTCTGCTTAAGCTTTTCTTAGAATGTAATATTCAAATATGGTTGAATTTCTCCAGTTGAGATGGGTGTTAAGTTTGTGCTTTCATTTCCCTCTGAATTCAGGTCTCTTTTCATTTGGAGGCCGAAGGAGAATTCTGAGTCTGTGAAGGAAAAGGAAGATCTGAGAATTGTGTTATGTGGGAAGCCTGAGAAGAAGCAACGAGGCAAGAAGCTTAGTGATGATGATTCTGATGGTGATGATGGGTTTAGCTCCAAAGGCAAAAAGCTCAAGCGTAAAGAAGTCGACTTTGATTCGTCGTCTTACAGAAAGAGAAAGTCGAAGTAGCAAGTGAAACAAGCCGAAAGAAAATGATGGCCTGAGTTCCTGTGATCGCCTGAGATTTTGTAGGACAAGTCTTGACAGGTAGCCTAACTTATCACCTGGTTTTACTTTCAGATGGCCAATGTTTTTGGTTTGGCTGCTTGTAATTTTGAAGGCAAGGTTGACAGACACCGTTAAAATGTTGGCGGTAAATGTAATATATTTTCTTAAAATGTTTGTTGAAGTATATCATATGCAAGGGGTGATCATCTCAAAGTTGTTCTGCCTGTCATCAGAATCAGAAAGCTTGTCCTCAATTTGTTTTCATTGTTAACTGACTGAATAAGAAGACTGTAAAACAGAAACTGAATGGGCTTTCCAATCAGTGCAATGGGGCCTTGAATATATCCATCGAGTTGAGGCGTCCTAGAAATGCTTGCTCGTGCTAGTAATATTGATGTCAACATTCGACCCATCTTAGGCCGGTAGAACTTTGCTCATCTTAAAACAGACGACTCGTGTGAGATGAGAGGTTGAATTTCTTGTTCCAGGGCAAACAGGAAGGTCATTTAATCAACTTCTTGTATCATAAAATTGAAAATTCATCAGCTACATGGATGAGATTTTTTTAGAAGAAGTTTCGAGCAGGTTAATGACGATGCTGCTGCATTAAATCTTATTTTCAAAACCAACTACTTAAAAAAAAAAAAAAAAAAAAACTAACGTTGAGTCCCTGACCTCTGCCTTGAGTTGATGTATTCCAAACATTACAGACGTGCTTGCATTTATATAATATATACACACACTATACAGCTAGTAATATACAGACACGTTGATACCAAATAACAAGCGAGTGTCATAAAACACGGTAGGGAAGGAACAATGAGAGGCAGTCAAAAGAGAAACCATGTGATGTGAAGTGAAGGAAATCATAGAAATTATTGCGGGGGAGGATTCAGTTAGTGGTTCACCTCAATACATATTGTTCAGTCCATATCTTTTCATCAATCGAACAAATTAACGAGAAAGAGAAGAGTTCGATTAATTAAGGGATCAGCTTCTCATGTCTCATGAAATCGATCCAGTAATAGATCGAGTCGAGTGTCTTATATCTTGTGCCAAACCCGAGTTTGTCGGCCTTGTCCCGGGTCCCGAGCAGCTTCACAGGGCAACGGAACAGGACGTCCAGGAATCCCCAGTTGGCTAGATCCTCCATCTCCATCTCGACGAGCCCTTCCTCCTTCACAATCTCCCTCCAGACCTTGTTCTTATCAGCCATCGCAGATGAATACCAGTAGTCTTGCTGGAACATGGCCTCCTGAGTTACTTGCAAACCGAACCTCTTCCCGATTGAAGGCCAAATCTCCCTCCAAGTGAAGCTTGGGCCGTTCACCGAATTAAAAGCTTGCCCATTTCTGGAAGCGATCGAGTCAGTGGTGGCAGCCCAAATGTGCTGATCTGCCACTAACCGAGCATCGGAGCCATCAATGGAGACTTCCTCCCACCGCTCTCGGGTCCCGCCAAAAGTGAACGGGAGATTCAAATGTTTACACATGGTCCCGTAAACGCACAAACTGCCCATGAAATTGTACAGGGTCTTGTAGGAGCTCCCCATGATTAGACCTGGCCGATGGACCGACCATGCCACCTTACCTGCTAGTCTCTCCCTGAGGAGGTCCTCTAGATCATAGTAGAAGTTGTAGTTTGCGATCGCTCTAGGACATTCCTCGTCAAAGTTCTGGACTTCCCGGCCATCGAAGTGAGGTCTGGTAAGGGAGACATAGTGCTTAAGCCCCGTTTGGAGGGAGACATGCCTCAGGGAAGTTGCCCTGGGGAGGAGGGCATTAAGAGCATTGCCCATCATGGCCTTGTTCTGCTGGCAGCATTCCGGGCTATCCAAGGGGAACTGGCTCGCCCAGGTGACCCAAAACATGTGAGTCACGTCTTCCAATACGGACACCTTCTGTTGGGTCTCTAGAGGGTCTAAGAGATCACAAGAGATGAAATGGTACTTGGAACTCTCCACGGGCTCAGGTTCAGGTCTCCGGGCGATCCCATAGACTTTCCAACTGGGTTTCAAGGTCAACCTTCGAGCGAGCTCCTTGCCTACCAGACCAGTCACGCCAAAAATGACTGCCGCATGAGCTGGGGTGGTGGTGGTGGCCGGAGTTTGATTCCCTAGAAATTCCTCTGGTGCCATTAGAATGAGCACAACCTTAATATGAGATGTTTTGAGGTTTAGCTAAGCTTAGAGGGAATTGAATGGAACACATAGAGCATATATATAGATCTCCTCCCATGATGAGAGTTGATCATGAGTGGCATTTATGAATTGAATTGAACAGTTGAGGTTGCTAGCTAGCTATTGCTAAGCTATAGAAATAGCGATCTTTTTGGAAAAGGTCCAATGACGCAAATCACACTCCTTTCAAGGGGCCGGAGGGTTTTGGGGGGTTTTTTTTTTTTGGAATTTGTTGCTTTGACCGTTCATTATCATTATATATCCCTCATCAATAAATCTTGACCCGTTAGCGTTTAGGTTCCATAGAGAAATAATAATGCACATATGTTCCTCGCGCTAGCTCTTATAGCTATATTGATTTGCTATATATCTCGAATATGCGACCATAATATATGATATATAAAGATTAATTAATTAAGTATAATCATCAACAAGATAACGATTCAATGAGACCTAGTTTAATCATCAACAAAATCTCTATATCTCTGAATTATATCTCAATTTGCTCCTTATAAAAGGTTTGATTGAGGATATTCTATATAGCTATGTATATGTTGGCATTGAGGACAATAATGCATGTATTTATATGTGAATATATACATGCTAATTGAAGCATATACGCATATAGATATATATATATGTATATATGCTTTCGATGTACTTAGTTAATTGATTTCTTCATCATGTATATATATGAATTAAATAGATAAGATGCTAGTTGTCACGAAGATCAGAAACCTCTTTAAATCAGGAAATAGAATCTTCCATAAATATTTTCTTCATTCAACTTAAGCCCATTTGCAATAGCTTATTTCTAATGTTGAGACTTCAGAAAAGCAGCTTGCTGGCAGATTTGGAACAATGCTCCATATAATGCAGGCGCTATGGTTACAGATCACGAATTTAAAAGTTGTCCCCTAGCAAAATTAAAGTTGCCAATATATTAAAAGAAGAAGAAAGAAAGGCGTATTAAATTAATTAATTAAGATCCTAATGATATCTAAGTTAAATGCTTTTTCTAGGGTCAACAAACAACCCTATATATATAGCTATAGAAGGGGGGGATGTCTTTGCACAGAAGAATTTGCGATATTAGTTTTCTTGAGAACTACTAGTTAACTGTTAAATCAACCTACCACGCGACAATTTCGTTGTTGGAATAGTCCTTGTTTACGAGCATTCGTACAATTATATTATATATATGTACATCGAATAGGTGCCTGCTGTATATCGTAGCTAGACCTAATATTATATCGTCTAAATGAACCCAAATACTTCATATCCATGGATTTTACTTTTACATGGTATAGCTAGCTAATACATATACGTTCAACCCCTTTCCCGAAAAACAAACTATAAATTTTCGTTTTTCTGGGGGAATATATGAGTGTATGTGGATATATATATATATGAAGAGAAAATGTTCATCTATGTTCCAGAAGAAATGGAGGGGTCAGAGACAAGAGGCCCTTAATTTATGCATCGGGTGGCGCTGAAACGTACAGTTCATTGCTTCAAATCGAAAAGAACCAGCCAACGCTCTGCCTCGATTTGCCCACATTAGCACAATAATTGGACATAAATTGATTAACTGCGGGTGCAAATTTTGTATATTGGTATTGGTATCCTCTCAAGAGAAATTAAAAATGATATATCAAACATATATGCAAAAAAAATTTTAAAAACCAAAACATGATTGTATTAATATTATGTCGCCACATATCCGTCACTTTTAGTTTTTTATTTTCTTCCTAAAATATCCTTTTAATTTTAAAAAATTTCCTTATATATATATATATATATATTATCTATAGTCCATTAAGAGCTTCCCCCTTTTATTAACATTCCTCAATACCCTTCAATTTTTTTTTTGAGAAAAGCATATATCGTACTTATTCTACAAAAAAAACTGTGTTTAATTACTTTGTAATAAATAAATTAGTTAAGTTATCATTATTTTGATTTATTCATTGAAATGACGAATAAGGAGTATGAGAATGAGAGATTGGACAAGAAAAAAAGGAAAAAGATCTTGATTTTTTCGATGGATAAAGAAATTCTTGATTTTACTTCTTTTCTTGCATATATAGGCTTAAATGCATTTTTGAGGAGTTCTAATAATCTAACTATACAAGTTTTGTATGCCTTAAAATTTCACAAAATAAATTATTTAAGTAACGTATTGCATCTATCTTATATTTTAAAAATTATCCAAAAAAATTTATGATTATATCTTATTCCAAATCTATCACATCATCAATTTATCTGTAAAGGAAACGGAAATGGACTCCAGATCTATTCCATGATTTTAATTTTTTCTAAAATCTATCATATAATTTTAATTTTTTCTTAAATCTATCACAGGCAAAGGGCCATGGTGGCAAGAATGGGTCCACTTACATTCCACGTCAGCAAAACCATTAAATGTTAATGGAGAAATTAACGCTACGATAGATTTAGACCCATATGTAAACTATGGGTCTTTCCGAGTAATTTTTAAATCATGTGATAAATTTGAGAAATTGATGATATCATGGGATATCTGGCGTAATAACCTTTAAAATTATATTTCTAACTCTTGGCAACCCTTTCTGACATGCGACATTTCTCATCCTTTCTCCTTCATACTCCTTCAATACTTGGGATTGGAGAAGAATCACATGTACAAGATCACATTCCTCGAACAATCTTATACATGTATATTTTTCCTTGTAATAAAAAAAGGCTTCATTAACAAAATACAGACACATATGAACATACATATGTACATACATATATACATAATATAGTGGAAAATTCCAACTTTTCCAGGAAAATCCCTCCTCACGTTTCCATCATTTTCATGCGTTTGAACAGAAATCTTAATCCGGAAAAGTATTTTGCGGTTAAATTTTCTGGCCATCAATGCGAAAACACTTCTCCGTGACACATGGTATTCTCACGATACCATTGTGAGTCCTGCATATCAACTCTGACAAATAAATTAACTATAATATTATTACCCACTTTTCAAGTAATTCACTACACTTATCAAAAACAATAATATCATATTTCTAAAAAAAATGATTCTATAGTTAAAAATTTTCTTCCAACTTTAATACTTTCGATAATCTAATAATATTCGAATCAGATGGCGAAATCAGATCTAAGGTTTTGCCCATCTCTTCTTTCGCAGCTAGCTAATACTGGCGTGGACTACTCATTTGAACAGATGAAATTAAATAAAGAAAGGGAGATGATGCAGATGCTGCTGTCATCACTGTTTGGCACAATTTCCCCGGAAAATTCCAATTATTTAAAAAACTCGCTTAAGCAGTGAGGATGGAATTCATACACATCGAACACAGAGAGAGAGAGAGAGAGAGAGAGAGAGAGAGAGTCCAATCCATAAATAAATAATTAATAAGTATTTTTATAAACTAATGCGTGGATGTCGTTCTATATAGATTAGCTATTAATGCATCATAAGAAAGATATAATAGTCCATATATTTCAATCTTTGTCTGCAATCGTATTATAGAACTTAATACACTCAAATCATATCTGTCAATATATCCTTTTGTGTATTATAGTGAGATCATGGGTAATGGAATTTCCATTTAATTTATTATTCATCTAGGAATTTAATACGCCTTCTTGGTATATATATGGAATATGTTGCTATTGATTCGCAAATAGATACATATCTTTCTCACACATATGTGCGTGTATATATATATATAAGTGGTTAGGAAGAACACAATCGTGGTATTCGTATACAAAGACAAGTTGTAAGAAGAAATTGTATTTATATGGCAACACCCTGTGTCTGGTCAGTTTCGAAGAATTATTCGATGACGACATGCATGTATTATCTTTTGGAGATTATATATGCCCGTTGTTGATGGGTTATATCTATTGAACCTTTGGATGATTAGCAGTCATATTTCGGATGATAGATACTTCAAGAAATATAATGGAACTCCTCGATTCAATTCAAACTAATACAAATGAAAATCGAAATTACTAACACATAAACACAATCTTATTCCGAGGGACAATCACTATTTACAATACAACATGGAGTCCTCATATTCGACATAATTAGACGCTGGGCCGCCTCCTTTTCTCACAAATTCTAGTCTGCACCATCAAATAAATAGTGCGACGAAATCTTCGAGAATCAGATGAATCGAATAGACTTGGAAGAATAGAGGAACGACCACATGCGCCATTCTTTATTTGAGCCTCGACACGACAAACAAAACCAATCTTCCCGACAAAACTAAGCCACTAATCCTCCCAGTGAAGGTGCTAGCCCGACCTTCTCAACAACTGTTTCACCTGTAGTGAGAAAATTACGTAAAAATGTTGCTTGAATAGTAAAGATTTTTATTTTGATTTTAATAATAAGGAAAGATTTTACATTTTTCTTTTATCTACCTTATAATAGTGTTACTAAATTTTGGATAATATGTAGATGTCATATTCACAAGGAAATTAAATATGCATACTCAGAGGGATTTTTTAGGTAGATTACTCAGAGGGATTTTTTGGACAAAAAAGCATGCGCCTATGACAATGTAGCATAGGAAGAGAATTGCTCCTTTCATGTAATGTGAGGTCCCATCCTGCCAAAAAGAAAAAAAAAAACGAAGACGAGATCAAACTTAATATTTCTTTTAATTAGTTTTGCAGCTTCAAGTAAAAAGAGAAAAGAAAAAAAAAATGCAAAATTTCAATAAACAACTTTCGGGACCTGAAGAGTGAAAGTAGTGATCAGTATTGTGAAAGCGAGAGAGCCGGTTTCAATCAGGCTAAAATCGAGATCCATCATATTGCCCATCGCCCACGAAACGAGCACACACAGGGGAACCTGAGATTTATTTGCCACAAATGAGTAAATTCATCTAGTATAAATTTCTTATTTTACATTTTTCAATTAAACTCTGGATCAAATTAAATTAATCTTACGACAAACATGGATATTTGAGTAGCAGATCCTAGAGCCACACCCAAAGATATGTCCTGCATAAAAACCAGAGCAAAAAGCATGTGAAAAACTAACTTTAATCAAACCAATTAGTAGCAATCAATCTTCCTTTTATTAGGGACAGCATCATACCAATTTGTTCTTAAGAGCAAATATAATAGAGCCAGCGTGCTCTGCCGCATTCCCCACGATTGGCAGCAAAATCACGCTGATGAAGCTGACCGAGATCCCCCACGAACTCGATGCGGCCTAAGCAATTGTGTATATACAACAATTAAAATTCAGTGAATGATCGAAACTTCGGTAGTAAAATTAGTTGGGTTTGATGACGCTACGCACCTCGATGGTGCCTACCACGTACTCGGACAACAGTGCAATCACAAGGGTCATGCCCACGAGCCAGCAGAATGCGCTCCAAAATCCTATGACTGCCTTCTCTTCCTCGTCTTCCTCGTCCTCCTGTCCAAATTGAACCGCTGATTTCTTCCAATAAAAATCTAGCAAGGACTTTCCATGTTCAGATAGTTACTTTTAAAAGTGTGCATACCTCCTGGGCCTCGAAGAACTGCCGGTGAGTCTTTAACTGGAAGACAATGTAAGCAATGTATGCGATGAGCATGACGATGCTGCTTGCCCGGGAGAGTTGCAGAGTGTAATCAGAAGCTCCAGCTGCACCTTTTCCTCCTGCAGCCGCATACCTAAACATCAATGGCAGCATATGGCATAGCAATCCTAGCAATAGTAGCTGCGAGTTCACGTCCGCCTGCTTCTGCATTAGAAGAAGAACGCAAAGAAGAATATTTGAGCACTAATATAGAAAGAAAATTGAAACTGTTTTCCATGAAAATTGAAAATGGAATCAATAAGTAGTTATTACTCTGTCATATCGCTGCTCCTTCTTGAGGTTGGCTAATCCCCCGCAAAGGAGAGAGGAGCCGAGGACGAGGAGAAGGTTCGAGAGGACCGAGCCCAAGAGGGAATACTTTACGACGTGTATTTTGTTCTGGTGAAGAGCAAACATCGCTATAATCAGCTCTGTTGCATTCCCACAAGTTGCATTCAGGAGCCCCCCAACTGCGAGCAAACAGACACGTAAATTAAACAAATCGTAGTATATTGTCCATAGAATGTCATTCCATGTTCGTCTGCTGATGTACAAATACTATAGGGATACATATATATTATACCTGTGGGGCCAGTGACGTACGCGATCTGTCTGGTCCATGGAAGAAAAAGGGGAATGTGAAATCATAACGTTAGATGCTATCTGATGAAGAATATTTAAGTATCACAAACAATACCGTGTTTAATGAAATGGATGAGAAGACCACCTGCAGTGCACGTACGTTGTAGGCTTAACTTTGATTACTTTACTTACATGAAAGGGGTAGCAAACTTACTCCGTTAAGAAGCTGACACGTTCGGCAAGTGGAGTCAGCCCAAGCAAACTCAGTGCAAAAATCCATGGCTGCAAGAAATATATAGGATCAACTCCAAATTAATCATACTCATGTTGACACCAACTCGATTATTGTAACATCTAAAACCAACCGATAAAAAGCAGAACAGAGCAAAGAGAAAAAACTCAATGGCAAGTCAATTGCAAGCAATATAAAACTTGGGCCTCACTCTTCCGAATCCGTAGAAGTCGGTGATGATCGCTAGAGGAATCGCAGGGAAGAGAATGGCAAGTTTGGTGCCAAGGATGACCTCTTGCAGGTTGGCAACCAGACTTCTCAATACCTGGAACCGAACCTTGGAGACGAGCATCAGATCCGACTTTTTCCGTAGAACAGAGGATGATAAGTTATGCGCGGAACGTCCATTGATCGAGGAGGCAATATCCTTGAACGATGATCCCTTGTCATCATTACGAGTATCATCTTCGTGAACGTCCCCATTCTCCAAGTTACAATTCCAGTTACTCCTCTCCTGAGAATCCATGTATATTATATTGTAATGTAATTAGATTATATATTATTTATATCGAGTGAGGTTATACATACATACATATATATATATATATACACGCACACACACATATATATAAGGGGGAGAGATTAATATATGAGCAGATGAGCTTCATTCCTCTGTTGTGTTGAATGAGGAAGTCTAGAGGGAGATATACCGTTAAGTTGGAGGCAGCTTCGGGGAATTTTCTCAGCTCTTGTTGGCTTCCTTGCATGGTTTTACACGTACTTGCTGTGCCCTGCTTCAAGCAGCTGCTGGTGTTTTGTTTTGCTTCTGTCCTGTTGCCTTTGGCTTTTGGTTGTGGTTTCTTAATTATCATGACCTTGCCGTCGACTTGTCCTTAAAATTCATAAACTTCCGTTCACGCAATCACCCATCGATAGCCCTTGCGTATGCCGAACTTCTTCTGAACAAAAACGCCGTGAGATCACCTTAATTAGATATTTCGGAATAGGATCAAAATTGAATAGTCGTTGCTCGACTTTTAATAACGCATAAAGATCAACAAGTTACACATGGAAGGAATTAATCTGCTATCTTGGGTTTTAAGAACTCCACATACGCCAGTCGAATGACAAATTCCCCATGTCAGTTTCCTCATATCGGTTTACACATTCTTACCATTTTGATACTTCGGAATTGTATATATACTACAGGAAAAAGGGCCCAACCTGACTTTTTTGCCTGACGCCAAAGCAAAACATTGGGAAAAATTGGTCGGAAACATCTGGATAGACCACTTTTTAGCCGAAAGCCTTTGTTAACCCCGTGTCGACATTTTTAAGTTCAGCCGAAGCAAAACAATTTTTTTTTTTAAATCGCCTTTTGTTTAGCCTATCCTGATGTTTTGGGTGCTTTTCCTAACTTTTCAAACGCTGGCATTTGTTATGGATATTGTTAAAGTCTATGAATAGATTATTTTTTCGCCACTGAATGCTGTCAAAAGTGTTCCCAAAGTACAAAAATGTAAGAAACAACACGTTGTCATCTTATTATATAATCTATTGTCATTGTTATTCGTGACTCATAATGAAAAGGGTAACGTGTTATTTCCTTGTGAAAATATGTTATCATATAATACAATATATTATTAAGGATGATGTTGATAAAATAAATCTTTGAGATTAAGTTTACATTGGTCTTCAATAGTAATTAATGGACCCAAATTCATAGTTTTTATTTATCAAATGACATATTTACTTACTAAAAATGTTTCAAATCAATTTTGAATATGTTCTATTGAGGTACTATATAGTTTCGAGCCTTTATGGGATTACAATTTCGGCTATTGGAGTACAAGCTCCGATAGGCACGTTCAAAAAAGCATTATTTTGCAAACTCACGGTGGCTCTTTATAAGAGAATAAAAGAAGCATTACATAGAGAATATTGTACACATGAATTTTCTAATTAGGTGAGATTTGGTGCATCAGGATCGGGAGCTGATATGCCTTCTTGTCTTCCCATATCTTCGGGATTTTCAGTGTGATTTATTTCCCTTACACTCTTAACTTATCAAAAGAACAATTGACCATCTTACTAAGAAACAAAATGCAGTGCAATATCTTGAAAAAACATTCCACAACAATAAATTTTCTAACATTTGGAATTACCTTCTCCACATATCCTATGAAAACTCGACACATGTCTGCTCTGACTGAGATAATTCAAGACATAACTTAACACATCGATGCTCTTTAATGTTTACTTGCATGAAAGAAAATAATCATTTCACATGAATTTGGAAAGTATGAAACTAATCAAATCCCAATTGTCAAAGACGGAATTGAGTTATAAGATACTTGTTTCTCCCAAGCTTGATTAGATCAAACCCAATGTTAAAATATACCATGGTAATTTTCCGCATTTCGATCATATAACAACTTTTGAATTACTCATGGTATAAATTTTCACGAAACTGAAAGAAAAACAACCCTGGTAAGTATGACCACATATTACATAGCTTAGACGGACCTCAATATTGTAGTCTCATAGCCTTAGATAAGGTATGGTCAAAATTTAGCACCGAGAGTAATGCTTTACTGCTTGTCGAAGCAATCTCAATCCCTAAAATAAAAGCTGCATGTTAGATCTCCTATTTTGGATATTTCTCGTTTTCTTTCTCATTTTTGAATTGGAATTGTTCTTGGATTTCAAGGAACGATAATCCTCATGCCCACGAATTGGCCACTTTGATTTAATGTCAAATTTTGATGCCCTCTATACGTATGGAGGTTATGTTTGTACTTCGAACTCTTAGTCACTTATTAATCCATGAACCTATCGAACTAATTACTTCTAACTAGTGCAAATCCAAATAAATATTAGTTAATGTTATGTTAATAAAATTAAAACATCAACGAGAACTTCAAGAAAAATAAGTCGATGTTAAATTTTTGAGGTATAGTAGTGTGCTATAATGGTCTCGGACAATACGTTGCAGCCTTACTTAATATGTTGCCACTAGTATTCGTGCATCATAATAGATGAGGCAACATGTTGTCTCATTGGAGAACAACACATTTTCACTTGAGAACAACATGGGCCGATGTTTAAAACATTGGGCCGAGGCTGTTTGAATTGACATTTCATGAAAGTTCGACTAAACATCTCATAAACGTCGGCCACTGTCTTAAAAAAATAATGGTTGAGCAGCAAAGTTCCCGCCCAACCAGTCATTTTCAAAGCCCAAAAATTTGGCTCATCCTTTCTTATTAATTGCCTTCCCACTCAGACACGTTGCTTCCCTTCCTCCACTTCTTCCCTCCTCATTTGCACCTCCAAACTCCTCCCCCATTAGATTCCCTACCTCCCCCCTCCTCTCGGATCCCACAATGCCGGTACCCACCCACTTGGCCTCTCTCCCTCCCACCTCTACCACCGCAATGTCCTCGTTAGGGCTTCTGCTGAAGCCACCCTAGAAGGGGAACCGACGACCGTGCCAAAGCCATCGTAGTAGGAGAAAAAGAAGAAGTCGACCCTGCAGCTGGGGGTGGTGTTCGGACTATGGCCCTTGCAAAACATCATCTTCCATACTACAAGAAGAAGGCCCTCAACGTCTTCCGCTTCCTGTGGTTCCCCGCGACGTTCTAGCTCCTCTTCGAGTCCCTCTGGATGGCTCTACTATGGTACCTGAAGTTGCAGCCCTGCCCAAGGTCTCCAAGCCTTTCTTCCTTGCCCTCCTCGGCCATGGCCTCTTCTATATCGTCGGCCACATTTCCACCTGCGTCTCCTTCTCCAAGGTCGTTGTCTTCTTCACCCACCTCATCAAGCCCGTTGAGGAGAGACACACACCTGCTATTCTTCGGTGAGACCAGGAGGAGGCGAGAGGTCCGGTCAAGAAAATTGTATTGTACTCAATTTTCTTAATTTTCAATATCATGTATGAGTCCTGATACTTGTTCAAGTGAATATTAGCTCATTTTCATCATGTTGCCTTTGTTGATAATAAGTTTATATCAATTTGTAGTGTGATTCTTTGAACAATTTGGCAATTTTCTTGATTTTTAAGGTATGACCACATGTAGTTAAAAAGTTGGCAACCTACTGTCAATGATAAACGGTAAGGCAACCTATTGTTAAAAAGTTGACTACCTGCTATCTGTGGTAACGTTTATCATTGACAATGTTCTTAATTTATTGACAACAAGATGTCATTTTTTTGATAAAAAATGGTTTGTGCATGTGTTTTTTGCGTTGGCCTAGGCATGATTTTGGCGACGTAATCAACATCGCCCTAGGCACGGTTTTGACCAACGTTTCTTGAATCGGTCTAGGCAGGGTTTTGGAAACGTCGGCCTAGACATGGGTTTTCGCCGAAGTTTGAGAAACGTTGGCCTAGTATGGTTTTTGCCAACGTTTTTTAAAAAGCGTCGGTATGCCTTTGCCAATGGAGTCTACAGCGACGTTTTTCGAAACCTCAAGGGAAACGTCGCTGGTATCTAAGCCGACGTTTGTGGCGTTGGAGAAAGCCGAAATAAATGTCGGCCAAAACCTCTTTTTATGTAGTGTGTCTACTTAGTCCGGAGCCTTTTTGTAAATTGACAGAACACAAGCATGCAATAAACTTGGAAGGACTACAAACTTACAGTACATAAATATGTGCCGGGAAGAAGCTAAAGCGATCGGTTTGGCCGTACCTCAGATACAGTACTTTCCTGGAATTTTCAAGGCCATCGAACGATCCTCGAAGAGAATCAAATCAACTGTTCTTATATCCTCTCTCCTAATTTCTCCATCTTGATATACTTTGATGGATGTAAAAACAAAATGCATAAACTGCCACTACAAATTGGTGAGTCGAAACCATTGATCTCTGCAGAAGAGGGATCCTAAGCAAATTAAGGGATTAGAGACGAAGTTTCCTCAACCCTCATCCTCTATTACTTCATTGGAGTAAAAACGTTTGTCCCCAAGCAGCAAATTGGAAATCCTCTGTCTTACAATTATATAACCTTCTCTAAGTATACATATGTCCATGCTCGAGGCCGAGACCACTGCTAAAAGATCTTGACCCGGAACCCCCAATATGAGCCATGAAATGTTGAACCAATGAGATGTAGTAGCTTTTAGTTTCGATAATCATGTTTAAATGCTCGAGGACGTCGTAGGACGTTTTGGTTACTGTTTCATGAATCTGCATTAATTTCTTACGCATGACTTTGTTCATGTTGAGTGGCCACTTTATAGTCTAATAATACGATATTATATCTACCCGAAAAAAAAGTATGTATATGTTCATTCCATAATATTACATTATCTAAAGGTACTCTTGGTTCGGGATAGAATTTGTACGTATTAGAATTAGCAGCGAATAGAATTGATGGTGATAGAATTGTAATTCTATAAAATTCTGTTTGTTTGGTCGAATGAAATAGAAAAAGTGAGAATTAGAAATGGTAAATTTGGTTGACCTGTATGAGCACAGAATGCTATACCGTCAAATTGTAAGTAATATTATAAATCTATACCATATATATATATATACATAAAAGTAAGAAATGTTTATCTAATTTTTTAATATTTCAAAAATACCCTTATACCCTCATGACTGTTTTTCGCACAATTTTTTTAGCTCGTGACTTTCGGTCGCACATTTTCAATATATACTGGTATTTTCTATTCATTGCTCATTTTTAACATTTTATTGCCTCATATTGCCTCAGTTTTACTGTTCTTTGATAGAGTAAAAAAAAAATGGGGGTAATCTCGTAAAATTATACGAAAACTGATACATATACTTAGATAGAGTGATTTGTCATTAATAGGCTAATTTTGTATATATTTTTTATGTTACACATATGAAAATACTATTATCAGTATATATACATATATATGTTTCCATTGAAATTAATATTATTTATTTATTTTGTTAAATTACATGAAATATTTTTGTGAACATTATTAGTTACTTTTAAAAAAAACTTATTTTGAATTTAATATTTAAATACCTATGGGATCCACTTGGTAGATTTCCATGGGCCATGCCGACAATGTTAGTATTATGTTAGAAAAATCCATTAAATTTGACTGGAAAGTGATGACATGCTAGACGTGATATGAAACCCATAATTTGTAAGCTTTCATGCAGTTAAAAATTTTGTGATTGAAATGATAAGAATGGAAATTTTTTTACTTTTTTTGGATCACCAACCCTCATAGTAAAAATAGATTTCTTGTCACAAATCCATTTAAAAGAAGATACTATTAATTTACATATAATTTATATATTTCTTTTTTTAATGAGTTTTCTTGATTTTGAACTTATGAACATCTTGTGGCCACTAATTCTTATATCGTTTGACAAGCATATATTATGTTGTTCGAGTATTATGTAGTTTAGTCTTATCAAAGAATGTTTCATGTGCAACACACATGTAAATTCACTAATATAAATCAAATATATAAATCAATTTTTTTTTAAAAAAGAGGGCACGTCTTCATCATGGCCCTGCTCCAACGAGCCCATGATTGACTAGCATTGGGCTAGCGATCCCTTGGATGGGTTCACCAGTCCCAAGCCAAGGGTCTCAAGCCTTGGGTTGGGTGGGCCTCGCCCAACCCAAGGCTCAAGACCCTTAGAATGGCTTTCTCAGCCCTAGGAACCAAGGCTCAAGACCTCCGAGTTGAGGTTGCCAGGGTTGGAGAACCCTTCCTAAGGGTCTCGAGCCTTTGCTGGCTTAGGATCTAGGCTCGCAGTTGCTTGAGCCTCTCGGAGGCTCTTGAGTTCTCCAGCCTAGATCTTGACCTCGACTCCAATTGGATACTCATAGCGGCAGAGTTTGGTTTCATATCCTCGAGATTTGTCATAGAAGGTGTCCACCACTGTTGGAGGAGAACATTTTTCGGAGGCCACGACGGGCAAGCAAAAGGGTGGCCGACTTTGAAAATTCAAATAATAGTGGAGGATATTTATGGTTTCTGAGTCTATTTTTCATGATGGTTTAATGCGGATGGCTATTCAACATGTCTATGTGATGAATAGATATTCAGCATCCATGCTAGATAGGGGGTGTGGAATAGGTGGTTTCCCAAACTAGGGAATTGGTAGTTTGGACGAAATACATTGGGAAGAAAACATAAATTTCTCAAGCATACCCCAAAAGAGAAGGAAATTTTTGGGTCCCGTGCCTGAAATTCAGCCACGGGCCAAGTACAAAACTAAAACTTTTGTGTGTTACACAAGAGTTTATAGTGGTGCAAGTAAAGGAAGGAAGGAAGGAAGGAAGGAAGGAAAGAAAGAAAGTAAGAAAGAAAGCAAGAAAGAGGGAATACGAGCAGGATGCAGTAGAATAATAAAAAATTGAAAATCCGAGAGTCAATGAGACTTGACGAAATCCGAAAAGCCATTTAAAAAATCGGGTGAGTTGAACTCATCTTATTGGTTTTCGGGTCAACCAACGATCCACCCTAAGAGACTCAAACTGACCCGAATTAAAAAAAGAATTTCATTGAAGTGAATTGATCGTGATCGAAATGTGTGTTGAAGTTGTGGACTTATAGTGGAATATTGAAACACGGAAATTGTAATTTCAGTTGTATTTGACATTTGTTAAATTTTGTGGAAGGAAATGCAAGTTCTTTGGTTTTTATTATTATTATTATTATTATTATTATTATATTCGAGTTGACCGGTGAACTAACCCATTAGCGGTCGGGTTTCCTAGCTATTTTTCCATTTTGGTCGTTTTGGGTTGGCATTTTCCCGACCTGAAATAGCGGGCCGGACTGCCGTTGAGGCCTAAATGTGGTTTCATGAAAAAAAAAAAAGGCCCACATTGGGACCCATGTTCTCTTGTCCTATATAGGCCCAATAAGCGTTTTTTCGGAGCCCAGTAACGGCGGGATGATGGCATTTTGCTCGCCGATAACCCGCGGGAATCAGTTCTCTTCTCTCCAGAAGAAAGCAAAACGAGCTCGCCGTAGCCAACGAAAGTTCGAGAGGGTATCATCACAATCGCAGCATCTCCGAACGGTAATGGCGGAGAAATTGGCTCCGGAGAAGCGGCACGTCTTCGTCCACAACGGTCGCTCCTCCTTGTTCCCTCGCCCTGTCTCTAAAGATTTGGTTTTTTTGCTGCTTGTTATGGATATTTTGAGTTTCCGGGGGATGTGATGCCATTTATGGTGCGTGATTGCAGATCAGAAGGTGTTCGAGTGGGATCAGACCTTAGAGGAGGTCAACATATACATAAGCTTGCCTCCGAATGTGCATCCGAAGCAGTTCTATTGTAAGATTCAGTCCAAACACATCGAGGTTGGCATCAAAGGCAATCCGCCCTATCTCAACGTGAGCTCTTCTCTGCACTTCATTGACTCTTGTTTCTGTTTTCCTGCAATCGATGTCTGTACTAATCACTTGCTTTTTGCTGTTTGTCAGCATGATCTGACCTCTCCTGTGAAGACAGATTCATCATTCTGGACTCTAGGTATTCATTTCCTCGTCAATTTGATTGAATATACCTTACACTTGTTTATATGGGGTGATAATTGGAGAATAAAAAAAGCAGCCATATCTCTCTTCATTGTATAGTTAGTTGCTTCTTGATTGAGTTGGAGGATGCAGCTCTTCAATGTATAATTCTTCATCATGAGATGTTGAGAAACTTGCAATTGAAGCCTTATTGCGCCAAAATGTGTTGGGTCTGCTGTGCTGCGCATGAACTGTCTCGTGTGATAGTGGGATAGTGGATCCCGTTACTGCCTAAATAGATTGAATGATGGATACGATATGCAGACGGTTTCTTGCTCGAATTTTGCTAATCCAGGCTTCTGATTATGTTAGAGGATGACACAATGCACGTATTCCTCCAGAAGAGGGATAAAGGTCAGACCTGGTCTTCTCCCGTAGTAGGTCAGGGTCAACTAGATCCTTATACCTCTGACCTGGAGCAGAAGCGTCTCATGCTTCAGAGATTTCAAGAAGAGGTGAACATTTTTATATTCCTATAACAGTCGGCATGAGAATGTAGCTGTTTCTGGTTAACGATACACACTTTGTTGAGCCTGGGAATGGCTGTGAAGTGGATCTTCAAATATCTTCTTGAAATAGTATTTTTTTATCTTCACCCACTTTAGGGTAAGCCATAGTAGAAAAGCTGCTCGTTCTGTATTTTAGGCTTGTTAGCTCTCTTCTTGCAAGAGCGATTTTCCTTGGCTTACCACCGCTAAACTTGCTCCCAGATAGTATGTGCTGCAGTTTCTCAATCTCAAGTCCCCTTTGCTTTTAGTAAGTTAGGGCATAAGTACGCTCTATATGGGAATAAATGATATTCATGCTTGTGAAAAATAAGGTTATGATTGCTCGAACAAGGGAAAATCCAAGTGTTTATCTTCTATCGAGCTTGACCCAAGAAAATAGCCTATATCTTCTGTTTCTGGAAACCCAATCTCTTGATTGTCTAGGTATCAGCATATCTTTGTTCGTACATTACTCCGCTAAAACCTTGTTACGTCCTCCAGTTTCAAGATTCTGTGGTAGTCTTTGATGGAACAGTTCCATTTCTGCAGAATCCAGGATTTGACTTTTCCCAGGCCCAGTTCAGTGGAAATTGTCCTGACCCAAGGACGTTCATGGGTGGGATCCGGTCTGGGCAATAATGCAGATGGACCTCTACTGATGGAATCGTGCTGCTAGGCCCCAGCTGCCTTTGGTAAACGAAGTAAATAATTACATCTACTCTCTCTTGTGTAACTTTGGCCAACTAGTATATAACCCTAGATGGTTTTCTATGCTAAGTTGGCGACAGCTTGATCTGGCTGCTGTCTGTCTGAGTTGGCTTTAGTTGTGTTCATAGCCTGCTCTGTGTTGATTTATCTTCTTTATTGTAAAATCTAGTGCTTAGAGCTGTCTGTCTTACATTATGTGTCCTGCCACTTGGGTTGACATGGTGCTGCAATTTGGCTGAAACTAATATGGAATCTGCATTGATACCTGGGCATCCTATCGTATCTTTATCTCTCCCTAAAGTTTGCAGCTCTTTTTTATTTTTGGGCTGTGTTGGATTATTAATAATGGATCTTGTTTAGTAAGAAAAATCGGAAGGCAGTGGAACGAAATCGCCATTGTTTCTTACAGCAATTTCTATCCCATTGTTTTTCCATCTTTTCCTGCCAAATGCAATTAGTATTCTTTTGATGCGAACCTATTATATTTGTCTGCCATCTTTGACGATTGAAGGGAAGTATGAAATGGAGGAGCATTTGGTAGAGATAAAGTTAGGTCCAGCAGTGGAGGTTGAACTAGGAAACAGAATCAGATGCTATGCCAGTGTTGAATATGCATACGTAGTCTTTCTTGTGTTTGTAAAGGTCCCGGTGGAGCTGGCATCATATTCCAGTATTCTATGCACTTTAGGACTTAGAGTGGCAGGCTGGCTTGCCCGGGTGACCACTTAATATGAGTGGCACAGAGTTCTTTGTCTTGGCCATTTGGTTACTTTGAGGATGTCGATATTACTTTGGTTTTATGATATCTTAGCTTTGTATAAGCCATTGTCGGCAAGTACTTTATGCCGTGTTGCAATTGAATTTGTGTCATCGCATTGGTCTTTTAACGCAAAGTTGAGAAATAGATGTTCAGACTTCAGACTATTACGGGTCACAGGAACTGATGCATGGTCTGGTCCCCCATCTTCATCACACCTACTTAATTTTGCACCAGGGGAGAGCCAGCAGAAGTGTGGAGATATTTCCGTTCTGTATGTGAGATCATAATGCAAATGGAAAGATGTCAAGGACGAACTTTAAATGTCGTATTGGAAACATTTTTCACGCCTTACTCTTCCGCCTTGTGTCGACACGGGGCATGAGAGTCGATCCTTTCTAGAAAAACACAACTACCTCCTCCTTAATTGATCTTATCTTGCCTTTAGTTTTGTGGAACCATGCCTTTAATAACAAAGCACATCAAAAAGTTCTTGATGAGAAAATGACGAAACATCATGTATTGATAACCCTGCTGAGCTGAATAATTCACCATATGAAAAAATATATATATATATATTCTGCAGCATCCTTTTGAGTTTCCGGCTCGTGGGGATAGAGGTGGGAGTCCGTGAACGAATGAGTGGTATGTACATCGTAATTTGATTCTCATTTTCAGAATTTTCTTAATTATATATATATATATATATATGTATATTACTATATTCTGCGATGTCGCAGAGAGAAGGGAAGGGCAAGGAGATAACAAACAAACAAACAAAATGTCAGCAGGGACAAATGCTTCTGTGCGTCTGTCTGCGCGCGAGATCGCTTTCTGCCGCGACACGCAGTAGACTTTGAAAACAGAAATTCGCATGCAGAAGGAAAGCCAGCCGGAGGCAGATGAGATGAGATTGAGAACAAACCCCCCCCCCCCCCCCCCCCCCCCCCAATATATATATATATATATATATATATAAATATTGAGTTCCTCTTTCTCTTTGTTGTTCTGATCCCCTCTCTTCCTCCCTCTCTCTCTCTCTGAAACGCGGGAATCTCTATTTCCGTCTGCTGCCTTCTCTCCCTGTGATGAATTTGACGGAGTCTGTCCATCCCTGAGCTGAAACATTTCCTCATGACCCCGACCTCCGCCCCTAATTCCCTCCCTCGATTCTCTTCCTCTCATGGTGAGAGACTCCAAGCAGCTCGGCCACCCTCCACCAACCCCCGCCTCCCCCCATCGTGGCCTCATCGTCGGCAACTACTGCCATGACGTCCTCTTCCATGACGGCTCCCCCGTTGCCGAGTCCCTCGGCGGCGCCGTCTCCTTCATCTCCGCCGTCCTCAGTGGCCTCTCCATCCCCTTCGACTCCGTCTCCAAGGTCGGCCCTGACTTCAAGTACTCCCCCGCTCAGATCCCCATCAAGGTCCACGGCTCCAACACCACCCTCTTCCATGCCCATTTTGACTCCTGCGCGGACGAGGCCACCGCTCACCGGGACCGGCTCCTTAAGCGGGTTGCTGCATGCGACCCCATCAGCCCCTCGGATCTCCCCACGAGGTGCTATGATTTCGGAATGGCGGTCGGGGTTGGGGGCGAGATCCAGCCCCAGACCCTAGAGAAGATGACTGAAATCTGCCGTGTCGTTTTCGTCGACATTCAGGCGCTGATTCGCGAATTTGATCCCATGGACGGGACGGTGAAGCTGGTGCGATTGAAGGACAGTGGGTTCTATCACTTGCTGCCCAGGATCGGCTTCCTGAAGGCTTCGTCGGAGGAGGCGCTGTTTATGGATGTGGAGGAGGTGAGGCGACGGTGCTGCGTGGTGGTGACCAATGGGAAGGAGGGCTGTAGTGTGTATTGGAAGGACGGGGACTTTAAGATCCAACCCTTCACCGCGAATCAGGTGGACCCGACGGGGGCTGGGGATAGCTTCTTAGGTGGTTTGGTGGGTGGGCTTGCGGCGGGATTGGCCGTGCCTGATGCTGCTCTGCTGGGCAACCTTTTCGGATCACTCACAGTGGGGCAAGTCGGGCTGCCCAAATTCGATCCGAGGTTGTTGCAGGTTCGATTCCCTCTTCTTTCAGCTTTCACTTGTTCGTCTACCATGTTCATCGATGTTTATAGGAGAGGCAGAGCAACAACTGAAATGGCATGCTCTCACTCTGAGGTCCATGAAGAGTTGTTCTTTCTAGGCAGCTCTCCACGTGATAATAATCTCATAATAAAATCTATAGTGCAGATCAATTCTGATTCTCCTTGGAGAGTAGTGACTTATATCTTCATATTATGCAAGCTTATAGAAGAGAAGCTGCTCGACTGTGACCCGTCACCGTAGATTCATAGCTAAGGCTCTGTTGGTAGTTGAAAAATAGCTTACTGAAGGTTCTTATGATGACGGAATCGCGGATACAACAATTGCATTGAATGCTAACCATGAGTATTCAACTCATAGGAGACATGGATCTGTTACGATAGTATATTTGTTATAGTATGGGTGATATTTCTGACCCTTTGGATATACTTAAATGAAATGGGGCACCTTCCTCAGGGTTCACTTCATGGACAGGCAAACTGAATAGTTCAGAGGCCAGATACCCTGGCGATTCATGTCTGAATTTTGACAATAATTTGATCTTATTAATGTACTCTAGAGCGCTTCGCCCTGATTGTTGGTGTGTCTGATAAGGTGGTTCTAAGCTCTGTCTGAAAGGTTTAACTGCTGTATGTGGACTTGCTATGTGAGAGTCTCTGCTTTTTTATGATTGATGATTGTGGAGAGGTAGAAGAAATAAGAAATACCAGTGATAACTTTTGCCTGGTTTTCTCCGTCTCTGGGATAAATCCTTGGATTGTGGGTTGTATTATGGACATGTTTTTCTTTCATTTCTGTGAAGTTCATTAAAGAGATGTTTATGTTCCTTCGCTTGTAGGGAGTTCAAGATGAAGTCCAAAGGAGGAAGATGCAGTCCATGCACTGCTTTAGAAGTATGGGTGATGAGTCAAAGTATATGAAGCCAGCAGGACACGATCAGTTCCACACATCCCTTGCTGCATCCAGACTTCTCGCCAAGTTTCCGGTAGAGGATTTGCAGAGTCCCAGAAAGGTTGATGAACTCCCACGTGCGATCCCCGGCTTAGATTATTAGTTACATGTGTATGTAGTATGTTTGAATTGTCTCATTCAAACAGTTGAGGATAAATCGGCAGCCCCTTTTTGTGTGTTGTCTATGAAGGAATCTCCCAATTGTGAAACAAAGCTTGCTAGTTGTAGGATAGTGATCCATTTTAGTTCCTAGTTGGGGTACGTTACTTCTTTTTTTCTGGCTGATGCTTGTTATGGCATGGAAGAGCGCAATAAGAGCCAGAGGTTAAAGTGGCCGCTTGAACTGGTGGAATTTTGACATGAATTCAGCCTTAAGCCATTATCAGCGGCCGCTACTGATCCAGAATTTCGGTGGACTGGAGGTCAAAATTACAGTTACTAATCTAGGCTTGAACAACGTTTTTTGACGCGTTGGCCGAATGATTTGGAGGCCCATCAGGCATAGAAAAATTAGATTTAATTGGCCCCGGTCTAGACGATGATCGCGCACAGGGTTGAAGGCTCATCAAATTAATTTCTAGTCAAGATCATGGGAACAGCATTGAAGGCTCATCAGTCATCACTCATCAGGCCTTGGCCAATCAGACCCGAGGTAGGCTCGACACAGAAAATCATGAAACAGTATCATCGATCATCTTTTTCCCATCACGGGAATCACATGGCTTATAATCTAAGCCCAACATACATCATAAGAGGGAGGGTTCAGCATCATGTACCAAACGCAAAGGGACTAGATGCAACTTCGAGTTAAACTAAGAGGATGAGTCTCACTTCCAAAGAACACATTTCGACTAGAAAATCGACATGAACTAGTCAACTAAAATCTGTTTATTTCATCGGAAGGAACATATCATAGAGGGACTTCACCACTGTCTGCAATCACAACTTTGCTCTTAGGAGTGCCACTTTGCCTGCCTTCTGCTTCCATCTTGTAAACCACGTCCATCCCTGACAACACTTTCCCGAACACGACATGCCTTCCATCCAACCTGCAATCATGAGAATTCTTTTTTAATACAAGAAAAACTATTAACTTGACCTGGAAATACGATCTTTGTTCTAAGAATATCAGCGTTTGATGCTACTACAAGAACTTGAACTCTGTTCCGTGCCCCATCGGGATATGTAGCAAAGATAGAATCATTATGTTGTATATGGAGAGATTGTTAAATGTACGGCCATCAGAATATGTATAAAAGATAGAAGCATTATGTTATATTTAGAGAGAGTGTTAAATGTACCAGCTAGTTGTCACAGTGGTGATGAAGAACTGGGAGCCATTCGTGTCTGGACCAGCATTGGCCATCGAGAGAAACCCTGCAGCACAAACAATTAATCCAGATAGGGAGCCTATGATAATTCCACCCTGATCCTTATCCAAATTATCAGAGAGAAATCCTACCTGGTCCAGTGTGCTTCAGCTTGAAATTCTCATCAGCAAACTTCTCCCCGTAAATTGATTCTCCCCCTCTGCCGTCGCCAAGAGTAAAATCACCGCCCTGGATCATAAAGCTGGGAATAATCCTGTGGAAAGAGCTTCCCTTGTAATGCAGCGGCTTACCACTCTTCCCAATACCTTTTTCCCCTGATGTCAAAAGAAAAGATTAATATGAACTAATTCAACCAAAACATATAAGAAAAAGAAAGGAAGAAGCAGTGGCTCTGCCATATCGATACACTTTCACAAACAGAATAACCGATGCAGAGAATTTTCTTAAGGTAACAGAGAACAAAATAACTCCTGAAGAAAGGGAAAGCAGGAGAAGTTTACCAGTGCAGAGCGCGCGGAAGTTTTCTGCAGAAGGTATAGAGGATGCAAATCAATAATCAAAACTAATAAAAGAATTTTTCAGCGCGAGAACATATCTCAACACACAGAGATAGCTGACTTACCTGCAGTTTTGGGAACAGCTTTACCGAAGAGGCCCATGACAATACGACCTAAATGTGCACATCAGTCAATGCAAACCGTCATTAATAAGGCATGAAAAATCGAGGAAGCAGTAAAAGAACTTTGAAATATGGACAGTTTCATAGATTGGACTCTTGAAAATTCTGAAGCGAGGCAGCCGCATAATCAACAAACAAATTCATCATAGTATAAAACTAAAGGTTCAGGACCAAAGTGAGCTTAACATTCCTCAATCTACCGGCAGAGAAAATTCCACTAAACCATAATCTAGCATCTCCTAAGAAATTAACGATGACACTCTTTGCACCCTCATGGTTTTTCCGTATCTAGAGTGATAAGTCATCCACCATCACAAAGTGCATCAAACATAATCGACACAGAGTTCCTTTTCAAAATAATAGTAGCAAATGCAGCTATGGAATTCTTAAGATGCGTTACGGGCAAACTGAAGGGCGGGCATTCATAGATCCGATGAAGCTAAACTCACCTGCAGGCTTTCCATCAATCTCAACGTCGAAGAAAACCTTGTGAGTCACCTCCTTCAGGTCCTCCTGCGACTTCTTAGCCTGAACAAACATCAACACTCACTCCACTCAGACTTCATCGAGAACTCGAATCCAGTCGGATTCGTTGCCGAATCAATAAAGCTCCGCTGATTATATCACGGATTCAACAATCGAGCTCAAAGATCTACTCAGTACAGGTACTAGTTCCAAATTCCGATCAACTTCGCATACGTATATGTTAAATAAAGGGGAAAGAAGAGCTTGTAGATGACTCGAGCAGTGGCAATGGTGAGAGGAATACCTGGATGAGTGAGGCGGTCGCAAAGAGGACGAAAGCGCAGTGGAGAAAAGTCGTCGCCGTCGCCTTGGCCATCTCTCTCCTTCTCCTTCCTTCCCAGTCCCAAGCAGCTTCCCCTTCTCTGTCTGTATTATGTACTCCTCGGGACTACACAGTACTGGGCTCGCATCGTATAGACATGGGGAAGAATTTTGCGAGCCTACATGTACATGTACAGGTCATCGGAGACCAACCAATGGATGTCATACACGTGAAATGTGAAGGAATCTGATTGGTTGCCAGGGCTTATGAGGCGTGGACGGCTCCGATTGTTCAGGAATTGCCAGTATCGCCGTCGATTCGAAGCCCATGGGATGGGATGGGATGGGATAGAGAAAAGCCTGAATCTCATTCATCCTAAAGCCCGGCCGTCCGTGACCCATCACAAACAATGATCACATTAGTTACATGTCTCCTAATCCTATGTCGTTCTTGTTCCTACCTCTTATCTCAATATAACCCCCCCCCCCCCCCCCCCCCCCCCCCCCCCCCCAATTTTAATTGCATTATTAATATATTAAAAAAATATTATTACGAAAAGTTAAAAGAGATTAAGGAATTTCGAGAAATGGACAAGAAGTGCAAAAGGACACAACAATTGGGTGTTGATATGAACAGGGCCCCAATTAGACTTGGATTAATGGCAAGAAAGATGGGCTCGAAATGCCCAAAGAATCAATACAGAGCCCAAGTCTGAGGTGGACGCGAAGCTCGGCACCGTTTCAATGCAAGTCATACATAGTCAGGGGACGGACGCCGCTCGACAGAAGATGGCCGACCTCGGACTCCTCCATGGCCGAGTACCTATTATGCCCAAGCAAAAACCTATAAATAGAAACTTCACACATGGAAATAATTAACTTTCAGATTGTCATAACAGCTTCGCCACACCACCACCAGCTCTGTCAACTCTTGGGCTTAGGCTCACCAAGTGTTGTCGTGTCGTTCACTTAAAAAGGAGAATGAAAAAGGATAAGGAGAGAGGAATTTGGTGGGTGGAAGATCCCGTAGGCCCAATTAAATGGCAAAGACTGTAAAGCAATGGAACAGAGGCCCATTGGGCTGAAAAAGGAAAATTGGGGCCCAATTCGTCCGTTTGATCGACTATGATGCGTGTGGAAGCCTGGAACCAGTCGCAAACGAGAGACCCTCCCCTTCTTTCCCATTTATTTGGGTATATGTATACATATATAGATGTACGCGTGTGTATGGTCATAACTTTCCATAAAGAATGGTCATTTAATGCCCATTAATGCATTTTTCAACCGAGAAAAAGACAAGAAATCATTGGTTGTTTTGTTTTGTTTTGTTATGTTAACCAGATTTGTGGCGGACACAATTTAGTGCGAAACAACCATTAAAATTGAGCTGAGTTCAGGCTAACATCGATGGTGAGAAACATATACATATATATTTTTGGTCAGTCATACCTTGAATAAGTGGAACATGTCTAATATAAATGTTTCTGGCAAAAACCCAAAAGATACAAGCATGGAGTGCATGTATCTCCATTAATCAATTTGAACCCACCATGCCAGAAAAGGAAAGTGAATATACTGATATTAGGTCATTAATCTCCTCGAAAGTTATCCACAAAAATGCATAGCCACTTGGGGGGAAAGAGAGAGAGAGAGTCTCATCTTCTCGTCGTCGTCGTCATCAGTGTCTCCCCTCCTCTCCTTTCTCTGCTTCTGTGCCTCACCCTTTATATCCTCTCCATTCCCCTTCTCTCCCTCTCCGGTTCTCTTCTTCTTCCAGTATATCCTTTCTCGAATAAGAAATCACTCATCAAAATTATCTGACAAGAAAAGGAAAAGAAAAATATACTCAATTCTAGGAAAATGGCAGGGGCAGGAGGTGGCGTCGTGACTGTGTATGGTAACGGGGCGTTGGCGGAGACAACGACGAAGAAGTCGACCTTCTCGGTGAAGGTTGGGCTGGCGCAGATGCTGAGGGGTGGGGTCATAATGGACGTTGTGAATGCAGAGCAGGCGAGGGTGGCCGAGGAGGCTGGGGCCTGTGCAGTCATGGCCCTCGAGCGTGTCCCCGCTGACATCAGGGCCCAAGGTGGGGTGGCCCGTATGAGCGATCCTCAGCTCATCAAGGAAATCAAGAATGCCGTCACCATCCCCGTCATGGCCAAGGCCCGCATCGGCCACTTCGTGGAGGCCCAGATCCTTGAAGCAATCGGCATCGACTACGTTGATGAGAGCGAGGTATATATGAACTTATCCATAATCTTATCATCACATCATCTTGCCGCTTGGTTAATACAATTCCAGTGATCATCCTACCCTATATGTTGAACACGGTCTGTCCCCAAATGCAATCATACATTTTCACGTGTAACCGATATTGTTTACAACGCAATACACTATACAAATGTAAAGTTGATGTTTTTCATCTTTAATATGGCACTATACTATGTTGATTGCAGGTCCTCACGCTCGCAGATGAGGATAACCACATTAACAAGCACAATTTCCGGATCCCTTTTGTGTGCGGTTGCCGGAACCTGGGTGAAGCACTCCGTCGTATCAGGGAAGGTGCAGCGATGATACGGACCAAGGGCGAGGCTGGCACAGGGAACATCATTGAGGCAGTCCGCCATGTCCGATCCGTGATGGGTGACATTCGGGTGCTCATGAATATGGACGACGACGAGGTCTAGCCCGATGTCACTTTCCCTGCCTAGTTGTTATTTTGTGTTGATCTGTGGTGCGGGGATTGTTGCATATCCTCACGTGTATCACGACTAATAGATATCAATCATCGTCTTCATGACTAATACATCAATCATCATCTTCAATCAGGTCTTCTCATTCGCGAAGAAGATTGCGGCGCCTTATGACCTGGTGATGCAGACGAAGCAGCTGGGGAGGCTGCCGGTGGTACACTTTGCGGCGGGAGGGGTGGCAACACCAGCAGATGCAGCCCTGATGATGCAGCTGGGTTGTGACGGGGTGTTCGTGGGATCGGGGGTGTTCAAGAGTGGAGACCCGGCCAAGCGGGCCAAGGCCATTGTGCAGGCCGTGACTCACTACAGCGACCCGGAGCTGCTGGCGGAGGTGAGCTGTGGCCTCGGGGAGGCCATGGTTGGGATCAATCTCAATGATGATAAGGTTGAGAGGTTCGCTAATAGGTCTGAGTAAAAGATATTATTAGTATACATATGCAGTGAACTCGGGGGAAGGTGAGGCTAGCTAAAGAAAGAAGCATGCATCTAATATCGTCTTTTTTTTCTTTTTCTTTTCCTTTTTTTACCTTAAAGAAACAAATCTCTGTCTCTGCTTCTGCAATTGCCAGAAGAATATGTGTTTGTGAAGAATTCTTCATCCACTCCATAGTGGTAGATATGATATGCATATTACAAGGTAATTGATTTGAAGAAATTACATAAATGTTTAGGAAATAGCATCATATGTTCTTGACATGCCATGAACAGTCGATGCCTCTTTGTATCATTAGATTTCATATTTCACATTCTTGCGCTGGTCGTTAAGTTTAATTATAACATCGCATTCATATCGAGATGACACAAATTATGTATAGAAAAGGACTTCAAGATTTCACCAAAAGAAAAAAAATAAACAAAGACTTCAAGAGAAAATTAACTGACGGTAATTTTGCTTGATTTGAGGATTCGCTTTGAATCAATGCGATTATTCAAAACTTTTGCCTAGGGTTCATTATAAATGTGTTTTGAGCCGATTCGCCTTGTATGAGTCCAGGCTGTACGGGCTTCCCTTTCCCGAGACCGAGCCGCATACATATATATAGAATGCTTAGATTTGGTGACTGAATTTTCAATGACGATCCGAGTATAAAATACTTACTTTTATTATAAAGAAGTTTTGATTTTATGTTTGGCTCGTGACTGAAAATTCAGACACAAAATTAATTCAAGAATTTTCCCATATATATATATATATATATATATATAGCTGTGTGTGTGTGTTGTGGGGGGTGTTGTTTCTGGGCCCCCATAATCGGAGTGATGGTCAGTACGACAATTCATCCAATAATACGGACAAACTCTGTTATGACGAATTTATTCATTCTGTACTATATGAACCGGTAGGAAAGTTTTATTACCCTTCAACTGGCTTCTAATCCGTGCATTGCATGAATTTATTATTTCATACCTACTATCATCTTTATGGAAATTACTTACATTTATATATTTCTTATTAATAAGAACAATGATTATTTGAATTTAAAAGGGAAACTACACTTTTGAACATTTACATTTACTTACTTTTATATTTTCATCCCTTTTCTTATTTTTTTCCTATTTTCATTCTATATTGTACTTAAATTTTCTGTTTTCATCCCGCTGTTAGTTTTTCTGTTAAAAATGCTGAGTTAGATATCGATAGATAATCCATGTCAGGAAAAAAAAAATGTCACATCTACATCTTCCTTTTCATTGGATTTTATATTTTTATTTACAAGAGAAATATTGATTTCATTAATTAATTCAACAAAATCTTCTCGGTGAACCCATTCTTGCTTGATTTTCCAACATTCTTCTCAGGTCCCCGATTAGAATTCCACATGACTCACCAAATAAAAATTGTAATCCTTCAATATCTTATCCTAATCGATATTGTTAGTTTGTAGTAGCTTTGCTAAGGTCTTTCTTGAATTTGGCAAATTGCTTCTGCATCTCGGATATGGGAGAAGAGACGGAAGACCTCCCTGTTGATGTGTTCGGTTTCGTTCAATGTGAATTATCTTTTTCTGGGTTCATTGTTTCTTTCAAGTGTTTTGACTTTTTCTATTTTTTTCTCCAACAAATATAATGAATCCAATGAGAGGAAGATGCAGAGTTGCATTTCGACGAGACAATATTGAACACAGTCAAATTTAAAAATAAAAAGACCACTAACTCGGTTTGATATGAAAGAATTAATCCATGTGGTTTTTTGTTTATGATGATGTGGCTATTTATAGTGTCCACCTCAGCACACTTAACGGAAAAGTTAACGGTATGATGAAAATAGAAAATTAACGTAAGATATGTGACGAAAATGAAAAAAAATAATAAGGAAAAGGACAAAAATAGAAAAGTAAGCAAAGGTAAATGATCAGAAGTGTAATTTTTTCAATTTAAAATAATAATTTTTAATAATATTGGGCGTAATATAAATACTCCAATAATAATATTACAATTACTTGTATTATCCAATATGAATTATATATCTATTTAATCATTAATTTATTACAAGAATCTATCATGGATAATCCGTTTACATATTTACTAATTTTCAATTTCATTTTTACTCTAAAAGTATTGCTTGCAATAATTTTTTCTTTTACAATTACATTAACAATAAATAATTATTTCTTCTAGCCTACTATCCGTTGGAATTCGTTATCACAAAATTATATAATTTATTTAGATCTTTGAAAAATAAATTTTCTTTTAAGTCATTTATTTAATTACTTATTATGTTTGTGCATTTTCATTTATATAAATCAATTTTTAGCTCTCTCTCTCTATATATAAGTATAATATAGAATCAATTTATACATTTATGATCACTTACTAATAATTTTTATATTATATTAGTTTGAAAGAGCAAAGTAGGAAAATATATTAAAATAATTGATGTACTTAAAAATTAGGAAATATATTAGGTTAATATATATATTTGTAAATTAATATATATGTAAAATGTCCTATTACTAAATTGATTAAATATTTGGCCATATTATCCGTTATTAAGATATTGATGTTATTATTCTTGTGTTATATGGAAAATATATCGAAGATATTATCAGCGTGTTGCACAGACTGTTTGAAGTACTTATAGATTAGATTAGATTAGATTAGATAAAGATAATATATATATATATATATTATATCATATATACTCAAAGTTCAATAATACTATCAAAGGGAATTTTTAAATATGAAATATTAGATTGTTTGCTTGGTATAGGCCTGCGAGTTCTCCTACTTGGTAGGCCTCGCTGCAATTTTGTTAGGCTTTTTGTCCATATGGATAAACAAAAGTTTGTAAATAAATTTCGCTCGAATTTGAAAGTGTACAGAGGTTTATAAAATTAAACGTGAGCATTTATTATTATCTTCAAAGATAGTGCAAGTCTTCTTTTACTATAAAATATATATAGATATATAGATTACTTGTACCATGTATATATATATATTATTATGCACATAAACTTAATATAATAAAATAAAAATCTTATTAGTTAATAAAGGGATAAAAATAGTCCCACCGTAAATATCAAATCTGAAAACTCTTGATTATTAAATAAAAAATCGTATCACTGTGATACACTCATTTGATTATTATTTGAATTTTTTTTAATAATAAAATCACCTCCTACCAAATTCGACCTTGGATTTATATGCAACTAATTGATTCCCCTTAATAATTTTCTTAATCCAACCCAACCCAGTTCCGTCGGATTAGCTGACCTTACTGGGAACAAAGAAAGATCGGTTGACCTGCAATATATCGTTTACTTTGCCGACAATATATATTATCGTTTACTTTTGCAACTATCCATGAACCATCGACAATTACTTGAGGTGAAAGTTCCTCTCGACGCCTATGCATATTCGACAAGTAGAAGCCTATCCAATATACGTACACGCATATACATATACTTAAAGGGCAAAAAAAATGAAACATTTATGCCAGATCATGTTTAATTGACCAGATCACTTTCTCTATATATAAAAATATAGGATATGGGTTAACTGCATGACTTGATAATAATGGCTTTTGCATGATATAGAGTCTTCCTTACGATGAATACACAATAGAAAGATAAGGATGTTCAATTAAAAAAAAATACTAGAAATTACGTATGTATATACAAAAAATAGTAAATTCTCCAAAAAGGTATATATGTGTAATAATCCTCAAATATTATGTAAAGTACAACTTACATATATCATTGTGAGTAAGATTTTTTAAATTGATTTTATGTAACACGCGACAATATTGTGTGTGGACATAACACGTGAAATCAACTGGGCAGCTACTATAGGCACATTTGGGATGGTTATGCTAACGCCAAGCGCTGATATCTTCTCTTGCGATATTTATGTGGACTTTGCCCAACCCAGGATTTATAATAATCTAGTCGACGGGTTGTGTCCCCCAAAGGTTCATGTTATAATATCATCATTAAAAAAATTAAACCTCGCCGTCAGGAGGAGAGGGAGAGTGGGGACATTTTTGCTACTCTCGGCTTCACTTTTTTTTGTTTTTATTTTATTTTATTTTTTTAAAATTTTCCCCTTTTCTTTTGCACTTTCAAATCTGACCTAAAAAAAGTATCACATAATGCAATCGACATGTTACACCTTTTTAGTGATTTTAGATTCAACTCCAATAAAGTCCCTTGTAATTCGATTGATTCGTTAAGCCAAATGATCTGAATGTCAGGTCGAAACATTTTGCCTTTTTAGTAATTTCAAATATAACCCGAATAATGTACCATGTAATTTGGTCGACGAGTTACACTAAATGATCCGATCGTAATCCATTTTTTATTTCATTTTTTGTAATCCTCATTTTCTCAAAAATTTCTACCCATTTTTAGCATTTTCGAATCCGATCCAAACAAGGTAACACGTAATCCGATCATGCATTATGCAAAAGATTTTATCATAAGGCCAACGAATTACGTCTTTTTTGTGTTCTCATGCCATACCCCAATCCATGTAATTCCGTCGACACATTACGCCAAACGATCTGATCATTAGGTCGAAAAGTTATGCCTTTTTACTTTTTTTCAAATCAAACCCGAATAAAGTATCGCGTAATCTGGTTGACGGGTTATGACAAATGGTTCAATCATTATGGCCGAACTATTTTCAGAAAATACTTTTACCCACCTTTTATTCAGAAAAATTAGAAGAAATTTCGTATTAAAAGTACTAAATATGCAAACTACGAGATATGTTATATTTTTCTTGACTTAATATTATTTCAAATCTTATTCGTACCTCTGTTTTTATGAGGAAAACTTCAAGCTTTATATTTAAAAGATGGTATCATGTATATTTTTCTTTTTATTTCATGGAATGGCTTTCTAACTATTAAACATAATATTTGGAAATAAGCATAAAGATATATTAGCTTTTGCCTCGTGTTATATACAAAAGTTAATATACCTTGTAAGAAGTATAAATTTTTACTAAAAATTGATAATTCATTATTGTAATTCTATTATTGTATATTGAGATTTTGTGTTATATCGGACATTGCATAAATTATGATTTTAATATTATTGGCCAAAAAAATTTCGAGCCCCGGCATCGTGCGGGCATTTGCCCAAGTTATTAAAACTAGTTATGTAATTACGCTTCACTGGAACTTTGCATTTTTATTTTTAGCTAATATTAATAAATATATTACATGTAAAAAAATATGAAATAAATAAAAAAATATTGTGAATAATTTTATTAATTAATTATTAATAGCGTACCTAATGTGCTAATACATCTATAAGTTAGTCTGTCTAACTTTTATTTTTCAAAATTACCCATTAAAAAATAATAATGTTAATTGACAATCACTAAATGTATGAAAATTAAAAGGTGATTATGTAATTTCAACTTTTTTTTTTATAACTACCCACCCTCAACTCCTCCCACATTTCTCTCTCTTCCCCCTCCCTCTAACGTGTATCATCTCGTCCTTTCTTTAACAATAATATATCTTGCTTTTATGTTGACTTTTTAGAATCTGTAATTTTAACAAGATTAATATATATGCAGCATTTGATAATATTTCACATGTATTGGTTTAATTTTCAAATTAAAATTAGTTTTAAATCTATGCGTAGCGTATATCATGCTTTAGTATATAAATAATCATTTTATGGAGTAATCAATAGTAAATTATATATGTAAGTTTATATTTGAATAAATGAAAATTGTTTTGCAATTGGCGGCTTTTTCTCTTAAATATATATGTATTTTTTGCATTTGATTGTGATGTCCTTCGTTGATTACACGTTGGATAATATCAAGTTAAATATCATGTTGCAACAATGGATGAAAACACTTATAAAGGATTCTTTGAAAAGTTTAAATTCATTATTGAGTATTTACATAAATCATTCTAATTATTAATATAGGAGACACGGTGGATTACGATCAGAAGTGGAGGAGGATTTGCCTAAAAAGCTTACTTAGAAGTTG
Organism: Punica granatum; assembly: GCF_007655135.1. Classification (NCBI taxonomy): domain Eukaryota; kingdom Viridiplantae; phylum Streptophyta; class Magnoliopsida; order Myrtales; family Lythraceae; genus Punica; species Punica granatum. The sequence continues at coordinate 39,299,849 of NC_045129.1, forward strand.
CTTGTCAAACAAATATATATATTGCCTCCTAAAAGGCTAAAACAAACTCTTCTCTTTTTCGAGAGTATCTAATATTCAATGAATAAAACCATGTGCATCACGTTTTTCTTTTAAAAAATAATTATTGCTTGCTACATTAACTTGTCCATGACCATGGGGCCAAGTTGTGGTCAACATTTTTTTATCTAGAAGACGTGTCACCGCTTCGCCTTAACTTCCCGGAATTATTATCACCCCGATTTTGTTTTTTTCTTTTATAATTTCTTTTATCTTAAGTATAATTGTACGCATGAGTCAAGCTGATAATTTCATTCATTCATGGGATAAAAGTGTCATGTCCCGATTTTGAAAAGTAAAAGCCATAGAACTTAACCATGACCAATTTTATTTTCAAAATTATATCGGTGCGTTTGGATTCAGAGTTAAAGTAAATTTAATTTTGATTGTGGAAAATGACAAATAAGTTGGAATTATAAATTTGACTTGGAAGACGTGTGTTTTTTGTTGTGTAGTGTGTTGAGTTAAAGTTAAAGTTAAAATTTTTGACTTGAGAAATGTGTATTTTTGTTGTGTAGTGTGTTGAGTTAAAGTTAAAATTAAAGTGATTTTGATTGTGAAAACAAACATGCCCTATTAGTCCACACCGCTCTCTCTCTCTCCCTCCCTCTCTCTCTCTATCTATATATATATCATCTGACATGGTAATTAATTATGCAGTGTACGTAAGGATGAGGGAGCCACAAAGCAGCTCGTACTATCATTGCGAAAGACATAAGAACGGCCAAGCTAGCTAGCTCATAAATCATTCATCCTCATAAAAATAATCTTGCTTATTCTAAAAATTAAAATGAGAAAAGAGAAAACAAAATTGTGCTCAATGGGAATGTGCCAGGTACAGTCTTCGTCAAAGTCAATGGAGCAATATAGTCAGCAGACAATTAAGCAATGTGTATATACATAAACACGTATACATGTAATATAGTGTGAACAACAGTTAATTGTCAAAAAAGAAAAAAAAATGGTGTGAACGGGGAACTCACAGCTCAGTGAATTCCACTTTCTTAGTTCTTTTTAAATTTTATATGTTGATGATTGTCCCATTCTTGAGTGTGCGTGTGTGTATATATATATTATAGCACAACTTTTTGTATTTGTGTTAATTTTACCGTAACATTTTAAAATTATATTATGTGGCACAACGTTTAGGGTATAGTGTCGATTATAACTTAAAGTTAAATTTTCAGTGAAAATTAAACGAAATGCCGATGTGTGCTACATATGGATCAATAATGGGTCCAGACTCTTGCCGCATGCGGAATAATCCATATTCCAACCTGCCCGGTGTCCTTTCACCGACGAACCCCTTCACCATCAATACTCGAATATCATTCCTGACTCTTCACATAAGTAATTACTCTTTCTGAAAAATAACTATGCCATCAATATAATGATACTGAACTCATCGCAATTCATATAGTGAACAATGGATCAAAACTTATTAGAAAAAATGGAAGCTCATACCTATCAAATGAAATGCAAATCTTAATTCGTTTTCTTCAGTGGGAACAAATGAGGAAGAAGTGTGAAGAGAGAGACTGACAAGCTCGAGGGTGAAGAGGGGTGAGAAATAACAAAACGCTGAACTAAAGAAAAATTTAGGGCTGCAGTGATGTGGGAGATATGTAAAGAGACAAGAATGAGATTCAGGTGAGGGAGTCGGGTGGGTAAATGGGCACATGGAATATGAGTAATTTTGCATATGACAAGAGTCTAGGCCCACTATTCATCCACGGGTGCGCCATATCAATCTTCCGTTTAATTTTTATGAAAAATTTGACGTTATGCATGCCATAATTGATACTACACTCTAAATGATATGCAATGTAATTTTAAAAGATTGTGATAAAATTTACACAAAAGTAAAATGTTGTTCTATGATTGGCACTACACCCAAAATGATGTACTATATAGTGTAATTTTTATAAGTTGTAATAAGATTGGCATAAAAATAAAATGTTATGATATGAGATGTATTTTTCCCTAAATATTATATATAATGTATATTACGTACAATACAATCCAAACTTATTACGCAATGCTTTACAAAAAGTTGTTCCAATAATGAATTTGAATATATGCAAAGAAAAGATGATCGCATCAAGATGGTGGTCATATGCCTAGATCTTTTTTTTTTTTTTAATACAAATGAGTTTCATAAATTTAACAGGAATAGGAGAAAACCAATTCAGGCACCCAGATATCTTGATAGTGAATTATAGACTTTTTGATTTTGAGTTGAAGACTTATGTAACTAGACTGAATTTCCTTTTTTTCTTTTTATGTTTAGAGCTGTTTAGTCCGTGATTTTAGTTTCTTTTTGTTTTTGTTTTTGGTCAAATGAATGTGATGCTCCTATATAATTGGAGATTATAGAAAAGATGGAAATATACCAACAAAAATTATAAATAAACAAGTAAAGAAATAAATTATCTTTGACAAGTATAAATAAATTTTAAAAATAAATAAACTACAAACAAATTAAAGCAGCTTTTAACTAATTGAATTTGAGTGCTCTTTTTTTTTTTGGGATGAAAAGTTGATTTCATTCATTCATAATTAATAGAGAATATACATAGGCATCATAATACATACATAAGAGACCCCCACCAGAAACAAAACACATACAAGACACATAAAACATAATACTAAGAAGCTGGCTAGCCCGTGCCAACAACAGATCTACTAGCATACACACAGTTAATTCCCGAAATTTTCTTATAAGTCCTACTAATATTTAGAAAATTTTAATTCCCCCCCCCCAATATTATTTCTAGCTCCGCCCCTGGTGGCAGCTATCGACCTGTCGGGGAAGGCGGTCTTTGCTCGTGGCAGAAGACGAGAGGGAGGAGCACAATGGTGGGGGAGAAGGAGGTTGGAGAGATGCCAGACGTGCCTGACGGAGACCGGACGTGCTCGGACTCGCATATGGCAATGAAACTTATAGAAAACGAAGTTTCTGAATAGGAAAAGAGAGAGAGAGAGACAGAGAGAGAAAGTAGCCCTAAAAATATTATGACAAATGGTGAAATTTGAAAAAAGTAGTGCATTGAATTGCATGTTAGCGTTAGCGCTTCAAGGAAGCCCTTTGTCCAATGCCGACAAACTGAATTGCATGTTAACGGGGAAGCCCCTCCCGAAGGCTTTTTTAAGCTTAACACGGATGGCTCTTCGAAGGGAAATCCAAGGCCAGTTGGTGCAGGGGGCTTGATAAGAGATCACCTAGGCAGATTGATTTCAAGCTAAAACATGAAATTAGGGAACATCGCAGTATTGTCCCTGTATTAGTTATATGTCATAGGGCTGATATATGTATTTTGATAATTCATATTTGTGGTAATGATATTTATTATGTTATTTATAAATCGTTTATGTTTGATAGCGTAAGTCCATAAGATACTTGGAAGATACTTCATTCTCAAATAGTTAAGAATATAAGTGATGAAATATTCCGGTACAGGTTTCTTTAAACCGTTCGCGGTCGTAAGAATCTTAGCTAGGCACTATCATTTCGGATAAACCATCACAGATGTCTATATCCACGATTAGTATAGAGATATTAATGAAGATGGAGCAGCGAGTCTCATAATATTCGATATCTGATATCGATATAGACATCTAAATACTTATAGAGATAAGTGCTAGTTTCACAGGATCTACGGAAGCGTAAAAGGAACAGAAATTCAAAATTTCCTACCCGTGAAACTAATTCCAAGACCTACTAGAAGAATAAGAGTAAATAAAAGCGTACCTGGAATATTTAAAATTGTCGACCAAGCGTCCCACGCGTGACGCCTCTACCGGTGTCCACACCGACTTTGTCGACGAGTCTTCGAGATCGGCGGTGCTAGCGACCAACACTCGAAAGAAACACCGATGCAACACCCGAAATTTTTAAGACTAATGGACCTAATTTGAGTTGAACAATTCAACCCAAATTATATATATACTTTATATGCATATATATGCACGCACACATATATCAGCACATATAAATATGTGTTGCTTTTTATATATAAAAAGTATATGCATATACAAACATTATATATATACATTCACACACACATTTATCCATACAACCTCACTGCCCCTTTTTATAAGCAGCTGAGGGGGGAATAAAATTTGTAACCCACCGATGTGGGACAAAGAATTAAGAGTTTGAAATTGCCATGTGTCATCACATGGATCGTGCATCAATTGTGTCCATTTAATCTAATAAATCGAGTCTAATTAATCGACAAATTTAATCTCATTAAATATCCGATTAATTGATCGCACCATAAATCATCTAATCTCTATTAGACGATTTTGTTTGTTTCAAAATATCTCATCAATTTAGTCGTCGTGTGTGACCCTGTAGGTTCCCAATTACGTTGATAGTAATATCGAAATCTCTATTTCAATATTACAAACAGTGAGCGGCATCTAGCAATGCATCAATGTTACTCAAGTAATCGGAAAGTCAATTTCTCGACGAACCTCGTGACCTACGTTACCGTGTAATATAATCCCTTTGTCCTCTATATCTCTATTGAGCCCAAGGCATGGTCGATGACATCCTTGTATGGCTCAATATCTCTTTTTCTTGGTTTACCGGTTAAGTCTATCAGAACAAATGAGCTCGATATCGTTATATCGACTCATTTGGGTATGCATACACTTTTAGACTTAACCACCAAGTGGCCGTGAGATATCGCTCCCGTTTCGTAGGAGGGACAAATCCTATCTTGATCACTCACATTCCTCTCCATGCTCTGTGGTATACCCAATAACTGTCTTTATAACCATCCTGTTACAGTGGCGTTTGACAGTATCAAAGTATATGACATTACATGTAGGAATCTATGGTGACCTCAAGTCAAAGGACCATTACACTATAGTCACTTTGAGATATGCTAATGACAGTCACGTAACAACCCATGTAGCAATCTCATGGTGGATCAGTCCAATACACATTACTCTTAATGTATACATGTGGTGTGATTTGATATCTCCATATCCATGACCTATGAGACTTGGTCATCAATCAACACTCACACTAGTCTAACCGTATTATCGTTGTCCTAATTAACGATAATACTTTGACTATGGACATTTAGGAATAATGTTCATTAATTATAGGATCTCACAATCAAGTCACACTTGATGCCTATTGAACCTACTATTCCAAGGACATTATTGTGTAAAATCATATTTAGCGCAATCTACACAATAACAGATATGCCTCGTAATATAATGAAATAGATATCATATTACAGAACTGATTATAGATTGCCTCTAGGGCATACACCAATTCCCAACAATCTCCCACTTGCACTAGAGCCAATCTGGCATCTGTCTAATGCCAATAGATCTAGTGTGAGCCTCGTGCTTGCGCTGCACAAGAGGCTTCGTAAGTGGATCTGCGAGATTCTCATCTGTTGGTATTCTGCATATCTTCACATCTCCTCTGTCGATGATCTCGCGAATGAGATGGAAGCGTCTGAGTATATGTTTGGATCGCTGGTGAGACCTGGGTTCCTTAACTTGCGCAATGGCTCCATTGTTGTCACAATAGAGATCCACTGGGTCTGCGATGCTAGGAACCACAACAAGTTCTGTCACGAACTTCTTGATCCAAACGGCCTCTTTTGCAGCGTTAGAGGCAGCAATATACTCGGCCTCTGTGGTAGAATCGGCTACTGTCTCCTGTTTGGAACTCTTCCAACTCACAGCACCTCCATTCAGGCAAAACACATACCCTGACTGCGATCTACTGTCGTCCTTATCGGTCTGGAAGCTAGCATCGGTGTAACCTCTTACAACGAGCTCTTCTTCGCTTCCATATACCAAAAACATCTCCTTAGTCCTTCGTAAGTACTTAAGGATGTTCTTTACTGCAATCCAGTGTCTTTCACCTGGATCTGATTGGTATCGACTCGTCATACTCAAAGCATACGAGACATCTGATCGAGTGCATAACATAGCATACATGATGGATCCAATAGCTGACGCATATGGAATCCTATTCATGCGGTCCCTCTCCTCTCGAGTAGAAGGACACTGAGCCTTCGAAAGGCTTATGCCATGTAACATAGGCAGCGACCCTTTCTTAGAATCCTGCATGCTAAATCGCCGAAGCACTTTATCTATGTATGCACTCTGACTTAAGCCAAGCAGTCTCCTGGATCTATCTCTATAGATCCTGATACCTAGCACGTAGGTAGCTTCGCCTAAGTCCTTCATAGAGAAACACCTTCCCAACCAAGTCTTCACAGACTGTAAGGAAGGAATGTCATTCCCGATCAGAAGTATGTCATCTACATATAACACCAGGAAGATTACTATGCTCCCACTAACCTTCTTGTAAACACAGGGTTCATCTTCATTCTTAATGAAACCAAACTCTTTGATTGCATCATCAAAACGAAGATTCCAGCTCCTAGAAGCTTGCTTCAGTCCATAAATAGACCGTTGTAGCTTACAAACCTTTCCGGTACAATGTGGATCGACAAAACCCTCAGGTTGTGTCATAAACACATCCTCGAGGAGCTTCCCGTTCAGGAAAGCAGTTTTGACATCCATTTGCCAGATCTCATAATCATAATAAGCTGCAATTGCAAGCAAGATCCTGATGGATTTAAGCATAGCTACCGGGGAAAAGGTTTCGTCATAGTCAACACCATGAACTTGTCTGAAACCTTTTGCCACAAGTCGGCCCTTAAAGGTAATCACATTACCGTCCATGTCAGTCTTCTTCTTGAAGACCCACTTACACCCAATGGGTTTTGCCCCTTCAGGTGGATCAACCAAAGTCCATACTTGGTTAGTGTACATGGACTCCATCTCAGATCTCATGGCCTCCAGCCATTTCTCAGAGTCTGGGCCTATTACGGCTTCCGCATAGGTTGTAGGCTCATCATTATCTATGAGCAATACGTCATTGTCTTGAGTCACGAGAAATCCATATCTCTCGGGCTCATGACGTATCCTACTAGACCTACGAGGCTCCTGTGTCACCTGTGTAGAAGATTGTGCCACAACAACTTGTGGTACTTGTTCTGCAACATCGCCCGTCGATTGGTCAATGTCATTTTGTGGTAGAACTTCCCCAAGTTCTAATTTCCTCCCACTAGTTCCTTTGAAGAGAAACTCTTTCTCAAGGAATACCGCAGTTCGAGCGACAAACACTTTGCCCTCGATGGGATTATAGAAATAGTATCCTCGAGTTTCCTTAGGATACCCCACGAAGTAACATTTGTCCGATTTAGGGCCAAGCTTATCCGAAGACAATCTCTTCACATAAGCTTCGCAACCCCATATCTTTAGAAAAGACATCTTGGGACGTTTCCCATACCACATCTCATATGGTGTCCTTTCAACTGATTTCGACGGAGCATTGTTTAATATGAGAGCAGCTGTCTGTAGAGCATATCCCCAGAAGGAGTCAGGTAAGTTTGCATGACTCATCAAAGATCGAACCATATCTAATAAAGTTCGATTCCTCCTCTCAGCTACACCATTCCATTGTGGTGTTCCAGGTGGAGTCAGTTGAGATAAAATCCCACACTGTTTAAGATAGTCAGCGAACTGATAGCTCAAATATTCACCTCCTCGATCTGATCGAAGAACTTTAATGCTCTTACCCAACTGATTCTCCACTTCATTCTTAAATTCTTTGAACTTTTCAAAGGATTCAGATTTGTGTTTCATCAAAAACACATATCCAAATCTACTGAAATCATCAGTAAATGTAATAAAGTAGAGATACCCACCTCTAGCAAGCTTGTTCACTGGTCCACATACATCGGTATGTATGAGAGCCAAAAGATCACTAGCTCGCTCACCTTTTCCGGTAAAAGGGGCCTTAGTCATTTTCCCCATTAAGCAAGGTTCGCATGCCTCGATCGATTCTAAATCAAACGAGTCCAGTAATCCATCCTTATGGAGTCTAGAGATGCGATTCTCGCTAATATGGCCTAAACGACAATGCCAGAGGTAAGTCGGGTTCGAATCATTAGATTTGAGCCGTTTGGTTTCCACATTATAAATAGGCGTATCTAGATCAAGAACATACAGACCATTACTTAAATGTGCACTGCCATAATATACATCATTCATGTACATAGAACAACACTTGTTCTTTATAGTGAAACAAAATCCCTTCTTGTCCAAACAAGAAACAGATATTATGTTTCTACTAATAGCAGGTACATAATAACAGTCGTTAAGATCTAATACAAGCCCAGTAGGCAAAACTAGGTGATAAGTCCCTACAGTTAATGTAGCAACTCTTGCTCCATTTCCAACTCGTAGGTCCACCTCGCCCTTTGTCAACGATCTACTGTCCTTTAGGTCCTGCATATTTCCACAAATATGAGCACCACATCCGGTATCTAATACCCAAGATGTAGAAGTAGTAGATACATTAATCTCTATAACATGGATACCTGAAGTGGAAGTCTCACTTCCCTTCTTCTTCTTCAACTCTTCCAGGTATATCTTACAATTCCGCTTCCAATGTCCAGTGTTGCCACAATGGAAGCAGTAATCATTCTTCGCCACCTTGGCTTTAGGCTTCAACGCACCCAAGTCAAAATTGGATGCACCTTTAGCCTTCTTGCCTTTACTCTTGCTCTTGCCCTTTCTTTTGGTCCCTTGGACCATTAGAACGGACGTCCCCTTGCTGATATCATGCTCAGCTGTTCTCAACATGCTAAGCAGTTCAGGCAATGGTTTATTGTAGTCATTCATATTATAGCTCATAATGAACTGACTATAACTGCTGGGCAGCGACTGTAGGACTAAATCTGTGGCCAACTCTTGACCAAGAGGAAATCCCAGTCTTCCCAGAGTCTCAACGTACCCAATCATCTTGAGTACATGAAGACCCACCGGGCTACCCTCAATCAACCTTGCCTGAAAAAGTGCTTTAGAGATCTCGAATCTCTCATGTCGGGCCTGCTCTTGATAGAGCTGCCTGAGATGCACGATCATATCGTACGCCTTCATGTTCTCGTGTTGCTTCTGAAGCTCCGAGTCCATGGTGACTAACATGAGACATCCGACGTTTACGGCATCATCATGATGCTTACTATAAGCATCTTTCTCAGCTTGGGGGGCATCGTCAGGCGGTGGCGCAAGAAGAGGTTGCTCTAAGACATATAGCTTCTTTTCTTGGGTGAGAACAATTCTCAAGTTTCGATACCAACCAAGGAAATTATTCCCTGACAGTTTGTCCTTATCAAGGACGGATCGCAAACAGAAAGTACTAGAAGTGCTCCCTGCCATGGTAACTACCATAGAAATATACAAAATAAGTATTATGACACAACAATATTTAATGAGGACTTTATAAATATTGCTCCCACTATTTATATCAAATCAATGACCCTCAACATTGATTCAGATAATATCATTCTCATAGTAGCTCAAGATCCATATCTCACCAAGCTCTGAGTCAGCGAGGGCTGATTCACCCAGAACTGGCTATTTAGGTAGGGAACTCACTTTCCCAATTGCATCACATGCAACTCTTGATTAGTTGAGTGAATAACTCCTTATTCAAATCTATCTTATAGATCGATACCCAACTACATGCCTCTGAACTCCTAATCCTATTAGGCTTGCTCAGTTAAGTCCGACCCACTGGTAAACACAACGTCTTACTAGGATAGATAAGGGCATCCTGCGAAGGCAAGGTCTACACACTCATCGATCTTGGTCTTGACGAGCGTTACACGGTGGAAGGATATGGACTTAATATTTTGAGGGATTTGATTAACATTTAATCGATCTCACTATACACTATTATGTAACTATTACATAATAGTCCACACGTATAACTATTATACTAACACAACTAGGACATAGTCCATGTCTAACAGTCATGCACCGCAAATATCAAACATAATCATACCAGTACCAAGCATAAAATCATATTTTATGCTATTATCTACTCAGATTCTAACTAGCTAGTCTCTGATACCAATTGCTAGTTTCACAGGATCTACGGAAGCGTAAAAGGAACAGAAATTCAAAATTTCCTACCCGTGAAACTAATTCCAAGACCTACTAGAAGAATAAGAGTAAATAAAAGCGTACCTGGAATATTTAAAATTGTCGACCAAGCGTCCCACGCGTGACGCCTCTACCGGTGTCCACACCGACTTTGTCGACGAGTCTTCGAGATCGGCGGTGCTAGCGACCAACACTCGAAAGAAACACCGATGCAACACCCGAAATTTTTAAGACTAATGGACCTAATTTGAGTTGAACAATTCAACCCAAATTATATATATACTTTATATGCATATATATGCACGCACACATATATCAGCACATATAAATATGTGTTGCTTTTTATATATAAAAAGTATATGCATATACAAACATTATATATATACATTCACACACACATTTATCCATACAACCTCACTGCCCCTTTTTATAAGCAGCTGAGGGGGGAAGAAAATTTGTAACCCACCGATGTGGGACAAAGAATTAAGAGTTTGAAATTGCCATGTGTCATCACATGGATCGTGCATCAATTGTGTCCATTTAATCTAATAAATCGAGTCTAATTAATCGACAAATTTAATCTCATTAAATATCCGATTAATTGATCGCACCATAAATCATCTAATCTCTATTAGACGATTTTGTTTGTTTCAAAATATCTCATCAATTTAGTCGTCGTGTGTGACCCTGTAGGTTCCCAATTACGTTGATAGTAATATCGAAATCTCTATTTCAATATTACAAACAGTGAGCGGCATCTAGCAATGCATCAATGTTACTCAAGTAATCGGAAAGTCAATTTCTCGACGAACCTCGTGACCTACGTTACCGTGTAATATAATCCCTTTGTCCTCTATATCTCTATTGAGCCCAAGGCATGGTCGATGACATCCTTGTATGGCTCAATATCTCTTTTTCTTGGTTTACCGGTTAAGTCTATCAGAACAAATGAGCTCGATATCGTTATATCGACTCATTTGGGTATGCATACACTTTTAGACTTAACCACCAAGTGGCCGTGAGATATCGCTCCCGTTTCGTAGGAGGGACAAATCCTATCTTGATCACTCACATTCCTCTCCATGCTCTGTGGTATACCCAATAACTGTCTTTATAACCATCCTGTTACAGTGGCGTTTGACAGTATCAAAGTATATGACATTACATGTAGGAATCTATGGTGACCTCAAGTCAAAGGACCATTACACTATAGTCACTTTGAGATATGCTAATGACAGTCACGTAACAACCCATGTAGCAATCTCATGGTGGATCAGTCCAATACACATTACTCTTAATGTATACATGTGGTGTGATTTGATATCTCCATATCCATGACCTATGAGACTTGGTCATCAATCAACACTCACACTAGTCTAACCGTATTATCGTTGTCCTAATTAACGATAATACTTTGACTATGGACATTTAGGAATAATGTTCATTAATTATAGGATCTCACAATCAAGTCACACTTGATGCCTATTGAACCTACTATTCCAAGGACATTATTGTGTAAAATCATATTTAGCGCAATCTACACAATAACAGATATGCCTCGTAATATAATGAAATAGATATCATATTACAGAACTGATTATAGATTGCCTCTAGGGCATACACCAATTCCCAACAATAAGTGAGTCGAACTGTGACGCACATATAATATTCACGTTGTACTTTACAGTTGTAAATGAATATTATCTGGATTGTATTGGTGCATATAGTCATTAGAGTTGAGAGAGCACGATTATATCATACATGGGTAATTAGGATTTGTTTCTGCTTGTATATTTGTGCTAAGTATAGGTATCCGATAGATGGGGTCCTAGTTAGTTGTGTATGGAGGTAGGTGTCTAGTTAAGATGGGATTAATTGACCTAAGTAAACCGAAAAAGATCTCGTGGGTTTGAGTTCTATTCTTATCCTTGGCCAAGGTGAATGGACTTAAATAAAAAAGAGTTTCTAATTTAAGTTATACTGATCTATGAATAAAAGCACAGATGTTACATATGATTAGCTATAGGGTTTGGTATTAACTATGACCCTAGCTAGATCGAGGTCTACAATGAATGGACTCGAGTGCATGGCATATATGGTCATTGGTTCATCAGAATGTCTTGATCGCACATTTGTCACTAATTAGATTATCATGATATGCTATTAAGCGTCACTCATGATCTTTGGAAACCAATGGGAATTGTGCTTTTGGTTGTGGAAAGGAGTTATTGATAATGTCAAAGTGGTTGACATTATAGTTTCATTGCCATGTAGTGATGAACCTAGTTAGTCACACTCAATAGAATGTGTTTGAACCAAGAACTAATTGATTCTACTTAAGGCAGTTAATTAGTAATCGATTATCGGATTAGATTTGCAATGTAGTTGCAGGGATGCTAGCACATTCCGAATTAAAATCCAACATTGAGGTGGACTTGTTTAACGAATTATTATATTCAATATAATAGTGTCCTTAAATGGAAAGTTACTAAATATAGAGAAAGTCTTTATATAAGTAAGTGCATTACGATTTTTCTCTTTTGGGACCTATGTGAGTTATGAGATAATTTACGGTGGTTTTACAAACTACCTAAGTTTTTGGGACTTATTTATGAATTGTAATTAATTCTGAATTAATTATAATTGCCAAATAACCCTAAGGGCTAATTGGCAAATTTGAATACATATATATTAGATATGTGTGTGATATACATACATGGGTGGCCGAATCTGTGACGGGGAGGTGCATGGGTGAAAAAGGACCGCCCGTGTTCATCTATTGCTCACTGTCGAATGAAAGAAATTATTTATTCCCTGGTCATCCGTTGCACGTGGAGTTCACCGCTCGTTCTACCTTTACTCGAGAACGTAGTCCGATCGTGTGGGCAACCCATGGAGACTAGTTCGAGTCGAGGAGGAACAATCCCTTGGCAAAGACGCATTCGTGTGGACGAGCTAGAGGCCGAACACTTGGGCAGTTTCATGCAATTATTTAATAAGTTGATTACTTGACAGTCTTGCGGGAATTTTACAAACGAGGTATTGTTTGATAAACCATAATGGGATTGTCAGGTTGCCATTGTTTAATCGTGACAAAGTGATATCACGCATTCGCAATAAGATTCCAGATGTTGATCCTACATGTATGAATGAATGAAATTTTAAGTTATTGTTTATTTCTCTTCCATTATGTTTTCGGTATCGTTTTCTTCCACGCTGAACTTCAAGCCTCAAGACAGGGCCTTTCGCTTGCAGCTAACCTGAATATTAGGAGACTGATTGTTGAAATGGATCCCAAAGTGATTATTGAATGGGTATGGGGAGCTGATTCTCCCAATATGGTTCTTAAAGGCCTCATTGCTGAATGCAGGACCATGTGTAGGCTGTTCAAAGAGATCACCCCGCACCATATATATCGAGAAGCAAATCGTGCGGTAGACTGCCGTGCCCGACTAGAAGAGGATCATCAAGATAGTCTAGACATCTTCAATTCTGTTCCATCTGTTTTAAACTCGTTACTTTTTGAGGATGTAATGCGAGTTTCTTTCTCAAGACCGATCGTAGATCCTACTTAATTTTATATAATGAATATCTAGTTTACCAAAAAAAAAAAAAAGTGAACAAAAAAAGGCAGTTCACTTTATATCGATAACGTTGAGAGGAATAGTAATAGGCCATCATATCATACCCACTATCCAAAAGGCGGGAAGGGAAGAGATAACAGTACGTTGAACAGTAGCAGCTGCTCCCCTCCTCCGACGACCGTCTGCCTTTTGGTCTTGAAATTAATTTTAGAATCGTGATCTTGATTTTAATTTTGCCCACTAAACAATAAAAATACACATTTCTCAAATCAAATTTATAATATCATTTTATTTGTCTTTTCTCACAATTAAAATCAAAATTAAAGTTATTTTAATTCGAAATCAAACGCCCCTAAATAGCCAGACAGACACACAGACAGAGACAGGAGAGAGAGAGAGAGTACTGTGTATGTCCCCGATCGATCAAGGTTGGCAAAATCATTTCTTCTTGTTTATTTTTCCCCCCTTATTAAAGAATTTCGCCGGATTGATCAATAAACAATCCCGGAGTAGGCCAGCACAAAGTTGAGAAAGTCCAGAGCTTTGAACACCTAATCCACCATTAAAATAAATTCAACCATCAACGACGGCCCTTCTCCCCCACACCCCCCTCCTTATAATTAAGTCCACCCCTGCACACTCTGGTAAGCTCTACAGCCCATTGCGTTGCCTGAATCCACTCCGCCTTTCTCGATCTTGACTTATCGTCTTCATCTCCGGGAGTGGGCTCTGGTGGGAGTGGAGTGGACGGAATGGGTAGCTACCGTTTGTGCCTCTGCTTCACGAGGAAGTTCAAGATAACGGAGGCGGAGCCTCCGGAGGATGTGAGGGAGGCCTTCAGGAAGTACGCCGACGGCGGCTTCCACATGACCGCGGAGCAGTTCCAGCGCTTCCTGGTGGATGTTCAGGGGGAGAGCGGCGCCGACGCCCACCGGATCATGGAGCAGATCCTGCACCGCCGCCACCACATTACCAAGTTCACTCGCCACACCCTCACTCTCGATGACTTCCACCACTACCTCTTCTTCCCCGACCTCAATCCCCCTGTTGGATCCGAGGTAACGTAACACGCCCCCTCCCACCTTCTTCTGAGTTTGACTCAGCTCCTCCGTTGTCGCCCCGCACGCACTCGATCTTGTAATTCGATCAATCCCGTTCGGTCAGACTGAAATGTCAATTGCTGTCAACGGGTTCATTTTGTTTGGTCAAAAAAAAAAAAAAAGAGAGATGAGGACTGAGGAGAGACTGAAAAATGAGGATTCGGATCTATTTTTTGGCCTTTTTTCTGGCAGCAGTTGTCTCTGTGATGTCCTGTTTCATTTCTGGTGCATAAATAGGAAAGTCCTGATTTGCTGATACGGAAAGAATTGCCTGTTTCATTTCTCGGGGAAAATCTCGAACTGCCACCAAGTTTGTCTGTTTGATCTTGCGGTGCAATCAGCTGTGGTCCAAATTTGAAATCTAATACTATGTTCCCTGGTGGAAACATGAATTGCAACGGCCAGCTTTCTGAATCTACGTACTTTGTTCTTAAATCCGCCCGTAATTGTCCCGGTTTTGGCTTCGGAACACGTATGTGAAAGGTCTCATGTCATCTCAGGTTCACCAAGATATGAACGCTCCGTTGTCGCATTATTTCATATTTACGGGCCATAACTCATACCTGACGGGCAATCAGCTGAGCAGTAATTGCAGCGATGTGCCAATCATAAAGGCACTGAAGAGAGGAGTCAGAGTAGTCGAGCTTGATATATGGCCCAACTCTACCAAGGATAACGTGCACGTTCTTCATGGGAGGTATTGGCTTGCACTGAGATATTGTTTGTTTGCTTCACATTGAAGTGTCTTACTATTCTTATCCTTGAACAGAGTTATCGTGTCAACCGTCATTGCTGCTGTTCTGATTTAATTATCTTTACGTATGAATGCAGAACTCTCACAACTCCCGTGGAGCTCATAAAATGTCTCGGATCAATTAAAGAGCATGCCTTTTCTGCATCTCCATATCCAGTCATTATAACTCTCGAGGACCATCTCACTCCAGATCTTCAGGATAAAGTAGCTAAGGTAACAATTCTATTCGATCTCCTGTGGACTTTCTTAAATTGCATGGCGACGGTTGCGTTTCATGGACTGACTTTTCTTGAATGTCTGCAGATGCTCACTCAAACATTTGGAGGCATGCTGTACTACCCAAAGTCTGAATTAAAGGAATTTCCTTCACCTGAGGATATGAAGTATAAGGTAATCGTCTCAACCAAACCACCAAAGGAATACCTTGAAGCTAAAAACGCACAAGAGGAAGGTGACAACTTACATAAGGATAAGGATTCTGACGAAGACGAGTGGCAAAAGGAGGCACCAGATGTGAAAGCTGATCAGCAACAGGCCGATGACGAGGTCCGCTGAAATTTACCATTAATAGATGCGTGCTATGCTGTTGTTGTCGTTGGTTTTTTTTTTTTTAAAAAAGAACTTGCATAGTTGCTTCTTTTTTTTTTAACTAAAGCTGACTGCTTGCAGAGTGAATTTGAAACAAGTGAACATAATCAAGACAATGAAGAAAGTGACGACTGTGAACTTGAATCATGCCCATTAGTAGGACCTGTTTACAAAAGTCTAATTGCTATCAATGCCGGAAAACCAAAGGGTGGATTGAAGGAGGCTCTGAAAGTAGAGATCGATAAGATCAGACGTCTCAGCTTGAGTGAGCAAGCACTTGAGAAAGCTACGGAATCTCATTCACTGAACATCGTGAGGTACTTTTATTTGAAAAGCCATGCATGACACATGCAAAATCTGTTTTTCTCGGCTCGTTCCTTTTGGTACTTAGTATCATGCTATCGCATGATTCTTACTCAAACCTATCGTTCTAGATTCACTCAGAAGAATTTCCTGAGAGTATATCCCAAGGGTACACGGTTCAACTCCTCTAACTATAGGCCATTCATTGGTTGGATGCACGGTGCTCAAATGGTTGCATTTAATATGCAGGTTCAGTTCAGTGCACTTCTCTCTCTGCCCACCAAATTGTGTGTTTCAGCGGATCATTTCTGAAGGCTTATCATGTTTCTGAACTACGTGCATCTCACCAATTGCAGGGTTATGGTAAACATCTTTGGCTGATGCACGGAATGTTTAGAGCTAACGGTGGGTGTGGCTATGTCAAGAAGCCTGAGATTTTGATGAATGATAATATGGTTTTTGATCCCAAAGCAAAGCGAGATGTGCAGAAGACTCTGAGGGTAAATTAAAAATTCTCGGTCTTCTTTTCCAAAAATACTCAACCTAGACTTTGCTATTTTGGCTTCTCAATCTCTTCTTTTTATTATGAACAAATCCACTTTCGTTTGACAGGTGAAAGTATATATGGGGGATGGGTGGCATTTGGATTTTAAGCAAACCGACTTTGACATGTATTCTCCACCAGACTTTTACGCCAGGGTAACGATCATCCATATATTATGAGATTCTATCCCGACTGCGATAGTCCCTGAACTTCTGGTTTGTCTAATTCTATTAAAGCTCGCTCGAATGTTGTTTCAGGTCGGCATAGCAGGAGTCAGAGCGGATACAGTGATGAAAAAGACGAAGAAGAAAGAAGATAACTGGAATCCCGTTTGGAACGAGGAGTTCACATTTCCATTGACAGTTCCCGAGCTTGCTCTGTTAAGAATCGAAGTTCATGAGTATGACATGTCGGAGAAGGACGATTTTGCAGGCCAAACTGTTCTACCTGTCTGGGAATTAAAGCAAGGGATCCGAGCCGTCCAGCTCCACAACCGCAAAGGCGAGAAATACAGCTCCGCGAGGCTTCTCATGCGATTTGAATTCATATGATGCGAGCATTATTGGTTTTCCTGTCCTCTTCCCGACTAATAAGCTTTTCTTTCCACGAGTTGGGCTGCTCCTCTTTTGTTACTTCGCAATGTAGTCTTTGCTTCCCTTCAGCTTTCATTCACTTTTGTTGTTGCTGTTATTTCCCTATGTATTAATTTGTCAACTTTCTCTCCGAATTCGTGTACGGGATCGTAGTGACACCTGAAGAGTGGAAATATATCTGTATATTCAACAGTATGATGCATCGTGATTATTTTCGTATTGTATCATACATTACTGTTTGCTGCCTCTAGGGATACAAAAGGTATGAGAAGACAGATCAATGATATAGTCGACATATACGTACCAATTAATTATCCAAATTCTCGCGACGAATATGAAGATTCGCGGGATTGGTGTTGAATGAGGGAAGGTCGTTTTTGAGTGATGTGTTTTGTGGTGGTTAAAAAAAAAAAAAAGGATGGGTTTTGTGAATGCTGTTGAGTGACATTGTCCCTCATGATGATATGCTTACCAAATTTGTTTGGACTGCAGTCATTTGGAACAGCCTGGAATGGAACGGAATAAAGTCTGCCGATGGACCCACCATGGGCCTCGGCATTCCTTGGACTCTTCTCTTCTCTTCTTTTCACGAGCCCAGCAACACCTCACCCACTTCTCAAATCTATTTCTTTATTTTATTTTATGCATTATATTTGTTATTATATATATTTTATGTATTATATTTATTATGATATATATATGTGTGTGTGTGTGTGTGTAGAGGAAGTAACATTGAGGGTCCGCTAAAGACTCAAAAAAAAAAAAAAATTTGCCACGGTCTCATACATTCCAAAACGAATCTCCCTAAATCGAAAAGGATCTTAGTTTCAAGGTTTCGAAGTGATATATAAGTGAAGGATTCGCTTGATCATTGATGATCGAGTTTCCTTTATTAAGTAGTGTAATTTTAATTTTAGCCATAACATAGCAGAAAATTTTCCAAGATTTTTTATTCGGAAAGATGCCCCAAAAGCGAAAGAAACAATTTTTAATGCACTTTGATTAAGAAACTATGAAAAGAAGAACTCCTATAATAATGATTAACATGTTGGCACCATGTGAAGAGTCAATTCCTCGGACAGATCCCCCATGTTTGAATAAAGTGGGGGCAGGCTGTCCTGTACCCTCGAAACAAATCGATCAATTGCTTTTAAATCTACATATCATCATCAATAAGTACTATTATATTTTTTGCTGCTCTTAATTATCTCATTGATTTCCCCGTCCTGCCCATAATCTTTGAATCCCCGTCCAGAATCAATTGCCTCGGTCTTTTTCAGTTGGACCATTAGCTACAACATGACGATGGAACGATATATTGTAGTAATGAGTGTCTAGGGAGGCTTTTTCGTGAATTCTACGTGAATCGACTAAACATAGTCAGAGTTGCGAAAATAAATTGAAAGAATTTTATGAATTTCCGTTTCGTAAATGTGAATAAATAACCAAAATTGGGGGGGGGGGGGGGGGAAAAAAAAGTAATCATTCGGAAGAAATGGAATAGGTTGAATTTGATAAGCTTCCATGACTGTTATCCTCCCAAATGAAAGCGAGCGCCCTCTCCAGCTCAGCCACAACCTCACCCACGGTAGGCCTATCCTTGCCCTCCAAATTCACGCACCTCACGGCAACATTGACCACGAGCTCCACCGCCCTGGCCTCTTCCGTCCCCCGTGGGGGCAGCTGCCCGACCCTTCGGTCCAACACCGTCCTCAGCTCCCCAGCCAGTACTGCCGGAACTGCGTACTCCACCACCCCTATCGGGGCCATCCCGTCTTCCTCCTTAAAAACCGCTCTCCTTCCTGTCAGTAGTTCTAGCAGCACCACTCCTAGCCCGTAGACGTCGCTCTTTGTGGTCAGGACGTTCATCACGTAGTACTCCGGATCTATGTACCCAACCGTGCCCACTGCTCTACTTGATGTGTACTCTTGACCGGCCTCTGGACCCATCAGGGACAGTCCAAAGTCGGAAACCCTGGCGGTCCAGTTCGTGTCTAGGAGAATGTTCGAGGACTTGATGTCCCGATGAATTATCGGTGGGACCGCATAGCTGTGGAGGTATTCGATTCCCCTCGCCGCATCTAAGGCAACTCTGACCCTCATCTTCCAAGAATTCATAACGCTACTACTCCTCTCAACATTGTCCTTGCCGTGCAAGTGATCATGGAGAGCTCCATTCCTCATGTACTCGTAGACCAACAGCCTCTCATCGTCTTCTTGGCAATATCCGACCAAGCCGACCAAATGCTTGTGATGGAGCCGTGTTAGCAATGCCAGTTCTGAACCGAAAGCAGTTTCTTTCTCCTGGAATTTCTTCATCCTCGCGCCAGTTTCCCCCCTCTTTATGGCCACTTCCCGACCGTCCGGAAGCTTCCCCTTGTACACAATCCCGAAGCTGCCCCTTCCGACCATGTTTTCGTGCGAGAAGCGGTTCGTGGCAATTGCAAGCTCCTCTAGCGGGAAATTCTCTGTCCTCTCAACATGTTTCAAAGAAGACGATCCGCTCCAGTAGCTCCTCTCAGAAACCAATCTCAAGATCCCGATATTGGAACCGGTATGGACCCTAGATTCGAGATGAGCCTCCGGGTTTGGGTTTTGCTCGGAGCAGTCACTTTTCTTCCTACAAAGCCCACAAACTCCGCACCAGAAGCAATAGACAATAGTGCAGGTGCCCGCTAAGACTCCAACAGAACCTACGATCACGAATCCAATGGAGAGCCGGCTTAAGGTTCTCTTTGAAGAGACAGTCTCCGAGTCATTTGATGGCGATGACGGAATTGACGGTGATGGAAATGCCGGTGGGAGCGGCACAGCAAATGGGAGTCCAACCTGACAAGACCGGCAAATGTTCCCGGAACCACCGCATAATGCATTTGAATTCGGAAAGGGGCCACATCTACTACATGGATCGTGCAAGCAGGGCCCCGGGATTATCATCCCCAGGGGAAGATTGTTTAGCAGACCGAGCCGGTTGTACCAGCCTGGGCCCCAGCAGGTTACTGTTAGATTCCCGGTGACCAACCCACACACGAAGTCCAATCCTGCGAATATTGCCTCAAACGACAATCCTTCCACCACATTGTAATCATACTCGAAGCGGCCGGTCTCTCCTCCCCAGCACACCGCGAGGCCATTCCTCCGCCTCATTGCGCAGCTGAATTTGGCACCCAAGGCTAGTTCAGAAAACTCAAATGCCGAGCTGAAGGGGACGTCCAGTTGGCCATGATCGTTGTTTCCCTGACAGATCAAGATTCCAGCAACAGAAATTCCGCAAGCATGGGATTCTCCCGCGACGAGGCTCCACATTGAGGAATTCCCAAACTGGGATTGGATTAGGGCTCCGATGGGGTCCCTCCCCCAACATAAGACTCTGCTGTTGCTCTCGAGAATCCCGCAGGTGAAGCCGCTCCCGGATGTAAGCGTGCGGAACTTCCACCCGGCCTCCGGCGCTGGGAACAGAGACTTGCCCCTCTGCCCCCTCCAGCACCTAGTGTTATTTCCATCATTAAAAATTTTCTTAAGTACATCTAATAAACCATAAGAACTTGTGTCAAAATGCGACATTTCTTATGGCCATTTAGAAAAGCACCTGGCGATGCCGGCGTTGACCTCCACAGCACAGACCTGGTCATCTCCGACCGTCAGAGCAGTCAGCCGGACAGTTTTGCTGTAATAGAGCCGTCTGGGTAGAAACCCTGAGAGCGTGTCCCAGCAGAGGAGGCTGAAGCCGCCCGACCGGAGCCCGCAGAAGAGGTTATCGCCACCAGCAACGGACTCGAATGAAGCGTTGCTGGGTCGGACCCATAAAGTCCGGTTGCTGTGGAAGCATTGGATCCCCTGGGTTCTCTGACCGGCCACGATCCCGCAGACAGTGCCGGTGCCGGAGACAGCGGCGGCTGTTGCAGCGGAGCCAAGGGCATGGACCGCCCAGCGCAGTGAAGGAGACGTAAGAGCAACCACGACGAAGGCAAGCGCGACGGCGATACGGGATGGTTGGAGTCCGAGCTTCTTCATTCGAACGGTCCGGAATGTACGGGCAAATGAGTCTGCTCTGCTTCTGCTCTGCTCCTTCTCTTCATTGACACAGCGACAGGGAGAAAGTGAAAATCTGGGACAGTGTTCTTGTGGAGTCCCTGGGAATATGGGGGATTGTTGACGAAAGAGGAAGCAAATTCCGGTGGACGGTTTCTTCAATCTGAGGATTGACAGAAATGGAGTGCTCTGCAATTTTGCAGCATGGAGAACAGGGAGAGAAGAGAAGCTTCTTCATATGCGGGGTGGAGTGGAGTATTCAGAAGAAGATTCAGTAATAAACTAATAACAAAGCTAATTAAAAGCATCATAATTAGCGGGATCTGCCATTTGCCGGAATTAAAGAAATCGAAAGGGCTGTTACACCATAGCTGTCCCTTTACAGGATCATTAATTTTAAATTCTTGAATCTCGGCCACTGATGAATGCATGCAATGCAAGACGATCCTTCCTTTATCCCGGTCGGGCACTTGCAATGGGGAATGGCAAGAAACTGGGCCCTTTTAATTTCTCTCTCTTGGCTGGGTCGATCTCTCTATCTTTCTTCCTCCTTTTCCTATTCAGTCACGGATTTGCGAAAGACCACATCTAGTTGTATTTGACATAGGAATGGTGATGTAACAATCGTCTCAGGTTATTTCTTTTGAACCGCATGCAGCCCACGCAAGACTTGGTTGATAAACTCTTTACGTCCTGATAAGCCACAAGCACTAAAATGTCGGTCCACCGCCACTAAAACTAGGATAGTAAACACACCTGCCCGATCAACATCGGTTGATTCAAGCAATTCGACGCTTGTTCCGCTAAAATAAAGTCTCGAGTTCAAATACTTGTGAATACAGATAATCCATGCCGAGAGAGCTTTACTCTTAATGAGCGACCCAATTCAACTGGATTAGTCGAAACCCAATTAGACTTATCGATACTAGGGTTCACACCGAAAAAAAAAAAAAAAACACGAGCCCAATTCTAGAGCCGGTCCTCGACAGTGCATCTCTCCGAACTTTCCCATTGATCAATAAAGATGAAATAACCATATTCTTTCGGTTACAATGGAGTCCTATATTCGCCAAGTAAATATTCAAGTTTCTGCCGCCACAGGCCCAGCCCATGAAGAGATGTACATCGATACAGTACGTTCGACTAGCATGGAAGCGATCTTTTGCACCGCGATTTTCGGCCGAGCTAGGCCTGGAATGGTCCAATTAGGCCCACAATGACCGATCTGCTTCAGACAAATAAAAATGGGCCAGGATGACACTGGACCCAGACAACAGTGCATGAGTCGACCAAGATTCTCCCATGATCCCATTTATTTATTGTCTATGCTGAGTATGCGTAATTGAGCATGATAAACGGTGTTACAAGTACGAACGTTATACCATTGCTACAAGTTGATCTAATAGTTCGTCTAACAATTGATCCAAAACTTGCAAGCCGAGATCTACAACTACAGCTTCCGTGTCTTGGCGCTGCTCCTGGGTTCTTCTGTTTACCCAATTTGATTCCATCAACTGTTCCTCGGCCGTTTTGCTTACCTCGCTCCACATTTCAGGATGGAAGTCCTTCTTCCATGACCCCAGGCCGGGAGAGCTCTCTTCATTCGCAGGCCTTTCCGGGTGATTCATCAAGTCACCGTCGTCACGTGGAGCTGATCGCTCGGCATTCTCAAGCCCTGGAGAAAGCTTCCATTTTTAGCTCAGCTCGAATCGGATAATATCAAGGAAACGATATCCTCACACCCAAGAAAGAAAAAAAAAAAAATCTTTGCCCGCTATACAAGCCAATTTCATTACCTGAAGCAGTGGTGGCTTCTTCAGGATCAGTGATCCATTCACCAAAGTCGAGAACAGAAACGGGACTTGCATCCTCCGAGCTGCACTCCTCCGCTTCCATCTTCTTAATCCTCAAATCACTCCTACCGCATCCCTTATGTTTCCTCCTCGGTTTCGTTGTACCAACGATGTTAACCCTGTCGGCCTCCTCCGATAAGTCCGTCGCATTTCCTGGTCTGGAACAGCATCTGTTGCCAGCATTATCTCTCTCTGCTGGGCTCTTCTCATCCGTTTTGCGTCGATCCGTCTTCCCCTTCTTGAATCTCCTCTGTTTAGACCACAATTCCTTGCTTTCGCTCCCACCCTCGAAGCTCAATACGAAGAATTCCCCATCTTCTAGCTCAAGGTAAGCCTGCGTCTCGCGGAAAGACTGAGAAGTCTTGACCCTTCTATGCTGATTGCCTTCACGATCGCACTCTTCTACCCAACAGTAGTCCACTGAACTCATCGATCGGCTCCTAGATAGCAAGGCGGGAGCTTTTACTGGGTTCATTTCGGGTAAAGATTCCAAGCCCATAAGCCTAGCCACTATCCCTGGAGATGGATCCTTGTCCACACAGTCGGGGGGTGGACAGTCAGTTCCAACATCGGCTGAATTATCCGGCTTTTCCATGACGTGATCGAAGGGGTGAGTGGGGAGGCTGCGGGTACAGAGCATCCGGCGCAGGAATCTGGCGAGGCAACGGATGGTCGCCGGTTTCGTATTGCCGACATTTGATTGGAATGAGATGGAAGTTGCGGATGGAGAGAATGAAGGAGAAGTTAATAACTTCATTATTGATCTGAAGAAGAGGAAGTGATGAACGAGAGAGAGAGAATTGAGGTGGGGTTTGTTGGTTTCAACTTTAACCCTGAAAAAGGAAGAGACAGTGAACAGAGAAAAGCAAAGCTCATAAGAGAAAAAGAAGTATTTGAATTTCATGATCATCTTTGGAGAGAGGAAGAGATTGTCGGGGAAAAAGAGGGTCTTCTTCTAGGGATAGAGAGAGAGAGAGAGAGAGAGAGAGAGAGAGGCAGAGGTGGCGGGATTTCGGATTCAAAACGTAGTCAATCGGAAGGAAACCGGTGGAGGGAGGGTGAACAGTACAGTACAGAGGACGTATGTGTTCCCACGCGCCGATGTGAAGTCAATTCCTTGAGGGGTTCTGTTCTGTTGTCTGAGACAGCGTCTCTGAGACACTGATGATGGTTTGATGGTCCAACCTCCAACCACGACACCCCCAAACCAAACAATTACCCCACATCCATCCTTTCATCATCATAATTAAAAATCTGAGTTGAATTTAACCGCGAGGGTGCTGCAGCAAAATGTGCTCTATGCAGCTGGATCTTATCTGTCATATAAGGATTCGAGATTTAGTCGAAATACTTCTCAATCAGTGTCAAATTGACGTTCGAACAATCATAAGTTTCGGTTAATGAGGGCTATTTGTAGTTGCATTGAAAGAAAAAAAGAATATCATGTCTTTTCAGTGAATTTTGTTCAAATTTTACGTTTGACCTCATCTACGACTTGATAAGTTCAACTGTAATCGTATCCGAACCTTAGCACTCATGTAATTGCTACTTCTCATTAATATCAATTATATGCATTATCCAGCGAAAAAAAAAAAAAAGTTCAACCGTAATCTCCGAAAGGTGCCTTGCTCAGCAATTTGGGATGATAATCGGGAATTGCTCTGGCATAGCGATTTAGAGTCGTTTCAACTAAGGTGACAACCCGATATGGGCCATTAGCTACGACAACTTGGAATAATATTGACAATTTGTTTCTATTAGAGGAAAAGTGGAATTTGGCCCTATTAAAGGGGGGGTTTGTTGCGGGTTTCGAATTTGGCCTCATTTTGTCTCTGTTTTTTATTGGTAGAATCTGTGTGTTTTTTTTTTTTTTAGCCGTGTTAAAAAAAGCACATTTGTCTGGCTTTGTCTTGTTGTCAAAAAAGATAAGAACCCCATATGTCTTTGTTTGCAAAAGTATTCCTCTGGTGAAGTCTGTCTGACAAGCTGGAATAGAACCGGGAGACATTGAAGGGGATGGATGAAATTATAAGTTCAAAATGTATCAGAGAGTGGGCCATGGCAATTCATCATCCCATAGGCTTTGCAAACTGCAATTGCAGCCGAAGTTTATGACTTGTGCGGTTCGTTCAAACTCGACATGGCTATTTACGAGGATAATTAGTATGAATCGCATACATACTACTACTAGTTATAGATTCTTGGTATGGGATACCACAAGATAAGAAGTATCATAATTATTCACCCAAAAAAGAAGTATCATGCACAATTGACGTATACTTATATTAAGATCATATATATATATATATATATATATCATGTGATTCGGTATTATGATGCATTCTAAAAGATTTTGTTCTTAAAAAATTCACCAGTTGTAGAAGCCACGGGATTAGTAGGGCAAGGCAGCATCGGAAGTTAGCTAGTAGCACCGCAAATCATTGATAGCACAATCATATTATTCGATACTCTATGTAAGTCTTCACTTGTCTCGGTAATCAGAGTATCAAAAGACCATGGAAATAAAATATCATTCCAACTCTTATCCAGAAAAATATCATTCCAACTTCCTATTCTTTTATTTTTTTCAGAAGAAGATAACTCGCACCCAGCTTAGGTATATCTTCCACAAGAAATACCAACAAAAATCCACAGAGCATTCAGGTCTATTTCTAAGATATTGATTCATTCGGATTTTTTCGAAGTAAACTTGTAGAGCTGAGGGTCCGTTTGGTAGTAAACAATCTCTCCGGTGTCGCTGACGTAGTGGTCTTGCCTAAGGCTCCGGACAAGGTTCTTGATCAAGTGGAAGGGAATCAAACCCGATTTAGTCGGTTCTCGGTAGTACTTTCCTAGCACATGCTTTGCCGCCTTGGTCTGCACATACAAAAGATTGACAGCTCGATTCAATCAATGAAAAGATCTCGGTCATAGGTATCAAGTTGATAATATGTGGAAGAATGTGAGGATAAATCATTACCGCTTCAACTAAGTGGTAATGCGGGATCTGGGGGAAAAGATGGTGAATGACATGGGTACCAATGTCGTGGTGGATGCTGTTGAACATTCCATAATCTCGATCCACCGTCGTAAGCCCTCCTCGAAGATAACTCCACTCCTATATATATAGAACTTAAAAAGTGTTAGTAGCAATCCATCAAATTATTTAGATTTAGGTGGCAAAATATCAATATTGCAAAGGCGAGAACACAAATTAATAAGAAGATCCTATAGCGCGTAGTATGGCCTTTTCAATTTTTGGGGTTGCTGTGTACGTACCGTAGGCCACCCAGCTTCCGATGGGCACGGCCCAATCGAAAATAAGCTGGGCCCTGAATTGGGCCTAGGTGGGATTGTTCAAGGCGAGGTTGAGTTTCGGAAACGAGTTCGGGATTGAGATCGTTCAAGAAACATATATATATAGTTGATCGAGGGAAACATCATCGGGTCAGCAGTGAAATACCTTGCCTCGATACCACGGAAGTTTATCATCGTGGCCATGATGGTGCAAGTACGTGACTAAGTCCAACCATATTACGAAGATCTGCAGATATCAGTTTTATAAGTTACCGTCTTCTGCTATGTGGTACTCACCAAATGAATAGCTAAATAAGTAGATAATCGCTAGAGATTATGAATTAATTAACTCACCATATATGGTACTCCATAGACCTTGAACAGCTGGGCGGCGCCTATCACAGAGGACAGGTAGAAGAGGATTAGGGCCATCACTGTCCAGCAAAGCGTAGAAATCGCAACATCCTTCCGTTCTTTTTCTGTGAACAAGTTGCTGTAGGGGTTGAAATGTGACCCTTCCTTCCCGGGGCTCCGATACAGCTTAGAATTCCAATCATAACAAATAAGTAACATGAGATCATTCCACCAGATAGTTAAT
This sequence comes from Punica granatum, assembly GCF_007655135.1. Classification (NCBI taxonomy): domain Eukaryota; kingdom Viridiplantae; phylum Streptophyta; class Magnoliopsida; order Myrtales; family Lythraceae; genus Punica; species Punica granatum. The sequence continues at coordinate 39,327,151 of NC_045129.1, forward strand.
CCTCTGCATTTCTATTTTGACACTTCACAGGCACGGGAAACCGAGACATATTATAGTTGTAAGTCGACCTTAATTAATTATCAACATACCAGGTACATGGGATAGGCAAGAACCGGGAAGGGGATAGTGAATCTAAAGACTTTGGTGCTCGTATTCAAGCTCCTGTAAATTCTCTCCGTCAGCTGCAAAAGACATAATACACTAAACATTCAGATTCCATATTTATATTTATGAAGTAGCGTCTCCCCTTTATTCATTTTATTTATTTGTTGATGGATACATCCCCCTTATATCGAGTACACATACATACACAATACGTACGTACGTAAATATATATAGACTCTCATATTTGTAATTGAATGGTGATGAAATGTAATAAACATCTATTTTTGTTACATACTGAAAACATGAAAAGAAAGATCTAAGTACGCCCAAAATTACTTGTACGGCTTTTTTTTTTTGTTTGTGGGTAAGATCATCACGTGTGTCCTCAGTTGATACTATAGTACGCAATCATAATTGAATTGAATTGAATTGAATCCATATGACATACAGTCGAGCTATTAATACAGTTGCAGGGGGGGGGGGGGGGGGAAATTTGAAAAATCTAGAGGGACAGACTTTAGTAATTATCCATTAAATTGTTCCCAGGGCCTCCGTACGGAAACAGATTAAGGAGGACGAAGGGAGACTGATGCATATATAAATGAATGAATGAATGAATGAATTGCCGTACGTACCGGGACCCATGACTCATCATTCTCAACATGCCCATGGTTCTGATGATGAATCCTGTGGCTAATCCTCCTGCACAATTCCATCATGTATATACAGATCCATCAATATCCATTGTACATATATATAAGAGAGAAGAGAGGCTTCATCGAACTGACATATATCTCGTGAATTTGATCGGATATAGCTAGTGCTATAAGGTAGAACGTACTTAATCAAGTTTAGAGAGAGAGAGAGAAGAAATGTACATACTTACCATCCATGGTAAGGTACAAGAATTGAAGAATGAAGCAGATGCCCAACCACACTGTTCAGCTCGGGATTGTCCGAGAAACTGCCATGCCCACTGCATGATAATACGAAAGGCTCGGATTTTTTATTTGCTTTTTTGCATGTTATGTACACGTATACATACATATATATACATCTATGTATATTAAAGAAATTTGCACATATATATATATATATATATATATATATAAGAATGGAAAGAAAACAGGAAGATCTCGATTAGTATGAATAATTAATAGTTAATTAAGCTCCTACCAAAAAAGTGATTATTAAATAATTAAGCTCGTATAGGTTGATTTGTTTACTCATCAAAAAAAGAAGAAAAAGAAAAAGAAAGAAAGATTTGTACGTATTCATTAAGTACGATAATTGTGAATACTACATTGCGTTATTCCGAGAGAATTGGCTACAGGTTCCACATTGGAAAATCAAGTTAAACCGGCAGGCAGATGAAGGGTGAGAACTTATATATAGAGTGGTTACGCACCAGTCATGACCGAGAACGAAGATGGCCCAGAACATGGTGCCTTGAGCAGCCCAATACAGCGGCCAAATGGCCCAACTATTCAAATAAGCGGCCGCCCCTGCCAGCGCGAATACGATGACGACGTCCCTGAGGACATAACTCAGGGAACGCCAAGGGCTCTTCACCCAGCAATGCTTTGGGATGGCCGCCCTGATCTCTGCGATTCTGAAGGGAGGCGGTGCAGCCGGGTCGAACTCGAGATCTCCATCGTCGTCGGCATCGGCATCGGCTCCGGGTCTTTTTTCTGACCTGTTGTCTCTGAGCAGCCTCGTTTTCTCTTGTGAGGAAGACTCGTTCTTGGATGGGAGAGAATCAAGGCTGCTCAAACCCAGGTCCCCCATGATGTTGGAGGCTCTGGAAGCTAATGTTAGTAATGTTCTTCTCTCTAATCTCTCTTCTTTTCTATATGGTCTCTTGGAGTTCTTTGGGAGTGTCTATATATAGAGAGAGGATGAAGTAATTAAATTGAGTAAATTAAAAAAGGAAATTAGAAATATTAATTTGTTGGTTAATTAACTTTTTTAAAAAATATATATTTATTACTAATTAAGTAACGGTAGAGGTTTCTCTTAGATTTATATATATATATATATATATATATATATATGGGTGATATATAATTTATTATGCGTGTCATGTGACACTTAACAAGTTCTAAAAAAGTACATGTATGACCAAAATCGATTGATTCAAATGATTCGACATTTATTCTCCTTAAATAATGTCTCAAATTTTGAAATAGCAAAATAACAATATTTCTTTTTCAATCATAAGTAAAGCCATAGGACACATAATATAAGGATTGGAAATAAATTGAAATAAATCGCAGTATTTCTACTACAAGACCAAGACTAATATTATACACACACATATATTCCATATACATATGTATGAGAATGTAAGGAGGTGAACTTGGCTTTGTTGGTTCAAAATTAACTTGCGGTATTACACTAGATATGCAGATTATCTAAGCTAAAATTGCGGGAACTGGAAGGTCTATAAAGCTCCGTCATTGAAGAAGATATTTATAATCCTACCAAAAAAAGAAGAAGATATTTATAAGGGAACAAATATATATTTGATATTTAGCTCTATAACTTTTTTCTTTTCTGCAAACAATTGTGGGTGATATTACTCTTACAATTTTATGTAGATATAGAAGATGTGTAATGCTTTTATGAAAAAGTTATGATTTTTTTCCAAAAAAAGGTCATGATAAAATTCAAACTTTGATCAAAGTTCATGATTATTAGATTCATTTAATGATAATAATAATAATAATAACAACAATAATAATAATAATAATTATTATTATTGTTATTATTGTTGTTGTTGATTTATTTCAAAAGCAAAAGAGAGGAAGAGGGGGTAATCAAGGATACAAAGTCACGTGCGTGGATTCCCTTAAAACTGGTTGGTGTTAATATTCTAACAAACAAAGAGCCAAATCGAACTTCTGACATTAACAGTACTTTTCAAAGCTCCACCGCTCGATACAATCTCAACGTCAAATTTTATAAGTACTTCCCTTGTCCAACATTATCAATCATTTGATTAATCCCACCAGGTTCCCCCCTCCCTCCGTTTTTTTTTTTTGTTATAATATAGATTTGTAAATATAATACAATTATTGAAAGATGATAATTTGAATTCAAAACTTTTTAATTAATTTCAGCATAGAGTACAACACGCATAAAATCATAACAAGGCTCGAAATAATGTGTCATCGTAGGCCCAGCACTTTGATTGTTGAGATCAATCCTGCTTGATACATGTGACCAACAAATATGTTAGATCTTTGATGAGGAACTCCAATCCCATATTGGAGAGAGAGATGGGTCTCTTTATAAGAGCAAAATACACCATTTTCTCCCAAGATGCACCTTTTAAGGGCAAAACCGTGAGAGTCAAGTGCAAAGTGGACAATACCAATCCCACATTAGAGAGAGACAATAGTCTTGACATCTTTATAAGAGCAAGATACATCTATTTCTCCCAAGAGGCCCTTAAAAAGGGCAAAACCGTATGGGCCGAGCCCCTCGCCTCTTAAGAACTGTGATGAGGAACCCGAATCCCATATTAGAGAGACCAAGAATTAGTCTTAATTTAAAAAATATATCTTATTTGAATTGATTGATTAATTAATCATGATGTCAGCAAATGTTGACAAAAACAAGACATACATATACATTCAAGGTGGAGCAGAAAATAGCACGTCCTTGATCGCAGATGATTACATTTATATATACATATGTATATAATAATTTAAAGAGCAAAAAGACAACGACGCATCGGCATTACTATTAGTTAGTTCTTCAATCACGTGGAAAGACGAATTAATAATCATTTTGATTGCTTCAAGCTGCAGCCATACAATCATTTTTAGTTTTTAAAATTTTTTTCAACTCTACTCAACTCTACTTATTTTCAATTCAACAATACAATCATTATTTTTTCTATTTTTAAAATTTTTTAATCATTCAATTCAATTTTTAATATTAAATTCTCTCAATTATTTATTAAATTTTTTACAATTCAATAACACAATCATTATTTTCTCTCAATTATTCATTACTTTTTCACATTTTTTCTCATAATTCAACAATACAATTATTACAAACCAATTAAAACCAAAATTCAACTCAATTCAACTAAAAAACCAAACACATTCATAATCACTATGACGCCTCCTGGGTTACAGTACTGATCCCCAGAAATGCTGTATGGTGCCCATAAATACACGATGAATTTGGAAGCCGATATTGGTCACTGGATGTCCCCATCTAAAAAGATGGATAACCAATTTTTTTCCGGTTAAGACGATGTGGGTAACCAATTAATTTTTGCATAATCCAATGACTACTCATTGGACGATGAGAACGAGGGCCCATCGTAACCCAAATGGCATCGTCTCAGCCTGTTACCAGGTTTGCAGCAACACGAGGATCCTTTCATCCTTGGACGGAGTAAGAGCATATTTATGGACCGCCAAAGACTCTAAAGAGACGTTTCACACTCAAAAGATATATTCTTCCTGAAACCATACACACTAATCACATGGTGAGTACCTGATGTTTTCAAACCTGCACACTTTTAATATTTAGCTTTTCCATATTTTCTCACATGTTTTTTGCGATAATGAGAGTATTCGAGTTTTGACCGACTATTTTCATGACTTTTGTCAATGATCTTTAGATCCCACATTGAAAATATATAAAGATAATCTCAGATTTATAAGAATGTTGAGCCTCATATTCTATCAGCTTGAGCTTTTAAGATGCATACGGGCTCAATCCCTTATAGGCCTGTTGAATGCGTGTTGTACGTCGAGCCCACATGCATCACACGGCTCTTATGCGGGGGTTATCATGAACTCGTGGTATTGTCAGCACCTAATTTCGATCCATCGGCTCCGAGGGAGGCAAAATTGTCATTTCCTAATTTATCACCTTTTCTTTAAAAAAAAAAAAGGTCAAGTCGGTCAGAACCGGTCAGAGCCGGTCTGACCGACAGGACGGATGAGCAGGGTCGGTCAGAATTGATCTGACCGACCGCTGCACCAAAAAAAAAAAAGGGAAAGTCAAACGAAGTTTGACTTTCCCTGTTCTTCTTCCTCCCCTTCCTCTTCCGCAGCCCCGAAGATCCCGTCTTCCTCGGATCCCAGAAGGTAACTCCCAGCTGATTCTCCGGGGATTGGCCGGATTTCCCTCAACGGCCGAAAAGGAAAAAAACTAAGGGCTCCCTCTCTCGGCGGCTGGAAAAAAAAAAAAAAGAAAAGGAGGAAAACGAAAAAAAAACGGGGGGCGGCAGAGACTCTCGGGAGGATCCCATAGCTCACGGCCGGAGGTCGATATTTTCTCGGGGATGATTCACGCTCTCCCTCAGCTCGTTTATCCTCTGAGAAACCCGGAGCTCGTTCGGTCGGGACGCACACAGCTCCCCGATTCCGAACATCCCCGACCTGGCTCCCTGAGTTCACCCAAAAAAGAAAATTTCCCTCAGCTCTTTCTCGCCGATCTCCCGATCCCGCAGCTCCCATTCGCCCTCAGCTCCCACGAACCGAGACCCCTCAGCTCACGACTCTCCCGGAGCTCGCTGTTTTCTTCGAAAAAAAATAGCTCGAACTCTCAAAAAAATCGGAGCTCGCTCATCTCCCACAGCTCAGCCGACTCTCTCTCCGGACGATCCCCGTACCCTCCAGCTGCACTTCGCGATCTTTCGGGGTCGGCTGCAACCGCGCCACCACTCGGACCACGCCTCTTCTCCTCGGTTCCCCTTTCGACTCTAATCGGGTCGGCTTCCATTTTTGGGTCGCGTAGGGAACGCCCGGGAGCGGCCTGGACCATCCGCGCCGTCCAGCGGCCCAGCTCGCATTCTGCAGCGGCCCGGCCCAGTACACCGACGGCCCAATCCAGCAGTGGCCCATTCGGCCCAGCAGTCATCCGGCCCAGTTTAAACTCCAGCGGCCCATTCGACCCAGTCCGAATTCCAGCGGCCCAGTCCAGCTCAGCCGGCCCAGTTTGGCCCATCACGGCCTGGTCCAATTCGCCCAGCAGATCTTTGACTTTTATTTTTTTATTTTTTTTATTTACAGAATCACCCCTCAACTTCCCGAACTAGGTAAATCCTCTTCTTAGTGGCATGTTTAGGGCTCATTTTCTGAATGTCTATGCTTGCTTGGACGAATATGATGTGAATTGAGTGTTCTTGGGTCGCGTGGGTGATCGGATTTGTCCCGAACTCGATTTTACGAACTTTCCATTTTGTTACATTTCTGTCCAGAGGACTCATTTTATTTTTTTTAAGATCTGCCCCGAATTTCAAAATCATTTTCAATTAAGCCCCGGTCATTTTATTATTTTTCAATCAGTCCTTGAATTTTCCAGAATTTTTCTAAGAATCCCAAAGAACTTTTCAAATCGTTTCAGTTTAGTCCCGGGACCATTTTTCACCATTTTCAAATCTGCCCCGAATTTCAAAAATTCTTTTCAATCAAGTCCCAGTCATTTTACTATTTTCCAATCAGTCATGAAATTCCCATAATTTTTCAAGCATCCCAAGGAACTTTTCGAGTTGTGTCAGTTTAGTCCTAGGGCCATTTTTTATTCTTCAGATCAGTTCCGATTTTCAAATTCATTTCAAATAAGCCCTATGACACTTTCAGTAATTTTTTACACAGTCCCCATTTTTTAGAATTTTCAAATCAGTCCCCAATCTTTTAGAATTTTCAGATCAGTCCCCAATTGTTTTAGAATTTTCAAATCAGTCCCTGCTCTTTTAAAATCGTTCAATTCAGTCCCCTGGACATTTTCTAAAATATCCGGCCCTTTTTCTATTTAGATCGCCCACCGACAATGCATGTGCCCCATTTAAATATTTTATTTTTGTAATTATGTGACTATGTCAGGAATTAGAGTTTATCGGGCGATCTATTATTGATCGTTTCGACGGCTTGAAACCCAAAAAAGTAAAATAAAGCATTCAGCAGATTTTAATTTTACTTAATGATTTCACCAATCGGGTAAACGGGACGTTCATTTGACTAATTAATTCACTCGACCTTAATAATTTTGCACGAATTGGTAATTAATCGGAAATGCGCGTCGATAAATTGCAAATACGCGTTGACGCCTTCTTTTCAAAATTCGCAAATTTCATACTAAAATCTGAGACTCGTGATCCGATGTGGCATGGACGTCTGGGAAGAACTTGCATGTTTTGACTCGAGGCCTCCTAATTTTAGGTAACTCAAGTCAGGGTGTGGAAGTTTTTTTTTTTAGATCACTTCCGGATAGATTGACCGTTTCTTTGACTTTTTTGGGGTTCTCGCATAACCCTAGAAGAATCAGGGAATTAGTCAGCGCCGGTCACAGGCCGAGGTGGCCCGCATTGCGCAGTCTCTCTCTTTTCAAAAATAAATTTTCTATACAAAGGCAAAAAAGGCGTATTTACAATTTATTGTTATCTATGCATGATCTTGGGTAGTTAGATCGGGAATAACGGTTTAAGATACCAATATTTGACTTAATCGCATACTCGGCCTAATAGAAAACAGAATGGGGATAGCGAGCTAGGCATTAGGCTGTAGGATTCTCGTGTCAAAATCCACATTCTATAATAACATATCATAATCAAAGTGTCACGATACATAACATTTTAAAATCAACCCATACATTCGAGACTTGATCACGGACACACACAGTCTGTCAGGTCCGGTAAATGATGCTGAATGCTACATGCCATTCCCCTCTTGCTTTTTGCTTGTTTTAGGGTAGGATTTGTATGCCAAGATACCTCGGTTAATAATCAATTAATCCACGTAAATTTGGTGATAACAAAACCCTATGGATTGTTTATTTGAGCTTGCTTGTTACATCTTTTGCACTTGATTGTTATGCGGATCGAGCCCGATCCTTTAGGACTCGATTCACATTGGGTCCAACGCCCAGAACCGTCGATCACGGGGTCCAATGCCCTTATACACCGAGTGCGCACTTTAATTTCAATTTTAGTCTTTTCAAACCACACGGTGAGCACGAGTGGAATAATAACCGAATGCGAACCAACCGGGATCCAATTGTTATAATTTGTATTTCATTTATTTGAGAGAACAATGTGAGGATTTATGCTGTATGTTTATTCATGTAAGAATCCCGGTCGGAGAGCAGACGGTCGGAGTGTTTCTTCGAATTTACGGTGTCAAAACGCGTAAGATGAGCGGAACTTAATTAAGCGGTAATTAAATAAAATGGCAAGCCTAGATAAGCTAGAGTACCGATAGGGCATGCGAGATATAGGCTCGCATGTAACAGAACCCCCGAATTCGGAACCTTGGGTTTCGCAGACCATATGCCTTAGCAATTAGGTGTACTCCGTACCCCTAGACTTGGGTAACTTGCCGGCCTTCGACCTTCGGGTCATAAAATGGCAAGTGGCGACTCCTTCTCACGTGCGTCCGTCGCGCGTCCCCGGGAAGGTGGATACTCCCAAGCCGCGTTGCATTTAGGCGCGCGCATGCGTGCCCCGACGAGACGAAATTCGGGTGCGCACAGCTTGGCAACTCCACTGAGGACACTTAGAGGGTTCGGGCTCGTTTCCGCTTGCTTTGTTTGCTTGTTTATTTATCGCTTTCCGTAATTTTTCGCTTATCTACTTTATGCATTTTTATTTCCCGCACGCGCATTGCATATCATACTAGCTTCTAGGTACCTATGGGTCGCGTCCCACGACCGGTAATAGGAGCATAGGTTAGATAGGGGTTCGAAGTAGGGGTACGGCGTGCAGTTCGACTGTCGCTTAGGCCTTGAAAAGAATCCCGCTCGATTTCAAGGAATTGACACCCTTGAGTCGGGGGCCCCCATCCCTAGGTAGCACGGTCCTTGTAGTGTCAAAACCATGTATACTGCAGGAGCTCCACGCCATATTCCAACCCGACTTCAGTAACAGTCCATCGAGTCGGCCTGCGAGCCATTTGAGTACTTTTCTGTTTTCGAGAGAGATGTACGTTGTATACATTAAGCCGTGGGCATTTATTTTCTATACTCATGCATCATCTAATTTCAAAATTAGGCGTCATTTATATTAACTAGTCCTAAATCGGTTTTCCTTTCATCTTGGTAAGAGATGGCGCGCTCGATCTCCTTTCCACACCTCGACAGGGTCACGCCACCACTTGAGGAAATCAGTCACATCTGGGCTCATCTACATCAGGTCAACCGCGATTACATCAGTACCTTTGATTGGGGATATACCAATGCTATCTATGTGCCGAGTGGATTGGAACTTCTTGGGAGCAGCGGTGACATTTTGGGACCCAGTCCACGCCGTTTTCAACATCCAAGGTACCGAGCTCACACCTACCATCGAGGAATATCGCACTCTCGTCGGAAGAATTGCAGCCACCCGCAGCATTGTGGAACCTAACTTCCACACCACCCGACTTGTTTTGGTATCGTGTCTACTTGAGGTGCATAGGTCTCAGCTACAAGCCGAACTTGCATATTCTGGTGGCACAGAGATAGTCACCGCGAAACTACTCCGTTTTATTGAAATATGAACGCGCGAGGTTCAAGGGGATCTTTTACAAAAGAATTTTTGTCATGCAATCTTATTATTAATTTTCGGGACTCTATTATTCCCTCGCTCGGCCGGTCACATTGACGCAGCCTTAGTTAGCGTTGTCCTCCAAGTGGTTGGAGGCCGCGAATACGAGGTGGCCTTGTTGGCCGAGACCATACGGTCCCTTGATCGCGTTACAAGAAAGACCGATCGAAGGTTGAGAGGGTCCCCAATCCTTTTGCAAATTTGGCTCCAAAGCAATGCAAACCCCTTCGGCCTTGTTCGTCCGGTTATGTTTTTCACACGTCCGGAGTCTATCATTTCGCGGTTACTACCTCTGTTGCGTGTGGAGGAACGCAAGGTCTCCGAGTGGATCAAAAGTTTTCGCGAAATAGCACCAAAGGGCTTTAAATGGCGTGCCGCGTGGATGCCACCCGGACCCATGGCCCTTAGGTGTCCTGATTTTTATGGAGTCCCACTCATGAGTCATGCGGGGTCCACCACTTATTTTCCGGCGCGAGTTGTGAGGCAGCTCGGTGGCTTACAGACGGTCCCCGAGGATACGGCGCGAACTAGATTTGAACATACTTGGCGGGAGGATCAGACACCCGTAGATCGCCAAAGTAACGTCAAACAAATCCTGGATGCGTGGCGAACTGTGATTACCGAGCGTCCATACTTCCCCGAGCATCCGACCCTTGATGAGCGGGATTTCCAGGCTACAGAAGAATACATCCTTCGCTTCTACCGATGGGGTCCAGCAGCACACGAGGATCTCGTCAACTCTCCGCGAGTCGGAGATGGCGGGTCACCCGGCGCAACTCCCATTCCGAATATGGCCATCCAAGCCGAGCTCACTCATCTCAAAGCCGAAAGAGATCGTCTTCGTCAAGAAGTCGCAGAGAAGGACGAGCAACTTGTTGATCAGCGCCAACTACAGAGAGAGCTCGCCCAGGCCCGCGCCCAACTGCAGAGTCGTGATCAGGAGTTGGCGCAAACGAATGCTGCTTTGGAAAGGTCCAGGAAGAGGGCCCGTGGAGGCCCACGCACATCCTAGGATAGACACCTCTACCAGGCCCTCACCTGGAACCGGTCATTTCCATGGCGACGGTCGCTTGCACCTCGGGCAAGTTAGAAGACCGATTTAGGACTATCTTTTGAAAATTTGTATTGCACTTTGAACCATTCGGAGTTAATACGAATGACGGCATTAGTTTTGGAAAACTCACGCATCGCATGCATCGTAATCATTTACTGTTTTGTATACTAGCTAACATCTCACCATATAAGTGAGTGAAGACCTTCTTCGCAGAGAGTATCATCGCGTGATCAGATGCACATCTCTTCGCAAGACCCTGTGCATCTACTAAGGCTAAGCGCGCCTCACACATGTCCAAGCATGTTCACATCAACTCATACACGCATGCTCAACGCATCAATGCATGTCTCTTGGTGTGCTCGCACGACGCCTACCAGGCCAGTTCGCTTCCCTACACTCTTACATTGAAATCTTGAACAGTTTATCCTCTTTTATTGTTTTCTTTTCCCATTGCAGGAAATTCTCAACAAGAAGACAGCCTGAATATTGAGCGACCACACTTGATACAACAAACGTCTCTCATCCAGCTCCTTGGGATTTCAATACTAAGTCCCCATCCTTGCTCCACAAAGCAAGACTGCAAGAAAAATCAGAGTCACCGCTTTGCAGTGCCCTGCACTGTTCCTCAGCATTGACATTTCCTTTCGCATCTCTTGCACTTTCTTATCGAGCACGCATTTACTGCATTGGGTTCCAGCCCTACATCGGGCTTTGGCCCTGCATCGAGCTCCGACCCCGCATTTACTGCAGCGGGCTTCGGCCCTACATCGGGTTCCGACCCCGCTTTTTGCTGCATCGGGCTTTTGGGCCCGCTTTTGGGTTTTGGCCCCGTATCGGGTTTCGACCCCACTTTTGGGCTTCGGCCCCTCATCGGGCTTTGGCCCCGCTTTTGGGCTTCGGCCCCTCATCAGGCTTCGGCCCCATATCGGGCCTCGGTCTTGCATTTACTGCTTTCGGGCCCCGGCCTAGCATTTACTGCTTTTGGGTTCCGGCCCAGCACTTATTACATTTAGGTTTTGACACCTCGCATCTACTGCTTTCAGGCTCATCTGAAATCCAAATCGACTTGGATTCAAATTCACCCAAGCGATACTTCGAGGAGCAAGTCTAATCCTTTCGCTGCAAAGACCGGAAGTGACAGCTCCACAAGCAGAGCATGACCCAACTCCCGATCGTAGGAGATACCAGCACGATCATGCATTTGATCAAAGAATGGATCTCATTCACCTCTGTTGTGGTCGCCGATTGAATACGGGGGCAACATCCGCAGTCTTCTTTAAACTCTCTTCTACTTTAAGTTAAATACATTCCCACAAATGGGCTCTCGACATGAACAAATCCTTCAATGGAGCATTAAGACAGTTTTTGCGACGCCCTATTAGTACTGTTGGGCCTGTTCGACTCGCCTGTCCTCATGGGACTCGACTCCTCGAGCCTTCCCTAGGACGACTGCGTATGCTTACTCGCAACTAGGGAAAATATGCTCATGTGACATTAGTCACGGTCTAACCACTCCAGAGTAGTGATGACTAGATTCCCAGAAACAAATGTCACCTACACGTGACACCCCATGGGTCGCGCGCGGGACAAAAAGGGATTTTCCTATGGGACCACCTCATATTTCTTACCACATATTCCCCGTATAATCGCCTAATGCATTGTCTTCTTTGTCATCCTTCACAGGGGCACATTGACCACAGGCGAAGAGCGATGCACGAGTTCACGCTTCCTTGAGAACTTGTCTCGGACCCTTTCCTTATACTTTGACGAGGGAGGTGTCCGACGATGAGGTACCCCCCCTGTGAAGTCGAAAACAAGGACAATCGAGCGAATCACTTAGCATTGATGCAACAGTCTTTCTCGAACATCCAATGGCTTCAACAGCGTGCACCCTCCAAGAGGTACGCGCTGTAAAGAACAACAAGAGATGACCGGAGACATCACACCAGGCGCCTACCACGGGCCACTTCAACAAATGAAGACCGGGGCATCCCCATTCTACATTCGCGCCGAGACAACCTCGGTTCCCTCTTCCACATTGGGCAATTTGACATTTTCTTTTCCTAGACAACAGGGGAAATTCACATGTAATGCTTGCAAGGGCAAATGACACGGAGTTCGACTTCCGAGTGCGCGAGAGTCAAACTTCCAAGAAAGTCGGTCCTCACAAAATAGGGCTAGTAACACACAACAAGTCTCCACGAGGCGAAGCATACCAAAGCGGCCTCGGCGATGCAAAATCGTGAAGTTTCAAACAAAGACATGGGGCACAAAACAAACCCCAGCTGCAAGAAAAAAAACAGAGCAAAACAAGCGGGAAAAACCCGCCAATGAACAATACAAGGCACCCCCGAGATTTAAAACTCCGGCAACGCCAATTCGAAGAAGAAATCAACAAACCCCGACAAAAGGGGAGCAGCAGATGCAACTCCTCGATGGAGACAGAACGCAACGCACTCGGAGGTCGAATCCTTCGAACCCTTCGCCCTTGCAAACTCGAGAGACAAAAGAATCGAGCCCGCTAGGTCGAAAACCCCTCAGGGCGACCTAGGTAAAAGTTAGGGCAAGAGAGAGGCACGACTGAAAATCCCGAGGCGGGCGGTCGTGGCAAAAGGAGAGCTCTTCCCCTTTAGGTTGAGAGGTGCGGCCCCGAGGTGGGTGACCGTAGCAAAATGAGAGCAAAATGAGAGATGGATAAAATTGACCCCCTAGTCTCTCACACATCGTGCGGACTAGGGATCCTCAACGGAAGTGGCCAGATTATCTACTCCAACATGATCCTCGATCAGCCCTCCAACACCGCTCAACCGTCTAGCGCGGATTCCTCCTCAAGCATAGTGGGCAAATCGAGCATGCTATCCAGGCAGTTTGATATAGCCTACACAACAGAAGAACATAGGAAAAGGGGTATATCTCGCTACAGGCGTGAACTCGTGTATCCTTTTAGCCTAGGGCAACGCGTTCCCCCTAAGCTTTCTCTTTTCTGTTTGTCTTTGCATAACTCCAGAATGGGTCATAGCCATCCTTCAACAGGCTACCACAAAGCCGAAATCCCAGACATTCCTTTCTGAGGTCTAGTCATAGCATTCTGGAAATGGTCAAACCGAGTCTGATCAAATCTAGGCAAAAATCCCCACGCGGGTCACAAGCGCAGCTGCCCTACGGTACCTTGACGAGAAGGGTCCTAAGCCGACGGGCGCGTCGAATAATCGACAGAGATGCTAGGGTATCATTAAGAATGTCTCGATATGCTCGTACATGGCCAACAGGAGCCTTGGAGGCCTCGCTTTGAGGCCTTCGAAAATGGGATCTCATTCGTATCCCCAAAGCAAAAACTCTCCACGGGTCGCCGAGGCGACCCGAAACTGAAGAACATGCGTTGCGAACACATCCTTTTACCTATACTTATGCATTGTTAGTAACCCCATGACTTACTGATAATGCCAGGATCACAGGTACAACAAACGTAAGAACTACGGCAGACTCTGATCCCCGGTCCAAGAGGGTACGTAGGCGCTCTCAGAGCTCGAGTCCCGCATCGCAAGACGCCGGTTCATAGCAAATGAACAACCGCCCAACCGGCGAACGAGCAACCGCCCCAGGCGGGCAACGAGCAACCGCCTCGTAAGCAAAAGTTACAATGGCGAGACCGGGGCATTCCCAGCAAGCAATCATTTCAGTGGCGAGACCAGCTGCCAGCAAGAGTAACAAACAATCAATCCAACAGTAGGGTCGGCTTCTGACAAATCAGACGCACAACTGCCCGAGGGGCAAAGTGGGCCTCCAACAAAGCACAACCACCCCGGCGGCAATACAAGCCACGTCTACCACTACACCATTCCAACAAAGCCACGACCCAATGCCAAGCACCCCTTTTCAGTGCCCCGCGCCATTCCCTAACACTAGTCGTTGCTTCTACATTCCCTGCATTTTCGCATCCTGCCCATCTTTACTGCCTTCCGGACTTTGCGTCCGCATCTTTACCGCTTTTCGGACTTCGCGTCCAGGACTTCGTGTCCATCTTTAACGCTTTTCGGACTTCGCGTCCAGGACTTCGTGTCCATCTTTACCGCTTTTCGGACTTCGCGTCCAGGACTTCGTGTCCATCTTGACCGCTTTTCGGACTTCGCGTCCAGGACTTCGTGTCCATCTTGACTGCTTTTCGGACTTCGCGTCCAGGACTTCGTGTCCATCTTGACTGCTTTTCGGACTTCGCGTCCAGGACTTCGTGTCCATCTTTATCGCTTTTCGGACTTCGCGTCCAGGACTTCGTGTTCATCTTTATCGCTTTTCGGACTTCGCGTCCAGGACTACGTGTCCATCTTTACCGCTTTTCGGACTTCGCGTCCAGGACTTCGTGTCCATCTTTACCGCTTTTCGGACTTCGCGTCCAGGACTTCGTGTCCATCTTTATCGCTTTTTGGACTTCGCGTCCAGGACTTCGTGTCCATCTTTATCGCTTTTCGGACTTCGCGTCCAGGACTTTGTGTCTACATTTACTGCTTTTCGGACTTCGCGTCCAGGACTTCGTGTCCATCTTTACCGCTTTTCGGACTTCGCGTCCAGGACTTCTGGTCCATCTTTACCGCTTTTCGGACTTCGCGTCCAGGACTTCTGGTCCATCTTTACCGCTTTTCGGACTTCGCGTCCAAGATTTGGTGTCCACATTTACTGCTTTTCGGACTTCGCGTCCAGGACTTCGTGTCCATCTTTACTGCTTTTTAGACTTCGCGTCCAGGACTTTGTATCCACATTTACCGCTTTTCAGACTTCGCGTCGAGGACTTCGTGTCCATCTTTACCGCTTTTCGAACTTCGCGTCCAGGACTTCGTGTCCATCTTTACCGTTTTTCGGACTTCGCGTCCATCTTTACTGCTTTTCGGACTTCGCGTTCAGGACTTCGTGTCCATCTTTACCGTTTTTTGGACTTCGCGTCCGCATCTATTGCATTCTGGACTTCGTGTCCACATTCATTGCATTCCGGACTTCGTGTCCGAGTCTACTGCATTCCGGACTTCGTGTCCTCATTTACTGCTTTCCGGACTTCGTGTCCGCATTCACTGCATTTTGGACTTCGCGTCCGCATCTATTGCATTTTGGACTTCGTGCCCACATTCATTGCATTCCGGACTTCGTGTCCGCATTTACTACTTTTTGGACTTCGTGTCCGCATTTACTACTTTTTGGACTTCGTGTCCTCACTTAATGTCTTTCAAGTATGCGTTCACAGTTACTAATTTATGGTTTTTACTATTTTTGCAACAGGCCTACATATTAGCAAAAACGCGGAGAATTGCCAAACGGTCGCCAGGACCAAACGAGGTGCTTCCTATAGTCTTTGGCTGCATCCTCTATCCGAGCACGCAACCAAAGAGGGGCAAGCTGTCAGCACCTAATTTCGGTCCATCGGCTCCGAGGGGGGCAAAATTGTCATTTCCTAATTTATCACCTTTTCTTTAAAAAAAAAAAAGGGTCAAGTCGGTCAGAACCGGTCAGAGCCGGTCTGACCGACAGGACGGATGAGCAGGGTCGGTCAGAATTGATCTGACCGACCGCTGCACCAAAAAAAAAAAAAGGGAAAGTCAAACGAAGTTTGACTTTCCCTGTTCTTCTTCCTCCCCTTCCTCTTCCGCAGCCCCGGAGATCCCGTCTTCCTCGGATCCTAGAAGGTAACTCCCAGCTGATTCTCTGGGGATTGGCCAGATTTCCCTCAACGGCCGAAAAGGAAAAAAAAAAACTAAGGGCTCCCTCTCTCGGCGGCTGGAAAAAAGAAAAGAAAAGGAGGAAAACGAAAAAAAAAACGGGGGGCGGCAGAGACTCTCGGGAGGATCCCATAGCTCACGGCCGGAGGTCGATATTTTCTCGGGGACGATTCACGCTCTCCCTCAGCTCGTTTATCCTCTGAGAAACCCGGAGCTCGTTCGGTCGGGACGCACACAGCTCCCCGATTCCGAACATCCCCGACCCGGCTCCCTGAGTTCACCCAAAAAAGAAAATTTCCCTCAGCTCTTTCTCGCCGATCTCCCGATCCCGCAGCTCCCATTCGCCCTCAGCTCCCACGAACCGGGACCCCTCAGCTCACGACTCTCCCGGAGCTCGCTGTTTTCTTCGAAAAAAAACAGCTCGAACTCTCAAAAAAATCGGAGCTCGCTCATCTCCCACAGCTCAGCCGACTCTCTCTCCGGACGATCCCCGTACCCTCCAGCTGCACTTCGCGATCTTTCGGGGTCGGCTGCAACCGCGCCGCCACCCGGACCACGCCTCTTCTCCTCGGTTCCCCTTTCGATTCTAATCGGGTCGGCTTCCATTATTGGGTCGCGTAGGGAACGCCCGGGAGCGGCCTGGACCATCCGCGCCGTCCAGCGGCCCAACTCGCATTCTGCAGCGGCCCGACCCAGTACACCGACGGCCCAATCCAGCAGTGGCCCATTCGGCCCAGCGGTCATCCGGCCCAGTTTAAACTCCAGCGGCCCATTCGACCCAGTCCGAATTCCAGCGGCCCAGTCCAGCTCAGCCGGCCCAGTTTGGCCCATCACGGTCCGGTCCAATTCGCCCAGCTAATCTTTGACTTTTTTTTTATTTTTTTTATTTACAGAATCACCCTTCAACTTCCCGAACTAGAGAAATCATCTACTTAGTGGCATGTTTAGGGCTCATTTTCTGAATGTCTATGCTTGCTTGGACGAATATGATGTGAATTGAGTGTTCTTGGGTCGCGTGGGTGATCGGATTTGTCCCGAACTCGATTTTACGAACTTTCCATTTTGTTACATTTCTGTCCAGAGGACTCATTTTATTTTTTTAAGATCTGCCCCGAATTTCAAAATCATTTTCAATTAAGCCCCGGTCATTTTATTATTTTTCAATCAGTCCTTGAATTTTCCAGAATTTTTCTAAGAATCCCAAAGAACTTTTCAAATCGTTTCAGTTTAGTCCCGGGACCATTTTTCACCATTTTCAAATCTGCCCCGACTTTCAAAAATTCTTTTCAATCAAGTCCCAGTCATTTTACTATTTTCCAATCAGTCATGAAATTCCCAGAATTTTTCAAGCATCCCAAGGAACTTTCCGAGTTGTGTCAGTTTAGTCCTGGGGCCATTTTTTATTCTTCAGATCAGTTCCGATTTTCAAATTCATTTCAAATAAGCCCTATGACACTTTCAGTAATTTTTTACACAGTCCCCATTTTTTAGAATTTTCAAATCAGCCCCCAATCTTTTAGAATTTTCAGATCAGTCCCCAATTTTTTTAGAATTTTCAAATCAGTCCCTGCTCTTTTAAAATCGTTCAATTCAGTCCCCTGGACATTTTCTAAAATATCCGGCCCTTTTTTTACTTAGATCACCCACCGACAATGCATGTGCCCCATTTAAATATTTCATTTTTGTAATTATGTGACTATGTCAGGAATTAGAGTTTATCGGGCGATCTATTATTGATCGTTTCGACGGCTTGAAACCCAAAAAAATAAAATAAAGCATTCAGCATATTTTAATTTTACTTAATGATTTCACCAATCGGGTAAACGGGACGTTCATTTGACTAATTAATTCACTCGACCTTAATAATTTTGCACGAATTGGTAATTAATCGGAAATGCGCGTCGATAAATTGCAAATATGTGTTGACGCCTTCTTTTCAAAATTCGCAAATTTCATACTAAAATCTGAGACTCGTGATCCGATGTGACATGGACGTCTGGGAAGAACTTGCATGTTTTGACTCGAGGCCTCCTAATTTTAGGTAACTCAAGTCAGGGTGTGGAAGTTTTTTTTTTAGATCACTTCCGGATAGATTGACCGTTTCTTTGACTTTTTTGGGGTTCTCGCATAACCCTAGAAGAATCAGGGAATCAGTCAGCGCCGGTCACAGGCCGAGGTGGCCCGCATTGCGCAGTCTCTCTCTTTTAAAAAATAAATTTTCTATACAAAGGCAAAAAAGGCGTATTTACAATTTATTGTTATCTATGCATGATCTTGGGTAGTTAGATCGGGAATAACAGTTTAAGATACCAATATTTGACTTAATCGCATACTCGGCCTAATAGAAAACAGAATGGGGATAGCGAGCTAGGCACTAGGCTGTAGGATTCTCGTGTCAAAATCCACATTCTATAATAACCTATCATAATCAAAGTGTCACGATACATAACATTTTAAAATCAACCCACACATTCGAGACTTGATCACGGACACACACAGTCTGTCAGGTCCGGTAAATGATGTTGAATGCTACATGCCATTCCCCTCTTGCTTTTTGCTTTTTTTAGGGTAGGATTTGTATGCCAAGATACCTCGATTAATAATCAATTAATCCACGTAAATTTGGTGATAACAAAACCCCATGAATTGTTTATTTGAGCTTGCTTGTTACATCTTTTGCACTTGATTGTTATGCGGATCGAGCCCGATCCTTTAGGACTCGATTCACATTGGGTCCAACGCCCATAACCGTCGATCACGGGGTCCAATGCCCTTATACACCGAGTGCGCACTTTAATTTCAATTTCAGTCTTTTCAAACCACACGGTGAGCACGAGTGGAATAATAACCGAATGCGAACCAACCGGGATCCAATTGTTATAATTTGTATTTCATTTATTTGAGAGAACAATGTGAGGATTTATGCTGTATGTTTATTCATGTAAGAATCCCGGTCGGAGAGCAGACGGTCAGAGTGTTTCTTCGAATTTACGGTATCAAAACGCGTAAGATGAGCGGAACTTAATTAAGCGGTAATTAAATAAAATGGCAAGCCTAGATAAGCTAGAGTACCGATAGGGCATGCGAGATATAGGCTCGCATGTAACAGAACCCCCGAATTCGGAACCTTGGGTTTCGCAGACCATATGCCTTAGCAATTAGGTGTACTCCGTACCCCTAAACTTGGGTAACTTGCCTGCCTTCGACCTTCGGGTCATAAAATGGCAAGTGGCGACTCCTTCTCACGTGCGTCCGTCGCGCGTCCCCGGGAAGGTGGATACTCCCAAGCCGCGTTGCATTTAGGCGCGCGCATGCGTGCCCCGACGAGACGAAATTCGGGTGCGCACAGGTATGCTAGAAGCTCTTTGACTTAGGAAATATTCTATACATGTTTTTCATATGCCCGCGTTGCGCGTGACAGCATAAAAAATTAATAAAACATATTTGAAATCAAAGCAACATCAAAATAAGAAACAAATCAAAATCAAAATCTATTTATTTATATTTATTATAGCAAACAATAAAAAGGGGTCCGTATCAAGGAGAAGACGACACATGTCTCTCCTTTTCCTTTTTGTTCATTTCTACCCATCTCTTTCCACTTTTTTAATATTTTGCTAAAAACTCTAATTATTTTCGTTTTTATCCTTTTATTTGCATGTGTACCAATTAATATCTAAAACTTTAACAGATCCCATTAATTTGGGTTCAGGTGAGGTCGGCACAATAAAAAGATAAATGTCTCGCGGTCGTGGATTTCATGTAATTACAAAGACTTACACTCGACACCTTACACTAGGAGAGCAAAATCCTGAATTAACTAAAACCAACTCACCTGTAAAAAAAAATCCATTTTAATTTAACATAAATTTCAGTGGTCTCTTTTAATTTTCATGTTAGAGAAATCGTAATTTTTCAAAATTTTCTAATTTAATTTATTATGCAAGCCCCTTTTTTGTATGTAGTTCATGGTATCTTGAAGCTTAATGGGTACAATTAATCCAAGTTCAAATGAAGTTGGTTCTCGATCGTGGATTTTCTACAATCACAAAACTCGCACACAAGACCATAGGAAATAAGCACTGAATCACATGAAGCCAATCATATTGATAAAAAACTTATTTCAATTTACCACCAATTTAAGTAGCCTATTTTATTTATAATGTTGCAAAAGTCTTTATTTTTCTGTGAAATGCAAGGTTATGCTGATTATGAGATGTTTTTAATGATTATTGAACCCCTAATACAAGTAAAGTATGTACACTTAAAATTAATGGGCGATTGTGATCAAGGTTTTCTATTAATAAACATTGAGGATCCAAATTAAGATTAATGCGGAGAAATATTAGATTTTATATTTTATGAAATATTAGTTATATAGTACATTCGTTGAAAAATCTGGATCATTTGCAATCAATTGAGAAAGTGCATAAGTTTTATACAAAAGTAGTTTTATGGTTAGTTTCAATTATACTCTATATTAGTTGTTACACAAACTACCGTAATAAAGCAAACAAAACAACCATGATAATGCAAAAAATTGATAAAAAGATTTTCCGACACGCAGCATTGCGCAGGTGCGGAACCCCAGTTAGATAAATGAAAAAGGTCCGTCCTTCCTACAGATCAGGGGAGGTTTTTATACTTGTGGACTTCCTTCTTTTTTGTTTTCCAATTTTTAGCCAATTTTATTTTTATCTATTTTTTTTAATAACAAAGAGTGTTCGAGTTTCAATAGACTATTTATCACGACTCTCATGAACACCCTACAAGTTCACGGGATAAATTATAATTCGGCTATATACTTTTTTTCTTTTTTTATAATGAAGGATGTCAAAGTTTTTTGTGGACTATTCCCCTCGACTCTCATGACACCCTATAAGTTCACGGGACATATTATAATTCGGTCATATATAAGTATAAGGTGCCCAATAGAGAGTATTATCTTGCATATTTAGGATGTATTCTATACATACTTTTCATCACTGTTTTGCTACTTTTCTCATTAATTTTTTCTTTAAGTGTATTCTCTCTTTGTCATATGTATAGAGGAGAACACATCTGCGCTATGCGTGACAATATAGAAAATTATTATAGAAAAATATATCAAAATAGAATTTTTTGACTAAAAAATAATGGTTGATTTAACATAAAAAATAAATTGTAATGATATACAGTATATCACTAAAATGAGTAAAAATTAAGTTATATGTTTATAGAAAGAAAAGTGGCTTATAAGGGGTAACTTCAAGGGTTTTAAATGTGTTCTAGACTAATGTGGGTTGTTGAGAAAGAGGAACTTTCTTATTTTCTTTAGAAATTAATTAATTAACTTGATTACATATGTGATTTCTTGAGAGTTAATTAGGTTTTTTAAATACAATGAAGTTTCTTTTGATAATTCATTTAATATCTTTAGTAATATATGTTCCAAAGTGATTTTGAGCACCATATATATTATGTATACTATTAAAGTTAAGTTATAAAAGCTATCATTTCCCTTTATTAGTTATTAACACTACAAGAATTTCGCTAAATAAGGACAATCCAATCGGTCTCTATCCGTCTCTATACCACCTATAGAGAGGAGAGTGTAGATGATCTCGGTACCGTTTCTAATTTTAGCGTTGCAACGGGTTGAGACGGAAAAATTTCGTCTCAATGCATAAGGACGGACACGTCCGTGTCAATTCCGTTTCTAAGGGACGAAATAGAGATGGACAGTTCTGTCCACACGAGATGAATAATATCCGTCCCTATTCCGTCTCTATGGACATACTGACGGATTTTAGACGAACTTTTTCGTTTGTAAGTGATAAAATTTTGTATTTTCAAAGCCATCTCAACATAGATATAGAGACGAAATTATTCGTCTCCTAAGGACGGAAATTTCCGTCAGTGATCCATCCATATGTTAGAGATGACAATATAGACAGTTTACTTCTGTCTCCTAGGGACGGAAAATGCCGTCCATAAATCCATCTATAGGTTAGAGACGAGAATATAGACATTTTATTTCTGTTTCTCTTGGATGGAATTGTCGTCCCATTTTCCGTCCAAATTTTAGAGACGGAATTACACACGAACACTTTCGTCCATATTTCTCTCCATGCATTGGGCGCACATTTACAAGAATTTCGTGAAATAGGGACGGTCCAATCCGTCTCTATATCGTCCATACAGACGGAATAGAGACGATCTTGGCACCGTTAGACGAGATTTTGCGTCCATAATCCATCTCTATGAGCCATTTGGAATAGATATTACGATGAATTCATTCCATTCAAATTCCATCTCTATTAAAATAATTAAAAATAAAAAAAAATCCGCAATACGTCCTCCATAAAATCGCATAATTATTCCAAAAACCTGCATATGTTCACCATACAATCTCATAAATCCACATCAGCCACTCAATCATTCACAAAAGCAGATAACCAAACTTCATCTATCCATAATATGTTAAAGACAAAATATTAAAATGATACTAGTCATCATCAAATTCTGAGTTGTCATCATCGTCGCCGGAATCATCATTTTCTGAATCACCGTCTTCATCATCATCGGCATCATTCTCATCTTCCTTGTCCTCTATGGGCTGGGAAAACTGATCAATGTCGTCGTGTATCTTCTTCTTCCTCTTCCCCTTGTTCACCAACATCATTATAGCAGACAAAGTCTTGTTCATCTTTTCATCCACTTTGTTAATCTGTCTCTCGAGCCCTTTCTCGCGTTTCTTTAGCTTCTTGTCATGTTGGGCAAGCTCTTCTCGCACCATATTTAGCATCTCGGAATGCAACTCATCCTTGAGTCTACGCTCAAATTGCGCTCTCATCTCTGAATACAATAAAGAGATGCACGTCTTCATCTCCTCAGCATCCTTCTCCATTGCAAGCGAAGATCCAAGGATATCAAATGCATTGAAGTATTGCATCTCGTACATTCGTCCCTTCTTGTCTGGCCTCAGCGACTTCGCTTACACACCGGCCGTCCTCTCCCTGGGATTGTTGTTGTGTAGCTTTCAACCAATCAAATTCCACCTATCATAACTCCAAGTTATTAGATCTAGACAAAAATAGAACATAAACAGGGTAGTGAACATAACATAATAGAACAAAACGAAATAGAGTGGACATTGTAGTAGAAGAGAACATAACAAAACATACATGAACAAAATAGACCAAACATAACAGATAGAACAGAACAGACATGAATAGAAAACAGAATAGACATGAACAGAACAAAAGAACAGAAGAACAGACCAGACATTGCATGAAGAGAACATATGAACAGAACAGAAAGATAGAACAGAAGAACATATAGAACATAACAGACATGAACAGAAAAAGAACAGCAGAACATACCAGACATTGCATGAACAGAATAGAAGAACAGACAAAACAGAATAGACATGAACAGAACAAACAGACATGAACTGAACTGAATAGAACATACCAGACCAGACATTGCAGGAGAGCAAAACACACAACAGAACAGAACATGAGAAAATTACAGTATAAACATTGCAATAAAATTTAAGCTACCACTAACTGTTCGGGCTGTGGCTCTACCCATGTTCCATCACCTTTCTTGTGGAGCTTGATGAACAACTCTACATCCACAATTGGCCGATTCCATAATTTTTCCTATATTTGTACATAAATAAAACCACCCGATGCATAGGCTATATAGGTACTGTAATTCAACGACCTCCTTCATTATCCCATAACAGTCACTCTCACCTGATCATTCGCCGACATCCCCCTTAACCCAAATTCCGCTATTATAACAAGTCTTCTTATTAGTGTTTCCTTCGTCTGCTTCAAACTTGAACCCATTCACAAAATATATTTTCCACATCCTGGCCTTCTTATTAGGACCCAAAGCCAACGACAACAAATGATGATCCATCTGATGACTTAAATCTTGAACCTTTCATTAAAAATAAGTATTTGTTAATTTCGTGAATGCAAATGGACAAAAAATTACATATATTTTATGTTTAAACCAAGTATTTATACTTACGTAATTTGAGAACCAACTTGGAAATTCATATGCAGTCCTAGCCTATGCTTGTCCTCCCAATTTAATGTTGTTTGTCTCCTCAAAATAGCTATCAAATCAGTTATGTATAAATATTAGTTAGGTCGTATATATGATAGTTTCATAATGTCTATATAAAAATAAAATTAATTTACTTTACTTATGTGATAAATGGTTTGACCTCTTCATAGTTGAGCAACACATGGAAGTGAGCAGCCTTTAGTTCTTCTTCGGTCAACCATCTTCTGATACATTTTTGGGAGGATCGACCAAACTTATTGAAAATCGACAAGCTTGGCCCGATCGACTGGTCTTGTCTCCCATCATCATTAGGCGGAACTCTGGTTCTCGATGTAAGCACGTTAGAATTGAAGTAAAATGAACAAAAATTCATTGTTTCACGACAGACATAAGCTTCACAAATTGAACCCCTCCACTCGAGCCTTTTGCTTCACTGTTCTCTTAATCTCACCGGGAAATCTGTAAGTCAGGTTGAACGACAAATGTGTAAATTTAAATTAATAATACCATACAGGACAAACATGTTCAGCATATATGATAATTCATCCTTTGTGATAACAAAGACATGTTAATTTAATTTAATACCATACGGGACATACATGTTCAACATATATGATAATTCATCCTTTGTGATAACAAAGACATGTTAAAAAATGTACATAAATGAAATAAATTCTCACTTTTGAAATGGATACATCCATTGATCAATATTGGAATGGACCTCCATTACGAGCCTCCTCTACTAAATGAATAGGAAGATGTTCCATTACATCGAAGAAACTCAGTGGAAAAATTTGCTCCAACTTGCACAAGATGGCTAGGATATTCTTCTCCATTTTGGCCAAGTCTTGTTGTCTTAAGTTCATTCAGCACAAATCTTAGAAAAACTTGCTCAACTCGGCCAATGGCTTCCAGATGTGATCGGGCAATTCTTTAAAAGTGATGGGAAGCAACAGTTCCATGAATACATGACAATCGTGGCTCTTTCCATCCACTAAAAATTCTAGTTGAAACGTCAACTCGACGGGATAGATTGGATGAATGACCATTGGGCATCCAAAGAGACTTCATCCATTCGCATATAGTTTTTTTTTTTTTGCAGAACTTGTGAGAATGTGTACTTCACCTTTGGCTTCCAAACTCGATTATTACCAAGCTGCTCAATATGCAGGTTTGTTCGCTTACAATATAAAGCTAAGTCAAGCCGAGCATTTTCATGATCCTTTGTCTTGCTTTTGACATCCATTATAGTATTGAAAATATTGTCGAAGACATTCTTTTCGATATGCATAACGTCTGAATTGTATCGGAGTAATTGATCCTTCCAATGGGGTAGTTCCCAAAATATGCTCTATTTGGTCCAGTTGTGTCTAGAACCATATCCCTTCATCCTACAATCACGACCATGATTTGTGACTTTCAGCAGAGAATGCACCAACTCCCATACCTCAATAGCTGTCAATCTTTTGGATGGACGTTCCAATTCAACATTATTCTTTCTGAAATTTCTCAGATTAGACCTACATGAGAAACGATCAATTGATAATTTTTTTTTGTCGTATCATCGAGGGGAAAATTACGATATAAAGTAAAAGTGCATATTAAATCATAAAAAACTAAAAATTAGGAGTAAATTTAAAAATCTAAATAAATAATAAATAAAATTCTAAATTTGAAATTAAGTTATAAATTTAAAATTGAAATTAATAATAAAAATGAAATTATTATCAAGAAATGAAATCCGTGACATTATTAAAAATTGAAAAAGTAAAAGAAATTTAAAAATTTGTCTTAATAATAAAAAAATTAAAAATGAAAGCAATAAAATAATTTATAAAACTAAAAAGATAAAAATAAAAATGGCCTAAAAATTAAATTAAACAAGTTTGGAAATGAAACTAACAAAATAAATTAATGCTTCAAATTATTAAATAAATAAGAATTATATCTCTACATGTGGTCAAGGGGTAGAAACTAATGATGACAATCAAACCGGTTGTTCTTTTGTCCATGCTTCAAGACAAACACCTTGCTTGAACCCATGCAATTAGGACAAGCCAATTTTTCGGCTGTCATCCAGCTGGACAACATACCGTACTCCGAAAATTCGCTGACCGTCAGCATCAACGCTGCTGTCATAGTGAATTTGTTTTCTGGATATATCATAGGTCTCCTCATTGACATCCTATAACAACTTCAGCTCATCAATAAGAGGTTGCAGGTAAATATCTATGTTAGCCTTTGGATTCTTGGTCCGGGAATAATGCAAGTAAGGAACATGTAAGGCGACGTCATGCACATCTGAGGTGGCAAGTTATAGGGGGTGACAATAACATACCAGCATAAATAAGGGATCGCCGATTGACTGAAAGGTTTGAACCCATCCGAATAAAGACTGAGCCTCACGTTTCTAGGTTCTGCTTCGAAATCTGCATAAGCAAGATCAAATTCCTTCCATTCTTTCCCGTGCAAAGGATGACACATAACCCCGTCTTCTCTTCAGTTCTCATAGTGCCATGTAATGTGAGGCGCTAAACTCATCGATGCAAAAAGCTGTTTCAACCTAAGAATGATGGGCAAGTAGTGCATTCTCTTAACAGGAACCCGCTTGCAACTATCATTCTCCCCAGCGGACCGTTTAATATATTGAGAGGAGCCACAAAACTTGCAAACGGTTGCATCGGCATCGTTCTTGTAGTACAACATGCAGTCGTTCTCATAACAATCTATCTTGTATTTATCAAACCAAGTATGGACACAATCTTTTTCGCTTCATAATAATCCTTTGGAAGAATGTGTTCCCCAGGAACTATCTCGCCCAGCAGGTTGAACAGCTCATCAACAGCATCATGGGGCAAAATCCAATCACTCTCAATGCTCACTATCCACACAGCAGCAGAAATGCAGAATGTTTGCATCTTGGATATACTGGCTTGTTGTACTTTTGAAGTAGTTTATAGAATCGATTAGCATCAAGATTAGGCTCCTCCTTGTTCTCGGTCTCATCATCGATGTGGCCATCCTTGTCTCCTGAAATCTCATCTTTATTCTGCTCAGATTGATGACCGAATTCCTGCATAGCTGCATTATAAACCGTCTCTTCAACCCTATTCAGTGGATCCTAAAAATCCTATTGCTCAGTGTTGACACGAGTTTCAGCATTCTCTCCGTGTTCGGTCCAAATCCAATAGTTCAGTTTAAATCCATACTTTAATAAATGCAGCTGATCCTCTAGATTTGATAACATATTTCCTCGCCTTTTACGTTTCGAATTATTGCAAGGGCATCTAATTATGCGCTTCTTCTTAAATAGATCTAAACCAGAAGTATGTTTAATAAACTTCTCAACCCCTTCAATGAACTCTTCTGGGAGGCCTGCTCGAAAAGGGTTAGCCATATAATACATCCACGATCGATGCAGAGGAATATTCATTATCTACATATTCATAATATAAAAAGGATCACTATCTATAATTAGTAAAAGCTTTCATCAATATTTGATTTTTTTCTCTAAGCTAGGGTTTTGAAGATGAAACATTCAATTGAATCGAGAATAGTCTGAATTAGTAAGACTTACCGGACAAAGAAGAATAGACGATCGATGTAGAATCAATGGATGCTTTAAATTCGTCGAAGATGTCGATATACGGGGCGGTGGTAGGGTAAAAGAGGGTCCAATCAAAAGGGAGGAGAAGAAGAACTGCAGAAGAAGCTGTGTATTTTTAGAAGTAATATGTGAAATTTACAAATATATAGTACAAATATGGTTACTTATTACAACAGAATAAGGACATATATTTTCATCTCTATGATATGGACGGAAAAGGGATGAAAATTTACGTCTATATATATGGAATAGGGACGGAAATTTTCGTCAACGTGATATGGACTGAATAGGGATGGAAATTTCTGTCTATATGATGTGGACAGATATTTCTGTCTCAATTTTGTCCCTAGAGTATTGATAGACATCTCCGTCTCAATTTCGTCTATATAGTATATAAGAAAATTTTCGTCTCTATTTATGGACGAAATATACGTCTCTAATCCGTTCAAATAATGATTGCATCGTTTTAAATATTTCGTCTCTATTTATATAGACGATATTTCCATCTCTATGCATATGGACGGTTCTTTTGGACAAAAGGTTTCGTCTCAACATTAAGACAGATTTTCCCTTCAAACTTTCCGTCTATAAATTGTCGAGACGGAAATTTCGTCTCAAATTGCATCTCAACTACTTCCGTCTTTGTACCATCCTATTCCGTCTAGATGGAAATTTTTTTGTCCCTACTGGCTGTCCCTATTTGGCGAAATTCTTGTAGTATAAATTTTTTATTTCATTGTACTATACTCATAGGCATCCCTTATAAAAAAAATGCTATCATTTATTACATTCATATTTAATTATATCTATCTATTATAATGAATTATAATTAGTTTTAGTACTGAGTCAAAATTAGTTTTTGTATTGAGTCATTTTAGACTGCCACATCGTTCCATAAGTTATTTTATCATTTCTAAATTTTGCACTAATATAACATAAAATTTTTAACATATTGAATAAATTATTCCCTCCTAAAAATATGTGCTTATGTTTTTATACCAATATTCTCTATATTTTTAAATTCCCTACCTATTCCATTGTTAATACTTTTCCTTTCACATTTATCAAATAATTGAAGAAATATTTCTCCTCTTTGTTATGTTCTTTAATATATATTTTTACAATAAGTTTTAAGTTTCTCTCTGAATACTGATAATTTTTTCTTTTATAATCAATTTTTGCTTCTTGTGTTTCATATATTTCAACATAGTAATTGTGGTATAATTTAAAAATTTTATATAATAGTTTTCTCACTATATAACAAGTCTTGACATATCATATGGTTTTCTTCTCATTAAAATATCAGATAAATTCTTTTCATATATTTCAATATCCTAATAAATATCAATTGAGCAAATTGACCTAATAAAATAGAACTTTCTAACTATTAAAAACAAAATTTAGAGAAAGTATAAAGAGATATTAACTTCCACATCATTTAGCATATATCAATCAATATATCATGGAAGAAATCTAAAATTTTACTAACAATTAAGAGTTCGTAATTTTAATTCTATTACTATATGTTGAGATTATGTATTATATCGAGTATTGCATAAATTACTATCACAAAATTATTGGTTGAAAAACTTTTTACCCTGCGGCAATGCGCGGGCACTTTACCTAGTTGTTTAATTATTAGAAATTGACTATAAAACCTGAGGAAAAAGGAAAAATGAAATTGATGTCAATACAATTTCAAGAAGGCCTAATGATTATAGGTATACTACACCAATTTTTCGATGAGGCTACACGGTCGTCGGCTTATTTGTTGAGATTGATTATGTATCAACCTCAATTTGGTCATAATCACAAGATAAAATATAGGGAAAATTCCTAGACATATCACAGTTTGAAAACAAGTATCACAGTGCATCATATTTTGAAAAATTAACATGGTGCATCACGAAAATTTTGAAAATTTTCACCGTACATCATTTCCGTCAACTGATGGACGGAAAACTGACGTGGCACGTTATTTGGACAAACGATGCCAATGTGGTCGTGCTTACTGAGCATCTGAGTCCTACCTGGCCATGAAAATATGATGCACCGTGAAAATTATTTTTCAGACTGTAATGCACGGTGTTATTTTCCCATTTTAATATTTGTTTATTAACTTATTTTCTAAAACGGAAAGACACTAACAATCATATACAAATTGTCATATCCTGAACAATCTTGTTCCCATCTCTTTTCTATTTTTTGTAATATTTGGCACAAGTTTGCTGATCGATAAGGAGACATGGCCTCCATCGTCGGCTTAGTCACAAAACCTCGTGCGGTGTGTTTCCCTTACCCGGGTCAGGGCCACATTAACGCAACTCTCAAACTCGCCGTCGAGAAAACCAGGCCCTTCTCTAGAGTTGACCATTCGTCTATGGTTGAACTATGTGTTGACGAAAGCGATGTGGAAGCCCTTGCAAGGGCTCTGCGAGTTTGAGGGTTGCGTTAATATGGTCCTAACCCGGGCAAGGGAAACACACCGCATGAGGTTTTGTGGCTCAGCTGACGATGGAGGCCATGTCTCCTGATCGATCAGCAAACTTGTGCCAAATATTACAAAAAATGGAAGAGAGATAGGAACAAGATTGTTCAGGACATGGTAGTTTGTATATGGTTGTTAGTGCCTTTCCGTTTTAGGAAATAAGTTAACAAACAAATATTAAAATGAGAAAATGACACCGTGCATCACAGTCTGAAAATAATTTTCATAGTGCATCATATTTTCATGGTCAGGTGGGACTCAGATGCTGAGTAAGCATGGTCACATTGGCACCGTTTGTCCAAATAACGTACCATGTCAGCTTTCTGTCCATCAGTTGATGGAAATGATGCATGGTGAAAGTTTTCAAAATTTTCGTGATGCACCATATTAATTTTTCGAAATATGATACACCGTGATACTTGTTTTCAAACTGTGATGCAATGTGTCATTTTCCCTAAAATATATTTTGAAACTTAATTTGCTTCAGGTATAATTCACGCCCATATAGAACGCATCTTACCACCATGCCTTGTGGTTGATATATTCTTTTTAAATGAGAAAGTCTCATATATAACGGTTATACTACGTGATAATGTTGCAAGCCAAAAAAGGTTCATCAATTCCTTTTGACAAAAATTAATATTTTTATATATTTGGTGACACGGTGCTACGTAGTACACCCGTTACACATAATACATTCTCCTGTGAAAGGGAAATATCTATAATACGTGTACCGATTGTCAAATTTAACGGTACGGGGCCTTAGGTCCTGTTTGGATTCAAGAACAAAAAATTTTAGTTTTAACTTAAACTTTAATTCAACACACTACACAACAAAAACACACATTTTTCAAGTCAAAAATTTTAACTTTAACTTTAACTCAACACACTACATAACAAAAATATACATTTCTCTAGTCAAATTTATAATCACATCTCATTTGTCCTTTTCTACAATCAAAATCAAAGTTACTTTAACTCTGAATCCAAACGCACCCTAAATCTTTCTCGTGATTACCTACCCATACGACATTTGAAATTTGGGTTTGATTTTAGAATCGTGATTTTGATTTTAACTCTACCCACTAAACAACAAAAACACACGTTTTCCAAGTCAAATTTATAATACCATCTCATTTGTCTTTTTCCACAATCAAAATCAAAATCAAACTTACTTTAACTCTAAAATCAAACACCCTCTAAGCATTTTTCTCTGTCAAGTAAATCTCTCTCAATGGCCTTTCATCCAGTAAATTCCAATTTCATAGATATTGAGATCACATTCAGATACATATGTATATATATATATATATATATATAATTAATAAAGACAACAAATGTACACCGTTTGCACGAATCTAGCAAGCTAGGTAGCCAGCTGGACTAATTAGGAGTATGCCCACACGTAAGTGGCGTGCTCCCAATCATTCTCTGTAGCTGGGCCAAATACTCGATCACCCGTCTCTTTGGACGTCGTATGAATATCTCTCATCTCTAAATTTCAACTAATCTCATCCTTCATTTTTATATTTTCCTTTTTTGTTGGAACAAATGGTCACATTTACTTTGGCACATCACATTCCTCTCCCTTTTCAAGAATTCTATGATCACATTCCTCTCCATTTTCACGATTTTTATGGTATTTCTGTACTATGAAAATATTGAGTAAGCACGTCTCTCAAGCATGTAGCATCCTTCTTTTTTGAAGTCATGACATATTGTCCAATTGGACTAATTTGTCATAGATCTTGGTGCCACTGTACACCTATGGCATCGCATTCCTCTTATCGATGTCATTAGTTCTGTAGTATTAATTTCATATCTCCACAGGCTATGTATGAATATTTGAATGGATTAGCGCTGAAATTATTATTAATTATAATTTCCAGATTAATAGTGGAGTAACAACTAACATGTGTCTATGAACTTGCGGGGTTTTGAAATATTCAATGGTCATATATACAGTAATAGGTGGCGTCAGGCATACGGGATTTATCATTCAATTATTACTAGATCAAGCGCACATGCGTTAAGCTGTTAAATTCAAAGGACGATAAAAAGGAATATGGAAAATAAAAGTAATTTTTTCACCCAAAATATAGTGGTAAATCGACCAAAAAATAATTAATTTGATGCAAAAATGGTGATAATGAATAATAGATTTTAAGAAATAAATAAAATATAAAGAAGAAACGGCGTCAAATGGGGGGAGAGAGAAAAAAAAAGAGGAGAGAGAAGAGGGAAGGATAATAAAAATGGAAAGCGAGGTAGTTATTTTATTTTATTTTTTATTTGTGGGTAGAGAGTGCGGTAGTTATCTAATTACAACGATTATCATGCCGCCATCAAAAGATGGCCAATCAATAAAATTATAATGCTACTAGGTTGTTTTATCCGTACGTTATACAGGACTTTTGCAACAAATATATATAAATTTTACTTACCTAATTAAAACTTGAATTGTATTTTTTTAGATTTTAATGCTGCGTTTGAATTGTTAGTGTGATTTTAGAATTATGATTTTGATTTTGATTTTGATTTTGATTGTGGAAAAAGACAAATGAGATAGTATTATAAATTTGACTTGGGAAACGTGTATTTTTGTTGTGTAGTGTGATGAGTTAAAATCAAAATCATGATTCTAAAATTAATTTAACAATTCAAACGGGGCCTAAAATTTTTATAAAGAATTATTTCTTTTTTATATAGTATATAACAACTAATAATTATATTCAAATATCTCAAAGAATTTATGATTAATTCATATATTAATACTATATTAGAGAATGAGTAATGGTATAACTTTTCAAAATTAACAGTTCTCTAATTTGGTTAAAAATTAGTATGCCATAAGTTTTAATATATTCTTATAATTATCATAATTTTTGCGAAT
This sequence comes from Punica granatum, assembly GCF_007655135.1. Classification (NCBI taxonomy): domain Eukaryota; kingdom Viridiplantae; phylum Streptophyta; class Magnoliopsida; order Myrtales; family Lythraceae; genus Punica; species Punica granatum. Next base: position 39,360,614 of record NC_045129.1, read on the forward strand.
ATATTAAAAATAAAGCATTTCATATCTAGATATATTTATGCATATATATTAAAAAATTTAAGTAGTTTGATTTATAAACTCTTAGTTTATATGCATCTACTAATTTAATGCTATTTAGTTTTAATTGTAAATATATTTACAATTATGATATTGCTTATTGCACTGTATTCAACTTTATAGATATAATCTATATAGATTAAATTATTGTAATTATAGATGGACTTATTATTATTTTAAATATCCAGTACTATTATTTAAGGGAGGGGTTGATTTTATAATCACCAGATGATTTTCCTAATTTTTAGTATATTGTAAACAAATTAAATGTTTGTTATCCTATAAATCTAATCAGTAAAAAAAATTGAAAAAATCTCCAGGCACTTCCCACAGATATCAGCACCGCTAAAAATCAAGCATAATAACCAAATCTTCCCACTAATCCCGAAATCCAAAACTCCAAATTGGCAAAAAAATGAAATAAAAATAAAAATAGAAATCCCCATTATTAATCATTGTTTTATATATAACATCCGCATATAGCGTGGGTCAAGCGTCTATTAATATATAAAATTGATGTTTATATGAATTAATTAATTATTAATTACCATTAAACCCCTATTTACATGTATAAATTTACCAATTCGACCCTATTGATTACTTTGTATTCAAGTTTAAATATATATTAGTTATTTGCCCGTGCTTTTCACGGGTTAATTAGAGTTTCGTATGGCTAAATTTGTATTGAAAAGAAATTTAATTTTTTGCACTTCTTATTTAGATGCACTCAGAAATATGAGATGGTACATTCTTTTTGGAATTTATTTCACTAAAAAAAGTTAAAAGTAGGTCATGTATGATTTATTGGGATTCATGATCAACTAATTATAATATTTTGTCAATTAACAAAGTTAATATCCCACATTCAATAGATCAAAAAATTGGAAAAGGAAGTTCTGTAATAATTATAAATTATGAAGTTCTAATATATATATATATATATACACATATTTTAAAAATTATATATATAATTAAGTTTATGATTATATAAATATTTATCACTATTAACCGCATAGGAGTAAAAGTTATACATGCTGACAAACATATAAATATGATGAAATTTTTAAAAACAGTTGATTATGCTTTATTTATTTAAATTCTAAGGATTATTCTTTTTAATATTTGTCCCTATTAATTGCATGGGAGTAAAACCTATATATTTTGATAGATATATAAATATGACGAAATTTTTAAAAACAATTGTCTATATTTTATTTAAATCCTAAGATTGAATCTTTTTAACCTATATATTATTATTTATTTTAAAATAAAATTGCAGATGATATTAAAAAAGTTTTTCATATATTTACTTTCTTTCAATATTTTATTAAAGTTTTGCATTTAATGTATTATCAAATATATAATTAATATTTTCCCTACAAATAGTATTTACTAAGCATTACATTATATAAAATTTTACATTTCTAATCTTATTTATTGTCTCGTTATCAAGTTTATATATTGATATATAGATATATAGATAGATGGGCAAAATAGACGAATTGAGTAAAAGTGAGATGAAAGGATAATAGTACATATCAATATTATTATTAGTTAGTTCTTCACTCACGTGAAAAGACAAATTAATCATTTTCATTGGGGCTGTGCACAGGTATATGATAGATCTGAAACCAGTTGGAACCTACTTAATAGGGTAGGTTTCGGGTAGCTATCAATAGAAAATGGGTACGCTCCAAGTATTGAAATTTGGAATTGGTAAAAATAACTTATGGTTTCAGTTCCAGCCTCTCTTCTTTCTTTACAACATCGCGATGTTTAAACTTCGGCTCTCATAAACAAAAAATTAAAAAAAAAATGTTTAAATACAGGTTCTGAATAGGTTTTGATTTCCTAACGTATAATAGAGTCGGGGCCCAATCCAAATTTTAGGAGCTTTTTTTTTGTTACAAAGAAAGTCCATGAATCTAGTACAATAAAATATAAATCGTAATAGCTAATAAGGAGGTATATGTAGTCTCAGAACGAGTATCAAATCTGAAATCTCTTGACTACCAGATAAATGATTGTGCCATTGCACTGAGCTCTGTTTGATTAGGAACCGGTCTTTATAGGATAGAGTATAAAAAGGGGTAACCGAATCCGCTGCCACCTAATTTTGATTGCTTCAAGCTGTAGCCATTAATAGTTCATATATAATCACTAGGAGGCCTCACGGGTAACGTGCTCCCCAGAAATGAGGTACCGCACCCATAATACGTGATGAATTTGGAGACAGATTAGTAGCTGGATGTCTCGTCCGAAAAGATGGGTAACCAATTAATTTTGGGATAATAACGCCATATAGCCTAACGTTTGAAGGAATTCTTAGTTCTAGTCCAAACTTGATTTTTTACCGGAGATATCCCAACGTTGACGTGTTGGTTTCAAATCTATCCCGACGCTAACTTTCTGTCTAAAATTGACGGAATTGCACACGTGGCACGTTAATTTTGTAACAAGTGTCGGGATAGATGTGAAATTAACGTGCCACGTGTGCAATTCCGTCAATTTTGGACAGAAAATTAGCGTCGGGATAGATTTGAAACCAACACGTCAACATTGAGATATCTCAGGTAAAAAATTAAGTTTAGGCTAGAACTAAGAATTCATTCAAACGTTAGGCTATATGGCGCTATTAACTCATTAATTTTCATGAATCCAACGACCTTATGTATTGTACAATGAGAACGTTAACCCATAGTAACCCTATATTTCATAATGTATATGTATAGTTCGACCCAAATTGCGCTGTCTCTGCTGTTACGTAGGAGGATTGCAGCAAAACGAATATCATTTCATCACCATCATGCACATGACGGAGTAAGAGGCATGATGCCACGCCAAAGACTCTAAGGAGACGTCTCACGCACAAGATATATGAATACTTCTCGAAATCATTGTTTAATTATTAGAAATTGACTATAAAACCTGAGGAAATAGAAAACAAATTGATGTCAATACAATTTCAAGAAGACCTAATGGTTATAGCTATACTACTAATTTTTCGATGAGGCTACACAATCGTCAACTTATTTGTTGAGATTGATTCCGTATTAATGTCGGTTTGGTCATAATTACAAGATAAAATATATTTTGGAACTCCTAATTTGCTTCAAGTATAATTCGCGCCCATATAGAATGCATTTTACCACCATGCCTGGTGGTCGATGTACTCCTTTTAAAGGAGATAGACTTATAAATAACAAGTATATTACATGATAATGTTATAAGTCAATAAGGGTTCATCAATTTCTTTTAATTTTTAGATTTATCGCAAAAAATTTTACTGTTGAGAAGCATTAATATTTTTATATATTCGATGTCACAGTATCACGTGATTTACCCGTTACACATAATATGTTCACTGTTTTTTTTTTTGGTAGGAATAATACATTCTCCTTTTAAGAGGAAAAAGAAAATCTAAAACACCTGTGTCGATTGTCAAATTTAACGGTGATGCGTTTTTGGTCTTTGGCGAGCTTCATAAGTTGAAAATTTAGTTCTCCAACCAAATTATTGGAAGCTGTCTCCTCTCATGCAGCTCCCTGTCATGATTTTGTCCTGCAAAACAGCCGACCGGCAATCCCGTCTTTTGCTCAAGTTATTTCATAATTTATGCCAATTCAATAATGATGTCCCCATTTAAATGGTAAAGCATTTTATATATATATAAAAATGACCATAAGATTCTAGTTATGTATTCTTTTCGACTTTAGTGTTCGAATCCAGTTTACGTTGAGAGAATGATTATTGTGGGTAAGGGGTAGTCTAACTCACAGACCTTGCCATCACTATATATATATATATATATATATAGATATATATATATGTATGTACCTCGATATCAATAATAGATGTATGGCACTCAACAAAATGCTCGTAAATACCGTCCAAAACCAAGAGAAGTAATGAAATGTGATGAAATGTACCTCTTTTAATTAAGATTATTATTATTATATTTTGAGTGAGACTATGAGGAATCCTTACCCTCTTAATTAAAGACTTATTTTTCATATCAAAATAAAGTATAATGCAGGAGCATGCGCCATCGCCATGGGAGGTTTGATACTTGTCATGGGACTATGCGTACTCATAAAAGACTCATTTTTAATCGAACATCGACAGCTTCCCCATGCCACAGATATGTATTTCTTTAAAATAGTTATAGGTTGGGGTCATTCAAGTTATGTCGAATTAGTCTGTAGACCCTTGATCTTCCTTGAAAAACCTCTTGTCAAAATTCCTACTTTGTTGGCTTACATTTATCATAGGCTGACCGTGCTTCCAGTTGTATTGTAAATGAAGGCCCCCTCTTGCTTATTCTCTGCCCTCTCATTTACTCTATCGCCCTACATTTGCAGAAGCATTAAAAAGTCTCAGAATCTAAACGGACCTCTTTTACCAACTCTGCTATTATCCTATTATACATGTAGTCGGATCAGTTAAATATTCATATATACAATTAAAGACGTTCGTTCTCACTTTACCGTCAATTGATAGCGCATTCGGGTAATAAGGCACCTTAGCTAGCCAACTCCGAGTCCAACTTCCAAAATAATGCGTCTCTACCCGAGACTGCTTCGGGCGTCTTCTAAACCAGTGAGGACTCGTACAGGTAGAGCGCTACCCCGCCCGACAAGTTCACAGTTAGTGCTGTTACCATATTCCCTGGATCATCTCACATTGAGGAGCCCATCTGCTTATTAAAATCTATAAAATAATAATAATAATAACTTCTTTTAATTCCGACAACCAATCACTTTTAATCTGTCCTTAGGCACCATTATTTGTTCTCTCTTTTGCTGGCAAATGAGGAATTAATTCACCGCTATTGTGCTGCCAAATCTGCCAACTACAGCTGTCATTATCCTTGTACGTACTAGACTCTATTTCAGTAAGTGGGATCGGATCTGTATCCGAGTTCTTTCCTGCAAAAAAAGTCCGACGAAATGCCAAGAGTTTGTTTGGTTTTGGAGTTTTTTTTTACTGTACTCCACTTATCTTCAATTCAATAACATAATTATTAATTTTCTTTTTTCTTCAATTTTTTTAACTATTCAATTCAATTTTTAATAGTAAATTCTCTCGACTATTCATTACTTTTTTCATAATTCAATAATACAATCATTACTTTCTCTCAACTATTCATTATTATTTCCCACTTTTTTTCATGATTCAACAACACAATCATTATTTTTTTTATTTTCTCCATCCACCTTATTATTACAACTCAATTATATATATATATATACACACACACACAAACATAGTTGGAATGGAGTTGAATTAAACTCAACTCCATTTTCAAACAAAATGGAAAATTTCACTTCATTTTAATTATAAATAATTATTTTTATTTAGAATTATAATGATTGTGTTGTTGAACTATGAGAAAAATTGGAAAAAAATAATAAATAGTTGAGAGAAAATAATAATTGTGTTGTAGAATTACAAAAAAAGTAATGAATAGTTGAGAGAATTTACTATTAAAAATTGAATTGAATGGTAGTTAAGATTAAAAAAAATTGAAGAAAGAAGGAAAAATAATAATTGTGTTGTTGAATCGAAAATAAATGGAGCTAAAGTGGAGTAAAGTAATGAATATTACTCTAAAACCAATCACACCCTAAAGTTTTCGATCCATTAATTGTTCTGGCATATTCGGACCTTTGTTTGTTCTCATATTTGTAAAACTATCCTACCCATAATAGATGTCACTCTTTCGTGATTATTGATACTATATACAAGTTTGCGTTCCTCGCTGTTAGAAGATGCGTAAACCAAGCTTTTGGGTTTTGGTATTTTAGTCTTATTTGTAATAATTAGCTTTTGGGGCTTATCTAGACTAGGTTCTAAGTACTGACTTTTGGTGTTGCTTCCTCATTAACTTTACAGTTAAGGTTTTGAGTTTATATATACTCATGTAATTTGTGGCTGTGTTGATAATTCGAAAACCAGAAAAGCTTAATAGAGAAAGACATTTTTTGGTTCTGCAAAATTTTCTCTCAGTCTCATCTTGTTTCTCTCTTATTCTTGTTACTAATATAACTTTAACTCTCTTTGTCTGCAAGTTTTGCAGAACACCACTCTCACTTTTCTTCACTCAATGTGATCTCGTCTGCAAGTTATTGTAGAACTGATTCTTCACACACACAAAACACTAGATAGAAAAACAGGAGGAGATGGTGAAGTAGAAAAACTTCATTAATTCACACACCAATAACTTACATCTTCAACCCCTTTACATATAAAGTCATAACTAATTAAAAATAAATGCTTCCTACATGAGAACATTTGAAATTCAAAAATAATCTGTCTAACTTAACCGCTAAGTTGCAGTTAATTATAGCACAAAACAGACAACTAACTTAGTTGCTTAGGTTCAAAGACAAAGACAACTTCATAGGTAAATTAAACAATAGCTGATCTAAATCTCCAACACTCCTTATTGGATCAGAGATTGATACACACTCCAACCATCTTTCTCAAGTGCTCGAACCTTCCCACATGAAATGACTTGGTGAATAAATTAGCCATTTGATCTTCTGTTCTGCAGTAAACAAGCTTAATCTCACCACTTTGCTGTACTTCCCTGAGATAGTAGAACTTCAACTTGAAGTGCTTTGTTTTCCCATGGAAAACTCAATTTATTGATTAGAACCCATCCCTAAGTCAGCCATTAACTTCCTTAACCAAATTGCCTGGTTTGTTGTGGCTGTGGCTGCAATAAACTCAATCTCTGCTATTAACTCTGCTACTACTTCTTGCTTCTTAGATCTCCACGAAAAACAGGCAAAACCAAGAGTAAAACAATAGCCAGAAGTACTCCTCGTGTCATCTATGATCATGCCTGATCACTATCAGAGAAACCATGTAGTTCCAATGTAGGGCTCCTACAGAATTTCAAGCCATAGGAAGATGTTCCTTTCAAATACCTAATAACTCTCTTTGCAGCCACCATGTGTGTCTCACTTGCACAACTGAGAAACCTCGACAATACACTCACAACAAACATTATATCTGGCCTAGTTGCAGTTAAATACATCAAACATCCAATAAGGCTTCTGTAGGTTCTCTCATCTGCAGGACTTGAACTATCATCTTTCTACAACCTTCCCATTCGATTCATTGGTGTGCTTATACTTTTGCACTCTTCCATTTGAAACCTCGTCTAGATCTCTTTGAGGTACTTTCTCCGACAAACAAACACCTCATTTTGCTTATGTTGAATCTCCATTCCAAGAAAGAATGTCATATCTCCCAAATCTGTCATTTCAAACATTTTCATCAAATCCAACTTCAATCCATCCACCTGCATTATGTTGTTTCATGTGACCAGCAAATCATCAACATACAAGGATAGAATCACTATGTCTTGCTTCTCCTTCTTGACATAAAGTGTGATCTCACTCAAGCTTCTTTCAAAGCCCAAGTTTTGCAGATACTGATCAATCTTCCCATACCAAGCTCGAGGGGCTTGTTTCAAGCCATATAAGGCTTTCTTTAACTTGTAGACTTTATCTTCTTTTCCTTTGGCTATGAACCCTTTAGGTTGCTCAACATATATCTCCTCCTTGAGCACACCATTGAGGAAGGCAGACTTCACATCAAGATGGTATACCTTGCAACCCTTTTGTGCTTCAACTGCAAGCAACAACCTGATTACATCTAACCTTGCTACAGGAGCAAAGGTTTCAGAGTAATCGACCCCCCAAATTTGAGCATATCCCTTCACCACCAACCTGACTTTATATTTGTTAACAGAACCATCTGGTTTTAACTTGGTCCTGTTCACCCACTTAACTTCAATAGCCTTTCTATCTTGAGGTCTTTCTACCAGATCCCATGTCTGGTTCTTTTCAATCATGTTTAACTCCTCCATCATTGCAAAGACCCACTTCTTGTCTTCTTTTGCTTCCTCGAAGTTTGGTAGCTCAAAAACAGCTACATTGCACCTCTAATACACTTTTGCTGGTGACCTGGTGCCCCTTACTGGTGTGTCATCTACTAGCTCTTCAGAATTCAACTCTTCCTCCTCAGATTGTGCATTCTGAGGTACTGCCTCCCATTTCTGTGTAGCCTCAACCTTGGCTTTTTCTTCCTCATTCCACCTCCATTTCTCATTCTCCATAAATTTCACGTCTCTACTCACAATCACCTTATTTCCTGATGGCTGATATATCTTGTATGCTTTGGACTCTAAGCTGTAGCCAATAAAGATACCAGCCTCAGCCTTTTGAACTAGTTTGTCCCTCTTCACCTGAGGAATATAGGAGTAGCAAACACAACCAAACGCCTTAAGATTGGTCGGTGATGGTTTGGTTCCACGCTATGCTTCAATTGGTGTTTTCCTATCCAATGACTTCGTGGGCAATCTATTCAGTGAGAAAATTGTAGTACTGGCAGCCTCAGCCCAGAATTTCTTTGGCATTTCTTTCTCTTGTAACAAATATCTAGCCATCTCCATTATACTCTTATTCTTTCTCTCACCGACCCCATTTTGTTGGGGTGAGTAAGGCATTGTGAACTGATGCAGCACACCAGATTCTTCACAAATGGGCTTGAACCTCCCTAATGTATATTCACTGCTATTGTCTGACCTTATGATATGCATCTTACACCCACTTTCATTTTCAACACGCTTCTTAAACTTCATGAAAATGTCAACAACTTCTGACTTTGCTTTCATAAAGTAAATCCAACACATTCTACCGTAATCATCACTAAAAATCACAAAGTACCTGCTTCCACTTAGTGATTCCTCAGGCATTAGTCCACATACATCAGTGTGTATCGGTTGAAGTTTTGAGGCAGCCCTCCAACTTGATCTCTTGAAAGGTAGCTTGATTTGTTTCCCAAGCAAGCAGGTCTTACACTTAGTTATTTCTTTATGCAATGCTAGCAGTCCACTTGCCATATCGTTTTTCTGCAGGTGCATTACTCCTTTGCTGTGGAATTGCCCCAATCTTCTGTGCCATAGCTGCTCTTCCTTTAGTTGGCTTTTCATAGCCATGTTCTTCTTGTCCAGGGGATTGAATGAGAAGCATTTATCCTTCATGGGTATCCTAAACAGATTTTGCCCTTCTTTGTCCAAAATCACACATTCATACTTCTCAAACACCACTCTATACCCTCTTTCAACTAGTTGACCAACACTAAGTAAGTTTTGGTCAATTTCAAGAGCGGACAGCACTTCATTAATGAGCTTTACATCTTCAAGCATTACATCTCATCTTCCCTCAACAGCAATGTAATCACCATTACCTATCATCACTTAGATTTTACTGACATATCCAGAACACTGAACAAGTTTTCATTACTTTTCATGTGGTTTATGCATGCACTATCTACTAACCAACCATCTCTAATCACATTTGAAATAAAGCACGAGGCTACAAATAATTGCTCTACTTCATTGGTTACTGCACTGTGTGCTTCTCCTGACTTTTGTTGACCTTTTTCTTTGCAAATAGCTTCCATGTGGCCAATCTTGTGGCATCTTCTGCATTTAATATCTGGTTTCCTCCAACCCTTGAAATGTGGGTGACTTTTTCGCCTAGAGTGCTGATAAGGGATCTTCTGCCACTTTCTCTCCTGGCCACCAATAATGGTGTTTCCTGTCTTTGAAGGTGCTTCTCCTTGCTTTCTCTGCTGATAACCTTTCTTCCCTTTTGTGTCATTGTTGAACTTCAACTTTGCCTGTAAGGCTGCTTGCACAGGCTCTTCCCTTTTCATCATTCTTCTATGTTTTGGTGCTTACAATGCACTTAGAACTTCAGCAAACTTCATATCAGATAACTCCTTTGTATTCTCCAGTGAAGCAATGGTTGCTTCATATCTTTCTGGTACTGAAACTAGCAACTTTTGCACTAGTCTTGTTTCACTTAACTCAGTCCCTAACACCAATATTTTATTTGCTATTTCCACGAGCTTATCTGCAAATTGCTTCACTGTTTCGCTCTCATTCGTTTGCAACCTCTCAAACTCTCTCATAAGATTGAGAACCTTCATGCCTCTAATCTCCTCATCTCCTTCATACTTGGTCTTCAAATAATCCCAGATTGCTTTAGCAGACTAAATCTTCATAATTCTGGTGAAAAGAGTGGCTGATACTGCAGCATAAAGGCATGATTTTGCCTTAGCCTTCCTGGTTACCGTGGGAATAGTCTGGCAAAGCAGCCACTTGATAGTCTTCTTCTACTACTTCCCACAGATCAGCCCCTTCCATGTATGCATGCATCTTCACAGCCCACACATGATAATTTTCTCCATTAAACACAAGTGGTGTTATGGTGGAGAATCCCGTTGCTGAAGTAGCAGCCTCTATTTTCAACTGATTTCTTTCTTGAGTCTCTCATCCTACTCCATAGATCCTTTAAGATTCTCTAAAGCTCTGATACCACTATTACCGATATAAATTTAATGATCACAACTATAACTCTCTTTGTCTGCAAGTTTTGCAAAACATCACTCTCACTTTTCTTCACTCAATATGATCTCGTCTGCAAGTTATTGCAGAACTGATTCTTCACTCACACAAAACACCATATAGAAAAAAAAAAAAAAAAAAAAAAAAAAAAAAAAGGAGATGATGATGAAGAAAAACTTCGTTAATTCATACACCAGTAACTTACATCTTCAACCCCTTTACATAGAAAGCCATAACTAATTAAAGATAACTACTTCCTACAGGAAAACATTTGAAATTCAAAAATAAACTGTCTAACTTAACTGCTAAGTTGCAGTTAATTACAGCACAAAATAGACAACTAACTTAGTTGCTTAAGTTCAAAGACACAAACAACTTCACAGGTAAACTAAACAGTAGCCGATCCAAATCTCCAACAATTCTCATGACAACTATTATCACGGGTCCAACATTTGGTATCAGAGTTAGTTTCAGCAACTGTCAAGGGTTCATTTCAATTCTTTCGAAGGTTATTCTAGATCAATGGCTTCTGGGTTTGGTGCCAGGTCTATCCAACCTCAGATCCCGAGGTTTGACTGGAAAAATTTTGAGCATTGGAAGATCCATATTGACAGTTCGAGCTTTTTCAAATGGAGAAGTTCAAGTCAATTTCCGAGTATTTCTCGCGGACGTTGACTCTTGTCAATCAAATGAAGGCCAACGGTGAGACTATTAGAGATCAACAGATCATCGAGAAGGTTCTCCGTACATTTACGTTGCAGTTCGAGTACATCGTGAAGTCTATTGAGGAACCTCGAGATCTCTCCACCACATCGGTGGATGAGTTGATGGGCTCGTTACAAGTTCATGAGCAGAGACTGAACAAGAAGATCGAAACTGTGGAGGAGGCGTTCCAAAGCTAGTTGGTTTTGCAAGATGAAAAGAAGGGTTCTTTTATTCAGAAAAGGGAGAAAGGGAAACGAGACAAGAGTTTTGGGCAGAAATGCTCGAATGTACAAGCCAAGATTGCGAGCTCTAGTAGTATAGGTGACGAGGCTGATAAAGCCTTGTTGTTCATGTGTGACATAGCTGTGGAGAACCAAAAAAATGTTTGGTACTTGGACACGGGCTGTAGTAATCACATGTGTGGTGTGAAGGAGTTATTCTCGAAGCTTGATGGTTGTTTCCGCTCGGAGGTGAAGTTCAGAAACAACTCAGAGGTTCCTATCATGGGGAAGGGGACGATCAGCATCAAGGCGAAGGATGGGTCAGATCAATGCATCTCCACGTGTATTATCTTCCGAGTCTTCGAGAATACCTCTTGAGCATGGGACAGTTAGTTGAGCGTGGCTATCACATGGAGATCAAGGATGGCTATTGTACAATTTGGGACAGGAAGTTAGGCTTAATTGCAAAGGTAAAAATGACTCGTAACTATCTTTTTTCTCTACACATTAAGTATGTTGCTTCGTGTTTCAATGTCTCTGTTCAAGACGCGTGGTTGTGGCACAAGATATATGGCCATGTGAATTTCAATAGCTTGAAGCTATTATCGAGCAAGAAGATGGTGCGTGGATTACCTGAGATTTTCCCTCCGAAGGAGATAAGTGAGCCATGTGTGGTTGGGAAGAAGAGTAGGGAATCTTTCCCTTTGGGTCAGTCATGGTGAGCTAAGAAGCCGTTGGAGTTAGTACACTCCGATCTTTGTGGACCGCTCGATGAACCATCGAATCAAGGTTACAAGTATTTTGTTACTTTTATTGATGATTATAGTCAGAAAACTTGGGTTTATTTCTTAAAGCAGAAATTTGATACTCTGGAGGCTTTCAAGGAGGTTAAGGCCTATGTGCAGAAAGAGAGTGGTCCCCAAATTCGGACTCTCTGAACCAATCGTGGAACTGAGTATTTGGTGGGAGATAATTTTTTCAAGAAAAATGGCATCAAACATCAGCTTACAGCGAGGTATACACCTCAATAAAATGGAGTTATGGAGAGGAAGAACCACACCATTGTTAATATGGTTCATTCTATGTTGCGCGCGAAACATTTGCCTAAAGCATTTTTGGGCGGAAACTATTACTTGTGTTGTGTATTTATTAAGCAGATGTCCAACGAAAGGCCTTGAGCAGCTCAAAACCCCGGTGGAGGTATGGAGCGATCAAACACCCTCAGTTAATCATCTTCGTGTGTTTGGGTGTATTGCGTATGTCCGTGTCCCGGATGAGCTTCGCAAGAAGCTGGATGATAAGAGTGAGAAGTGCATCTTTCTCGATTATAGTGACGTGACCAAGGGTTAGCTGTTGTTTAACTTGGTGACAAAGAAGGTGATTATCAGCCGTGACTTGTGACGTTACCTTTGATGAAGATGCCGAATGGAGTTGGAGTGCTGAGGAGAAGAAGAAGTTTCATTTCATCCTGGACGAGGAAGAATATGTCCAAACCAGTCCATATGAAGTGTCAAAACCAATGGCAACTTCAACAACTCCAATTTGAGCTCCTACTAGGGCTGGTGAATTGTCAGGACAAGAATCAGTATCTGGCGAGACAAGTTCTGAAGTAAATTCACAAACTAATTCAGATGAAACATCTCCACATCCAAAATGACGACGACTTTTGCCGACACGTCTTCAAGATTGTGTCTTGTCTAAAGATGATATGCGTCTGATGAGGAGATAGTCAACTTTGCTCTCTTTGTGGATTGTGATCCAGTGACATTTTAGGAAGCTTCACAAGATGAAGGGTGGATTCAAGCCATGGATGATGAGATACATGTAATCGAGAAGAACGACACGTGGGAGTTGACTCCTCTTCCAGAAGGCAAGAAGTCCATCGGTGTGAAGTCAGTTTACAAGATGACATACAAGCCTAATGGAGATATTGACATGCTAGAAGCTCATCTTTTGGTCAAGGGTTACAACCAAAAACTCGAGATCGACTACTTTGAAGTATTTGCTCCGATTGCAAGATTGGACACTATTCATCTGATCATCGCTTTGGCAGCTCAAAGGGGGTGGAAGATACATCAAATGGATGTCAAGTCACCATTCCTCAGTGGAATACTTGACGAAGAAGTGTACATGGATCAATGGAGGGCCGTGTTAACAAAGGACAAGAAAGCTTGGTGTACAAGTTGAAGAAAGCTCTCTATGGCCTCAAGCGAGCACCGAGAGCATGGTACACCAAAATTGACTCATATTTCCTTGCTCATGACTTTGTTTGTTGTCCTTACGAGCATGCTTTATATGTGAAATTCGGCACAAATGGTGAAATGCTTATTGTCTGCTTATATGTTGATGATCTGACATTTACTGGGAATTGTCAAGACATGATTGATAGCTTCAGGAAGGCCACAACTCCTGAGTTTGAGATGGCAGATATAGGTCTCATGTCTTACTTTCTTGGTCTTGAAGTCACTCAATCAGAGGAGGGCATTTTCTTTTATCGGCAGAAGTATGCCAAGGATATTTTTTAGTGTTTCAAGATGGCTACTTGCAAGCCAATTCGAACTCCAATGGAGGAGAGGCTGAAGTTGACAAGGGAAGGAAGTGGTGTCGATGTCAATCCCACATATTTGAAGAGGCTAGTCGGGAGTCTAAAGTACTTGACTTCTACTAGGCCGGATCTTGTCTATAGTGTTGGGGAGGTAAGCAGATTTATGGAGTCTCCGAAACAATCACACCTACAAGCGACGAAGAGGATTTTGCGGTATATCAAAGGTACCTTGGATGATGGTGTATTTTATTCTTTGTCTAATGATTTTTAGCTTGTGGGATTCACTGATAGTGATTGGAGAGGTGATGTTGGAGAAAAAAAGAGTACTTCTGGTTATGCTTTCTCCTTGGGGAATAGAGCTTTTTCATGGTCCTCAAAGAAGCAGCAAGTGGTGGCTTTGTCCACAGCTGAGGCGGAGTACATAGCCGCAGCTTACTGAGCTACTCAAGCAATTTGGCTGCGTCAATTACTCAAGGAGTTACAACATGAGCAGATGAAGGCAACCATGATCAAGTGTGACAACAAGTCAGCAATTACTTTAGCAAAGAATCCAGTGTTTCATGGGAGGAGCAAGCACATCAATATCAAGTATCACTTAATTAGAGCTCTGGTAAAGTCCGAGGAGATTGTGCTTGAGTTTTGCAAATATGAAGATCAAGTTACTGACATGTTCATGAAACCGTTGAAGGCGGACACTCTCCTTAAGCTGAAGAGTATGATTGACATGGTCAAGAAAAGCTCGGTTTAAGGGAGGCTGATGGAAGATGTGCAAACCAAGCTTTTGGGGCTTATCTAGACTAGGTTCTAAGTACTGACTTTTGGTGTTTCTTCCTCATTAATTTTATGGTTAAGGTTTTGAGTATATATACTCATGTAATTAGAAGCTGTGGTAATAAGCCGAAAATCAGAAAAGCAGAATAGAGAAAGACATTTTTTGGTTCTGCAAAATTCTCTCTGTCTCATCTTGTTTGTACTTTTCTCTCTTATTCTCGTGGCAACTATCATCACTGGTCCGACACTGGCCCATATACAATGATGATCCTAAACGCTATGGCCTCAAAAACTAGGCCTTGAATTGAATAGCTTCTGCAAATGAAAAGGCCTATTTGCCGACTAATACGATGGCACTGTTACAACATACATAGAAACAAATTTCTAGCTATCGTCTCATCTGAATCTGACTCGAGGAATTCCCGCTCACCCCCGATAACTGCTGTAAATTCATGAGAGCATCCTGAGCATGCCCCCTTGTGTTCGCGTTACCGTGCTTAAGGGCTTCCACTAAGGCCTTAACCAGAGACTGATTGAGCGAGTGCTTTACGGCGTGTCTTTCCACTCTGAGGGTCCTTTCAATCATCGAAATCGCCTTCTCCTGGAGTTCTCCACTACGGGTTTCTACGAACAAGCCGATCATGGAATCTATCACTCCTTGTCTATCAAGCTCCTCGACCACTTTCTTCAAAGTAGAAGTAGCAGTGCTCGAAACAAGTGTGGAAAGTGCCTCCACAGCAGCCATTTGAACATTTGAGTCCTCGTCAGTGAGTAGATCACATAGAGGCTTTACACAATCACTTTGTAGCAGGCAGAGCTGACTGTCTTGGTTGCAGGAAGTATCATGGATGGGACATGTACTAGGTCGTCTGGAAGTGTCCCCGCATATGAACGCTAAAGAAGAGCAAAACCACAAGGGCCTCGGAGAATCTAATTCTGCAGCACAAATTTCTCTTCCCAATTCTGACAAGTTCCTCAGCCCAAAACAAGCGAGTTGCTTCGCTCTTGCCGTTGAAGGAAACCCAAGATGCTCACGGAAGGCAACCATTAGCCCATGCTCTCGAATCAGGGCAAGACACTGCTGATCAGACTGCCTTGTAAGGTGGAGAAGAAGGCCCAGGATGCCTTCCACCATGTTAAATGCGGGCTGAGAGAATCTCCTGTTCGGCCCGTGGCTGTAGTTCATTAAGGCCGTCACTGCCCACCTCACAAAGGTGCCTTCAAGGTGGGCCTTTACTTCAACGTCCGTGAGGGGGAGGTTTGCAAGTGTGCATGCTGCATCAGATCTTTCAGTTTCTGTAGATTTGGTGCTGTCTAGTAGCTTGTCTTTCAGCAGAGAGAGCTTGTTTGAATGTTTTAACTGCTCATGTACCTCCTGAGGATATATTCCTGAAAGTAATCGGACAAGTCTGTGAGCAAGAACTCTATGATCGACTCCAGGGTGATCAAGAAACTCTACGATGATCTCTAAGCCCCGGCTGTCCCTTATGTGAGAAGCTACCAATTCTGCAACAGCCAGGCAGTGAAAAAATAAGAGTAAGGCCACTGACAGACATTTTCATTAAAATATACTGTTTGGTTGATGAAGACTGTCTCACTTTTTCCCCTGTCCTTTTATCCGATCACGCAAAATATAAGGCCACAGCCATTGGATCATTCTTCAGATGATATATAAGCTTTTCGGTGAAATCATATCATTCTTCAAAAGTTGTTCATATCGACTAAGGCAGCTAGGAATTCTGTGGAAATCATACCATGCTTTTCAGCAAAAACTGCTACCGCTGAAATGAAGACACCAACTATAGTTCAGAAGCTAGCTGACAATGAATTACCCGATGCTTGAGGAGAAGATGCAATCCCACATAAGACTCGAAGAATGGAAGCATGGCAATTGGAAGAGCATGCAGCAGACAGCAGTCCAAAAAGCTTTGAAACCATTTCCTTTGACTGCATTGAAGGAAATTCACTGTTTGAAGATGCCAATTCCCAGTGACCTGGATTAGACACTATGTTGGCAACTGTTGAGGCTGCAAGTTCCTTCAACTCTTCTGAAGCATCCTCATCTGAAAATAGAATATGTGTGAGAGATGGGAGAACAGAAGCATCTACAAGGACTCTCGCATTGTCATCCAAGGCTGAGAGGTTATGCAATGCCTGCAAGCTCAGTTCCTTCCCTTCTTGTTTAGACAATAATTCCACGAGCGTTGTTGCACTTTGTCTCGCAATTTGCTCCTTACTACCACTCGTCATCATCATCCTCCCCATTATGGAAGCCATCTGTATCTTAACATCAATGGGACCTGTATCAGGATTTCAGAGAGCCCGACTTAAAAGTGAGTTCTACTTTTACTATAGATTAAAACTTTCGAATTTCAAAGACGTACCTTCACGAAGCCGAGAAAGCAATGGCTCGAATCTCCCTGCTGCAGCTAAGTGTTCAATATTACCTTCAGTTTTCTCGATTTGAATTAAGACAACCTCTGCCAAATTGGATGCAGCAGGGTGCTCAAGATTTCCTGCAATGCTCGTGAGAAGAACTAATGCCCCCTTCTCAAGCGCGATTTTCGTGCAGCAAGCCTCGTCATAGGAGAATTCAAGCAATAATTTAATGGCATGTTCTCTTTCTTTTTCCGATCTTCCAGTAAGACTGTGAATTGTCAATTTAAGCATGCCCTCATCAAGCATCATTTTCTACAGATATTTAAGTAGTGTTCAGTGAGAAACCATATAAACGGGACTGGAAAAATTAACAAAACAGAATTCAAGGATGAATATATCGAATCAGACCTTGCTCTCTTCATCCTTTGTCATGCTAAGCAAAGTCAAGAGAGCTTTGCTTCTTAAATGTGTTCCTATACTCTTGGATGAGTCCCTCAGTAACTTAACGATGAGACTGACTAGCCCAGAATTTCTCACTTTGTATCTGCTAGAGGGATGTTCTTCTGAAACCTGATATATACCATCGAGTGCTCTCTCGATGTTCTCCACTCTAAGAGGCTCATAGGTGAGAACGGCCAGTGCAGATTTAATCTGAATATCAATGTTCCTGTTCACCCATTCTTCGATTGCCCCTGCTAGCCCGATATTTGGCTTCAGAACCAAAGAGCGAAGAACTTGTCCAGTCACTGGACAGGTCGGGTCCTGCCCATCCTCTATGCATCGATCAAACCAGTGCTTGACTGCGCTCCGCTCGTACGTCTGAGAAGATTCAAGGACCACAGGGTCCTTCATGTACTCCTTGGTCAAGGGACAGAGGAAGTTCTTGAAAGGCGGGATGTGGTCCTCGTCCTCGAAAGCAAAGTTCGAGCCTGCAGTTGTGATGTCAGTTCGGGCTGACCAGTTGTTCAAAATCCCCTCGAGGGAGGCCAGGATCCGCCTATCAGAAGGAGAAGAGGTAGAGCAGTCGAGATCGTCTTTCAAGAGCCTGATTTGGGCCGAAAGTTCTGAGTAATTATTTGATTCGATACCAAGTGCTCTAGTTAAGTCCATGACAATAGCACTCTGCACGGCTTTGCTCAACTGCCTCCCTTCTCCTTCCTTTTGTAATGTGGAATGCACTCTCTTCTCGTTCTCTGTCACCTGAACATCTTACCAATCAATGATTTACTTGAACAAACTCGAACTCGAACTCAAACTTCAACTTAAAAGCAGGGCAGGTGCTTACATCCAGAAAACGGATTTACTCATTCCCTAAACATCAATTCTGGCAAAAAGTAATTGATTTACGAGCTTTACTCACCAAGAATCGATTCGCACACACTCTGATTTTGTTATTATACTTCAAGAATGTGATGTAATGCAATCAATTTATGAAGAACGAGAGAGAAAGGAGGGGAATAGTGGGAATAAATATTACAGTGAAGTGGGACTGCTTCATGTCTCTCGAGAGATCGGCGACCTTCTTTCGGATCTCCGGGTTGCCCTGCAGGGCCGGGTCGAGCAATGCCAGCCACCCGCCGATGGCACCTGTGCGCTCCTGGAGGGCGGTGGCGAGGGAGACGCAGTTAGCGAGGACAAATATCTTGCTTCTCTCCCTATACGCTGACGCAATTTCGACCGCATTCTCCAGATCGCTGGCAATACCCCTTAAGGCGGTCTGTGCGGAGGCAGGAAGGTTTTCCGCCGGCGAGGAACGGAGGAGGTGGTCGAGGGCGAGCTGGAGGCGGGCGGCGAAGTCGGAGAAGCGCCTGTAATTGTCGAATTGGTGGCGGTGGTTGTTGTTGGAGGCGGCGGCTGAGCAGAGGCGATCCAGAGAGCGGCGGATGGAGCCAGCAGCCGCTTCTGCCTGCGACGTCATGTCAAGTCAACGCCGTGACATGATTCGGAGTGGCAGGCTATGGTTGCGCGCGGCTGTAGAATGACTCGGTTCATCACAAAAAGTTACGGATACAGAGGAAAAGAGGCAATGCGTTGACTTGTGGTCTTCAAGTCAATGCGTTGACTTGTGGTCTTCAAGTCAATGCGTATGTTTTTATTATTATTGTTTTCCCTGGTGAAAGTCAAACCATATACTGACTGTTCTTTCCCGGTTAATTTTCGCTGCTGCCAAGCCAACTTGCTTAATTATTCAATTGCAATTAGGGGTGATCGATTTCGGGTACCCTGTATTTTTCATAATATCCGGACCCTACCCTGTTGAATTGTGGAATCGAAACTTACCCGGAACCTATATTATACCACAGGTTCCGAGTATCCTGTTGGAACCTATAAATTTTTTTCTCTCGCTAAATAAAATCGAAAATATTACATACATAATTAGTAATCATGCCAAATAGAATATCAACAAAATTTAGATTAATCCACAACAATGAAATAATAATATGTCTCATCAATTCATCGACAAAATTGAACATCCATAATACGATCTCACACAACAAAGTGCCTATGTTCTGATTCATTAAAAGAGATAGTAACTTTGCTCTTTTCTCTCTTTTTTTTTAATAAATAATCGGTTCCGGGTACCCTGTAAGCAGGAATCGGAAACGGAACCGATTTTTACAGGTTCCTAATTTTAATACTCGGAACCTACCCTATTTTCAATACGAGCTACCCGGACCCTACCCGTTAGGGTAGGTTCCAACCGGTTCCGGGTATACCCGGTACCCGTGCACACCCCTAATTGCAATATCTATATATACACACGCGCGCATATTTTAGTTAGCAATCTGGATTATCACGAACCAGTCATGTTCAATAGAAGTGTTTAGAGACTGCCAACACCCCTCATGGTAGTTATTCTTATTTTACCACTTTAGTGGTAATGCACAAACCTTTTTGGCAATCTCGTGAGTTCGGACAATTCAATCTAATATTACCAAGAAGGAAACTTAAATTCCCTCGTATCAAACGCCATCGTAATTAATTATCGAAACATATATTGAGCCGTTGCGGTATTCTGTAGGACTAGGACTAGCATGTGCTGATGCAAATTATCTTGCATGTTAGATGAATTTGTACCCACAGAGACATTCATGCGTCCTTTCCATCGACAACTTTCTTGCAAGATCGATCATAAGCATAACCAAGCTCGTCGAATTGTTCCCAGTAATGAACGTCAACGTATCTTCTAAGATGTGCTTTGCTTTGATTATGGAGCATAAACAAAGTATGCCTCAATCTATCTATTTATCTATATATACATATATAAAATAGGTAATTACACTGATGGTCCAAAAAATTTCACTAATGTATCAAGTTGGTCCAAAAAAATTTTTTACTACTCAATGGTACAAAATGTTTCAAAAGTGTAACATGATAGTATAAACCGTCAAATCGCAACTGACGCCGTCAAGCGACGCTGACGTGGCCGAAACAGTAACCTCTCTCTCTCTCCTTCTTCTTCTAATCTTCTTCTTCTCGTCCCGCTCCTCCCTTCCCTCGCCCTGTTCTCGAAGAAGAAGAAGAAGAAGAAGAAGAATCGGAGAATCGAAGAAGAAGAATAAGAAGAATCGGAGGAGGAGGAGGAGAAGAAGAAGAAGAAGAATCGAAGGAGAAGAAGAAATGGAAGAATCGTCGAAGAAGGGGAGAGAGAGAGGGGGGGTTACTGTTTCGGCCACGTACCTGATACGTTTGCGCCACGTCAGCGTCACTTGATGGCGTCAATTGCGATTTGACAGTTTGTACTATCATGTTACACTTTTAAAACATTTTGTACCATCAAGTAGCAAAAAAAAATTTGGACCAACTTGATACATTAGTGAAACTTTTTGGACCACCAGTGTAATTACCCTTATATATAATTATGAGCAATGCATTTAATATGGATAAAAAAGAAAATGTCAAAATAATATGGGATAAAGTAATAAAATCGTTACTAATTCATATGTTAATATACTATATAGGGTAAATAACACCATGTCACAGGTTTTTTTTTTTAATTTCACTTCACGATATAAGTCTAAATATTTTCACGAGATGTCAAAGACTTTCAAATATTTTTCACTGCTCCGTCAAAAATTAGACCGAATGTTGAAGTGGCTCTATTTTTGCATAGGTGGACACACTCTTGTGGGTTCCACTCCCTTCTCCCTCTCTTAGACAGCAGCACGCACAGACAGACAAAGAAAAGACGCCACCTTCCTTCTTTCTTCCATCTGTCTGCCCTTCCTCTTCCTCTCTCTCCACCCCTGCCCTCACCATCATCGCTGCAGCCATTTCCTTCTCCATCTTCATCACCTCCATCTCACTATATGAATCCTCTCCACTCTGTGCTCATCATCAAAGCTCCATCGCCATCTTCAACTTCCTTTCTTCTCTTTTTCTCACCTTCACGCCATCTTCAACTTCCTTTCTTCCCTTTTTCTCACCTTCACGCCATCTTCACTCCTCTACCCTCTGCCCTCCCTTTCCTTGCGGAGCATTGTTAGCTGGCTATTAAGTTAGCTAGGACATTTGGGCTTAAAAGCAGAAGACTTACACCATTATTGTCTCCATCTACATTTAAGAAAGTCGGTGCATCTGGATTTGCTCCACCAAGTTTCATCTGCTCTTGTCGTTGGTGTGACACCGCTTCTCCTTCCTTAGTTGCTTTGTGCCACTGTTGCTGCCTCCACTCCTCTGCTGCTACTGGTTTGCTGCCTCTCCCCAAGCTCCAGCTGCTGGTTCTCCCTCCTCCTTCAAGTTCCAACCGATGTTACTTCTCGAGCTCCTTAAGCTACTGCTGTTACTACTTTCCTTCCTCGAGCCTCCGAGCTTCAGACTGCAACATACCATTTACTGTACTACTGTTGTGCTGAAATCCATCCTCCCTGCAGCTCTAACCCCGAGTTCCTCTATCCCAAAGCTAAGTCTCTTTCCCTCAGGAACAAGGAGCTCTGTTCCGCTTGCAGCTAAAAGAATGGTGCATGAAGGACATCAGAGAACATCAGAGAAGGGAGAGAAGGACCTCAGAGGAGGGAGAAGGGAATGGGACCCACCGAAATGTGTCAAGTTGTTCCTGGTTGGCTAAAAAATAGAGCCACGTAAGCCTTCCGTCTAATTTTTTACGGGATGTTGATGGCATGACACACAGTGAAAAATATTTGAAAATCTGTGATACCTTGTAAAAATATATGGATTTATCATGTGAGGTGGAATTCCAAATAAAACTATGATATGTGGTGTTATTTACCATACTATATATTAAAAAGAAAATATTCAAAAATATATGAGTCTGCATATATATATATATAGTTATAATCAATACATTAAATTGGGTTAGAAAAGAAAATGTCAAAATAATATAAGGGTAAAGTAATAAAGTCTTTACTAATTTATATGTTAATATTCTACATATATTATAAAGAAAATATTCAAAAATGTATTAAAAATATTTCAATCACTTATTATCATATCATTAACAAAAAATATATTCATCATATTGAGAAAATAAATAATTATTTATACTTATGAAAACTTAAAATTAATTTAAAATTTTAAAAATTATAGCAAATCTCATAAAAACTTAATCAAGCAAAACTCACATCCAAGTGACTGAGTCATTTTATCTAAAAGTAAAATTAATTTAAAAATTTTATGAATTATAACTAATTTTATAAAAATTTAATTATGTAAAACTCACATCCAAGACTGCATCATTTTTATCTTAAAGGTGTTCAAATTTATAAAACTTAATATATGGAATATTAGTTATAATGAAAAAAGCGCACGAGCAAATAATAAGTAAAACTAACGATCTTATCAAATAGTATTCAAAATTTAGATTAATTTTTCATTGAAATTAATTTGATAATTGCAATGATATATATTTTACAAGAATCTTTACTTGAGAACTTTGATATATATATATATATATATATATATATAATATATTTTACTATTACAAGTTTGAATTTATTGTATAAATTTTTATATGCTAATATAAATTATAAATTCAAATCAATTATTGTTTTCAAATTTAACTTTTATAATAAATTTTCTTTATAAAATTAATGCAATGCACGTGTCCAATAAACTAGTATATATATATAGTTGTATCCCATATAATAAATAGGGATAGAGAAGTAAATGCCGAGATTATATAGGTTCACAAATGTAAATGTCTAAATAAGATTTATGTTTAAAATATCATTTATAAGAAAAATATGTAAAATTCATGCGTTAAATACATTAAATTGTTAAACAAATAAAAACTATTTATTAATTATTTTTAGTCATTATTAGCAAAGAAGTATAATATATTTACTTATAATAATGGATTTATAAAAAGTTCCATAATTTTTTATCTATTCAACTTTTATGGTACTTAAATATCACGCACCTTTTTATGTATAAATAATATTTACTATAGAACTTTATATTTAATATATTTACTGGATATAGGGAAAATAACTGGATATATATATATATATATATAGATTCTCTCCTACCTACCCAACAATATATATTTGCTCCAATCTAAAAGTAAATGTTTACTAATATAGAGCTAGAAAGGTCAATATTTAAATAAAATTTACTTCTATATCTAATTTAGATTAAATTTAATTTATAAAATGAAAGTTAGAAAAGAAATTTTTTAAAAAAAATATGCTGCAAACAAAATTAAAATTTATGGTGCATAAAATTTAGTTTAAAAATATCATAATTAGAAAAGAAACTTACCTACATTAATTTTCTTTATTTTTTAGTGGAATTTTTTAAAAATAACCTGGTATTAATAAAATTAAAGTCTATTGGATATAATTTTTGGATATTGTTAAAAGTCACTCTATAATTAATAGGATCAATTCAATAGGTATATTATAATATTCTTTACATAGGAAAAAGAGTTCTATAAATTGAGATACATATCGAATCTATTAACTTCAGTTTAAAACTAAGAAAATTAAAACAAGAAATTTTACTTGAATCTATTTACTTTACTATTATATTGGATTTTTATAAAATAAAATGAATATACTATAAACAAAATTAAAATCTATAATATGTAAGCTTCTTATACCAATTTAGTATACATCATAACGTCTAATCTTTAAAGCATTTAATTTACGCTCATTCAAGGATAATAATAGTAATGGTTTTTCAAATTAATTTGCTATAAATTTGTTTATGATCAAATTAATTATTATAATTAATTGCATTTTGAGAGACACATATATATAAGTAGATTTAAAGAACGTCAAATTGCCAAAGAGATAGATCGTGATAATTTGTATTTTCTCATATTTTGTTTCCCGCGGTAGAAGTATGTATTACTTCTCATTACCTCTTTTTTTTTTTTTTTACTTTTTCTTCTCCTTTTGCTTTTACTTTGGTGTTAGGTGGGTGCGGACTGCGGAGACAGCTAAAAAGCAAGAATGAAGGCTTCTCATATTAGAGCATGTACCATCCTTCTATCAAGTAATTTCATTAGATGCAAGTAAAAATTATTATTTTATGTTATTCTTTAAGTGTATTTATTTTTCGATAGATTCTTTCATACAATTATCTTTTAGCTAATAAGGTGGATGAAGCCTAGCTTAATATAATTTCGGTTATTTATAATTTAAATACATTTTGACCAATCTATACTTTCAATTAATTCTTAACTTTCTTGAAATTTTGATATCCAAATAGATCGTCTATTTTTATGAAATCAGAGGAATCATGGTTTATTTATCTTTTCTTCTATTTTATGATTATGCAATTACATTCTAGATAAGTTTTAAATATATATATATAGCTCTCCAATATATATCTCGTGGCAACATTATAATAAAGATAAATCAAGTAGTAAAATATGGATAATGTTATATAATACTTGATGTTTAATTTTCTTTAGCTAAATATATATATATATATATATATAATCAAATTTTTTCACGCATTTATATGAAAAGTGTAAAAATATAAATTAAATTTCAATATTTAAACCCTAAAAAATAATTTTTACTTAATTAATTTGTGCAAAGCATGGGAAACAAATAGTTTATAATAAACATAACAAACATTTATTAGTTTTAGAAGGTTCAATTGGCAGATCATATATGTAGTAGCACCTCGTGACAAGAGCCAGACTGACTCTCGAAGAAGACTGAATTATTAAAATCAATAAGTTGTGAATACCAGTTAATTCGATCTCATCGAAAGGAATTAACAAGCCATGTATTTGTCCTTGAGGCCCAGCTCGCTTTCTTGCCAGTTGCCACCTCAAGGCCTATCGATAGCCCGATCCACGACTCACTCTGCAAACTGAAAGTCGTCTTCTACGTCCATCTTCAACTTTCTTCTTCGATCTTCGATCTTCTGCTCTGCCCTGTCTGTGCCGGCAAGCTACTGTTGGCGAATTGGGAGAGAATGGACAGAGGGCAGATTCTTCTGCTGGGGCTACCGCTGTTTCTGATATTCACGGACCTCGTCAATCTATTCTCTCCTCCGCCTCCTAAACCCTCGCATCACCATCAGCCTCCCCACCACCACCACCACCATCCCCCACCGACTGAACCCGCGGGGTTCCCCACCCAGGTAATTCAGCCTCCATGATGAGTTTTTTCATCGTCTGTTTCTATGGTTTTGCGAAATTGGAAGCTTTATTTTAATTTTTTTTTATAAGAATTGGAAGCTTTATTATGATTCTGCTACTAATTTTAATGCAGAAGCCAAGCGTCGTCGGAGGGATAGGCCTTGGCAGCGTGGTCAACATTGAATTCTGTTCTTCCTGCTCCTACAGGTGCCTTGAATTTCTGTTTATTGTGCTGTTCTTTATTGGTAGATTCGATTAGATTGGTGAGCTAGGTTAGGATGCACAGCTCGTACTGAATATTTAGAAATGGGGATCTGGAGGACATGCTCATCGCTGCGTCATTTATGGTGATTTCTATATGATGTCTCCGTGAATGAAGTAGGCTTTTGTTAAAGCAATTACCTGTGCTACTGGTAAGTGATTGTAAAACTCTTGTACTACAGTTCGTGGTTCTTCGTGCTGCCACTGCAGATGGATCAGTTAACGGTGTCTCCTATATATGGTAAAAAACACGAATGGGCTGTGGTGTAGGGTTTGAGAGCCCTTACCTATCTGTCGTGAGAGACATGAGCTCTGCAGTAGTGTTGTAACTTACTTAGATCGTCTTTTAACAATGGAAATCTATGTTGATGAGGTCGGTGATGCTCTTTAGTTGATATATTCTTCTAAAAAGACTAGTTGTTTAAAATTTGTACTTATGTTTCATTGGAATGTTACAATCTGCAAAGTTTACTTGTGGAGGAAGGAAATCCACTGAGCTCAAAGTGTAAGATACTAGTTCCTACGTCGTTGTGGAGTTAGTGCAGTGACGTCTCCCCGTTTCTTCGATCCATATAGTTGTCTTGAAAACTAGCTTGTTTCATTTTTGCTGCTGATTATACAAACTATGTGCTTGCTTATGATTCCTCATTGCTGGCACAGGGGAACTGCAGTTAACATAAAGAAGATGTTAGAGACTCAGTTTCCCGGAATCGATGTTGTTCTTGCAAACTACCCCCCTCCATTCCCAAAGCGTGTGCTGTCTAAATTGGTACCTGTTGTTCAGATGGGGGTATTTGCAATAATCATGGCTGGTGATCATATCTTCCCGATGATCGGGTTTGCAGTTCCTCCACCCTGGTATTACTCTTTGCGTGCAAACAGGTTTGGAACCATTGCCTCAACTTGGCTTCTAGGCAATGTTGTCCAGTCATTCTTGCAGAGCTCAGGGGCTTTTGAAGTTTACTGCAATGATGAGCTGGTCAGTCTCCTTCTTGATTTTAACTTGATTGCCAGACCTGTTACGTTTGGATGAATTTCGGTGTCATTGCATGTAGTCTCCTGACCTCAACAGAGTACGCACTCATCATGTCCTGAACTTGCTTGTATTTTTTGTGTTTCTGCTCGTAGGTTTTCTCTAAATTGAAGGAGGGAAGGTTCCCTGGCGAAATCGAATTGAAAGATCTTATTGGGAGAAAACTGGCAAGTTCAAGAGTCAAAGACGGGTTTGGGGAAATGTGGTCGTAGGTGTTTACGTGAACATTTGTGTAGTTTCGGTTCAGTCATGAAGGATCCCGCACACGGTTTTTCATTCATTTTGTCCCTCCGCTGAACTGTCTTCTATAGTGTAGAAACAAAACAAAGGTTGGATATTTCATAAACCGTGCTTAAACTCTATAATCGTCGTACTTGGACGATTCCTTGCCTGTAACTCTTGATCTTACCTTTGTTGTACTCGGACTTCTTTTTGCCATGTTTATAATCGTTATGGATGAATCCTGTCATCGATGGACCAATCCTCTTTTACCGAATTTTCTGTTTATGGTTTTTGGACCGTGATTCGTTATTTGTTAAATTTATCATACCCCCACAACACATGATATCAAAACTCCTCGTTCATATACCAAAAGAAAGGGTGGATAAACGAAGGCATTTTGGGATGGTATCACTTCAATCATACGTCCGGAAAAGGAAAGGAGAAGCTGCTTGTATATAGCACCATCTTTTATTCCGAGTTCAAATTCAATATGCAGGCAACCGGCCTTCAGTCAGCCTCTACAACCACTCCTGGCGCTTGGGGTGGACTTCTTCGTGGATGGGGGGTCGTGACTGCGGTTCGCCGAGGGGTCCTTGTAATCGTCGACTCTCAGCCCCAGAAGTGATCTTCTCCTAGTGGAAGGGGGGTCATGGCCGCGGTTGGCTGAGACGTCCTCATAATCGTGGACTGTCACTCTCAGGAGTGATCTTCCCTCCGTGGTCCGCTCCTCTTCATTTGCTGCAACAATGAAATCCAAACCCAACACTATTGCTATGTTAAAATTTTTTTTTTTTTTGGGGTGAATTATGTCAATATTATTTTCATCAAACGAAATTATCAATTGATTAAATGAAATTTCACTATATATATGTGATGATTTCGCGTAAATCTATTTAATTTAGCTCCTCTGGATTCGAATCATAACACATGCAATTAGCATCTCTATTTTATTTTATAACTCTAAATTTGGAATCTTCAAATTAAAATAACTTCTCCTCGGGACAGTCTTCTTTAGTCAATAAGAAATTAAAACCCAAACAGCCATTGCCCTCTAACCACTTCATGTTTTATTTGCTAAAAGACAAAACAAAAAAAAAAGGATCATTATAAAATAATAATTAATCCTGACAATTGATCCTCTGCCTCTCGTTACAAAATTTTACAGAGCTAAAGATCTCGAGCGATAGTCGTCTTGGAATAGTAAGTCCGTAATATATGAAGAAGAGAATGACCTCAATTAATTAAAGAGGTAGCAAGTCTGCACTTTTGAATTATAGACTCGCGTAAGTAGCAGTTCTGAGATAGCCGATTGAAATGTGTCATTGCGAATGTAATGTTTTGCATTTTGCTCGGACGACAACCATTCTATGTATATATTGATGATTGCTCGACTCCACCTTCATTCCTAATTATTTTTCCAGTTTGACAGAGCGATCGACCGAAACATACAACAGATCGAGGCGAGAGACGGGATTTGGCCCTATAAGCTTAATAGATGTATTGTCATAAACGAAAGTGAAAGGAAGAGCACGTGATATAGGGAAACGTTTAGCTTACCTGAGAAGGGGTTGGCGTTTCGGGCAGCTGAGCAAAGAACCAGAGAAACTGTCACCATTGCCATAAGCAACCATAAGCCAACTCTAAACCCCATCTCTCTCTCTCTCTCTCTCTCTCTATCTATCTATCTATCTCTCTATCTTTGTGTGCGTGTGTGAATGTGCGTGTTCTTCTTCGTCTGTGTTTATTGTTGTTGAAATCTTTGATGGAACCCGTGAAAGAATCCGTGAGGAGACGAGACGACCCACCTGATGAGAATGTGGGGAGACAAGGGGAAAAAAAAAAAGGAACATATTATTTATATAAACGAAAGTTTTTTTTTTTTACAAATTCGATCTTTTTTATTAGTAGGAGAGTTGACAACTGTATTAATAAAAAGGAGAATTTGGTGGGAGTCACGTTTGTGTTGGAGGTGCGTTGGGAAGTAAAAAAAAAAAAATTCTATTTATCGAAGGGACAAACACAATCTTCTGCATCTTGACAGGTCATATGATTTCATGTATATGTGTATGGACATTGTATTTGTCAACGCTGTTCCGAATCGAAGCGTGTGTGCAAAACTCAAATTATATCGATGCCATAAATTATAGTCATATAATAGAGCGGAATGAAAAGCGTTGGCATTAAATTTCAATGTATTTTGTAGGTATTTTTCTCTCTTAATTCATGTAAATAGATGCCTTGTCCTGTAGAATTCTTTTGAATTTCTTTTTCCCAAAGGATGTTATACGATGACGATGACCTTTTCATTGTCTTTTTCTTTTTTCCGGGGCATTAATTAATTTATACACGCGGTTGAGTTAAGCTTTAATTAGAAGGACAAGCAAAGACATGATTCACTGTACGCTGACGACATTTTCATTACTATTTTTTTAATAAATAAATTGATTGTTAGTTTTATTAAAGGCCTAATCAATTCTGTACTTGATTAATCAATCAATATAAAATGGCCCAATGACCGCATTGTTTCTCCAGTCCTAAGAAAGGCCCTTGAATGACCATTTTTGGTCCAATGCTCATATCATCTCCGTCAATATCATCTTCAGGTTGAAACTTAGGAACCCCCGAAACTTGACGCAGACTCTTACATGGTCATACCTTTTTAATGATATTGTTAGGAAAAAAAAATCAATAAGATCGTCATAATTAAAAACATATATAGTAATTATTCAAATGATTAATAATTTTTCTAATTTATTATAATTTAATTGATACTTTCTCAAATCACATGATAACGAAGGATCACTGAAGAATTTTTCAAAAAATCGACTATTTTATAATAAGTCGGCGTTTTGATGAGATTGGTCACACCAAAATTACCTGCAAGGGCTCGACTCATGATTTACAACAAAAATATACTCTTATTCTTTTATACGAACAAACGCGGAGACTAACAACATCCATTTTTGTCCCGCAAGCATCTAAATATTTAACCCAAAACCGAGAAGAGGACATTTATGTAACTCGAGAATTGATCGAGTGCTCTAAATTTTGGTAAATGGCGTGGGAATTTATCTTCTTCTTTTTTTTTTTGTAGAAAAGGAGTCTAATATATGTATTAATAACGAGTCGTCGGAGGCTCCCGATTACAACTAGTAAGTCGAGTGGTGACAACACCAACTACATCAGCATACAAAATATCCCGAGCCTCAGGAGGTGGGGAATCAAAATACACTACTTTGTAACAATCAAAGAAGTCGTCACGAGCAACCTTCACAACAAAATTCATGACCATATTTTCTTCACGAAAAGTGTGGTGAACCTTGAAGTCCACGAATCTCCTAAGAAGGGTCCTGCAATAAGATAAGATAGGCATGAGAAATAGATTGTCATGCAAGGATCCAGAAAGAAGATCACATATTACCTTGGCATCCAATTCTATAATGAGAAATTAAATGCCTAAATTATGAACTAGGCTAAGCCCATCCCGAAGTGTCTAACATTCAGCAAGTTGTTTGTAGTACCATGGGATCGACAGAATCCATGAACCCAGCCCCCCAAATGGTTTCTTAAGGACCCCTCCTGCGCTAGCTCTGCCTGGTGAACCCATCGGTATTTTTCGGTTGGGGGGCACCAGGAGACTGGCACATCAATCCTTTCACGAGCTCTCGTAATGCAAGTTGAAGAGAAGAACTCAAGAGAGAGCTCAAGGCAATATTGATCTAGTTTCCCATGAAGAGAAGTATGATAAAAAACAGACCTATTCCTTTGCTTCCAAAGAAGCCAAACTGCATAAGGGAAAGGGATCTTCCATGAAATATTGACGGAGTGCGACTCATAGGAGTTGCAGTTTAGTTTCATCCACTCCCCAATGGGGAGAGAGAAAGTTCCCCTTTTTGACGTAGGAATACCAAGGTCAACCCAAAACTTTCGAGCCACCTAGCATTCCTTGAGTATATGCGATATGGTTTCCTCTTGGTCATTGCAAATGCTGCAGCTGGGCGAGATATTAAGGCCCCATGCTGATAAGTGAGTAGCAGTTGGAAGCCTATGATGGCATACCAGCCAAAGAAATGAGTGAAATCGCGGGATAGTTTGGATCTTCTAAATCCAGTGCTAGTCTTTTTTAGTATTTCCCGTGGGGAGACCACAGGCTAATGCGTAGGCCATTTTTGTGAAGAAGTGGCCTGTAGGAGAGTATTTCCAGACCAAGAAATCCTGGCCACCCTCCCCCAAGAGACTATGAGGGATGCTTCTCAAGTCATCTCCTATACCGTCAGGGAGTTCAAAAGATAGTTGTCTCAAGTCCCAAGAGTCATCCACATCGAGTATATCAGAAACTTCGAGGGCACATTCAGTGGCCCTTAGCAGACCAAGGAGACGAGTTCTGAGTGGCTAACTCCCTAACCAACAATCATTCCAAACATTGATATCTCGACCATTGCCAACCACCCATCTGCTGCCCACAGAGCATATTTGCAAAAGGGCAGATTTGATTAAAGAGTTAGCAGTACCAGCAGAGACCTGATTGTCAATGTATTTTCTCCTAAGGATTCGAGCCCAGGGTCTATTATCTTCCAGTGCTCTCCAAGCAAAACCTCTTAAGAGGGTGAGATTACGCCCCTTTGCACGCGGGATGCCTAGAACAACCTCATCCTTGGGAAGAGTGATCTTATCCCATCTTAAAAAGTGAATTTTCTTATGGGTTTCCGCGGATCCCTAAAGAAAGTTACAACTAAGACAATCAATGGCATTACAAACAACTTGAGGGACAAGAGTGCATTGCATGATATGAGATGGAATAGATGAAAGCACTGAGTTAACAAGAATGGCTCTGCCTGCAAAGGAAAGATGGCTAGCTTTCCAACCAGCTACTTTTTCTTTAAATTTATCAATGAGAAAGGAAAAAAGAGGAAGAGCTAGTACCAGACATATCCATGGGAAACCATAGGTATTTACCGAGATCAAGGAACTCTCGAATACCAAGGATACGAGTGGCTCTGTTTCTCATTCTCTTAGTGGTGTTACGATAGAATAATTCTAGATTTATCAAGGCTGATTTTTTGTCCAGAGAGCTCACAAAAAAGGTCAATGGTTTGATTGATGGTTGAGCATGTAGCCGAATCAACTACTCCAAAAAGTAAGATGTCATCGGTAAAAAAAAGTGAAAAAGAACCTCTCGCAAGACAGATACCCCTCCAATTACCTTTTTGGATTTCCTGCTTAATAAGCATGGAGAAAAATTCCATGGCAAGAATGAAAATGTAAGGTAAGAAGGGATCCCCTTGGCGAATACCACGATAGGGGGAGAACTGCTCAAGTTGGCCGCCATTGAAAAAGAACTCTAGTTCTGGTAGAAAAGATACAAAGCATGGTCACACGAATGAAGTTATCAAGAAGCTGAAAAAGTTTAAAAATATTGTGAATGAAACTCCTCTCAAGTCTATCAAAGGCCTTTTCAAGATCCAATTTGAGAATCATAATTCCCTTCCCACCTCGCTTGTTCTTATGACTTGTGTGAGCTTCTTTGAGAAGGACAACATTGTCCGCGACACGGCAACCCGGGATAAACCTTGATTGGATAGGAGAAATGAAATCATCCAAAAAGGGGCGAAGACGCCTCACTAAAATCTTGGTAATGATCTTATAAGAGGTGTTGCATAAACTGATGGGCTGAAACTGGGAGATAATCTCCGGACAGGGACATTTAGGAATAAGAGAGATGAGGGTATAATTAGCACCTTTAGGAAGGCTTCCACCCTCAAAGATATTCCTCACAAAACCTTTAATCGAAGATCCCACAATGTCCCAGTATTTCCGAAAGAAGATTGCATGAAGCCCATCGGGGCCAGGAGCTTTTCGAGGTTTCAAACACTTAAGAGCACCAATAATTTCCATGTCAGTGACTGGAAGGGAAAGACTGGATAGCCTCAAGCTGGAAGTTGCAAAAATCATCGAGTTGAAAATCGGAGATGGATCGAGAGGACACATGCCCCGTGGTGTAAAGCTTTTGAAGAAAGAATTAACTGTATGAGCAAGCTGCCTCGAATCAGTGACCCATTCACCAATGGAATTTCTCAATGAGCTAATTTTGCTACGCTTTCAATTAATGATAGTCGAAACATGGAAGAATTTTGTGTTGCGATCACCTTCCATAATCCAATCATCCCTGGATTTCATGACCCAGAGTTCTTTCTCGTCCTGCAAGATGGAGCAGTAGTGGACTCTAAGCTCTTTCTCGAGGGCAACAAGCAAATTGGACGGCCTAAAAGCAAGAGCTTTTTGGATGCCATCAAGTCTGGCTAAGATATGTTTTTTACCATGAAAAATATTGCCAAAAACATCTTTATTCCAAGTCACGGCATTCTGAGTAAAACTGCTACTAGCAGGCATAAGAACGTGTCTCCCTTCATTCCAAGAATCAGAAACAAAATTAGGAAAGGTCGGGTGAGACATCCACATATTTTCGAATCGGAATGGACGAGAAAGATAAAGCTGGCTTGTAGGGTTAAAATCGACTAGAATGAGGCAATGGTCACAGTGGACTCTAGGAAGGTGACTAACCTCAGCATTCGGGAAGAGAACTCTCCAGGAGGGATTAGCCACAGCTCTATCAAGCCTCTCCTGTATGTGTCCTCCCGATTTCCTGAGGTTAGTCCAAGTAAATCGAGGCCTGGAAAAGCCCAAATCAGAAAGTGAGCAATTATTGAGCATTTCTAAAACGGAGCAATCGACTAACATTAACAGGACCACCACCCAGCTTTTCAGAATCACATAGGACCTCATTAAAATCTCCCATAACAATCCATGGATAACCACAGACACCAGCAATCAGTTCAAGATTATTTCAAAGCAGCAGTCTTTCACAGTATCTGGGGCTAGCATCTATGGAAGATAAAAGCCAAGCAGTATTAGAATTTCGTACCTCGACAAGAGCATGGATCTCCTGCTCAGTAGACCCCACTATGTCCATCAAAGCATAACCGGAGTGCCATAGGAGGAGAATACCTCCACCACGTCCAATTGCTTCAGTTGCCACATATTTGTCAAAAGGAAGAAGAGATGCGAAGTAGTCAGCTCTATCCTTTGGCAATCGGGTCTCGTGAGAATAAGGATGTCAGGACGGGGAGTGGCATAGAGAGATCTCTGACGGTGTTGAGGGCGTTGGCGTTCGACAAGCCACGACAATTCCAAAGCAAGATAGCCAAATGAAAGCGCTCCGGCGCCGAGACAATATCAGCATGATGATTAATATATTCCATACTATCAAAAGAGGGAGAGCGAGTTGCAGAAACCGCAATAGGCCTCAGTTGAGAAGCAGAAAAATCATACACCATTTGCAGGACTGCTGGCGATGGCCAAAGCGTGTACGTCCATCATCACTTCGATCCTCACAACAATCTTCAGTAGATTTCCCTGGTCCCCCAAGAACCTGTCCTGCACCTTGTTTCTCAACTAGCGATGCATCTGCCGGGCCAATTCGAATCGGTGGGCAGAAGGGTATTATGTGGTGGGTGGCTCCCCTTTCAATCATTGCTCCCTTCACATCTCTCCGCAGTGTGAGAAATTTTAAGATTAGAGCTATAATCACTGCTATGCAATCTCTGCTTCGGAATTGGTGAACTACTTCGTCGCCGGATAGAGGGGTCGGAGAGAGTGTCAGCCGCGGTCTCATTCCTCCTGGCATCAATAGAGGTCCTGTTCGGCAAAATTCCCCCGTCATAGCCCCCAGCGGCTAATCGCGGCAGTGCCGACTCCCCCCTCCCCTTTGCTGCACAAACTCCAATTGAAGCAACATGTGGCTTCGCACTATCGCCACAATGTTGCCCGCCATTGGATTGGGGTCCGTCCATGGGCAAGCGATAGATTGCCCTCTGCAGCTTCAAGGGCTTCCACTGCTGAAGGGTCCCCGCAAGGAGAGAGGAATAAGTTTTCAGTAGATTTCGTAAATCGAGATTAGGGGAAGAGACTTCAAAAGAGTCGGGCAAGAGTCGGATCGGGTCTGGCCGCCCGAGCTTGCAGGACCTATAGCCATTGGGCTGGTGGTTGCTCCAGAGATAGGATCGCTAGCCAGGTGGCCCAAATTCGATTGATCCACGCGTCCAATTTTTGGTGGGTCGCCTTCAAGGGATGTCCAATTCGGACGTGGGGCTGTCCACAGCCACGCGAGAGCTCTCTCCAATATTATTCTGGGCTTTGGAAATATGATGGCAGTGGCCCAGTGACTTTTCCTTGCTGTCCTCTGGAAGGGGTTGGAGAGGCGGTGCCCGCAGTATCCTTTGATAAGAGATTTCCCTGTATCCTTATTATCCTTAACGGTCAAAATAGCTGACCGTTTGTTGGAAACGGGCTGGCGACGTGTACCAACCATCATTAAGCTGACGTCTTAGCATGGGGCAATAAATAATCTCTTTGTATTGCCGACAATGCCGCATTCAAAACAGTATCGTAAAGAAAGGGTTGCAGTGCAGCGGCTAACACTTTCGTCTGATAACTTAGAGATTTAAAATTCGATTCTCATCGACGGGACTATCTGTACTCCTTTATTTAAATTTTCTTTTCATTTCATTGTATTAGATTATAACCCTCTTATTGTAACAAAAAAAAAGAAAAAAAAATAGTGTCGTAATCCCTTCATAAGTAATCTTTTGCATTTACTTTCCGAAACCATACAACCTTGGGGACAGGTCTGCTGGAGATCTTCTTGGACACAAATTCGAGCGAAATTCGCTCGCTCTGCAAAATCCATGGACACGAATCATCTCTGCATTACATAATACTCCCAGGGCAGTTAGTTCCTGGAGTCTTATCCAAACAGCAACTTGAGATAATTTTGCCTTGGAAGGTTTAAAGTTGGGCTCCCAAAGTCGAATCGTTAGAAATCGGTAGTTGATAAACCAAGGACCCGTCTCTTAAGATTCGACTTCGGTCAGATCTGTTATGGGGAGGTTGCGATGTAGGATCAATCCACTGCCGACGCCAACAACATCCAAAGCCCATGTCGGCTTCCATGGCTAAGTTTCTCCACCCTAGTTAGCAGCAGGAATGGATTACCGTCATCCTCCTCGGATGGGGCATCATCATCGTAGCAGTCCTTGATCGATTCGAAAGGCCTCCTGAGATGCAACCAGCAAGTTTTTATCCTTGTAAAGAGTTCCCCGGTGTAGCAGCGGTATGAGCTGGAAAAGTCTCGGGCTTGGCGGGATCTGGTGGTGTTTCTTTCACGCGCTTTTTGCTTCCGTGTTGCTCCCCAGAAGAGTTTTCATGATCTTTCCCAGGGGAAGACGCAGAGGGGGAGGAGTTAGAGAGAGAAAGGGAGACGGTGAGGGCGCCATCGCGTGGGAATTTATCATTTGCTGTTTGCTATGTCGTTATCGAGCTGCGGTAGCCGCGGGGATGGCGACAACTCAGATTTCAGATTCAGAACGAACAAAAACAAAGGCTAACGACAAATAGTCCCCACGGTCACATCCAAAAAAAAAAAAAAGAGCAAAAGCAAATAGTCCACGTGTCTGAATTTGTAGCTCAGTGGTTCACAAATATGAACAAATGTGAGTATTATTTTTTAAAGAATAAAAA
Organism: Punica granatum; assembly: GCF_007655135.1. Lineage (NCBI taxonomy): Eukaryota > Viridiplantae > Streptophyta > Magnoliopsida > Myrtales > Lythraceae > Punica > Punica granatum. The sequence continues at coordinate 39,397,373 of NC_045129.1, forward strand.
ATTTCTATTGAAAATATTAATTAATAAGTAATTAAGGAAAAAATAAAATAATAAAACTCAATTGGAGTTAAAAGAAAAATAAAAGACTGTTTTATGCGATGTTTAAAAGTAGGATTCTCGGAAAAAAGGACGGTAGGACTCCCGGGGAGAGAGAGATAAAGGAGAGACGAAAGACGGAGAGAGAAGGGCCAAAAAATGGGAAAGGTTAGTGGTGGAGAAAATAGGTAATTATTATTTGTAAGTTTACCTTTTAAATTCTGGTTTTAAAAAATGAAATATATATTCTATCGGTATTTTTGAAATATAAAAGTGAGATGAAATGGAGATCTCTCCCTTTATATATTATTACTAGCTATTGGATCCGTGCATTGCAAGGATTTTATATTTAAAATATTATTATAAAAGTTTAAATATGAAAATAATAATTGGCAATGAATTTATAGTTTATATTAACATGCAAAAAAGTTTATTTTAATATTATGTAACTTTTAATGAGGTAAATTCATACTTATAATAGAAGAATATATATTAAATATATATTAATAGCTCTTAAGTAAGTAATTCATGTGTAATATATACATCAATTTAATTTTCAAGAAAGTTAATTCAAAATTTGAATATTCTTAGACAAGATCTTAATTTTTGTTGTATAAAAAAGAATACTCTTATAATCTGTCAAACTTTTAATGTTCATTATATCATTTGCTTGTGCTTTATTATATCTAATGTTTCATATATTAAGCTTTTATAAATTTGAACACTTTTGGATAAAATGACTCATTTAATTAGATGAGAGATTTGCTTAATTAAGCTTTTATAAGATCAGCTATAATTCTTCACATTTATAAAATTAATTTTAAATTTATATAAGTATAAATTATTATTTTTCTTAAAATAATGTATTATTTATTTATTAACAATATCACATAAGTGACTGAAATATTCTTTCATACTTCTTTGAATATTTTCTTTATAATCATATATCATTATTAATTACAATATTAACTATTAACATGTGACTCAGTAAGGTTTTACCATTTTACCCATATTTATTAGGGAAAATCACCTCAAAAATCACGAACTATGCATTTTGTCTCAAATCAACCACGAACTTCAAATTTTATAAAAAAATGTACACCAACTATTACTTAAGTTTCACATGTACCATTGGTTTAATTTTCCATCCAATTTGCTGACATGGCGTGCATACGTGGCTAACGGCGCCGACATATCGACTAACGGCAATTAACGGTGCCACGTGGCAAACAGCGATTGGCACAATCAAATTAAAAAAAATGGAAAAATCAGAAACAGAAAAGAACAAAAGGGAGGAAGGGGCCTTAGTAGACCTCGGGGGCCGGTATTGAGGTCCCCGAGGCCGGAAATGAAAAATTGGGAATAAAATAAGGAGGAAGGGGGTTGTTTCGATTCCGGCCTTGGGGGCCCTCGATCCAAGCCCCCACCCCCAAATCGGGGTCGCCGGTGACCAAGGTGGACAACGGTCCCCCTTCTCCCTTTCTTTATTTTCAATTTTCGATTTTTTTTGAAATTTTTTTGACACAGCAAATATTAGCCACGTGCTATGTAAGCAAATTGGACGAAAAATAAAACTTCTCAAAACGAGCAATATCTTTTAATATGAAGAGCCGTCTATTTAAAGTCTACTAAAAGTAAATAAAAACTACTTTTGGCTAAAAATAAAATCTATTTAATATAAACAATCCTTTTTTCTTAAAGAATAGTAGTTTTAGAAACAAAAATACATTGATCGTATATTACCTGTTGCTAAACATTGTCTTGTATCTCTGAATTACTTTGCATGTAAACTTTGTTATATTATAAGCGGCAGATGGAGACAGATGGAGATTACATTTATAAGCATATTATATATATGTATATATATATATATATATTGGTGAAACCAATCATATTATCTTTCTTCCTAATAGAAAATACTGGAGGCAAATAAAGTTAAATTTAGAGGCAACTGAATCTGTTGTTTCTGAAAAACATAAAATTATAGAGTCAAAAATTATGCTTTCATTTTTATGCCTATAATGATAATACTTTATTGATATTTAAAAGAATGCATTGGTCCAATGTAAAAGCGGATATATAGAAAATTCCTTAAGCACTACACATGAATTACAAGAGCATAAAACTAGGTTGGCTCGCCGGACAAATTATAAAAAAGATATACTTGAAAAAGTCACAATGTGTAAATATATTATAACCGTAGAAAGTCATTCTGAAATCAAGAATCTAGATCGACAACTTTCCTGCAACAATTGATCACAAACCCCAGTAACAATCGGAAAAGGAGATTCTCTATTGTTCTATCTATACTATTATTATAAAGAGAAAGACTTGCTTTTGAGTCTCACTTTCGCCTTTTAAAATTATCTAAACGATATATTTCAATTAATTAGAGCCATGATTTGAGGTTAAAATGGTACAAATACTAGAAAAAGAACTGCTCAAAAAAACAATTTTTTTTTGCTCGATAAACAAACTGCTCACTTGCTTTTCTCTACCATACACTCCCGCATGTTCTATCTTTCCTCTCCTTTCTCTCCACTCTTTCATTTATTTATTTTTGGGTAAATCACTCTCTTTCATTTTTAACTTTCGACGTCCAATGCTTTTTCCCAAAACAGAGCAACTTATTTATTTGTTCTATTTAGTCAGTAACAATTCTCTTATTTTAATCTTCTATATATATTAATCCGGACTTCTACGATAAGATTGTTCGATTCATGCAATGAGAGGCTTTCACATAAGTTTTTTAGGTTGCCCATCCCTTTGAGTCCCTTGCATTAATTAGTTTCTTACTTTCTAAGTATTTAATACAATAAAAAATTTCTAATTTTGTTCCCTCGTTAATGCGTTCATAGATTATTGTAAGAGAACCTACATGGCCCGGTGATATGATATATATTTTCGGGTAGTAATTCTAGCTAGGTACTATTGCATGGTCCTATTGCTTAAATTTATAAAATATAAATTATTAAGCTATTTTTAGAATTTATCCAACTTAATGCCTACGTTAGACACAGGAACGATTGACAGTTGTATTGGAATTAATATTGTAGAAATTTAGACCCAATATATAAATAACACGTATTATGTCCCGTTCGGTGCACGATATTTTTCAAATAATTTTTCTTCGTACTTTTTAATGATAAATTTACTTATTAAGAGCAATAAAATATCAGGAAATTAATTTTTAATTTTTAAGTTCAAGTCACAAACTCCCATACTCCATTTTCTCTTCGGAGAATTCACTTCAACTATAATTATTCATATCAAATATAAAATACTTATATAGGTGAAGGGAAATATCCAAATACATGTCTTATTATTTTAAGTAATCAATATTTGCAGCAATGAAATGCGACTGTTCCTACTCGAGTGATAAAAAAACGTATTTAAGTAATAATTGTTCCGTATGATCATAATGAAAACGCGATTTTCGTTTTTCTTCTATATGAATACGATATTGAGATTTTTTTCCAGAGCGTGACTGATTTCTCACATCACCTCCAGCCCTAGGCCTTTTAGTAGTTAGTCCTGGTAAAGTCCCTAGACGGTGTTTTTTCTTTAAATAATTTATAGTACATTAGAATAATTTTAAAAAGTTTATTGATAATGTAGCTAAATCTCTTGGTTAATCTGCATGACATATTTATTTAATTGCTAGTATATTCCACGAATGCACTACATATATTACGTTCAAATATAAAAACTTCATTTTACAAACTTTTGTTCGAATATTATGTTTTATAATTTCCTTAGTATCATAATTTAATTTCTTTAGCATCATAAATTATGCAAGCATAATTTCGTAGAATTAGTATTTCATGATATTTTTAAAATATTGTGTATAAGCTCAATTAATTATTTTCCTATCAAAATTATGTTATTCAATGACAATTTGCAACCAGTTATATTATTTCACAAGCATTGCATATTATTAGATCGATTTCAAAAAGTTGCCGAATGATGTAACTAGTTTCCATGGCATGTTTTTTTTTTTTTCATTCGCCAGAATGTTACGCGAATTCATTAAAAATATTAAGTTCAACTATAAGAACTTCATTTTGCAAATTCTTTTTGAATATTATGTTGGGTAATTTTCACAGTAACATATGTGACAACAATTTCGTTGATTTTAATATCTCTTAAATCTTGCAAATAGACTTAGTTAACTATACTTCATTAACAATTATATTATTCAATGACAATTTTGCAACTAATTATTTCATTTCATATGTATTCCACATTTATTTCATTATTAGTATAACGCAACTCTTACAAAAAATTTAAGTCATGCATTCTAATTTTATTTTGCTAATTCTTTGGAATTTTTTCACGATTTTTATTTGTAGTTATTAAATATCTTTTTCTTCACAAATTGATATATTTATTGACTTGTGATCATCATTATATATGTTTAATTGATATGTTCAGTATAAATTATTCTTTTATTTAGTTTCATATTTATTTATTGTAACCCAATATATTATTTATAATAATTATTATTTGAATACCAGTAACATTTATTAATAGCATATATTATAAAATAAAATCAATTTTATTATGTATTATTTTTACAATATCTTTTTTTGCTTACATATCAACTTTCCGGTTGCATATTTTTACAATATTTTTAGTATTTATGAGGGTCATTTATTGCATGCGTTGTTCATTGTACCACATATATAGATATAGATGGGTAGATTGACTATACTAACCCTATATTTAATATAGTTCTATATATTCTATTTAATGCTGAATGTGGTAAGTTTTACTATGTAATTTAGATAGATTACCTTTTAGTTTAATGACTCTGCACAGGCATATGCTCTGTTTATGCATAATCACTATATATTTATATATATGCACATATTGTACATTATATATAACCCTCCACTGCCCTCTATTTCTCTGCTTTCTTGGCCGGAAACGAAACCATGACTTTACATTTGCAATCCAACTCCTACCCTCCTCCGTTTCGCAGACACAGCCCGGTTCCACAACCGCAGCCATCCTACGTTTCCGGCTCACCCGCACGCAAGCTCGATGATGATTCTGGAACAGACCCAATTCCGGTCGTTGACCTAGGCTCCCTTGACCAGGGAGAGCTGCGAGAAGCCTGCCGAGGGTGGGGGCTGTTCCGGCTGGTGAACCATGGAGTCCCGCAGACCCTGTTGACCATGCTGCAGGAGCACGTCGGGAGGCTCTTCTCACTGCCCTTCGAGGCCAAGCAGCAGGGGCTCTTCGGGAGCCCACTGTCCTACTTCTGGGGCACCCCTGCCCTTACCCCTTCCGGGTCAGCCCTCGGGATGGGCCCCGGGCAAGATAGGATAAACTGGGTCGAAGGGTTGAACGCTCCTTTGGGTCAACTCTCGCAGTTGAGGGCTCATGACCCACTCCTTGCTTCTTTCCGGTACGTAAAATCCACACTCTCCCCTTTTCGCTTTTCAATTATAAAGGAGGCATGGTTGCAGGTTAGCCTCGAATTAAAAGATTTTGAATTTGATTCTGGCCGATTTTTCATTTCCGACTATGGATCTGTTTTCTTGATTATAAAGGAGGCATGATTACGGTTTAGCCTCAAATGAAAAGGTTTTGAATTTTGATTTTGGCCGATTTCCATATATGGTTACTTGTTTTCTTGATTATAGAGAAAGCATGGTTACGGTTTAGCCAAAAATCAAATTGATTTTGAATTTGATTGGTGTCGAATTCCATATCCAGACATTTGTTTTCTCTGGGGCCGGCCAAAAAAAGGGAAGTGCAGTTAGCCGTGATATCTTTTCACGGAGTTTGTCTCTTCAGAAATATATATTCGTAAAAATTACAGTAGAAGTCATAAAAGTTTATCATTTTTTTTAATCGAGTCCTAAATGTTTCAAAATGGAGAATTCAGTTCTAAATCATATATTCCATTACCATATTCAGTCCAAATCATGACTGAAAGTTAACGGGTGCTTACATGGGCATTGACGATGGCAAATAAGCTCCGCCGTAATTATATAGATAATATAATAAAATAATTTTTAAAATAGAAAAAGAAAAAAAACTAAAAAATCAAAACAATCCCAACCTCCAATTTTTTTTTTTCTTGTTAAATTGCAGACATGCCGGAGCTAAGCAAGCCCCGACATGCCCGCCCGTCACCCCACCAGGGGCTTACGAGCCTAGGGTCAGCAGCAAGAGCGAAGGGGACAAGCCATGCATTTTTCAAAGAACATAAAAATCGTTTTTTTCTCCACGCCCATGAAAGGAAAAGCTCAAAAACCAAAAGCAAAGGTAGGGATCGAACTAACAAGTTGTTTGTGGAAAGAGAGAGAAAGAGTGTGAGTAGGGTGAGTCATTTCAGGTCACTAATGCTCGTAGAAGGGGTGCTCCCTTTAGTAATAGAACGACCAAAAGAATGAGACATTGGGGGTTAAGGGGTCGAGGAGAGGACCTCAGCTTTTACCTACGGAATCTAGATGAAGGGCGAGATGTAACAATGGGCATCTTAACAAAGGGCGACATCAGCCAGTAGAGAAGTAGCTCCAATGATCGAGAATTGGGGCATGGGCTTCCTCCTCGTCTTCTTCCTCAAGAAGGAGACCCACTACAATACTCCCCTTCCTACCCCAACGGCAACCTCCTTAAGATTTTGTACTTGTACTATTTGTTTTGGAATTTGGTACTTGAATTGGAAATCGTAATTTGATCGTTAAGCGAGTTGGCTGTCGGAAAAGTTGGGACTATCTAATTGCAGATATGGCTTTGCCACAAGAGGTTGCAGAACAAATCATGGAGGTCAGATTTGGGCTCACTGAGATCGGATTTGGTTTCGTGGACTCAAGAACAATCGTGGGAAAGTCCTGGTGTAGACGGATTTAAACGTTCGGCGGTGGCTGGTGGTGGTCACAAACGAGGAGTGATGAAAGAGGCATGATTCGAAAAATTTGATGAGTAAAGAAGGGTAAATTAGTAATATTACCACTCATTTTGTTTTTGATAATTAGTCACGTCATTAAAAAAAATAGCCATGTCTTCATTCCCGATGACACTTGAAAAATATTTCATGCCGTTATTGTCTACGTAGGCACCCGTTAACTCTCAATCATGATTTGGACTGAATGTGGTAACAAAATATACATTTTAGGACTGAATTCTCCATTTTGAAACATATAGGACTCGATCAATAAAAAGGGTAAAATTTTAGGACTTCTACTATAATTTTTCCATATGTATATTCTTTTGTCTGAGGCCTTTTTTGTCTGGTTCTAGGGATTGGTGTGGGCCCGTTTTGATTTTGGGAACAACCTATTCCTTTCTACTCTAATGGGCAATAATTGGGCTGCGGGAAGTTCATTGGCGATTAAAATGGCTCCCACCAGGAAAAGGAATTGACAGTGACTCAGCATTTCCCATTCCATTCCAATCTTTTTCTGGCTCAATCTCTTCTCCTCAGTCTCCTCTCCTCCCCTCCGCTATATAATAATAATAATATATATATCTTATATATATATATATATATATATATATATATATCCATTCCACTTGGCCCCGGAAAGGGGTATTCTATTCGATCAATTGCCGGCTTTGTGACGGAATCAACAATAAAATTATGATATTCTTGACATTGATTTGCGGGCACACCGCACCACCAGCTAATGACATTGATTTACGTTTAGTTGCCACTGTTGCTTTCCTTCCATGGTCCTACCCAACCTAATTTGGTAAATCCACGGAATAAACGTTGTGTTAGTACTATTCCACGGCTAGCGGGGTATTCAGTTTATTAGTATGCCTATTCCATGCTTCATTCGATAGCAGAGTTGAGGTCGGGAAAATGTGGCGGCCTCCTTTTAATAATGTTTGGCCGAAAAAAAAAAATGCTCCTCTACGTAATATATATGATTTGCTGTTCTCTTAATGATACCGCACTAGGGACCTGCTGCAAGAATATGGAGCTCACTTGGGGAGAATAGCTACATCCTTGTTTCCCGCCATGGCCGAGGACCTCGGGCTTGACCAAGAGCAAAAGGACAGTTATCTATCGGAATCGACGGGATTCGTTCGAGTCTACCGCTACCCTTGTTGCCCAACCGGAAGTGGCAACAACAACTGGGGAATGGATGTTCACACGGACAGCTCCGTCCTCACCATTCTGTGTCAAGACCTTGTCGGCGGGCTGGAGGTCTCGAGAGAAGGCGAGTGGATCCGAGTCAGGCCGATTCCTGGCACACTCATCGTCAACCTCGGGGACATGATGCAGGTTTGTGCAAGGTTTCTTCGGCACGCCTATATGTATGTGCAGAAATAAATTACAACTTAATTTCGCCAAAATTCATTCTTAATTAATTAATAGAAAGCAGTTAATTAATTAATTTAATTGGAGCTGCGTGCAGGCTATAAGCAATGACGAGTACAAGAGCGCGATACACAGGGTGAGAATCAGTGAGCGCCACGACCGCATCTCGATCGGCTACTTCGTGTTCCCGGGCGAGGGGGTCGTTATTCGGAGCTCAAACTATCAGCCATTCAAGTACAGTGAATTCCGGGCACAGGTGCAAATGGACGTGAAGATGCTAGGCTTCAAGGTTGGGCTTGAGAGGTTCAAAATCAAGCCAAATTCCGACGATAACAATAATAATAATAATAATAATAATAATAACAGCAAAGGGATCAGCAGCCATTTTCAGGGCTGAGGCTGTATTTGTTTCTCTTTTGGGCTCAGTGGTTCTCCCTTCCATCTGAGATCCATGTAAAGACCCACGACTGACTAAACAAAAATTTGGATGGATCAACCAATCCATACAAACCTTTTGTAAACTGAATTAATCAGATCAATAAATTTGCTAAGTAATGAATTATAAGTGTGTATATATATATATATATGAGTGTGTACTGTATACTAGAATTCATGCCCGCGGTACTAGCTATAGTACATACTTCAAAATTTTTCATTCATTATCATCATAAAATAGTCATGCAACATTAATTTTTCGTTAGTAATTTATAGAGTTTCTTTATTATTTCTTTACATTTTCTTAATAAAAAAAAGATAAGAGAGTTAAATTCCTAAATTATGGGAAAGATTTTGGTGACTACCAAAAATAAAATAAAATATTAAGAGAATTGAATGCTGGGTTTCGAGAGAGAGAGAGAGAGAGAGAGATAAATTTTTGGAGAAAATTGTGAGTGATTAATTGGTGTACGGTGGGCAATTTATTATATTTTATCCATTAAGGATCAAAGACTATACATATTTAGGGTGTATTTATTTTATAAATAATGTTCAATTTAGCTCCACTTATATTCAATTCAATATCACAATCATTACTTTTTATTTTTTAAATATTTTTAACCATTTAATTTAATTTTTAATATTAAATTCTTTTAACTATTCAATACTTCTTCACGATTCAATAATACAATCATTGCTTAATTATTATTTTCTCTCAATTATTTATTATTTTTCACACTTTTTCTCATAATTCGACAATACAATCATTACAAATCAATTAAAACTAAAACTCAACTCAACTCAACTCTCAATCCAAACGCACTCTTAGTGCAACCATGTGAGTACACTTTCGAGAAATACAACTCCTTTTTCTTTAAATTATAGACATAAGATATAATTTTTACTCCCAATTTGTATTCTATATGAAAAAGAACATGTCAGTTGTTTCAATAATGGAAAATTCATTCTATTGTCGATTTTTTTTTCTCTATTTTGGGATTATTTTCACTTCTCAATCACCATCTGTGTCTCATCACATATGAATGGAGCTCGAAGTCGCGTCATTGAAGTTCACGCGATAGCCCGATAATCTAGGCCGACTTCGCTCAGAAACGCATCAATATGAATTGCACTAGATATATTGTAGAGATTTGGTATGAGCTAAGATATCGCTATCACTGTACATGAGATCAGATGTGGTGAGTTGGAACTTCAGCTAAAGTTTCGGTTTTTTACCTTTCTCACTCTACAAATTATAACTCCAGTCCAATCTCTCTCTCTATATATAGTTATATTCCACGCATTAAATAGAGTTATAAAAGTAATTTTATAAATATTATAAGGTCATAAAGGTATATGTATAAATAATATTTAAGATTAAAAAATACTATCTCAAAAAAAATAAAAATAATGTTAATGATATATTTATATGAATTAAATGCAAATAAATAGTGATGTAATTGTAAATCTATATACAATTAATTGACATATATACCCAAAAACTAAAACTGATTTTTTGTAAAAAATTATCCTCAATATTTAAATATTTGGATGAGATTCGATTAAAATAAATATACTTTAATCTTTCTTAAAAATAATTGAGTCATTTTCGCAAAAATTATACAAATTTCAGCTAACTTTATATATGTATATATATAAGCTTAACTACAGTTAATGAATTATAGTGTATATATGCCTTATGGTAGATATATCTCATAGGAGATATATTACATATATGTGTGTGGAGAGAAATAAATTACAATGAATAATTTAAAATTTAAAATATGATATATTAAAATATATAACTTTCACCTCCCAACACTAATAAATATGTTCTAAAAGATAAAGTATATTAATTGTTTGCTTTAAATGGTCTTACAATAGTATTTTTACCATCAATACAAACGCCAAGTCAATGTAAAATTTACTGGCAATGTTATATAATAACTGGGTATAATGGTAAATGTTTTGTAATTCATAGATTAATACGTTAAATAAAAATTAATTAAGAATACATATAATTATAAACAATAGTAGCAAATAAGAAAATGATGAATACATTACTTCGAATCATTATTGTTATTTTAATAATAAACAATATTCATAATTTTAAGAAAATAGAGAAAATTTATAATTATATAAATTTTAACTTTATTGAATAATATTTTATAACTATTGCATATCTTATAAAAGCTCAATTAAGTATATCTCTCATGAAAATAATTGATTTATTTTAGCAAAAATTATTCAAATTCACAAAATTTAATATATGAGATTCGAGTAAAAATAGCACAATAAATAGTGAAAAATGAAAAATTTAAAAACATTGTACTACTATTTTTCTCTTGCTTATCCAATATATTTGTAATATATGAATTGATCAAAATTCCTAACGATATTTGGATATGACCATTTGATTTGATATTATATATTACAGAAAAAAGCAATATATTTTCATGAAATTTCTTAAATTTAACTAAAATAATTAAGTTTAAATTATGTAAATAAAAATATATTTATCATAAAAGTTTAGTGCAACGCACGAACAAAAAAAATAGTCTATAATATTATTTTCTATCCATCCAAATTCTTTAGATGGATAAATTTTTCTCCAAACATTATATGTAACTACGAATATACATTATTTTCTTCGGTAAGTAACTACGAAAATGCATTGGGGGGCAAAAAAAAAAAACGCAATCAAGCAAGACTGCGGCACGAATTAGGGAATCCAAAGTGTTTATTTAGGAAAAGGAGTATTTATCTTAGGAAAATTGACTGTTATGCACAGAACCGAATAATTCTGTGCGGTACCTCATGGCCACGCGACGGTGGTCAAAGATCACAATAATCTTGACCCGAGGTCTATCAACCGAAAAAAAAAAAAAAAAATCTTGACCCGAGGTGGAAAGGAAAGAGCAGATCCTGACCATCCATGAACCTTCTTATATATCATAATGCACGGTCTCGATATTTCCACGTGATAAAAAAAAGAAAAGGATTGCCCGCGACTGCGACAGAGAAGGGGCCCCACAGCACTGAACCGGCCCCACCCACCCTAAAGTGAGTGTCTTCCTTGGGGAGAAAGAAAGAAATCCCCAGTCAGTCATTGAAGAGTCAAAATTTCCGGGAAACCAAATATACTTACTATTCTTCTCTCGTCGATTCAGTTTCTATGTCAGCCAGCCGTCTCTCTGCCACCCTGCTCGTCAAGCCACCCGCTGCCCCCGGAGGTTTCTGAATCGCCGCCGCCGACTTCACCCGTCTCAATGTTGTCGGAGGTTGAGGAACGGTGCTCGGTCACCAGAAGGAAGCGAAAGAGGGAGCGGTCTGAGCCTAAACTTCTCGTCGGTAGCCGAGTTGAGGTAATGCCGCGTCAATGTGGTGACAGCGGTGCTATAGAACTCCGTTCTCTCACCTGCATTGTGAGGTGTTAGTAGTTTCTTGATAATCGCCTTCTTGGATTGATGGATTTCTTGCTGGCTGGGTTTTCTAGGGCCTGTTTGGCTTTCTTTTTTCTGCTTCGTTACTTCCTCTTCTATGGCGGATATTTTACATTCCTCTGATCTCAGCGTCCGTGCATTGCAGCTGTATGTGGTCTTTGTAGGATAATGATCATTTGAAGTTATTATACTACCTGACAATGGCCTGCATGCATGGCTCAACTAGGGGTTCACTTGGGTTGCCCGCCCCGTTTTGGAAATTTGATAGCTTTTGTCTTATTAGAAATACCTTTTTGTCGTCACGTATATCATGGAGCAAAGTGATTCTGCAGGTACGGAGTTTGGAAGATGGGCTACTGGGCTCTTGGTACGCGGGGACTGTGATTGCATGGCGGCCTCAAATGCGGGACGTCAGATATGATAGTTGTCTAGCTGAAGGTGGTTCGAGTAAACTCGAAGAGAGTGTTCCTGTCTCGATGGCCATTGATGGGCTTGATTGTGGCAACCGCAGTAACTGCAGCAGTTATCGGGGCCATATAAGGCCGGTGCCACCTTCTGTTGCAATCGGTACAAGGGAGCTTCTTTATGGATTGTGTGTGGATGTGTATCATGAAGATGCATGGTGGGAAGGTGTGATTTTCGATCGCAGTATAGATGCAAAGGAGAGAAACGTGTTCTTCCCAGATTTGGGTGATGAGCTCCTGACTCATATTTCTAACATTCGAATAGCTCAAGATTGGATCGAGGGTGAAGATAATTGGGTTCGTCGTGGATTCTGGTCCTTTCTTAAGGTGATACACGAGTATGAGGAACAGTTTTATCTTCCCGTTTCAGTGAAACAGATTTGGTATGATTTGCGACAGACAAAAGGTTTTAGGAAGATCAAGGAGTGGACCTGTAGTAAAGAAATACTGTGGAAGAACATGGTGTTTAGTGTTCTCGTGGAAAACATTGAAATTGCTCTCAGCTGCATTTCGCCAACTTTTAACTTGGACAAAGAGTCAGCAAGAGAAGAGGGTGCTGTGTTACAGTTCTTTGAGCCACCTTCTGAACTTCATATGAAATCTGAAACAGATGCATCCAGTTGCCTATCCATATTGCCGGTTGATGAACCCCTTGGTTTGGGCATGACCGGATCCAACACTAACTCAACAAGTGATGCACCTCTTACGGTCATTGCTGTCCACAAACCGGTTGTTGGATTGTTCCAGGTCAGGGCTGATGCTCAACCTGCCCAAGCAGGGACAGAGTTGAAAGAATGTGTTTCTGTTGTGGAAAACAAGGTGCCGCATATCAGTCTCTCTAAGAACAAAAACGTCTTCTCTGATGATGAAATCCAATGTGTAAAATCTGGGTGCTGGCGACCTGTAGCTCCTGAATTAGTTCCAGAACCTGAGTTCTTCCCAGACGCATTGGAATCTTATTTAGCTGATCACGTTCAGCATCCCTGGAATTCCGCCAGGATGGCTGTTAAAAGGCATCTGGCTTATCTGGGTTGGAAGATGGAATGCAAAATGAGCGGGAAGATGAATAGAATCCGTTATGTTTCACCAGATGGAAAGTGTTACCGTTCTCTCATTCTGGCCTGCCAATCCCTTTGCAGAAATGCAGAATTAAATCCTGCAGTGAGCTCCGAAGATGCTAACAAAAGTCTTATTACTTTACCAAGAAATGAAGACAGGATTAAAAACTCCAAAGTCTCTGAGGATTCTTTTCCTTCTGAAGGCATGACACCTGATGATCGTAATATCACACGTGCTTGCTGCCCTCAAGCTGTTTGTGACTATTATTCTCTTGAATTGGAACAGAGCAGAAAGGCCAGTGGGGTCATTAAGGAGTTGAGGTTGAAAACCAAGGAGCAGCTCCGGGCAATTGGATGGGAGCTCTTCCTTCGTGACAAGGAAGGAAAGCGTGAGACGGTGTATCAGTCACCAAGGGGAAGGCTTTATTTTTCCCTTCGGAGGGCCTGCAAAGGTTGCATACAAGATGGTAGAAGTCAACAGTTGAAAGCGGGTACAGTGGATCACGTAATTGCTGGTGAGGAAGTCGAAGCGAAGTCTCCTAGCAAAAAGTTGTCCCTTTCAGTAGGTCGTGTTCCACATCAGAAAGCTTTGCTGCCTCTTAAAAGAAACAAAAAACCTGAACGCAATCGAATGTTTAGACATTTAAAAAATGACACCCGTCGCCCTTCGAAGCTGAGAATAAAATTTCCTGGAGCTTTAGCCAAGGTAGGAGATGAAATGGAAACCAGTCGGTCAAGTTGTGCGCTACGGTCGTGCAAAAAAGTACAGAAGACCGTCCCCAGGCACTTTCTGCCCAATTCTAAAACGTTACTCTCTTGGTTGATAGATAAGAATATATTGTTGCCCAGGGCAAAGGTATACTGCTGTAGCGATAGCAGTGGCAGTAGTTTTGCTGAAGGCCGCATACACCGTGATGGCATCAGGTGCAATTGTTGTAATGATTTGCTTACTTTAAATGGCTTCGTTTCCCATTCGGGTGGCACAAATTGCTCTCCCGCTGCCATAATTTGCTTAGAAGATGGGAGATCCCTCCTAGATTGTCAGGTTCAAATTTTGCATGAGAAAAAGAGGAGTCACGTGAAGGAAGATCCTGCTGACGGGGAGATTCACAAATCACATGTGGACACGAGTGCTGAGAATGATTATTTGTGCTCAATTTGTCATTATGGGGGTGATCTAATATTATGCGATCAGTGCCCATCCTCCTATCATGGTACTTGCCTTGGTCTGAAGGTAAATTTTGCTTTCTGTATCGCCTTGAAGAGTGATAAAAAATTTTATGAACAAATGGAAACTTTTCTCTGAATATACTTCTAATGACCCTCCACATTTTTTTCCTTCCTGCGGTTTGTAGGGTGTTCCAGATGGTGACTGGTATTGTCCATCATGTTGCTGTGCCATTTGTGGCGAAGGCAACCTCAGTGAAGATATTGGGCTTTCTACAGATGTCAGCATCATAAATTGTAGCCAATGCAAGCGCAAATGTAACATAAATTGATCTTTCGATGACAAAATTATCGCATTCATTCATTTAAGCTGCATAATACATGCCTATGACTTTTATTTATGCTTCTGTTACTCGTTTTGCCTGTTCAGATCATACTGTGTGCCTGAGAAAAAGAAGAGGAACTGAGTTAGGAGATCACGGGAGAGGAAATTGGTATTGCAGCAGAAAGTGTGAACAGGTACCAAAAGCCTCTGAGATCTTCTGATTTTCCATTGCCTCATAAATGTTCTGAGGGTTCTGTTCCTGAATCAGATATGAATAGAGGGTTTATTGCAGTAATTACATGGAAATGATAGCTTTCTGATGGGGTCGTGGTTTTTAACTGCATCTAGAAACCTGATACACTTCTGGGGTAAATCACCTATTGAATAAGGTTACTTACTCCAGGACGCAATGATACATCTATATAGATCGCTTATATTGTGTCATTAGGTTGCTAAGGTAATTTGGATGAAAAAAGAAAAATCTATAAGGTACTGCATATCATCAACGAGTTTAGGGCAGATGAGCGTGCTTATTATATTACTACTTTTGGTGT
This sequence comes from Punica granatum, assembly GCF_007655135.1. Lineage (NCBI taxonomy): Eukaryota > Viridiplantae > Streptophyta > Magnoliopsida > Myrtales > Lythraceae > Punica > Punica granatum. The sequence continues at coordinate 39,413,139 of NC_045129.1, forward strand.
CCCTTTGCGAATGGAAAACAACTCTTGAAGGGGCAATTTATTTTGTGAAGTGAGATCTGTTGGGACATAAGTTTTGCTGGTCCTTATATATCAGTGAGGAGCAGCTTCCGAAAATTGAGCCCACATTCTTAAGTCCAAACATTCTTTTTGTAAAGGTGCCAGTTCTGTATTAAAAACAGTCACATATGGCATTATTTAATTGCAGATTCATGTAGGTCTCTTGGAGCTTGAAGGAAAGCAGATTAGATTGGGCATGGACAACTTGACGTTCACAATGCTGAAGCCTGTCGATTATGAGAGACATGATGATGTGGATCTTCAGATGAAGTATGCTGCAGAAAATTACATCAAGCTCAATATGGCTCTCGATGTGATGCACGAATGCTTTGAACCTTTCAAAGAGCCTTATTCAAGTAGGGACATCATAGAAGATGTTATTTTTAATAGAGGGTGAAGCCATCTTAAACTTAACCCATTTGGAATTTTCATTCTGGTTTTTCTTCCTTCTAGTCTGGTTAATGTTAATTTTTTTTTTTAAAGAATTTACATCCTTTAGCAGTCTTCCTTTCATTGCACATCAAAACCGTAACTATAGAATGGAAATAAATATATATATGTTTGGACTTCTACAGATCAGAGTTAAACCGGCTCAATTTCCGAGGGTTTTATACAGTTCTCTTGGAGAAAAATGATGAGCTGATAACTGTGGCCACCATAAGGTACACCTCACAATGAACCTCCCACCTTCAATATCAATATCTTATGTTTGCCACTTTCGTTTTATATTTTTGAGCTTCTTATCTCTTTCTGTTGCTCTTCCTTTTGCTCTCTCTTCTTTTTCCCCCCTACAAAGGATCCATAGGGAGGTGGCAGAAGTGCCTCTTGTGGGAACGAGGTTCCAGTTCCGTCGACTTGGAATGTGTCACGCTCTGATGAATACGCTTGAGAAGGTTCAGTGCCTACTTTCGTCTTTGCTTCAGTTTGCATATGCACGTATATTCAATTTTCTGATCTTTCTGTCTCCCCCTTTTTTTTTCTGTATTTATAGAAGCTTAAGGAGCTAGGAGTGGAGCGAATTGTGCTGCCTGCTGTTCCCAGTGCACTGAACACTTGGACTGGCTCATTTGGATTTACGAAGATGACCGATTTGGAGAAATTACATTTTGTCAATCACACGTTCCTCAATTTCCAAGACACGACCGTGTGCCAGAAACGTTTATTGGATGGTCTATCAGGAGAATCGAGAGTATCAAGTGGTATCTCTCATTTACCTTTGACTAAAAATGGATACTACTTAAGTTCATATGCCTTCAGTTTCCTAACTAAACATTGAGCAGGATTGCTGCAGAAGCTTGCTGATCATCTCCATGAAGCTGCTGATATTGAATTGAATGGTTTGAGTTCTGTTTCTGAAGAATTTCTAGGCAAGGCCGTGGACGGGAGCAAGACTGTCGAACAAGGCACGGTGAAGTGTCTCATCTTTCTCTGGTTATATGGGGTGATTGATTCAAATATAAAATGTTGTAGAATTTATAATATAGGTTAACTGTAAGAATGACTAGTTTATAAAATGTTGTAGAACTCCGCAGCTCTGAACCTAGAAGATGCCCAAAGAAATTAAAAACCTTCTCTGTCAATTGTCAAGAATTGATACTGGTTCTTTTATGCGTAGCTGTATGTTGAGAGGAAATTCTACCGTCCCTTTAAGAGGCGGTTCTTACAAAGGACAGTTCATGGCTTCTTTATATTTCTAGATTGACTTTTATGAAGGAACTCATATTGCAAAAGGTTAGTCTGACGGTATCCAGGGGTGATGAACCGAAGGGATGATAGAAATTTCCTCGATGCATTAGGTTGTAAATTCATGAAAGGATTTTGTTCTCCATTGTGATAGACATTCTGAATGTGGCGATTTCCTTCACTGGTGCAGCAACGAGGGATATTGATGAATCCAGCAATCCAGTAGACAAAGTTGGTCAGGTACTTCACAATCCCTTCCCCTGGCTATCAGATCAGATCCTTTGAGTTATCTTTTTCTAGTCCTGTATTTTCTCTTTGATCAAAATGTGATTTCTCTGCTTTTGGATAGATAAATGAATCTGCTCAACTCGATAGCAAGCAAAGCTTCACCAAACCTCTTCCAGAGTGTTCTATCGCAGATGCTGAATCAGATCAGAAGGACAGCGTGGATGGAAGCAGAGTTTTCAGGTACTATTATCGGAGGAGGCGACCGTGCAAAGAAAGCCGATGAAAATTCGGTAAAACTTTGGATGGACCCGGATGAGGAATAGCCTCCGATAGATTATGAAATTTTGCCTCGTTATACGTGCATAGTTCGTAGAAGGGTCTAAGATAGTTTCCTTTCACCGGTACATGCTGGCCGTTATGAATAATTTTGTGACTGAGGACGAATCACGGTAACCGGTCTCGAACTTCCTAATGATGTGAAGCTTAATCAAATGTTCGTAGGTATCTCCATTCTCCTCTGTTTATTATTGGTGCCGTGTTGAAAATTTCCCAGTGGGCACTGACAAAATAAAAAAGGAAACCCTTCCTTGAGCGTAAACATTTTCTATGTTGCCGAGTGCTATCTTTGAATGTGAAAACCGATATGAAACAGAGGAATGTTTGATTGCATGGGTGAGGAGGCGGTAAAGCAAGGAACATTTTATTGCTTACTAGCAAGGGGGATTTCATGTGCTTTCTTGAATTAGGAAGGAGTGCGGAAATACATATACCTTGCTTTCCCCCCCCCCCCCCCCCCCCCCCGTGGCAGGGCAGGTATTCCTATTACTCTGCATTGCATCGAGAAATTCAGAGTGTCTCTAGACGACGGTACCGGAGTAGGACCTGTATGAAAAGAATGTATTTATGGCGATTGGTTAAGATTATGACAAGATTACTACGTTGCTCATATTACACGGTCACGGGAATCTAATCTTATGATGCTAGGCGGCGCGATAGTGGGGTGCAGCTCATCGGGTCTCAAAGGTGATGGCAGCTGGCCCATCCGATGATCGTGTGGGATCCGGGTGCAGCTAACCGGGTCTCTTGGTGATGGCAACAGGCCCATCCATCCGATAATTATTGGGCACGAGAGCAAGTGCACATTAGCTTTGGTCCCACTAGTTACTTGCCTCACGCTTTTCCTTGTCTTTTTCCCTCATGCTGGAACACTTGTCACATTGACAATAACTTATCGACGCATGATCGATCAAAAACTAGATTGTTTGAACAAAGTATTGTCGGTTCTTAATCTAGTTACTCGGGAAAATTACACACGTATTGATATAGCGAGAGAGACATGCGACCGATCCTACTCTATTTTAATCATCACGAAGTTAACGGGCTTTTTTTTTTTTTTGGTTTCTAATTAAGAAGATAATAAGATACATGTACCTGGTAGATCCAATGTTGCTGGGCCATTAAAAATTATCTAGCAATGGATGGAATAGATTTTTATTTGTTCCCTGGGACAATGTTTGAGTTCTGTACTTGAAAATTCAGTCGCGGTAATATAAAACACTCGTTCTTGTTGTATATGAGTTTTGAGTTTTGTAAGAATTCTTTTTATACAAACATATACAAAAACTTATGGCTTGTTTGGTTTCAAAGCACACTTTAATTTAATTTTACTTATAACAAAATAAAATGATTCATACAAAATTAAAGGTGGGCCTTATTTATATCACTATTTTTTTTTCACAACAAAACAAAATAACTCATACAAAGTCAAAGGAGGATGAGTCACATACATAATCATTTATACAACTCTTTTTTAAAATTAAAATATCATTTTAAAATCATATTTTAAAACTAAAAGCAACATTAAAATCTTTACCCAACAAGAATTTTGATTTTGTATTTGATGCGCGACTGAAAATTCAACCACGAAACATGAATTTTCCTGATTCTCTGTTCAAAAAAATCACAAGGCGAGGGGCCAGCCAGCCAAGTAGAACCCGAATATCTACTACTATAAGAAGTCGTCACCAGCGGCAGCAGTCAAAATCTCTCCCATCACATGGCTCCGCATCCCAACAAGACGTAAACACCCCCACCTCCCCCTCCTCCTCTCTAATCTTCCTCTCTGTCTGAAATCCCAAGAGCAACAACTCTTTGTCTGCTTCTTCTTTCTGCAATGGCCGTGAGATCTCTTCAAATTCCTTCCTCCTCTCAGCCTCTACCTCTTACCTCGGCAGTCTTCTTCTTATTACTCCTCCAATGGCGGAACTCCTCCACGGCCCTGCTGCTGAAACTCAAGAACCACCACGGCGGCCACAGCCACAGCAGCGGTCCCCTCTTCCAGTCCAACCGTTCCTCCTGCCAGATGTTCACAGGCACCTGGGTTCGCGACGACTCCTACCCCATGTACCAGTACTCCGACTGCCCCTTCATAGACCCCGAGTTCAACTGCCAGCTCTACGGCCGCCCCGACTCCGGCTACCTCAAGTACCGCTGGAGACCCCTCAACTGCGAGCTCCCAAGGTTCAGCATTAAAGCTTCTTTCTTTTTTTCTTTGTTTTTTCTTTTTTTACTCGCTCTCTGTTTCAATTATTTGCAATGTATATATATACATAAATGAAATGATGGGAATCTGACAGTAGACAGAGTAATGGTGATTGATTGAAGGTTTAACGGGAAGGAGTTCTTGGAGAGGATGAAAGGGAAGACGGTGATGTTTGTCGGGGACTCACTGGGGAAGGACCAGTGGGAGTCTCTCATCTGCTTGATTGCTTCTTCAGCTCCTTCGACATCCACCCAGATGACAAGGGGTTTGCCACTCTCAACTCTCAAGTTCTTGGTATTTCTCTTCTCATCTCTGTCTGCTTAAATTGATCTTTCGCCGGTTCATCCTTTCTTTGTCATTCACGGCGCAAATGAATCAGAGGAACCCTAGAAATTAAAAAAGTCTCATTGGATTGGATTGGATTCCATTGGATTCCATTGGATTGGGGAGGGAATGGGAATCAAATTCTCAAAGACCGACAGGGACTTTCTTATCATGTCGCGGCTGGGGGCAGGGCAGGGCAGGGCAGAGCAGACCAGTTGTTGCCAGCTGCAACACATTAGCAGCCCTCCCCAATACCTCTGGGTCCCACACATAATCTACCCTTCGACTTATTCCATAATAAATCGACCATATATTGGAGTTCATGTTCATGTGTCCACTCCTCTTCTTTATTTTGTGAATTATTTTATTATTACTACATCCTGAAGATTAGTGATCTCGGTTAAATTTTACGTGTTATTGTTCGGTTTTTGATTGGGCACACGTTGGGCTGGACTGATGGAGGTCTCCGGTTGTGGTAAGGTAGGACTATGGGCTCACGGTGTCATTCTACAAGGCCCCGTATTTGGTGGATATTGATGCCATCCAAGGCAAGAGAGTCCTGAGGCTTGAAGACGTCTCCAACAACGCGGACGTGTGGCGGTCTGCCGATGTCCTCTCGTTCAACACAGGGCACTGGTGGACCCATCAAGGATCTCAACAAGGGTAGGTAACCCAATCCAATGTGTATATACATCAATACATTGCGTGAATGAATCATTTGATCATGTGGTGCTGACACACTGCAGGTGGGATCTAATAGAATCAGGCGGGACGTACTATCAAGACATGGACCGTTTGGTCGCTATGGAGAGAGCTCTCAGAGCATGGGCCAACTGGGCTGACTCCAAGGTTGACCGGACCCGCACCCAACTTTTCTTCCTCGCTATCTCTCCCACTCACTACAAGTATATCAACCAATCCCTTCCCTATCGTTCGACTCGGTTTTCCCATATTGGATCTATTAGTTTGTTTAGAAGACAGTCTGAAGTTACTGAGTAATGAATGTCGTGATCGTTCTAAATATATGCAGCCCGAGCGACTGGAGCGCAGGGCCCACAGCTGCAACTACCAAGAACTGTTATGGGGAGACAACGCCGATGAGTGGGACCATGTACCCAGGGGCGTATCCTGAGCAGATGAGAGTGGTCGATGAAGTGCTCCGGGGCATGAAGAGCCCTCCCTATCTTCTCGACATTACGCTGCTCTCAGCTCTTAGAAAAGACTGCCACCCTTCAGTGTACAGCGGAGAGTTGAGCCCAGATCAGAGGGCAAATCCCGGCCGCTCGGCTGATTGCAGCCACTGGTGCCTACCAGGGCTGCCGGACACGTGGAACCAACTTCTCTACACAGCCATGTTCTACTAACTTGGTCCGCTCCATTTCATGTTTTTGCTCTCTAACATTGATTCTTAGCTTCTGCCACATTCAAGGCAATATATATGTTATTAGTCCATTCTTATGGTGGCAGAGACAGCAGCTTCAGTTGAGAGAGGATGCGGAAACTGCAATTCCTCCAGTCATTGTAACATTTCAAAAACGGAGCTTCATTTTTCTAATGATAGTTTAGCAGGTGCTTATTGTTATTTCTCATTTCGTCTTCTCGAACCACTCTTGGTTACCATGTTAAGCAGATGCATGAACGTGATGTTGCAGCCATTTCCATAACAAAAATCTATCAGCACGACGAAGCATATTATATATATCCCACGAGAGCCATCACCTCCCAAATACCATTATACTGAAAACGGAAGCAAAGCCAGAATGAGAAAATACGAAATCGGAAAAACTAGAGTACTATTTGATCCTCAGAACACATACTAGGATTTGATTGTTAGACCCGTCAAACCTGCTTTCATCATAGGAGCTGGGTCCTTCTCTGTGGTCCCGGATGGGGAGATTCCGGAGCCACTGGAAAGAGCTTGCCGTAAGCCGAGACGTGAACTCCTGGGACGGCCCTGCCTGATGGGTCGAGATTCTTTGACCATGCCTCATCCCATTCCACGGCTTTCGCGGTGCTGCAAGCCACGCTGGCTCCCCCAGGAACTGTGAGCCTGGCCGAGTTCTGAAGGATTGGACACAAAATAGACCATGAGAAGATAATTAAAACCTATCTGGGAGAAGTGTGCAATCAAACCAGTTAATGATTCACCTGGGGGAAGAACCTCTCGAAGACCATCCGGTAGTAGTAGGCTTCCTTGGGCGTGGGAGTGTTGTGAGGGAAGATATTTTCGGCATTGACCATCATTTTGTCTTTTTTTTGATGAATTGACCATCATTTTGTCGGTTACCAGGAAAAGCGCAACAAGAACTGTGAATAATTATAGGGAAATGTTGCGATATCAATTGAAGTCAACTCAGATTGCAGGAATACGAGAGAGGAGTATTGAAACGATACATGTTGAGCAGCGTGTTCTTCGAGTCCATCAATCCAAGTATATCCTACGCCATCACTGAATTGCTCCTTCTGCCTGTACAGAATGTGCTGCAGAGAACAGACATCACCAAGAGGAAATGCATTAATTGGTTGAACAATCGGACACTATCTTTCCCCGAGGCAGAAATTCATTTTTTTTTTCTTTCAGACCTTAGGCAAGTACGGATGCTCCTCGTCATCGAAGGCTTTTCTTCGGACCCACTTCTCGATACGTCCTTCCTCTGGTTTCACCTGAAACCTCATGGAGTCTTAACAAGACCTGCTAATAGACTGAACATGAAGAGCCAGACGAAATAGAAACAGAGAGAGATGCCAATACCATTTTCCATTCGGGGTCAATTCCCATGGCAACGTTGATAAATTCTTTATCAAGAAATGGAACTCGAGCTTCAAGCCCCGGAGCGGAAGTTGCCTTGTTAGCCCTCAAACAGTCATACTGGTGCAAGGCCATGATCTGCGATTGTGAATGTCAAATAAGAACAAGGAACACCTCAATCTGAGCCTTGTTTCTCCTTCTTAGCTAACCAAATTAACTTTTCATCGGGGATCACCTTTTGGCAAGTCTCCCGATGAAATTCTTCCTTGTTGGGTGCCTTGTGGAAATAGAGGTGCCCACCGACGACCTCATCAGATCCTTCACAAGAAAGCACCATCTTCACCCCCTAGAGACTTGATCTTACGAGACATGAGGAACATTGGTGTACTTGCCCTTATAGCCGTCACGTCATACGTCTCAATGTGGTGAATAACGTCCTCAATTGCATCAATACCATCCTACCATCCATGCAGAGATTTATGGTAATTTCAATCTCGTACGACCAGAGAAAGAGCTTACATGTCTATCGTCACCTAAACAGATTGTTCGATACCTGAACAGTGAAGTGGAACTCATGGCGAAATGTTCCCAAATAATCTGCCACTTCTTTTGCAGCCCTTAGAGCAGGTGAACCCTGCTTGACTGATAAAAAATCGAGTGTAACAATCGCCTACTTGCTGGTTTTTCTGGAGTTTTACTATTAGGATTGCCCTTTTCCGTTCCATGTATTGCTCTACCTTCCCTAGATATACCAGATGCTTCAACACGAGACACATTTGCTTGGTTTACGTGTTGGAGGTAGAAAACGATACCCAACAGACAAAAAAACTCAATTAGTTTGTGACTTGCCTCTAGACCGATGCAGAAGGAGTGAAGTGAAGTTGTTCTCCCCACTGCCGAGCGGCTTGTGTGCCTGACAAATAACGTGAAGTGATAGCAGCCACGAGTGACTAATCGAGCCCTCCTGAGAGAAGAACTCCAAAGGGGGCGTCTGTCATTAGCCTCTTGATCACGGCCTAAAATTCATAATCACCCATCAATCAGAGTTAACTGAATGATTAACCCGATCAGATCGGGGGTTCATTATCAATTCCATGCTATGATTAAAGAACTTTTACATTTTCAAGAGCTCGTCTCAAGGCCATGGGATTGTAAGGCGTTGAAGGAATGGATTCGGATAGCCCAGGAGGATTGTACCACCTCCTATGTCCCCTTTCCTTGCTTGAGTGCACGTGACCAGGTGGAAAGCACTCGAAATGCTCGCAGTCATCAGGTAGGCCTTTCAGTTCCGATGAGATCCACACAGAACCTGATTTTCACAACATAAAATATAAATATAAATATATATATATATTATTAATACTTGAAACAGAATACGCACAAATAGATTTTATAAGTATTTATTAACCTGCTTGAGAAAATCGCGTTTGCAACCGCAATTTCAACTCAAACCATGGTTTCAAAAATTCTCGCCAAACACTAAATCTGTTAAGAAAAAATAATTATGAAACCTCCCACCGCACTCCCATGATGAATTGACTTTGATTATACATGTATGTATGTATGTATGTATGTATAAGAGATACTTAGATATGGGATTTAGTGTTACTGTACTGCCCTGACCAGCTATCGCACTCATAATAAGCGGAATTCGACATAAAGTGACTAATTTCTGTCTGTTTTGATTAGCAGATATTTATTTATATCATCATCATTATTATCATTCCAATTAGTTGAAAACTGGGCCTATTTCTGGCCGAGCAAACGAGGCCAGGTTCCTTTACAAGGGCTTCTGGGCCGGCCATATTGGGCCCGTTGCCGGTCCCTTCCGCCAGCCGCCGAATTCGAAGAGGGTAATCGTAATTGGAGCAACCTAGCATCTCAGCCGCTCGTTCTATCCATCACGCAGAACTTCGACCGTCGGATCTCTTTCTCCTGCTCCTATAAAATGACTGCCAGGTCCTCATCTCACGCTCGGTCACATCGTCTCCTCCTCATAAGCTGAGTCGGCGCACCCTCCGTGCGGCCACTAGGGTTCCAGAGCTCGCGCTTCGTTTCCAATATTCCTAAGGTTATCCGATCTCTTTCTGTGATCGATATAGCCTTGTTTTGTTGGTGATGCATTGCACAGTCTTCTAAGGTGTTCGTTTGATCTTTCGTATTTCAACGTCTGTGGGTTGTGGTCTGTCTCGTTGTTGGATTTCTGATGTGATCTTGCCGGAGAACGAATCTATCAGAGTCTCTGAATGTATGCAATAGGTGAAAAGCTTCGCTATCTGGTCGGTGAGGATATGTTATCAGTTCCCACTCGACTCGTTCCCTTGAAGCAATAGGAATCTGTGCTGCTTTTGTTTATGTATCTCTCCCTCGGCTACTCTTTTTCTCAGTTGCTTCGGGAGCACACTGGAGCAGCTACATCTCCTTTCATTTCTAGCTCAATTTCATCTCTTGCTCAATTTCATTTCAGCCTTTTCTCTCTCGCGAGGTAGACTGGAGGAGGTCTGTTGCAGCGGCGGTGATGAGTCCTACAGACCTGTAATGACTTGCGAATATGATCGCAGCTCTTTATGAACATCTAAGGGACTGAGTCACGTAACAGATCTCCCAATCCTGTCAGAAAAATTCGTTTTAAATTTAGCTAAAAGTATCGATTATTTTATTATTGCTGGGTGTATTTTTCTTGATTGTTCGTTCCGTCCTAGGTTAGGATTGGCTTCAATCATAGTATAGTGATGGCTTGCACTGCTAATACTTGAGTAGGTGTTTGTCCATTTCGTTGAAGCCGATATTATTGTTCCCCTCGCTATCCGGTGCTTCATCGATGTTGTAATCGGACGTCGGGGAACTACAGTTCTTCAGGAAAGAATTCCTCGTCCTTTCTTTTCTTTTCTTTTTTCTTTTTTTTGAGCTCATTGAAATCAAATCAGAACGACAGATAGAATTGTCCCAACACAAATTACCAAATATAGGACAATTCTAAGTTTTGGGTTCAATTTTCTGTCCATATGGTTTTCTTCCACTGCCAGGGAGCGAGTGCGGATGATGTAGTTGAAGTGTTTCTGGTGTTGCATTTTCTACTAGATAGTAAAACCCCCATTTTGATCGTCCTGCAACCAAATCTATAGTTAAAAAAATTTCATAGTAAAAAAAAAAAAGGATTTGACGGACCTGACCACGACATACATACATATATATATATTATCAATAACAAATTTGATCATTGATTGGGGATGAAAGGCTACCGATGCCCAGTATTAATTGAACAAAGCCAAATGAACTATTTGGACGACTTACCATCCTGGACAGCAAAAGTAGAATAATATCAGATGCCATTGCGAACTGGTTAGCAAAGAGGCATACCAGATCTTCGACACAGGAGGGCAGAACGCCATAGGAGATGAGACCAGTATAGCACTGCTTTGCGGCAAAACAGGTAGTTAGGATCATTGGCTCGACGGTGATGATGTATTTGAGCTACACCAAGGCAGCGCGACTGCTTCCACCCCACAGCAGATGGATACGTTTATCTTTGGCCAGAACGAAGAGGCTAGCGCCCATTTGCAAGGATGGCATAATCCTTGCAAATCTGTGGGAGTGTGGAGTTTTTCCAAATGGATGGCGTTGGCCAAGTGAATCTGCCTGCTAGGAAGGTAGGATAGGATGATGATGATGATGATGATGATGAAGAATTAGCATAATCCGTCCCATTTGCAAGGGCCCTGTCCAAAGGATTCGAGGCTGGAAATGTTGGGCCTGAATTTGATGAGCTTTGTGCCCAACAGCCCAAATGCCATTTTTGTCCCATAATAAATAAAATTTAATATAGAAATGCAAGTTGGATTTGGCGGTGTAGCGATCCTAAGAAGTTGAAGCTGGGGCTGGGATTGATCTGCTGCTACCTACAGAGCATAGGCTTTGCAAAATATATAAAATTTAACATAACAGACAAATAAATAAATAAACTAGAGTCTGAGTCTGAACTCAGAAGAGCAGTTGTCTTTTATTATATTATATTATATTTACTATAGGGAGAGAGAGAGAGAGGATGATCATACATCACATTACATAACACCTGGAGTACTACAATATCATACGTATATGTGGAAATATCGATCGTTATGGTGGCCCAGAACTCCGAAAGCCGGGTCCGGGTGCGGATTGGTTCCCAGAACAAACTAGAGGAATAATATCAAAACCCAAAAACAAAAGAATTGTTTTCGTTTGTGATATGTTCAGTTTGGTCGTATAGGAAAATTTTAATATAACTCTGTATTACACGTTTAGTACTTTAATTCAAATATTTACGGTCCGTTTGATTTCCCAATCTGATTTTAAGATTTTAATTCTAACTTTAACTATACTAACTATACAATAAAAGTCAACAGCACGATTGTTATTTTTTTTATTTTTTATTATTTTTTAACCATTCAATTCAATTTTTAATAATAAATTCTCTTAATTATTTATTACTTTTTTTACAATTCAACAATGTAATTATTACTTTTTTTTTTCAACTATTCATTACTTTTCATATTTTTTCTCATAATTCAACATTACAATCATTACAAACCAATTAAAACCAAAACTTAATTCAACTCTAAAACTAAACACACTATTAGTATTTCAATTTAAGTGTTTAATACTTTTATTATTTATGATGATCATATAAAATATCAAACAATTCAATCGTAATACGAAACACTTAAATTGAAAGTGGAAGTAAAAAGCACTTGTACTAATTATGATTACTAATAATACTAAAGATCAATCAATCACATTACATAACACCTGGAGTACTACAATATCATACGTATATGTGGAAATATCAATTGTTATGGTGGCCCAGAACTCAACAGAACCGAAAGTCGGGTCCGGGTGTGGATTGGTTCCCAGAACAAACTAGAGGAATAATATCAAAACCCAAAAACAAAAGAATTGTTTTCGTTTGTGATATGTTCAAGTTGGTCGTATAGGAAAATTTTAGTATAACTCTGTATTACACGCTTAGTACTTTAATTCAAATATTTACGGTCCGTTTGATTTCGCAATCTGATTTTAAGATTTTAATTCTAACTTTAACTATACTAACTATACAATAAAAGTCAACAGCACGATTGTTATTTTTTATTTTTTATTATTTTTTTAATCATTCAATTCAATTTTTAATAATAATTTCTCTTAATTATTTATTACTTTTTCTACAATTCAATAATGTAATTATTACTTTTTTTTTTCAACTATTCATTACTTTTTTACATTTTTTCTCATAATTCAACATTACAATCATTACAAACCAATTAAAACCAAAACTTAATTCAACTCTAAAACTAAACACACTATTAATATTTCAATTTAAGTGTTTAATACTTTTATTATTTATGATGATCATATAAAATATCAAACAATTCAATCGTAATACGAAACACTTAAATTGAAAGTGGAAGTAAAAAGCACTTGTACTAATTATGATTACTAATAATACTAAAGATCAATCAATCACATTACATAACACCTGGAGTACTACAATATCATACGTATATGTGGAAATATCAATTGTTATGGTGGCCCAGAACTCAATAGAACCGAAAGTCGGGTCCGGGTGTGGATTGGTTCCCAGAACAAACTAGAGGAATAATATCAAAACCCAAAAACAAAAGAATTGTTTTCGTTTGTGATATGTTCAAGTTGGTCGTATAGGAAAATTTTAATATAACTCTGTATTACACGCTTAGTACTTTAATTCAAATATTTACGGTCCGTTTGATTTCGCAATCTGATTTTAAGATTTTAATTCTAACTTTAACTATACTAACTATACAATAAAAGTCAACAGCACGATTGTTATTTTTTTATTTTTTATTATTTTTTTAATCATTCAATTCAATTTTTAATAATAATTTCTCTTAATTATTTATTACTTTTTCTACAATTCAATAATATAATTATTACTTTTTTTTTCAACTATTCATTACTTTTTTACATTTTTTCTCATAATTCAACATTACAATCATTACAAACCAATTAAAACCAAAACTTAATTCAACTCTAAAACTAAACACACTATTAATATTTCAATTTAAGTGTTTAATACTTTTATTATTTATGATGATCATATAAAATATCAAACAATTCAATCGTAATACGAAACACTTAAATTGAAAGTGGAAGTAAAAAGCACTTGTACTAATTATGATTACTAATAATACTAAACACTTCAATTAAAGTACGAAACGCTTGAACTGAAAGTACTAAATCTTTCACGGTGACACACAGTCATGTTAACAAAACCGTAGTTGCACATTATTTTCAATATAGAACAAAACAAAGGGCATTTCATGGACGTCGTTCAGTCCCTTTTTGGCTTGTTCCTTCTTATGCGAAACGTTATTTTTCTTGTACGAAACGTTATTATCCAAATACGAAAACTTTTCCGACAAAATAATTAGTCAACTATATGTACAACAAATTAGTCGTACTAACATTTTTATATGAAATATTTTCATACTTGAAGAACAAAAATTCGTACGAGAATAATATGATACATTTGGTTTTAGAATTAAATTAACTTTGATTTTAATTATAAAAAATGACAAATAATTATGTAGTGTGTTAAGTTAAAATTAAAGTTAAAATTTTTTACTTGAAAAATATATATTTTTATTGTGTAGTGTTTTGAGTTAAAATTATAGTTAAAATTAAAGTGATTTTAACTCTCAAAATAAATAGGCAGCATGAATGTTTCCTATGAATATTTCATGTCACTCAACTCGAGGATTTTCCCAAAGGAAGCAAAGTCAAATCGAAACAGGAGATGGACTGGACTGGACTGGAGACAGGAGAGTAGACAGCTTCTTCTCTCGACTTCCTTTTCTTGTTCGTTTTTCCTTGACGCGTAGTGTTTTTGTGGTGTGAATTGGACTTGATCTTTCTCTTAATTGAAAATGTATGCTCCTCCTTTTTCCTTAATATAAAAATAATAATATATTATCCAGCAAAAAGGATAAATATATATACACATATATGAAGTCATATTAGTAAAAATTAAATTAAAGTTTAAACTAACTTATATTTTTAAAAACTTAAAAGAAAAGATAAATATTTATATTTGTATCTCACCCTATTAAAATAATAGGATTGGGATAGTAAATATTAAAATAAATTGTAAGATAATTTTTATTAAAAAATTTTAAAAAGGAAAATTTTATATCTATCTCCCACCTTCTTAAGATAAAGTTGAGGTTAATTTTTATTAAAATGTTAAAAATAATAAAAAGTCAAAAAAATTATTAAAACAAAATTTGCTTTAAAATTTACTCTATACAAAATACACCGACTGAAATCCGTGCATCGTATGGTCTAAAAATCTAGTAATATATGTAGTTATTCATTCGTCAGCGACAGCATCAGCACTGCATTATTATTATTATTATTATTATTATTATTATTAAAAGATGAAAAAAAAAGAGCAAAAGAAAAAATGTGCCGCGTCGGATAAGCGGCTGTTAGTAAGACCATCCCATTCCGCTCATTTCAGCCCGGTGCCTGCCTTAGGAGGGGCCAACGGTCAACAAATGAAAGAAGAAACAGGCAAATATATAATTATCAATATATATTATATTAATAAAAATGTGTGATAATTAATGCGTGTCGGTTTTTTTCAACGGTAACTTCACGGAGCCTGCGTTTGCCCTTGCCTGCAGTGCAGGGCTCAGTCAGTTTTTAAATTCTCCCATGACTATGACCGTGACTATGATGACTAATGAGGGTGAGGTCGAGTCCTACTACTGGTTATTGGTGATTATTGATGTGGGTGGGTCCCGCCGGGTCTGGACTGGTCTGCCTCCTCTCTACTTTCCTCGTACACACATACATTACATACATACGCACCGTTTCTTCGTTCTCTTAGTCTTAGCAGCGAAGAAAAAGAAAAAGACAAAAAGAAGAAATGGTCAGGAAAAGAGAAAACTTAGGGCAGGGGGAGGGCAAAAGATAGAGAGAGAGAGAGAGAGAGAGATCCTTTTTCCCACATTTTCATTTCTTCTTCTTCAAGTGAGGAGCCAAAAACGCTGCATCTTTTTCGTAAGAAAAAGGGAAATATTGAAATAATGTAATGCAAAAATACCCGATTCCGCCACGTCCATCCTCATTCATTCCAGCTGTTTTCCAGCCCCTAGCTCCTATATTTTGCCTCCCAAAAAGACACTCTTGCCCCCCCTTCCTCATTAGGACCACGGGCTAAAGGAATATATACGTGCGTGTAATTTGTTTAGTCCCCGTTTGGTTTCGGAAAATTGTTTAACTTTATTTCATTTCAACTCAACTAATCTACAATTCAACAACACAATTATTACATTTTTCATTTTTATTCAATTTTTTTAACAATTCAATTCAATTTTTAATATTAAATTCTCTCAACTATTCATTACTTTTTTCACAATTCAACAACATAATCATCACTTTCTCTCAACTATTCATTATCTTTTCACACTTTTTCTCATAATTCAACGACACAATCATTACAAAACAATTAAAATCAAAACTCTACTATAAAAACAAACACGAATAATAATATAACTCTATTCAACTCAACTCTATTCTTTTCTAAATTCAATAATATAATCATTACTATTTTATCTTTTTATTATATTTAATAACACTTTCTAACTCATATTTTTTCCTCATCATTTTTAAACTTTCAATTTATAATATTTTTCATTCATACTTTTCTCTACCACTTTTCAAATCATTTTTTTAATAATAAGGTTGTGTTTGGTTTTAGAGTTGAATTTAGTTGAGTTTTGGTTTTAATTGGTTTATAATTATTATGTTATTGAATTATAAGAAAAACTGTGAAAAAGTAATGAATAGTTGAGAGATAGTAATGATTGCGTTGTTGAATTCTGAAAAAATTAATGAATAGTTAAGAGAAAGTAATGATTGTACTGTTGAATCGCAAAAAATATAGTGAATAGTTAATAGAATTTAATGTTAAAAATTGAATTGAATAGTTAAAAAAATTGAAGAAAAATGGAAAAAAAAAATAATTGTGTTGTTGAATTGAAGATGTGTGGAGTTAAAGTGGAGTGGAGTTGAATTGAGTTAAAAAAAATTAAAACCAAACAAGCTTATAATTTCTCATCTACTTTCACATATATATAAATATATATTTTCAAACATCAATATATTTATTATCACTGGCAATCATTGTACAAAATCAAGTTGAGTTGGATTACTTATCCAACTAGAAAACCAAACGCAAGCTAAATCGTCCATGGCCCTCGTCACCATTGAATCATGTGAGCAAATACTACTCCAATGTGTATGTGAGTTTGTTGATTTGATTAATTGAGAATTCAGGCTAGCTGTATATGATTACCTTGACATATCTCAGTCCAAGCAACTTTGTTGTTTTATTACTTTTGTGATATGATTAATTTACTTGTATATTAAATAACAATTCAAACTTTTGTGATAAGATTTTTTTTGTCCCTTTTTTTTCCATATGATTAATGCTTTTGGTTCATTATAACACGGGAAGGGAGGCTAAAGTACGAGGTTTCGCCCCAATAATAATATATGGAGACATAGAAAATGGTTTTGCAGATATTTATCCCATATATAAGAACTTGGGAAATAGCAGTCAGCAAATGTTATCCGTTGAATGCGAAATAATAGGGTCATTTTCGACTTTTCAGGGATGGGTGCAGCGTCCGAATCACTGGTCAAACGTGTGGGGAGACATACACGGATTCTCCGGTAACACAAAACGTCCCCATTTCCCCCACCTTTAAATACTCCCCCCCACTCTCTCTCTCTCTCTCTCTCACCGTCTGAATTTGTCTCATCATCATACGAAAACCAAAAGAGAGAGGCAAAAAAAAAAAACCCTCACGGACGAATCAACCCTAACGTTCCAATTCCATCGGAAGATATCGAACGATCCCAACGGAATCATTGACCGGCGGAGACGATGTCTTGCTCTATCGCCGTCACGAATTCCCCCGTTTTCTCGCCGTCCAGAGGAGTCGTGCCGGCTTCCCTCTTCTGCAACATACCCGCGATCATCTCCTCTTCGCCGGAGGCGCTTTCCCTCACCCTGTCCCACCTCAAGCCCTCCGCTCCCTCCTCCTCGTCCTGTCCTTCTCCTTCCTCTTCCAGTTCGCCGTCGTCGCCCTTCAGGATCCGGCTCCAGAAGCCGCCCAGCTCGCTTTCCAACACCACCACCTCCTCTTCTACCGTCGCTTCGGCCTCGATCTCCGGATCTGGATCCTCGCCGACCATCCCGAAGAGGAAGAGACCGATGAGGCTGGATATACCGATCGCAACTTTCAGCTTTGGCGCTCCGGCGACGCCTTCTGCTTCGGCGGCTTTGGCCAAGGATGTGGTCTCTGAGGAGAGGGAAGAGTATGGATATTCAGTCTATTGTAAGAGAGGGAGGAGGGAATCTATGGAGGACCGTTATTCCACCACGCTTAACATTGGCGGAGATCCCAAACAGGTAACGTTCAAATTTCCCCCCTTTATGCATCATCCATCATCAGATTTGCCACAGCAAATCATATGAGAATCTAAACCAGAATGATATTATCTATCTCACGATAATAGACGACATATACATTTACAGTTCCCTATTCTGACCCGGTGTTGCTTCGTTTCTGCAGGCCATGTTTGGCGTTTATGATGGACACGGTGGCGTAATGGCTGCTGAATTCGCTGCACAGAACCTAAGTAAGAACATCGTAGACAAAGTAGCTAGAGCAGATGGGAATGTAGATGGAGTTCGGGAAGCAATCAAAGAAGGTTACCTGAGGACTGATTCCGACTTTTTGAAAGAGGAATCACGCGGTGGTTCTTGCTGCGTCACAGCCTTAATTAGGAGAGGCAACCTCGTTGTCTCTAATGCCGGTGACTGTCGTGCCGTCATCAGTAGAGGGGGTGTTGCAGAGGCCCTCACGTCCGACCATAGGCCTTCCAGGGAAGATGAAAAGGAAAGAATCGAGGCGCAGGTGAGGATTAAATGAGTCGTATTCGCTGTTCCTTGAACATACATTGAATTCATTCATATAAGGAGACTAGTGAGGGTCATTTTCTTGCGTTATATTGCTTACGTTCGAAAGCTCTTGTGCAGGGTGGGTATGTGGATTCGTACCACGGTGTTTGGAGAATTCAAGGGTCCCTTGCGGTGTCTCGGGGAATCGGAGATAGGCATCTCAAAAAGTGGGTGACAGCCGAGCCAGAAACTAAAGTAGTAGAAATCAAAGCAGAACATGAGTTCCTCATTCTCGCTTCCGATGGATTGTGGGATAAGGTAATAGGGAAGGATCCTTCCCTTTTTGGCACCTTCAAGTTACTTGATATGCTTTAATATATGACCCCAATTGGGTATGTGCATTCCGCTGATTAAAATTTTCCTGCATTTGTGTATACAGGTCTCCAATCAAGAAGCAGTAGATATCGCTCGCCCTTCATGTTTGGGAACAAAAGGGGAGGAACTAATGGCTGCTTGTAGAAAGCTTGTAGACCTCTCTGCATCCCGCGGCTCTTGCGACGACATAAGCGTGATGCTGATCCAACTGAAGCGATATACGTGATGCGATAGTTTAGCCATTACAGAAAAGTCTGACAGATTGATTTGATGGTCTTGGTATTATTGTCGGGTAGGTCCCTAATTGAAAGGCATACTACATAGGATATAGGATGTGCAAGGAGCAGAGCCCAGTGGTAGTAGCATTATATATAGAGTATGGCAAGTAATAGATAGAGGTGGTGAAAATTTAGATGTGATTATTGATTTGTAGCTTACATACACGACGATAATGATTGTAACTTTCTGACCATTCATCTCTGGGGTTTTCAGAACCCTGCATCTCAATAAGAAGCCTCTCTTGCACGGACTACTCAGGATTATATGATATTGATTCATTCTTTATGTAACTCTCGCTTGCAAGTTTGATATTCAATTACGAGAAATTCCCCGTGATATTTGCAAGTTCTCCGAATGTGAATAGTTGAAGGAAGTTGAGCTCATCCAGCGTGATTTATGGTTACCGGAGCTTTTAACATGCAGAAAGTGAAAATTCAACATGAAAATTTACGGCTGACCGATCAAACTCAAAGTTTCAGATTCAATATGGGAAGAGTTGTCTAAGAAAATCAATTCTGAAGGGGGATGCATAAATTTTATTTCTAGAAAATGAAAGTGCACATTTTAAAGGGGCCTCGTTTGGAAAAGAGGCCTATCTATTTGAGTCGACTCGACTGAGCTTAAAACTCTGCAGATATAAGCCCATCCCAGCCGGTTCATGGGCTCTTGAAATAGGCGGTACTGGCTCTTAATGGGCCCCATCCAACTTGTCAGAGTGGCTCGGCCCAAAATGGTCAGAATGGTCCCATTTTTTTTTTTTTTTTACAGGAAAGGTTCATCGGGCGCCAGAAATATTGTCCGGTCTATAATGATTTTCAGTTACTAGGACACAAGGTCAGTTGTTGGAGTCAGCAGTTGGTCTGGTCCGATTATGCATGAGGCCTTTGTCAAAGTTGATTGAATACAGGAGTTGAAGCAGTGGCCCCTGACTCTAAGGAGGAGTCCTGATTTTCCGAGCGTACGTGTCCCTGCCTTTTCTTAATCTTCCGCTGAATTCTTTGTACAAATGAAATGCTAGAGAACTCTGTTACGGTGTTACCCCTTGAGCTCCTTCCCTCAGAGTGCGGGGCCGAAATGACGCGCTGTTTCAATCATGTAGTACGATAAGTGCGAACATATACGTCTTTAACAAAGAGCTCAGGTTATCGGTAGTTGATTGTTTCATGAGCTGAGATAAGATCATATACCTCTCTAGGAGAACATATCCGATCCGACATCGTGGCGGGACATCAAATCATGTTCAAATGAAGGAGACAACGCGACAGTAGAGATCAACTGGGCCCATTCGCCGGATATTTCGGGCCCACCTGAATTGACTGGGACAGACCGAAATGCCACAGAGTCAACCCGCAGCCGCACTTGTCAGTGTCAACCCCGCAGAGCCGAAGAGGCAACTGTTAGTAGGGTATTACCTGAGCTCCAACTTTGGCTCCTCGGCCTACTCGAAGAACCATACCCGCTTTTATTCGTGTGTTTTTGCGTTTAACACCAAAATCAGCCATAAAGCATCCAAAATATATTTGCCCCCATTAGAAGTTTCTTTCATGGGTTGGATAGTTTTGCCGCGTCTTGGTTTCTTCGTATATATGATATAATAGACTATATCATTCATGTGGTTTCATCGTACTTCAATTAATTGCACTCAATCCAACTCGTCTTTTGTGAAGTAATTGTCACTGTCATTCTAATCACGGGATTAGAGACTGACTGTCGATTTAAAGTGATGCTGTTTCCACTTTTGACGGCACAAAAAACTGAATGGGGATAAGTTGAGATTAAATTGTAGAAGGGAAGATCACGACATATATACCACGTCAAACTACAAATAGTATTATTATTCGCAACGTCGAATGCTGTTATTTGAGCCAATGATGTTTGACACCTACAATGCATCCACTAATTCACCTGCAGGAAAAGGCCAGGCCAATTAGAAATTTGACCTGAAATTTCACGTTGAGTATGCATGAGATCATCAACTAGCTCCTACTGCAAGCTAATGGTCAAAGTCATGAATAAATTTCTCATAAAATTCGCCCGTCATTTGGTTTGAATATTGATATATATGAGAAATTATTAGGTGAATTTGGTCTATCACGTCGTCAATGAACTA
This sequence comes from Punica granatum, assembly GCF_007655135.1. Classification (NCBI taxonomy): domain Eukaryota; kingdom Viridiplantae; phylum Streptophyta; class Magnoliopsida; order Myrtales; family Lythraceae; genus Punica; species Punica granatum. Next base: position 39,434,476 of record NC_045129.1, read on the forward strand.
AGTCGTTAATTGACTGACACGTGTGTACTGATCTTACCAAATATTTTGAAAAATCCACATTTTCGTTCTTTTCAAGATTGGCCCTAATCATTTCTGACCTCCTTTTCCCTGCTCTCCTCCTCACAAGTTCCTAGCTCCTCCCTCCCAACGGCTTCTCTCTTCTTTCCTTTTTTTTTTCCTTTGTCCACGCTTCTCCCTCATCCATATATCAATACCAATTTTATTCGTCAAATTAAAGGTTTTGAGTTCAACCCATCGTCTAGCCAAGATAGAGGGAGCGGTTTTAGGGTTTGGCAGTTTGGGGGAAAATAATTGGCTTAGCTCAGGGAGGAGGGAGGATCTCCATTCCTTGAGGAGTGCGTGTACCTGAGAGTCATCCCAAACCCTTGACCCTCAAGCACTGAATCATTCCTTATCAAAAAGTTTTGATCTTTACACTTTATAACATGTTGTGTCATATCCATGAAATTTACCGAAAATCGAAAAATCTTGTGTGACCTATGGCACCATTTTAGAGTTTGAAGTTAGATTTATCATTTCGTTTACTTTTGTTGCCATCGGCCAGGTGGAAACTAGAAGAGAGGAGCCGAGGACATGTCTCTATGAAGGACGAGAGCAGGGGAAAAGGACAGAGACTGAGAGGAGAAGGAGAGAGATAATCGAATTTGGGATAAATTTGAAAAGAAAAAACAAAAATTGGGGCTTTTTAAAAATATTTGGTGAGACCAAATATACACGTGTTAGTCAGCTGATGATTTTGTTCATTGATGACGTGGTTGGTAAATTGAATTCACCTAATAATTTCTCGATATATATATAAATCACACCGCTCAGCGACAACTTAAATTTTCAATGAGGACTTTACATGAAGTGTATGAATTTGAAAATCCACTAAACGGCGTCCTCAAGTGCCGATCCGACACTTCAACGGAATATAATTTCATCTAGGTACCCGTGATTTCACTTTAAAAAATTATATATTAATATATATATAGGTACACATGATACCGTGTTTTCTAGATATATTCAGAGATGATGCATCTTCGTTAGGAAGATATTCTATATTGCTTCGTCCTTCCAGCACTTCCAGAAGAAGAAGGCCACGCGATAATTGAAAAAATGGGTATTAATAGTATGGAAAATTGAAAAGCCAAGACAAGGAAAGAAGGGAAGAACGTCGATACCCATCGCAATTAGCTTAATACTTATCCACGAGTGGGGCCCTAAGTAAGGCGGATGACCTTGTGGAAGCCACGCGCACTAGTTAGGAAGAGGAAGGAAGGATGTCCTGGAAAATTATATTATATATTAATAAAAATGGTATTAGTTAGTTTTTCGACCGCACGCGATGCGACGCGACGTAATGCATGTACATGCTGATAATGCAAATATTATATAATGAACGAACGATTTTTTAATGTCAGAAGTTTGTTTCGTTATCGCTGACTCGATTAAGAAGATCGCGCAGCAAGCGATTTCTCGAGAACGGGCTTCTCCGTCCGTGTTTTCTTTATAATAAAGGAGGAAAAAGTCGTATGAAATCTTCTTCGGGAGATTTCCATTTCATTCCCGCTGTCTCCATGCCATAAATACTTTCTTAATTCAGGAGGTTTTCTCTTTTCCGTACATGTTCACGAAGTCAACTGTCGCTTTTGACAAGTTATTATTATTATGTTCTCCCCCCCCCAAAGAAATTATAACTAATACTAGTTTTCTCCTTTCAACTTAATTCGATGTTGAATTTTCACTTTCTGCATGTTAAAAGCTCCGAATTTCCAATCATCTTAAAGTACATGACGCATCGGCTGGTTTTGGCGGCATGTGTATACTCTTCTTTCTATTGCCTGTTACTAATTGATGAAACTCCAACACGCGAATTGGTGAGCGATTAAGTAACTTTTATAGTGTAAAATGGATCGAATATAATATCCCGAAGTATAAAAGGCAAAAAAAAAAGAAGAAAAGAAAAAGCCCCTTTCTTGAGTGAAAAGATGATTGGAGGTGTGTGACTGTGGGTGGGGATAGCTTTGTGTAATGTTATGTCGTGTGTGTGCGTGGATGATGGAACTCCAAATGGACCCTCGACTTTACGCCGAAATTCATAGTGGGCATGTTACTTTCGTCCGAAGGGATTTATCCATTTATATTATTTTAGATAATTCCATTTGTTTTATTTTTTCCCTTTGAGTCAATACATATATATATAATATGACTTCAAGAAGATTATGTTTTTCGATATTAACTTTTTGGAAAATTATAACGCGACAAAGTTACCATGACATGTCTGATACTTTCACCAACATGTTTGTATGTTTAGTTTTTTGTGTATAGTGCATCTACTACTGGTGATGAATTATAGAAAAACACTAAGCAATTAAACTAAAATAATAAATAGTTGAACTGAAAATATTAAATATGTTATTGTAACATTCTCATCACATTAGATGAACCGTAGCTTTTTTATGTGCCAATCATATTATTATTTATCGTATAGTTTGTTTACTTTTATGTGGCTAGCCATACACCCTTGTCTATTCCCAAAAGAAGTGATCCTACTTGAGCAGGAAGCAATATAGGATGCCTTAGCTCCTCTCTCTCTTGTTTGTGTGTGTGTGTGTTAAGTATATTCCTCTTTTCCGCCTTATCCAACTGGGGAAGCATTCGACACGTGTAAATTTCTCAAAAAGATTAGCCCCTAAGAAAACCGCCAACAATAGGGCAAGGAAAAAGAAACATATATCCCTTCCTCTTCAGCTTGGTGACCAAGTATATATATATATATATATAATTGTAGATAATAATATAATAAAGTTTGCTAACTCATTCGGGGATGTACGGTGTCAGACATCCCACCTCGGAGGTACATATCATCGTGGAACAAAGATCTCAATCATCATGTACGAGAAAGCGATAGTACTTCGACTAATCCTTAGCTTGATTTGCCACCCCGCAAAAGGATACATAATAGAAGTTTTTTTTATAGACGAGAACGAACTCAACCATCTTGACAATTAGATAGTATCTAAAAACGAATATATATATATATATATATATATATAATGATACGGTAGAAAGATTTGTTCAATTGGTGAGGGGGGAGCAACATTGCTGATACGTCTTATTAAAACTACAGGAGGTTTATTTCCTTGCTGAATTATTAGATGGCGATCTTGGACTGAATATGATCAAATAAATAATTAATCAAGGAGATCATCCCTTCCCATCAATATTTGTGGAAGGCCTAAATGTCAGTTGCCGCTTGCAAGTAACATGCATGTGTCGTATGATGAGCTTAGCTACTGCTACATATATTGAACAACGCACATGTTAATGCATGCAATGTAATCCGGCCACAAAGACACATTATACAATACATATACAAATGAATGATCCAACAACCCAAAAAAAAAAAAAAAACAAAACAAAACAAAAGGAAGAATGTGGACTGAAATTGGGTATCTCCGGGTGCAGTTCAATACTCCATTTCCATGCAAGGCGAGGGGCAGCCGATGTCGTTTTCGTCGGATTGATACTCGTATAGATACATATACACACACAGACAAATAATGAGAGAGGAGGGATTTCATGCAATTAAATTCAACTAACAAATAGGTCTCGATATTCAGTGAAATTATTGTGTCTTTTATTAATTATTAAAAATTTTATTTTATTATATTAGATTTATGAGTCTCTCTTATAATTAGAAAAAAAATCATGGAATATATTTACCTTTTTTTTCTTTAATTTGAAGAAGTAATATAATAATGAAATGTATCTTGTTATCGGTAGTATTAATATTATGTGGTGGCCGGTGGGGCACGTCAACAGGCTTTTAGGAGTGCTAGAAAGCCACGAACAGGCATCATGCGTATCCAGACACCCTCCACCACCCACCCGCCTCTCTCGTTTCGTCTTCTCAATACAAATACAAATTCCCCCTTCTCTCTCTCTCACACCTCCTGGCCTACGTGGACCACTGCCAAATCTCCACATCAGAGTGTTGGCAGGCCCCCGCGGATTTAGCCTGGAAGCGCCGGGGGTGGGCGGTAACGAACCGAACACGAACACCCTGCTTTTGCTTTAGACTTGATTGATTTAGGAGCCTTCAATAAAAGTGTCAAAATATAATTGTTTAAAAATAAATATCGATTTTGAAATAAGTAAAAACGTTTGGAAATTTTCAAAATATTAAAATTTAAATTAATATTTAAAATAGAGAATAATCAGAAATAATTTTTATAGATATTTATCAATCTGATAAAGAAAATAATGTTTTCAATTGTAAAAATTAATCAAATTATGACTTTGAAAAAATTTATCAAATGATTTTTTATTGAAAATTCAACAAAATAAGTACTTATTTAACCGTCATTGTACTCTCCAATAAAATCAGTGGCGGTTCGCTTATGGCTGGATCTTCCCCCACCGATCACCATGCCATGTGATGTCACCGGAGGAGGATGATGTAGCAATTCACTCAATGTCATTCTTGTCAGCAGCGGCGCCAGACCAGAGAGAGAGAGAAAGTGTGAGATGCTTTTTAATTCTCTTTTTTTTTCTTTTCTGTTTTTGGTAAATTAAAATTTTATTAGTTTTAATTATCTAATAATAATAATATAACATGGTCATGTATAGTATGTAATTCAGCAAAAAAGACTGAGAGAGAGAGAGAGAAACGTCATGAGTAGTGTGGCACGTTCCAATCCATTGGAACCGCAGTCCCACGATCGTAGGAACAATTGATGAGCAGATCAGGGGGGGTACACCGTTGTCCTCTGAATCTGGGCCGAATACCACATCTGCGTAAAGATGGATTTAATTAGTAGGACGACGTGAGTTTGGTGTGGCACGTTCCATCCCCTGTTTGAAAAATTAGCGTGGCAAGTCTAGACATTAGGAAATTATGAATGAATATACCGCCTACTCAATTGGGTAAGGTGAATTAATGCATGGGGGTGTGGGGGGGGGGGAGGATGTGAATTGCGTGCGTATTTTGATCAGGTTGTAATTCATGCATAAAGAAGGACAAGGGAGCATAGGAAATGTCAAATTCCGTAAGATGATTCACGTTGTTTGAATGAATGAACGCACGCACGCGAATTCTTCCAAAATTGGGAAAAGAGAAGTGGTGATTAGTGGGAAGAAACTCATGAAAATAGAAGGGGAAGAAATTGTTGAAAAACGTGCTCTGTCAAGGTCAAGGCCAGGGAACTAATTAGGCAGATAAGTAAGCATACGTGAATTGTAATGTGTACCGTAACATTACCACCGAATCAACGGGGCCGCGTGAAGAATGTGAAAACGCTGCTCCCTTGACCTGATCCCCGTCCGCGTGTTTGTGTTTTTCTTTCTAGTTTCTTGTTCATTCCTTCATTCCTTCCTTCCTTCCTTCCTTCCTTCCTTCCTTCCTTGCCGGGAATGGCATGGCAGCGTCAATTCATGCACCGCTCCTTCCTCGTTCCTCCACTTACAAGTTACGTACTGCAGTTATTACTACCACAGCCCCTCAAATTTTCTTTTTCTCCTTTTTTTTTAAAAAAAAAAATTTAAGAATAAACGAAGACAAAGCTCATTCATCCACGTGTTTTACAGATTATTACAACAACAACAAAAAAGAAATTAAGATTATTAGTTGTGTACGCAGAGGAAATATGAGAGCTCGAGACCTGCAAGTAAAGAACACTTCAAATTTAATTTCCGTCCAGACAAATAGACAGATGTCCTAACCTAACCGCAAGGATGCGGTCTCATGCTAAATGAATTGAGTTTCAGTGAATGAACTTTACATGCGCAGGGTAAGAATTTAAAGACCCGTTTGGATTCACAACCTAATGATTTTAATTTTAACTTTAACTTTAACTCAACACACTACACAATAAAAATAAACATTTTCCAATTCAAAAATTTTAACTTTAACTTTAACTCAACACACTACACAACAAAAATACACGTTTCCCAAGTCAAATTTATAATCACATCTCATTTGTCCTTTTCCAAGATCAAAATTAAAATCAAAATCAAAGTAACTTTAACTCTGAATGCAAACGGCCCCTATTATTCAATCAGAAGTGCGCCCTACTCATGACCGATCCGATCTTAAACGAGACTGATTTTGGCTACATAGATATTAAATTCAGGATATTCTGTGATTTTATCTATCTATAAGAAATAAAAATCCCAATTGAAACGGCCAATGGTAAATCACCTCCCAAACCGAAGCCAAAGAAAAGAAAACCCATCTATCTATGAAACGGTGGCTGGATAAGGATTAAAGATCAAGAAGAAGAAGAAGAAGAAAGGGAGAGTCAAAGTCATCTGTAGTTTTAGTTCAAACTCAATTCAATTCAATTCAGTTATTATATCAGTAAGTATCATCATCCAAATCCAAATCCAAATCCGAATATATTTTGTATTCTTATTATCATCAGCGCAAGCGCCGTGCCCTTTAATTTAACACGTCTCTTCTGCGGCCCCAGGAAGCCTTGCCAGCCAATTGCCTCCCAGTTCTCCCCCCTCCCCCCCACACCTTGCGTCACTTGCACCGTCTTTCCCCTTCCCTTTCCCACCCTTTCCCTTTCCCTTCCCTTTCCCTTCCCTTCCCAATTGAATTATCCACTTGAATTCTGTCCTCAAATTCCCAATTAATATTTTTATTGATTTTCTAATTTATATCTGGAAGACATGTGAATTTCCATGTCAGACCCACCCCCCCATAAAAAAAAAGGTCCGTCTAAAACAACAGAAAGAACACAACTCCTCAACATCTTTATACACACACACACACACATATATATATATATTCCATTCCTCACTCTCATGCCATCATTCACACGCACACCAACTCTGGACTCTGGACCCCCTCAGCATTCAGCAAATTTCACCCCGCACGACCAATACCTTCTCTTTGAATTCTCTCCTCCTCCTCCTCCTTTTTCTTCTTCAAGAAACTACATGCATACATATATACAGAGCCAGCAACAGCAGAAGCAGCAAATTCTACCTAGGATGGCAACAACGACCTCGTCTTCTCCTCCTCCTTGGGTTCGAGGCAAGGTAATAGGGAGAGGCTCCTATGGCACGGTCTCCCTCGCCTTCCACAGGGAAACCGGCCGGGTTTTTGCTGTGAAGTCCGTCGAGCTCGGTTCCTCCCCTGATCCAATCGATTCGTTGGACAACGAAATTCGGATCCTAAGCTCCCTCGATTGCTCACCTTATATCGTCCAGTACCTTGGGGACGATGTCGATGGCTCCCACCGCAACCTTCACCTCGAGCTACTTCCCGGCGGGACTGTCACTGACTCCGCGGCTGCCCGGCGGCTTGTTGGGAAGAATTTCTCCGACGAGGGGATTGCGAAGTCGCACGCGCGGTGCTTGGTCTCCGCCCTCAGGCACGTGCACTCCGGGGGCATTGTCCACTGCGACGTCAAGGGGAGGAACGTGATCGTGGGCCACGACCCGATGGTCGCGAAGCTGGCCGATTTCGGGTCGGCCATCGGGGCGGGGTCCAGGAAGGAGCCTCGTGGCAGCCCTCTGTGGATGGCGCCGGAGGTTGTCCGGGGGGAGTATCAGGGGCCGGAGAGCGACGTCTGGTCTCTTGGCTGCACGGTCATAGAGATGGTAACTGGGCGGCCAGCTTGGGAGGATAAGGGAGCCTACACGCTGAGCAAGATCGGATTCTCCGACGAGCTGCCTGAAATCCCGGCAGAGCTGTCCGCACAGGGCAGGGACTTCCTCATGAAGTGCTTGAGGAGAGATCCCAAGGAGCGGTGGAGCTGCGATCAGCTGCTCCGGCACCCGTTTGTGGCCTCGGATACGCCAGATGAGTCGCGGATTGACTGGTCCCCGCGTTGCGTCCTCGATTGGGTCAGCTCGGATTTCGAAGAGGATCTCGAATTGGAATCGGATGACGAGAGCACCTTCGGGACGGACGCTGAGCCGTGCGCGAGGGGGAGGATCGCGGAATTGTGCCAGGGCGGAGGGCCGGCCAGCTGGGAATCGGAGGGTTGGGTGGAGGTGAGGGAAGCAGGCGACCAGCTCAATTCAGCACGTGACGCTTCATGCTGGGAATATGCGGATTCGGAGAGGGAAGCGCTGGGGACAAGCTCGGAATACTGTGGAAGTTCAGGGGCAGAAGGGGAAAACAGCATGATGTTGCCGGAATATTTAAATGGATCGGGCGGCAGGGAACAAGTGGAGGGGAAGTGGAGGAGGAGCTGTCAGCATGGGACAGGTCCAGTGGAGGAGGAAGAGGAACCTCATTACTGTTACTTAGCTGTTGGCAGCGTGACAGGGCAAACTCAGAGAACCGGAGACGAGGTGGTGGGCATTGACACCCGTTGTAATAATTTCTTATTATTATTTTTACCTTATTTATTATTATTGCTCGTAATACTCAAATGCGATAGCAAATATTGTAGTAAAGAAGGCACGAAACATTTTGTTTCTTATTATTTTACACGCGTTCCATTCTTCTTGCGCGGTTGGCTCCCTTTTCAAGATCGAAAGTCGACTCGTCGTGAGCACGAATTGCTTTTGCTCAATTTCGAATTCGCTCAACCAGCCAACTTACATCGTGTTTCTTTTAGGAGTTGGCTTTTTGGGTGTGTCTGGATCTTTCTTAGATCTTGGCATGCGATGTGAAAGAGAAGAGTGGGGGGGGCGGGGGAAGACAACCGCGTTTTCTGTTGGAAGCAGGGGCTGGGCTTGCCGGATGGGTTGGGGACTCTGAACTGACAATGCAAAATCCAGCTTGGGGAGTCAATCAAGAGTCAGAATCAGGACAGGAGAGAGAATGAGAGACAGAGAGAGGGAAAGATCGTTGGCATGCAACAGACAAGAGACAGACGAAGCTTGAATCGCATGTGACCGAATAATTGCAAGCCCCATCAAATCCTTCCTTCCTTCCTTCCTATAAGATTTGGCGCCTCCCCAACTTGGCTTTGCCGCTATCCATTTGAAATTTCCTCGCGATGACTTTCTAGAGCGAGCCAAACCCGAATCCTTCTTTTGTTCGAATTACAAGAGCCAGTCGGTGAGTCTGGTGCTTTTCCAAATTCTCGAATAATAATAGATATCAGATCGGGACTTTGTACTTGGACGGGGTTGACCTTTCCAGCTTGCTAGAATTGAAGTTAAAATACCGGGTCATTTCGACCGAGTTATGGGCTAGACTAGGGTCAATTTCAGCAATTACACGTTCAAACCCATCCAGCAGCACGGAAATTCAATTTTACGCCGCTGCCTAACTTTATAGGTTTTGAAAATTTACTTCAAAAATTAATCATGTAGAATGGGCATATCTCATTAAAATGTTAAGCAAAAGGGACGTCGAATGGGGAAGGTTGAAAGACGAGATTAGAGAGATGTGCTCTGCTCTGCATAATTCATTCCTCCTTTCATTTCATTTCGTTTCATTTCATCGATCATCCATCCCACAGAGACAGATAGAGATGCTTGTCCGCCGTCCGAATGGAAAAAGACCTGGGAAATGACGGTGCCGGTGGGGACAAAAAAAGAGAGCCCAAATATATTATTGGATTTAATTTAAGGATCACCCCGGCCCTTACCATCTTATCATGCGCGAGGTTCCGTTTTAGGACAAACTGACGTCTGTGCGGGCGTAGGCCAATAAACCCGCTTGACAACTAACCTAAGCCAAAAAAGACTCAAAACAAACACCACCGTATCACTGGATGGATATATTATATATCTTAATTTTTATTAGGCCGAAACCCGAAAATCATTATTTGGAAATTAAGCCGTCCTAATCCATTACTACTATAGGAGATTAATACTTTTCATAATCCCCTAGTCCTTCTCTTATGTTCTAGGCATCGCGAGAGGAGAGGGATAATAAGTTAACGTATAGCGAACTGTAGGCTCAAATTTGATACCGATCCCCAGCCTATTTATTCTATGTCAATCAAACATTTGCAAGGATTACTCTAGTTCTAATATGCAGCTCGTCCCGTCCCATCCCATCCCATTTTATGATACAATACAGCTCGACCATTATTTGTTTATGACCAATATTCTGGAATTCCTAAAGGAATTAAACCTTGTTTTATTTAGGATTGTGATGAGCCACATAATTAATTGGGAGTGAGTTATTATTTAATATTCATGAAGTGGACGGACATTGTCGCAGCTCCCATTATCATAATAGTGAAGGGAACAAGTGACCTTCATTCATTCTTCGAGCTGTTCGGTTGGGTTGGGGTCTAGAGAGAAGTGGATAAGTGCTCTCTCCTCTCGCTCCCACCCACTCTCTATCTAACGTTTGTATGTAAATGTATGGGAATGCATCTGTGGGGGCTTATCTGATGATCTAAATGCTAACAATCAACACGGAACTGCTTGCCACATCTCTCAATTAAAGAATATCCATTCCATGCGCTGTTTGATTGCCAATCACAAGCTGCAATTTCGGCACTCCCGCTTGGCTCATCTCATCTAAACTCATTAGATTTTATATCCACAATCGCCTTTGTTCCAAAGGCTTCGCTTCTGAAATGGATGAGAATTTAATATTCATAAACATTAGAAAGTCTTTAATGATTTTTTCTTACGGAGACGTGGCAAGGAAACAAAAAAAAAAAAAAAAAGCTAATAGGATTGTTTCACCATACACCTTAATAGATTAACGGCGTTAATAATAAGCTTATTTATTCTTTAATTCGTTTGTTGCTATTCTATTTGGTAGGACCACCGTAAAATTCATTCATCATATTTGCTAGTAATTAATGGCAGTTGCTATTTTGATTTGGACCGGCCAATTTGTGTTGACTAGGACCGCTTTTGTATTATGATTTTTTGTTAGCCTCAAATTGAATTGATCATTGGCTGCCTGCCCATAAACAAGCGATGAAACATGACATGATTGCCATCAACGGACAGGGGATATGTGTAAAACCTCGTAATTGTAGGCGATTTGAGATTCAAATAAAAGAAGAAATCAATCCCCATGATTGGAGTTAATCCCATGGGCACAAGATTCTCCACTTTATTAGAAATAATTTAAATTGTTATCATCATCATCATGCCGAATTTGCAGATCGAGATGTTTCGAAATTCTCTGATAGCTCCTATAATCAAGGGGAGCCCCCTTAAGTTTATGTCTCCGTAAAATCTCGCATGGGAATGGGACTAGCTGGCCGGGCAGGGCCTACATACAAACGTTCATGAGCGCATGTCTTTGAACCAGACGACCATTGTGGGGTCCGGACCAAATTAAAAGGAAAGGATGTTTCCCGATCCCTTTGGCTTTCGCGGGGATCTTTCCGAGTCCGTCTCCTGTAATCTCCCTCACGATACCCCGCGGTCTGCCTAACAAACAGACGACAAACCCACCTTCCTGAAATATTAAGATGATGGATCAAATGCCAACTTTTCCGGTCATCTTTTTTGTCCCAACCGATCGAGTCCTAGCCGGACACCATGATCTTCGATCGAAGGCACGGATGCTTTGGATTCCGTATGAGATTAATTGATTGGATTATCAAGTGCATGTACTTGATCGTATTTTATATATAATCAACGAAGCTGATTAGATCAGTTCCTAGTTGTCGCGTCGTGGACCTCTCTCTGTATTGACATCAATACCATAGAGCACCCAGTGGCACGCCAAGGTATCTTGTGGTCTAACACGGAAATTTAATAATTGACCTCTAACTTATATTTGATAAAATTAATACATAATTTTATTTTTTGGGTGAATTTATATTAATTTTATTTTAAATCTTATATTATATTTTCCACCCTTTTGAGATACAAAATTATTAATCAAGTTATTATTTTATGATAATTTTTTCAATGCGATTCTATTACGTTAATCATTCTCGACGAAAAAATAAAATACTCTTCTTCATTTTGCTCCTTGCATCAACTAAAAGAATAAGAGGAAAGATTATTAGGAAACCCACAGGGGAAAAAAAAATGAAGCTAGAACTCTTCGTTGCTTAAAATGTGGCATCAACTCATTGATAAGTCCACGTTTATATATATATATATATTTGAAAAATTTCCCCATATTATTTTTCTTTTTCATATAAGTCCAAACTCTATCAAAATCCAAAAGAATCTACGTTATAATTTTGAGTCTTCGAGAAGAAGCCGCTCAACTCGACTCGATCGCATATAGCGGAGGCGACATGGAAGAAGCATGAGAATAGCCCGAGCCGACGAACAAGCCCGAGTCAGAGTGGGCCGAAAGGTTTCAATATCATGCGGATTGTTCGGTGGGCGGTTGGGCCTGAAGACAAAGCGTGAGGTCCATGGGCCTGAAAGCCCATGACATTGTTTGGCGGGCTCATGAGGTCCATGGGCTTGGGCCTTAACTATCCCCGTGTCCCAAAATCCCCCGAGAGTAATTGTATATAACCCCTCGTGAGTCGTGACCAATTCCCCAAGCTAAAGAGTCGGCTGCTGTTGTCCTTCTCCATCTCTTGCTCTCAGTTTGTCTTCCCCTCAGTCGCAGCAGCATCCCTACTCCCATTTCTCCTTAGCCCTAGACCTGTAAATGGCGTCGTCCGAGCCCGAGAAGGAGCACAGGGAAGATGAGGAAGCTCCCGCCGGAGAAGACGAGGACACCGGAGCTCAGGTCGCTCCTATTGTCAAGCTGGAGGAGGTTGCCGTCACCACCGGCGAGGAAGACGAAGATGTTATACTCGATCTGTATGTATACCCACCCATATCCTTTTCTGTCAATGGATTTCTGTTTTCTTTGCCACCGATCGTGCTAGAACCTTCATCTTAGTTGGGTTTCCTCCTTATTTACTCATATATATATATATATATATGCGGTGGGTGTTTCTTCAGGAAGGCGAAGCTATATCGATTTGATAAAGATGGAAATCAATGGAAAGAGAGAGGTGCTGGCTCCGTGAAGTTTTTGAAGCACAGGGAATCGAAGAAAGTTAGGCTCGTCATGAGGCAGTCCAAGACCCTGAAAATCTGTGCTAATCATTCGAGTCAGTCTCTTAATACTGCTGATCAATCGACTTACTTTTTTTGCATTGGTTTGATTGTTGAGTTGCTTAACTTTATTTGCTTGCGATTTTCAGTTTTACCTACTATGACTGTTCAAGAACACGCTGGGAACGAGAAATCCTGCGTATGGCATGCGAGGGACTTTGCTGACGGGGAACTGAAGGATGAGCTCTTCTGCATCAGATTTGGATCAATTGAAAGTGAGTGCTCTTCATTTTCTAATTCTTTGCCCTTTTGATATACTACTGTTTATATTACCATCATCTTTGCAATGGTGGAAATTCTTTTTTCTTTTTGGGTCATTTATAGAATTTTTAGGAGTTTTTGGTGCGGTACATTCTGTTCTCGGTGCTAAAAACTGTCGACCCTTGTCTTGATATGCAGCTTTGAATTTGGTAATTGTGTTGTGCCTCATGATAAAGCCATGCTGGGGGGAACACATGATCTTCTCTATCATTCATTAGGACTTTTGACATTGTACCACAACCCTTTCCTTTGTAAATTATGTGGCATTCTTGTTTGGAGCTGACTAACTCCCGCAGAATGTAAGATTGCGATAAACATTGCTTCTGTCGTCTAGAAACTGTTGCTGCCACTGCAAATTGTTGTCTTTGATTAGCGGTGTTCATGGTACTTTGATGTTTCTAGCTTGATTTCCCGCTTTACTCCATGAAAAATGCTACAGTTCCATGGTTGGATTTGACTAGTTCATTCTTTATGTTCTATACTACTTGGCTCGAAATTTTCATGGGGTCAGTGCGAGGGGTATATTATGCATATGGCGTTCAGTTACCTACCGACTTGGTTGGAGGTTCTGTGATCTGGTCATGGCTGAGAGGCCTTGATTGCCTGCTGCTGTCTTGGTGGGCCTGTTCTAGGGATAGTCTCTGCCTCTGGACATTAACAAAGATTTCAGCCTACTTGAGAGTCAAGTCGGGCATTGATAAATCCTATAGCACGCCCTGCTTGACAGTTTGGGTGAGCACGGGGTGAGAATTAAATTGGTAGGGTTTGGCAATGACTTACTGAAGAGTATTACTGGTAAAATTTTGCATTGGTGATATTTATAGTGTATATGTTGTGTATAAGTGACTTGATAGCTTCTCCCTTTGTTCTAATCTTCCACGGAAAGCGATAATTCTAGTGTCAGTTAAGCCACAAACTGTGTAAGAGGGAATATCTATAGTAATGAGAGGGAGAACTTCTATTTGCTTCTGTTGGAAAGGAGTGCCATTAAATTGAAAGAGTTTTGCCGGTTGCTGTGTAATTTCATACCTTGAGATGATACTTTTGTTGTTTATGCTTGATTGTTACAGTGTTGCATTTAGGTAGATCTTTGTGCTTTAGAGAGGAGAAAGAAAGGCATATCAAACATTTTGTCTTGAGGAGTTTCACCCTGCTGCACTTGATAGAAATACATATAGGCAGTGATGTGATTGGCATTTGTTGGCTGCTTATTTGATCATAGAATCCAGAACATACTGTCTTAGGTCATAGTTACCTCATCCCGACCTTGGAATGCTGTGTCATGTTTGTTCCTTATTGATTGGATCTGGACTCATAATTGCTTATTTGTTGGTCTTGGCCATGACTCCTGATGTCATTGACTTTTGCTGGTTATGTCAGATTGCAAGAGCTTCATGGAAATATTCCAAGAGATTGCTGAGTCCCTGCAGACAAAAGAGGAGAACAAAGATGCGACTGCTGCTGCTGGACTTCTGGAGAAATTAGCTGTTGAGGAGAAGAAAACTGAGGATAAAGCAGGAGAAGACAAGGCCGCTGCATCGAAAGCAGATGAGGAGAAAAGGCCTGAACCAGAGAAAGCCGATGCAGGGAAGGATACCGAGGCTGGTACTTCGGCATAAGAGAGAAAAGAGGATTTCATTTTGCCTTTGATACCTGAGCAAAAGATGAGGGTGTTGGAGATTGGCGTCCCTTCATTTGCTGGGTCTGAGTGTCCTATCTATCACATGGAATGGAGCTGTGCGGTTAGGCGGGTAGGTCCAATTCCTTGAGTCTCTGGGTCAGTCTAGGGGGTCGAACTATAAGAGTCAAAAGTCTGTGTGTGTGTGTGGTTTGGGGATGGGGGGCTGGCTTTTTCTCCAGTCTGGCTATGTCAAGATTTTTCCTTGGGGTCTTTGTTTAATTATTATATTGTTATTATTATTGTTGTTGCTATTGGTTTTATGAATGCGATATGATATCATGAAGCAATGGATGATGATGAGTAAAATTTCATGAGTTGGGCTGGGAATGGGAGTTCTTGACCTGATTTATATAGAACACAAACTCCCCTGGGCTGGGCTGGGCTGGGCTGGTGATTGAATTTCGGTTTGGGTTTCTGTCCGTACACTTTTTTCTCTGATAAGAGAGTGAGTTGGCAGGCGCAGGTCTTTTATTTAAAAATCGTTTTGTTTTGTTTCCCTGGTGATTGTGGATTTGCCCTTTGAAGCAAAGCTACCCCATCCAGTCCAATATTTGTACATAAAAAGATGAGATAATTCTTTCTTTGCGAAGATAATTCAGGGAAAAAAAAGAAAAAAAAAAGAAGGAAGAGATGAGATAAATCATGGAAATTGATACGTCACGTGTAATATATGCGTAGGATGGGTGGTGGGCGCCATTTTAGGCTTGGCCCAACCAGTCCAATCCAAAGTATTCATGAACTGATCAGGGAATGCCCAGGCAGAGGACAAGGCTGTTGTGAAATTGACGTTGAGTAACTTACATGTCATGAAGTCTTCCAATGATAAATTGATCGAATGTTACGGCGGTTAGATTTTTCGCAATTTGATTTTAAAATTTTAACTTTAATAATTCTACTTATTACACAACAAAAGTTAACAATATAATTATTACTTTATTTTATTTTATTTTTCTTTAATTTTTTTAACAATTCAATTTAATTTTTAATAATAAATTCTCACAACTATTTATTACTTTTTTCATAATTTAACAATACAATCATTACTTTTTTTCAACTATTCATTAATTTTTCACATTTTTTCTTATAATTCAACATCACAATCATTACAAACCAATCAAAATCAAAATTCAACTCAACTCAACTCTAAAATCATACACATTATTAAGGTCCTTTTAGCAATAGAGTTAACTTTTAAAATTTAACTCAATTTCTATCAAAATAGGTAAAAGGCAGTTAAGTATGTTGGTGAAAATATATATATATATATATATTTAAGTGGGATTGTAATAATTAGGTTGATAAATAAGATAAAAAAGTAATAATTGTGTTGAATTGTGAAAAAAGTAATGAATAATTGAAGGAATTTAATATTAAAAAATTGAACTGAATAATAGTTAAGATAAAAATATTGACGAAAAAGGAAAAAAATGTAATAATTATGTTGTTGAATTGAAAAAAAAAAAAGTAAAGTGAAGTGCAAAATATTTTTACTCCAAAACTAAACGGACCACTATGAAATTAATTAAAGCACCTACGCTTCTGTTTGTGTCTTGGCAAATGAAATGAAATCTCCTCTTTAATAAGATATGAAACGTGAGAGATCGTTGATCTAGTTAAGGACATATTATCAGACAAATAGTGGTGCTTGGTTTTTTTTTTTTCGATGTGTACCCTGTTATTCAGAATCCAATGGGATCTGACTAATCCAGTCGGGAGATCGAGCATTAAAAGTTATTCTCTCTCCCAACAAGTTCGAACCCTCCTTACGGGGTTGAGCTGCTTACCACTCAACCAACACTTTTATTGGTTGGTTTTTGGTATTTTTACATTATCTAAACAAGACTTGAGTTGACCCCTTTAAAATCCACTTTTTTTTAAAAAAATAAATAAATTTACAAATGAATCCCTTCTCTTCTCTTTTTGGTCTATCGTTGCCATTTTGAAACTGAATGTCCTATGCCCTCAACTGGTACTTGACGGAATTTAGGAGGCCATATGAACTGAAATTTTAATTGGGGCTCATGAAAATTGATAACCTTTGTTTAATTTTACAACTTATTTTTAACTATACTCCACTTAACTCAACTTATTTTCAATTTAACACAATTATTTCTTTTTCATTTTTCTTTAATTTTTTTAACCATTCAATTTAATTTTTAATACTAAATTCTCTCAACTATTCAATACTTTTTCAACAATTCAACAACACAATCATTACTTTTTTTAAATTATTCATTACTTTTTCATACTTTTTTTTTTCACAATTCAATAATATAATCATTACAACCTAATTAATTTATATATATTTAAAGCTAAAATAGAATTAAGTTTAACTCAACTCAAATGCCAAACAAAGCATCGCAGCTTTGTTTTGATTTCCTCTGGATAGGATAGGATCGGCTTCGAGTGCTGTGTGTGATAATCAACAATACAATCATTACAACTCAATTAATTTATATATATTTAAAACTAAAATAGAGTTGAGTTTAACTCAATTCAAATGCCAAACAAAGCATCGCAACTTTGTTTTGATTTCCTTTGGATAGGATAAGATAGGCTTCGAGTGCAGTGTGTGATAATCAACAATACAATCATTACAATCCAATTAATTTATATATATTTAAAGTTAAAATAGAGTTGAGTTAAACTCAACTCAAATGCCAAACAATGCGTCGCAGCTTTGTTTTGATTTCCTTTGGATAGGATATGATACGCTTCGAGTGTAGTGTGTGATAATGATTTTCTTCCGTTATATCAGAATGTGAATGTGAAGAGGGTGTCCTGTCCTCTGTTACTGTCCTTTCATGGGCTTACCAATGCCTTGGAGTGGTATATGAAGATATCAGCACCTCCCCTCTCTATGTTTACAAGACCACCTTCTCTGGGAAGCTGAGCCTCCACGAGAATGATGAGGAGATTTTTGGGGTTCTCTCATTTATTTTCTGGACATTGACTCTCACTGCTCTCTTCAAATACGTTTTCATCGTAATGTCTGCTGATGACAATGGAGAAGGTGTGCCCCTTTACTCCCATTCTAATGCTTTGATTCATTGCTGTTCACCAGTTTAGTGATTAAGGCCTCATTTGGGAAAGTCGTCATTGGAGCTTTTGCTGTTGGCGGTAGTTATAGTTTGTTTTTGGCGCTGCAGATTCTCGTATGAGTTTCAGTATATGCATACTTCCATTTGTTTGGTTTCACAACTTATTTTTAACTCTATTTCACTTAACTTCACTTATTTTCTATTCAACAACACAATTATTACTTTTCCATTTTTCTTCAATTATTTTAACCATTCAATTCAATTTTTAATACTAAATTCTTTCAACTATTCATTACTTTTTCCATAATTCAACAACACTATCATTACTTTCTCTCAACTATTCATTATTTTTTTTCATTTTTTTCTTATAATTCAACCACACAATCATTACAACCCAATTAATTTATATATATTCAAAGTTAAAATAGAGTTGAACATTCACCAATTCGAGATACCTGCAAACTGTAGATTATTTTCACCTCTATAATTGAAATATCTTGATTTCATGTACTTATTATTTGAAGATGATTTGGTTCGTCTAGGAGTAAATAATCGATGAAATTGAGAATTACTTATGATGCAGGTGGAACATTTGCATTATACTCCCTTCTCTGCAGGCATGCTAGGCTGAGCATTCTACCCAACCAACAAGATGCAGATGAGAAGCTTTCATCCTATGCCAGAGAAGAATCGACTGATTCACTCATAGCTCTGCTCTGAAGTCTTATATTGAGAGGCACCCTAAGTTTCAAACGGCGCTCTTGATCTTTGTTCTTGTTGGTACTTGTATGGCAATTGGGGACGGTGTTCTGACACCTGCAATATCAGGTATTTAATCCTGTGCTTCCCCTCAACCTATCTTTCCTTCTCTTCTTCTCTCCTTATGGTGTGCAAATAATATGGTCCTGTACGAGACATAATTTCGACTTATTTAACGTGGGTCTTGCATGTCTTGTCTCACTTGCAGTTCTCTCAGCAGTTTCAGGAGTCGAACTCAAGATACCAGAACTTCATAATAGTAAGTGATTCCTGAAACAAGAACCTACTTCTCTACTATTTGCCTAAATCGTCATTTCCCTTCTCTTTTTTCGGATTATGTTGTGATGATCTCGTGTGTCACCTTGGTGGGACTCTTCTCCCTTCAACATCATGGTGGCTCCTCTGCATATGTGGAATCGGCGTCTACAATACTTTTCGATGGAATCGACAGATTTTCCATGCGCTTTCTCCAGTTTACATGTTGAAGTTCCTCCGTAGGACTGGCACTGAAGGGTGGGTCTCACTTGGAGGGGTGGTCCTTTCTATTACAGGTACCAAAATTCGCCTTATAGTTGTAAGTATATCATTTTTCACGTTGCTGGTTAACGGAGCCAGTGGAAAATAGTTTCATTTGGACTGCTCTCTCAGGAGTGGAGACTATGTTTGCCGATATGGGCCATTTCTCTCCTCTCTCGATTAAGGTGATTTAGTTTGTGGTTTTGCATTACTTTTCTCGGTCTGGTAATTCATGGCATGATCATAATCTTAATGTTCGGAGTTTATCTCAGTTAGCATTCACGTTCCTCATGTATCCTCATTGATTCTCACATACATGGGGGAGGCGGCATTTCTCTCTAAGCATCACGAAGATATTCAGAGGAGCTTTTATAAAGCCATACCAGGCAAGTATTAACTGATAAATATACCACTGTACCTTCAGCTTAACTTTTTTTTCCCCTTCTAAACACCAGCTTAACATTTTAGATTAGCTACCATTAGTCTCTTCACATGGTATCTGACTGAGTTCGTTGAAAACGCATTCCATGCTTTCACTTGCAAACATCAATTTTTGATTAGTTACCATTGGTCCTTCAGTTTGGTTTTATTAGGATGAGTTGTCTATAAGACTTCTGATAGTAAGAAGACGGTGCTTCAGCTAATGACAATCATTTTCTCAATATCAGAGCCTGTATTCTGGCCAGTTTTTGTTGTGGGGAGTCAGGCTGTGATTTCGGCAACATTCTCCATCATAAGCCAGTGCTGTGCATTGAACTGTTTCCCCCCGTCCACGAAGATATATGGGCAGATTTACATTGTCGAGATCAACTGGATGCTAATGGGCCTTTGTCTTGCTGTGACCATTGGCTTGAGAGACACAAACATGATTGCCCACGCATATTGTAAGGAAACAGGTCAAAGCTAAAACAGGAAAAAAAGCTACGAATGTCCTTTGGAAGCAAATTTATTTATTTTCTGTTTCTTTTGATTTTCGGAAAAGTGGCTTCTGTTTGCTCCAATTATGAAAGGAAAATCTAAAGATTTCACTATTGGCTACCGACTTTAATGTCCTTGCTCGATTTGTAGGACTAGCAGTCACGACCGTCATGTTTGTGATGACTTGCTTAATGGCAATGTTGATCTTAGTTGTGTGGAAGCAGAAACTGATCATTGCAATCGCTTTCATTGCGATCTCCGGCTCAATTGAGCTTCTGTACATCTCATCATGCACGCTCAAAGTCCCAGAAGGTGGGTGGGTCCCCCTCGAGCTCTCCCTCCACTTTGTGGCCGTGATGTTCGTGTGGAACTATGGGACAATGAAGAAGCATGAGTTTGATGTGGAGAACAAGGTCTCCCTCGACAGGATCGTCTCCCTGGGCACGAGCCTGGGGATGGTGCGGGTGCCGGGAATTGAGCTGGCGTACACAAATCTCGGGACAGGGGTCCCAGCTGTGTTCGGGCACTTTGTCACGAATTTGCCTGCATTTCACGAGGTGCTGGTTTTCGTCTGCGTGAAGTCTGTACAGGTCCCCTATGTCAGCGAGGAGGAATGGTTGCTGATTAGTCTCGTGGGGCCGAAAGAGTGTGGGATGTTTCGGTGTATTGTGAGGTACGGTTACAAGATTTTGCAGCAGGAGAACTATAGCTTTGAGAATCGGTTGGTCTCCGAAATAGTACAGTTTGTGGAAACTGAAGTAGAAGAAGTAGAAGAGAGCACTTATGAACATGCAGCACCGTCATCTGGGTCGGTTCTCAAGGATGAGTCGGTCCAGATACTGAAGGCGAAGCAGTCGGGGGTCGCTTATATCCTGGGAAATCGTCTTCTGTCATCAAGAAACTGGCGATCAATGTGGTCTATGCATTCCTGAGCAAGAACTGCAGGGAGGCCGATGTGGTTCTGAACGTGGCCCATATGTCCCTGCTTGAAGTCGGGATGATTTACTGTGTCTAGCTCCCTACAATAGCTCACTTTGTCAAAGCACCGATGGGATGTTGTGGATGGCGTTGACGTATATGATAATAACACTAAAAAAAGTCTGTCATGATCCGCGGAAGCGGGAGAGGGATGAGTAGTTGGATAGGTCTTTCACAGAAACAATTTAACACCAAAACCAGAGCTTTGTACATTCTTGTGACGGAGAAAAAAGGAAGTTCGTGCACATTCTGTATCTATTCTGTATCTTTTGAGAAACATGGCCTCCATATTCCAATTCCACTCCTTCATACATTAAATGCATATGAATAGCCCATCCGTTCGACAAATATCAAACGGGCTCATGTTATGGGCCACCAGCTGGTTGGATTGAGTGGACCTTTGGGACCCACGGATAAAGTAAAAGAAAAAAGGGTGGTCCCGGCGGGGCTCGAACCCGCGACCTTCGGCTCATAAGACCAACGCTCTAACCAACTGAGCTACGGGACCGCCCATTTGCCCAACCTTATCTTTTGGTGATATCTTTCTGAAGTCGAGCCGAATTTCAATCCAACCGAGAGAAGGCGAGAATCATTCTTCATGAAATTTAGCCACCCTCTCTCAATCTTCTTATTTTAGTTTTACACAAAATTAAAATCAAGTGCGAATCAAGGGGAGGTGAGGTATGAGATCGAGTCCCAATACCTCCCAAGTGAAATACATTTGATCACACAAGTAATGATTGATTAAGTTGATCCAATGGCTATAACAGTACAGGCAAAATGGTGTGTGTCACTTGTACAAGCAACTAGACAAGTTTACCTATCTAGCTTAGCTTCAGTATATTGTGCCCAGCTGTCTATCTCGACTACCTTCATCCATATCAAAATGCTCGACTGAAAGGCCATTAATGCACGATTTGTCTAATCAGATGAAAAAGTGAGTGAAAGTGCTTTGCAGAGTCGGAGTTGCATAATAAAGTGTTGACTGAGTGGTAAGCAGCTTAATCCTGTAAGGAGGAGAACACAAGTTCGAATTCCGAGAAGCGCACTTGTTGAGAGATAGAATAACCTTTAATGCTCGATCTCCTGACTGGATTAGTCAGACTCTATTAGACTTTTGAATATCAGGGTACGCATCAAAAAAAAAAAAAAGCACAGAAGAAGACGGTGGTCCTAAAAAGCTATCACAAATGGAAACTAAAAAGCAACGCTTATAAAGGAACTCAACTCAACTAATGGCAATGGAAGAAGACAAGGCAACTTTTCTTCCCACATCTTTTATATCATGCTATTGCTATGCCACGCTACGCCCATTGATCGACACCAGTTTCACATATTCTGGTCGTTGCGTAAAATTCTTTCCTATACTTTTTTTATCTTCAGGCTTTACGGCAGTAGCATAAACAGCAGTCTTGAAGATGATAATTTCTACGTTGAACGCCCCTAACCGGAGCCAGAATTTACAGGATTAAGATGTTCATTTTCAAGTAAGCTACGCTAGCACAAACTCAAGATTAGGATCTTCTTTCAAGCCCAGAGGGCAAGGATGGACATAGACGTAGAGCCAACAGTGAGGGCGATGAAAGACGCCTTCTTCAGCCACAGACTAGAGTTCATAAGCTGGTTATGGAAAAAATCGACAGCTATCAGATCTACCAGAGCCATGTATATGAGTATGCCGGAAGAGAGGGATCCCAGCAGACCTTCCATGATCAAGGCATTCGGGTTGTTGTCGTCGTAACCTGTGATCGAGAACACAATCATGCCCAACACTATGCCCATCGGAGTCGTGACGGAGAACATGAAGCACATGTAGGCCGTCGTCCCGAATTTGAAACTCGCCTGTCATAGTAGGGGAATTCCAAATGGTAAATATGTATATATATATATGGTAAATCAACATAAATATATATATATGTCTAATGAAATTCATAGACATGTTCGTGATCATGCATGCAAATTAATGATTCTTCACTTTGTTCAAGGTGTCCATCAATACAACAAAATCCGATCCTTGTCGATTAGGCAATGCCAAGCGATTATAACAATTTCTAAAAGATCATTGTTGCTATTATTATTATTATTATTATTATTATAATTCACAAAGCGATCATAATCATACTAATACAATCAGCCGCAGAAATTTGACAGATTTTTCCACGCGTGAGCAAACTCGAAATTGCCATAAATGAAATGAATTTAACAGAGTTTGGGTGAAGATTGGGGAATTTCGATCAATTGGGTGAATGAATGAATTCTGGTGGATACCTGAGCAATGCAGCCGCCGAGACCCATGCCTTCGAAGATCTGATGAAAGGCGAGAGCAGCGACGAGGGGTCTAATGGTGCACTGATTCTGAGACATCCCCATGGTTACCCCGATGATCACGGAGTGGAATATGATCCCAATCTCCAGCACCTGAGACACCAGCCTCTGCTTCAGCTTCGCGAGCTCCTCCGCCTCCGCCGGGGCCGGGGCCGGGTCATGGGCATGGCAGCTCAGCTCCCCCGACTCCATTACGGTCCCCAGCTCACGAGATAGCTTCTTCTCCTGCTCCTCCGGCCCCAGGCCGAGGGGCTTGTACTTGTAAGCCCCGGCGGCCTTCTCGGGGCTGTGGGCGTGCTCCACGTGGGAGCTGGCGGTGAGGTCGACGAAGAGCGCGAGGAGGGCGCCGAGGAGGGTGACGAGGCCGGAGAAGGGGAAGTCCCTCCAGGGGTGTCGGGTGGCGACGGAGCAGTCGGAGAGGGAGTCGAAGGCTTCGGGAAGGACGTGGACGAGGGAGGTGGAGAGGATGACGCCGGCGGCGAAGCACTTGATGAGGAGGACGGCGCGGTCGTAGGCGGGCTTGCCGTGGAAGAAGCGGGCGAGGAGGACGGGGGAGGAGATGCCAGCGACGCTGGTGAGGAAGATGACGAGGATGGAGATGAGTTTGAGGTGGGTCGCCGCCCGGCTGTCCCTGCAAGCGAGCTCTCGAACCGTGTCCGTCACGCACCCACCCATCTCTTCTCTGTGCGCGCGCGCGTATCGCTCTGAGGCTGAGGTTCTTCGTCTCTGGTGGTGGGGTGTGGTCTGGTCTGGTCGATCAGAGATCAGTGTCCGAGCGAGCTTTGCTTCTCTCCTCAGCTCAGCTCAGCTCTGCTCTGCTCCCCGTCGTTCGTAAATTTCGGGGATTTCAGTTGCAACTTACCGTCTTTCCCCCCAGCCCGCACGTGACTTTGTGGCTCTCTGCTCTTGACTGATTGAATTTTCTGACGCCTTGCTTTTCCGTAATAACAATGGCGGGCCATGTGTGTGCGCATCATCACCATACAAATCAATCTATATCTAATATACCTGATATTACAAAATTCTAAACTAAATTTTCATGTGACTACATCATTAAAATAAAAAATATAAACATAGTTTTCTCGCGATATCATGTCGTCATCACTGTATTAAAATAGTTTCTATATGTATATATATTTACCAGGAAATATTCTCATGTAGATAGCTAATTGAATACATTCATAATATATAATTTCTTATTTAATTATATATTGAAATATATAGAGTATGTACATATAACCAACAAAAAAATATGCAATAGAATATGTAGAGTATGTATGCAGTAGATTATACATAAGCAAATAATATGCAGTATAATATATAATGCACATTGCCCCCAAATATATATGTATATTAAATATAACCGAATTTAATTCAATTTATTTATGCAAAGGAAATTTTTATGTTCTTTTATCAAGAATATATTCTTATATATTATGTATTTATAATTATAGTGCAATATTTTGATAGATAGGAAATTTTCTAAATAATTATTGAGGAAACAATTTTTTTAGTGCGAATTGAGGAAATAATTATTAATATTTAATAATTATGTATACATATATATATATATATATATATATATATTAAGGAATATATACGTATATACACGTTGCTCAACCTAATATACATGTATATATATAAAATAAAATAAAATATATCTATTCCTAGAATAATTATATCGTGGATAAGTTCAAGCAGATGGGCGCTAATTCCGCTTAAGTAAGGTATTAGGTTCGAGTCCTTGTGAATATATAAAATTCACGCTAGTAAAGCTTTATCCCTTAGTGGGCCGATCCGGTTCGATTGGATTAGTCGGGACCTGATTAGGCTTTTAGATACTAGAATTCATACCGAAAAAAAAAGAAAGAAAAAAAACATAAGAAAGAAAAACAAAAATGGCTAGACGCTCAAGTTTGACTGGCTAACTCATCTTTATTTGTGGGGATGGGTGTGAATTCCATTATCTTTGTGGAGTTAAACTCATTTTCTTTTTTCCACCGAAAAAAATAATTTATTTTCTTTTGAGGTGCAGTCGAGTCCAACTTTTTTGGCTCACGCATGGCTTCATTTGGCATGCAAATTATAACTTAACATTTTACAATGATTTATTTTAGCGATTTTCTTTTTTCCTTTTTACAATTATTTATTCATTTTTTCATAAAAAGAATATATATGGTGCTAGTAGGATACAAATTCATAGCAGATTATTTACCATTATATAATCTCCTTTTTTCCTTGCTAGAATGTGTAAATGGAACCTCATCAATGTGATACCTAACAAAACAATTATGGGAGAATTATAACTGTGATCCTAAAAGTTCGTCATTTTTGACATTGAGTCCTAAAAATTTAACTTTGAAAAAACGAGTCCTTAATGTTTGATAAACTAGAAACTCTTAGTCCTTTCCGTAACCCGCTGTTACGGAGCTGCTGACAATTCTCCAGTGGGGTGTGCCGTGAAAGCCATAGAACAAAGGTTTTGAATGACAGTTGCTTAACAACAGTTTTAGAACAGCGCATACATATTTATATAGGTAGCCCGACTCCCTGGCTGTTATTAAATTTCCATTGGGGTTATACGGGCTCAGGCTCATTTTCACTTAAAAGCTCAAGCTGATAAGTGGTGGTACTCAAGTCTCATATAAACCCATGGATATTCTTTTTCTTTTCCGATGTGGGATTTATCCCATTTTTACTCCTCAACACCCGCCCTCACGTGCAACGTGTGGTCTATTTCTGCCTACACGTTGTCACGTGCCCTTAAACACCCGCCCTCAACAATTGACCTCGAGCCGGGCTCTTCTTCCGTGCTCGGGCAAGGGGGAACTAACACGAGGCGCACACTTTGGCTGCACTCGGACATATTGAGCCTGACGCGGTGTGGGTGCGCACACGCGCGTGGGCGCGCTACGCGTAACCTGGACTCTGATACCATATTAAATTTCCATTGGGGTTATACGGGCTCATGCTCATTTTCACTTAAAAGCTCAAGCTAATAAGTGGTGGTACCCAAGTCTCATATAAACCCATGGATATTCTTTTTCTTTTCCGATGTGGGATTTATCCCATTTTTACTCCTGTGGCTTTTTTGGAGCAGTTTGAGACCTGCTTTCTGATCATACGAGATCAGTATGGCTCTGATGGATGGAAATGAATTTACTGTTGTTCAAACAATAGCCAGTATCAAGATGTCAGACTGACAAAACTTTTCTGAATAGGGAGTAAAATGAATCCATTGTCAGAATGTGCAGGCAAGCAGAAAGAATCAGACTGAAATGTGTAGTTAAGGAAAACTGTTCGAAGTTTCATCTCCTTTAACAGAGCTATGGTAAGACGTGTTTGAAGATTGAAAAGCCCACCATTTCCTGTGGCTTGAGCCACCAGGACAATCTTTGATGTCGCATGGAAAGCTCCTTCTGCGACAAATATTTATTAAAATCAGAAGCCACCTCCTGAATGTCCGCTTCGTCTGCAATTGCATCATCAAATGCCGCTGGTACTCCATCTACTTGGCAGTCATCATGTGAATTGCATGCCCTGTGTAGACGGGTGATCCTTGAGGATGGGACCAGTCCTCGGGTTGATCCATTAGCTTGTCCAATGAAGCTGGCCCCTTCCACCGCTTGCCTGCAGCTATAGATAGAGGCAGTGTGGGTCCCATGGCCTGAAACATTGACCGTGGGCTCCTCAATGGTTAGATAATGCTGCGCTCCAATGATCTTGACGGGGTGGAAATTCAGGAATCAGGACAGACATGTGTAATATCTAAAGTTATTTATAAACAAGCAAAAAGGAAAAAAAATGTTCTAATGCGATGTGGAAATCCCTTGGTATGATTACTTATTGCAAGTGAAGTTGGCACCGCCCTGCAGGAGCCCCTCCACTCTCCAGGAGGGGGACCAAACCCTTAGTCATTGCATGATTCTGAATCAGGATATAAGCGCTGGAGTCGACAAACCGATAATAATGCTGCCCTCCATGTCTCAGGAAATCGAATGATGTCCCACGATCTGGTGGACTGGACATGGAAAGTTTGGCTCGGAAACTCTAATAGAACTTTCTCCTTGCCTGCAGTCCATCACACGTTAGAAATAAGTTTCCTTGTTGGAAACCCGATCTGAGTACACAAATGGAGTGCTATCACGAATCAGCTGCAAAAATAGAGACCTAAAGGAAAACTCCCTAGCCAACTATCCTGCGTCTTCCGTTCAGCGAGGTTAGCAGCAAAACCGTTAAAATTCCTCGTGTAGCTTCTGACAGCAGAAGCGGAGCTGTGAGGCAGAGAAAGAGGGCAATATAAGCTAATGGAAACCTTATAAACATGCAAAGGAAATTGGAAAAAAGGAAAGCAAAAAGAGAAGGCCCTATTTATTTTTTTGCTGGTGTGGATAGTGAGATAGCTTGAAAGATTGAGATCAGTGGTTTCAAGAAAGGAAGCTTGCCTGTAAGGTATCTAGGTGTTCCCCTTGTACCAGGGAGACTTTCGGATGAAGAGTGTCAGCCTCTTGGCGAGAAAATAGTTCACAGGATGAACGGTTGGGCTGCAAAGAAATTGACTTACGCAGGAAGGACTCAACTTATCCAATCAGCACTGCAGTCAATGAAAAAAATTTTGGTGCAGGGCATTTATTTCGCCAAAGAAAGTTATCAGGCTGGTCGAAAGGAAATGTAAAGTCTTCTTGTGGAAAGGAAAGGATGGTAAAGCCACATTATGAGGTTTATTTGGCTTCTCATCAGTGGAGCAGGCTCTCTTTGGATAGATTGGATCAAAGCTTATCTGACTAGAGGGAGGAATTTCTGGATGCTTGAAGTCCCTGAGGATTGTTCTTATGCCTGGAGAAAATTGTTGAAATTAAGGCAGCTTGTTTATCCGCTCATAAAGCACTCAATTGGGGATGGAAGAAGCACCTGGCTCTGGTTCGACAATTGGCATCCCTTGAGTTACAGGGGCTGGTTCTGGGAATTTCCCAGCCCCTGTAACTGAAGGAGATCATATATTCTTTCTGCCAGGAATGCCGCTACAGTTTAACTGAAGGAGTGAACTGCACTAGGATTCCATTTCCGACTCAATAACATACTCTAAACACATTCTTCTGGAAACAAATTAAAGCTGCATATATATCAGGAAGCTGAAGGATACTAATGGCTCCAATTACATAATAATATCATAGCTTTAGAACATGTTGGACATACTGTCCTGCAATATTTATTCCCATGGGCCTTAACCGACGAGCTGGATGTTCTGCTGTTGCTGCAACTGCTCCTGGAAAATTTTCGAGTTTCGACTCCATGCCGTTAAGCTTTATAAATCAATGGACATTCTGCTATGGAAACTACTTAAAGCTCTTCGATTGCAAATTCTACCATTCTAAAATCAATGCTCCCGTGCCTCCTAAGCACATGCAAGAATGAACTGAACAGTAGCTAGCCGGTTTCTTGGACTTGGATTTCAGAGCTTTGTCTACATAGCGGGACAAGAGTATCCATCTAAGATAAAACAAGAAGTCCATAAATTACGATCTTTTCCCCAGAAAGTCAACTCTCGAATGTAAGCTCCCAAAAATATATCGAGGCAGAGAATTTGCATGAGCACTAATTGACGCATCTTTCAGATCCAGTAGAAGGCTGAGATTGAACGATTTTCCATTGAGTGTGTCAGAAACATCGGATTCTTCTTATGTCATGGATGATAGTGAATTGTACCTTTTCAGCGTAGACAAAACGGTAGGGAACTGATGTCTTAAACTATAACATGAACTAATATGTTTCCTAGTACACTAGGGAATCCTTGATGGCCAGGAATATCTCTTGTTCAAAGATATTGAATCAAACCAATATCCACTCTTTAATAAATCATATATATTAGAATACATTTCGGTATTGGGAAGGTCTATATGCACCCACCATACAATCTCAGAAGAAAACTGATTTCATAAATCACACTTCTCTGAAGTATATCTTCACACGGGTTAGTACCATTTGCTCTGTCAAGGCACGTGTAATATTTGGAGATGTCATGTTAACGCTTGAAGAACCTCAGCTAGCATGCAGCTAAGTTAAACTTGGGACACATTCTTGAAGGAAAGGACCTTAGAGACCAAACTGATGCTAATGTTTAAGGGGTAAAAAATGACAACTCGAGCCTTGTATGCCAAGTTCGAGGACCTCACTTTTGAGATGGTCCTCTTCAAGGCTGCACGGAGCCGGAGCAATGAATGTCGGTGAAGGGAGTTGATGAGCTCTAGGCTCTCTAGGACAGGTGTTGTTGCCATCGATGAGCTCTATATCGCAGCACAGGCTACACAATAAATCTATATGTAGCTGGAAACTGGGATCTACGGCCTTTGCAGGGTTGATTTGGCCCAAACCATAAACAAAGTTCCTTTCCAAAAGGTTCTCTGCTGGTATACATTTCTTTAATCTTTGAAGTTACAGGACATTAGCGTTTCAAAACATTCGTCGATCAATATTCTCAGGAGACCAACAGCGAGGGAGGGGGAAGAGTATCAGAGGATGGAGATTTGATTGAGCAGGGAGGACTGTGTAGTAGTTAAAAAATGTAGGTATTGAGACTAAGGTGGCGATTAATAAATTAAAAGTGCTTAAAAATTAAGCACTTAATTAGTTAAAGAAAGAAATGTATAGAAAGAATGGATATATGATATGGCTGAGGAGATATTTTGTGAAGGAGAAATAGCACCAATAAGTGAAAAATGACTTATTTCATTAAGTCAAATATTTTTAGTTAACCCATTAAGCAGCTTTTGACTTAATAATTAAATAACCTCATTTCTTATCTTCCTCTTTTTCTCCCATTCATTTTCTCTTATAACTAAATTGTAATTAACTTTTAAGTACTTATTTTGATTAAGTTGAAACAAACACAACCTAAGAGAAGACCACTTTATGAGTATTATTTACTGCATCATGGCTTTATGTCAACAGTACCACGAAAAGATAATGATCTAGTGAAGCAGGATTAATGCAACAACACAAGCTAGTTTGGAACTAAGAAATTCCCGGTTCAATTCTCATACTCTTTTATTTTGTTTTCTTAATCTTACACTAAGCTCACATGCCACCCTTATTAAAAAAATAAATAAATCAAGTTTCTTGAGTCAATACGTTGTTGACTTTTCCAATTCCACAATGAAAAAGACGAAGTCTTCTGACTTGCTGAGTCTGCCTGATCAAGTCTTCCAGTAATCAACAAATATTGTGGGCCACATATTCAAACAGTTATAATTTTTAGAAATCGAAGGATCTTATTTCTGAGTTTTGGCAAGCCATTATTCTTTTCTCGTTTCTCTTTTGTATGTGTTGTTAGTCGAAACTATTGCGTTCGGCGTTCCATAGCATCATTCATGAATTAATGCTTACAGGGATGGGGAATGGAATTTCTGAGTCTATGGTAGATCAGGAGATATTTTAATGCCTTGTGGATGGCCGTGAGAGAAAACGAAAAAATTACTATTGGTCAGCTCTAGAAAGAAACTCTGGGTCATTTGAAAGCGAAGTTCAACTGAAAATGCAGAATTCGATTTATATGGGTATATAAATGCTGGACGAACTGATCAATTTTCTTATTGTTTCCTATGTCCAGTTGAGGCTCCGAAGAACATAGGTGAGAGGCTCGGCAAGATGGACTGAAATTTGAATGTGGATCTGTGCACTGTATTGTACAGATGGATCACCGGAGAAGATAATAACATCATTTGCCACTGCTGTTTTTCAAATGTGAGTCACGGGCAGGAATTCTTTCCTCCGAGCTGACCCGGCTCCCTTACTCAGCAAATGTGAGTCAATAATACAACCTGACAAATTCATCTCCTTCCAAACACCAACATTATGAATTAACCCAGCGACTTCACCAGGAACTACCTCAGTGACACAATTCCTCCGGAATGGGGATCCATGGCAAATCTCATAAGCATGTACGCACTCTCTCTCATAAATTAAATGTGCGCACAATAAGCGACAGCGATTTGGCTCATGATCCTTTTAACATAAATCTGCGTAAACAAACGTTGATGCAGCTTCCTTCTTGGAAACCGATTGGCTGGTCCAACCCCGAAGGAGCTTGGAATTATATCAACTCCTGAGAGTTGGTAAGTGATGCCACCATCAGCTACAGATAATCTTCTGCCTGTTTCAGTTCCAACTGCAAAATAATTGAATCTGCATCTTTTTTCCTTTTTCCTTTTTTTTTTTCCTGTTTAGAGGCCAATCAGCTCTCAGGAGACCTTCATGCAGAACACGGAAGATCGTCCTGCCTACAAAGACTGTGTGGCCTCACTGTACCAATTAGTTTCTGCCGTCTAAAGAGGCATGGCATTGCTCCAAAGTTAGTCGAGAGTTTATTGCTGATGGGATCTGTGATACTATCACTTGATTCTTTGCTGACTTTTAAGCACCTAATTGATTAATTAAGTTAACGGAACTTACCACGAGATTACAGTCTTTAGGAATTTATTGATGTCTTCCGTTTGTTCTTGTAGGCAATTTAACTCGAACGATTCTTACGGGATATTGCCACCAACCTTTGCCAATTTAATAGCACTTACGGACATGTGAGGTTCCATTCAAGACCAACAATTCAACTGAGCATAGCTTGCTTGCTATATCTTCAGATTTCCCTTTTTTTTTTTTTTCCATCTGTAACAAATTACATATCCCGTGCGTGATATGCAACCAGCTTTCTGATAACCAGTTCTTGGGAAAGATCCCTGATTTCAGCCAGAGTTGGAAAGATCTTGAGAAGCTGTAAGAGTTTTGGATGCATTACCCTTCAAGTAAGAATAGGCAATACCTATTCAAGTTTGTTTTTAAGTTAATTCAAAATTTGCCATTGACAGTCCCCGAATGTGAATTTTGCAGGGGTGAAAATGAGTCAAGAGATCATCTCCTTTTCAGCTGCAGGTTCACGAGTGCAATATGGAAGAGCCTCTTATGCAGAATAAACAAGGACAGATAGTTCTCAACATGTATTACTGAGCTGCAATGGGTTTTAAGCTTGAAGGGGAAATCGTAGGGTGGCACTTCTCAGAAACTCTTGGAAAAGGACTATTTACAAATACAAGATATGGGCTGAAAGGAATGCAAGAATTTTTCTAGTGAAGTCGACCAAGCCCTGCTGCATTGGTTTAGAGGGTGACTGATTTGCTGCATCTGAAGATCATTTCCATTCCTAGTGTTAGTTTCAAATTTTGCGAATTCAGTTGTTGCCAAGGCTTTAGCTTGCAGTCAGCTGTTTCTCGTTTTATTTGTATGATTTTGGATGAGTGGGTTCCCCTTGTAAATACCGCTTGATCATTAATAAGATTCACCGCTTCTCCAGAAAAAAGGAAAAATTTGGCTTTGACAGAATGAAAAAGGCTGATTCCGACTAGCATGTGAAGTTTGGTGAAATTATCTGATCTGTGAGTTTGGCATTTTAGATCTCTTTTCTCTACCAGTATGAAATCTTTGTGACATAGCGAGCCAATGTCCAGGATGATTGGCGACCAGGACGGGACAAAGATCACATTCTTGCAAATTAGCAATACAAACATAAAACTGTATTTGGGAGTTTTAGGGGAGGGAGAGGAGAGGAGAGGAGAGGAGAGGAGAGGAAATGAAGGGAGAATGCATATGTTATCTGGAAGATTTTAGGGAGGGAGAGGAACGAAAAAGAGAGTTGATGAAACAAAAGTATATTATAAGACAATTATACCTTCATTAATTTTAGTATGTAGTATAAAGTTACCGTTATTTTATTTATATAATAGTAGTGTACATATATTATAACAGTAGTATATACATTACAATATTACCGTTATTATATAAACACTAGTAAATAACAATAGTACAAAGTTTTTTTTTTTTTTTTTTTTGTAAAGAGAGTTGCGTAGAGAAGAGGATAGTAGCAAATAACACACACAATTCCTCCAATTTGAAAGGTTAGGAAACTCTTGACAATTGACAGAAATATAGGAAGAGTATTTCCCTTCAAATCCTTTATTCTCCATTCCATCTCCCTCAAATAAATCTCCCAAACAAAGGAAACACTCTCCCTTCAAATCATCGCCCTCCAAATCCAATTGCCAAACACACCCTAAGATGTTGTGAGTTTCTCCCACCTTGGAAATTATCGAGTCATCTCTAGTCTCATTCATGTTGACAAAACCATGTCCTATGGTTTGCAATCGGCGAATATTCCATGAAATCTGGAAAATTGGAGACAGTTCTCTGAATCCAAGAAAATACTCAGTGACAGATTTGAGAGGACCCAGAAAGTTCTAAATATATGTGTGGGCTCTCATGAGAGACAAGCATTGGAATAGGAATCTCTATTTCTTTTTGAAGGCATTTCTGATCTACGTGGCGCCTAACGTGGTGTAAGGGAAACAAATAACAAAGATCCACTGAGTCAAGGAGAAGAATCATCTTCGAATTGGACACGTCAAATCCCAAATAATTAGAGAAACATTATCGAGTAGATATGATTGTTATAATTCTTTCTTGATACTTTCAACTGTATACTCCACTGTACATTCCATATATATGTATCCTCATTATCCAGTAAAGTTAAGTGAAACCATTCTCCAAAACCTCTAACTTCTATCGTTCTCTTGGTATCAGAGCCAAAGAAGAGACTTCCTGCTTCACTCACATAATGGCCAATGCCAATACCTCCTACCCGTTTCCCTCTAACCTTAATGTGGCGAACTTCGTCACCATTAAGTATAACAAAAACAATTTTCTATTGTGGGAAACACAGATTGTGTCCCTGATCGAAAGTCAGGACCTTGTCGGTTTCCTCACCGGAGAGACTGCAGCACCAGCAGAGACCATTCCAGGTGCCAATGGGGAAAGCTGCCACTCCAAATCCGGATTTCTCATCTTGGGTACGCATCGATTGGCCTGTGAAATCATGGCTCGTTGGGACCCTATCTGAAGAAGTTCTGGGCTTGCAGTTGGTTTAAAAACCACTGCACAGGTATGTAAGGCTCTAAATGAACATTTCGCTTAGCACTCAATTGCACGTGAATTTGATTTACTGAATCAACTCCATCATATTGAGAAAGGAGATCTTTCCCTTAGCAAATATCTCAAAGATTTTAAGTCCATATGTGATCAATTAGTTGCGATTAGGAAGCCTGTTTCAGAAGTCAATAAGGTCTTCTGGCTGCTTGAGGGTCTCGTAGACAAGTATGAGTCCTTCAAGATCCCCACACTCCGTCCACCGATTCCCAACTATGATGATGCTGTCTCACAGCTCAAGGGCTATGAGCTGCGCAACAAATATCTCCTCCGAGCTACCCCCTCTCACTCTGTGGTTTTTGCTGCCCAAGCTCTAGGAGATTTTCGCAATTCCAACAGGGGCCAAGGTGCTCCTCGAGGGAAAGGATCCTCAAACCGTGGTGGCTATTCTCACCAATCAAATCAGCAGAATAACCATTGTGGCTTGAGTCACTCTGGTTCATACAAACCTGGTGTTCCGACATGTCAAATCTGCAAGCGTCCAGGACACACTGCCCTAAAGTGCTATGATCGCTTCAATAACAACTATCAGGCCACTGATATCCCTCAAGCCTTGGTTGTGCTTCATGTCACAGACCCCACTGATGAGGACTGGCATCCTGACACCGGCGCAAATGTCCCTGTTACAAACGACCCAGGTCAGTTAATGGTTGGCGATGGTGATTTACTTCCTATTACATATACTGGGACCGGTCATATTGGGACTTCTTCGAGTTCTCTGCCCTTGAATAATGTCCTATTGGTACCTGACATCAAGAAGAATTTGCTATCTGTATCACAATTAACTGGCGATCACCCCTGCTATTTTGTGTTTGATAATGCTGGTTTTTGTATGAAGGACTCGAAGACACACCGAGTTCTGGTCATGAGAAATAAAGATCAGGGCCTCTACACTGACAGAAGCACTGGATGGGCTGCCTTCTTCTCTAGCAGGAATAAATCTACCTCCATGGACGTGCGGCATCAGCGCTCGGGGAACTCTCATGACCGCATTCTACACCATCTGTGGAAGCAAGGCCAAATTTCTATTTTATAATAGAACTAGTCCCCATCTATGTGAAAGATGCCAGCTTAGTAAAAGTTCGAAACTGTCGTTCTCTCGCAGTAATTCAATGAGCTCTTTCCTATTGCAAAAAATACATTGTGACCTATGGGGACCTGCCCCTATTTCATCTATTCAAGGTTTCTGTTACTATGCCATTCTTGTGAATGATTTTTCCCATTATTGTTGGCTTTATCCTCTTACACGGAAATCGGACTTTTCCGGAATATTCATTTCATTCCAAAAGATGGTTGAGAATCAATTTGATCATAAAATTAAAGCTTTCCAATCCGATGGTGGAGGAGAATTTACTGGGGCGAATTTTCAGGCTCATCTAACTATTTGTGGCATCTTGTATCATGTCCCGGCACGCCTGAACAGAATGGCATGGCTGAAAGTCGACACCGTCAAATGGTTGAGATGGATCTTGCAATGATGTTTGATGCTTCAGTGCCTTTGTTTTATTGGGTTGAAGCCTTTATGACGGTTGTCTTTATTATTAATGGCTGCCATCGACCTTCTTGTTTATGAAGAGCCCGTATATCCTCCTGTTTCATAAGAAACCCGATTACACTTTACTTCGTGCCTTTGGCTCTCGGTGTCGTCCTTATCTCCGCAATTATTCGGCAAATAAGTTTGAACCGCGTTCACTACCATGTGTGTTCTTAGGGTACAGTGAGAAGAACAAAGGCTATCGTTGCTCGCATCTCTCTAATGGTTGGGTCTATATATCTCTTCATGTTATATTTGACGAATCGTGCTTCCCGTTCAGGAACTCTTCCCAGGAAGCAAACTTTGTCTCGGGGGGAGTCTTCCATTTGGGATACCACTCGAGAATGGGCTCCACTTTTCAATTCTGAAGCTAGCCAATCTACTGGGTCATTTCCCTCCCGGTGCATCAGCTGCTGTCTCGTCTGATCAACTGCCTTCTCCCGGTGCAACAGCAGCTGTACCAAACATGTCGCCTTCTCCTGGCCTAATTTCTGCTGGATCCTCGACTGCCACTTCCATTGACAACCTACATTCCTCTGATTCTGCTGTGCACACTGGTCTTCCGCCACCACAATTGCCCCCTGAAGTTCTTGTTAATGCTGAAACAACTCTGTCTGCTCCTCCTGCTGTGCCACACGGTTCTTGTTCTCAAGCGTCTCCACTCTCGATGCATCCAATGATCACCCGAGCCAAGGCTGGTATCACCAAGCCTAATCCCAAGTATGCCCATCTTTTTGTCTCGGGTAGCGCTGCTGAACCTCGAAGTGTCAAGGGAGCTCTTAAACATTCTGGCTGGATAAATGCTATGCTGGAGGAACTACAAGCACTCTAGAAAAATAACACCTGGGAACTTGTTCCACGAGCTCCCAAGAGGAACGTGCTTGGCTGTAAGTGGGACTTTAAGACCAAACTCAACGCGGATGGCACTTTAGATCGTCTTAAAGCCCGGTTAGTCGCTAAAGGTTTTCACCAAGAGGAGGGGGTCGATTTCTTTGAAACTTTCAGCCTGGTAGTCAAACCGGCCCCTATGCTAATTGTTCTCACTCTGGCTGATGTTTGGAATTGGCCCGTTCAGCAACTTGATGTTAAAAACGCCTTCTTGCATGGCGATCTTGATGTACCTGTATATATGGAGCAACCACCAGGCTTTCGTGATGATGCACGTCCTGGTCATGTTTGTCTCTTGAGGCGAGCCCTTTATGGACTCAAACAGGCACCGGAGACCTGGTTCGAGCGGTTCAGTGATTTTCTCACTCAATATGGCTTTCTTTGCATCTCAGCTGATTCTTCTCTGTTTGTGTTTCATCAAGAGCATCACATTAAAGTTCTCCTTTTATATGTTGATGACATTGTCGTGACAGGGGATTCGGCTTCCTTACTTGCTGACCTTATTATAGCTCTTGGTCATGCCTTTTCGATGAAGGACCTTGGACCACTGCACTGCTTCTTGGGTGTTGAGGTCACCCTACACCTGCTGGTCTTTTCCTTTCACGCAAGAAATATGCATGTGATGTACTTGTTCGTGCCTCTATGGGACAGTGCAAGGCTATCGCCACCCCCATCGCTCTCAAACAGCCATTAACCAAGTCTGATGACCAGGCCTACCCTGATCCGTCTTACTGTCAGAGAATTGTTGGTGCTTTGCAATATTTAATTCTCACTCGGCCGGACATCTCTTACTCTGTTAATGTAGTTTGTCCACAGATTCATTTTCCTACCATGGCTGATTTTCTGCGAGTTAAAAGTATTCTTCGTTACATTCGGGGTTCTTTGGACTTTGGTCTTCGTATCCTATCTACTAGTGGGCTGAACCTTCATGCTTTTGCCGATGCCGATTGGGTTGGATGCAAGGAGACACGTCGTTCAACAACAGGCCTTTGTGCCTTTGTCGGAGCTAACCGTGTTTCCTGGGGAACAAAGAAGCAGCAGACCGTTGCACGTTCTACAGCCGAAGCTGAGCCGAGCACTTGCTGTTGCTGCCGTTGAGCTCACATGGATTTCTTATATTCACGATGCAATGCCCACAAGCGATATTGTGACTGCAATTCACGATATCTCCTCACTAGAATCCAATCCAATCCAAAATAATATAAAATGTTGTATGCGCGCCTAATATAAGGACTCAAATAGATCTTTCTACATATATATCTACAAAGACATACCCGCCCTATAGGAGCAATTATTAATCAGATTAATAATTCTTCCAAGTGTCAAGTGGGCTTGCAGACTACGTACGAAAGTCAAATTGACCAAGTCATTCAAATGCATTTAACAAATTAAATGGACAAATTAATTATTATATTTTTTATTAGTAAATGAAATTTAATTTACACAACAATATCCCTGACATTAATCAATATCGTCGTCACAGAACTTCTAGAGAGGGAAATAACAAGGAGGAGGATTTTATCGTGGATGATGGATAATGAGTTGATGATGTGATGCCGATGCATGTTGAACTACCTCATTATTCTCAAAGGAAAGAGCAGCCCTCCGATCCGAGACAACCAGGGACCTGACTTAAAGATGTGTGACCCATAAATCGTTTTTTGAGGTGATAGAAGAGTGTGTATAGAACCTAGCTAGTAGATTCAATTATTTTCACTAATAAAGCATGATGTCATATATTGGAATCCCACCATTACCAGTAGTTGGAAAATCATACTGCACTTTCATTAATTCCAGGATCACACATATCTTCTGTTATCACAGAAGCTTTGGAGAAAGATGAGATGAGGATCTTATCATATGTCCAACCAACGGTCCAGCCCAGTCCAGTTGCAAGACGTACGGACAGGTTCTCCTGTATGTCTAGTTGCACGTCCGCTGAGTACTATATAGTATGATGGTTAAATGGGCCATAGTTGACATTCGGCCCAGCAAAAGATATGGGCCAGGTGTCTTCCAAGGTACGGCTTCTTCAGCAAATAGATAATGGGCCGAGAGAACCTCTCAGAGGCCCATACTTATCGGGCTAGTGTTTCTGGACTGCCTATGGATTGGGGGTTCGTCCTATAGCTAGTTTAACTATATATAAACTGGGTACCCATTATTTATTCTATTCTTACATTATATATTTCTTCTTTCTTTTCGCCGATGAGACTACCGGACGGGCATTCTAGCTTACTCTAACTCTGACTGAGAATAATCGCGGTTCGGGTATCGGCTTGGCCCTTGGCACTTCGTTTTCTTTTGGTAAATGTTGTTTGTGTGAACATTATTAGAAGCACACTCAACCCATTTCACTTTGCTCATGTGATTTGATTATCGATCAATCACGACTAACCTAGTTATATAGTTTCGTTATGTGCAGATGTTATAATTATCTTACATACATATATATATATATATATATATATATATATATGTTGGAAAGGAATGTGCTCGACCAAATGATAACGCAACGATTAATCTTCCTCCCCTACTATTGTAATCGAGATAAGAACCAATCAAATCAACCAACAAGCGGTAAAGAAAGAACACCAAGAATTTTACGTGGAAAATCCCGATGTGGGGAAAAATTACGGGACCAACTCCGAATCAACGATCTACTATCAATGAAGGTTATACAATGTTTTTCATCAAGGGTAAACCCTTGGATCACCAAACTCAAGAGAAACACTCTCTTGGATCACCAAAACATTAAATTCGTCACCCACACCGGGTGGTTTACAAAGTCAGCTGAAATAGCACCTACAGAGCTCAAATAGGAATTTTGACCGTTCAAAACTTAGCCCCACATGTCGTGAAGCTGCTACCAAAATTTCGTCTCAATCGGAGTTCGTTTGATGTCCCGATCGAGGTTTGATCTCCAGCTGCACGCTGGAAAAACAGCTTTGCTGCTCTTTGTATTTTGCTGCTTTGTACTGCTAATCAGATCTAAATTCTGCCGCCTCTTGCTGAAAAATAAAAGTGGGTTCTTGGGCCTATTAAAGCCCGATAAAAGCCCAACTTCCTCCAAATTGGAGGGATACCCAACAAACTCCCCCTCCCGACTATTTGGAGGCTTCGAGCATACCGGCTATACTTCAGCAAACATGGAGTTTCTCCCTAGCGAGAGGTTTTGCCATCATATCAGCTCCATTCTCGTCAGTGTGCACTTTGTCTAATTTCACCAACTTAGACTCCAACACATCTTTAATCCAATGAAACTTCATATCGATATGTTTCGACCTCGAATGGAAAGTGAGATTTTTACAAAGATGAATGACGCTTTGGCTATCAGAGTGCAGAACATACCTTTCTTGCTTCGAGCTCAACTCTTGCAAAAACTTTTGCAACCACAACATCTCATTGCAACCTTTGGTCACCGCAATGTATTCGACTTCCATTGTAGACAAAGCGAGGCATTTTTGAAACCTTGATTGCAATGAGATAGCTCCCCCTGCAAAAATCATCAAGTATCCCGAAGTGGATTTCCGGGAATCGATAT
The DNA here is from genome assembly GCF_007655135.1 of Punica granatum. Lineage (NCBI taxonomy): Eukaryota > Viridiplantae > Streptophyta > Magnoliopsida > Myrtales > Lythraceae > Punica > Punica granatum. The sequence goes on from NC_045129.1 coordinate 39,474,918, forward strand.
CTCCAACCATATCCGCATTCGTGTAGCCCACTAACTCCGGCTTACCAGTGCCAAAGTGTAAACACACTTTGGATGTTCCTCTGAGATACCTCAGGATCCACTTAACCGCATTCCAATGCTCTTTCCTCGGATTGGAGAGAAAACGACTAACTACACCAACATAATGAGCGATATCTGGCCTTATACAGACCATGGTATACATTAAATTTCCTACAGTTGATGAGTAAGGAACTTTCTTAATCTCTTCTTTCTCATTTTCACTTGTAGGACATTGCTTCGAGCTAAGTTTGAAATGAGAATCAAGTGGTAATGAAACTGGTTTAGCATTACCCATGTTGAACCGATCCAAAACCTTCTCAATGTACTTCTCTTGATAAAGCCAAAGTTTTCCACTCGATATATCACAAGAAATATGCATCATAAGAATCTGCTTTGCCGGTCCCAAATCCTTCATTGCAAAGGACTTGCTAAGCTCTTTTTTCAACTCTGCAATATTGCTCATATCATGACTAACAAGCAACATATCATCCACATATAATAGTATAATGATAAAATCACCATCCGAGAATTGTTTTACGAACGCAAAATGATCTGAAGTTGTCCGTGTGTAGTCATGGCTCAACATGAAAGAGTCAAACTTTTTGTACCACTGTTAAGGTGATTGCTTAAGCCCATACAAGCTCTTCCTCAGCTTGCACACCAAATGCTCCTTACCTTTAACTCGGAATCCTTCAGGCTGCTCCATATATATTTCTTCCTCCAAGTCACCATGTTGGAAAACTGTTTTTATATCGAGCTGCTCAATCTCCAAATTCAGACTAGCTACTAGTGCGAGAACAACTCGGATAGATGACATCTTGACAACGGGCGAGAAGATCTCATCGAAGTCAACTCTTTTTTCTGGTTGAAGCCTTTCACCACTAGTCGAGCTTTGTATCGAGGTTGTGAGTTCTCTGTCTTCAACCTATAGACCCATTTGTTCTTCAATGCTCTCTTACCTTGCGGTAGCTTCACTAGGTCATACATGTGATTCTCAAACAATGAGTTCATCTCTTCATTCATCGCCTTCAACCAGTGCTCCTTGTGCTCATGAGCCACAGCTTCATCATAGCACTCTAGTTCTCCCCCGTCTGTCAGTAACACATATTCATGAGGTAGATATCTTGTAGAGGGTTGTCTTACTTTGTCAGATCATCTAGGTAGATTATCTGCAGGCTCTAACTACAACTGTGAGCTTGTATCATCCTCAGTCACATCATCATCTACTTGAGGAATCTCACCCCTAGTCATGGTTTCTTTATTCTTACCAGGTACCTCTTCTACTCGATGTTCTACATCAACTGGTATAGGTATATAGATCTCGTGAGGATTGCTTAGTTTGGCATTCTCTAACTTCTGCAAATCCTCGATTATCTGGTATCAAAGAGTACAACATCCCTGCTCCTGATGATTTTCTTGCTATGAAGGTCCCAAAACCTGTACCTGAACTCTTCATGTGCATAACCCAAGAAGATGCAATGTTTTGCCTTGGCATCGAGCTTCGATCTTTCATCTCAAGGAATGTGAACAGATGCCCTCCACTCGAAGACTCTGAGATGCTTGTACGATACTTCCTTGCCGATTCACACCTGCTGGGGTACATCTCCATCAAGTGCAACTGACGGTGTAAAATTAATAAGATCAATCGCTGTCCTCATCGCCTCGCCCCAAAAGGACTTAGACAGTTTCGCCTGAGAAATCATACAACGAACCCTCTCAACAATTGTGCGGTTCATCCTCTCTGCAAGCCCATTCTGCTGTGGTGTTTTCGGTATCGTCTTCTCAAGTTTGATCCCATGAGTCATACAATAGTTCTCGAAATGACCCATGTACTCACCACCATTATCAACTCTGACACATTTCAGCTTCATGCCCATTTCTCTTTCTACTGCTACATGGAAGTTCTTGAAAATTTCAGTCACCTAATCTTTAGTTCTCATAGGATAAGTCCAAACCTTCCTGAAGTGATCATCTATAAAGGTCACAAAATAGAGAGCACCTCCAAGAGATCTATCCGACAAGAAACAAACATCAGTATGCACAAGATCAAGTATATGATCGCATCTAGAGGGACGACTTATAACAAAAGAAACTCTCATATGCTTACCAGCTAAACAATGATCACAAGCGCTCAAGTGCATACCTTTAACGGGCAAATACTGCTTTCTAGCAAGAATTTGAATACCTTTCTCGCTGATATGCCTAAGTCTCTTGTGCCATAGCTCGATAGGACAATCTTCAGCAACATTAACCTGACCGTAATTATGCCTGGCACACAGCTTGTAGAGAGTCTCGGTCTTTTGACCCCGTGCCACAATCGTCGAACCCTTGGAGAGCTTCCATTTCTCATTGCTAAATTCGTTACTGTAGCTTTCATCATCAAGCTGACCCCTCGAGATTAGATTAAGGCGAATTTCTAGAACATGCCTCACCTTTTTTAGAAGCAACTTGCAGCCAAGCTCGGTCTCTAGACAGACATCTCACAAATATCGACAATCTTGCATGACTGTTCATTCCCCATTCTCACATAACCATAGTCCCCGGTAGTGTAAGATGAGAAGAAATCCCGATGACATGAAACGAGGCACATGTATTTGCAACCCAGATAGAATCCTGACACGTGAAATTCACATAGGCTTCATCATAAACGATGTAGGTCTCTCCATCGAGTGCCACTGCTGCAGTATCATCTTCTTCATTCTTGCTCTCATCGTTGCCATTTTGATTCCTCTTCAGAGCTCTACACTCATTTTTGTAGTGTCCCTCTTTTCTGTAGTGATAGCAAGTGACCCATTTCCCCGTCTTTGACTTTGATCTACCACTCGATTATCATGTGAGTTACCATGCTTGGAAGAGGAATTTCTGCTTTGATTTCTCCCTTGTTGTTCAGTAACCAAAGCTTCAGATCGAATGGAAATCCCAGAGCTTTTCTTTCTAGTCTCCTCATTAAATAAACTTTCTATCATCATGGCCAACGATAGCTTCCCATTTAGTGCAGAATTGCTCAATGCAACCACAAGTATGTTCCAGTTATCCGGTAGAGTCCCTAAAAGTAGACAAGTCTACAACTCATCAAGTAGTATTATCTCCAAGTTCGTCAACTGGTTAACAATATCCTGGAAATTACTCATGTGCACAACCATATCACCTCCATCATGGTAACGAAGATGAACTAGCTTCTTCACGAGAAAGGCCTTATTTTGCGGCGTCTTCCTCGTATAGAGATTTGTCAACTTATCACATAAAGCTTTCGCATTTGTCTCATGAGCAACATGATGATAAATACTATTGTCTATCCACTGCAGAATTAAACCGATAGTCTTCCGATTTGTGCGTTCCCAAGCCTTATCATCTTTATCTTTTGGTTTCGCAGAATCCCCTTCAATGGGATCATACAAGTCCCTGCAAAATAGAAGAGCCTCCATCCGAGACTTCCATATAGAGTAGTTGGTTGCATTCAACTTGAACATAGATCCCGTAGACTCCTCCATCTCGAAAACAACGAAAAACTCAAACTTTTCAAAACCGAGGCTCTGATACCACTTGTTGGGAAAGGATGTGCTCAACCAAATGATAATGCAACGATTAATTTCCCCCCTACTAGTGTAATCGAAATAATAACCAATCAAATCAACCAACAAGCATTAAAGAAAAGAACATCAAGAATTTTACGTGGAAAACCCCGATATGGAGAAAAACCACAGGACCAACTCTGAATTAACGATTCATTATCAATGAAGGTTATACAATGTTTTTCATCAAGGGTAAACCCTTGGATCACCAAACTCAAGAGAAATACTCTCTTGGATCACCCAAACATCAAATTCATCACCCACACCGGGTAGTTTACAAAGTCAGCTGAAACAACACCTACAGAGCTCAAATAGGAATTCTGACCGTTTAGAACTTAGCTCCACGTGTCATGAAGTTGCTACCAAAATTTCGTCTCAATCAGAGTTTGTTTGACGTCCCGATCGAGATTTGATCTCTAGTTGCGCGCTGGAAAAACAACTCTGTTGCTCTTTGTATTTTGCTGCTCTGTACTGCTAATCAGATCTAAATTCTGCCGCCTCTTACTGAAAAATAAAACATAATAAAAGTGAGTTCTTGGGCCTATTAAAGTCCGATAAAAGTCCAACACGATTTGAGCCAAATTTTCTCCAAATTGAAGGGATACCCAACAATATATATTATATGCATTCATTTATCGAGAATATTATTCCATATATATAATAATTTCAGTGGAATTGGCGGTATGTATATCTTATAATGAATGTGAACTGTTGCAGCACCAATATTACATAAGGCTTTTCGATATGATAAGGGTTTTGTGTTTGTACATAGAAGAGAGAGATGGCGGCAAGATCCGTCCTTTCAGTCGTGGAGTCGAGGATTAACAACGACGGCCGCCTTGTCCCCTTCTATTACATTTTAACCATTAATGATCCGTTTGATTTTACAATTATATTTTTAAAATTTTAATTCTAACTTTAACTCTACTCACTATACAATAAAATTTAACAATACAATTATTACTTTTATTATTTTCTTTAATTTTTTTAACCATTTAATTTAATTTTTAATATTAAATTCTATCAACTATTAATTATTTTTTTCCACAATTAAACAATACAATCATTACTTTTTCTCAACTATTCATTACTTTTTCACACTTTTTCTCATAATTTAACAACACAATCATTACAACTCAAATTAAAATCAAAACTCAACTCTATTTAACTCTAAAACCAAACATACCGTAATAATTCATAAAACGGAGACATATGTACAAGGACAGGCGAATAGGTTATAACCCCAATAAGAAATTTTTTTTGCACGTGCTCATGTTATATTGTCTCCTCACGTATTTTAAACACAGGCTTTGCCTGTGCATATATATATATGTGTGTGTGTGTGATGGTAATTACATTATCCAGCAAAAGAATTACATTATTGCGCATATGCTTATGAACAAGAAGCCAGCAGATTATTATTCACTGTCAATAAGATTGGACACAAAATGAAGTTGAAATAATAATTAAAAAAAGGGTGTAGAGCAGTGACCTCACATGGTAATCAAAAGATTTCATGCTCGATAGTCGTAGTAAAATTACTCGTACCCTTTTATTAGGATCGGCGAAAATTGGCCCAGCCCAAAAGCCCGATCCAGCAAATCTTCGGCCGGCCCGAAAGCCCACTTGTTTTATATATATATATATATATATATATATTTGTACAAATTGAACCCTATACGACCACAAGTGACAATAAAATCCCATACATGTTTTAGACTTGGACTTCTTGAGATTGAATTTCTTCTTTCGGGGTGATGAGACTATGTTTAAGCCTTTGTATGATTAAATATTCATCTACACTTAAATGTATTGATCGCAATTTCGAACCAATGAGCCGGCTGGACCACCCGTTAATCTTGAAGGGTCGAGCCTATGCTTGAGTTTCACGGCCCTATATTATTTTGGGCCGGGCCGGGCCGGGTCGACCCATTTTCCTAGCCCTACCTTTTATTAGCTATTATCTGTTATAACTGTATATATATGTGTGTGTGCGCGCGCTATGTAGTGATATGCAATCAGAACCCAAGATTTATAAGATATAAAAGATGCTTTTCTAATAAACTTTTGGGGGGTGTGTGTGTATGCAATTTAGTGCGAGCTAGCATTTGTAAAATGACAAGTTCTAATTCGAAGTTAGGTCATTATGTGCTAATTAATTGCACTCATGATTAGAGCTATTGATTCATATAGACCACTCATTATTGATCACAACCACCACCACCACCATTGATCACCACTAAGAATAGCATTCCATGCCGGCGTGCACCACCTCCCACTCCAAATTCCCCTCAAAAAATGACAAACTTTAAATTACAACACGCGAATCCAACTTAATAATATATCAAAACTGAAAAGAATATACCGAGAAACGGAGATGACAAAGAGGAAAAAAGAAAAGAGAGATAGAAAAAATAATATATGTGAATTAATGAATTTTTTCTTTTATTTTTTATTAATATTTCGAGGTGTTTTCAACTGCTAATATATATTAAGATTAATACGAGTGTTCTCAGGCTTTTCCATGGTCGATCTTTTGATTGGCTCCTTGCTCAGGTACTTCACATCCCTTTCACATACGCATATCGTACTCCATTAACTACATATAAATTATATATGATAAGTATGTATTAGAAATGTGGGTCAAGCTTTATCATGTCGCCACCTTGTCTTCACTGTATATCTTAGTCGTACATTGTATATTGATTATCACCAACATGACAGGCCGACCCTCATCAGTTCTATTTTGTTTTTAATATTTAATAAGACCCTATATTATATATATATATATGTATGTATGTATATATAGCTTAGCTATACCATTTATAATTAGCAAGCGTCGCCTCCTCAAATTGAAGCTTACCAATTCTTTTAATTGGGTGAATTAATTGAAGCTTCCTAATTTTAAATTTGGACATTTGGGATGAATATTTTGGAGTCAAAAGATGCACGTGATTTAATTATATTTAGAGAGCTTCAGCGCTAGATGAGGGCAGGGCTCCACACCATCTTGTGTTCTCGCTAGCTAGCTAGGGTCATGCATGCATGTGGATGGGGCTAAATATATATCTCACCGCCCAATACTAGTGGATGGGGCAATTCATAAGTCCTCGATAAACATCTATCAATGGAGACGGTCTCTCATGTTCACATAGATATAAATATTAATTAATATATATGTTATATTTGTATCGCGAAATAGGACGAGTAAAATAAGAAACAAACTCGATACTATTGTATCCAGAATTGGCTCCTCACCGAAAAGCGATTAAGAAATGCAATGATATAATTATATGAACTTGGAGCTAAAATGTCTCGGTCCTTGATGGAAGATTGGTCCCGCATGCATTGTTTTGCTTTTATTTGTTTTAAAAGTATTAGCATACGGAGTCCTAAATTTAAGAGGTCTCCAATACGATACTTTGTCTGTTACATTATTTGTGTCATTTTATTTGTTATTAAAATTTCTATGTCATTGTATCATATCAAAGGACCTCTTTTATAATAAAAAAAAAGAAGCATCCAACCTAATTTATGACCAAGAAAGTACTCTTAATAAAATTAATATGATAATCAAACATGTAGCTTTTAAATTTTCTTCTTCTTTTTTTCATTTTTTTTCCTTTTACTAATGCGTATAACATCATAGTATAACGTCTGAAGAGGTGTAATATTTGCCTGCGTGAAGGAAAAAGAATTTGAAATTATCGCCAGTGTACATATATATATATATATATATATATCTATATATGTGTGTGTGTGTCCATATATATCGATCTCAGTTGTAGCATAATAGTATATTATCCAAGAAGAAACGCCAAGATCGGGAACCCCGACAGGATGTACCATTAATAAAGGTTCATGTTAGGCCAGAGAGGAGAGATTATTTTGGACCACTTGCATTGGGGGCCGGCGGCAGAGGCAAAGGGATCCTTCCCTTGACTGGTCGAAATCAAATGTCGATGCATGCTAGGAGCAGCATGATATGTATATATATATATATATATATATATATATTATATCGACAAATTGAATTGAAGTTCCCTTACAAGGACGATGTCGAGCGATGGTGGCACCTAATTAAGGAAAATCTTTAGAGATTCTCTCCTTTTATCATCTATCATATCATCCCATCCCCACTCGCCGAAAGAAACAAGAGATGAATTAGCCCCACACCTCCACCCCTTGAGGTCGATCTTTCTGATCATTTAAATTTACTTATAGCAAAACACGCATATCCCACGTGCTGACACAAATTAATCTCAAACTCAATCTCAATCGGTTCAAAATCTAATTTCCAATTGAATACTACTACAGTGCGCACCACAATTAGTTAATGAGATTGCTGAAAATGATATATATTAATTCTGTGTGGCTCCTGCATGCATGAACCAGATACCCAAGTTTTTTTTTTTTTGGGTCAAATGGAGGCATTTAGAAGAAAATGGAATCAAAAACCTCTTAATTTCAGATAGACGTCTTGTGTCACTGAATCTCGAACCTTTTATCATATACCTGGGGTTAATTCCTAAAGTGAGTATTCTTGTACTCGATCGTTCTAGGGGCCCAGCAAGTGCCAAGCTGCAGCCGAGAACAATAATACAGAGTCGAATGTTGTGTGGGGTAATAATATCTAAAGGATCAAATTTCCAGCATTCACCGAGAGGTGCCATAATATATATATACACATATATATATGTGTGTGTGTGTATGATCCCTTTGTACAATTTATATATATATGGTTCACTTTTGAACTTTTTTGGTTTCTAAGAGGTTAATTATATTTACATATATATGGATACGTACCCCATTGATAAACATATCTAATGTTATATATTTGACCGACAGAGATAATTGATTGAATGTTTGTTTTGTATATATATATATATATATGATTGAAATATTTATTTATTTTTTCGGTTATAAAGGAAATTCTAGACCTAATATAATGAAAGAGAAATTATAAAATAACTATTAAATGGACACGCATAGTTTCATTAGGTGTCGAACATGCGACCTCTACATAAAACAAATACGTATATGATATATTTACTCTGACATACATAAAATAACTCTGTGTTATGGTCAGCACTAGGTATAATTAAACATCATATTTGTCTGTCATACTCATACCTCTCTGGGGTCTACAAAAAGAGGTGCAGTTGGAGGTGTAGTCGTCAACTGATGGAGGTTGCCTCTCTCCTTACCCCTCATGGCCTTTATGCACCAAAGATCCTCCGGGCATGAGAGTAACTTCCAGTGGGGTATGTGAACCCTAATCCTGTCACCACTTCCAACCTCCGTGACGATAGCCTTGCAATCCTTGGACGATGATTTCGTAGCCATGTTGTGCACGAATCGGCACAAGTTCCTTACAAGCTTCCCCGACCGTGTCCCTTCGCTGTGAAGCCCATATATGAAGTAGAACCCGAACGGGCTGAAGAAATCGGGTATCGAAGGAACTTTAAAGCATGGGAGGAACCTGTCCATCAGTTTTGAACTCTTCGTGTAGATCATGCACGATAACGGCGCATTCCCTAGCCTTAGCTTGAACAGCTCCCCGCTATTCCACACACTCAGCATGGCCCAGTTACTCGGGCCGTATCGACCATTATCACTAAAACCTGTGCTATTATTGATACTACTACTACTATTGCTATTATTATTGTAATTGTTATTATTACTATTACTCTTCCAGGGATCAGTCTTGTAGTACGCAACCCATGTCCCCAGGCTAAGCTTATTATTTAGTATTGTGTCGATGTCATGAGGGAAGAACTCGGCTGAGCCTAGACATCTCTTGTACATTGGCACTGCATCCTCAGGCGTCAGCTTCTTGATCTCAATGCTGGAAGATATGCGAAGGCGCCGGAACTGGTTGACAGGGTTCACAAGGATCGAGGGGGAGCGAAACTGGGTATAACCGAGCCGGTCCACGAAGAGCTGGACAGAGGCCTCATTGTCCTTCTCCGTGGCCATGTAGGCATATTCCACCCCGTTGGACACGAACCAGTCCTCGAGTGAGCAAACTAGACTAGAACCTATCCGTTTTCGTCGATAGGTCGGGGCAACTCGCAATCCGAGTACATAGCCCACCTTGGCCATATCCCTGGGGGAAATTTGGATGGTGACAACCTTTATGGAACCCTGAATGACTCCGACCAACTCGTTGTCCATCTCCGCCACCTAAACAATAATGTAGTTATATTGAGATACGTACTTCCGTCATGATCAATAAATAGTCATAAATATATATGAACTCTTTTTTTTTCGGTTGAATATATATAAACTCTTTTACTTAGTACTTGGACGAGACAATCTAGAAAAGCTAGGGAAGGAATAACATCACCTATTGAGCAATCATCAAAAAGTAACGCGCGTGTATATATATATATATATATCAGAGCAAACAAAAAACAATAGCAGATATACATATACACATGTTATGTATATGCAAGGAAATAGAGATATATATATATATATATATGTATATGGACGTACAAGCATCTCGTAAACTGGACTGTTGCGTATACGGCAAATTGGGTCTCCCAAAGTATCCGTGTAGAGGAAACCTCTCCCAGCTGGCCCTACCTCGCAACGTCTTACGAGATCTTCAACCCGAGCACAGTCTTTGTCCTCATCGTAACTTCGTATCACAACATGCTTGCTATTAATAACATTACCCTTATGGTCTTGCATTACGATTCGATCAGTATAAACTGAACCCGAATAAAATTGCACTTGCACCAAATATATAGAATACAGAGAGAGAGAGAGAGAGAGAGAGAGAGAGAGAGGGACGGACGGATGATAGAAGAAAGGAAAAAGGGCAGGTGGCTGGCTTAGCTAATAATAATGTGAGGAGTGGGCACTTGGGTTTGGGAATACTTTGGGGGGGTTATGATTTATATATATACAGAGAGAGAGAGAGAGAGGTGGAATGTTCTCTTCCTTTGTCTTCTATCTATGAGTAATCGACATCAAACACCTTAATAGGCTTTTTTAGCAATAATAATGGGACAAAAGGTTGTTAATGATGGAATTTGAGTGTGTGCATGTTTTGTCTCCTTTTGCTTTTTTGGCCCATATCGATCGCATCATGTGATTTTCTTTTTTTTTGCTCGGGTATCGCATCATAATGAAATTAATCAATCATAATTTAGATTAGGTTACTGATCGAATGTATTTATTGAGATTATATTTGTGTAGAAATTAATTAATCCAACGTTAATATCACCTCAGCCTCAAGCCACGACTGCACCCCCGCTTATGTGTTTTGTTGGCCGACCCCTATTCGTTTGCCCAATCACACATACTAATTATTTTATTTTTTTAGGTGGATATAACTTTTTTTTTTCCGTAGAACATACTAATTAATTCTAAAAAATAATAATAACACATCTCCATTATCTTTATCGTTAATGTATTTATATATAGTCATAATCATAAAAGTAAAAGATCACTCCACCAAGAAAAGAAAAGTAAATGATCACATATTCAGCTCTATGTTCCAAAATGTAAAACTGGAAATTAATAATAATGTGTGCGTAGTCATGCATCTTATCTTATTAACTAGTTAATATTGGTATAACGCAATGGCGCACGCCTTTACCTGTTGATTTGGAGGTCGCATGTTCAATGCCTAGTGAGGCTACCTATATCTCTTTATTAGTTATTTAGGATTTTTTTCATTATATTAGGATTTGAATTTCCTTTATAACCAAAAAAAAAAAACTAGTTAGCATTGGATCGAAGTCTCGAGAATTAATCAAGGCATACGTCAGAGGAGCTAGCTCACACAGGAAATTGGTGAATATGGATCTGTATTCATGAGTTCAAGATAACGAAACAATATATACGTGTGGGAAAATTAATGGTTGAAGTCACATTAATATAGTCTGCACTCATAAGCACGTATTGGTGGCTTTATTTAACAATATCTCTTGTAATCAGAATCTGAGTTAGATTAAGTACTTCTAGCTAGATATTTTGTACTTACAGGATCTAACCAGTTAAACAATCAATTAATATTAGATAATAAAAATAATCAATTTGATGAGTCCAGAGATCGATTCGATCATGAGGTGTGGCTGGATTACGTGTGCGCTCCACGTAGCTAGCTAAGCATGCATGGTGTCAGCATATATATGATTAGCAGAGCACTGGGACTTAATTTATTAACTGATTATTAGTTTATATATTTGATAATAGCTTTCATTCACGAGCTTTAATTTAGTTGTATTTAATAATCAGTTCTTAATTTTTTCGGTGTACTAATAATTAGTTCTTTAATAGGAGAAGTCCTTTTTTTTTTCTAAATAAAATGGTGGGCAGTAGTGATAGCAACATTACCATCCATCGCTACGTAATGTTTGGGCTTTTGTATTCAACCGCGAATATATCAAACGAATTGAACCACCAGCGCAAACACTGATTCCATCAGCGTAGTACCACCAGATGCCTAATAGAGGTCATAGAAGCCGGAGATAATCACAGACCCAAGCCAAAAAGCTCACTCCCAAGGAGAATTTGAACTCGAGACCTACGAGTTTTCAGATCACATTAGAATGAGTTTAAAATCACTAAGCCATCACCTCTGATGGTGGAGAAGTTCCTTTCTAGGCACAACATATCATTATTATTATTACTTCACTTGTGTGTTTCAGTGGTCCCTCACTCCTTTTTGGACAAGTTAAAATTAGATTCGAAAGTGAAAGTGAACCTCCATTAGAGCCAAGCCATCACATTTGAGAAGATTAATTTATATTATAATTTTTTATACATTAATGAGTTAATCGACATTATTTATTAATTTTTTATGCTGCAAAATGAGTGTTAAGAGAGTATTTAAGAATTTTCTTTTATAACTCTAATGTAAGGGAGCCGATGTTTATTAATTTTGATAAGAATATTTCCCCAAAAACAAAGGAAATAGAAAATGTAAGCTAAGAATCGAGTCCAGTTAAATATCGAGGGATAGGCGTGTCTTAATCCGATTAAGTAGTGCCAATTAATATGACGATGTGATTGTTATGTATATGCTTTGGGATAGTTGAATATTGCGAACCAAAGATTAATTAGCACGATATATATATCTATATATAGGATTAATTGTACCGGTAATCCAAAAAGTTTTACGAATACTTCAAGTTGGTCCAAACTGTTTTTTTGGTAACTTGTTGGTACAAAAAATTTTCAAAACCGTTTCAATGTAGTGCAATTCGTCAATTACCCCTAACGCCGTTAACATTTTGTTGATATGACGCGTCCTATGTGTCACTTTTGTTATGTGAAACTAATCATAATGCGCTACGTCATTTAAGATGACATAAAATTTGAAAAAATTCAATAAAAATACATAAAATAATAAAAAACTAAAAAAACATAAAATAAAAAAAATAAAAAAATAAAAAAATTTAAATTTTAAAACTTTTAAAAATAATTTTAAAATTTTAATTTTAAAATATTTTTAATTTTAAACTTTTAATTTTAAATTATTTTTAATTTTAAATTAAAAATAATTTTTAAAAACTTTTACAAATAATAAAAAATAATTTTTTATTTTATTTTTCTATATTTTTAGTTTTTTCTGTATTTTTTATTTTTTATGTATTTTTATTGGACTTTTTCAGATTTTATATCCTTTAAATGATGTGGTGCACTATGATTGGTTCCATATAACAAAAGTGATACATAGGACGCGCCACGTCAGCAAAATGTTAACGGCGTCAGGGGCAATTGGCGGAATGCATTACATTGAAACAGTTTTGAAACTTTTTGTACCAACATGTTACCAAAAAAATATTTTGGACCAACCTGAAATATTCATAAAACTTTTTGGATCACCGGTGCAATTAACCATATATATATAACTCAATAACCCACTAAGAATTATCCTCTTATATGGACTTCAATTTAAATTACCCACACGCGTGGCCCTCTCTTTCTCTCTCTCTATATATACACTAGTAAATTTACACGTGTGTTGCACGTGAAGCCTTCTCTGATAAGATTAAAGTATATAATACTCCAACGAAAGAATATATAAGAAAACTCTTTTAAGAACAGAAATATATAAATTATAAGTAAATTAATAGTATCTCCATTTGAATGGATTTGTGATCATTTCTAGTAAAAAATATGTTGTTACTCTAAATTATAAATAAATAAAATAAAATAAAATTTAATAGTATTATGAGGGTTGATGACCCAGAAAAGGCAAAATTTTGGCATTTTTATTATTTCTAACACGAATTTTTTAATTGAAAAAAATTATAAATTATTAGTTTCATATCACATCTAGCGTGTCATTTCTTTCCTGTCAACTTCAATGGATTTTTCTAATATGGCATTAACATTGTAGACATGGCACATGAAAATCTACCATGTGGACCCATGGGTATTTAAATATTAAATTAGAAATAAAAATTATTAAAGGAAACTAATAATATTCACAAAAAAAATATTTCATTTAATTTTTGCAATAAAATAAATAAATAATATTAAATTCAATGGAAACAAATATATGTATATACATTAATAATAGTATTTACATGAAAAAGTATATACAAAATTAACATACTAATGACAAGTCACTATATCTAAATATATGTATCATTTTTTGTACAATTTTATGAAATTATCCCATTATATTTTACTCTATTGAAGAAAAGTAAAACTAAAGGGAATAATAAAACTATAAAACTGTTCAAGTTTTAAACTCATATATTTTATCTCGCTTCTCCGTCAATTCACACGTGGACATCTTTCACTCTCCTTTTTTACTTATTTTTCTTCAACGCCCATTCTATCTTTATCTCAACCCAAGTTATTTTTCTTTTATTTCACTAAAAAAATTATTTTTTTCAATTTTCATCACATTTTTTATTTTTTAATAAAAGCACAACTATGAAGAATTACAAATGGTATACAATGATGAAAATACAGAAGCAACGTTTTAATTTTTTTTTTTCACACGGCGAGAAGCGTTGGCGCAAAATCTAGTATATAAATAATAAAAATTTGATAACTACGATTAAAATACTTGAAATAATTTAAAAAAAATGAAATTAATGCAATTTAAAAGAAATTTTTTTCATTTAATATATTTTTCTGACTTGATCTTTCATTTCAATAGAATATCCTAAATAAAAAAATAGAGAAATGAATTTAAATTTTTAATAAGTTTACAAAATAATTAATAGAAATATTATTTTCACGAATAGTTTTGCAGTGACACCCATAACTAGAAAACTCAGAAAATCCGACCCAAATCAATCGAAATTTTTTGAAAATTAAGGACCTTAAGGGTCGGGTTTAAGTTTTAAAGAAAGAACATTGCAAAGAAGTTGATCGCACCCGATTTTATGTATATATAAATTTATTTTAGTAATTCATATTATATATTATAATTTATGCTTAACAAATAAAATAAAAACAAATAATACACTTTAAATCCCACCTAAGGTACAAGAGTGAATTTAAATTTAGTTGTAAAGTGATAAGTTGTATTGATAATTGATTTTAGATTTACATTAGAAGCAACTTATCTCTCCCTTTTTACACGCGTACGCTTGAAGAGCAAGAACGAAAAATGTACTTAGAGCTTGTGAAGGAGAACATTGACAGCGTGGGGACTTTAAGCTTGTGCAACATTGTTAGCAAGTAGTGGCAGCATGCACTATAGCGGCAGTAGATAAAATGGTAGTCGATGTCTGTGAAAAAATAAGAATGGAGAGAAAAGAAGAAACATGATATAAGATAAAATTAAATTAAATAAAAAAGAAATTAATGATATGATATCTTTTTTCTTTGAAACTCTTGTTTTTGTTCTTTCTTTTTTATTCTCCCAAAAGCATACTTTTGTATCCATAAAATATCATAATGTCTTCAATAATTTTTTTATATAAATTTTTCAATCACAGGGGATATATCAGTAACTCATCCATCTATAAAATAATTTTTAAAAATTCTTAATATAAATTTTGGAAATCCATTTGTACAAATGTAAATAGAAAATAGGATAGAGGAATTATGAGCGTTGAATGGAGAAATTATTTCATATTTGATATGTTCGTTAGAGTGAATAATTATGGGAAAGAACATGCTATGTAGTTTTTATAGTAAAAAAGTATGAAATGGTGCATTGAAATGGAAAAAGTCATGAGAAAGAATAAATATAAGTTTGTTTTTGAAATTTGAAAAAAAAATAAACGGATTATGGTCGAAGAAAGAGAATGCAAGAAATTTTGTTTAACGATTAACAAAGTCAAAGAATAAGAATAATTACAAGGATAAGTAATTAAAAATTGAAAGAGAAAATAGAAAAATACAAATGTAAATAGGAAATGAGAGAGGGGAATCGTAAGCGTTGAATGGAGAAATTATTTCATATTTTATTTGTTCGTCAAAGTGAATAATTATAAGAAAGAATATGTTAGGTACTTTTTATAATGAAGAAGTATGAAAATGTGCCTTGAAGTTGAAAGATCATGAGAAAGAATACGTACAAGTTAATTTTTCTATTAAAACGAATGAGAGGATGCCATGCTATTGAAAATATGTGATGTTTAGTAGTATTCGTATTATTTGAATAAATGGTAAAATAGTGATATTATTAATTTACCAAGTGCAAAAAAGAAAAAAAAAGTCGGAGAAACACTTTGTGAATGATCGTACTTTAGAAGAAATGTACAAAATTTAACTCGGTTGAGACAATATATGGTAGAACATATGAGGCAATGAATGTTAAGAATGAGCGATGAATAAGGAGTTAAAAGTGTTTGAGAAAATGTTATACTAATAAAGCAGATCAAAAGTGTGGGACAAAAAGGTATGAAAAAAATGTAAAAATTTACAAAATATATGAATAATATTTGGAACAAAAATTTAGAAAAATAAATTTTTGAAAATAACCACGTGATTCATAGCGATGATACAAAAAATATATAAACTTGTTAGAACAAAAAACGTTGAAAACGAACATATGCTGCAACGAAATTTTGAAACGATAAATTGTTTTGAAATAATAATATACCCGTGATGAAGAGTTAACATGGTTGAGAGAGATGCGAGGCAATAAAATGTCAAAAATGAGTAATGAATAGAAAAAACCGGTTTATATATATAATGAAACAATGCGATCAAAAGTTACGAGCCGAAAATGTGTGAATAAAAGTCTTGAAGGTATAAGGACATTTTTGAAATATTAAAAATTGGATAAAGATTTTATATATTGTATAGATATATATCTCACATATATAATTCTGATTTTAATTAAGTACTATTTTCTCGTTAATTAATCCTTATAAATCACTATCATCCTGAGAGCTTTTCACTTATTATTCAAAACGTAATCATTCTGATCCAATATTGATATCCAACAAGTTTTTGCAAAGAAAGTTGACATCTGTCAAGAGCCGCAATATATACATATACATGTTGTGGTTCTCATTCCATATTCTTTTATTAAATAAAAGAAAAAGTGAGTAATTAGGTGTCCTCGGATCAGATGCATTGTGGCCAAAAATCGGTGTAAGAGCAAAAGCACTCTCATAGAACGAAATCACCATGACAGATCTGCCAAGATAATTATTATTGCTCATTAATTTACATATATATATATATATATATATACACACACATGTATTCACGATCGCGTTCATATACCATTTTGGATTTATATAATAGTCTTTCTTCTGATGTATATAATAATTGACAATCTTTGCCCATATATCCAATGGTATTTGCATTCCCAGCACGAACGAATTGACAGTCACTAGCTAGACTTCAAAAAGAAAGTATTATCGTGACGGACAATAATTTCTTTTTGGGCCATTGATAATTAATTAATTTATTTATTTAACCAACTTATATATTAATTAATTGTTAATATATTTCCACCAAACCTTTTCACTTTTCACGTTCACTAATCATCAGTCTCCCATTATTACTGAGAAAAAGACACGTATATATATATATATATATATATCTCCATTATGTCATAGTGCTCCATCGACCAATCCCCAACTTCATACTTTCAAGATATAAGAGCCTAGCTCGGTAATTGCTTCACCAAAATTAACTAAAATCTGTATTAATATCTTTCATACTTATAATAACTATATATGTGTGTGTGTATGTGTTATTATTTATAAATTGGCCGCTTCTCGTAGGGTATATAGAAATCATATATATTGGTACCAAAATTTCAAAAAAAAAATATATATATATATATATAAGGAAATGTTTTACCTTAGTAGTAATTTTCTCGTTATATTATGGTGATGATAAATAAATAGTAATAAAGCATACATATCTTATATGTATCTTTACAAAAAGTTATTTATATGCGGGCCCCCGCATATCGATTTATATTGAATATGTTATATATATATATATATTTGGGCGAGAGTGCTCCAAGATGAAGTGTGCATTCTTTCTTGTCGTGTCTCTGTCTTTCCTTGCATGCATTATGTTGTCTGCATGCTTTTCCACTTAGATTGATAATTCCTTGCATTCACGAAATGTGCCCATCAGTACATGTTATTTTAAGTATAGTAGTACCAGTATAATATGGATGGGATGGGACCACAAACTTCTCGAATTGAAAGATATAAAATCCTAACCCAAGGTATAATTATTAAATCGCATTCTTAACGGTTTAGGAAGAGCTCAACTGGCTTTGTTGGAGTTCTTTGATTGGTTGATGATGTTCCGTGATTCTAATTTAGAGTACGTACAACATGATTTATCCCTCTATTTAACTGGCCACTTGACAGCACGTATTATGGTGTCATGAGCATCAATCGATCCCTTCCAAATTACTAGCTACAAAGTATAAATTTGACATATACTATACCCTATGCTTGCTAGCTGACATTTGGTAAGATTTGATATAACAAATTAGTGCATGAAATTGGATAAGGTACGAAGGACATAATTAATAAATTAACTAGAAAGTCATAAGTAATATATTACATTCTCTAATTTGCATTGTTCCACCAGATGGACCGGTGCATCTAATGTAATGATTTAGGGGAGAAAGAGAGAATTAATCAGTTAATTTCATAAGTCATATTATAAATTTTAATTCGGCTAGATCGGTCCTAAAACTTCTATTCTATTGTACACCTTTTGTTCAAATCATTATGAAGTATTAACGGGTGATGAAATGGATACTAATGGCGTCAACTTTTTCTTTAGCTTTTATTATAACGCCTAAGTGGAGTATATAGAAAAACCTGCAGAATACTTATAATTTGTCCAATAATTGATCGAGTTCTATGAGTTTGAGTTTGAGTTTGATTGAATGAATGCTAAAACATCTAGTCTGTTATACTTTTTTTTTTGTTTGGTCCAAAAACTTAGTGTTACCGGATGATGTAACTTATTGAAGTCAATTGATAATTTGACTACATTTATAGGATCACCACTGTCATCTTTTAATACATTAAAACTCTTGTTTAGAGTTGCCATGTGTCAGTACCTCATTTTTTTGCTCCTCACTTTTATCACGTTAAATAAATAAAATTGATTGAAATTGTAGAGTAGTGAGTTGCTTCAGCTAAGTTGGTTGGAGCTTTACAAATCTAATACATTAATGCCCCGTTTGGATTCAAAAAAAATTAATTTTAACTTTAACTTTAACTTTAACTTAACACACTACACAACAAAAACACACGTTTCCCAAGTTAAATTTATAATCACATCTCATTTGTCATTTTCCACAATCAAAATCAAAATCAAAATTAAAATCAAAATAACTTTAACTCTGAATTCAAACGATCCCTAAAATTCTTGTTTACTTTAGTTGCCATGTGTCATTACCTCAGTTTTTTGCTACTCACTTTTATCATGTTAAATAAAATTGTTTGAAATTGTGGAGTAGTGAGTTTCCTTAGCTAAGTTCGTTGGAGCTTTACAAATCAACAAAAATGCCCAAGATCAAATTCCCATAGTTACAATTGAGGTTTTTTTTCTTTTGTTTTTTCAAAATCTTATTAATCCTCATAAGATGGATTAGATGGAAAAATGCACTAAAAGATCAAAAAATAAAATATTGCATTTCAGCTCCCCTTTATAAATATTTTTCAATTTTTTAATTTTGTTTGATTATACGATTTTTTTCAATGTGCACCATCCTTGTTTAGAGTTGCCATGTGCCATTACCTCATTTTTTTTGCTTCTCACTTTTATCATGTTAATTGAAATTGTAAAGTAGTGAGTTTCCTCAGCTAAGTTGGCTGGAGCTTTACAAATCAACAAAAATGCCCAAGAACAAATCCCTATAGTTACAATTGAGGTTTTTTTTTTCTTTTTTAAAAATCTTATTAATCCTCATAAGATGGATTAGATGACCAAATGCACTAAAAGAGCAAAATATAAAACACTGCATTTTAGCTCCCCCTTTTAAAATATTTTAAAATTTTGTTTGATTATACAATTTTTTCGATGTGCACCACATGGTATTCGGACGTTCGACAGATCCAATTAATCCATATTTGAGCCAATAAAGGATAAAAAAATTTGGAGTGTAGATGTTATCCAATCACAAAACTTATATCCGAATGAGACCTTAAGAGATGCCGAAACACCTAAAACCAACCCATGTTTATAAAAAGTCTATTTTAATTTATCACTAATTCAAGTGGTCTCTTTTTATTTGTAACAATACATATGTCCTTATTTTTCATGAAACACAAAATTACGCCAACCTATTCACTGAGACTAATTCTTGCTTGGGTATTAACTCGAATGTAACTACGAGATGTTTTTAATGAATATTAAACTCTTATTACAAGAAAAATTCGTCCATTTAATATTAGCGGATCACTTAAAACATATCATGATTTTCTAAATAGAAATATTGAAAATTCATATTAAAATTGATGGGATAAATATTAACTTTTATACCTATAAAATATTAATTAGTACCATCATTTAAAAATTTAGAATATATACTATCAATTGAAATCTTATAAGTATTACATATAAATAGTTTTATCATTAGTTTCAATTATACTTTATAAACTATTATTATAAACCAAAAAGAAATCGGCGGAAAATTTTTTGACTAGCGGCATTGCGCTGGTCTTAGACCCTAGTTTCTATTAAAACTCAAGTAGATGATTGATTGATGGTATAATAAATGGTACATATACAATGGGCACTATCATATATATGCATGCCCCGTGACGGGGAAAAATAGAACACTCATGAAACCTTCGAATGCCATCTCAATAGAGTAAGTACAAATATATATTCATTAATATACGAATGAATCGATATATATAGGAGATTTGGAAGAGTGGGACTGCATGGTATAGAAATTGAACAGGTGGACAAATATCCCAATATTTTGCATAGACAAACCAACAGGTGGCTACATTATTTATTATTATCATTACTATTATTATTATTAAAAATTCTCTTTTGCTAATTTTTTATTTCTATTTTTATCTGTATATTTTATGTTGTACTAGTTAATAATTATTGAATTAAAAATATAATTGTAAATTCACATATAAAGCTAACGAATCTCACACCACTCTCTCTCCCTCCCTCTTCTCTCTCTTTCTCTCTCCCCACTAACTAATAAACCGTGGCTTTAGGTCTTTTATTTTTTTATTTTTTATTTTCTGAAGGATCACATGACATAATTGAGACTAAAAGAATAGAAAATAAACGAGATTGTAATGACGAAATTAATGTCGAAAGCTAGCAAACAAATGTATTACATGTATATTTATTTTCATATTAGACGTGCAGTGCGCGTGGATCACTGTCTAATTTCATATGCTTGAAATGAAATGAAAAAACTCTCTCTATCTCTCTCCATACTTTTTCTCGTTATGATGGATGTGTTCTTACGGTACATTGGTCTTTTGATACTCGAAATGAACTTTCATGGCTTTCCGGGTCCATCATTGATTCCTTAAAGATATAAAAAAAAATTAAAAAAAATAACTTTAAAAAACAAAACACAAGATTCCTTTGAATCTTTAAGGAAGATGTTAGTAATTAAAATATCCTCAAGGTGATCATAATAGAGAGAACCTTACCTACCGATCGAGATGTTCTATCCGAACGTATTGCAAGGGATATCTTTTTGGGAGCTTTTCGATGTCCGAAGGTTCCTTCATTTGGGGTGAACTTTGCCTACGGTATATATAACGATTTGAAATCATTGAAAGCACTCCATGAACAGGGTGAAACCAACCATAGAACGATAATTAATCTCAACTAATAAATTGAGGGTAGATTGTGATCTCTTAAAAGAAAAAGAGACGCTAGATTAGATTAGTCGGCAATATTGAGCCATGTCCAAACTAGAGAATAGCCCACAGGCCCAAGAAAAAATCCAAGAAGTTTTTGGGCCCCAATCCAAATCGAGCTGCTCAAGCCCACATTAAGCCTAAACGACGAATATGTTATCCCCAAAAAAGTCCATGTTTTGGTAGCTCAGCTCCATAGCCCAAATTTCCCTTGCCGATGAAAGGGAGTCGAGTTCAAGTTCAATTCCGTGGTTGTGCCCCAGTACTACTACATTTTCAATGAGACCACGAAGTTTTCCTAAACGTCTGGAGGTGTCAGCTTAGTCCTGATTAGGAAGCGATCAGCTTACTACGTACTTTAATACACCAACCAAACTGTAGGGAAGGAGCAGGACAAAGGGATTTTTGTATGAAAAGAGCGAAAGATAAAGAGGGGAATTACTGAAAAAGCTGGGGAAGGGCATCTTTCTTAACTGGTCACCAAGATTATCTATATATGCGTGTGTGTGCGCGTGTATATAAAATTTCTAAACCCCCCTCCCAAAAAAAAAAAAAAAAAAAAAGGTGGCTAGGGACATTGATTACATGGAACTTTCCTGGAATGGTCCAACCTTCTGCAACTTGCAGCTTTCTTGCAATATAGTGTTCGCTTCCCCTTCTCAGGAAGGAAACTGCAGACTGGAAACAGGGAAAAGCAGCCATCTTGACCCCATTCCATCTTTTTTGTCTTTCCTGTGCTACTTATTTGAAGCGGGAAGAGGTCGCTCCAATGGTTCTTCTCCTCGAGGCCTGTGATGTGAATAGATCCAAAATATAACATGGTTGTGGATGCAGTGGGATAGACATGTGACCCGTCGATATGCAATCAAGTTTCAATAAACCTTTCTATATACATATACATATACATATATATATATATATATAGATCGCTTCCTCCCTCCCATCCTAAGAGTATTTTGAGTATTCTATTGCTTGCACGGCCAGAGACAACTATGGTCGAGCCCGACAAGAATGACAATGGAACCGACCCATTTCTAAGCGTGGCACACGATGACGTAAGACCAAAATGATCGGTTTTCATTGCGATTTCGACGGTCCCAATTCAAAGACACCAAACCAGCAGGCATATAATAATAAAAAACTTCCATCTGTGAATCTCAACAAAAAGAGAGCTTAAAAAAAATCTTCCCGCAAGCATCCAAAATCATGGAGATGGGTGGATGGCCACGTTCCCAAAGAGACTAAAATCACATATGTTAGGCATAATAGAATAGAAGATCATCGATGTCTAGCGAAGTGATTGGTGACAGACAAAACAAAGGAGGAGGACGGTGACATGAAAAGGATAGACAGACAGGCCCATACCTCCGGTGGAATTTTCCACAGCAACTTCCCTTCACTCCCCCCCCCCCCCCCCCCCCACCAAAAAATATATATATATATATTGCAATAATAATAATCATATCATATCATAATAAATAATAATAATAATAATAATAATATTATTATTATTATTATTGAGGTTTATTAACTTCCTCACAGTTGCCACGAGGATAAGGAGTAACTTCTGGCTGGCTGGACTCTTTCTTGTCTGCGTGACAGTTAAGAACACCATCGCCAATCCCAAATAGACACAACAAACGAGTCTCTTTCCCCAAAAGACCTCACCCTCCTCCTCCTCCTCCTCCTCCCCCCCTTTCACTGTACTAACTTTGTATCAAATAACATCTATTCCAAGTGTGGAGAAAAGAAAAAATTCAATACAGTTTATATATATTATAAAAAAGAATTTATTTTATCTTAATCTTAGTTAAGCTAAGCCGGTTCAAACTTCACATTAACCAATGTCGTCAACACGGTCCTTACCAGGGAGAGCCTGTCGTAAATTTTATGCAGTGGAAGAGATGAATCACATCATGAGGTAGTGAAAAATCAAAAGAAAGTCGTCTGCTGTGCACAGGAGTCAACATCCACTTCCATACGGAGAGACCCAACCCCACAGATACATACTGAAGCGAGAGAGCAAGAGAGGGAGGGAACTTACCATGTGGTGCTCAACCTTGTCCCCGATGGTAGCACCGGAAACCCCCCTGGCGCCAGACAAGCTGCGATTCTCGCCCGATCGGCACTATGCTCTGCATGGAGAGATCTTGATGCTCGTGTGCATCCTCTGCTTCTCTCTTTTCCTCTTCTTCCTCGTCCTGCTTCCCTGTATCAAACATATACGAAAGCCAGATGCAGGCCACATCGAATCGCCCGTCCCGGACCTATCACCTGTTCTCATGAAGGATACAGAGAAGGGTTGATTGACACGATGCAAAGGATTAGCAAAAGAAGTCCTTATTCCCCCAGATGTTCAGAGCTTCCTCAACTGGTACGAGTTCATTAGTCCAGTCCCACGGAGACCAGATACTGCAGCACAGCAGCCACTGCTTTCCTTCCACGACGTGGGATCTCAGTTTGGTATATTTGATAAAAGGTATGTACTGACTAGTCAGTGACAGCAACTCTAAATCCAAATGCAGACACCCCATGGACCTGTAAAGTAAAGATACATAGAGAGCTCAGCCTCATTGACCAAGCCTCTTTCTTTCCTTTCTCCCTAGTCCTCTCTATAGCTGATGAATTGTTCAGGCATGACACATGTTATCATCTACAGCCTACAACTGAGTAATATTTTTTTTTCCCCCTTTCTTACCATCTCTTTGTTAATGTGCCTGACAAAATTCGATCTCTTAAAAAAATAAAAATAAAAAGATGCTGTTCCGCTGTCCTTTGTTTCGATTTATTACAGTAACTGGATATTCATTGAGATAACAGAACTTCAACAGTCCGACAATGTTGGAAACCTTCAGCAACATAACAAATCAGCATGTACCCACCACTACAATATATACACAAGGGCTACACTCTTGAACTTTAACAATGTAAGGTAGGCCATCCCAGCATGATCAATATAAGGAGCATGAACATTCGATTCAACTTTCTGTTAATCAGCAATCAATTGTGGCCAGGGAATTAGGATCGAACTATTCCATCTAAGATTCAGGCCGAGGAAATAAGAACAGCTGAAAACTGCCAACTGAAGTAGCGGACGGAAACTTTAAGAATCGACGCCACTTTTCTCTTATTGCATCATCTCTTCTAATCAATTCAATCCATAGTTTACATTTATCACATGATTTCATACAAGTTACAACATGAGCATCGATTCTTGCTGAAATAGAATTTCTACTTCAAATTACTAGCCTAGGTTCCGTTTTGAAAGTCTTAAGACAAACAGACATTCCTCACCTAGAAAACAAGGCTTCCAACTATAAAGGACGTGAGAGGAACTGTGAGGTTGTCGTCGAGCGCAGTGCTCAGGGGAAGAGATTCAACAAGTGCAGAGGCGAGCGAAACAAAGAGGAAACCCCAAATCATCTCCCAACTAACTTGCATATACCCGAATGAAGCAAAGTAGTACATGTACCTGTGACACAAGCAAGTGCAACCCATGCTCACACCGATCAAGAAGATTTCATCATCAGAGTTAAAAAGAAATGAATAAAAATTTAAAGAGAGAGTCAAGAAATACCCAATAGAAGCTAAAAATCCAGCAGATGCCATAGCAACACTGCCAGCTAAAGATTTCCTCTTGTTGTAAGGTATTTTATGATGCCCAAACCTTCTTCCAACAATGTCAGCAAAGCCTGAAGCAGGGAGAGAGACTAAGGTGCTATCCATCATCAATTGAGCATTATCCTATATGTGGTCAATTAAAAGCATGACTCCACAATGGTTGATTAACAGTAGATATGTCCTATAGGAATTTGGCTTTCTATGAAGCATATATAGAATCCACCAATGAACTTCTAAACTCTATCAGAAAATGTTTATGGCAATTCTACAGATAGGTCAATTAACTCAGAGTCTGAGGTAACAATACCATCTCCAGCACACAGGTTGCATATTGCTGCAATTCCAACTGGGGAGGCTCTCCAGAAGACAGCACAGGCCAAAGTAATAGTTGTTGCATAATACAGCGGCCCTTTGAGCAATTCCCTGAGGCAGAGAACAAGCTATAGCAGTTCAGACAAAGATGATAAAGAAAGAAAAGCATCAAAAGTAGAAGGTAGACATACTGGTTTCTGCTTAGACTAGCTTGCCGCCCTGCGATTTTATTCACTTATGAAAGTACCCATCTAATAAAAATACCATCCATTGATGATGACATGCAAAAATCACTAGCAAAGCGGTGCCCAAACAAGTTTTCTTTCAATTAAGAGGCATGAATTGGGCTCTAAGCCCCTGTTTCTCCCAGCAGAATACTCTATGCAGCAACAGAGAGAGGCTTCTGTATAATAAGGTCTCAAAGAAGAGCTAAACAGTGATGAATGAATTAACTTTCAAACCTATAATCTCCAAATCTGCTCATCGACTTCACTGTGGCCTCATCTTTGTAGATTCCCAGTCCCACAAGAAGCACACGTATTATGTTAACTCCCGGAATGAGAGCAGCTAAAATTGCGCCTTGACGTCCAGAACTGCAATGATCAACAATTGCCTCTTAATGAGATAGCAAGATCGGAAGAATGTAGAAGTTGTTACGCAGATAAGAGAATACCTGAACATTGGCCAGCAAAGCATGAAAACTAACCCGATGCTCACATGCACAAGCTTCCTATTCAATTTCTGAATGAGAAAAGAGGAAGGTGTTTAAGACCCAACGAAGAATAAACCAAGAGGTGCTGAATTGTGAAATATCAGGATCAGAAATTAAAAATCAGTCTACCTAAGTGCCACACATTGAATTAATTTCCTAAGAGGGGAACTAACAAATAAATTATTACACCAGGAACGAACAGACTGACTGCAGACCTTCAACTGTGAGTCAACGGTTAGCTTTCCTTCAACAGTTCAAGGCTATGTTCCACAGAGCCCGGAAGGAGATCTGAGCAGAAAGAGCGTACTTTTTTTCAGATCCATCCATCCATCCACTGCTTATACCATTCACATTCACATTCACATCATACTTACTAAATTCAACGGATCATATCACCAACTCACTTCACCATGCCTACCTAAATCACTTCACGAATCGAATTCCCCATCTGCGTGTCATTGGATAGTTTCGAGCTGAATTGAGCTCCCCTGAAGTCTCAAGAGTCTCGGATTCTCAGTACTTTATATAGTACGACTGACGACGTCGGCATAGCAAGTAAAACTGAACTTGAAGTTGAAGTTGGATATAATACGAATTTGTACAGAGAAGACTTCAGTGTGACCTGACCTGATCAAAGAGACCTCTCTTGGCAGTCTCCTCGAAGAACCGAAGAATGGAGAGAGCTATTCCACCGGAGAGCGCGGTGGCGCAGATGTCGGAGACCAACGGATTCTCGTGGACCATAACTGCCGCCGGGGAGCTCAGGTATCGGCGGAATCTTCGGGAGCTTATAGTTAGTGATAAGGCGGGACAACTGAGGCCGAAGTGGCCGTAGAAGGTGAGACTGGCGGCGGAGGGAGAGGGCGGAGGACCCGAAGGAAGATGAAGCTCGGACCGGGTTGACCCGACAAGTGGAAGAGTAGCTCGACATCGACGGGAGATGTCAGAGATCGAGTTGGTAGGCAGAAAAGCCGCCATTCTGATTTGGGCCTTGGAAATGGATTGGATTCTGCCGGGCCTCTTCTCCTCTTTTATTGCCCAAACAAAATTTCTCCTTTTTTTTTTTATTTCCCTTTTCTTTCATCTTCGTTTTATTTATGACATTTTGACTTGCGTACTTGATAAAAGTAAACTGACAATTTCATCAATCACTTATGCAAATTGCATCAATTAAATTTCTAAAAAAAATATTATATCAATTTTGTCTCGGATCACATTAATTTCGTCCATGATCATATCAATTTAATCATTTGATTTATCTATGGTCACATCAATTTAGTCCTTAATCACATCAATTTGATTCTTCCGCTTGGTCATATCAATTCAGTCCTTACTTGGTCACATCATTGTGGTCCTTATCAACATCAATTTTTTACATCAAAAATATCTATTTAGTCACTCCCTCCTTTTTATTACTATTGTCTCCGAGCCAATTTTGTAACATTTGTTCTCATTGTTCAGCACTCTGATTCTTGTGTTCTTAGTTGTTGTAGAAAGCTTATAATAGCAGAACTACTTAAGATCAAGTTTCGAGCCAAAAAATAAAGAAACAAGTTAAAAAAATACTGTCGAAATTCCGTTTTCACGAGGTAGAAATTTTGGAGAGCGATATCTCTCAAACTGTGCAACAAAATCACTAACCGTCAAGCGTTGTAGCTTTCTTACGATATGAGGAATCTGTCTATATAAATTTTTGAACCAATATTGACTCTATAAGAATTTGTTATTAATGATCCAAAAATATTTTTCTCTCTAAAAACACAGTGCAAATTCTTATAGAGTCAATATTGATCCAAACAATTTATATAGATAGATTCCTCATATCATAAGGAAGTTATAGCACTTGACGCCTCGTACTTTCGTAGCACGATTTAAGAGATATCAGTCTCCGAAATTTCTGTATTATGAGTGAAAATCAAAATTCAACCACATTTTTCAAACTTGTTTCTTTACTTTTTGGTTTGAAACTGATCTTAAGTCGTAGGTATAAGCTTTTTATAGCCATCAGAATACGAGAATCGGAGGTCCGAGCAATGAAAACAAATGCTCTAAAATCGGCTTGAAAACAAGAGTAGTAAAAAGGAGAGAGAGACTGGAGAGACCTTTTTGATATAAATAATTGATGTTGACAATGACTAAAATGACGTGACAAAGCATTGACAAAGCATTGACTGAATCGATGTGACCAAGCGAAGGGGTTAAATTGATGTAACCAATGACCAAATTGATGTGATCATTGATAAAATTGATGTACCCAAGAACTAAATTGATATGACTAAAGACGAAATTGATATGACCTAAGACCGAATTGATATAACATTTTTTTCAAGGACCCAATTGATGTAACTTGCATAATTAGGGACGAAATTGATCATTTACTCTACTTGATAAGATAGTTTGCCACTGAATCGGATCGGGCCCTCGCACCAACTGAACCCCAAAAGCGTTCAAAAAAGACGTTGGCCCCCCATTAACAAACCTCACAGGGCCTATGCCCCCACCACCGAGATCCATACACCTTAGGAGGAGGCTTGAGCCACTCTCCTGGCCCCAGGTAGGGCTATCCGTTATCCGGTTTACATCGAATAAAACTGAAACCGAACCAAAAATATATCGGTTTCGGGTTCAGTTTCTGCCCAGGCATGCTTGGTTTCAAACTTTGTCGGTTCCAATTCGGTTTCCAGGGTCGTGGGCCGAACCAAATCGAAAACCGAATTATTAAAAAAAAATTAAAGAAAAGAAAGGGAGTTGGGGTTTTCACTTTCGGTTTTACAGCCCTCTGCCTCTCTCTTTCTTCCGCCTCTGGCCATCTATCTGCCTCCCTCTCAAAGTCTCTCTCTGTCTGTTTCTCCTAGGCCAGGACGGACTGGACTTCCAATCCTCTCTGTTTCCGTCCCCATTGAGGCTGCTGATGAGGTCTGCTGCAATTGCCAACCTTCCACGAGTTGTTGTGGCGGCTAGCTTGCCATCAAGACTTGCTCTCGCGATCAAAATGGGCATTTGCACATAGGGGGAGCATTTCTTTAACACAACAAGGAAAGCTTGGGTAGCATTTCTTAGTAATGAGGAGAAAAGGAATTGGGTAGTTGTTGCAATCATCATAATAAATTGAAATTAGCAAAAACTATCACTTACTAGAATCTTGACCAAAAACATTAAATTATATTGGCAAATAACAAGATTTTTTTTTGTCAAAAATAGCAAGGACATTACGTTATATTTTAATAATCTATATATCATTTGTCGATAACAATCTTTCAACTAGATGTCCAATAATATAATTAATTTTCGATTGAGGAGGCTTACTATATAGTGACGTTTCCCTTTAACATATAAGACCTGAAGGTTTTAATTTAAATTCTCATAATTTGAAAATTACCAAAATAAAACTCGACATATTATTGATTATTATTTATATTGAAAATTTATAATCAATTTTTTCAAGAACTTATTATATGAAAAATAAGTATGTATGTCAAGCAAGGATATGACATGTACCATAACCTATATTATCCTGATAAAATTCCTATATGTGTTATCATTCACCAATAATTAAGGTTGCCTTGATTAGTTGGCATATGGCGCGTCAAAATCTGACCAATGCCTAATTTACAATATCACAAGCGAAATTGTATTTGAGAAGATATATTATAAGGTAAATAATTTACTGAAATCTTAAAAAGGAGAAAAAAAAAATCTACTGAGTATCGCTTACCATTTTTAGGTTTCTTATTATGCTCTTTTTCCTTTAATTACTCTAATGCCTTGTACATAAATAAAATTATGACGTACCAAAGTTACTATACGAGGCTCTTATATATCGCATGTAAGTATTATTCCAATAAGTCCTTAAAATGGAAGGCTATGAATACAAGTAGCAAACTAAGAACGTTCTGACTTTAAAGTGGATTATTATTAGTTTAGAAACAAAATCAGGTTCCATAAGCCTGAATGTGCATCAAACTACTTATTACCTAATATTAAAAAAAATTATTAGACCATAATCAATCTGAAATTTTTTCTCCGTAAATTATATGGAAGGAAGAAAATTCAGTAATAATGTAATAATTGACGGGTCAATATGCAAGCATTAACTAAGTTGCCAAGTCATGTTCCCTTGATAATAAGCACAATCAAATACGCTTTATGTATACATACGTGCAATTGCCACACACAGTATGTGTTAAAATTGAAAACGGCTTTTCAAATACAAAATAGAGGGGTGAACAGCTTTTATTACATGCCATATATTCTTGGTCGAAGCATTCTAATCACTTTAATTTCTTGCTTAATTATTTTCAAAACATGAATCCACACTAATCGACATGATTTCCATGATTTGTGTCGATTCATATTGCTCGATGCGTTTGACATCATACTAATACGTAAAATGACAAGAAATCTGTCAGGCAAAATGTATTCTTCTAGTAAAGATAGTAATTTTGGCATCACATCCATTTATGATATGTACATGATCCGAATTGCAGGCCCGGCTTCTGCAATTAACCACTTTTGAGTTTTCGAACTAACTCAAATATACTGCAGACACAAGATTAGTAACAACCCCATAGTATCCAACAATTAGCGATCGGGTTTGACACCGTCATCAAGACGGGAAGTTTCAAACCGGAAGTAGATTGTACTACGGTAATTGAATTATTATATTTATGCTCTACCTACCTATTTTTGTACTTGTCCATCTGTCTATATATCTATCTATCTATACAAAAAGAGAAGGTAAAACCCCACTTTCTTACAGACACTCTTCATTTGCTTTCTCTTTTCCCGAGCACTTGGCTAATTAGCAAGAAACCCTACGTCGATCTAAGTCTATCTTTTTGCCATTGAAGGAATGGAGAGCTTGAATGGTGTTGTTGCCGTGGAAGGAACAACCAACCAGACAATCCCATTGCCACCATTGATGAATGGGCTGAATCAGATCGCCATCCCTAACCAGCAGGGAATTGCTGCATTCATGGAGAATCGATCAAACCCAGCTAGCCATCATCAACCAAGTCAGGGAACACTCCCTCCAACTGGCAATGGAGCCAACAAGAAGCAAGTGAGGTGCGTGGTCCATCTCATCAATCAAACCCTTGATATATAGGGCGAGTTACGGGTTTTGCCTTTTCGTTATTTTCTCTTTTTTGCTGACAAAATAATGCATACGTGAAGACATTTCCAATATATTAATATATATGTACGTTACCCAAAAAAAAGAAAAGAATATATAGGTAACATTGTCGAGCAATTAATCAATGGATTGAATTTAGGATACGAGGTAGCGCATTGAGTTTAGGATACGTGGTAATGCATGTATAGCTAGATTCGACCAAAGATCAACATATTGTGGATCAAGCATTTAATGTATGATATGATATGGCCATATATCCAATATTATTCGGCTTGCTTTCTTCATTTTGCTTCATGCACATATGCTATTTCTGTGTATAATTGGATATATAATATATAAGCCGATGACTATCAGTCATCTGATTATTTTCGTGCACTTTGGACGATGCTTTGCTAGCGGCCGGGCTATTGCAAACAAGGAATATTTACGAAATTATCGCCTCAAGAAGATCACTGTCACGATGCAAATGGAAGCAGAATTGAAGGCCCTCCAAGTAATTAATCAATATTTCTTCCTCTGATTCCATTTTCTCAATGGGAAGGTTGCATCGATGGCCAGAACTTACATGTGCATATGTAATTAATTTGCAGGATGAAATAGCGGCCATCGCTCCAAGAATAAAAAACATTGATCATCAGAATGGGCAGCTCAAGGTCGAGAATGACTCCGTGAAGGAAAAGATCTCTTCATATATGACGGAGCTCGTGACTAGAGAAGGTTTGCTCACTCTTTAATTTATAACTCCCACCGAATGAATTATAAAAAAGATTGAAAGAAAAATTTATTTCGTGTCAATTTCCATTTATGGAATGGTCCAAATTGATGCTTGCAGCTAAATACGAAGAGCTGAGGCAAGAACGGGACGTGCTTAAGCAGATCTACGACGAGATACATGGCCCACCAGAACAGCAGGAGTCTTCAATGAAAAATCTCGCCGACCCCAAAATGATGTTTCTACTCGATCAAGACATATTCTAATTAGAATATGGCTCTGCTAGCTATGGGAAGGATCTGTTTCTGGAGATCTCCAAGCTCTAAGACAAATCTATGCACTCTCTATACTATGTTTGAAGCTCTAGCTAGCAGCATGTATTGAAGTTGCTTTAATATTGTATCTCTTTATAAGGTCTCTTTTCGGTTATAAGGGAGACTTATAACCTAATATAATAAAATAGAAATATTAAATATCTAATAAAGGGATATGAATAGTCGCAGTTGAGTATCGAATTTTGAACATCTTAATTATTTTCACCGTACTACACCATCTTTGATTGCATCTCTTAAATCCAAACAGTAGAATTTTGTATTTTGTGATGTATGTTGGGGCTCTATACCAGGAGCGGTATTATCTGACAAACAAACCTGGGCTAGCTATTATGACACAATTCAAGTGATTAGTATCATAACGCAAATAACATGGTAGGTTAAATTAATAGACAAGCTAGGTTCATGCCCGCGCGTTGCGTGGATTTGTAATGAAATTAATGGAACGCTATTCTCCTTGTCACCTTCTTGAATAGTAGGGTCTGACTCTATTAGCCTCTACTAAATAGGCTCGAGTTGTGCCCATCCAAAGGTCTTCGAAGGGGGGAACAAATATCGGGTTGGAGTTGGATTGCACGAGGCATATATACATTTAATGAAAAATGTGCTAATGTATCATACAATGTATACATTTAACGGAAAATGTATAATATATATCATACAATGTATTATAGTCCACCTCTTACTCTCGAAGAATGTGTTAATCCTCAATATTTGAAATACATAGAGTATAGATAGATAATTTATTCAATTTAACAGATCCTTCAACGGGAAGAAAGTGATATGGGCTGTGAGGGTCAACATATTAATGAGAGTGATTCGAAAAGTTTATTGATAAGGAGCTCAGGTTCTAAGAAAAAGGGAATTGTGGCGCATTTTTATTTCTTGGCTGGGCTTTTATATATATTGACGATTGATTAGGGAGAGGAGAGAGATTGAGTTGCATTTTCTGGACTGGATATAAGCAAGGTTGTCAGAATCGCGATTCTACTTAGAATCGGTCGAGGGTCGTAGAATCGTGAATCGCGATTCGAATCGTAAATCGTAAGATTTTACCTGTAATTAAAAAAAATATATATATATGTAGCATACTTTCATGAACAAAAAAAATCAATCCTTGTTCATTCAAATAAAAACCACAAACCAAAAAATCAACAATAAGACATAAAACACAAAATATCGTTACAAATTATCGAAATTCAAGGTGCAAATCATAACTTAAACTCCCGAAATAAAATGTTAATAACATAAGTCATAACATGAAATGAACAAACAAATCATATCTCATCCAAATCTTCATCATTACCAACATCATCATCATCAAACTCATCTTCTTCAGAAAGCTCCAAGTCATCAACCGTGGCATGCTCTTGTGTGCGCATTGCATCTTCGTCGCCAATTTGAACGCTTCCACTTTCTTCATCACCATCATCTCCACGACCAAGAGAACGCAAGTTAAAATTATGGCTTAATCCATGGAACGAGACCAGAGATTTTTCACTGGAATGACCATGAGAGTTCGATCACAGTTATATGGTATAGAAAATGGAAAGAACCCGTAGCCAATCTTCTTAGATGGTTATGCATAAATAACAGAAGCACAATTACAATATAGATCCAATGCGAGTTCGGCCATCTCTCTCGAACTTGGAGAAAAATTCTTTCATGTCAATGAGTGAGAGACCCGATAGAGCTCGCAAGTCCAGTGTTGAGCAGGCCAGGGCCGCCTAGAGCCACCAAGAACTACAGAGGCCTTTTACTGCCAAACAGTGTCCGAACATCAGTTCACCCTCATCAATTTTTATTCTGCTCGTACTCAAGATACATCAGGACTTGACCATTTCAGATCCGATAACAACAGGAATCAATTCCAGTGAACAATTCCTTACTTCACTTCTCTAAGCATAAGCAAGAATCATGATCGAGGGCAGTTTACAAGCTTTGGACGTCCTGTTCGAGGATCTAGCTCTACTCGGAGGCCCAATTCGATAACCTCTGGTACATCCACAGATCCTTGAAGCTTCAAATTAGATATGGCTCTCGTTCAAGTAAAATAGAAATAGAATCATGTCAAGTAGAATATTAAATGAGTAAAAGGCTAAAAGGCAAATCATCTTCCTCATTAAAGAAAAGGAAGATACAGTGAATCATAGCATATATATATATATATATATATATATACCGTAAGAACACAGTATCACTGCGCCTGTTTTACAACGTGATCAATGGAATACTGCGCCTGTTTTACAATCCCGTCTCAGAGGATGTCAGGATTTCGATCATTAGTATCACTGAGGCTTCCAATAGAGGGATAATCGACTCAGAATCATACCTGCCGGTCCTGCCCTGCCCCCGATCGAAGCTCGGAGTCGCCGTGCACGCGCTACCCGAGAACGTATCCGCCGCTCTGACAAGCTAGCATCGTTAATCGAAGGTGGATGGAACTATGGAAGATTTCGATTGGAGATCTCCAGAAATTAGGGTTAACCACAGCAGAGAAGGAAGAAAGGGCGGGCGGGAGAAAGAAGGAGTGGGGGGGAGGGGGGGGGGGGGGGGGTGGGGGAGGAGTCTCTGGGCCCGGGCTTGGGCTGATTTTGGCCTGACCGTAGAATTGCAGAATCGGGCCGATTCTGCTTCTGCGATTCTCCGGTTAGGCTCGCGATTCCGGCCCGATTTTACAAAAACCGACTCACCCCCTGCAATCGGAATCGGTGACCCCCCATGAATCGTAGAATCGTACGATTTTACGATTCGAATTGCGATTCTGACAACCATGGATGTAAGAGTCCAAAAGAGAGATGATAATGCTTAGTGTAGAAGAAACATTACATGCATGCATGGATAAATTAATGTGATGCATGGATAAGATCGATGCATTAATAATAAATTAATATGATTTTACGAATCAAAATATAAATATTTAGAACAGTACGCTTTGAAATTTTAAGTTTATTATTGAATAATTACTAAAATTAATGTAAATATTATTATAGGTGATATATAAGAAGGGTCAATTGATAATGAGCTCAAGAGTCTCGATATTTCACTAGGAATTAAGGATTTACAAATAGAACTCCCACAATTTTACTCTTCCGCTTTTATATATTATATATTGATATATATTAATTGCAGCTCGCATGAGTTCATATTGATTAGAAGAAAACAGAGATTGTCCATGAATCTTAATCATAAGTTTGAAAAAGCACGAATTTTTTCATCCAAAACTTTGTATAGGATGACTATTATTATTAACGTGTATGTTTACATTTTATATTTTTAATTATTATTTTTAAAAAGAAACTCGTGAAAATAAATAGGAAAATGTAGAAATAAAATGGAAGAGTTGTGTGAAGATAAGAAGTTGCGCAATTCAAAATACTTGCAGCGATGTTTCATGTGAAACCACAAAAATTTCTTGCAAGAAATTTTTTTTTAAAAAAATCACAATAATGTAGAAGATTAAAAAAGAGTTTTCCTTCTCTAATTTAATGAATTTATAATCTATAATCTATTTATGATACATATAGTAGAGTAGAATTGGTACATCTACTAGACATTAAATATATCAATGTAAATTATTAGTTTACTTTTTATTTATTTATAAAAAGTTAATCATTTCCAAATTTGTTCTCCAAAAAATTATTCATACAAAAATATCTTGAATTTTTTATAAACCAAATAAACATAAGTTTTTCTAATAGAAGTTTATGATCTAAAATATTCTGAAAAGAAGTTGTATATAAGTTTTCTGTTCTTATCAATATTGTATCAATTTAAGTGTATATATATTGGTTTTCCATCAATAATGTAATAATGAAGAAATATTATGTATTTATCCTAGTTTATTTAAGTTTATCTTGATCATTATAGAAAGTTTAAAACATCAATAATTTTTCAATAGCAAATATATACGTGACGCTTTAATTGAATATTGAGTTTAATGTTCATTATAATTTCCTATAAATATCTCTAAATTTCTAGAAATTATATGGCTATGAAAATTATATTATTGTAACAATTAAATAGAAAAAAGTAAATTTCAGAAAAATTTATTGTGTTTATGTATTTATTTATTATGATTTTTATTTAAAAAATTAAAATAATACAATTTATATGATAAATGTTTTAGTTATGAAAAGATGTTTGATTTCCAATTAAAATCACTATATGATCATTCCATATGGTAAAATAACTAAATGTAAATTTACCATAATCCTACGTATTTGTACGTATAATTATGCATGTAATTTTTCTTATGATGCATATAATTTTATTTTTTTTATTAAAACTGTTGGAATAAGAATAATATAAAAAAAAGTACTTCAATCATAATATTCATCTTTTAAATTTAGTTTTTAGTAGGATAACTATTATGATGTTATAAATCCATCCTGAATATCCACATAATGTATTAATATAGAGCATGCAAAGGTATGCTTAACCATAAGCTAAGAAATTGTTCAAGTAGTCTACGTGGAAGGCTCTTATTGTTTGAATGGAAACCTCTCATCTCACGATACCAGTGAGGCTAAATTAGTCACCTATATAGAGATTGTTATTTTTTTTTTCCCCTAATGGAAGCTGGGGATGATTATTGCTGGGGGAAGAAGAAATGTATCGGATGATTACTGTTGGGGGACGAAGAAATGTATTGGCCCAAACACAATATGGGCCGAGAGAAACATGTGCCAAAAGCCCATGAAAGCATCTTCCAGCCCAAGGACCAAGACGTGCTCTGTGCTTAAACAATGGATAAAAGAAAATTAAATAAATAAATAAATAAAGCAGTCACCGATCGGTTCGTTCGTTCGATCGACTTTTCCGATACAACTTTTTTTTTTTCGCTGAATGATAAGACTAAGTCGAATTATTAGTCCGCTGTGACTATTCCAATTAAGGAAACTTAATCGCCACGAAATGTTTCTTTCGCCATAACTCGCTGAGACTTTAGCCCAACTTGATCACCGCAACCCCACCAACACACTAATGAATTAAGTCAAAGACCCACTAGATCAAGTATTATAGACCGGTCATCGTCATCCCATAATACACTCACATAATGACGAATTCTACATCCTCGATACAACATGTTTTGTGAAGCAGTGAAGCTATGAGACCTGGCTTCACTGCCAATTTGGTATTAGATCTTTTTTTTTATGTTTGAGGTTTATCCTCGTATCAATCTTCAGTAAAATATTATTCGATGTTTATTCCAAAAAAAAAAAAAACACTTGTTTTGTCATATTGCAGTGGCAATGTCTCCATCTTCCCCTTCAACTGAGTCTGACAGGGATGGAAGCTTCAAACTCAAAGCGGCCACAATTAAATAATATTAATTAATTAATTATCCTCGCCGATGAGCTCAACCCATCACCAGAAGGCTGAACCCCACCTAAAATCCCTGGTCTGAGTTTCATTTCCTGGTAATTGTCGGTTTCTTTTCCCTTCTCTTCTCGTCTTACTAGTCATTGAATGGAATCTTCCCATGAGATGAGAGCGTCCCCATTTCTTCAATCCTCCTAATCCATCTTAAATGAAGGGTCGTCTTTCGGATGCTCGAGTTTGTCGCGAAATGAAGATAAAGTTGAAGCCTTTGCTGAGTTCTTGAGCTGGGAGTCGGAGTTGGAGTCAACCGGGGGCATTTCCAAGAATCAAGCATTTCTCTCGGTTGACGTGTGTGAGCTTTACTTCTTTTTCGGCATAAATCCTTTACTTGAAGTCTTCAGCTGAAGGAATTTCGAGTTTGACAGGGTCATCAACGCCCATTCTCTTCTCGTTGAACCCAGGAAGCTATACAATCGGAATTATGGCCTCCGCCCATGGTTTTGCTTCATTAACTGAGCTAGGGATTCCAAGGTATTCGTCTCTGTCAATTCATCAGCATCGGTGTAGGATCTTGATGCCTCGGGGTTGCCCTACAGGATACTGCTTTAGGATGATAGCGTCAAGAATTTGCAGCCAGCAAAAACCTTGCTTTATTGCTGCAGGGCCTACGGTTGGCAAGCTCCGAGAGTTCAGGCTCTACATGTCTGTTGAATTAGAGCAATTCGTGACGAGTGATGATGAGGATGAAATGAGTGAAGGGTTCTTCGAAGCAATAGAGGAATTGGAGCGGATGAATCGGGATCCTTCCGACATCCTTGAGGAGATGAACGACCGCCTCTCAGCTCGGGAACTTCAATTGGTTTTGGTCTACTTCTCGCAGGAGGGCAGGGACTCGTGGTGTGCCCTCGAGGTGTTCGAGTGGTTGAAGAAGGAGAACCGGGTCGATAAGGAGACTATGGAGCTTATGGTTGCAATAATGTGTGGGTGGATAAAAAAGTTGATCGATAGAGAACATAAGGTTGGGGATGTAGTTGACCTTTTAGTTGACATGGACTGTATTGGACTCAAGCCTAGCTTCAGTATGATCGAGAAGGTGATTTCTTTTTATTGGGAGGCAGGTGAGAAGGAAAGTGCAGTTTCGTTTGTGAAGGAAGTCTTAAAACGGGGTGTCACTTATAATGATGACAATGATGATGACGGACACAAAGGAGGTCCGACAGGCTATCTTGCCTGGAAGATGATGGTAAGTGAGGATGCATCATGTCTTCGTTTTGCTTCGTTTCTTTTGACAATTGAGTTCTGTTAGTCTCTTAAAATAAGATGTATTGTTGAGTATGTGACTCTCTTTCTATTTAATAGCTGTGGGTAATCATAATGGAATGGTATAGCGAATCATGCTATTCTACGAATTTACCGAGTTGTTTTAAGGCCATTTGATTAGCATCAGGAGGTTAATTGCTTAAAATCAGGTAGAGGTTGGTTACCGCAAAGGGAAATGGTGAGAAGGAGGAAGAGAAGGTTGTAGAGGTCTCTGGGGATCCAGTTAATTGGTTTTTTTTATTGGTGGTTGGAATTTTCCTAGTTGACAGTTTTATAACGAACTTCTAATATCAATTGTTATCAGCCATCACCTTCTTCTATGAGTTCTTTCGCTTCAAAATTTTTTTTTTTGGCATTCTCCTTAGTAAATAATAACATGACTTGTTAGCATATTTTTCCTGCTTTAACAAGAGGCTATTTCATTGTATGGTTTCCAGAAGATTGATGCCTTTCTTATGTGAACTCAACCAGGTTGAGGGCAATTACAAGGATGCAGTAGGCTTGATCATTTCTTTCAGGGATTCTGGGCTGAAGCCTGAGATGTATAGCTACCTAATTGCGATGACTGCTGTGGTCAAAGAGCTAAATGAATTTGCTAAAGCTATACGGAAGCTCAAAGGGTACTCAAGAACTGGCGTGATTTCCAATCTTGATCAGGAAAACATAGAGCTGATAGAGAAATACCAATTGGATCTTATAGCTGATGGTGTCCGAATCTCCAATTGGGTCATACAAGAGGGAAGCCCTTCTCTTTACGGAATCGTTCATGAGAGACTTCTCGCTATGTACATCTGTGCAGGTCGTGGACCTGAGGCTGAGAGACAGCTGTGGGAGATGAAGCTCGTGGGGAAAGAGGCTGATGACGACCTTCACAATATAGTATTAGCAATCTGCGCTTCTCGGAAAGAAGTAAACGCTATTCAGAGGTTGTTGACTCGCATGGAAGTTACGAACTCCCTTAGGAAGAAGACCTTGATGTGGCTCCTGAGAGGTTACATTAAAGGTGGACACTTTGATGAGGCCTCAGAAACATTGATCAAGATGCTTGATATGGGCCTTTCCCCAGAATATTTGGACCGGGTTGCAGTTCTTCAAGGGCTGAGAAGTAGGATTCAGAGATCGGGAGATGTGGATAATTATCTCAAGCTCTGCAGGCGACTCTCTGATGCGAATCTTATCGGTCCTTGTCTTGTATATCTGTATATAAAGAAGTATAGGCTTTGGATCACGAGGATGCTGTGAAAGAATTGGTAGAGTTTTGAGACATTATACGTGTTACCAGAGAATATGTATTCCTCGTGAATTTTTTGTATAAATCTGAAATGTGTGTGTATATACAAATAAGAATCCTCTGTTTGTCTGGCGGCATGGGGTATGTATCAATGTGAAGAAATTCTCAGCACGTGCATTGATGTAAAAGTGCTCGTTGTGGTCATAAGCATTGTTGGTTTTGTCTTATCAAAGGGTAGAATGTATCTTTGTGATTCTGCTGTTACATGTAAAAACTCGCATGGGATAAGCTCGACAGCGAGAAGTCGCATAAAAAACGGTGAAGAATATGAATTTATTATTTCTGTAAGTGTGTTCACAAGCAAGTATTTGCAACAAATCAGCAAGTCGCAGTAAAGCCACAGGCAGGAGTTCGCCTTCCTCCAATATCTACAACTATTCAGGCAGTTCAATTCTCTACATCAAGTTAGATATAGCAGCGGCATCTGACCCCGCACGGAGCTGCTGCTTCCACCAAGTCCAAAATCACCCAAAAAATGAACAGAAAGCAAATACAAAGAAATGATTTGACAAGAAATATGCAAGCTGCAGAACCTATACTTGAGACTCAAACTTTGATATCCTTCCTATTCATGACTCGATCCCGTGGACATAATCTCGAGCTCTGCCCACCAGAGCGGAGACAGTTTCGGTGTCGCTCCTTCGGGTTCCATCGCTGTTATCTCCTTCAACCTCTCTGTGATCTCTCTCATCTTCGGCCTCTTCTTTGGTTCAGGATCTATACACTCTTTTATCACCTCAAATAGTTTGTGGACCGCATCTTCTTGGTAGGAACTCAAAGTCGGGTCCACAATCTTCTTGGAGGGCTGGCGTCCTTTCAAGTAGTTTGACAGACAACTCATCACGAATCCATAATCCATCGAGTACGGAATCCTCCCTGTTATCATCTCGAATAATATGAGACCGAAGCTGTAAACATTGCTTTCGGGATCGACTGATGGAGCTTCCAGTAGCTCCATGGCATGGGACCCAATTCCGATCTTTGCTGCGATCAAATCGTTCCAGAAACTAAAATCCGATATTTTTGCTGCATAATCTTCTGTTAAGTATATAGAGGACGAGTTGAGGTTCCGGTGAGCTATAGGAGGACTCAATTGATGCATGTACTCGAGGCAATAAGCCATCCCCATTGCGATCCTCAGTCTCATTTGCCAGTCCAACTGTTCCGACTCTTTAACTGAAAATTTACAGTCGTGACGACGCATTAATAACCAAGAAATAGTCCCGTAAGAAGCTTATAGGCATCATTCAAGGTCCAGTGCTTACTGTGGAGATGCTCGAAGAGTGTTCCATTGGGGGCGTACTCAAAAACCATCATTCTCGTAAACGGCTTCTCTTCCTCGCAGTACCCAATGAGGTTCACGAAGTTCTTGTGGTTCAGTTTTGACAGCGTATCAATCTGAAACAGTATAGGATACTTGTTAAGCCCTGAGTCGAGATCGATGCACTGCATAAGTTGAGTAAATCTGTTGAGTTACTTTGTTTCGGTATTGGGTCTCTAAGTTCTTGGACCAGTCCTGGGGAGATGCCACCGCAATTGAAGTCACGGCTATTTCAACCCCGCTTGATAAGGTCCCCTTGTAGACTGTCCCATCCGATAAATTCCCAATTATGTTACTGAAATCCTCGCAAGCTGCTTCCAATTCTGACCGATTCAGCTTTGGCACACCTGAAACAAGTACTCTCTTATAGGATTAATGAATATATTCATTGTACGAGAAAATAAGTGACACTTGCACCTGAATGGAAGGACTGGAAGATGTAGTTTGTTCTGTATATGTGCCACACAGTAAAGGAGGGTGGGAGTTCGAGTTCCGGTCCATATTTCCTACGTTGGAGGTTACGTGACCCAAATTTTGATCCTAGATGATAACGATAAATTTGTTTAGCCAAAGATTCTCAGAGGATACCCTCGGAAAATTTCCATTTTGAATCAGGACCTACTTTCTCTTTGGAAGTTGTAATAATTGGTGCTGCTACTATATTCTAGGTCCTACCAGTGCTTCTAACCTGAAACCATGCAGAACTATAGATTCCATTCCACGAGAATAGAAAAAGAATCACCTGTTATGAAGGCTTTCTGCAGTTGCCCGCTCAGCCCCGTGGCCCAAGGCTTGACGGTAACAACCTTACTGTCTCGGAAGTAAACAAATCCAACAGCTGAAACTAAAACAATCAACAATCCTCCTATTACTCCGGCACAGATTATCAGCACCCGATGCTTTTGCTTGGAATTGCTATTAGTAGTAAGATTTGTTTTGGGAGTTGAAACAAGGTGGGGAGATGGAACCAGCTCAGCCCCCCGAGGTGGAGACGATCCTGAAACAGGCGGTTTGGCATGCGAGTTTACCTTCAAGGTGGGACCAGGTGCTACAACAGGTGAGGGAGAGGGTGACTGAGATTCTGATAGTGGGAAAGGTGATGGGGAAACTGAAGATTCGGGTGGTAGGGATATGGAAGGCAAGATCAATTGAGATGGGGATAGTGATGGCGATATAGAAGTAGCAGACGACGAAGGAGCATGAGATGGTGAAGACGACGACGTTTCGGAAGTCCGCTTCTTGTGTCTGTGTTCATTGCTTATCGATGGAGTAGGAGCCTCTACCTGCTGCTGAAGCAGCCTCCTATAACTCCAACTCCCATGTCGGGCGCTATTCCTTTGAAAGAAAATACAAAAATGCGTCTTGAAATCAATCTTTAACCTCATGACACCAAGGTTGTTAGCTCACTTGAAATCTCAATTCAATCTCTTACCAAGATGCATTAAACTCGTACGTTCGGGGGGAAGCAGTTTTGAGGAACTCATTGCTGTCAAGTAGCCTGAGACAGGGAAAAGGAGAAGGATATCGAAGTCGATCCACAAGATAAGATCTCGAGCATAAAAGAAATTTACGGAGTTAGTTTTATGCCAGAAGCGATTGTCTTACAGGGTCGTGAGCGAAAGGTTGTTCATGATCTCCAAAGGGAATGGTCCGCTGAAGTTATTGTAGCCTACATCTAAGATTTCGAGCTCCTTCAGACCGGCAATCTCCTTTGGTATACATCCCGAGAAAGAGTTATTCCTAAGATTGCTGTAGGGAAAAGCCGACAAATTTTAGATGATTACTGAAGATATTCTTTCTTCTGAAGGAAATGAGGAGGCGTATTTGCTCACATAGATCTCAGATAGGTCAGCTTCCCGAGTTCGGGTCCAAGTGTTCCTTGAAGATGGAGATCTCTCAAGTTCCTGCAAAGCAAACTCGGACTAATCCAAATCAATTCGAGAAATCATAACAGTAGCTTGCGCCGGAAGTAACAGGAAACGAATTTCAATCATCAAGGACTGTTCTTCATACAATTCGAATCGGTGTTCTTTTTAATGTAAGCATATTCGATGAAGAGGGAAAAAATCAAAATCCGGTTGGTTATTCAAAAACAACTCTTGTCAAAACTACCGAAACGAACTACCAGACCGAAACTCCATCATCGTTTGCAAGGAACAAACAGTAGTCAGCAAAGCATGTAGGTCACTCACAGGATGACTACCCTTCCATGGGAGCACTCGATGCCGAACCACGAACAGGGATCAATAATACCTCCACCTCCGTCACCTTGAGCATTCCACTTCCAGTTCGATAAAGCCCCGAACGGATCCTTTGAAACTCTGTCACGAAACCTGAGCAGGGCCACCCCTGCGTCGTCAGAACAATCAAAGAAAGAAGCAGGCGAACCTCTCAGTCAGTCAGTCTCAAATGGAGAGTTCCGAGCTTAATTTTAGGTAGCTAGGATCACCGGGAGCCAGGCATTAGCCATAGTATAGTAGTCACCAACCAACAGGTACCTTGGGTGTTGAGAGAAAGAGAG
Organism: Punica granatum; assembly: GCF_007655135.1. Lineage (NCBI taxonomy): Eukaryota > Viridiplantae > Streptophyta > Magnoliopsida > Myrtales > Lythraceae > Punica > Punica granatum. Next base: position 39,519,405 of record NC_045129.1, read on the forward strand.
GAACAGGAGCTGGGGCAGAGCGAAAGCAAGAGGGCCATTAATAGCAGCCGATGAAGATAGACTCCATGGAATCTGGTTGTGCCGCTCTCGCTGTTCTTTTTGAACATCTTTGCTCGCTTGGAATTGTTGAAACTCTTCTGTCCAGTTCCAGAGCTTCCTTGCTCTGTTCCGTGTTCAGATAGATAGAAATTACCGGAGGAGAAGAAAGAATGCTGCGATTCTGCAAGGAGATGACAAAGGCGGGCGCGAGTGAGTGTCGTCTACCTGCGGGTGCAAAAGCTAAGGTAATTTGGGGAAGGGGGGGAGAGAAGAAAGCGCGTGGTGTGAGCTGCCTGATGGATCGGAGATTGAAGAATGTCTTTCCGTCTGTGCTTCCTCCTTTCTTGTTTTTGTGCCAAAAAAGAAGAAAGACTAAAAGGGGCCGTTGAGCTTCCTCTTCCTCTTCCTCTTCCTCTTCCTCGTCGCTAAAACCGTGTCGTGTTTCCCTTTTTTTTTTTTTTCCTTTTTTGGGGGTGTTGTCACCCCCTGGAGGAGGAGATCGGAGCGAACATGTTCGATTGGATTTTCGTTTTTTTTGTCGGTTGTCTTGTCTGGGTGCGAGCGGCGACTTGAAATATATATATATATATATATAGATGCATCGCGCCGTCCTACCTATAGCCACGTGCCATTCACATGTGAAATGCTCCGAACCTGTGTGTTTCTTACTTCCCCCCAATTTAGTTAGTTTTTCTTGGTGAAAATAATACATTTTTCCTTTTGCTCTTTGTTCTTATTTATGTATTTATTTATTTTGGACGTATATATACACATATTTCTTTTGTTTTTATGGGAATTGAGAAATCAAGCCATAAATTAGATATTTAGAAATTTTATTTTATTGTATTAGACTCATGAATCTTCTTATTGTAACAATATATATATATATATATGTATTTATGTATGGATGTCTCGTCCATATCCGCCCTTGTAATATTCAATTGAGCATTCTTCCTGGTATTCATTTTTACTATGAATATACGAAGAATTCTTATTATAGTTGGAAAATATATTGAAAGGAAAGAAAATTCTTCCATCTTGTTCTTTAATAGTTACAGCTTCTTTTTCTTGATGAAAAAGAAAGACATGCACAAGCAGACCTATATATATATATATTATTCTCTGTGATTTCCAATTCCAATTATGAGGATTATTTATATATATTGCGCTGCATGAGGAAGACCAGGTCACGTACATGTGCCCATATATATACTTTCGCTGATATAGTCAATAAATGTGTGTATATATATGTGTGTGTGTGTGCGCGCGCATCCCATCCCATATATATTATATACATTACATATATTATACGAAAAAATAAGAGAAGGAATGTCATTTGTGCCAGAGACCAGAGAATGAGTGTGTAGAAGATTTGACTTCGTCGGGTTCGGTTATATATATATATATATATATATATATTTCAGTTATAAAGGATGATTATAGCCTAATATAAGAATAAAAATAACAAAGTTAAAATAAAAAGACATGAAAATCTCATTGACGATAATCAAATTCGAGACATCATAATTTCGAACGATGACTTATGTTACTGCACCAAATCTTATTTTTCTTTGGTTTTCTATTTAAATTGCGTGTGTTTTATTCTTATTCCTAGTTGCCGTCCTTTAATTGGTCCAACTCGGGCCAGGCCACCATATGCATGCACTTCGTCGGATGTTAATGCAGCCATTTCTTGTTTACATTTATTTAATTTAATATAATAATGTAATTATTACATTAATGTCTGCTGCTTCAGTTTTTGCCGATCGACTTCGCGAGGAAGTATTCAAATTTACGAATACCGAGGAGCATAATATATATATGTGTGTGTGTGTACCATCTTCCGACCATTACGCACCTCCTCCTCCGTTGACCCCGTAATAAACTGCCCATCCTTAGATATTAATTTAGGATTAAATAAACTATTTATGATTACTTATAAAAAAAACCATATAACAATAACGTGGTATAATACTTCAACCAAACCCCAGCGCCACCCCCCCCCCCCCCCCCCCCCCCCCTCAACCCAAAAAAAAAAAGAAAAGAACAACCTAAAATCAAATAGGCATAATATAATAAAAATACTGTTAACTATACATGCTTCCCTGCAACTGATCATTATATATATATATATATATATCTTATATAACACAATGTACAGTGTACGCTTCTTTCCAGCAAAAAATTCGTATTTGCCCTAAGATCGCCTGTCTCTAGCTATAGCGTCTAGGAATATATACCAAGAATTATCGATGATCTATAAATTCACGGTAACTGTCCATATATATACGCACACATGCACAAAGACATGTAATGGAGTCAATTTTGGACCCTTCTGTTTTTAGTTTTGGTAGTCAAATTTGGACTTTGAATTGGTAGTAATTTGGATACCGTGAAACCCCATGGTAGAATTGTATATAATTTAAGACAGTTTATATATATATGTGATTTGTGATATGGCATGCATGGATCAATTTGGAAATATTTATATGTAAATATTTGTGTGTGTATATATATATATATATATGCATGTGATATATAGATTTATATTTTACCGGCCGGCGAAGTGCGCTAATTAGTGTCCATGGCTTGGAAGAGAAGTATTCAGCAAATGGGGTATGAGTATGAGTTTAGACTTAACTTCCTCATCAATTCTATAAAATATACATAAAAGGATCCGGAGAAATTGATCGAAAAGGACATACAATCTCCCATGGAGTCCTCTGCCATCATAGATTTTCCTTCTTGCTTTCTCTCTTTCTTTTTTTCTTTTTTGGGTAAATGAAATATCATAGATATATAGCTACCTACTGACGCATATGTCTTATCTTTTAATTAATTAGTGCCATCATCCACCAAAGGAAAAGAGGTGCATAAAAAACTTTATGAGAAAAAAAGAAAAAAAGAGAATTGGTACAAGGATATGAAGGAAACAACTACTAACTGCAAATTAATGCCCACCTAGAAAAAAGCTACTGTAAGTGCATTTGCTAATTGAGGGAGAATTAATATAATAAGGTTTGCTTTGAGAAAAGCTCAGTTCCATTGAGTAGAATTTTTCATCTTGAAGGAAGTGTTATAAGATCGAGCAAGCAATCCATAAATTTCATTTCTCGCTCAGAGTGGAGTATTTCTGCTGATCATATCATATGATAACGTTATCCAAATTATATGACAACCATAACTTCTTTTGAAAAGTAATGACAAGATAACTTCAATCAACCAGAAAGCCATAGTATTCGACCTAGCTAGGAATTGACAGTCCACCCTACAATAAAAAAGAAAATGATAATTTCAGGAACAGTATATATATGTAATATATATAAATATATGGATTAAGAAGACCATAAGTTCACATCTGTTTGGGATGATTACTTGAGCAATATAATATAATATATATAATACGATATGATACGATACAATATAATATAACATAATATAATGCTAATGCAATTACAGAGGGTGGGACCTAGCTGATTCTAGTTAAAACTTGAAAAGTAGTTAGGAGCCATGACCCAATCACTCATAAACACGTGTGAGATATGTAATAGACGTGTATGATTATGGAAAAGTTGTAAATTAGAGATGTAGAATATGTCATTGCATACGATATCTTTAGAGAGAGAGAGAGAGAGGAGTAGCAACAATATACTGCAAATTAATATTTACTTACTTGTGTGTAATTATTGTTCTTAAATTATATATTATTAGTAACGAATTTAGGTGTGTGTTGCTTTTGTTTGCGAGTAGACTCAGACTCCCGAGCTGATGTGGGGCTGAATTTGTCAGCCTAAAAAATGACAATGCAACCTCCCCCTCTCCTCCCCTTTTGACATCATCATCCATCCGAAAAGAAAATGCCCTCCTACCTATGGCCACCTTTCTTGCCATATAAACATGATATTATGATAATATTCACTTAATTAAACAATATTATGAAAATATCTTGATCCATACGTACATAATATATACATTCCATGTCGTGTGGAGCTTTCTCAGAAGCTATAACGGATCATTTATGGTCTTCATTGGGATGATATATACTAGAGGTCGTACCGCGCTATACCCAAATATCACGTTGTTTTGAAAGTTTAATTAAAAATATACATGTTAATGGAAAATGAACTATTGACACACACACATATATATATATATATATATATTGATGATAAGCATAATTACCGATGAAAGAAAAGTAATTAATATTAAAATGTTGTATATATTAGTTGCACAGTGGAGGAAAAGTGTCATAGAATAGTAAGGACTAAGGAAAGATTCAAAGAGAAAAAGGGAGGGAGAGAGAGAGCACGTGAGAGTGAGAGTGCAAGAGAAAAGAGGAGATTAAGTAAATGATATTTATCTTTTTTTACTTAATTTATAACTCATTGATAAAATCTTATAAGAAGGAACTTTATAATTTCATTACATTTATATATATTAGAATTTCAAAAATTAAAAGGAAAAAAGAAAAGAGAAAATGCTCTTTATTTTAGTATAGATAGACGGATGGATGGATGGATAGATAGATAGATAGATATGCACGAGCATATACAATTATTAACAAAATCAAACAATTTGATAACCATATATCTTCTTATCTATATTATTATAGGAAGGTAAAAGCGAATTTTTTTCCGAAATCTCTCATATATTTTATTTTTCTAATTATTAGAGTCACTGAATTGAGATAATTATAGTCGATTAATAAGATAACTAAGTATCATCTCACTAATTCAACTATGTTTCTCTCTCCCCCTAATCATCGTACTCTCTCTCCCCTTCTTTCTTATTTCACTCTAAAATCAACGTACAAATCAAGAGTCTCAACATCAGGTCCAATATACTGCTTTACTTTTCTTCATCATTTGTTTTCTATTTTATTCAATCATATATTCTTAATTTGTTATTCATTTGTCTTTTTCCGTACATCAATTTTAATTAGAAGTTTCAAAACCATAATTGCGATCGTATACGTCTAATATCTGCATATAACGCGGTAAGCCTTTAGTCGTCTCTAGTACTACTTGTAAAACTGTTTTATGGATGGTTCAGTTGGAAAGTTGAAGTATATGGGCTGGGCTGGGGTGGGGTGGGTTGGGGTAGGTTCAACCTTCGAGCTTAAGAAAAGGAAAGGAAAGCTCTTCGCCTTTTCTGAGGAAGCTGCTCGTAGAAGCTCAGGAAAGGAAGCAGAAAGAGAGAGATCAATCATATATACCATGTCCACTGAGATGCCAATCATGATTTCGTCCGACTTAACGATTGATTCCCCTACAGTAGTATACTTTTCAAGAATCTTATTATCGTATGTCTTTTTTGCTGGTTCGAGATCCACGAATCTATATTCGCCTGTATATCAGGATCTGAATGCCGGAGAGTGTAAAAGATCGAGTACATATGATTGATCGGTATGGTAACTGGGCAGTAGCGAAGAAATTCAATCGAGGTCCAACAGGCCCTGTTCAATTAATTATCCTAAATTCCTAATGACGAGCTTGGGAAACTCTATACTATATATGAGCTCGGCCTACTACTACTACTAATGGACTATGCTCATCAGGTTTTTTTTTTTTTTTGGTTAACTTGGGCCTGATACTCTATTCCACGGCCCAACTGCACAGATCATGGTATGGTTGCAGTGAGCTGGGCCCCACATTGACTCTGCAGACGGAAGAACAGACAGCTTCCCTGTCTGTCACTGCAGCTCCCTCCCAACTGAACGACCGGACTGTCTGATCGGATTCGGAGCGATGGACGCCGGCGCCGAAATTAACTTGACGGTGAAATTTAGCGGGAGATCAATCCCGATATCGACGTCGCCGGACACGACTGTCAAAGAGCTGAAGTCTCTCCTCCAACCTCTCACCAATGTGCTCCCTCGCGGTCAGAAGCTCATCTTCAAAGGTCCGCTCCAACAAACATTTCTCCATTCTTCGCCTCGATCTGACGGATGATTCAGCTCGTTCCGGGAGATTTCAGCTTTGTCTTTGAATGGTTGAAGTGACTGTTGTCTTCTTTGTGAATCGCAGGGAAGGTCTTGGTGGACTCACAGACGTTGAAGGCGTCAGACCTGACCAATGGAGCTAAACTCATGCTTATGGCCTCTCAGGGACTTCACCAGGGGGTAATTATCAAGTCCAATGGCACCTTTGCTCCGTCGATTTCGGTTGCTTGATTCTATCTATCTATGATGTCCCGCCACGCCATGTTTGGAATTGCATTTCGACTGTTAGCTAGTTGTTCAGTAAGATGAAAAGGGCTAGGAGCTATAGGCGGATGATGTAATGCTCAAGCTTGTGATCGAAAATCCGTGTTCCTTTAGTTATATATTGCAATGCCTGGTTGTTTCTCCAGATAGAGTATTATCAGAGCTTTGCCTTTTCTTTCTTCTGGTCGGTTTTTTGATGAATGAAAAGAGTTCGGGTATTCTCATATTTGGGCAGGATGGTCCCATTCTGAAAGAAGCAAGAACTCGACCGATCAGGAGGGATAATGATGCATGTAATGCGGCAAAACAGAAGATGGTAACCCACGTTGATAAGACCAGATTGGAACGATGGAAAGCCACTGGAGTCGTTGCACTAGCTGACTGCAATTTGAAGGTAAATAAAAGAGGCGATTTTGTTGTGATGGAGAGAGAGAGAGAGAGATGATATTTCTTTATTACGTATATTGGTCTTCATTATATCTGTTTATTGATCTTGCTCTCTTTATATTTCTACCTTCTGTATTTGCTGAATCTTACTCGAAGGCCATACCAGACGAAGTATGGGCTTGTGGAACTTCTACGAGGACCCTCGACATATCTAATAACAGTATTCAAGATGTACCTTCACAAATTGGGAGCTTGACTTCCATGCAGGCAAGCAAGACCTTCGTTTTGGTTCCTATGATTTCAGTCGCATACTCTTATATTATTGAAAAGCTTCTGTGTGGGTTCATTCTGTGTCACCCTCTGTATTTGGAAATATTGCAGAAGTTCATGTTGAATGCTAATGGACTGTGTGATGAATCCATCAGTTGGGAAGGCCTTGCATCCTTAAAGTTTTTGACAGTCCTATCAATGAGCCAGAATAAGTGAGTGGCTTAACTGTCTAAGGCTGCCCATCATTGTATCTGTTATATCTATTGAACTGAGGCTTTTAAGACATTCACAAGAACTGCAATGTATGCAGTTTGACAGCTCTGCCCTTGGCACTGGGTTCCTTGGGTTCTTTGCGGCACCTTGACATAGCAAATAACAAGTTGACCAGTCTCCCCGATGAAATAGGATGCTTGACTCGGCTTGAATTGCTGAAAGCCAATAATAATAGGTAAGCCACACAGTTCAGAGGCAGTACATTTATGGGGAGTTTCGCTGCCATAGGGGATGTAATGAACGTCTTATTATATTGGCTTACCCCAATTCAACTGTGGTCGTTTATCATTTTGTTCCAGGATAAGCACTATCCCTGCCCATATTGACGGCTGCTGCACGCTCATGGAGGTCCAATTTTAACCTTCTAGACTAGAGATTTTCAATCGCGCCCTCTACAGACGAGCCTTTACTCTTTTCTTTTTCTTTTTAAATGGGAAAACTCCTGTTTATATACGACTGTTGTTAAAGGGCACTTGATGAGGTTGGACATGTTGCAGGTTGACCTCTCGCACAATCTTCTCTTGGAGCTCCCTGAGACAGTCTGCAACTTGCGTAATTTGAAGGTCCGACTCCCGTAGTTTTGGGCTTGTATATGTTTAGACAAATCGTGATATTGACTATCATGCAGTTTTTTAAGTAGGAATGTCTCTTGGTGCACTTAATCTCCGTCTTTACTAGTCCCGCACATGATTGTAACATTGAACACAGTTTGAATACCTTGTTAGGTCCTGGCCATAATGCAAAGATTTCTAATAAGACTGTTGCATGAGCAGGCTCTGCATCTGAGCAACAATGGGCTTAACACGCTGCCCCATAATCTATTCAAGGAATGTACTTCTCTCTGTACCCTGGGTCTTCACAACACCGAAATCACAATTGACAACATTCGCCAGGTTTGAGCTCCTCCATAAATCCAAACCATCGTTTTAAGAGCTATTGTGAGGGAGTATGCTGATTGCATATATTGTGGGACAGTTTGAAGGATGGGAAGGATTTGAGGAACGGAGACGCTTGAAGCATCAGAAACAATTGGACTTCCGAGTCGCCAGTTCAGCTGAATTTGACGAAGGTGCTGACAAGAAATGAGAGATCGGAATTGCAAGGTTGAAAACTTACAGAAAACTCTTTCCATGCCTTCCTAAAATTGGCCATGTCTGTACTACTATCTTCTTCGTTCCGCAAGATCTTCTGGTCATGTTTCTGAGCAATTTCTTAATATAGGCAACGGTCAGACTGTGCTGTCATTACAAATTATAGGCCCGCAGTATAATGGAGAAAGGGGAAAATAAAATCGTCTTCATTGTTTGATGCGAATTTGGATCAGGCAGTGATGCACGGAGTGAATTCGATGGCTTTACGAACGACCGGACCGAGGAAGATGAAAGGAAATGGCATCCAAAGGGTCCTGCGTGGTACTACTAGGACCCATCTACGCAGTCCTATAACTTTTTTTAACACAGCGACATTATTAAATACAATTAAAATCTGTTGTTTATAATGGACAGGTGTCGGTCCATTAAATTTTGCAATTTTTTTTTAATCTTTGCCTAATAGCATTTTAAAAGTTTGAAGGGAGATAAGAGGCTAGAATAGCTAATTAAGTGTAGAGGTAAAGTATGTCTCCCCTCAGTGCAAGTGTTAGGAGTTTGATTCCCTGCCCACCCTTATTGGAGGCGGCATTTTATTCTTTCTTTTTATATACCCCTTACATTTTTCCTCAACCATCCGTATTTATATATATATATATATATATATATGAAACATAATCACTTTGATATAATAAATGATTCATTTTTTTATAAATATGCAATTTTTCTTCTTTTTTTATATGAAACATAACTTAATCACTTCAATATAAAAAAATGATTATTTTTTTTATAAATATAACCATAAGTTAAGTATTATCTCAAAATAACTTAATCACTTCATTATATGATTAAATTTTTGGTAAATATAACCATAAATCATCTACTAAATATAAATGACAATATAAAACGTAATACAATAGATTTGTTAGTTCTGTCTAATAACTAAATAAAATTACTTCCACAACATTGATAGAAAAATCTTGATACATGCCATTACATACTTATATTAAATTAAAATGAATTAAATACTGTGTAAATACAATCATAAGTCAAATGTTATATACCAAATATAAATTAATGATGATATAACACGTAATATAATAGATTCGCTAGCTTTGTTTGATCACCAAATAGAATCACTTACATGATATTAACATGCAAAAATTACATCTACCATCCACATTATTTTTATTTTTAAAATGATATGTTTTAAATTGACTCTTCAATCATCTTTTGTTATACATCTATTTGGCATGCTATTCAAATAATACTAGGTGAAAAAACCGCACTTTATGATAGAAAATTTCAAATTCATTACTTACATTAATATACATTTTCTATATGCACATTTTGTTTATGAAATATGACTTAAGATAAATAAATAAAATAAATGGTAAGTTATCTAAAGGCAAAGAAAATAAAAATTTGATGATATACAGAAACAATTATATTTTTCTCAAAGATAATGGAATTATCATTAGATTTTCAAATACAAAAAGAAGCATGAAATTTTAAAGAAATGATGATACGATTAACTTCAAAATTTAATTTTGTTAAATAAAATGATCTTTCTTACATATTAATTCTTTATTACAATTTATGTGCACATGACTTAATAGATTCCAAAATTTTTAGAGATTATTTATATACTGTTGACATGATTAAATTTTACCACATGATCTATCCCTTGAACAAATATTATAAATATTAAATGACCCGCTGGACCACAGCAGAGCACAGGAGTTCAGCCTAGTAATAATTAAATAAGCAAGAAGATTGACGGCCCCCGCCGTTAGCATTCAAAGGTCCTCTGAGATTCACCATGGCCGAAGCTCCTCTTGGCCGTATCTTCATTGTCACACTAAGATAAGTAAGTGGTGGCCTTTAACAGGTCTCTTGTTCAAGTTTACCACACAAAAAATTGCTTTGGCTCCAACAGTTGCCTCAATCAAAACCCAGATGATATGTGAGATATCGAGTAAGTGTTCACATAACCAAGGATTACTGTTTTTCATCTTTACATATAACAGCACCATTCCATTCCTCCAGCAACAAATGCAATCCAAGTTAAAAGGGTGACGACACGTTTGATTGGGATAATAAGAATTGAGGAGATTATAATAAGGAGGGAATTGAAATTAGAGGGGATTAGAATTGAAAATGTGGATCAATTATTTTGTTTGGTTGGACCTCGGAATATACGAGGAATACAATAAAAGCAAATTTCAAAGACTATATTGTCCTTGAATATAAAATTAAAATAAAATATTATTAACTATTTCATTTATTAAGAAAAAAAATAGATGAACCGTGACACCAGCCCATCCCTAACCGGAGCTAGTTCGTTCTGGTGAGCCACGGGGCTCGAAAGCCTTGGGTCTAGGCGACCGCTAGGCAGGGCTTGCATCAGGGCAAGGCTCGCCCTTGGACAAGGCTCTCCGGCTTTGGGCATGAGCGATAGAGAGAGAGAGATTTCACCCTGGAGTTCAATAATGTTGGCTGCGTTCCACAGATTTAGGGTCGCGAGCCCTAAGCTCTTGCGACCCAGGGCCTGTGCCGATTGAGGGCGTGACGCGGGGCTCTTGACTTAGGGCTCACGATCAAGGAAGCCTTTTTTTTTCTTTTGGGTTTGATAAAGTTGGTCTCTCGCTCAAAGAGGCCAGATATGGTTTCTACGCTTACGGTGTGTCTTAATCGGTTGGATAGCTGCCAGAAAGCTTCGTCGTATATGTCGGAGATGGCGAGGGAGGTGCAGAGCAAGCGTTGGGCACAAGGGCATGCATTTTGAAAATTTGAAGAGTCGAGGGCATTTTTGGTAATCGGTATAAGGGCCCTCATCAGAATAGCAAATTAGAGGTAGGAGGCCAGATTTGCAAAGCAGCTTATTGTGGGTCTTGGGCCGGAATGGTAATTGCAAATCCGAGCCCGACAAGACATCCAAACGAAGTTTGCAATTCTGGCCGAATTGGGCCAGATGCCCAATTCCTATCCGCCCAACCAAACGAACTGCTAGAGCATTCTGGCAGGAATTGCAGCACCATTAAAAGATAAGATCTAAGGATGATTTTAATTACTTCACAGACGTGAGGGTTCATGTTTTAATCGCACATAAAAGTTGAAGTCTGCAGGACGGCAGGAGAATTCAGTCAAAGTACCTCTGTATAGAAGCCAACCACAAATCTACTCCCAGATATAAAGCTGCCGAGTTATCATCACTCCCCTTAGAAAGGGAAAAAAGTAGTCTAGAATCACAGTCTAAGCGGCTTAGGTCCGTACCCGAGAAATATCCTAACGGAAATAGACTGAAACCTGAGGGATATCAATATCGTTATCCTCCTCATCCTCACATGCCACAACAACATCCAAGTGTCGGCGGTAAGGAGGCACCTCGAGCTTTGCTACATCCCTCGCCAGATCGACTACCTTCTTATCCATCCGCTCCCTGTGCCTTGGGAACATCATGTTGTACAGCAGAGAACTTCCACACGAGATGCTGTAGGCGGTCAGTCCTTTGTCCTTGAGCCACTCCAGAAGCTCTTTCAGGGTTGGGTTGTTCTGGATGATCCACCGGTCCCAGACAGTCCAGCTCATGTCCCGGTGCTTTATCAGCTTGGGAGGAACAGGCTCGGCCATGGAGAAGAGAGGCAGAGCAAGGTTGGCAAACGTGTTGCGGTAGTCCTCTAACTTATGCCCCCCGTCCAGGACCTTATAAAGTTCAAGGCAGACAAGACCCGTGGCCATTGCTGTGGAAGTTGCGATAGCTGGGATGATCCTTCCAGCAATGAACTTGGCCTTCAGCTTGTCAACTTCTGGGATACTGTAATTCCTTGCCCTCATGTTGGCGAGCCCAGCTATCATGTCCATGTGGTAGTTTGTATCATCATCCTGCATTAACACATGACTCCCACTTACTAGACTGCACCATCATCTCTCTAGGAACAAGCAAAATTGTGCACGGGTTGCTATGCTCTTTCTTTTATAGTTTTCTGCGATATTTCTAAAAGTTGTTTTGCATTCCACGAGAGAGAAAAATAAAATAAAAACCTTTACATTCATATGACCAATCAAACTGAAGCGAAATAAGGTGGAAAGTACAATCATGATAGTGGTGAACATTTTCCGACTAAGATGTTCCCTAGAATAAAAGAGTCCGGGAGAAGAAACAATCTTAACAAGGGAAATGCTGGAAACAAAAACTGAAGAAACTTCTCCACATCCACAAACATGAGACACCCACAGGTCCAGCAACAGCAGACAAGGAATGTAATGGCTAAATTATACATACCTTCTCGAACTGAATTGGCTTCATTCTGAAACCGGGAGATAGGTTGCTACGGCAAAGCTCTAATTTCTTGATCAGTTCATTGATAACTGCAACGTCATCTACAGACGCAGTGGAGAGGCTAGTGGCCTTCTCATCCGTCAAAATTTTCGCATCTTTCTTTGGCTGGAATTCTGGAACCATCACAGAATCAACAGCTCCAGCCAATTTCTTAGGATTCTTAGCCCAATCAGGAATGGGAATTCCAAATGTTTCTGCTCTAAGAATGGACGCTGCCATTACAAAGTGAAGGTGACCAGGATCAGATGCCGAAAACTGGAGAGGATGAGGGAACCTCTTTGGAGCAGACCAGAAAGGAGCCCCGGTACTAGTTGCAGCATCTTCTGGGAAAGTATATATCAACTGCTTCACACGGTTTGAAAAATAATCCTCAAACCTGCTTGGAAGCAGGAGAGGGCCAGAGACTTGTCATCAGTAAACTTCTCTTAAATCTGAATATAAAAGACTGAATGACCATGGAAAAAATTGAATACTTACTTAAGACGAGCCCAGGTTATGCAATCTTCAAAAGTCTCACACCTCTCTCTGTCGAGGCACTCAAGGACACGTTCAAGGGTATCCCGAGCCTGAGCATCACCAGCATTGGTCATAGCATTAGCATATTCGGCTGGATTTGAAAGATACGCATTAACTTCAGTAGGAGTTTTCTCGAGTAAACCCTCAAACTCAGATCGGGCCCAAGTGAGACAGTGGTCAATATTGTGCGGGAATGAGTGCACAGTGCACATTGGCGCTTGTTTCTCTGGTGGGTCTCTTGAGGCACCATAGTTTTCAGTTAAGTGGGGAATAACCATCTGAGTGTTGCACTTGGCCCCCAGAGTTCCTGACTCGAGAAGTGGCTTCTGGAAATATAAGCATCTCTGGTCAACATAAAGCCTGGCATTGACATTGTCTAAAGCATTAATGACGACACTCAAATTTTCCCAGAAAGAGTCATCAAACACGTTTTCAGTCTCAGGACCAACACGATTCTGCAATGCCTCAATCTTAAGGCGAGGATTAATAGATGCCGCAGCAGCAGCAGCAACAGTGGATTTAGCTTGTCCTATATTCCAATCACGGAAGAGAAACTGCCTGCTGAGATTACTCTTCTCAATCACATCATCATCAGTGACAGTAAGCTTCCCTCGGTCACCACATGACACTCCCATCAGGGCTACATTCTTCAAAAATTCACAGCCTAATGCACCCGACCCTACGATAAATACTTTAGCATCCTCCAGCTTCTTTTGCAGCTTAGCCCCAAAGACAGAAATCTGTGCATCATAACGGCTATTCTGTGGACTATAATCCCTGGGGTCCAGTGGCTCGGTAGGCAGCGACTCCACTGAGTCAAAGTAGAAGAACTGCAGAGATATCCAAAGAAAAGCATTTACAAATATGAGTTCTTTATTTCAGTGTTCAATAACTTGATCACATGTTATGATATGCAGCAAACCAATCCAAAAAGAAGTCAAGCCACACAATATCACAAAAGACGATAACAGATTGACAAAAGGAGTCACCCCATGGAAAACTTTTATATAACATCTACAGAAAGATATAAAAGACGCACAAGTTTGGGCGACAATTTGAACAGCGCACTTGTAATGTATAGCCCCTTTAATAGCGCCAGGGGATACAATTAAAGATAGACGTGCCAAATCCCAATCACCTACAAATACATATTTAGTTGTTGGGATGATATTTTTACCTGGAACAGTGGATGGAACTTTCCCGAGCATGCCTTCACAACCTCTTGCCCAACAATTCCACCAAACATGGCAGCCATGGGATTTAGAACTGCCCTTGAACCAAATGCAAAGAGCCGCAGAAGTTTAGGATTGATATCTTCCAGTTTTGCATCTCCTGAGCTCTCATTGATATCGGAAGCAAAAGATATAAGCTTTTGGGCATCCTCTTCCGAGCCAGCAACAGGGTGACGCCCCAACTCAGCCACAAACTTATCTAGTGCTTGAAATGCCAGATGCAATAGTGGTGGGCGATCAAACTTAGAAAAGTCAGATAGAAGGAAATCGCCAGGATCTTTAAGCGCTTCTCTCAATGGCTTAAAGTTTAACACCTTAGACTGTTTCACCTGCGTAACAATGCCACCTTTCTCATAAGTACCATAATTTGTTGTATCCTGCTCGAGCATGAATGAGTATGGCCTTGCGCTCTTAATCTTTCTTGGTTTCCCATCATTCAATTCAGTCATCCCATGAACTTCAGAGAACACGACAAGATCCCCATCCTGAAATTCGAGCCTTTCATCATCAACGCATGACACCAGTGCTGGATTGTCATTGCTGATAGAAGCAATAATGCCTGTGTGTGGGTCCTCACCATCGACATCAAAAACTGTGAACTCAGGCCCAAAGTCGCAAAACACTGAGCCAAAGAGGCCTCTAACTTCAGATTTGATGAAAGCAATAGGAGGCTGGTGACTGTGGCAATAGTCATTGAACTCAATGGCATGCTCTAAATCAATATCGGTGAATGCAACAGCCTGCAACAATCAAACATAAGACATCAGGGAAAACACCAAACCAAAAGGCACATATCAATGACACCAAGTGATATGCCCTGGGTACTAACAGGTTATGCCATTATGGTTACTGCCTATTTGAGCTCTTGGCTCTTACAACATATGGTGACATTTAGTATGACATTAGTAACTATAGACACCAGGAGCCACCCAAAAGAAATACTGCATACCTGGAAGTCAGAGAGTTGTTCTTTAGTCAATTTTGTGGTTATGGTAGAAATGACCACCGCATTGTTGAGCTCCTGCAATTTCTGAACAGAAGCCAGTGCCCTATTCTTGCCTACATCATTCTCTGAGAAAATGAAATTGCTAGACAAATCCCATAATTCCACTGTTCCCTCATCATGCAAGGTCACGGACTTAACACCTGCAAGGACAAGGTTTTTGGCTGCAACGAGAAAAATGTGTCAAAGACACTTGAACACAGATGCCTATCAACTGATTTACAAAGCTATTGGCCAATTGCACAACATGAGAATGAACGATTTATACAATGAACTACAAATCAGTGAAGGACGAGTAAGTAGTACTATGGTTCAAATATCACAGATGTTCAATTTTTTTTACAGCAGTGATCCTAGTTTGATCAAGAACTTAAAGGCCGCCACAAGGTAGTACTCATCATCAGATAAGTATAACAAAAGGGGGGGAAAGCATAATATAATATGCAACAACTGACTCTAAGGTGACAAACCAGAGCGTTGCAAATGAAACAACCTCAAGTATATAATCTCTGATCAGATGATGAACACCCTAGCATCAGTTTGATTGCCAGATAAACGTAATATAGAGTGAGGACTCTTCACAGATTATCCATATGTTGGTTCTAAGGTGTGACATTAGAAACAAACGATTACTGCAAACGAAAAAACTTAACATTTACTCAGAGATGATCATCCTAGAACTAGTCTGATACGTAACATATCTATCTTTCCTGGATCGAGCAAAGTAAACCAAAGCAAAGATCGAGTCATCCAGTCTTATCTAGCTGGAGAATCCCAAAATAATACCACCTAATTTATGCTAATTATCACATCAAATCCTTAGATCATCATCATATCCTATCATCTATCAACAGATTCCCACCGCATCTTGCGACATAAACATCTAAGCAATGCTTCAAAAGGAAAGGATGCATCAGAATCACAAGATCAAGGTACGAGATCAAACTGATGCCAAGAAGAAAGCTTAAAACAGAGAGAGCTGAAGGTTTCGTGAGGTGTATACCAATTTCGGCGCCGAGCCCTTGCAACCCTGACACAAGGACATTGGAAGCAAAGAGCCGACGCATAGTCTCACGACCATACACAGCGAGCTGCCTGCTGTGGAGATCCTCATCGATTTCAGAAGGATTTGAGTCGCCAAGAGCCATGACGGGAGATTCACTGACTATGCTGCTGCTGCTGCTGCTGCTTATATTGCTGTTGTTGTTGGTGTTACCGATGGGGATGCTGGAGTTACCAGTTTTGTTAGTAGCCCCGAAGCAACCGATCCGATACTTCTTCTGGAAGGACGCACCTGCAGCTTTGTTTTCTTCTTCTTCTACAGCCACTCCTTCGCAGGCTCTCTTTCTAGGAAGCATATAGTGCAGTAAGCTGCTGAACAAGCCATGAAACCCCATCAGAGTCAACAAGACCAAAAGAAAACGCAAAAAAAGGGGGATGAGCTCGTCCGAGGTCGGCAAGCTCAGAAGATGAAAAATCAGGAACGATCGGTGCCAAAACCAGTAAACCTAGGGCCGAAGTCGAGGCAGAGACAGCTCGGCTCAGAAACTACAGCGGATTCCTGACCGATCGAAGAAGCAAAAGCAACAGAAAAGTAGAATCCAGAAGATCGAAAGGGAAGGAACGTACCGAGGAGGACTGAGCTAGAAGGATGGAATCCGTGGGGAACGGGGAAGGGATCGGGGCTGACGGAGAGGATTCTGGGAGTAGAGAGAGAGAGAGAGAGAGAGAGAGAAGAGTATGTGCACAGAGAGAACTTATAGGAGAAGTGAATGAACCCGAGCTAAGGAGTGAGGGGAGAGGAGGAGGGGTATTAATGGATTTGCATCTCTAGGGTTTTGGGATGGGAGGCCAGGTGAGGTGCTGCGTGTCGAGAAGGTCGGCCACCATCTCTCCCTTCCTCCCTTGTTTTGTTTTAGACAGAGAGAGAGAGAGGGTATTTGGGGGCGGACGGAGAGTGAGAAGGGGAAATGATGCCTGATGAGGATAAGTCAGGTCAGTCAGTCTGTCTTAAAGAGGGATGAAGTGGGCCCCACCTGCACGAAACTGCACACCGTCTGATCATTTCGTGATCGGTGGGTGATGTATCGCCGTGGGACTCCCCGGCCTCCGATTAACCGCGGGTGGCAATGGGTGAACGCCGGAGTTCTGCCTTCCCCTCCACGAAAAATGTAGAAAACGTGAACTGTTTTTGGTGGGGGTGGGGGGCATTTGTGACTTTTCGCGGCAGTGGCTGCCAGTGCGTCTTACGTTCTCGAGAAAACCACCCGGCCCTCTTTAAATTTCTCTCTGTTTTTTTTTTTGGGCAAATTACAAATAAATAAATAAATAAATTTGTAAAAAGTTCCAGTTTTACTATAAATTTTACATTGTAACCAAAAAAATACATATTTTAATAATAGTTTCAGATTTTGCCTCCATTAATATGCTGTTAAGATTTTCGTCTATTTGCCCACATGGACTTTATGGAACCCACCAATTTTGGACATCATTTGATCATCTTTTTTTTTATAAAAATAACCTAAGTTTTCATAAAAGTCTCAATTTTGTTCTAAATTTTGATTTGTATTTTTAAAAACATACATGTCAACACTCTATTTTGGTCCACCGGCTCCAGGAGATAACATCAACAGTATTTCTGATTACAACCCGGAAACTATTACAGAAGAAGACCTAGTAAACCCCAAGTTACTATTCACAGCTAAGTCAGCCATATGTTAATCGGACGGCGTCGAGGGCGATGCACGGAGGATTGCAACACAAGAAAAATTTGGAAATCGACAACCTAGCATGATCACAATGAGGATGGGCAAAATCGTTATTTATGACATCCATCTGTAGAAAGTAACCCGGCTGTAAATAGTAACCCGAGATTTTATGGGTCTTCTTCTGTAATGGTTTTCGGGTTGTAGTCAGGAATGTTGTTGATATTCTCTCTCATGGAGCCTGTGTACCAAAACGGGGTGCTGACATGTATTTTTTTAAAATTACAAATCAAAATCTAGAACAAAACTGAGAGTTTTATAAAAATTTAGGTTATTTTTGTAAAGAAAAGATGATATGATCAAATGATGTGCAAATTTGGTGGGTCCTATAAAGTCCATGTAGGTAAATAGACGGAAATCTTAACAAGATAGTAACATAGGCCAAATCCGAGACGATTATTAAAACATGTGATTTTTTTGTTACGAAATAAAATTTATGACAAAACTGAGAATTTTTACAAAATTTAGATTTTTTTTGTAATTTACCTTTTTTTTCTTCTTTTTTTTAGCATGCCTTGCACAAAATTAAACGTGAGTTTTTCATTAATTTTATTATATATATATAATAGAATACGGAGAGTAAATTGTTGAAAATAATAATTTACATTGCAATCAGTAGTATTATTTATTAGCCATATATATAAAATATATATAACATTGAGGGAAATTTAATTTCACGACTAATGTAAGAAAAAAATACATAAAAGGAGAGAACACGATATGCATACAAAATCAAAAATCAAAAAGAAAATTTCCAACCATGACATGATAAATTTGTATCTTCAAAATTATCGAGATTCATATGATGTTATATTGTATCTTATATTAACACAACCACATGCACAAAATTGGAGAACCCCTAATTTTTACAAAAACATATGTTTGCGGAAAAAAAGCAAAAAGTTGAAGAACTCGCATTCAAAAATATAACTATTGACATACTAATATAAAATCGCATGTGTGTGAAAAATTGAAGAGTTATAGTGGTAGCAATATTTTTAAGAGTTAGATCGGTCACAATTTGTGTAAGGTACCTCTACTATTTATGGAGTATCATACATAAAATAATATAGACTATATATCACATCTCTATATATAAAAAAAGAAGAAGCTCTATTTGCTTTTTGGAAAACATATCATATCTAAGAAAATAATCTAACTTATTTTTTTAAAAGTAAAAATTATCTTACCTATCTTTTCATAAAATCTTGTATTTTATATCTTATATATACTATTATTTGAGCGGAAGTTCAATTTTGTACTACTACCATATTTATAAAATGTGCTTGAAAGTAGAAAGTGCCCATTTTTCTAGTATTTATAATTTACAAAAAAAATCAAAAAATGAGAAAAAATTAATCGGTTCTATAAATCTATTACTGAAACAATATTACTAAAAAATAAGTGTTGATTTTAGAATAAGTTAAAAATTTTGAAAGAAATTAATTTAAAATTGTTGAAAGTAAAAAAGACAATTATTAATACTTGAAATAGAATAAGTAAAAGCATATTTCATAAGCACCTATTAACCTGCTTGAGAAAATTACGTCTGCAATCCCAATTTCAACCTAAACCGTGGTTTCAAAAACTCTCACAAAACACCAAATCTGCTTAAAATTATAAGAAAAAGTGATTATGAAACCTCACACTACACTCCCAAACGAACTATAATAAAAGTGTTGTTGCTGAAATAAAAGTGATGACTTATAATTGTTGAAAAATAAGTGTTAATTTTAGAGTAAACAAAAGTGTATGGGAGGTAACAATTTAAAATTGTTGAAATTAAAATTAAAACTTAAAATGGAGAATAAGTTGAAACAGTTTTTATAAGTACCTATCAATTTGCTAGAGAAAATAACGTTTCCAACCGTTGAAATTAGCTTCCAACCATTGAAATTAGCCAAATCATAATTTTGAAAGAATTCACCAAACACTGTTTCTGCTGAAAACTCAATAAAATAAGCACATTTTCAATCGCCATTGCACTGTGAAACGAAGTCTCAATCGATGATATAGGCTTCATTTGGGAATATCTTAGTGGTTGAAGCGATTTTTTTGCTGATATTTATGTAGAAGCAGTGTTTGGTAAAATTATTTTAAAAGCATAATTTGGTTGATCTTAGCCATTAAAAATGTGATTTTCTCTAGTAAGTTATTCGGTATATATAAAAATTGTTTCTAGTTATTCTCTATTTTAAATATTAATTTTAATTTCCATAGTTTCAAATTATTATCTACATTTTTTAGGCTTAGTTTGGGAGTGTTGTTGCTTATGGAGAAGCAATAAAACAAAATTGCTGAAAAATAAGTGTTGATTTTAAAATAAGTTAAAGTGTTTTGAGGAAACTAATTTAAAACTGTTGCAAGTAGAAAAAGACAATTATTAAGAATTGAAACATAATAAGCAGAAGGAGATTCATAAGCACTTATTCACATGTTCGAGAAAATCAAGTTTATAACCGCAATTTCAACCAAATCATGATTTCAAGAATTCTCACCGAACACTAAATTTGCTTAAAATAAAAAAAATGATTATAAAACCTCTTACGACAGTCCTAAACGAACTCTTATTCATTCTGAAATTATTGTTCAACAATTATATTTTATTATTATTATATATAAGTGACAGCAATCCCAAACCAACTCTTAATTTTATCATTAATTGAAATTAAGGGGGTCAAATTTAAAATCAATCTTACACCAAAAACTATCGCAATTTTCAACAATTTTTTTTTCTATTTTACCCTTTCTCTGTGGCCAACTAAAATCATGAGTCTAAAATATAAGAGAAAAAACTAGTAGGATGGAATGGAGGACTGCATCGACTATCTGATGTATGTTTTAAAAAGAAAATAATAGGGCGAAATTGAAAAGATATTATAAATATAAACACGACACGAGGGACCAAAACTTAAAATACAATTTTAGAGTGCGTTTGGATTGAGAGTTGAGTTGAGTTGAGTTTTGGTTTTAATTGAATTGTAATGATTGTATTGTTGAATTATGAGAAAAAGTGTGAAAAAGTAATAAATAATTGAGAGAAAATAATGATTAAGTGATGATTGTGTTGTTGAATTGTGAAAAAGTAATGAATAGTTGAGAGAATTTAATATTAAAAATTGAATTGAATAGTTAAAAATATTTAAAAATAAAAAAAAGTAATGATTGTGATGTTAAATTGAAGATAATTGGAGTTGAGTTGAGTTGAGTTAAACTTTATTCATAAAACAAACACACCCTTATTGAGCCAGAAATTACATCCAAAGGTGAAAATGAATTACACGGGCCGTTTGGATTCGGAAATTTAACTTTAACTTTAACTGAGGAAGAAGATAAGGGTTTGTGGGTCTACCAGTTTGATTTTAAATAAAATAAATGGATGTAGTAGATAATTGTGTATAATGAGATTGTGTGTGTTGAATAAGATATGAGAATTCACCAGTTTAACTTTTCAAATATGTGTTTTGTTGTGCAGCGTAGAGTTAAAGTTAAAGTTATTTTAACTTCGAATCCAAACATGGCCGTTTATGCTCGGAGTCGGAGATGAGCGCAGGCAGAGCTGAGGAACAGACAGCAGATCAAGGATTTGAATCGGTGAGCTGATAGAATAGATAGATACACTTCAGTGGAGGAGTTTCTGATCTTACCATTTGATTTGGACGATTTATCAGCCAACTTCGACTCGATCTTTCATAGACATCTCATGGCATCGACCAGCAAGATGAAGTCCGTCGTAGGCGATGAAGCTCTTGAAGACGAAGAAGTATGGCCTTCAGTTACCAAACCCCTTCCTTCTCCATTTTTGTCTTTTAATCTTTCTCAATTGCATATTACCCAAATTCAATTTAGATTGAGTTGCTTCCTGATTCGTTCTGCTCTCTGGGTTGAGGAAGTAAAGTTCCACTTGGTAGATTTCTTTTGCGAGCTGGTGTTTGCACATCCAACATCTGTTATGAACGTTTTGTGCTCATGCATCTGGATTTGTCTCATCAAAGCTGAACACATTTGGAATTCAAAGAGGGGAAACAACAACAGCAGCTGCTACATATGGATCCGATGGGTGAAAGTAGTTTGGAACGTTATGCACATTGGGATGAGCTGACTCTTTTGCTGCTTTGCTTTTTGCAGCTCGAGCGGTTCAACGATTTCACTCTTGCTTCTTCATGGGAGAGGTACTTCAGTTTCAGGGCAAAGATGCTCCGTGTTTGGCTTCCCCTTCGAGAATCTCTAATGTTATGCTTTTCAATATCCTCTTCCAGATTTATATCAGACATAGAGGCAGTTTGTCGTCAGTGGATGGCTGATGGTCCCAAGAATCTCTTGGTATGTCCGTTTTGAATGAAAGCGGGATCTCTTGTTGTCTCTTCAGTGCTGATTTCATTTGCTCGCGTACCTTTCTGTCCCGTTATTAGTTTTTGATAACTGTGGTTCATATATAAATTGGATTTCCCCGCGTTGAGTTTGAAAACTGTTTTGAAGGATTCCTTTCCTGCATAGCAAGCAGTACTCTGTATTACATGCAATCTTTTCTTCTTGAGCATTACCGTTGTTTGTTCATTCTCAATTTATTGCATACCCTGTCTTGGTCTGCCAGGAAAAGGGTGCCATTGGCTTAGGTTCATCCAAAAATTTGTACAAAGTCAAGTCTGAGCTGAAGTACGCAATGAAAAGCTATATCACGGAGTACTTTTTTGAGACCAACAACAATGGTAATTGGCGACTAAAGATTTATTTCTGAAAATAGTGTGCAGAGACACGTTTTTAAATATTAATCTCTCTACAGCGTGGTTGGCACAGGCAAAATGGCTGACTGGAATGATACTCTGCATGATGTGCAGCTTTGTTTTGGCGTAAAAGATTTTCTGGTACAATTCTCCCACACGTATTGCCCCGAAAATTACTGATGTCCTTTGCTTACTCTTACTGTTCATTGTTTTCCGTGCATCATAAGGTCATTGCTCCCCAAAGTGCTAGTGGTGTGATTCTGGATACCCCGGAGTCTAGCAAGCTATTAAGTGCTGTTGCAATTGCTCTATCAAATTGTTCCAGGTGCGGCTGAAAGTTGATAGTTCTGTGATCTAACAAGTGTCGCAATTGATTGATTGTTTTCCCAATACGGAAGAAATTAATAAAATTCATATTTGCTTTAATTGCTTTTGTTGGAATTTGCTCGGTAAATGCATGCCATCTTATTGAATTCAGTGTATTTCTCTTTAGTTAAGATGCTTAAGACAAATTTGTGACTGCTTTCTTCTGCTACCCATGCAGCATGTGGCCCGCATTCGTTCCAGTCCATGATCCTTCTAGGAAGGCATATATTGGCATTCAAAATATGGGGACAGTTTTCACTCGAAGATTTGAAGCAGATCATATCAGTAGCCAGGTTCCGGTGAAGCTCATGCATTTGGAAGGACTATATGAGCTTTTTGTCTCTAAATTTGTGAGCATCTACCACACAGTTTGTGATGCAATGGTCCCATTTTGGGTCATGATCTTTAGTTTCAAGTTACAACATGTTAATCTTCTTTCTTGTTGATTGGATCACGACATGTTATCTGCTGAAACTGTTCTTCTGATTTCTGCCATGCCTTTAAGTCTGTATTAAATAGTTTTCTCATCAGATATGCATTGATTTCGACATGGCAGTCCACTAATGATTAGCCTTATGTTGAAGGCCTACAGCACGATGGACCCCTCTGCGCATGCTTTTCAAGTCCGTTTTAAGCTGAAACTTACCTATGAAACCCTGGCGCATGATGATGATGATTCTACTCAACAAATTGAGGATGAAGTTTCAGAATCTGTGGAAAGTCCTCTAGCTGAAAACCATACCAGATCACAATGGGATGATGATTGCCCTTGGAGTGAGTGGTATTCAGCAGAAGACCCAGTTAAAGGTATTTCCCTGCTTTTAACCCTGTATCTTATTGTTAACCGTAAATTTTGTGGTCTCTCCTTGGACTAGGACGCTGGTTGCAAACCTTGTAGGCAGAAGACAATAAATGAATCCTAGGTTTCTTTCTGCTATAAATGCTACTTCTGTAAAAAGAAACTTAAATATGCTGATCTCTTGGGAACTTTCATATTTCTGTTTTGAAGGATATATAGACAGAGACTGTCCATGTGTATTCGTTTTCTCATGAGTAGCCAGCTGGCTTATTAGATCAAATATATTCTGTTTCAGCTAGTAAAAGGCCAGCTGTGCAGCTGAAGCTCTTCAAAGTGCCTATGCAAGTGCAAATTTTGTTAAGTACTGCTTTTTAAGTCCTGTCTTTCTTTCTGGGATGATAGAAGTGATACTCGCTCCACCCATTTTCCAAAATTTAAGGTTCTCAGTCGAAGAAGGTACTTTTTGATGCAAATATAATGAAGCTGGAATCTATATGTCATCAGTTCTTCTAAGAGCTCATGCAAGTGGACTACCCCTGTAATGCCATGTTCTGTTTTTAGGATTGTGTCTGGAGGACTAGAAAACAATGAAGAAATGAAAATTGCGACGTTTTGGCATTTTATAAATTGATGGTTGGCATATAGGACTGTTTGAATCTCACTTAACTCTGTAGCATTTAGTTTCGAAGTTTTTCTTTAAGTTTCAATAGTAATCTTCGTTTAAAGCAAAGCATTTTATCATACTTGAGCCAAATATTTACAGGGTTTGAATTGATTGCCATATGGACCGAGGCAATTGTTGAGAGCTCTCTAGAAATGGCAGAATTGGAGAATGCCTCGCCTCACGATGCCGAAAATTGGATAATATCTCCTAGAGTATCAAGGACAGTGTGAGAAACCTTTCTGCCAGTTACGACAATGTTTTGAATTTTCTCTTTTGCTTGACTACTACATAATAAATACTTTAGTGCATACTTTGGCGAGTGGTGCTTTTCTTGCTACCGTTTTTTATACTCAAATTTATATGAGATGTTTGTCCTTTGTTATGTTTTCCTAGAACGACATTATAGTTCAATCTAGTCATTTACAGCAGAGGTTTTCTGAAGATTTCATTGGAAAGAGCTATGCTTACTCAAAAGGGGTTTCTTTGGTTCTAGTGCATCAGATAGTTCTTAGGCTCACTTGAAGTCCCTGCTATACCTTCCTTCGTTGTCTATTTTGCACTGAAACAATTCCGCTAGAAGAAAATTTCAGTCTTACAAAGATCTCTTTCAGCAATAGACTTTATATAGCTTAAAAGATGAATTTTCGAATTTACTATTATGGCTTCAATATACGCTGCAGCTGATCTACTCACTGCTTTCTTGAACTTTTTCAGTTTAAGCACGTGCAAATAGACACTTTTGACTTTATTAAGATTCATGACATCCATGGATATTGGTCTAAATTGCTTCTCAATATG
Source organism: Punica granatum (assembly GCF_007655135.1). Lineage (NCBI taxonomy): Eukaryota > Viridiplantae > Streptophyta > Magnoliopsida > Myrtales > Lythraceae > Punica > Punica granatum. The sequence continues at coordinate 39,544,876 of NC_045129.1, forward strand.
ATGGTTACAGGGGGAGCAACATTGGATTCGCCTCACAATTGTGTCTTCTGGTTGATGCATTAGATATGTCTTTTGAGGCTCAATTTTTGGAAGATTTTGTGTCAGGTGTGTGTGACATATTATTCTTATCTTTTGTTGCAACATGATTTTGTAATATGGTCTTGCTTGTTTTGAAATGGTTTCATAGGAAATAGACTAAACTTACCACCAGTTCTTATTTTTGACAGTAGAAAAGTCTAGTACTGATGCTTTGAAGTCCTCCATGGTCATTCCTCCACCAACAGTGGTTGATCGTGTGCTTAAAGAACTTTTCCAGGAAGGTATTTTCGTTATTTATCTTCATCTTAGTTGAAGCTGTTGCATCAGTTATATTTTTGGATGAAATGAGTTGGATATAGGGAAAAGTACACCCTTGGGATCAGGACAAATTGCACCTTGTGTTTTTGTTAGAGACAATTAGCCCACGTACTTAGTTAGCTATAGGGGGTTATGACGTTAGATTTTTTTTTTCATTTTTAGTCCTCAATCTTTAGCCTTTTAAATATTTTGGTTTTAAATCCTTTTCCTTTTATCATTCCTATCCCCAACTTTCATTTTTTTCTCATTTTAGTCCTAGAAAGAAAATCGAAAGAGAAGGAGGATCGGGGCCGCCGACCCCAAGAATCGACCAGGGGCTCCGAGTCGGAATCCCCAGTCGATTCGAGGGTAGAGGCCGCCAATCGGCGACCCGACCTCTCCAACGAGGTCGCCGGTACCCATGGAGAACATCGATGGCCAAGATTTTAAATTAGGGAAGTAAAGAGAGTGAGAATAATTTAGGTAGGCTGATAAAAGAAAATTTTACTAATTGAGGAGAAGTAGCAAAGTTGTAACCTATGAACTTTTCCTATATCATCATCATATAATAAATAAATAAAGTGATACATAATGATATTTGCCTCTCCAATTTGGAGCGTCTTTCTTCCTAATCAATGAAATTTACTAATTATGATTGTTGTCATTGTATTATCAGGAGTTAAACTTCCTGATCTTGGCAAGGCCGAGAACAAGAACTCTCGAATTATTAAAGGCGCACCCCTTGGATCTCTTTTCACAGAGTTCTGTTTAAATGTGCTCTGGATTGGCAATTGTAACATCCGTGGTACGTATGCAGAATAGTTATGGTTTTAATTTGTTCAAAGTAGATATACAAGTTATGGTTCTTATTTTTATCCAAAGGAAGAAGAGAGCTATAGTTCTTTTTGGGTACACCATATCTATCAATAGAAGACTATTTCTGATAATGTTCTTGAGTTTCGGGATTCTAAGAATTCTGAGTAACAATTTTCTTAATCTTTCTGATGGATATGTCTCTCTGCATGTGAATAGCTATTGCTTTGCTCTGGATAGAATTCGTCAGGGAAGTCCGTTGGTGCTGGGAGGAGTCCCAGCCTCTGCCTCGAATGCCTGACAGTGGTTCAATAGACTTGTCCACATGTTTAATTAATCAGAAATTACAGATGGTAATTTACTGGTACCTATTTGATAAGACAAGTCATTTGACAAATATTCATCAGTTCACTTCCTTTTCTTTTTCTTTTTCCCTTCATTTCCTTAAAGATTATTATCATAGGTGAAAAACTTGAATTTAACATTGAAAGGTGTCCTAGTTGGAGAAGGCAAAAGCACTATGCTAATACCATTAGGGGTGATGGTATATCGGTTCCAAGCTCACTCCCATGTAGTTTGGAGACCCCAGGTCTCGAGTTCGAATCCCCCGGGGACATATGCTGGGGTGGGCTCTTTGGCTTGGGTCTGGGGTCATCTTCGGCTTTTGTTAACTGTGTTAGGCCTCTGGTGGTGCTATGCTGACGGTACTTACGTTGGCTGTTTAGTTCATCTGATATGTTTGCGATTGAACACAAGAGCCTGAACATTACGTAATAGGGACGATAATGTTGTCATCACTGCTGCCCACCATTTTATTCATCAAAAAAAAAAAAAAAAGCAATGTGCTAATACTGCCCATCCCTCCTCCAAATGGGCTTAAAAAATTTTAGGCTTGTCAACTTCTAAGCGTCTGAATTGTATGACTGTCTGTTGAGTACAATATGTTCATGTTCGAATTTCTCATCAGCAGGCATTTTGTTAATTTGAGGCTTTCTTATTACCAATGCCTGACTAATTGGAGATCTTCTTTTGTCTTGGTGCTGTGATTTTGACAACGAACACTTTTAAGTGGTTTATGTGAGCTAACACTGTTAAGTTTCTATCTTTCTTAGTGGGTCCTTCCTTAATTCCTTCCATACTTTGTAAATCAATGTATCATATTTCTTCTCCTTGAGTATTTCTTTCTGGTGATGTTGCTCGCTGAAAAAATTCGACGCCCCTCAGTTTTTGATTTTTCACTTTCTACTTTGAATGATTACATCAAATGCTTCTGGTTTTTGTGAGAATTTAAAGTGGCCAGCTAGTTATCAATATTGTCTGGATATCATGTTAAGTAGGATTTCTTTGTCAGTATGGAGGAAAAATGTTTGGTTTTGCTGCCTTTTTATTCAGCTTGCTATATGCATTGATAAGAAGCAACAAGCCAGTGAAGAATTTCTAGATTGTATTAGCAGTGCAGATACTGCTTCTGCCCATATGGAGGTAATGAAGGTCTAATTCATTCTCTTCCCCCCTCCCTTTTGGCTCCCTTTTCATCTATATATTCGCGTTTACCTTATGGGTTCTCTTGGAAAATTGATGGAAACAAGCAGGAAGATGATCAGTTTACAGTGGAATCCTCCAACGTGTGGCAACCTGTTGATAACTCTGACAATAATTGTGAAAGGTGAAGTGCTATCCGTCTTTTTTTTTTGTGTGACTCATCGGATAGTTCCATTATTAGTTTCTTCATAAGTACCAGCATAGTATAAAAAGAGAATTGAAAATTTTGCTGAGCAACGCACAGATGCCTACTTGACTTCTTGAAGAGTGTTCAGGGAGGCAATTTATTTCTCGAATGAGCATAGCATCGTCGTTAGATGAAGCACATTTTCAAAATTTAAAAATGTAATAGTACCTTGAATGCACAGGTGGAAATTTGAAATCAAGACACTTGGGTTCTCATTCTGGTTAGTTGCTGCTGCTTGTAGCAAAGCATGGTGTACTGTCAGCTTTCTGATGTTACTTGTTTAAGGTCTGTGCTGGCCTTTTGCAAAGACTGTTCTATGATAAGGCTGATGGGTTCAAAAAAAATGTTTTTGTCTGTCTTACAACTAAACAAGGCATATGACTGCTCTATTACATCCTATTCTCTCTCTTCATAATGTGATTTTTTGGCTTCCAGTTGGTAGTATTCTATCCTTGCTATCCTTTACATAAGCGTCTTGTTTATGTATAGCTCGTCAACACGAAGTAATTTGCATGATCATGAAAGAAGTCCACCGAAAATTGAGGCAAAGGATGTTTCATCGTCAGCTGGTCCCAAATCTTCAGATGTCGTTAGAAGAGGCTCTGCTGGTGAAGTGGGATCAGTGATGCTTCTGAAGTTGCGTCAAAGCCTGCATGCACCTTACACACAGGTTTTGGGTCATCTGCTTGGTTTTCTTTTGACAAGTCTTTGCAAATTTAATACCTAAAGGCAGCATTCTTGGTTTTCATTACAGGAAGCGCTGCTTATGACAGAAGATATGCATGAAGAACGGCTTCGTGCAGTTCATGCTCTTGGAGATTCATTCGTGAGTATTGAGTGAAGACCTTTATTGCGCATGTTACTTATGCAGAAATGGTTTATTGATGTGCCATCTTTTGGACTATTTCAAGTATACTAGATGGTGCACGCAATACTACCCAGCTTAGGAGTCAGGATCATCATGTTTAAGTAGTTGGCAATCAACAGTGCAGGAAGTTGTGACAGTTTATATAGTTATACATTCAGTTGTATAAATGTTGGAGTATCATCCCCCACAAAGATAGTAATGGACAAGATATATCATCGATTCTTTGTTTCTCGAATGATGGTGGATACTTCTCCACTGACTTTGTTGCAGAATTTTTCAGCTCAGCTAGAAAAAGAGGTCCTATATTCAGGTAACTAGCTTTCATCGGTTTCAGTTTCTTGTGAGATCGTGAGCCATGAAACATGTCTTGCACGTCCGCATATTTCAAAGTAATTAATGGTTTCTTAAATTGCATACATGAGCAGACATGTCTGCATTCAAAGCAGCAAATCCAGATGCTGTCTTTGAAGATTTCATACGGTGGCATTCGCCTGGAGATTGGGAAAGCGACGAGCCCAAGGAAGTTGGATCATCTTCAGGTCTTCCATCTGTTGGCCCAAAAGTTGCCTGGCCTCCGCGAGGGCGGCTGTCACAGAGAATGTCTGAGCATGGAAACATGTGGCGAAAGATTTGGAATGATGCGCCTTCTCTACCAGTATCTGAGCAGAAGCCTCTGCTGGATCCAAACAGAGAAGGAGAAAAGGTAAAATTATCTACATAGAAATTTTATATTATGCTCCATTTATGTTTCTGAGTCATATTCAGATTCGAAACGCTTTTGCTATTGATGTGCTATTTACCCAATGGCTGATTTATCATTCTCCTCTTCGGGGCACTTGACTGGTAAAGATCCTCCATTACTTGGAAACAATAAGGCCGCATCAGTTGCTTGAACAAATGGTCTGCACATCTTTTAGAGCAGCAGCTGACACCATAAATCAGACCAACTATGGAAGATTGAAGCCAATGGAAACGAGAATGGATCAACTCTACCTTACAATGGCATCTACCTTGAGGCGTTTGCAAGGTATACACCCTGCCCTGTCCTGTGTCTCTCCGGGATCAGTTGATATAACATCTACTTACAGCTCTCTGTGTTTCACAGCGAATCTCGTCTCTGCTGGCAGTGAGACAATTGAGGACCTAAGGCGTTTGATCGTCATTTTCGGACGTGTTGAGAAGTTAATGACTGTTGCAGCTTCTCTTCATCGGAAATTCCTGCAAGCACCATCTCTAGCTGAAACTATTTTCATTGACTACTATAAATTTCACTCCAAGAAAATGGGGACCAGCCGTACGGGAGAAGATGATGAAATGGTGCGTGTAATTAATTCATCCTCAGCACTAGGAGAATGCAGTGAGAGAGATATACATACTTTCACGGATTCACTCACATGCATCCACTTATTTTTTGTATTTGCCATAGGAATTTGACATGAAGCTACAATTAAGGAGTCATGAGCGGCAGGTGATATCGAACATGTTCACTCCTCCTAGCGCTAATCAATCATGGAGGAAAGTCCTGAGCATGGGCAATCTTCTCAATGGCCATGAGCCGACTGTACGGGAAGTCATGTTTTCCAAGCGAGACAGGTCAAGTGGCAATCACTATGCAGCCCGGACTCCAAGAGATTATCGGGAAGAAGAGATAGAGACGTATCGAATGTATATTTGTGGGACCTCGAATGATCTTCGGGTGGCACTCTCCGTTGCCTCCTATGACTGATTAGTCCCATCCAATAGTTCAGTAACATTCTCGACTGTTGGTCGACTTAAATTAGCATTTCGCAAACTCAAGCAGTCAAAGTACTGACAAACTTTGTAATTATATTCTTTGGGTAGTTTCTTTTCTCTGTAGACCTCAAGAACAAACTGCTTCCACAGTAAACAACGGACCGAGTTTGGTTTAGTTTGAGAACTGTTTTGAGCTCGGGCTCAGGGGTTGTGTGCTTTGACATGGCACGGTTGAGTTGAGCCAAATACTGCAAAGATATTGGCTTGAATAAAACATTTATCATGGAGTTCTCGATAGGCCTCACAATTCACACGCTTCAATTGGATCGCCACTCTGCTTTAGATTGGAAAGAACACGGGTGACATGATACGGTAGGAAAAGAGAAGACACCTCTCCTCAGGTCAGGTCCATTATGGGAGAGTCCCGCTATAGAAAGGTAATACAGGAACACTGTCACATGATCAACATTGGAAGATACAACAATTAACAAGCTTGTTGACAGCAGAACAGAGAGCTTCCCTTAAAAGTACTTGCGCAACCCAAAAAAGAAGAAGAAGAAGAAGAAGAAGAAGAAGAAGAAGAAGAAGATTATTATTCTCATGGCTACGGAAAATGCCCCTTAACCAACCACATTGATCCAACGCATCACCGATGCAGCAGCCTCTCTCATTCGGGAAATGAATGCGGAGTTGTCCTTGTAGCAGACTTGATGCTTCTTTACTGAGATCGTCGATTTGATGGCATCATGGGAAAGTTCACTGCAGGCTTTGGGCGCACTAGTGCCGCTATAAGCCTCACATATGTAGCTCTCAAAGTTTTCATAGTCCTGCAAACAGAGATAATTTTCCAAGATCAGCATACAAATTTCCTGTCGCATAAAGGAATTAAACTGTTCGACAGTGTCAGTAATAGATATCTTGACGCCGGAGACAGGAAATTGTGACTTACTTCGTAAAGTGGTTTTCCATTCACTACAACCCATGGAACATATTGATGAGGTGGTTGGAGTGCATTAGTTTCGGCAGCATATTGCAGTTCAAGCTGCGCATAAAAGGAGCAAATCTAACTTAAAATAGAGAATCAAATTAAAATGGAATGTGAAAGCAGGGATTTTTTTTTTTTTTACGACAGCATCTTAAGAAGTTCGAGAACTGCCCATTGCCACGGGGGCCACTTTGCCATTCAGCGTGTCAGAGAAGTTACAACGCCAGAAAATAAATGGCTACGTTTAGCATTTCAATATTAGTCTATTTCTTAGTCTGGTGATATACCATGACATTAAAGATCTCACAGAATCGTCGACAGAAGTTAATAAACAAATCAAGCTTCCATATTTTCATAAAAAAACAACCATTATTGAAGCCCATGGAATAAAAAAAAAAACTATCAATGGAGAAACTAACCTTCGTCCCTCGTCCGCTGGTATAGCAATCATAAACAGGTTTTGAATCCAAACCCAATTCACTGAAGCAGGACTCCCACTGTGTGAATTCATGTGTATGCACCATCTTCTCTATGCAATAGATCAAAGGGAAGTGGTCGCTCTGCAGGAAGAAGCAAAGAGTTATGAGGAAACGATGAGTGCGCAGCTAAGCTTCACTGTAATATGTCCAGATTAAACTGACCATCTTAGTCTAGAAGCATGCTAGAAAATATTAAAGTGGAGAGGAAATGAAATAAAGAAGCTGCACGCACCCAAAACACTGCAAAGCCAGACGATATCATGAGCGGCAATTGGAAGGAAAACACACCCAGCGAGGAAATAATATGTAGCATAATTTAATATTAAACTGAACAAGGTCAAGGAGTATTACCACTGTAGGCCAAGCATCGATAACACAGGCTTCGATGGTGTTGAGCAAGCACTCCGACGGGCCATGCTGCAAACCAAGGTCAAACTTTATAAGCTTACAAAACAGAAACTCAAGCAAGAGATGCTAAAACAAGAAGAAGCCCAGTATATATATATATCTCTACCTACAACAAAGGCACTAAGTAAATTCTCCCACAACCACAAGTGCTATCTGTGTGTCCAATTTCAGGGTATTGAGTTATCAAAAAGATCCATAGCATAGGACCTGGCAAGCGAAGGTGGTGTTGCCTCTGCTGAGTTTGGCATTCCCCCAAGGGACAAGGTTAAGGTGTACGATGTTGATGAGGCCACTTCAGAAGAGCTTAGCCAGCCCATTGACAACAAAGCTGGCGCTTTACGGGGCAGAGGGCCTCGTAGTATAAGCTCAAAGAGACTTTCTCGGATTCAGATGGCAAGCTGATTCGAGAAGCAGAGGAAGAGGAAGAGAAGAAGGAGAGCAAGTAGTAGAAGACCAAAACGAGGGTCATGGGGTAAGGTCGAGGACCAGGAGCCATAGTTGAACAGCGAGGACCGATGCTTAAGCAAGAAAAAGAGTGGGAGAGTTGTGTTTTAATAACGTCTGTTAAGCAGCCGAAGTTGAGACCCGTGACGTGAGGCTCTGCTCTGGCTCTGGCTCTGATCTTTCTCACAGTAGCAGAGCAGAGAGCAAATGGCGGGGGGGAAGCGAAAGCTAATGGATCGGCATTCAGACGAAGCGCAACGTGATATGAGAAACAACGTTCCAGGTGTTCCCTTCCCTTCCCTGCCGCAATTAGCCACCAATAGCGATAGCGATGGTGGAGGGAGGACGGGATAAAACCAGATTTCCATCAATTTAACAGTTCCCACCATAGCTCTAACAATTGTAACTCGCCAGCTTGAAATTCATCAAAGAAACTGTTTTCCCAAACGATTCCACAATCTTGACGAGAGAGAGAGAGGAGGGGGGCGAAGTTGACCTGGCAAGAGATGGTGTCGTTAGCGCCAATCTTGGCGTTGCCATAAGGGACGAGCTTGAGATCGATGATGGAAGTGAGTCCGTTGTCGAAGACCTTGCTGAGGCCATTGACGATGAAATTGGCGCAGTAGGGGCAAAGGGTCTCGTAGTAGAGAACCACCGGAACCTTCACGGTGCCGGAACCGGGGGAATGTATTATGAACCTCGAACTCGAAGCAGAAACGGCCTCCAACGAATGGTCGACGGCCAACACCGACAAGAAGAACAGGAAGATGGGGGCAGCTCTGAAATGAAGATTAGCTTCCATGGAAATGCGAAACGCGTTCATCAGATTCATTGGCTCAACTCAACTCAATCATCTCTCCTTTTTTCTTTTTTTCTTTTTTTGAAAAATAAATAAAGATGGCCGTGCCTTTCGACTTCGACGAGGCGGTCCGCTCCGGTGGGACTGAAAGTGGGCCCACTCTTTGTCTTTTTCGGGAGATTCAGGGCCTAATTTTTACAGTTGAATTAAATTTTAATTTTAATTAATTTGTAATAATTACGAAGTTGAATTATGAATTTTTTTTAAAAAAGTAATAAATAATTAAAAAAAATTGATGATTGTATTATTGAATTATGAAAAACGTAATTAATAATTAAGAGAATTTATTATTAAAAATTGAATTGAATGTTTAAAAAAATTAAAGAAAAATGAAAAAATAATAATTGCATTATTAACTTTTATTGTATAATAAGTATAGTTAAAATTATGATTAAAACCTTAAAATAGATTGTAAAATCAAACGGTCTAACGGCGACCATTGACCAATTCAACAGGACAAGTATACATTCCTGCCTGGTCATGACCAGGGGTGATCTTTTTGTGAAAAAACATGCTTGAGCTGAAGTCTCACCCGGAAAGCCTATTGAGTTATCGTTAATTGCCTGTTCACCATTCTTTTGCTCGAAGATGTTTATTTATCAGAACGACCAGTGCCTGAAATTGAATATATACATCCATGGAAAACTCAGTTGAATTTCCAATAAAAAGATTACTTGACGGTCGCTTATTTCATTGAACAAAAGATACAACACACTATTAACAGTTGGCCTTCTCAGTCCGACCTACAAGAAGGCCATGCAGGGAGACCTATGCCATCCAAGAGTTTGATTCAAGAGATGAACCCCTTGCCCTTCAAGCTCTCAACAGCATCCCTTATTACTTAAGGGTCGCTTATTTCGTTGAAGAAAAGATACAACACGCTATAACAGTTGGCCTTCTCCGACGGACCTACAAGAAGGCCATAACCTTAGTGACTGGGGGACCCATGCAATGTAAGAGTTTGATTCAAGAGATGAACCCCTCGCTCTTCAAGCTCTCAACAGCATCCCTGATGATCTGCTCCATTGGAATGAACTCCATACCCAACTCCATCAGCTTCTTCCCTCCATCCTTCACTCTCAGCAGCCCGGGTTGAGTGTCTCTCGGTAACCTAGAAAAAGTAAACACGAATATAGTTAGTTAGGAAAAAAAAAGCTCACAAGATCCTGCACATTTTAATATGCTGCTTATTTAAGTAAAACTAGGCTCGGAATTCTGAGGCCTTCAAGAGAATTCAAGCTGCACATTCTTTTCTCAAAGGGACCAGAGATTTTTCAAAGTGCCAAAACAAACTGAACGAGAAGAGAGCCGTGGTGACATATAGAGATTTCCTGCAAGCCGAGGAATATTTCGCATCCATACGAAAGACAATAGCTAGATGACAGTCCTACACACTCCATGGAAAAGGATATTTATGTCTAGTCATCAAGAAGAAAGTAAGCAAAGCAAATAATAATTCCTCAACAGTGATTTGCTTGAAAACACTAGCTATTGTCAAGGTCAATTGAAGCTCCACTTCCATGGTCATCGAATGCCATATATTGTAATGCAGAAAGCTCTCCACCAATCCCACCCAAAATCTAGGACAGAAGTGCTCCTACCAAATGGCAATATGAAATTATGCTCGAGAACTTCTCGGTATAGACAGCTAATATCATGCTGAAAAGTGAGGGGTCCATCAGCTGAATCGAGATATGGGGACTCAAACTTCTTACTTGGGGACACTGTACTCCGGGTAAAGTTCAGCAACCTTTGCAACAAAATCACCATAATGTGATATAGCTTCGACGCACAAGTGCCTTCCAGTGGCTGACTTATTCTCATACACCAGTATATGTGCGCGTGCAACATCTTTAAAATGAGAACATCCCATGAAAATGTCCTCATATGTTTCCGTGCCACCTGAAGAGAGAAGGAAATAATTATTCATTTCAGAATCTAAAAAAATTACAAAGGGGGAAGAATTTTTAGAAAAAATAACCAAAAACATCCCGGTTTATATTCAATGAAATACGGGCCCAAAAAGGAAGGAAAAAAAGAAGAAGAAGAAGAAAGAAAGAATATTCAATAAAATAGGATAAGCCGACTGCTATCATGGATTTACTGACCATATGCTAAATGCAAGTTGTATCATTAGATCAGATCAAAATTACCCTGCAGAAGGCGCACAAGCATCAACATGCTCGCATTCAGTCTCGGAGGAATCACAGGGCCCATGACAGTTCCAGGATTCACCACAACCACATCCAATCCTTCCTCTTGTGCAATGTCCCAAGCAGCCTTCTCGGCCAACGTCTTCGACAGGGAATACCATAACTAGGCGAAAATAAGAAGAAGCCTGAATTATATATCTCATGATATCGACTCTCTATTCTACGGAATCTAGTGAACCAATGGAAGCCGATAGGAAGTGAAAGGCAATGACCGACCCCGTTGTGCTTGCAGTAGTCGACATCAGTCCAACAATCTTCATTCTTGACTTTATCAGCAGGCCAGGAAGGGCTAGGCGTGATGGCGGAGGTGGAGGAAGTTACAACCACTCGCTTTACTCCGACTGTCTTGGCTGCCCTCAGTACGTTAGTTGTTCCTTTGATTGCCGGATCAAGAAGCTCCTTCTGTCAATGGCGGCGCCCCAAGAGAAAACGCAGATGCTCCATGAAACCGATTACGATTTTACAAGTTGACAACTTTGGCACGAATTTTTTTTTTTTTTGCAACATGATTAATATGACGATTGGGATTAAGGGAGAGTGAGTGAGTGAGTACCTCAGGATCGTGAACCTGATCGACGATGCAGGGAGAGGCGAGGTGGAAGACGCCGGAGCAGCCACTGATGGCGGAGACTAAAGAGTCGTAGTCGAGGAGGTCTATCTGGAACAGACGGAGCCGTGTCTCAGCTCCTTCAAGCGCTTGCAGATGCTTCGTCTCAGTTTCATCCTCTGCAAATTTCAAGCATCCGGTTACTCATCGCTGACAATGACATGAATCAGCAGCCAGTGCAAGCAGGAGCAGGATAAGATACTAAACTGAGGTTTTGGACGGTAGCATGAACAGTGTAACCGCGCTCGAGGAGGAGACGGACGAGCCAGGAGCCGATGCAGCCGCTGCCACCGGTGACACAGACCAGTTTAGCTTCATCCGCCATTGTCTTGACTCCCCGATTCTTCTTCTTCTTCTTCTTCTTCTTCCACCACTGAACCCTGCGGTAGCTATGCCCTTTCTTCTTCTTTTTGGGAAGAAGGCGCTACACCCTTTCTCTTCCCCGTACATGCAGCTCAGGATAAGATGGTCATTTCGTATCTCTGATATCAGACAAACACGGGCCAGCGTGGGTCCAACAACCCCGGGCATACTGGGCTGCAGCCGAACCCAATATTGGATTGTGCCTGGCCCATGGGAAAGGGAAAACTCCTATCCTATCCTATCCTGTCCTGTCCTATACTAAGAAAGAAGACCACAAGCACAACGAAGCTCCAGCAATTAAGGAGAAACTAAAATAGAGCATGCTGCTGGGGGGCCTCTATCTGATCTTAAGAGTTCCTTTGGAGCTAATGACACAGCACGGGGATTGAGTTACATCGATATGTCTAGAGAGGATGAATGAGAATATGGCGAATGCTTGCTCGGGAAGCTAAGAATGCGTGTAGAGAGATGAAGGTGGATGACGAAATTCCTTAGAAGAGAGCTAGTGGATGGAGAGCTGATTGAAGTTTTGGTAAAGAGACATTTGGAATGACTCGCTAAAGAAAATGCATAACGTCCTCAAAGTAACTTAACTGTAATTCATGGTTCTTCTGTAATAACTTAGCTGCCCACCTGTAACGGCACTTATGGGGATAGGAAAAAGCAGGAGAGGCTTCAACTCAATCGAGGTGATTAATTATATGTCAAAATCCCAAAGACTCCTCGACCAGGAGAAGGATTTTAGCACAGCCAACTACTGAGCTAAATGAATCCCCTAGGAAGGTCGGATAGGCGACCAAGGGGTTTACAACTATGATAAAACAACATTACTCCGTAGTTGCAGGAAGTCGAGGAAAGGGAAGGAAAAACCCTGCTAATGCCGAGGCATCTACTCACAAGTAATGACCACTCCCAAAACTAACCTTCAATGGTTGAGGGAACAAGCTGAAACATCAGAGGTCCTTAATAGGCCTCTGAAAACATTGGTAGGTTAAGAATTTGGTGGCAAGGTATAACGTAACTCTGGTTTGTTTATTTGTTTGTTTGTTTGTTAGAGACTAGGGGCGCAAGAAAGTAAAAAAAAAAATGGCTATGTTCTGCAGTAACAGTCTTCCTCACAGGAAGATTCATCACAACTAGGCTCATTCCTATTTGGTTGTCCATTGTGTATTTGCAAGCTCTACCTTCTGAAAGACTCGGAGGAGCTCCTTGGGGTAATAGACCCCGGATGGTTTCTTTCAGGTGATTTTACCGTTGTAAAATAACAGGATTACATTGAGAAGAAAAAGATGGGCCTTTTCCTTTCGTCGAGTTAGTCCGGTGGGGCTGTCTTTTAGAGCTTTTTTATGTCGTTGTCTTTGTGCAAATAATAATTATTAAGAAGAAGAAGAAGAAGAAGAAGAAGAATTGAGCTGATGTCTCAACCGGAAAGCATAGTATGTTGTTAATTGTATGTTTGCGATTCTTTTGCTCGAAGATGTTTATTTATCAGAACGACCAGTGCCTGAAATTGAATACATACATCCATGGAAAACTCAGTTGAATTTCCAATAAAAAGATTACTCGACGGTCGCTTATTTCATTGAACAAAAGATACAACACACTATGACAGTTGGCCCTTCTCAGTCCAACCTACAAGAAGGCCATGCAGGGAGACCTATGCTATCCAAGAGTTCGATTCAAGAGATGAACCCCTTGCTCTTCAAGCTCTCAACAGCATCCCTGATTATCTGCTCCATAGGAATGAACTCCATACCCAACTCCATCAGCTTCTTCCCTCCATCCTTCACTCTCAGCAGCCCGGGTTGAGTGTCTCTCGGTAACCTAGAAAAAGTAAACACAAATATAGTTAGTTAGAAAAAAAAAAAAAAAGCTCACAAGATCCTGCACATTTTAATATGCTAGCATAAACATCTGACGAGTTGTCTTATCATATACATACATATATATATATATATATAACTAAAGTTAAAACTAGGCCCCGGATAATTCTGAGACCTTCAACAGAATTCAAGCGGCACATTCTTTTTTTTGAGAGGGACGAGAGATTTTCTAAAGGGCCAAAACAAACTGTACGAGAAGAGAGTTGTGGTGACATATAATGATCATATGCAAGCCGAGGAACATTTGATAGCCATACGAAAGACAATATATAGATGACAGCTCCTACATGCTCCATGGGGAAAAGGATATTTTATGCCTAGCTAGTCCTCTCAAGAAGAAAGTAAGCAAAGCGAATGAGAATTCTTCAATAGTGATTTGCCTGAAATTAAACTCGAGTTAAAAGGCACTAAAACAATATCCATACATAGATTATCTAGCTCGGTGACATTACAGGTCCACTTCCAGATGGTCATCGAATGCCATATATTAATGTAATGAACAAAGCTCTCCACCAATTCTCTTGCCCAAAATCTAGGACAGAAGTGCTCCTACTACATGAAAATATGAAATTACGCTTGAGAAGTTCTCAGTATAGATAGCTAACATCATGCTGAAAAGTGAGGGATCCATGAGCTGAATCGAGATATGGAGACTCAAACTTCTTACTCGGGGACATTGTAATGCGGGTAAAGTTCAGCAACCTTTGCAGCAAAATCACCGTAATGTGATATAGCTTCGACGCACAAATGCCTTCCGGTGGCCGACTCATTCTCGTATACCAGTACATGTGCCAGTGCGACATCTTTAAAATGGACAGATCCCATGAAAATGTTCTCATATGTTTCCGTGCAACCTGGAGAGAGAATGAAATTATTATTCCTTTCAGAATCTAAACATTGCAGAAGGCGAAGAATTTTTAGAAGGATAACCCAAAAAATCCCAGCGAACATTCAACGAAATACTGGCAAAAAAAAGAAAAAAAAAAAAGAAGGAATATTCGATGAAATAGCTAGGATTAGTCGACTGCTATCACGGATTTACTGACTATATGCTATTCCTGCGGCTGACCAAAAAATAAAAATAAAAATTGCGAGTAAGCATAAAGTACCAGGATCAAAACGAGAAGAATTTATGCAAGTCAAACATACAATGCAGATCATTAGATCAGATCAAAATTACCCTGCAGAAGGCGCACAAGCGTCACCATGCTTGCAGTTAGTCTCGGAGGGATCACAGGTCCCATGACAAATCCAGGATTCACCACAACCACATCCAATCCTTCCTCTTGTGCAAAGTCCCAAGCAGCCTTCTCGGCCAACGTCTTCGACAGGGAATACCATAACTAGGCCAAAAATAAGAAGAAGCATGAATTATATACCATCTGATATCGACTCTCTATCATACAGAATATAGTGAGCAGCAGCGGCTGACCCCATTCTGCTTGCAGTAGTCGAGATCAGCCCAGCAATCTTCGTTCTTGACTCTATCAGCAGGCCAAGAAGGGCTAGGCGTGATGGCGGCGATGGAGGAAGTCACAACCACTCGCTTTACTCCCACTGTTTTGGCTGCCCTCAGCACATTAGTTGTTCCTTTGATTGCCGGATCGAGAAGCTCCTTCTGTCAATGGCGGCGCCCCAAGAGAAAAGGCAGATGCTCCATGAAACCGATTATGAATTCACAAGTTGACAACTTTGGC
The DNA here is from genome assembly GCF_007655135.1 of Punica granatum. Taxonomy (NCBI): domain Eukaryota; kingdom Viridiplantae; phylum Streptophyta; class Magnoliopsida; order Myrtales; family Lythraceae; genus Punica; species Punica granatum. Next base: position 39,560,294 of record NC_045129.1, read on the forward strand.
ACGATATGCGACATGATGAATACGACGATTGGGATTAAAGGAGAGAGAGTGAGTACCTCAGGATCGTGAACCTGATCGATGATGTTGGGAGAGGCGAGGTGGAAGACGCCGGAGCAGCCGCTGATGGAGGAGAGTAATGAGTCGTAGTCAAGGAGGTCTATTTGGAACAGACGGAGCCGTGTCTCTGCTCCTTCTAGCGCTCGCAGGTGCTTCGTCTCAGCTTCATCCACTGCAAATTTGAAGCATTCGGTTATTCATCACTGACATGAATGAATCAGCTCCAACCAGAAGACGGAAGAGGAGGAGGATAGGATAGTGATGCTAATACTAAACTGAGGTTTTGGACGGTAGCGTGAACCGTGTAACCGCGTTCGAGGAGGAGACAGACGAGCCAGGAGCCAATGCAGCCGCTACCGCCGGTGACGCAGACCACTTTAGCTTCATCCGCCATTGACGTTGTCTCCTCGCTGCTGCTGCTTCTTCTTCCGCTGGGCGCTTTTCTCTTGTTGTCCGCTCTCTCAAATCAGTCACTTCCATCTTCACTCATTATATAGCTTTCGAAAAGGATAAGATGGTATCCGGCGAGCATGGGCCAACGGCTGTGCACCGTACGCGACATGGGATGTGGCCCCATGGGAAAGGGAAACTTTTGACTTTCGTTTGGCTTTTGAGGGGAATGCCGAAGGGATCAATCAGTCAGTGTTATGGAGATGGAAAATGGTCTATTCTTGTTGTTCAATTTTGTCTTGTCTGAGGTGGAGGAGGAGTGGGTGATGAGAAGTGGTCCCTGGTGGGATAGGATATTCAACATTGTCCTATAGTTTTTGAGGCCATGGAAGCGTGATATTAAGCCCCCTCCCTCGAACTACAAAAGCAAAGTCTTCCTGTTTGGATATTAAAATGACCTAAGAGTTCCTTTGGAGCTAATGACAGAGCACAGGGATCGAGTTACTTCGATATGTCTGGAGAGGATGAATGAGAATATGGCGAATGCTTGCTCGACAAGCTAAGAATGCGTGTAGAAAGATGAAGGCGGATGATGAAATGCCTCAGAAGATAGATAGAAGTTATGCTAGTGGATGGAGAGCTGATTGAAGGTTTGGTAAGAGTAACTCCGGAATGACTCGCTAAAGAAAAAATAATAGCATTCTCAAAATAACTTAACTGTGATTCGTGGTTCTTCTGTGGTAACTTAACTGTCCACCTGTAACGGCACCTATGGGGATTGAGAAAAGTTAGGGAGGCTTCAACTCAATTGAGGTGATTAATTATATGTCAAAATCTAAAAGATACCTCGACCAGGAGAAGGATTTTAGTACAGCCAACTACTGAGCTTAAATAAAGAGTGCGGATATATTTTCCGTCCTGGATGAGGCTACGGCGCAAGATAGGCCTGACAGCGACAGGGCATCCCCCTAGGCGACCTGGGGGTTTACAACTATGATAAATAACAACATTACTCTGTAGCGGCAGAAAGTTGAGGAAAGGGAGGAAAGACCCTGCTAGTGCCGAGGCATCTACTCACAAGTAATAACCACTCCCAAACCTAACCTTCAATGGTTAAGGGACCAAGCTGAAACATCTGAGGCCCAAGTCTATGTTCTGCAATAACAGTCCTCCTCACCGGAATATTCATCACAACTAGGCTCATTCCTATTTAAGGAGAACATAGTTAGTTATTACATGATAATTCTGTTTATATATATCTGTACTGTAGTGGATTACTCGATCCAAAGTAATCCAATGTAAAGTGAATTCACCCCTGAAAACCCCTTTTTTTGGTTGTCCATTGTCCATTGTGTATGTGCAAACTCTGCCTCCTGAAAGACTCGGAGGAGCTCCTTGGGGTAATAGACCCCGTCTTTTAGAGCTTTATGTCTCTGTTTTTATGCAAATAATAATTATTAAAAAAAGAAAAAAAGAATTGAGCTGACAGCCACTTATTTCATTTTACAAAACGTACAACACATTTTTACAGTTGGCCTTCTCAGTCGGACCTAGAGGAAGGCCATAACCCTAATGACGGGGAGACCTATGCATCGTAAGAGTTTGATTCAAGAGATGAACCCCTTGCTCTTCAAGCTCTCAACAGCATCCCTGATTATCTGCTCCATGGGAATGAAATCCATACCCAACTCCATCAGCTTCTTCCCTCCATCCTTCACTCTCAGCAGCCCGGGTTGAGTGTCTCTCGGTAACCTAGAAAAAATAAACACGAATATAGTTAGTTAGAAAAAAAAGCTCATAAGATCCTGCACATTTTAATATGCTGCTTATGTAAGTAAAACTGGGCTCGGAATTCTGAGGCCTTCAAGAGAATTCAAGCTGCACATTCTTTTCTCAAAGGGACCAGAGATTTTTCAAAGTCCCAAAACAAACTGAACGAGAAGAGAGTCGCAGTGACATATAGAGATTTCCTGCAAGCCGAGGAATATTTGGCATCCATACAAAAGACAATAGCTAGATGACAGTCCTACACACTCCATGGAAAAAGATATTTATGTCTAGTCCTCAAGAAGAAAGTAAGCAAAGCAAATAAGAATTCCTCAACAATGATTTGCTTGAAAACTCGAGCTATTGTCAAGGTCATATTGAAGGTCCACTTCCATGGTCATCGAATGCCATATATTGTAATGCAGAAAGCTCTCGACCAATCCCACCCAAAATCTAGGACAGAAGTGCTCCTAACAAATGGCAATATGAAATTATGCTTGAGAAGTTCTCAGTATAGATAGCTAACATCATGCTGAAAAGTGTGGGATCCATGAGCTGAATCGAGATATGGAGACTCAAACTTCTTACTCGGGGACATTGTAATGCGGGTAAAGTTCAGCAACCTTTGCAGCAAAATCACCGTAATGTGATATAGCTTCGACGCACAAATGCCTTCCGGTGGCCGACTCATTCTCGTATACCAGTATGTGTGCCAGTGCGACATCTTTAAAATGGACAGATCCCATGAAAATGTCCTCATATGTTTCCGTGCAACCTGGAGAGAGAAGGAAATAATTATTCATTGAAGAATCTAAAAAACATTACAGAAGGGGAGGAATTTTTAGAAGGATAACCAAAAACATCCCAGTTTATATTCAATGAAATACTGGCCCAAAATGGAAAAAAAGAAAAAAAAAAAGAAGAAAGAATATTCAATGAAATAGGATAAGCCGACTGCTATCATGGATTTACTGACCATATGCTAAATGCAAGCTGTATCATTAGATCAGATCAAAATTACCCTGCAGAAGGCGAACGAGTTGCAACATGCTCGCATTCAGTCTCGGAGGGATCACAGGTCCCATGACAGATCCGGGATTCACCACAACCACATCCAATCCTTCCTCTTGTGCAAAGTCCCAAGCAGCCTTCTCGGCCAACGTCTTCGACAGGGAATACCATAACTAGGCGAAAATAAGAAGAAGCCTGAATTATATATCTCATGATATCGACTCTCTATTCTACGGAACCTAGTGAACCAATGGAAGCCGATAGGTAGTGAAAGGCAATGACTGACCCCGTTGTGCTTGCAGTAGTCGACATCAGTCCAACAATCTTCATTATTGACTTTATCAGCAGGCCAGGAAGGGCTAGGCGTGATAGCGCAGTTGGAGGAAGTTACAACCACTCGCTTTACTCCGACTGTCTTGGCTGCCCTCAGTACGTTTGTTGTTCCTTTGATTGCCGGCTCAAGAAGCTCCTTCTGTCAATGGCGGCGCCCCAAGAGAAAACGCAGATGCTCCATGAAACCGATTACGATTTTACAAGTTGATAACTCTGGCATGATTTCTTTCTTTTTTTTTTTTTTTGCAACATGATGAAGACGACGATTGGGATTAAGGGAGAGTGAGTGAGTGAGTGAGTACCTCAGGATCGGGAACCTGATCGACGATGCAGGGAGAGGCGAGGTGGAAGACGCCGGAGCAGCCACTGATGGCGGAGACTAAAGAGTCGTAGTCGAGGAGGTCAATTTGGAACAGAAGGAGCCGTGTCTCAGCTCCTTCAAGTGCTTGCAGATGCTTCGTCTCAGTTTCATCCTCTGCAAATTTCAAGCATCCGGTTACTCATCGCCGACAATGACACGAATCAGCAGCAAGTGCAAGCAGGAGGAGGAGGAGTATAAGATACTAAACTGAGGTTTTGGACGGTAGCATGAACAGTGTAACCGCGCTCGAGGAGGAGACGGACGAGCCAGGAGCCGATGCAGCCGCTGCCGCCGGTGACACAGACCAGTTTAGCTTCATCCGTCATTGTCTTGTCTCCCCGATTCTTCTTCCTCTTCTTCCACTGAACCCTGCGCTAGCTAAGTTCCCTGGACACGCAGCTCAGGTCACTTTTTCAGTCATTTTCAGTTTCAGCTTTCCGAAGAAGATAAGATGGTAATTTCGTATCTCTGATATCAGACAAACACGGGGCCAGCGTGGGTCCAACAACCCTACTGGGCTGCAGCCGCACCCAATATTGGATTGTGCCTGGCCCATGGGAAAGGGAAAACTCCTATCCTATCCTATACTAAGAAAGAAGACCACAAGCCCCACGAAGCTCCAGCAATTAAGGAGAAACTAAAATAGCGCATGCTGCTGGGGGGCCTCTATCTGATCTGAAGAGTTCCTTTGGAGCTAATGACACAGCACAGGGATTGAGTTACATCGATATGTCTGGAGAGGATGAATGAGAATATGGCGAATGCTTGCTCGGGAAGCTAAGAATGCGTGTAGGGAGATGAAGGTGGATGATGAAATTCCTGAGAAGAGAAATAGAAGTTATGCTAGTGGATGGAGAGCTGATTGAAGTTTTGGTAAAGAGACATTTGGAATGACTCGCTAAAGAAAATGCATAGCGCCCTCAAAGTAACTTAACTGTAATTCATGGTTCTTCTGTAATAACTTAGCTGCCCACCTGTAACGGCACTTATGGGGATAGGAAAAAGCAGGAGAGGCTTCAACTCAATCGAGGTGATTAATTATATGTCAAAATCCCAAAGACTCCTCGACCAGGAGAAGGATTTTAGCACAGCCAACTACTGAGCTAAATGAATCCCCTAGGAAGGTCGGATAGGCGACCAAGGGGTTTACAACTATGATAAAACAACATTACTCCGTAGTTGCAGGAAGTCGAGGAAAGGGAAGGAAAAACCCTGCTAATGCCGAGGCATCTACTCACAAGTAATGACCACTCCCAAAACTAACCTTCAATGGTTGAGGGAACAAGCTGAAACATCAGAGGTCCTTAATAGGCCTCTGAAAACATTGGTAGGTTAAGAATTTGGTGGCAAGGTATAACGTAACTCTGGTTTGTTTATTTGTTTGTTTGTTTGTTAGAGACTAGGGGCGCAAGAAAGTAAAAAAAAAAAATGGCTATGTTCTGCAGTAACAGTCTTCCTCACAGGAAGATTCATCACAACTAGGCTCATTCCTATTTGGTTGTCCATTGTGTATTTGCAAGCTCTACCTTCTGAAAGACTCGGAGGAGCTCCTTGGGGTAATAGACCCCGGATGGTTTCTTTCAGGTGATTTTACCGTTGTAAAATAACAGGATTACATTGAGAAGAAAAAGATGGGCCTTTTCCTTTCGTCGAGTTAGTCCGGTGGGGCTGTCTTTTAGAGCTTTTTTACGTCGTTGTCTTTGTGCAAATAATAATTATTAAGAAGAAGAAGAAGAAGAAGAAGAAGAATTGAGCTGATGTCTCAACCGGAAAGCATAGTATGTTGTTAATTGTATGTTTGCGATTCTTTTGCTCGAAGATGTTTATTTATCAGAACGACCAGTGCCTGAAATTGAATACATACATCCATGGAAAACTCAGTTGAATTTCCAATAAAAAGATTACTCGACGGTCGCTTATTTCATTGAACAAAAGATACAACACACTATGACAGTTGGCCCTTCTCAGTCCAACCTACAAGAAGGCCATGCAGGGAGACCTATGCTATCCAAGAGTTCGATTCAAGAGATGAACCCCTTGCTCTTCAAGCTCTCAACAGCATCCCTGATTATCTGCTCCATAGGAATGAACTCCATACCCAACTCCATCAGCTTCTTCCCTCCATCCTTCACTCTCAGCAGCCCGGGTTGAGTGTCTCTCGGTAACCTAGAAAAAGTAAACACAAATATAGTTAGTTCGAAAAAAAAAAAAAGCTCACAAGTAAAACTAGGCTCGGAATTCTGAGGCCTTCAAGAGAATTCAAGCTGCACATTCTTTTCTGAAAGGGACCAGAGATTTTTTCAAAGGGCAAAAACAAACTGAACGAGAAGAGAGCCGTGGTGACATATAGAGATTTCCTGCAAGCCGAGGAATATTTCGCATCCATACGAAAGACAATAGCTAGATGACAGTCCTCCACACTCCATGGAAAAGGATATTTATGTCTAGTCATCAAGAAGAAAGTAAGCAAAGCAAATAAGAATTCCTCAACAGTGATTTGCTTGAAAACTTGAGTTATTGTCTAGGTCATATTGAAGGTCCACTTCCATGGTCATCGAATGCCATATATCGTAATGCAGAAAGCTCCCCACCAATCCCACCCAAAATCTAGGACAGAAGTGCTACTACCAAATGGCAATATGAAATTATGCTCGAGAAGTTCTCGGTATAAGAAGCTAATATCATGCTGAAAAGTGAAGGGTCCATCAGCTGAATCGAGATGTGGAGACTCAAACTTCTTACTTGGGGACACTGTACTCCGGGTAAAGTTCAGCAACCTTTGCAACAAAATCACCATAGTGTGATATAGCTTCGACACACAAGTGCCTTCCGGTGGCTGACTTATTCTCATACACCAGTATATGTGCGAGTGCAACATCCTTAAAATGGACAGATCCCATGAAAAAGTTATCATATGTTTCCGTGCAACCTGAAGAGAGAAGGAAATAATTATTCATTCCAGAATCTAAAAAACATTAGAAAGGGGGAATAATTTTTAGAAAAAATAACCAAAAACATCCCGGTTTATATTCAATGAAATACTGGCCAAAAAAGGAAGGAAAAGAAGAAGAAGAAGAAGAAGAAGAAGAAGAAGAAGAAGAAGAAAGAAAGAATATTCAATGAAATAGGATAAGCCGACTGCTATCATGGATTTACTGACCGTATGCTAAATGCAAGTTGTATCATTAGATCAGATCAAAATTACCCTGCAGAAGGCGCACAAGCATCAACATGCTCGCATTCAGTCTCGGAGGAATCACAGGGCCCATGACAGTTCCAGGATTCACCACAACCACATCCAATCCTTCCACTTTTGCAAAGTCCCAAGCAGCCTTCTCGGCCATCGTCTTTGACAGAGGATACCATATCTAGGCGAAAATAAGAAGAAGCATGAATTATATATATCACATGATATCGACTCTCTATTCTATGGAATCTAGTGAACCAATGGAAGCCGATAGGAAGTGAATGGCAATGACTGACCCCGTTTTGCTTGCAGTAGTCGACATCGGTCCAACAATCTTCATTCTTGACTTTATCAGCAGGCCAGGAAGGGCTAGGCGTGATGGCGGAGCTGGAGGAAGTTACAACCACTCGCTTTACTCCAACTGTCTTGGCTGCCCTCAGTACGTTTGTTGTTCCTTTGATTGCCGGATCAAGAAGCTCCTTCTGTCAATGGCGGCGCCCCAAGAGAAAACGCAGATGCTCCATGAAACCGATTACGATTTTACAAGTTGACAACTTTGGCACGATTTTTTTTTTTGCAACATGATTAATGCGACGATTGGGATTAAGGGAGAGTGAGTGAGTGAGCACCTCAGGATCGTGAACCTGATCGACGATGCAGGGAGAGGCGAGGTGGAAGACGCCGGAGCAGCCCCTGATGGCGGCGACTAAAGAGTCGTAGTCGAGGAGGTCAATTTGGAACAGACGGAGCCGTGTCTCAGCTCCATCTAGCGCTTGCAGATGCTTCGTCTCAGTTTCATCCTCTGCAAATTTCAAGCATCCGGTTACTCATCGCTGACAATGACATGAATCAGCAGCCAGTGCAAGCAGGAGCAGGATAAGATACTAAACTGAGGTTTTGGACGGTAGCGTGAACAGTGTAACCGCGCTCGAGGAGGAGACGGACGAGCCAGGAGCCAATGCAGCCGCTGCCGCCGGTGACACAGACCACTTTAGCTTCATCCGCCATAGGCTTGTCTCCCCGATTCTTCTTCTTCTTCTTCCTCGACTGAACCCTGCGGTGGCTATGCTCTTTTTTTTTTTTTTTTTTGGGGTGAATGCGCTAATGCTCTTCTTTTCCCAGTACACGTAGCTCAGGTCACTTTCAGTTTCGGCTTTCCGAAGAGGATAAGATGGTAATTTCGTATCTCTGATATCAGACAAACACGGCCAGCGTGGGTCCAACAACCCCGGGCGTACTGGGCTGCAGCCGCACGCAATATTGGATTGTTTCTGGCCCATAGGAAAGGGAAAACTCCCATCGGATCCTATCCTATCCTTATCCTATACAAAGAAGACCACAAGAACAACGAAGCCCCATCATTTAAGGAAAAACTAAAATAGAGCATGCTGCTGGGGGGGCCTCTCTCTGAGCTTAGCTTACAACACAACATCTCTTCATTTCAATTTCATGGCAGGACAGCTAAATGGAAGGAATCATAGGATCATCAGCACCTTTCCAACTCATATAAAAACTTTCTAATGCAAGGGAAAAAAAAAACCACAAATGCACAACTATCGGATGTCCGGGGAGCCCAAATTGAGGAACGTGGATGTCATCAGCTATGATTCTCCAGGAACTTCTCGACGACGACTGAAAATGCTGCAAAACCACGCAAGCATGCTGCTTTTAGACCACCTGTGAGTGTGAACAGAAAGCACATGCACACACAGAATAGATAGAACAGAAAATTGAATGACTTTTGCTACTGAGAAGTGAGAACAGAAAGAGAAAGGGGAAAGGGACGATGAAGCCAGGGAGCCGAGGGTTGATTTTGATTGATTTGAGGCCCATGAATGATGTCTTACATGGACTTAGGTTGCGTTTGATTTTAGAGTTGAGTTGAATTGAATTTTAATTTTAATTGATTTGTAATGATTTTAGTCGTTGAATTATAAAAAAAAGTATAAAAATATAATGAATAATGAGAAAAAATAATGATTGTGTTGTTGAATTGTGAAAAATGTAATGAATAGTTTAAAAAATTTAGTATTAAAAATTGAATTGAATGATTAAAAAAATTGAAGAAAAAAAAAGTAATAATTATTTTGTTAAATTAAAGGCAAGTGGAGCGGAGTTAAAAAAAAATTTTGAATACCAAAAGGGCCCTTTAGGGTTATTTTCTTAAAATCGTAAGGGTATACGGGTCGAGGTTTTAAGTTATTAAAATACAGGGAGCTATTTGATAATTTTGACCAATATAAAATGAGCTGGAGAGATACGTATGCACCTAATACTATATGCAAGATATAAATATCTCATCCCCAGTGGGTCCTCGTCTCTCTCTCTCTCTTCGTCGACTCGGAAGAACCCTAGAGAGCTGAAGAATAATGTCAGGGGTGTACGGTCACGGTTCTGACGGTGGATATGGAGGCGGCGGTGGAGGTTACGGGGGAACTGGAGGCCCCGGAGGCAGTGGTGGCGGATACGGAGGCGGTGCTGGAGGCTACGGCAGCTATGGCGGTGGCGCTGGGGGTGGATACGGGGGTGACGGAGGTCACGGCGGAGGAGGTCGCGGAGGCGGAGCGGGATACGGCGGACGTGGTGGAGGTGGAGCTGGCCGAGGAGGAGGAGGAGGAGGGGGTAGTGGTGGTGGTGGTGGAGCCTACGGCGGAAATCGAGGTACCTCGGACTTTCCTTACTTCTTTATTTTGTTTGTAAGGATTAGATTCAGCTTTAGATTCACGGATCTTTAGCTTCGTAAGCTGCTGTTACCAATCTGTTGGTTTCCCCACCCTTTGTTATGTCTCTCATCATCATAATTTTTTATGTTGCTATTTGAATAAAGGAGGAGATCGTGGCGGCCGAGGTGGAGGCAGAGGAGGTGGCCGTGGAGGTAGCGGAAGAGATGGCGATTGGCTCTGCCCAAATCCGAGGTGCTCTTCTTGTCTCTCGTTTGATTCATCATGGCATGTCATTTGTTCAGCTTTTCTTTTAAAAGAGTGTTATTTTCTCTTCTTAGAAGAAAGTTCACTGCTAAAGTTTTGCTCTTTCCCTTTTTCATATGCATGTAGCTGCGGCAATCTGAACTTTGCTAGAAGAGTTGAGTGCAACAAATGTGGAGCACCTTGTCCTGCTGGTTCTGTTGACAGGGGCAATGGCAATGATCGGGGAAGTGGTGGTTACAATAGAGGAGCAGGTGGTGGAGGATATGGTGGCAACAGAGGGGGGAGAAGTGGCAATTTTGAAGGTGGTAGAGGTGGTGGCTATGATGGAAAAAGTGGGGCTGGTGATAGAGGTGGTTCATATGGTGGTAGCCGAGGGAGAGATGATGGTGGTCAAGGGCAGTTTGCGCCTCCTGCACCTCCCTCTTATGGTGGAGCTGGGGCAGATTATATGCCTCCTATGAATGCCTATGGTGGGAATTCTAATTATGGAACCGATGCAGTCCCTCCTCCTACTAGCTATACGGGTGCTCCTACGTACCCTCCATCATATGGTGGTGGAGCAGGTGGCTATGGTGGTGAAGAAATGGGAGATCCAAGGAGTGGAGGTCGTAGAGGGACTTCGTCTGGGTATGATGGAGGGTATGGAGGTGGTGCTCCTCGGCACCAAGGAGGTGGTTATGGTGGCGGAGGTGGTGGCAATGCTCCTGAGGCCCCTTCAGCTAAGGTGAAGCAGTGTGACGAGAATTGTGGTGATACTTGTGACAACGCAAGGATCTACATATCAAATTTGCCACCAGATGTAACGGTAGACGAATTGAGGGATCTTTTCGGGGGCATTGGACAAGTAAGCGCTGCTGTTCTCTTCTATAATCTGATCTACTTTTAAGGTTGTCTCATCTCCATATGCTGGTTGGAGAAAAAAATTATCTGATCTATTGCTGTGATTATCTCTGCCAGAGCTAGTAAATGCTCTCTGGGACTGGGCATGAATATTTAATTCCTCCCCCCCTTTCCTTCCTTTTTTGTTCTTTGTGGGTTTATAGTATAGCTGAATGCCGAGTTCGGATAGTCTCCTCAAATCATTCAAAGCTCTAGGAATTATTTGTTTCCTCCTGTGTAGGTCGGAAGAATCAAACAAAAGCGTGGCTATAAGGATCAGTGGCCATGGAATATCAGAATTTACACTGATGAGAAAGGAAACAACAAAGGCGATGCATGTTTAGCTTATGAAGATCCATTTGCAGCCCATTCTGCAGGCGGTTTTTTCAATAGTATATCCCCTTCTCACCATAAAATTTTATGATTTTATAACATTGGTGTTGGTTACTAATTTCCCTTTTGTTGTCAGATTACGATATGAGGGGTTATACGATTAATGTTACTATGGCTGAAAAATCAGCCCCAAGGCCTCCATTTGAACACGGGTATATGTCTTCTTTCTTATCTTGCGTACTATGTCCTGCTTTTGCGAGCAAATTCTGTTTTAGATGATCCCGCAGGCATTGATGAATTCTTTTGCTTGCTTAACAATGGCATTGTAGTTGAACTGAATACTGGGGTCAAACAATTTTTTTTTTTATGAAATTTAATCAAAGCGTGAAGAATGATATGTTCTCATTAAGTTTACCGGATGTTCATAGTGCTTGTTCTTGTTACAATGCAATCACCTTAGGAAACTGCGCATGCATTCTGAAGAAGTCATTACTTTATTTATATTAGTATGGAGCTTAGTGCATTTTATTTCTTGGAATGGATTCAATACATCAGAGCAGCTTCATAAATTTTTGTGAATGTTTCATCATCTGAGCAATTGTTTGTCCCACAGGGGTGGCAGAGGTGGCTATGGGGGAGGTGGAGACAGGCGCAACAGGGATGGCGGAGGACCAGATAGAAATTACCATGGTGGAAATCGTTCACGTCCTTACTGATGGAAAATCAGCAACAGCACTTGTTATGTACACTAGAAATTTGTGGTCAGAAGGTTTAGTAATGTTTTTGCATTGGAAGGATTGTTCTTTGACTGGAGACTAAGAGGTAGGTTGTTCACTTACTTGAGCAATAATACCCCTTTTTCTCCTCTGGCCTCTGGAGGGACTTGTATGCACTGGATTGATTTTTGTTGTGTGAATGTTCTTATAGAGGCAGGCGGATAGTCTCCAAAATTGCTTGCTGCTTCAGGTGAGTGCCATTCCTTTTGAAATCACATTTTAATGTGGTGCTGCACTATTTTTGGTCCACAAACATTTTAGATCTTCATCTCTACATTTAATTTGGTGCGATTATCCATGTACATCATCTTTAGTCATCCAGGATAATCAAATCTACCCACAAATGGCCTTGCCGTATAAGTTGTTGCACTTCTTGTAAGTGGCGATGATATACTTGGGGCTTGACTACTCGCTTTTTTTAGGTCATTTGACTGATAGTTTCTTCTTGTCCTAACTGCCCAGAGATAAATATCTAGCTCTAGTGGTCAGTTGAACTGTGAGAGCTGGTCTTTCCCCCTTTGGTAGGATTAAGTTTTGTGGTAAGCACTCACTGATAGTAGATTGCAAGGTTACGCTAATTAAGTTGGCGAAGTTGACTTTATTTTGATATTTTGTGTGATATGTTGCTTCAGTTAGCGGGGTTAGTGGGTGAGATGATGGGGGCGGAAAGGCCCTGGAGTGCAGCGGTCTCTCGCTTGGAGCTAGTAGTACATTTTTTCTGTGTTAGTGAGTTGTAGGGATAGGCTGGCAGATTTAAGTTGATTGAGGGACAACCTTGCTGGGGTGGGGCTTTTACCTTTTCTCTTCGTTGAAGGGCTTGCTGTTGGTTGGATGCAACTTTCCTTCAATACTCGTCAACTAAGGGGGAGCCATGATATGGAAGAGCCTTTGTAGAGCGAAGTTTGAGTTATTTCTTACAACGATGGGTTTTGGCTCGGTACTTGCTTGCATGCTTTGTCCAGTTCCTGCTGAGGACCATATGGAGAGTGAACTAATCAGCTGAACCGATGCTTGTGTGTGACACTCGTTGGTGTTTTTGCTGAAACTTGTCCTGGGCCCATGTGATTTTGTGAAGATGTTTCCCGACTTACGAACACTGAACATTTGATATGTAATGGACACATGGGGGCAAGAATTGAAATTGTTCCATTTTATTCTTTCCTAGGGTAGTTGCTCGACGAAGTGGCCTCGTTGTCTGGGCCTCTTCCGATTTCATCCTTAGCTTCCTAAGCTTTGTTTTAAAGAGCAATGTATAGTATGGTATGCATGTCAGTTGAAGTTACCTGTGTCTGCTGAAGAAAAGAAGGAAATTGTTGCCGAGACCAACGGTAGAAAGTTAAAGAAGAAAGAGATGATTGGTCAAAATGAACATATCAGTTACGTAGGGGTCCCAATTTCGTGTTCAAATCCCAATTGATTTCCTTTCGGGTCCCAGTTGCGATCCCAATTCCGTTTTTCAAATCCTGTCTTCCGTTCTCGTAGTGTTCTAGTGGAAACAAGAGTACGAACAGGTGGAATGCGCGCTCTCTGTCTTCCAGTCCTGTCGATGGTGATAAGAAAGGCAGACACACGTCTTCATTCGGACAAGCGTTTGAAACTGTTTTTTCTTTTCCTGCTGAAACTTGAGCCAGGAACAACTGTGGAAGGCATGACAAACCTTTTTTTTTTTTTTGTTTTTGGCTGAATACATGACAAACTGCAAAAGCAGCCTCACTCGATCAACTCAATCAGCGTTCACTAATTGGTTACGATACTCAATGATGTCACCTTTCCACTAGCGCATCGCATGAGAACACACTGCTCCTCCAGCCCTAAAATTGAAGGCTATGAGAATCGAGTACATTCCATGAAGAGGTTACTCGTCATTAATTAGGGAAACTCTGTCAAACTGAACAAATGGTTTGATCCATCGAAGAAATGCCATTCTTTCCGTTTCTAGTCAACTGACTCTTCTCCGGATGTTTTCAGCAAGAATTTGCAGTCTCGCGTATGCCTGTATGGCCTGTGAGGTTTTGCTCCAACTGCATATGGAGAAGCACCACTGACGCTGCTTTGAACCTGAAATTTTAGGAACTGAGTTCAATACGTATTCGGGTATACCTACGTACATTTATATCTGCAAGACATTTTACTTAGACAGAGTAAGCTCAACAAATATCTAAAATGTTTAATCACTTATTCTACATCCACATAACCTCCATGAAGCTCTCGTATTCTCACAGGTCTCGAACGGCAATGGCAGACAACTTAATGATCTCCCATTGTTTCATCGAGTATCTTCTAAATTCATGAGTAGGTCATGAGGGCACAACCCAGAAACAGCTGTTGACAACAAGAGGCCACTCAATGGCAGACAACTTAATGATCTCCCATTGTTTCATCGAGTATCTTGCTAAATTCATGAGTAGGTCATGAGGGCACAACCCAGAAACAGCTGTTGACAACAAGAGGCCACTCAATTTACTTTGTCAATTTCAGAGAAGTGCCATAGCAGAACTTCGGAACCATTTTAAGACTAGAAGTTACAATTTGACTTACATCTCCAAGTAAAAACTCCAAAAGATTATGCTCGTCTTAAATCTGGAAGCATGATCAGGAAAAAGTCGTTTAAGCATGTACTCCTTTGGGTTTTCTAGATTCGGGTAGCAGAACGCACGGATGAACAGAATAAACCAGACGGGTATCGTAAATCTACCTACACGTTTGCTTTTCTACTTACAGCAATTGCAAAAGTGGTCAAGTTCCAAAACTATGGCATGTTAATAATGAACAGAACCCCGAACAAGTGATAGTGTTTCCCTCAGCACTCCAAATCCACCAGTACATTTGTAATGCACAAAAAGTTCCTAAGATGTTGGAAGAGAGAATTTCAATAGAAATCAAAACAAACCTGGTGCATTGTGTACGGATCAGGAAAAGGGCTTCCTCCAAATCCCACCTCAGGGTTGCCGTAGTTCAAACCACATCCAGGACCTGAAGGAATGGAACAGTATTAGAGACCCATTGGGTTTGATTATCTATTGACAATTGAAAGATTTTGAAACTAGTACCTGCATTTGCTGCTGCTCCGACTGCAGCTGATGCCCTTGCTCTCTTCTCTGCATTTGTGAGCTCAGAACGAAGTTTCTCTATTTCACGAGCAAGGGCATTCATATTTCTTTCCATCACTGTACTATGCTCGAGATTACTGTGATGGGTCTTCTTCTCCAGTTCAATAGCCGTCCTATCCAGTATCCACACATCCAATGACAAAGGGCATCAGAATAGAACAATGCTATATTGTCAAAATTTTTAAGGCTATCAAACGAAGGGCTCTTCCTAATATCTCATGTTCCTTCTGTATATTCTTGATTAATATAATCTACAGCTGTGGCTAGATTCCTTTTTCAAATTATGCGAAGTACTACATTCCCCCCCCACCTTGCTGAAATTCCTTTAGTTGGTGTTTCTTAAAGCAGCATCCAGCTATCAAATTCGTGAAGCTTCTTATTTCTCTTGACAAATGGAAGAGTACAATTTGCAGGTAAGCATCATACTTTAATTCGTAGGTGAATGTGTAAATTGTGGGTCCAGTATGAATACATATGAACGAATCATGCTTCTATTATTTTGGTCTTTGGAGCATTAATCGAGAAATTATCATTACTTTGAAGCATCGTGATAAATGTGGGATGGTGCTCATTCTCACATTTTCCCATCAACATTGATGGCGGCCCGTTCACAGCAATCCTTAACTCACCTATTGCTATCACGTGTAGACGGTCAATTCGTTAAGATATGTCCCAAGATCGATTGTTTGCGTTTCAATTTTGCAACTCTGAATACTTCTAACTCTAATCTCAGTATAACTATAAACCAACTAATTTAGAGTTCAGACTTCATTGCTGCCAGAGGCCGTAATCATAGCACGTCCGCGGCACTTAAAAAATCACATTAGCTTGCCGGGTTAATTGTCAACCAGCTATGGACATTTAATTATGGGTTCATGCCTACCACCAAAATAAGCAGAGCAGAAGGACTGACCTTCCCCTTTGAATATCTTGATGCAAGGCCTCTATCTCGGCCTTCATTGCCGCCTCTTGCTCCGAGTCGGCCCTGGCTCTTGCGATTTCAGCATCAGCAGCCTGCCACTCTTCCTCGAGCCCTTCCCTCTCGGCGGCAAGCTTCTGTACATCCGCCCGCACCTGAGCCAGCTCCTTCGCCATTGTGTTGATCACACGGACCTCTGCTTCCAGCTTCAACGACCTCTCATGCACCTCCCTCACCTCAGCGTCCCTTTCAGCCTTCACGTCGCCCGCAGCCGCCATCAGCAGCCGCAGCTCCTGCTGCGCGATGGAGAAGTCCTGCTTGAGCGCCACGTGCGTGGCCGCAAGCCGTTGATTGTCAACGAGGAGGGACTGGATCTCCCGGTGCTGAGCGGCGATGCGGTCCTCGAGGGCGGCCACATGGAGGGACCTACTAGTGGCTGGGGCGTGGCGGGGGAGTAGGCGGGGGTCTTCCATCGGATGCCGGAGCCTTACACCACTCGACAGTGGTGGAGGGTAGTCGCGGCCGGCCATGGCTGGTGGATGTTGTACTGTTATTTGGGAATTGGGATTTTTTTTTTATATCGATGATCTTCTTATTCTTTTATGGGTTAATATAAAAAAAAAAGCGAGCAAACTTTTTATATGTTAATAATTTTAATATATTTTTTTCTTAAACTAAAAATACATAAATTTTTGATTTGATAATAATTTTAGCACGACGTCAAATTTTTCATTAATTTAGATCACAGAGGGTGCTGACGATCCCAATCGAAGGAGGACACCGACAATTGGGATGTGATGGGCGAGGTTGTAACTCCATTGTTGAAATTGGGAGAATTTTCAATTTGAGGGTTCTCCAAAATCTAAGGTGTGAGAGCCTCGATTTAGATCACCATTCCCGATTGGAGTCACTGGCATCCTTCCTCAATTGGGGTTGTCGGCGCTTTTTGTGGCCTCGATTCCGTCTAAATTGACAAAAAAATTGACGACGTGCTAAAATTATTATCAAATTCAAAGTTTATGCATTAAATTGAGGAAAAAAATTCGTGATAAAAGTTGAAATGTAATTTTTTTATTATTATTATTAACCCTTCTTTTATTGTGTCTGCTCTTTTTCACCTTTGCCGGAGCAGATGATGAGTGGCTGAGTCAGTTTGATATTTTTTTCTTTCTTTTCAATTTTCATATATATTTCCTTTTTCACATGCCTGCACGCCTTCCAATTAAAATTGTAAATCATTAGTCATCAAATCAAATGATTTCAAATCAAATCCAGATTCATAAAATGAATGAATATTTCGGAAAAGGGGGGAAAATTCTATATAAGATATGCTCTCATAAATCAATACTAAGAGTATTTTCTCATGAATAATTCAATTGTTAGTTAAATTATCAAGTTATCACCGTGAAATTTATACTTTTTTAGGAGGGATCTAGATTTATGATCCATTTAGATTTTAATGAGAGATTCAACATCCTAAATTTTTTTTTTATGTTGTAACGGGAAAAATGAAAATAAAAATCATGTTAACTTCGTTGTTCAACTTGATAAATTTCTTCCCTATGCCTGCCTATAGAGGAACATCCCTCGGAGTTCCAAAATAACTAGCAAGATTAACTCATATATCATATCACAAGCGGTAATTATTTCTTAACTTTTAATTTGAACAGTGGAAACATCGCATCGTGTTGTTAATTGAATTACGTGAACATTTTTCATACAATCTCTGAGTATTACAATTACAAACTCAATTTTACTCATTGAAGTAATAATAAGATCATCTAATGACATGATGACTCATATATTAACAACAGATGTATTTCGGATTGCAAAAATGACAAAACTAGCAAGGCCCAGAAAGAAAACAATGCCCGGCCCATTTGGTCCACGGAGATTTTCTTCTTCACTATATATGTGTGTATATATATATATATATATATATATATGCGCCGCGGGAACCTTTTGAGTTTTGGGCGGGACCTCGGGCTGGTTCAGTTCACTTCTTCACCGTCTCAAATCCAAAATCAAATGTCCCAACAAATTTCCCTCTTCCGCTCCCAAATCACGAACAGAAGGTTCAACTTCACTTCACTTCACTTCAATCTGATCGGATCTCCCTCTCCGTCTCCCCTCATCCATTTACAATACATATATCAAAAGCTTTCATCATCATCATCATCATCATCAATATATCATCATATATTTTTATTTTGTTTCTCTTCCAGGTTCGATGGTGGAACTCTTGGAATTCTCGAGATGCTGCTGATCTCTAAGGATGTGAGGTCCTCCATTGAAGTACGGTCCAGCCTTAAACAGTTCATGCGAACTGAGTCCCTCTGCGTGCTCCGGGAAATTGCTCATACGACCCTCGAGCAAAAGCTCTCTGTTCTGGACTTCTTTGTCAAGGCATTTGCTCTCATTGGCGATTTCGAGGCTCGTTTTCTCAACCCTTCCTGCCTGTTGTTATAGATTAGAGATTTTGGATGATCTGCTCGACGGCGAATTGCTTTACTCACTATTTGCAATTTCTCCAAAAAAAAAAAAATCACGAAGATGTTGAGATCACAATTTTCTGCTCTCCTGGTCTCATATATTTATTATGTTTTTGTGATTTTGTCAGAGTTGCTTGGCTCTGAGATACGAGGCACTCTTGTTGCGTGATTTCAAGTCCGCAAATCATCACTGGCTACAAGTTAACTACATGGAGTGGATCAAATTTGCTGAGCACTCCCTTGACCATGGTTTCCACTCCATTGCTGAAAAGGTAGCATACACGATAATAACATTTACCTATTGAAATCTTAAACCAACAGCGCCAGCCATGTATTTCATAATTAAGCATTAGTAGTAGCTTGTAGTCTGCTTTTGGATGTTAGGAAGGGCGAAGATGCATCTCATTTCGCATGCATACAGGATTCAAACAAATATTTTAAATCCTTGTGCAGTGTCGTTGGTGATATGATGGTATGGTGTATCTGTGTTATAACAGTTTCATTTGATGTGATATAAATGACATCTATAGTGCTGTGGCCATAAGATTATGGTTCGACTCCTCAAGGTTCATCCATGATTTGGGGTTAAGTGATTTAAACCTGCCTTGTTCTAAGAAAATTGTGTTTATCTGTTACATATTAACCAGTGCTCTTAAGTCATTCAGTCAGTAGATATATGGTGACTTGTAATAATAGAATGGCTATTCAACTTAGTTGACACTTCCACGATACTAGAGTGCTCGTGTCCTTATTTAGAATGGTGAATCTACTGCTGGATGGTAGGTCTTTTATGCTCTATGTATGGCAAAGTCGAGTCTTCCCCTGGACTTGCTGTTCTCAAATCTTAATCGAGTTCCTATCTTACTAATGAGCCATAGCTGCTACTATCATTGAACTCTCCATTTTGAGTATTATCATTGTGTATTTGTTTTGAATTCCTTGAGGTACATCGTATTGCTGGTAGATCCTTGGTTTTGAATTTATATTTGTCCTGCTGGTGTTTAAGTGCTTATCGTTCCAAGTCTTATCTTTCCAAATCTAAGCTGTCTCTACTAAAATTTCCCCCCTTTCTAGGCCTGCACAAATGCATTAGCTTCTCTTCAGAAGAATAATACTGCGGATGTCAAAAGCGACGAAAGTATTAACAGCAGAGAGGCCGTGCGGAGAATAGAGAAGTTGAAGGACATTGCAATATCATCTACTGGATCTTCTTCTGGTATGTCTTGTTCCCCCCCCCCCCCCCCCCCCCCCCCCCCCCCCCCCCCCCCCCCCCCCTCCTTCTTCTTGTAGAAAAGAGGAGTACCCTTGTGTACATTATTTAACAAACTTGCTGTTCATCAATTTCAATTCTTAAGAAACTCATAAGCCATATTTTTCATGCTGCTCATACTTAGTTTGTCGCATGCCTTATTCAGGGGAATAAAACTTGACAGAAGATGTTTTTCTTTTAACAGCATAGCCACATCAAATAATTAAACTGGTCCTACGATTCAACCGAGAGAATTATCCACTTTCTCTTTTGGGTTAAAATTGGCTGAATTATCCATTTAAGCAGTGTATATAGAAGAGCATTGCATTTCTGCTGCTCCCTTCTCATGAATGCATGGTCATGAGTAATTATAGACTGGTAGCTCTATGCGTGTAAGAACATTTGATTTGGCTGTCCTAGGATAAGTCAATGCCGTCATATTTGATCATGTTATTTGCTGCTCTGCTTGGTGAATTTAGTTCAGAGGGAGGCTTCAGGATACTTGAAGAAGAAAGCAATAGCAAAGAGCAAACGATCAGCTGAGATTTGTTATGAAAAGCAACGCGCAGCAAGCTCTCTATTCAGGGATAGCATTAAGAAGCGGAACGCAAGAAAGCTGCTTGAACGTCAGAGCCTGAAGCCTACCCAGGGTCTCGAATGTGCGCAGAATTTTGAGGTAATGTCTAGTATTTCTGGTCTATACTAAGAACTGAATCAAGTCCCCTTCTCATTTCATTATGTAATCTCGTTTTGATAGGAAAAATAAATTGTAAATTTCGTGATGATGGAACTCTTTGTTAGTGATTGACATGCTAAATGCTAATCTCTCCGCTTTCGGACCGTGCTATATATAGATTGCGCTAAAACATTTTTTTTTTCCCTCCCTTTTGGTGTGTAAATTTGATGGAGAGAGATTCTGCCACATGTGAACATGCTTTTCAGAAAAAAATTTATTAGGACCTACTGTACGTTCTTCCCATTGATAAAAGCCTGATTCAAGTGGAAGTTCCGTAAAATCTATGTTAGATTAATGGTCTTTCTTTCGGCCGTCACTTGAGAGGTTTGCGTCTTCAATGAATTTCTTTGGCTCTCTATAAGGATATGTTAGTGCCAAATATAATGCGCGGTAGTACGTTGGTTGTGACACACAACCAGTTGTTTGTTTGGTAACATAAATATGCCAGCTTATAGAATTAGAGAGAGCCTGTTGACAACATTGCAATATTCCACCTCTTGGCAATAAACTTATAAAAAAGAAATGCAAGAAAGATTCCATTATTAAAGGATAACTGAGAAATGAGAAGGAATCTTTTCTCTGTTTACTCGAGAGGAAAAGCTTAACTGTGCAGCAAGCAACAGATTAGCTTGCAGGGCCCGGTGTTTCGCGATCATCATGTGCAGCTAGCTAGTTAGCTTCCTTCCTGCTTCTGTCTTTCCTAGCTACGTCTAAAAATCTACTTTCTTTGTGATATGCATATATAAAATTGGGATTTGCAATTTTGAATAGAAACTATATATATATATTGGAAACCAAAACCTTTCCTTTGTGTTGACTGTTGATGCAAATTGAATTTAGGAAGTCGGGTCAGATGAGATGATGATGCTTTTTCTCTTTTTTTGGTTTAAATTATTCACAGTCCACATTTATAATTGCTATTTTGTCAAACTTTTGCTTCTTATAGAATCTGCACCGCTTCCTCCTTTTCTTTGGTTTGAAAAATCTGCAAGGGAAAACAAAAAGGCCACGCATGCACAACTCTCGAGGATGGAGATGAGAATCTTCCAAATATTATGTTACCACAAGCGCATTCAGTTAATTCAATGTCCGTCTTGGAGGAATATGTATTATTATTATTATTATTTATTTTTAAATCTGTTCTAAAGACTGACTCTAGAATTTGGTGAAAGAAAAGATGTCTGTTGGTTTCTCCCCCGGCCACTCGCATTTCCTATTCCTCAAGTCATCGGGCTTTTGAGAAACAAACGGCAGCTCGATGGAAACAGTCTGAGTGTGTCCCCTGTCTCGGGTTTCCTTTTTTTTTTTTCCCTACTTCCTAGAGCTTAGGGGGTTTGAAACTCATGATTTAACTTTAAGCTACGCGTTTTGTGAGGTAATGTAAGTGTAACCCACTAAAATGTTCAACAGGATGCATGCAGGGGACATTCTTTTCTTTTTTTCTTTTTCTTTTTCTTTTTCTTTTTTCCGCCTGGTATCTAGTCTTATTTTGTTATGTATCTTTTAAAGGGGTGCATTGCATTTGCGGTGGTAACTTTGAATCTCCATGGAACAGAAGTTCGATAGATTTGGAATTGATGAAATCCAATTTCATCATTCATGTCCTGAAATAGAGACAAAGAATGGGTCCATTAGACATAACTGCGCTACGCAATTCATGATATGTTAATACAATCCATCCAAGTATTTCTGTATAGCTAGGCAATCCATGACAACAAAACCAGGAGAAAACAGAACCTCTGGATAAAAAAGATTACAAGTTTGGAATCGCGTGCAGTTCATTAAATGTGGAGGATGGATTGAGGGCTTAATTTACATATATAATAATAAGAATCTTAAAACTTCTACACTGCTAATATTTATAATGCACACATATATATATATATATATTGTTGTCTTTCATTTATTAATAATAACTACGTTATTGAACACGTATATTGCGTAAAGAAAAATTTATTATGAAATGATAGGTATTAAAAAATTATTAATATTGATTGATGATTTATATTAGTATATAAAAAAATCATTTTTATTCTATATAAATTTGAATACGATAAATTTCATACTCTCATAAGCAAATTCTTCATGTAAAATAGATCATATATATGATCTCAATTATCAATTTAATTTATAAAAACATAATCATAAAATCCAAAAAATATAAAATTAATAATCATAGCCTATAAAATTTTAATATTAAGTATTTGCATTTGTCTTTTTCTCACACGTATTTCATATGTTAGCTTTTTATAAATTTGAATAATTTTAGATAATGACTAATCATTTCAATGAGAGATTAATTTAATTTAATTTTTATGAGACTAATAATGATTATTAAAATTATATATATTCATTTACTAATAGCATAGCAATTGCTTATAAAAGAATCATAAGTGATTAGAATTCTTCTCTAATATTTCTTATCGATATATATTTTCTTTAATTACAATAATAGGGAATATCATTCAATTTCTATATAACATATTAATTTATTAAGATATTTACTATTCTATCCTTACTTAATAGAGATATTTACAATTCAACCCTTATTTAACAGGTTGAGATTACTATTTTATCCTTATTTAATATAAATATTTACAATTTAACTCCTATTTAATAGGGAGGGACATAATTATATATATAGATATAGATGGGTGGAATTAATAAGCTTGATGTCGGATCTCGTAGTTGACTGGCATGCATTAAATTGTCATATGTTCCGTAGTGATAAAGTGAGGTTGTCGTAGGCATTAAATTGTTTGTTTTTGTTTGATTTGGTACGTACTGCATTGCTTAGAGAAGTTGTTGACAAGGCCTTATATATGTAAAATGTGAAGTAATATAAAGAACCATATTTGTTTTTGCAAGGAGTAAGATATAGATGGATGCGCTACTTTGGACACTGTCTGATGGAAAGTTAAGTTCATACCATATAACGATGCTGGGGAAATTTACCAACACAAAAAGAGACGAGCACTGGCCGGCTAACTGTAATGTTTTGTTACCATATAACTAGTACTGGACAGACATTAATGTTTTGTTACACTCTCGTAAGTTAATAATGATAATAATAATAATAATTAAACTGTGAGACGCTGAGAGGCTGATAGCTTTTGACACTTTTCTTCTTCTTCTTCTTCTTCTTCTTCTTCTTCTTCTTTTTTGTTGGAAAAAATTCTAGATTCTTAATGCTAGACAGACACTAAAAATAACAGGTAGCTTTGTGCGCAATACATGATATGATGGTTGATGATTGAGACTGAAATTGAGACTAATTAAAATTGGAATAATCTCATGTGATGAGGCTGTATACACACGTAGTGTGTACTCTGGTCTAAATTATATTTAGATTTTCTTGTTGAGGTTTTTAAAATTAGTACTGTCCACTTTCTTCTTTTCTTCGTCTTTTTTTTTAATAATTAAGAAAAAGAAGAAGATGAAGAAGAAGAAGTTATAATTCCATAATAATCTTCCTTTGCCTGTTACCCATATGTCTCAGATTGTGGGACCGACATTCTTGGCGGTGTGCAATTGCTACCAATGCATGCAGTGGCGGTGGCTTAATTAGCAATCGCTGATGTTTGATATTACTTTGCATATTGCACATCCATATAATTATGTTGCATCTCGTGCATGTGTATAGTAATATAAGAGGTGTTAAATTTTAGGAGTCATATTAATTTAACCTAGCTACAGTGTGGCAATGGTAAGGTATATGTGATAATAATCTTTTTATTTTTAGCTAGTAATTGAGGCATTCTCAACCTCAAATGAGGTCCGGTCCGCATAGTGTACTGTAGTGTAGCCGGTGTGTAGGATCAATGATAAAGTTAAATGTATAGCTAAGCTGCTCTCGGTCAGAGGCAGTATACTATATGCAAACTTGTGGAGCATTAAGCATTACATATCCTAATATCCCTATCCCCCTCCCTAAGATTAATCTCTTTGCCAGTTGTTCACATACATAATAATAAATAGTTAGCTGGTCACCCCAAACATTTGATTGTACACATTTCTTGGGCGTTGAAATAAAAACCCAATACAGAACTAATGCTTTCACTATTCAATTAATCAATTAATTTATTAATTAATCATCGTTAAAATTTACATTCTATATATATTAATTAATATATATGCATATATATATATATATATATATATATTATATCAAGTTTCTCTTCCCCTACTTTCGCGTTCACACACGAGTGAGCGGTGAAACGGAATCATGACCATTGAAGAAAATTATAAATGGTAGTAAGAATAAGAATATAAGGATGTCTCTATTGAGAGAGAGAGAGAGAGACAGAGACAGAGACGTCGTCGGTTGTCGTGGTCAAAGAAGAACGTGGGAACTGCATGACATGCATGTACGTACGTACGTACGTATCTATGTATGTATGAGCAGTGTATTTTAACAATAATGTATGCCAACCAGTTAAGTTATAATATATATATATATATGCACGCTTTGGCTTCGGCTATGGCCGAGGCGCGGTGGTCAACAATCCCACCCCCTCGAATACACCTCCAAATCCGATCTCCCCGTTGACCGTTCCCTTCTCTCTCTCTCTCTCTCTGTTTTTTTTTTTTTTTGGGTCGCATTTCCCTTCTCTTCTCTTCTCTTATGTGTGATGACGAGGGTACATTTTTTATAATAAAAAGTATTTTTAATAATAAAAAAGCACAAACACCAATGCTATTATAAATCTTGTTTGTTGGATATCTTTTGTTTTTGCTCCATCTCTCTCTCTCTCTTTCTCTCTCTCAATGTCTACGTACTTATTATGATATAATATAGTCAACTAATTAAAATGGGAATACTGATATAATAATTAATCATAAATATTCAATCAATATTGAATTATACTTTCCAAGCGAAAAAAAAAAAGAATTATACTAGCTATGGCTAGGAAGGAAGCATGTGGACGCATTCGCTGCTAGCTAACTACTAGTATTACTATATGATATACATACATACATACATACATATATATATATATATATATATGATGTGCAATTGAGCATTGCAAGCATTGCTCAACTGTTATAAATATTGCAACCTTTCAAGGCTCCGTCTCTTGCAACGCCAACAGAGCTAGCTATATTGGCATTTGTGTGTATCCGTAATTAAGGAGGTCCTCAAAATTTAACTCTCTGTGTTTGATCAACAACTTCCTTCCTTCCTTCCTTCCTTCCTTTCCTTCCTTTCCTTCCTTCCTACAGTTAGCTGCCTTTTACTGGTCGATCGGGAAAACAAGAGAGAGCACGCATTCCAAATTTGCATTTCTGTGTGGTGTTGTCTGCAGGAAGTCGATCATTTTTCTTTTTTTAAGGTGTGGTTTCCATAAATTCTCAATGGCCGGGGGATCTAATTCACCTTGTGCCTCCTGCAAGTTGCTAAGGCGCCGCTGTGCTAAGGATTGTATCTTCGCTCCTTACTTCCGTCCTGATGAACCCAAAAAGTTCGCCATTGTTCACAAGGTCTTCGGTGCTAGCAATGTCAGCAAGATGTTGCAGGTTCCATTTCCCTCCCTCCCTCTCTCTCTCTCTCTCTCTCCCCCCACCCTCTCCCCAACTTGTATGTATGTAATTATATCTTATATTAATAATTAATAATAATATTAATTCACCAACATCATCTAATTAATTCATCATCTAATTAATTCATCATCTCTTTTTCTTTTTTGGTAATTAATCCGTTGAAACTACATATATCATATATATCCATGCATGCATGCAATTTGCAGGAACTTCCGGTTCACCAGAGGGCTGATGCAGTGAATAGTCTGGTTTATGAAGCCAGCGCGAGAGTGCGGGATCCGGTCTATGGATGCGTTGGGGCGATATCTTGCCTACAGAATCAGGTCTCCCAGTTACAGCTTCAGCTCGCCGTGGCTCAAGCTGAAATACTCTCCATTCAGATGCAGCAGCCGCATCAGCAGCAGCAGGAGCAGGAGCCGAGCTTATTATTACCATCGCCATCAATGTTATCATCCCTGCAGACTGATCATCAGGATATTGATGATGATAAGTCGTCGACGTCGCTTCTTCTGTCCAGCGCTGCCAACATCATCAATAATAACCAGCTCAACCTTTCCGGCCAGTACTTTGGCTTTGCTTCCTCTGTCGTCAATGTAGTCCAAGATCCTCTAAAGAGAGAGTCCCTCTGGATTTGATTTTATTAATTAATAGCTTAATTGGCTACACTAGACTAGACAGATAATTTCACAACTTAATTGCAGTTACTAATAATTAGCTAATTATCATATACTACATACACGCAATATATATAAATATGATCCATCGATGCATCTTAATTATATATTAATTTCTTGCACAAGTTTCCTTGCCTATAGTTTTTGCTATATATATATATATATATAATCGTAATTTTTTTACTAAATTCGAAGGAGAAGTCATTTTGCTGCATCTAAAATCTAACAAATGCAAGGAGGAAAAAAAAAAAGCACCAAAGGGACTTCCCCTTCGAACTCATACTTTCGTAACAAACCACGGGAAAAAAGTAGGGAGCATCACAAATTTTTCCCCAAAACAATTATGCGATCCGTTGTCCATGTTATTACTAATTAACTCATGAATGTAATTTTAAAAAAAATCTGTGACATGTAAAGATCCTAATATATTTTGTCAAATTAAATTTACAAAACAAGAGGTCACATGTACTGAGCCCAATGTACTTTATAAAATTAAATTGATAAAATATTATCTAAAGTGATAGCAAAGACTTACGCAACACACAAGTTATGAGACTAGTTAAGTTGGTAATAAAGCAATAAGCTGTCTAGCTAGGATATCTCACCGCGAAAGCTAGTCGACAATTAAAAGGAAATTAATTATTCTCGATGGATGACCATTAATAATGATAGATGATGAAGAAGAAAAATAATCCCCGTTGGTTTGTAGTTGTGAGTGTTGCTACATTTTCCTAATAATTAATTTAAAAAATCTTTTTAATTCAAAATCTCACTCATAATGATATGAGTTGTAATTTATACAATATCAAAAGATTATTCAACAAATTAATGTGTGTTAAGAGGATTATCAATCACATTATATAAGAGGATTTAGCCTTTTTTTTTGAATTTTTTCTGCACTTATAGCTCAGCTCCAAAAGAAGAAATAGCACCAGCTTCACGGGGACAGAAATTCAATTGTCGTCCCTTCTCAACAAACAAATGGAGAAAAAGAAAACTTTGACACTCCTTGTCTATCTATCTCCGTGATTCTGTCGGAAAATTCCCTACCTGGTTTTTTCTTCCTTTTAGATGTTGTTTTCTTCCGATGCTGGTGGAGGAGGAAGAAGAAGAGTATGTCATCGTTGTGCGGGGAATTCATGTTTTATTTTTATTTTTTTCTTTAACGTCCACTTTCATATTGAAAAATTCAATCAATTCTGTTAATTCAGTTTAAACCAGCTTCATCTATTGAGGAGTAGAACTCTTTCAATTATAAATTTTCTTCATTCACAAGTAAAACCTAAAGCCTTATTAAGAGAAATAAGAATCGAACTATTTGAATCAGTCTACTTTAGTACATGACATCTATAAGACCATATACTATTATCGATTATGTTCTTTTTTAAATTCTCATCATCAGCTAGCTCAAGACATAGTCAAAAGCACGCTCCCTCACGAATTAATCTGCGATCGATCATTGGCCTCAGCTAGCTTTCCTTAGGGTGTGGTCCCCTAGTAATTATAATTCCCTTCCTCTCTTAGGACGGGGCATAACAAATGAAATAATATTGAAATTTTGGGTCAAGCTATTAGTTACTTACTGTTGCCTTTTTGATAATCATGCACCACTTTTTCTTAACCCATCATCATTATTCTTCTCTCTCTCTCTTTTTTTTTAAAAAAAAAATATGATCCCCTCCTATATATCCATGTTCATCATCCGGATGACAATTACGTTAATATACCAACACAGAAGATCTAGTACCTTCTTTCTAGCAATGCTGATGATGACAATGACGACAGCGATGATAATGATATAATAAATTTGATTGCAAAAGGTTGATATGGCAATTTTCGTAATCACCATTTGGTCTAAGCTGAGAGGCCTAAATGGGTCTCAAATTAGATCACCTGGGCCAGCAGCCCATTCTATTGATGGGCTGGGGGCAATACATCCCTAAAGTAGAAGGCCCTTTCTTCTGCCTCAGAAAATTAAAAGCTCATTGAAACCCTGATTATTAAAGTCACTCAGTCAGAGCAATTAACCATTTATTTTAATTTGCAATTGGAATTGAATGCCATCGTCAGTTGAGTTGTCACTTTGTTAAGTGGGCAGGCACATTTACATCACTTACTAGTATTCTTTGATGTGCATTAGACGGGGTTTGTTTTCATATATTGGTCATTGTTTTTTATTTTAATTATTCACATTTAAAAAGTGAAATTCTCTATGATGAATAATAATATGTTTCAACTATTAAATCAAATTTGAAACAATAGTGATCTATAAAAATGGGGTTTTTTTTTGGCTGAAAATAAGAGTGATTTTTAGTTAAATTAATAAAAATTAGAGTACGTAGTTTAAAGATTTGATTATAATTTTGCAACTAATCGTCTTATTCAATAGTTCATAAGTTCCTCAAACATATTCAATTTACACATGTTTTTAAAAGTAATTATATAATGGCATATCTTATTTGAAATATTTTTAATATTTATGTTATATTTTCAATAAACTCATAAAATTGGTGGCATATTGTAATGTAATTTGTTTTGGTCCTATTTGTATAATCAATTAATTATCTTGCAATTGAAATTATTATGAGCACCTAATTGGATATTTATTTATTAAACCTATAGATTAACTATTATAATTACTTTAACATTATAATAATATATATTACGAAATATTTATTTTAAGAATGTATATTGGTAGTAATATATTAAAACATTTATTATCTACTAGCGTCAAATATGTGCGTTGCATGAGCTTTTTATATATATGGATTACTTTTCAAAATTTAGATGTTTAAATTGAATATTTATTATACTTATTGTTCACATTTTTTATTAGAAATGTTTGACCATGACAATAAATAATTTCGTACTGCTTATATTTTTTTTTGCATAATTTCAGCCTATACGCAATGAAAACATATACATTATTAAAATTTCATAGAAGTATTTATCTTCGATAACGCCTGTCACATCCCGACCTGAGTCAGAACCTGACAATGCCGCATACTTAAAGACAAACCTATAAGCATGCCAGGCTACAAACTAACTATGAACAAATATATTTAATCTTCTGAATTCCATAACATCATTTAACAAAAATAAACCAAATTCATCAAGGTTCTAGAATACTCAGACTTCAGAATTTCTTTCAAAATCTACAGAATGTAAAGTCACTGAAACTAAATTAATTTCCAAAATTCAAAATGCAACAACTCCTAATCCTCTATCTTATCCTAGAACATCGTTCACACTTTACCCAGATGATCCCCGCTTGCTAATCTTCCGAAATTGAAATGGGAAAAAGAGGGGGTTAAGCTCGAGGGCTTAGTAAAAGCAACATACACATACACATACACCAGTAGGATCATGCATCAAAATAATTTATGTCACAGTCAAACAGTTAAGAGATTTAGGATAATTGTGGAATCAAAGTCCAAAATTCACACAAATAAAAAATACATATGGCTACACCCACGTTATATCCTCATGAGAATGCCCATAAACCAGCATATATCTCCACTGGCAGAGCCAGATCATAACCCGAAGGTTGTGCCCACGTTATATCCCAGTGAGAACTAAGAAGGCCAAAAACCACCGTATTTCTCTACTGGCGAAGCCAGATCATAGCCAAATGTGCCACTAGCATAGGTCTTGATCACTTACACATAGTCTCCACTAAGCCCCTAAAAATCTAAGAATCGGGATCACCTAAAACATGCGAATAATCGAGAATCACTACAAATAAGTGAAATATACCTAAGTCTCGAATACGACTTAAACTCAAACAAATTCCTAACTCCTAATCACTAGGAACGATCAGATTTAATCCAAACAACTGATTTTCACTAGAACACGTGGAAATACGCGTAACTATCGAAAATCGAGTAAAAATTTAATTAATTCAGAAAATCCCAGAAAAATTCCAGAAAATAGGAAATATGGCAATGAGCTCAAAACCGCAAAACGTACTGAAATCCAATGCTAGAGCGTGGAGAACTAGCCTCTTCAAGTGGCAGGCCACTCAGCCAAAGTGCTGAACAGAGTCAAGAGGCCAGCTTTGGGACTTCGGTTCTTACTTTGCTTAGACCTCGGATTCTCGAATCACTAAATCTGCGGTAAGAGGCGAAGTCTCGAAGTTGGCCCCTTGACTCTAATTGTATATAGGATGAATTCTAAGTCATTTTCAATGTTTATATGTGTTTATACTCATTTTCTGCATTTTCATGAATAGGTCGAAATATGATGCAAAGTGAAGGAAATAATAGAATACAGAGAGGCCGCGCCAATAGGATCTATGTGCAAGGCCCAAGGAGTGTAGCCCAATTATCATCCTTTTATATATATTGGGACCTCGCTTCTTACTGCTCAAACTCCATATAGCTTTTTTTAACGCCGTTAATCATTTTTAAGTATATCCCTTTTTTTCTTTTCTTTTTTTTTTATCATGTACTCTTTCCAATATGCACGTATAAACAATTTGTATATTCACTTTGCACCTTCATATATTTCTTTGCTTCTTATATAATTAAGCAGTTTATACCTCATATCTCATCTTTATCTATTTCTCCAATTCACTTTCTTTTATAACTAAATTTTAAACATTTATTTAATTAAGTTGAACAAACACGCTCATCAAAATATTCGAATCCCTTAACTAAAAAGTAAATATTCAATCTACTAATTAATTTTGAAAATCACATTATTTATTATCTACATGTTTTTAATCACTTATAAAAGGTTCAATCACTGTAACAGTTATTTTGATTGAAAGATCGAGACTAAAACATGAAAGGATATGCAAGTTCAAGAAATAATTGAGGGGATATTTCTCTACAAACCCTTAATAATAACAATAATTTAGTTTTAATCAATCCACTATTATTTGTTCAAACATAGAAAAAGAGAAAAAAGGAAAAAAGATGAAGCTATTTCGTATGCTTTTCATGTGCACGTTCAAATCTAGATTATAAAAGGATGAATGAATAATTAACAAATTTGTCCCACTGTCCGTGTTGACTTTGTAAGAATAAATAACAAATTCTTTTTTAACACCCGAGTTCTGACCAGTAAGAAGCGAACTCCCAAAGTTGGCCCGTCGACTCTAATTATATATAAGATGAATTCTAAGTTATTTTCAATGTTTGTATGCGTTTATACTCATTTTCTACACTCTCATTAATGGATCGAAATATGGCGCAAAGTGAAGGAAATATAATACAAAGAGGCTGCGCCAATACAATCAATGTGCAAGGCCCAAGGTGTGTAGCCCAATCATCCCAACTCAACTTAAGGAGCGCCGACCAAATTCGGTGAACTTCAACTTAATTAATATTTTTTAGGTAGGAAAATTGTGGGTGGCATTGCTTTCACAATTCTGAAGATCGAGCATTAAAATTTATTCTTCATTCCAAGAAGTGCGCTTTCCGAATTTTGAACTTGTGTCTTCTCCTTACGAGGTTGGAACTGTTTGTCATTAACACTTTGTTGATAACTTGATTAATTAATTTAAGTTCAACTATGAGCCTAACCCAACCCGATATACTAGCTCCGCTCTCTCTGGTCTCCGTTGCATCATCATGTCTTCTTTCCTTTGTCATATAACTGTAACTAGTTGAATACTCGTGCGTTGCACGAGACTATACAAATAATCTCTTCATAATTTTGGTCGAAAAAAATGTTGTAAATATATACACGTATTAAAATCTCATTAAAGTAGATTGAGACATACGTTGAAAGAATAGAATTGAATAAAAATATGTGTTCAAATAAGTCAATAAAAAAATAAAAAAAATCTCATACAAATGTGTGAAAAGATGAATTGAATGAAAATATGCGAGCAAATATGTCAATCATAGAAAATAATAATTTCTTCAAGCAAAAAATCTTAATAAAGTAAGTGAAGAGAAAACTTGAAGAATCCTTTTTGAAATGATCAAATTGACATAGATCGATCAGTATCGATAGCGGATGAGCATGCAACACAATATATACATCAAGTCCGCAAGGACACCAACACGTCTTTGCAAATGAAAATATAATGATAAAGATTCCATGTAAATGGTGTATATATATATATATATATAGCTCCGGTATATAATGTAACTTTATATGTTCAATATATATCTTCAACTATACATGTACACGTTTGTATAATATATCAAACAACTATATATTATATATAGCTGCCAAAATAAAAATTAAAATGCATATTCCATCGTATCAAAACACATATGTATTCCTATAATTCAAGATTGTGTGTTATCTTTAAATTCTATTATATATTTTATATATATCAAATATTTATAAGAAAGGCGGTTGGTTTGTTATGTAAACTATCAAAAGAATGTTATTAATATATTGTGGTTGCCATTTTGTTGTTCTATTTCTATATAATTAAAAAAAATACTTTCATCGCCTTCATGATAAGGCTAATAATGAAATATTCTTTTCTCTTAATAAGAAAGGTGGTAATTTGGCCGGTTATATATACTATCAAAAGAATATTAATAAAATAATTTAGTTACGTTTTGTAATTCCATTGTATCAAAAGCATATATTTATTTCTACAATGTAATTTTTATGTTATCAAAAGCTATCGATACATAGATTCCATTATATATTTCACTGAATATCAAATATTTCATTATAAATAATATTTATATAATTAAAATAATGACGTGACTTCGCAAGATGAATTGACTTGCCTTCACAAGAGACTATAATTTGATGACGTGACTTCTCACATTTTAACTTTGGGAGATGACTGCACGAAAGACGGACGGATTGTTTCCTTTTATATATATATTGATAACATATATATAATCTACATATATTTTCATACAATTTAAATAGCATCTATAAATGCATATATATGCAAACCACATCTATATAATATTTATATAATATGCCAACGGCATATATAAATTATATACTATATATATATATATATATATATATATATATATATATGTAAACGTCACATATAAAAATGGCATGTAAAGTCTATAAACGGCATTTATATATATATATGAAAATGTCACGTATAAAAATTATATATACAATCTTGCAATGCTCATATATACATGTAATTTTATTGAGCTATATGCATATAATCTACATATTTTACTACATAATTTATAATAAAATAATATGAAAATTTCTTTAATTCATAAGTGATAACATGATAAACCAAGAGAGCTCCATTTTTTTTTGATGATGTGGTTACGTGAGAATTCGGTTCGTGATTTATTTTAATATATATATAGATTCAAATCTATATATCTATATAGTATAATCAACTTAAGTGCAAATAATTTCATTAACAAAGGCAAAACCTTCTCTAAATATAATTAGTGTACAATAATCAATCTTAGATACAAAAAAGAAAAATTAATGGAAGTGAGTTTATTATGCATTAAATAGGTGAAATAAATCATTTTGAAATTCATAAAAGAAAATCTTGAAACCTTTTTTGGTAAATCTTTTTTGGTAAATAAAATCTTGAAACCTTTCAATTATAAATATAATGCAAGTGGTCATATCTATTAAAAGCCTATGTTTTGAATTATTTTTATTCCATAAAATCAATTAAAATAAATATACACGATGTAAGGAGCTTTTTCATAATTTATATTTATAGTAATTTAATTTAATATTTATGTATTTGACATCGATAATATACTAATAAATCAATTGTTGTGTTTAATAACTTTTTTTTAATATTATCTTTTATAATACACCGTAAAATAATTTAGAATGTTACGTTATTATTCTTGCGAATTCACACATTAAAAGTTAGTCGTATATTACTATTTTTTTTAATAATCATAGTCGAACTATGCATCAATATAATGTATTTATATTAGATATTTATTGTTGATTATTACAATGAAAATATTTAATGAAAAACTTTATTTTAGAAGAGTTCACTGTGTAAGTTTATCTATATATCTAATCATTATTATTGTTTACAGTAAAATTGACTACTTTTATAATAAATGTTATCAATGAATACAATGTTTTCCTTACAAAACAATGAATGATCAATTGAACAATTATTAAAATAAATATTAGAATAATTCAAATCCGGAAAAAAACATTAATATCACATAAGAAATCAAATTAGATGTAAGTAAGGATATTACAAAACTTGAATTTAAAAAATAAATTTGCAATATCAGGTTGCGGACTTGCACTTAACATTTGTAACGATTCTACTGATATTAGCGATTGACTAAATGTACAACACGCTTTAAATAAGAAAATTAGTTTAAAAAACTGTCGCTAAACTCTTTAAAATTAGTCTAATATATTCGCATTATAATTATTTATTATTGAAAATCTTATTATTCTTAAAAAAATAATTTATTTTAAATTTTTTTTGAATTATTACTTTTGAAATAACGCACCAGGTTTGAACGCTAGTAATAAATATAGAAAAAGCTCATAGTATATTCGCCAAAAAAA
Source organism: Punica granatum (assembly GCF_007655135.1). Classification (NCBI taxonomy): domain Eukaryota; kingdom Viridiplantae; phylum Streptophyta; class Magnoliopsida; order Myrtales; family Lythraceae; genus Punica; species Punica granatum. Next base: position 39,595,502 of record NC_045129.1, read on the forward strand.
GAAAAAAAAGAAAAAAGAAGAATCATATTATTAGTAATCTCTCGATCGGGTAGCTCATAGTAATCTCTCCATGAAATGCATCATGATACCGTAACAATGATTCCACTCCACCAAGGTCGATTTTGTCTTCCCGCAAAGGCTGTGGGGCTCGGGAGCGTAAAGGTTTCCTCGCCTACAACTTTGAGCTCCTTATCCTTTTGTCTAAGCGCGACAGAGAACACGGATGCTCTTAACATACCGATCGAAACAAGACGACACAAACTAACTATATATGCACTATGTACATTTTTACTGCTACTGCTTGGAGGATTAATAAGCTAACCCTACATAATTTGATTGGTTACGAATCTAATAATAAAGACTTAACAAACTAACGAGAATCTCATTCCATTCGTCAGAACAAAAACAAGAATATCTCATTCCCCACCACCCCCCCCCCCCTTCTCGGGGATGGGGCGTTTACAAATCAAAACTGTGGCTGTTGAAATGGAAGATCGGACCGCTTCCTCTCCTCCTCAAGTCCTGCGACCTGCACTCTTTCGCGACGCTAGATTGAAGAGCCTGGGGCCCGCACACTATGACCCCGATGTCTGCGTTACCCCAAGAGTTCGATACCGCCCCGAATATTTCTGGAAATTAACAAGAACAGATGGATTAAAAAAAAAAGGAGGTCAGTCATTCAGTCAGTTTGAATATCTGGTCTATCTTTGTTTTAGATTTAGGTGGTGCCAGCTACCTTTAAAATCTGGTCTTTGACCGTAGCTGATGGAAGTAGTAAAATCCTGGTACAGGTCCTTGTTCGGCAAGGCCCCATTTTGCCGCATCAAGGGGGCAGTCGCTATTTCTTCGCTATCATCTCCATCTTCCTCTGCGGACACGGACAGGGACAGAGTTCTCTTCTCCCAAGCATGCCAAAGAGCAATCACGAGACCACCGAAGATGATGACACTGACAACCATACATATTACCAACAGCAACCCTCTATACCACCAATAGCTGATGTCGTTGGGGTTTAGATAGCATACGTCCAGTAATCCCAGTGAGAAGATGAATCCCAGAATCGGTACGATCACGTAACTTCCTGACCACACTTTATCTCCCGTTCCCACCAAAACTGACATGCTCTGTCTTCTTGATCTCGAGGGAGAAAACGAGCTGCTCTCGAATTTTCCTTCTTCCTGCACATTAATCAAACACAGAACAATCAATCAGGCACTTCTATAGCTACGAAAATAATAATCTACGTACGGAAGATCGTCAGAAAGGAATCTCGACTATTCCTAGTCATACGTACCAATGGGGGTTCCGATTCCCGGGTGACATAAATCCGGATTTCTATGTTCACCCTGTCCAGTAAAAATGGATCGAGAGCCTTCACGTCGATTGTCGATAAGAGAGAAATTTCGCTCGATCTTTTGATGGCCCAGATGAGCAGGACATGTCTTGGCAGACAAGGCTTCTCATCCCTCACGCGGTGCAAAATATCACTCAAGATTGCTACGAAGGGTGAGATGCCACTACCCCCAGCCACCAGAACTAGCATTTCATACCTACAAGAAAATATATATATATATATAACTAACTTATTACCATTAGTCTTCAAGCAAAGAAAATATATATAGATAATCGTATTTCAGTAGAAAAACTTTCCGACAAAAGAAAGAAAGGAAAAGAGCCCATCTCCGGCATCAGAAATTAAACTTACGTCAAATGGTATGGTGATTCATGTCCGTAAGGCCCTTCCACATTAACCGTGAATCTAGCAGGGCTTCCAAATATCTGAGTTTCACGGGATGATAGATTTGAAACATTTTGCCTTAACTGCCCCGTCCAATCTCCAACAGCTTTGATCAGGACAGAAAGATGGTATTTCCCATCAAGCGGACTCGATGAAACGCTGAAAGGATGCCACTGCAGCTTCGATATTTCTCGCAGGCGAAGGAAGACAAAGCCAAGTGCGTTGTAATGTAGAACTGAAACAGAGCCAAGAAAGAAAACATAAAAAACGTTATGGGCAAGCGAAAGCGATATAGCTTTTGGTGATGAAGAAGAAAAGTGAGGAGTATACATGTGTATATATATATATATATATATATATATATCTTACTCTTAGGCTTGGAAATAACCAAACCCACTGTTCCACATGGAAAATTGGTCGCTGAAACTACATCAACGTCCCTCCGTGATTGGAAGAACCTCAAAAACCGGTCGAGCATGAAGAGGAATAATCCTCCGAGAAATTTGCTAAAATTTGTGTCTCCAATATGCAAAGCTAAGAAGATGATGAAGAAGACATAAAGCTGATGGGTGTAGAAGAAAAGCTGAAAATATCTCTTCCGCACAGGGGGAAGTGCGGTGATCCATATTGCGAAGCCGAACAAGTAGGTGATGATTCCTGCCAAGTTTGCACCTCCGTCACTTTTCCACTCCACAATCTGAGGCGAAACACAATTCAATCACCAACGAGATCAGCTGCATGCAACTCAAGAAAGCTACCTGGCTGCTTGTTAATAATTCAGCGAGAGGAGATTTCGAGTTACGAGCACTCACGCTCTTTAGAACAATGCCACGGATGAACCACACGATCATGTAGCAGAGTCCGTGCATACTGACAAGGAAAATTATGAGATTTCCGAGCCATTTGTGGTATCTGGTCGCATGCTCAAAGGGTATGTCTATAAGGCGGAGGAGAATCGATCCCCTTGCAACAGGGAGGAATAGGAATGACAGGCAAGACGAGGCAATCAAACCGAAGCAGTACGCTGACATCTGCAGCATTTGAACCCTGGAAGTTTTGCGAGGAACTCGGGTTACTTACCATCCAGAATCAGCTATTCGTTCATGCACAACTGACACGGTATAAAGTGGGAAAAACAAAATTAAACTACTGATTATGATAAAAGCAGAGAAGAGAGAAATGTTGTCACCTCTTCTGCTCAGGAGTTAGGGAACCATAGGAGGGTAAAATCTCTAAGTTCATCACTGTATAGGAATAAAGTGACCATAGAACAAACACCACAAACAGAAGAATCCCAATCAACTCTGCAGCTGTAACCACACCGAATGGCCCATCCACGAGCACTGGGAGCGTCCCCAGACGGAACCTTGGCGTCTGCTTCTCCCTAGGATTGGACCAAAAGGTCTTTCCGTTATTACTCAAAGCCAAATGCAATCCAAGCGGAAAAAAGAAAAAAAAAAAAAAGACTCTGGTTCCAAGAAGGCTATTGAATTTATTTTATTAGCTCTACTTAACGTCAATGATACTGGAACCCGCAACCCAACCCACAACCTTAATCAAGACCTATATATTCATTACATTACATTAGTCTTCCTCCTTCTGTGACTGATCAGGCATTAATATGATCAGCCTAATGCCACATAACTTGGGTTGAATACGATATTGGCGGCTAACAAGAAATTAGGATGTAAAATGTAATGTCGTAAACTTTAGACAAGGGAACAATTTGACGTACTCTTTATTGGTAAGGTGTTGTTCCTCTGTTTCAGAAAGGAGAAGGTATGGCACGGCGAGCACAGCTATCAAAAGAATGGGGGCGCTATACAGCACCAACGCGCTCCCTGCAGTAATTATAGTAGTAGTAGTAGTAGTAGTAGTAGTAGTAGTAGTTGAGTTAACAACATATTGATGGGATAAATTAACCGATAACATTACAGAGAGAGAGAGAGAGAGAGAGAGCGCGCGGGAGAGGAACCTGTGGAGCTAAAGAGAGTTCCCTCTGTGGCGTCGACCCAGTCATCATAGAGGTCGGTCCCAGTCCCGGAGGGGACTAGAAAGAAAATGGCTACCCAAGCGACGAAGATGGCCTGCATCACGAGCTTGAGGGTCCATCTGGCTACTGACTTGGCAATCCGAGAAGCGGTGTTCTTCTTAGTATCAGCTGGACGGCTTATTGGCCTTATTCCATCAGAGAGGAGGAGGGGTTCGTGAGCGGAGAGGTCGCTGTTGTTGTTGTTGTTGCTGGCCCCAGCCATGGGAGGGAGGGGACAGAGCAGGGTGTGGGGACGAGGAGGAAGACAGGGTATAAGGACGACGAGTGAGTAGGCTAAGCGTCAGTTGGGCCATGCTATAAAATGGACTTGATGGGAATAGGAAATGCACGGATGGTTGGGATTGGTAAGGGGTGGGGAAGAAGTTTTGGTGGTATCAGTAGTTCAAACTGAGACCGAGACTGGGACTGGACTACAGGTAAGTAAGGGGGACCTAAAAAAGGGAAAGGTAGAACGGACGGCGCTAGCTAAATTGAATTCCATCCTTTCCATTTCCTCGTTTGTCTTCACAATCACATTTTAACTTAAATTTTAATGCTGCGTTTGATTTCATAATAGGATTTTAAAATCAAATTTTGGTTTTGAAAAAAAGTGGTATAAATAAGACTCGTCATTTGACTTTGTATGAGTTATGTTGTTTTGTTGTGAAAAAAAGTGATATAAATGAGACACACTCTTTGACTTTTCACGAGTTATTTTGTTTTGTAGTAGGTAAAGTTAAGTTAGAATTGTGATTTTAAAATTGTATTCACAAACCAAACAAGGCCTAATTTTAAAACAGATAAAATAAATATGAGATCCACTCTTTTGACTTTTGAGAGTAAAAAGAATGGTGTAGATAATTGGTAAATTGCACGGATGATCCAAAATGTTTTACAAATGTTTCATTATGGTCCAAAAAGTTTTTTTCGCTGTATAATGGTACAAAATATTTCAAAATTATTTTATGATGTTACAAATCGTCAACTCGAGCTTGACGCCGTCAAGCCCACGCTGACGTGGCTACTACGTGTCATATTCTTGCTGACGTGGCCGAAAAATCTTAAATAATTCTAAAAATATTAAAATTTCAAAATTTTAAAAATATTTTAAAATTTTAATTTAAAATTTAAAATAATTTTAATATTAAATTTAAAATAATTTTAATATTAAATTTAAAATAATTTTAATATTAAATTTAAAATAATTTTAATATTAAATATTAAATTTTTTTATAAAATTATTTAAAAAATTTAAAAAAATTTAATTTTTTAAAAATAATTTTAAAATTTTTAAAATAAAATTTTTAATTTTTTTTCTAAATTTTTGTATTTTTTGTATTTTTAAAAATAATTTTAAAATTTTCAAAATTTTAAAATATTTTTTTTATTTTTTTCAAAATTTTTACTCTTTTTTTAATTATTTTTTGTATTTTTTTGGACTTTTTTAAATTTTATTTTCTCTTAAATGACGTGGCGCACTATAATTGGTTCCACGTAACAAAAGTGACACATAGGACTCGCCACGTCCGCAAAATGTTAACAGCGTTAGGGCCAATTAACGGTTTGTACCATCATGAAACAACTTTGAAACATTTTGTACCATCATGTAGCGAAAAAAACTTTTTGGACCATAATGAAACATTTGTAAAACATTTTGAACCACAAGTGCAATTTACCCTGTAGATAATTAATTATAATGAAATTGTAGGTAAGTTTATATATGATGCTCACTCTTTTGACTTTTGAGAATTGATTTTTACTGTGTAATGAGTAGAGTTAAAATCTTACAGCCTGTTTTGTTTTGCAATCAAGTTTTTAGCGTGTGTTTGGATTCAGAGTTAAAATAACTTTAATTTTGATTTTGATTTTGATTGTGAAAAATGATAAATGAGATGTGATTATAAATTTGACTTGGGAAACATGTGTTTTTGTTGTATAATATGTTGAGTTAAAATTAAAGTTAAAGTTAAAATTAAGTGTTTTGTTTTGCAATTAAGTTTTTAAATTTTAACTCTAACTTTAATTCTACTGACTATATAACAAAAATCAACAGTACAATTATTATTTTTCTTTTTTCTTTTTTTCAATTTTTTTAACGATTCAATTCAATTTTTAATAGTAAATTCTCTCAACTATTCATTACTTTTTTCACAATTCAATAATATAATTATTACTTTCTCTCAACTATTCATTACTTTTTCACACTTTTTCTCATAATTCAACAACACAATCATTACAACTCAATTAAAATCAAAATTAAACCTTACTTAACTCTAAAATTAAACATACTATTAAAATTAGATTGTGAAATTAAACGAGTTATAAGTAAGGGAATTCTTCCACCTGACCAAACAAGAGGCTGAGGTACAAACATATGACAACGGCAATTACTTACTATTGTCCTTTCTTTTTTCTTCCTCCCTTTCTTTTATTTGGTAGGTTATGAGAAAGAAAGATGAAGAAAAAGAAGATCGGTTAGTTACTTACCTGCTATAAATATTTTATATAATATATATATATATATATATATATATGTATTTTATTGAAATGGTCATGAGCATTCTTCATATATACAATGCAAAAATAGATACAGTGGGAAAATGCCCAACCGAATATTATAGGAATGAGATATAACAGTTTATTTGTTGGGCAATCTGCAAAGGAAAATATACATCAAAATGAACACAATACAGTTAAAAATTGCCATCTTGAAACCATAATCCTAATTCACGACCAGTTTGTAGCATTTCGCTATGGACCCCAATGTACACCGGGAGGGGATCCTCAACCTTGTCCACAATCCATGGGAAATTTCACTTTCACAAAAAAAGTGGAACATGCAGGGTGTGTTAGGCTGATAATCTGAGTGCAAGATCTCATCACAGATCACAAATCCCAAACAATCAAGTAGCTAGAGGACCAAGATCGGTTTAAACCAACTACTGTCAATTGATCTTAATCAACATACCGCTAAATATCCAATCTCAAGACAATCAAACCAAGGAATTAGAGTGGCTAAACAGCTAGAGTTTCCTTAATCGGTTCAAACCAAAGACCATCAATAAGAGAGATCAACCAGCTCAAATCAATAACAAAAAGGCAAGCCATAAAATAATTGATTTTAACTGGTGGGAGGAAGATCAAACCGATAAGAATCACAATCCTATTTGTGGTGGTAGGGGATACTATCGCTGAGATTGATGATAGAGTTGCCAAAGACGAGAAGTCGACACCGCTGGAAATAAGAGGTTGAGCCATAATGGCATGATGTAGGGGGCGCGCCCACTGTATCGTCTCCACCTAGTCTGCATCTTGGCCGCCGCCATTGAAGGAAAAAAAGAAAAGAAAAAAGAGCGACATTCACACTGTCCATAATTTGTGCTACCGAAGAGGGATTGGACGCAGCCTCGAAGGGGAGGGGAGGGGAGGGGAGGCCGCCGCCGCCACACGCATCCACCGGTGGGACGAGGGGGGAGGGCTCTTACAACCGCTGGGACGCCATTAGCACGACTCTGTTTCAAACTGACTCGGCCCTTAGAGCTCGATAAACTGACTGTCCCTGACCCGATGACCCGAACCATCCCCGACTTGACCCAACCTGACCAAATCGGGTCTGATTGAAGTGGTCCGATCGTGCTCGATCTGGTCAGGTCATGCTCGGAGAAAGCACGGTCTAGTTGAAATCTTGCGACGGGAAGGGAAGGGGAAGGTCATAGCATGTTGGGGACCATCGGAGGACCCTAAATATTATATTAAAATAAAATAATGAATAAACGATGAAAACATGAAGCTCTCGCCCTTTGGTTTTCTTTTCTTTTTTAATTGGATAGGCGAGCTCTGCATCTGCTCTCCTCAAATGAGCTAATTAAGTGCACTAATAATAAAATAGAAGATAAGTAAACAATGAAAACGCACTATAACCAAAACCCCGTCTCGTGCTTTGATTGTATTATTACTAGCGCAATTGTTATTTTGTTAACTCAACTCAAATAAATAATTAAATAAATAAATATAGAGAAAATTAAAGATTTGATCCTTTAGATTTGAATTTTTTCTATTTTATTCCTTTTCTTAATTTTTTTATCATTTAAATCCTATATCTTTGAAATAATTTTCTATTTCAGTCATTTTCTTTTTTCTTGGTTTGTTTTCATCCAATACCTTTGATTACTTTTCTATTTTCGTCATGTTATTAGATTTTTTATTAGAGAAGATTTTATCTTTGGTTCTCAACCATTTAAAATTATTCTTTTATCCAAATTCTTTTTTTGGTTTCAATTTTTTAATATTAGATTTTTTGTTTCTTATATTTCTTCCCCTCAAATTCTGCTAAAAATGCCCACATTACATTTTTGTAATTTATAAAAAATTATTATTTTAATTTAAAAAATAAATCTCTCAAAATATATTTTGAGAGGAAGGACAGTAAATTGGGAAGGAAAGAGGCGGCGGTAGTCGGTAGGGCACAAAGTTAGGGGAGTTCACCTTAGGCTTATACCTCCATCACGATTACACTTTTCAACATCATACCTTGCATCGAGGTTTATCATATCCTTGCTTAGCGTGTCACTGCTAACTTCATAGGTGTGGTTCGCAGCTATTGGACCACAATTGCCTTTATTTTTCCTATATTTTTTTTATTTCTTTACTCGCAAATTTGAATATCGATTCTCCCAATGCAAACCGTTATTACCCCTACTAAAATTGCTTATGGCCTAAATGCTCGCCCTTGCTCATTCTCTTGAATAGGTTCACGATTTTTCTTTTATTATTTTGATATATTTTGTTTTATTTTTGAAATTAAAATTGAAATCTTTTTAAATTTAAAAATGCCGTGTGGGTATTTAATGAGAATACAAGGGGGTAGAAGTATAAGAAGCAAAACATTTAATGTTAAAAAAATGGGTAAATTACACAGCACGCCGATATTTCTGAAATAATTTCGCAACACATCATATTTTTCAAAAAATTTCACGATACATCACGAATTTTTTAAAAAATTTTTTAAAGCATATCATATCGTTATTTTTCAGTCCAAAATTGGATTGAATGATGATGTTATGACATTTTCAGGGACATTTTTGCACAAAAGAAAACTTGAGAGATTTAAACGGAATTAAATGAAAAATGTAAAAAGAGGGAATGAAGGGATACGGAGGGGAGGTCGGGGGCCCTCGCCAGCAGTCGACCCCCAGCTGGGTTCTTCGGCCGGCTTATACTAGGTCTGCGACCCCAACTGGGGGGTTAGTTGCTTTAAGGGACACCCTTAGCAGCGACTCAAATTAAGGGGTTACGTGGCTGTTAGAGGTCGGGGGCGCCCCCAACGACCTCCTAACCCCCGATTTCACGATCCCAGTTGAGGGGTCAGGTGGCCAGCGAGGCCCCCCAACTTCCCCTCCCGATCATCCCCTTCCTCTTTTCTTTATATATATATATCGTTTTAAATCTCCCAAGTTTTCTTTTGTGCAAAATTGTCCATAAAAATGTCATAACTTTATCAGTCAATCAAATTTTGGATGGAAAAATAATGATATGATGTGCGGTGAAAACTTTTTTAAAAAAATTGTTATATGTTGTGAAATTCTTTGAAAATATGATGTGTGGTGAAATTATTTCAGAAACCATGATGTATGGTGTAATTTACCCTAAAAATTTGAACAAAATAAAAGAATTATGATAAAAAAATAACTTTAAAAGGTTGAGGACCAAAGTTAAAATTTTCTCTAATAAAAAAATGATAAAAGGACGAAAATAGAAAAGTAATTAAGGTATTGGATGAAAATGAATAAAAAAAGGAAAATGACTGAAACAGAAAAGTATGTAAGCGTATAAGACCTAAACGATAAAAAATTTAAATAAACGATAAAAAATTTAAAAAAATGATGAAAATAGAAAAGTATTCAAATATAAATGACGAAATGTATAGTTTTTACAATAAATATAAATAACTAATTAATTAATAGAGTTATCCAAACTTGTCTAGTCTAGTCCAGTCTGATCAGGACTGGGCCTAGTTATTCAGGGCCAATTAATGGCCCTGGTCCAATTCGGTGTACTAGCGCTGCAGACTGCAGACTGCAGTTGAGTTGATTTTTTTTTTTTGAGTGAATAGGAAATTTCACTCATGCTAACTTATTTATACACAAGCTAGGGACTTCCGGTAACACAGATTTGCAGGGGTTCCGGAAGATCCCACCAGGACCATTGGCCATCGACGTCCAAAAGAGCAGCATTTTTTGCACGTTTGTGGGCCACAGCTACATAATTCTTATTCACATATATAATGCTACTTTTGCCTCTATTTACAGACAACAAGGAGACCAAATCCGGTTTGACTGGAATAAGTGACACTAGCCATCGACTCCTTTCATGCAGGACCTGAACTAGCTCAAGGCAATCAGACAGAATAGCTGGCGCTCTTCCTTCACATGCCATAGCTAGTCGGAGACCCGCTCTACAGGCCAACGCTTCGGCCACAATTGGATCTTCCCAGGTCACCTTCTCCGCTCTTACCTCCTCGATCTCTCCTTTGCCGCCAAAGGCCATTGCAGCTCCAGAAAGCCAGGTTTGAGAGCCCCTTTGCTTCACAGCTCCATCCACTTCGATGCGCTCTTGTTGCTGAATTTGCTCCACAGGTGGACGGGCCTCTCGAATTTGATCATTCAGCCGAAGGAGCGACCCTGCAGATAATATTTGATCAGATCCAAACACCACATCAATCTCTGCTGAGACCTTCAAGACTTGTGATGCCACCGAAGGAGACTTTCGGTCGAACACCACTCGATTCCTTTCCAGCCAAGGCCACCATACAATAATACAATTTAAAATAAAAGGATCAACCAAACTATGCTCATCACATTCATGGGCACAAAATAACCATTCCCCTAAGTTATTGATATGTATAAACTCAGTACCAACGTTCCAATTACTCGCAAACCATGTCCTTCTAGCAAATTCACACTCCCAATCCTTGTTATACTACTACATGTACGGTACCTGTACCTCCCACTCCCAGTGGCTGGCAGTACCCACTGTCCTTCACTCAATCAAGTCCAAAATCACTTAATTAGTTTTATTACAAACACAATGCCACAACACACCAATCCCATCAATAAGAGAGGGTATAACGCAATGACGCACCTTTTGCTTGGTGACCAAGAGATTCCAAGTTCGATACCCACCTCCCTCCTAACAGCAAAATTGCCTAATGCTCCCATCAGCAAAACACAAAAGTCTAGCATGTACAAAAGAAACATTAGGTAAAACCAACGCATAACTTCCTTTCTGTAGATCCTTTTATTGCGCTCCCTCCATGTCCAATAAATGTAATGAGTCCACATAACCTTCAGGCAAATAACATCCAGCGTTCGGCCCTTCAAAGAAGATATCCAGCCCAGCTCAGAATGTCAATCCACTTGCTGTCTTCGTAGACGAATCCGCAATAACAAGCTTCTCCAAACTCCTTGTGTAACGGGACAAGTGAAAAACAAGTGATCACGAGCTTCCAAGCATGAACAACAAAATTCACACTCCTCAGCTGCTAGCTCAATTTTCCACCTACTCAATCTATCTTTAGTGCTCAATCTATCAAGGATACAGAGCCAGCTTATAAATGATGCTCTAGGGGTGTGCCCATTAAACCAAATAGATGCTTCCCGTAGCACCTTAGGCTCCTTTTTCCTCAGACTTTGCCACGCACTATGAGTGGTATACTGCCCAACCTAATTAGAGGACGAGACATAACCAGCAGATGTAGCAAATTCCACTTCAGCAGCGAGACTATGAATAATTCTGGCCTGAGGGTCTGTACTTCTTGGCCAATTCCAACAACCATCGACCAAAACGGAGCTAATACACGCCTGCTTCCCTATAGTAGGGAAACATTTAAAGCCCTGTTCACAGTAGTTTACTAATGGGCCAGCAGAAAGCCAAGGATCAAACCAAAAGGACAAGCTCCCACCTACACTGATCTTTCATCTAATGAATGGTAATATATCAGCTCTCAATTGCAAAAAGGAGAAGCTCCCCCGTGCCCCTTTAATAGATATTTTGGATTTCTATTTCAATGTACGAAGCCCATGGACCTCCTTATAACCGAAAAAAACACACCAATCCCATCGTCTTGGTTCCCTTCCCCCCATGCATCCAATCCAACCACACAATATGCCACAACACACACCAAACCTATGACGTTCAATGCAATGAGCCTCTGCCTCTGCATGCATGCATGCGAGACTTCCTTGTCCTAGCTCCTCGCCTTCATCCTCATCCATCGCCTTCATCCATTCATACGTTGTGTCACCAAAAATGCATGCCATCCCCTAGCTCCGATTGAGCTAGGCTGTGCCTATCGCTACTAGCTAGGGACTTTATGCTAGCTGGTGTCTCTTAGCAGCTGCTTCTCCATCGATGACCTAGAGGAGCTGCGTGCCCGCCAGTGGTTTTCTTGGTGGATACGTTCATGAAGTGGGCAGTTGGAAGCACTGCCACTGGGGAAACCAGAGGAACATTCCAATGGCTTCTCTCTGGAGTGGAGTTGTACAATAGATCGGGGCCGGCCGCGGAGACGGTTAAAATTAAGACAGAAAAAGAGATCGTCAGGAAATTGTTAAAGAAAAACTGATCATGGGCGATGCAAACAGCAACGAATTGGGAAGGGTAATGAGGAAGGAGAGCAAATAAAAGAAGCTTAATTAGCTTTAAAAACACTGCACGCGTGAAGGCAATTGTTAGATGTCGGTTGTCCTATAGGAATCTCGGAGATATATATATATATATATGTGTGTGTGTATGTATATATACATATAACGCGTGATATATAAACATGAGCAACCAGACAAAAGCAAAACATATCATGTAGCCACACCAACACACTAAGATATTGGTTGAGTAGAAAGCAATTTCAACTCCCATAAGGAAAAAAATACGAACAATTCAAGTTCCTAAAAGTGCACGAGTCAGAATTTTGGTAGAGCAATCTCTTTTTTTATACAATTTTTAAGAATGATTTGCCTCTATATGCCCCGGCTAGCATTGATGATTAATTATATTTATTATCCATCCGCACATGCTAGGGCATGTGATATGAATCTTGGACCACGTAACACGTAACAAAAGAATTAATCATTAATAATGTAAATTAAATTCTGATAGTTCTCTGCATCGATCAATCATTCAAATTTGAAATACGTCACCTTCATATTCTTAAATGTATGTACAATGGCCGCTTCCTACCTTTCTTTTCTTTACCTGCAGGTCATATAATATAATACATATGAAAATATATACCTAGCAAGCTAGCTAGCTATCCTCGGAAGAAGGGAGGCAACTGTCTGCATTAAACTTCCTTGTCTGCAGTCTGCCTGCCTACACTTCTCACTTGCTAATATATTGCTTATTAGTTAGTAAGTCCTGAGAATTAATATTCGTCATCGATCCCATCACATCCCATGGCTCCGCCAACCATTGGTGCCTTGGATGAGCGGGAGCTCAGCCTGCAGCCAGAAGCACTAGTATGCCACATGCTGGCCTTGCCTTATCCCGGTCGGGGCCACATCAATCCCATGCTCAGCCTCTGCGAGCTCCTCCTCTCCAAGGAACCCCGCATCCACATCACCTTTGTTCTCACCGAGGAGTGGCTTAGCTTGATCACATCTGCTGGCAGCAATAAGCCCTGCAGCAGCAACTACAGCAATAATATTCGGTTCGTCACGCTTCCTAACATCATCCCTTCCGAGCTCGACCGCTCCAAGGACTTCCCCGGATTCTTCGAGGCCGTCGACACGAAGATGGAGGGCCCATTCGAGCAGCTCCTTGATGCCCTTGCGAAGCCCCCTGCAGTTATCGTGGCCGATACTTTCCTCAAGTGGGCAGTTGGAGTGGGCAAAAGGAGGAACATCCCGGTGGCTTCTCTGTGGACCCAATCAGCCTCGGTGTTCTCCTTGCTGCAAAACATTGAGTTGCTCGAACAAAACGGAGATTTCCAGGTCGACCTGTTAGGTATGTTATGTTAATAATGAAGCACTATACGTCCAATTACAACACCCCCCCTCCCCCAAAAAAAAAAAGGCACTATACGTCCAAATGAATCTGATCGAATTGCTGCAATGCAGAGAGAGGAGACGAGCAAGTCGACTACATTCCTGGGATCTCCCCGACTCGTGTGGCGGATCTCCCATCGTTCTTCACAGGCGATGGCCACAAAGTCCTCCACAAAGCCATCAAATGCATCTCGATGGCTTCTAAAGCGCAGTTCTTCCTCTCGACCTCCTTCCACGAACTCGAACCCCTAGCCATCAAAGCCCTGAGGCCCATATTCTCTAGCCCAATATACTCCGTCGGTCCAACGATCCCCTTTTCCAAGCTCAAGCCCGGAGTCAGTGAGGAAGAAGCTGATGATTTATACCTCCAGTGGCTCGACTCCCAGCCTTCACGCTCCATCCTCTATGTCTCTCTAGGGGGTAGCTTTCTATCCGTCTCAAGTGCCCAGCTGGAAGAGATCATTGCCGGTGTCCGAGACAGCGGGGCCCGCTCCCTCTGGGTGGCGCGTGGGAACACCTCCTTCATCAGAGATGCCATCGGGGATAGGGTTCCGAATTTGGTCGTGCCATGGTGCAATCAGCTGAAGGTTCTATGTCATGATTCCGTTGGAGGGTTTTGGACGCACTGCGGGTGGAACTCAACCTTGGAAGCTATTTTCTCCGGGGTCCCGATGCTAACTTGTCCGATATTTTGGGACCAGATTCATAACAGCAAGCAAATTGTGAAGGACTGGAAGATCGGCTTCCGAGTGAAGAAGAAATCGGGAAGTGGGGATGTCATTATGAGGGAAGAGATCGCAGGACTCGTTAAGAAGCTGATGGACCCAGAGAGTGAGGAAGGACGAGAAGTGAGGAGGAGAGTAAAGGAGCTTCAACAATGCTGTGCCAAGGCAATTGCCAGAGGCAGCGGGTCATCTGACATAGATCTCGATGCTTTCGTCAGAGATATATATATCTCAAACAAGACAAGACGGAGCGAAAACTAGGTAGATGCGTGCACCTTGTTTGAAGTGAAGTGAAATTTAGAAGTTGTCCAAGGGCTTCATCATGTACTAGTAGACGTGGCCGACTCGGAAACATGAGATCCCGAGTTCAATCCTCGTATCTAAACTCGTGCTCCTTTTATTTAGTTTTCATTATTATTGTACTTTACTAAACTAAATACCTCTCTTATAACCAAATAAAATTATTCTTAATAAAAAGAACTGTGCCTCATTGTGAATAACACGTATTATATATACTACTTGCCTTTTGCTTTAGCCGTTATTACGCGACGGCATTATACAATTCTGAAATGTTATTTATTTATCCATATTGTTATTTTATTAAGTTATGTAAAAGCCGCCTTTTCCATTCATAATCTTTCATTCTCGCAATCGGAGTTGCCCTAATATATATAATTTGGATTTTGGAGTTGGTTGTTGGCTATTATGGTCGTGGAGAAACAAGACATTGCTCGACACCCAATTTGCAGGCCTCGTGTATGGTCCTGATGTAGTTCTTTGCACAATTTTCATAGAGGGTTGAATGATGTGGAGTCTTTTCAAGCACAAAGGCAGCGTGTACCTTGTACAATCGGGTGAAGTCTGCTGGAGAAGGATTGGATCAAACTAAACATGGATGGAGTTTCGATTGGTAATTCGGATTGGCAGGTGCGGGGGTTTCCTTCGGAATGAATGTGGAAGATGGCTCTGTGGATTTGTGCACAATGTCGATTTCTCCATCTCTGTGGCAGCGGAGTTGTGGGCTGTGCGATCAGGTCAGGGCTTGAGCTGGCTTGGCATCAGGTTCAGGTCGATTGTTCCTCTCTTATCATCGAGCCAGCATGATGATATCAGCTGGAATGGTTCTCTTCTCCGCGATATTCGACAACTTTTGCTTCGACACACTTATCTGAAAGGGAACGCAGGTGCGGATTGGCTGTTGTTCATTGGTTGTATGATTGCCCTTCGTGACTGAGTCTCTTGCTTTTTGGCAATGTAATTGAGGTCTCCTCTCCATGACCCTTTTTTTGTCTTATTTAGTTTAATTTATCGTACTTAGGGTTTTGGCACCGTAATTCCTCCAAAAAAAATTACGTGAACAGCGTCAATGATTTTACAGTTTTTCCAGACAAATAGATGCATACCAAAGTTTTATTGTTAAGCAAAAAAAAATGCAATATTTCATTTTTTTCGTAGATATGCAATATTTCATTTTACTCAAACATGTTATTAATAACCTTTATCCGTGCAATGCACGGGTTTTTGATGTCTTATTCTATTCGAATTTGTATTAAAATAGTTTTAAAAGTCTAACACTATAACTGAGGTGTTTTTGCTTTGATATTGTCATTTTCCAATAACTTTTATAATAAATCAATAATTTAATAATACAAAATTAACGTATAAAAAAATTATGAGAAAAATATGATTAACCTCTTATCAGGTGATCATTTTTATGAAGGAATAATATTTAGACTTAAAAATGAAACATGTTTGCATAATTAAATCAAGTATCATGCAATAAATATTTTGTTTTAATTTTCAAATGGACATAATAAGAAATTATTGTCATATAGTACAAAAATATAAAAATGTGCAATAGATTTATTCATTGTTATAAAAATTAGATAATAAATAAACACAGACATGATAAAAGTTTTTGGAATGAGCTTCTTCTAATCGAGCTCTTAATATTCTGAGATGTCTTTTACATTTATCGAGTATCTTTTTCATTTTTATAAAAAAGATTAAATAATTACCATGTATCATTAACATGGACCAATTATAAATGATTCATGGGATACGACACCAATAAGAAACATGGTGAAATTCGTTTAACATAAGAAAGAATAGAAATGACACTCACCATGGAATTGAGGATTTATTTAGCTTCAATGGCACATCCATTTGATAACAGTTGAGGTGTGAAATATGAGAGCTCCATTTGATAATACTCAACTCCTGGTAAAATATACTAAATTGCTCGAATCAGTTCATTGGAATTAACATTTTAATTTTAGTTAAATGAATTTATATTGTATTTTATTGGTATTAGATTCAACGAAGGTTAGAAATTTATTTAGATTATTTGCATGTAGTAATATGTAACTAAAAACTATTTTGAAAAATTAAAATTTCACGATAATCGAAATGAACTCATCAAAATACGTGATATTCTTCAAGTTCAATGTACTGAATTCTCTATAAGTACTCGACTGAATTCATTTTCTGCATCGTCTTCCTATTCATTATGCTTTTCTCTACACCCTATACAATATCTTCACTTTTCATAAGTACTTATTTATATATATATATATATATATTACAAGAGTATGGTATTTCTATAAGTATATTGTTCGCTTTATATATCTATAGGGTACATATTTATTTATTGTCATTATGATTTTACTTACGTGACTGCTTTTTCATTATTTTTTTTATGTATATTCATTTATAAATCTTAAGTGTTAATTATCTATAAAAAAAAAGTTATCGCACAATGCGTGGTAACTAGTTATACTTAAATACAAATTCATCAAGGGATATTAATTGAATTAATAAACTTTGTTATATATATAAGATGGATAGATATAAATAAAATTATATTTTCCTATTTTTATTCAATTAAATTAGCTAGCTATATTTATTATTGTTTGCTATCACTGTTACTATATACTAGTTTTTTATCCCTTGTATGAACACGGTTAATCTATATAAACAATTTGATTTATTTTTTTATAGATATAAGTAAAGTTTACTTGAATAACAATAAATACTACTGAAAAAATGTTCTTCAATTAATGCAATTGAAAAATAAAAAACTTTAATTTTATGTATGAAGTTAAAATACTACTTAAAGATATATATCGCATATGTAAAATTGACTACTTTTTACAATAATCGTTGTTAATAAATGTAACGATTATAGTTAATTTTTTTAATAATAAATAATCTAATAAACAAATATTAAAATAGATATAGCATATTTTATGTTAAAAATAATTAGTTAATCATATGTATAAATTTTAAGGGGCAAATTATATAAATTTACTAGCAAATTAAAAATAAAAGTTATCATATGTAAATAAGGATTTTTTTTAGGTTACAAACAAGGTATGTGGGCCTAGTACAATGAACCAAAAATCCTAATAATTAATAAATGGACGTGGGTAGTTGCACCAAGTACCGAACGTGGAACCTATTGGTTATCAGGCAATAACGTGGGTCATTGCGCTACGCCATCTTTTGATTGTAATATTTTAAAAAAAAGTGCAAAATAAAAATTTATATATATTTAAATGTAATGTCGTCAATATATATTTGTATCATATTAACAATGTTCAACATGTGTTGAATAAAATACTAAGTTACCTATATGTAGGATTTCTAGAAAGAAATTAATACACGGGACTCTAAGTCTGAGAATGAGGTTCACATAATTTTTTTCTGATTACTTTAAAAATATATTAATTTCAAAAAAAGCATTTGCAAAATCAAATTTGTATACTTACATTTCATATATGTAGCGAATCTAAATAATGTTAATGATTAAATAAATATGCAATGTAAAGCAAATTAGCATTGAACTATTTAAAATTTCTTTAATATGTTATATTTGTAATTTAAAATATTTAATTAGTGTTGAAAATTTTCATTATACTTAAAATGTAAGTTTATTTTTAAAAATTATGTATAACTTTATTGAAACGAACTTATTCAACGCACGGAACATAACACTAGTAGATCATTACAACTCTATATAATTTCAAATTAAACAAACCATTAATTAGAACATAATGAAGACACTGGATAACTATTAATAACAATGTCTTAACAAAGGATAAAAAGGAAAAGGAAAAGGAAAAACTTTTAGGCTACGTTTGGTGAAAATAGCATTCCATTTCGGATCTATTTTGCATCCGGTTCTATTCTTGTGTTTGTTTGTATCCGGAATCGGAATAGTGATTTCGGATGGGGCATTCCATCCTTCATAAGTGGAGGTTTTTTTTTTACATTAATGTAATATTTAAAATCAAGGGTATATGTATCTTTGACTTTAAAACATGTCATAAGCGGGGGCCGCCTATTAATTTCTGGCGGTAAGAGTTGACCTCAATTTGTATTCCGCCGGATCTTAGCGGCCGATCAAGCCTCTTTTTCTATTCCGCCGGGTCCAGCGGCTGATCAGGCCCCTATTTATATTCCGTCGGGTCCAGCGGCCGATAAGACCCTATTTGTATTCCGCTGGGTCCAACGACCGATCTGGCCCATTTTGTAATCCGCCGGGTCCAGCGGTTCCATGGCTATATTCAAACCACAATCACAATCATGATCATTTGTAACCATACCATCTCACGTCATACATCATTATACCCCAGCATAATCCCAATCACATCACAATGGCAGCACATTACCATCACATATCTCATACACAACCAGTAAACACAATCGCACCGCGTTATCTCAAATTAAAGTGAAACATACAAGACAATACCTCTCAAATTCCATCACGGTACATAGCACGACCAATTCCTTAATCTAACTATCACAATATTCATCTTAACAATTTATATAATTAAAACGCATCATTTCACAAAGGACTAGAATATTCACATAACATACATACATATATATATATATATATCATTTCACAATGGAATAAGGTACTCACCTAACTCCAAAATATAGTCCATCGAATCAAGCCTTTCAAATGCCGGGATTCAGTCACCTCGGTCCCTAATCAAGTGTAAGCATAACAAAGACTAAATTATGCATACATGATACAATACAATATCAAACCACTTCGCACACCCGTTTACTGATTATCTATTTCTTTTTAGAATTAAATTACAAGCATAAATGTTAGATTATATACTAGCTAAGCGCATAAACATACATCAGTTCAACTCCCTAGTTCTTTCATTATGATAGCTATAATATAAGGCTTTCATAATTAACAAGTACTTTTACCTATCCCTTTTGGGTTACAATACAGAACATTTCATTTCATCCATTTCGGAATATCGACGTGCACTTATCAATCAATACATCTCCTTATTTACCTAAGCATTTACAATGGCTTACACATATCAACCACCTTGCTTACCTGGACTTTATCTTAAACTTATCAATCAATTTAACATATCCCAATCTTATGTAAGCACATGAGTAAGAACTCAGCCCAATATTCATTCACAATCTTATATAAAAACAATAATGGGAGTTTAGCCATGTTACTCATAACTCTTAACATGTTAAGACCTTAGGCAAACACACACGTACTAGTAAGCGCACCCTTCACTTCTCTAATCAAAACAGAATCTTTCTTCACAGTCATTAGAATCCATTGCATTCATGCCAAGTTCCATCACCACAGTAAGTGGAAGGTAATTAAAGCCAACCCCCAACCATCCACATATATATGTGTATATATATATATTGAGCAGAGATTCCCCGATCAGCACTATCATACCAGTATAAGCTCACCAATTCACAACCTATAAGCACACTCTTAAGGATGCAGATAATCGAATATTATGAAACCGACTTTACATGAAAGCTATAAATGCCTTGGTTATAGCTGAAACGAATTCAAACCAGCCAAAAAGAACATGAAACGAGTGATTAAGAACGCCAAGGCCCCGGAGAGCTAACTTACAGTCTAAACTTCTTAATTCGTGGGTATCTCAAACTGGAAACCAAACTGAAACGAAGAGGAAAATGGCTCAATCCGCACCTAACTCAGTGAATAAGAGTGTCTAGGGTTAGGAGAATCAACTTACTAATCATGAACTCCAAGTTTAGTCATTTTCCCTTTCAAAATTTGCTCGGCTCGATCATCTCCCCCGTGTTGTTTCTCTAGTCTGGTCCGTTCTGTTCATTGTCCCATGAACAGAGCCCCAGCTTGGCTTGAAGACTCCTCGAACCTATCCTTTAATTCTTCCTCTTCTCCCCCGAATTTACACAGCTCGGTCCTCTCTCTCTCTCTCTTTATCGTTCTCTGGCCCCCTCTCTCTCTCTCTCTGTCGTGCCCTGTTCTTCTGCTTCTCTAGTTCTCCTCGCCCAGAACGAACAGAGAATGAAAAGAATAACAAGAAAGAAACAATGCAATAAATGAGATGATGGTGGAAGTTTCAAAAGAAAAAGGATATGGCGGTGGAGTTATCTGGGGGTAATGGGGCCACGTGGGGCCCCTTTCACCCCTCTCCACTTTTTTTTTTTAAATCTGCAGCAACATATATATAAAATAGTATATATATACATGTATGAGCATACGTACTATTTGGCATAAAAAAATATTCGAATCTCACATATACACACTTATATAACATGTAAGTAAATGTATGTATATATATAAACTATTTGAAATTAAAAAAAATATCAGGTCTCACAAGCACTTACTGAAAAGAGAAATAGACCTATACATAGTATACATTCTATATAAATATATATGTCTGAGAATACCACTTATAAAGCAATTATTATTTACATAATATAATGTGTATATATATATATATATGTTTCTATGTATATATGCGAAACTATCTAGTTTCACAAGTTTTTAGCTAGAACACTAATTGCAACACGTCCTCTACGACAACTTCTACCCCTCTGGCTATCCTGACTTCTAATGACCCACCTTCTCCTTCGACCTCACCAGAGGGTAGTAGCCAATGAGTAGAAGCAGCTACTATTCTTCTGAAGGAGAAAGAGAAAGCACGAAGAGATAAAGAGACAGTGATACAAGATGAGAGAGGTTGATGTGGCATAGCGTCATGATGGCAGCGACATCATGGTGGTGTTTCGGTCCTTCCCTGATGATCGTGATGGCATCGCCAATTGCCACACTCATGCCCATGTGTTATGACCACATTCTTTTCACGAAGAGATGGTTGCAGATGATATGGTTGTTTTATGTTTTCCTTCTTTTTATGTAATTCAAAATTTTATTTTTAATTTTTAATTTTAAAGAAGAATTTTCTATTAAAAAAAGGTACAGAAGGACAAAATTGACAATAATGAGTTTGTTACTATTAACGGAGTTAGTTTCGTAAGGACCATTTTGATGTTATTATGTGTCAATTAAGGACTATTCTGTACGGATGACAAAATTGATGTTATTAAGGACTAATTTGATGTTAAGATGGACCAATTTAAAGTTATAAGAGTGCATTTGGTAATTTACCGGTAAAGTAGTTATGTACATTCCCACCCCATGGAAATCTACATTGCCACTCACGTGGGAATATAAATATGGGAATCTGGATTACCACTACTTAACAAAACGTGGGAATTCGGCGGGTTCCAAGGAAAATAATTCGTATTCTTGAGAATGTGGATAGATTCTCACGTACCAAACGCACTCTAAGGGACAAATTTGATGTTGTAAGAGACCAATTCAAGGGACCCGATTGATGCAAATTGACTATTTTAGGGACCAATTTGCTAGTTTATTCTTAGTAAAGGAGCAATAATCAATGCTCTTGGTAAAACAAGAATTTGATTATCAGTAAAGAAATAATGAGATATTGGAGATGGTAATGAGAAGATAGAGGAAAAAAGGAAAAGAAAATGTCATGAGAAGTTGAAGAGGGAGAGGGAGAGGGAGAGAAAGGTTTAATGTAAAAGAGAAAGAAGAGAGGATATAGGAGATGGTGATTGAGGAAAGAATTTGAAATCACCAAGTTATTCCTCAATTTAAGAATCACTAATTTCTTTGAAGTATTTTCACAATGAATAATTTCGGAATAAGAATATTTTTTTTAGTAGAATAATAGTACATATATATATATATATATATATTGGGAATCAATCCAGCAAATTTGTCCCGTTTAGCCAAAGAGAGCAACTAACAAAAAGGTTACCAGCGACATTTCTACCGAAAGTTTCTGTTACCACAAAAAGGTTTTCTGTTTATTTTATTCTTTTTCGAATTTCATTTTGATTTGGTACTTTCCTATTTTGCAGGAAGTATTCCAAGACTTTTAAATAAAAGCATTTTCCTTTTATTATTATTATTATTATTACGGGCAAAGGGGCGGTGGCACTGCCGGATCCATCCGAGTTCATATCCCGCACGACTCGGAGTGATTGATTGATTGATTGGATCGATGGCTACTACGACTGATGCCTCCCCCAAGTTCCAGAGCCCCGATTTCCGTCCCCTGTCCTCCGAGCAACCCAATCTCCGTCCTGACATCCACGCCGCCTCCGACCTCGATGGCCTCCCTTTCTGGCAGTACATGGTCGCCGGTTCCATCGCCGGCTCCGTCGAACACATGGCCATGTTCCCCGTCGACACCGTCAAGACTCGCATGCAGGCCATCGGCTCCTGCCCCATCAAGTCGGTCACCGTCGCCCACGCCCTCCGCTCCATCCTCAAGTCCGACGGCCCCAGCGCCCTGTACCGCGGCATCGGGGCCATGGGCCTCGGAGCTGGCCCTGCCCACGCCGTCTATTTCTCCTTCTACGAGATCTGCAAGCGGTCCTTCTCCGGTGGCAACCCCAACAACTCCGCCGCGCACGCCGCCTCCGGCGTCTGCGCCACCGTTGCCAGCGACGCCGTGCTCACGCCCATGGACATGGTCAAGCAGAGGCTCCAACTCGGGAACAGCCCGTACCGGGGAGTCTCCGACTGCGTCAGGAGGGTTTTCAGGGAGGAGGGGCTCAGGGCCTTCTTCGCGTCGTACAAGACGACGGTGGTCATGAACGCGCCCTTCACGGCTGTGCACTTTGCCACCTACGAGGCGGCCAAGAGGGGATTGATGGAGCTCTCCCCGGAGAGCGCAAGTGATGAGCGGTGGTTTGTCCATGCCACCGCCGGGGCAGCTGCTGGGGCATCAGCAGCTGCAGTAACGACGCCCCTAGATGTGGTGAAAACTCAGTTGCAGTGCCAGGTAAAGTTCCATACTTTTTTTTTTTTTGTTTATTTATTTCTTAAGTATTAAGTAATCTTCAGATTGTTCTTAATCGATTATCCAAGCTATTCATGTCCTTGTTTGTTGTTGTCTAATTTATACGTCTTCGGGTTATTTGGGAGGGTGGACTGTAGGTAGCAATTACGTACCAACCAACCATAGATAGTCACAAGCTCCACAAAAAAGTAGTAAGCTTGCTCGGCAGTCTCTCTTTCAGTTTTAAGATTTCTTGGAGCAAGGGCTTCATTTGATTCCTAGTCTTTCTTTTTGATTGGAATGGACTTTCTTCTTCCATGTCGAAGGTCAGCCTTCTGTTATTTAGATTATTTGAGTAGAAATATGCTCTTGTTCTGCTATTTATGTAGGTCCTAGTGATTTAATTTGTCCTTCTCAAACATTTGCACGAACCGCAGCTCTACGGTATTAATGGTTCACTATGATATTTTTTGCTGTCTATGTTTCTTTGTGGTCAAAAAGTAACTGCTCTAGTTATTTCATGCTTGGAAAGGTAGTTAGCTTTTTCTCTCAGATTAGCTGTGGGTAACACGAACATGTAGATCCCAAAAAATGTGTTTTGAGTTCCCTTGATAGATCGTTCGTTTATCGGCCCAAAAGGGAACTGCATTTTGATTGTTAGAGAGAGGATCAGTAAAAAAGTTATTATCTGAGACCATTAAATTCCAAATGCGAAAAGCATCTTCCTTTATCCTTGTGATAGGAAACAATCTCTGCGTAGCATGTCTTGTACCAGAAGACTATTCAGCTAAAAATGTACCAGAAGACTATTGAGTCCGTCCCGTGCTATTGGTTAAGATGCTCTGTTTGTTTCGAGTGATGGAAGTGGGACCTGATCCCTGAAATGTCTGTTTGCTCATTTTGCATTCTGCTTTTAGAGGCAACTCGAGTTAAAAATTAATGCGTCTATCTTAGTGGCAATGGGGTAGTTATAGGATTTTGGGTCTGCCCTCTGTTCTCCGCTTCATTACTTCAGCCTTTCAAACTCCATTGTGCTCCAGGGAGTATGTGGGTGCGACCGGTTTAAGACGGGCTCGATAGGGGATGTTTTCCGGACGATAGTGGAGAAGGATGGCTACAGGGGGCTCATGAGAGGGTGGATCCCAAGGATGCTCTTCCATGCACCCGCTGCTGCAATCAGCTGGTCTACGTACGAAGCCTCGAAGGCCTTCTTACAACAGTTCAATGAGAGTGATGGCCATACCTGAAAGAACAACCCTGAATTGTACCATAGAGATACTTTGTTGGATTGATTTGAGGATTGTCAGTTTCACGCCGAGGATGACTGGCGCAAGATAGGGGAGCAAATTAAGATGCTGCTTCTGGGTTCATGAGCAGAAACAGATGACAATCTCTACTTATCGTGATCCGGTGTTATCCGTGATTAATTTTTTGTAGCCTTTGTTTTCATTTTCCTTTTAGGTCATATAGATAATCATGTTGCAACTTTAATTGCTTAGCCTATTGGTTCTTTTTTTATTTAACCTTTCAAAAGAGGATTAGATTATGTAGAGGTATTTATGATGTAATACATCAGAGCAAACCAGAGATTTTGATGCGATATCAGGTGAATAAAGGCAGTGTGAGGAGAAAATTTTAAATGGTCCTTAAGAAACAATAAAAGTGTTTTAATTAAAAATATTTGTCACTATTAATCGAGTGATTAACACTCAATATTTTATTTATTGTAATTTAATTGACGTTTCTTCATGTCGCGTGGTTAGGTGAGATCATCCTGCGTGGTTAGGTACGATCATCGAAGAATGTCTCAGCAATTGGTTTATGCACTGCGTGGTTAGGTAAGACTTTTGTTAGCTGCAGTTCACCAAAAGCAGCACTGTATTGTATGTATGATAGCTTCCGGCTTCAGAAGTCAGAAGGCAAAATTTTCTCTTCCCCTTTTGTTTCATATTTGACGTGCACCATTTATGTTGCGTTTGATTTTAAAGTAAGATTTTAAAATTAAATTTTGATTTTGAAAAAGAGTGATCTAAATAGTTATATATGTGATCCACCCTTTGACTTTGTATTAGTTATTTTATTTTGTTATAGGTAGAATTAAGTTAAAATATGATTTACTTTGGAATCAAACAAGCCATTAGTATTTGGAAGTTCCAATGGACTTGATTAATCTAAGATTAAACCAGGTCGGTTGATCAAAGAGTAAAAGTTTCTTCATTAAGAATATTTGAAGATTTTATTTAATGAGAATCAGCGTTGAAGTACTTAAATCAATATATATTGGTTTCATATTTTGTTTCAGTTCATTACACGCCGCGATTATAAGGGCTAGTGGGACGCTAGGGGCACGGTTAGGCACCAGTGGTCTAGTGGTAGAATAGTACCCTGCCACGGTACAGACCCGGGTTCGATTCCCGGCTGGTGCATATAAATGTAGACATATTTTTTTCTTTTTCCATCCATGGCTCTCTCTGTGTCTTCCAAGTTCTTCGCGATCTTTCACTACCCTACGATGGATTTACGGTTCATAAATCAAATCAAATCAAATCAAATAAATCCTTCATCTCTCTCTCTCTGGCTCTGGGTGCTGAGCCTGCAAAGTGAAAGCCATGAACGCTGTGCCATTTTCTTCAGCTGATTGCTCCGAAGGTCAGTCCATTTCCCAGTTTCTCTCTCAGTTATTCTTTCAGATCTCTTCTCTTCTTTAATTTATACGTCGGTGCGAACATCACAGAAATGAATGGCCATGGAAGTGACGCCGATTCGAATCCCGACGAGACCCCTGACTACTACCAGCCCATCTCCTCCTCCGGCGACGACGACTCCAGCTCCGACTCTGATCCCATCGATCACCAGCAAAACTCCCCCTCTAACCTTCGTCATCTCCCTCTACCTCTCCCCAATGGCTACCTCGGAGACAACGGAATTGCATCTCTCAGCTTACAGGATGCTGCCGACCACAAAAGCAGCGAAGAGGAGGACGACGACGACGGTGATGCCGGGGAGGAACAGGAAGAAGAGAGAGCGAGAGAAGCTTCTAATTCGGCCATGCTGAAAGCTTTCAGGGAAGACGAGAGCAGGAGGAATGCACCGTTGAGGTCCGAGGACGCAGTGAGAGTGATGGAGGCGATGCGTGGAGTATCCTTCGGGGGATCGGCTCCTGATTGGGCTCAGAGGGTGCCTGAGGATCAGTGGATCGAGCAGCTCAGGAGGCTCAGGCGACCGCCCCGAAGCACAGATTGATTGTACTTGATGCACATTAAATCCGTCACGCAATCTTTTAACATTGGTTTTTCAGTTGGACTGGCCCCGTGAATTCCAAGGCTTTCTTATGTTCAAACTGAGAGCGAGAGAGAGAGAGAGAGAGAGAGAGAGAAGAGATTCAGTCTTCGAGCAAAATATGTTAATCTTTTTGCATTATTGGGATACAATCGTACAAAATCTCTCTTCTAATGATAAATAGAAAAGAAAAGCCGATCCGGCATGATCCTTCCAGCACTTCATCGAGATGGTACAAACGGTCTAAAAAAGTTAAGCTCGCAACCGGGGGAGCAGCTCCGCTCCTCAAGCGCCGATGTTCTCAATGTCGGAACTCTTGTCCATTCTCTTGACAATACCAGCTATAACCTGACGAACGTGCAATGAAAACAACCATTCAGACGGGAAAAAAAAAATCTCAAGTAACCAAAGACATGTAAAATCATCATCACTCAGATTCGGTACTGTATCATTACCTTCCCAGGTCCCAATTCGTAGCCCTTCTTGAGCCCCTTGGTCAGGAGAGTCTTAATGGTTGTTTCCCACTGAACAGGGGATGTCACCTGTCATAAAAAGTTAAAATGGCCAAACAAGGATATCCCATTAATCAACATTGCCCAGCCGCCCAGTCAGGCAGATCGGATTGTTTCAATTTCCTTTCTGAGCTGCTTACCTGACGAGCAAGTATCTTCTTAATAGTATCGGGATCAGCATGTGGGCTTGCATCTACATTTGATATAACAGGGATTCTGGGAGTCCGGATCTCAGTTAAATTCAATGCTGTCTCCAATCTCGAGACAGCTGGTTCCATGAAGCTAGTGTGGAAAGCACCAGCAACAGCTAGACGAACCTGATAGTTTCCACAAATAAAAATCATGTTTTCTGAATCTTCGTGTTACCATGTTTGGGTAAAAAGAAAGAATAACAAGACTTTCAAAGCATAAGAAGAAATATACCGTCATTCGAGCCTTGAAAGACTTAGCTTTAGCTTCTACTGCCTCTACTCCTTTAACTCCCCCAGAGACTGCATAATTTCCCTGTTAAGAGTCGAAATACGAGTTTCAGGGAGGAAGTAAAGTCAAGGAAACAAGAAAGCCAAGTATCTTTAAATGAATCAGATGAGAATACCATACCGGACAAAGGTAATTTGCGATCTGAACTTTGTTGGCTTCATCAACTTCTGCATTGGCTGCATCACACAGCTGTTGCACCTTATCCGAATCAAGTCCAATGACACTGACCATGGCACTTTTAGCTGCATCTGCAGCTTCCTGACATACAGCATTGACATTTAAGTGTCACCCCCTGAGGTTTACAGGCATAACACCAGCGATTTATATGACTTAAAAGGCTAAAAGCTAAGATGATGGATTGAATCTTACCTGCATTGCTTCTCCTCTTAGTTTGACCAGCTTAAGCCCATCTTCGAAGCTGATATGAGAAAGACCAAGATTAAGGAAACTGAATACTGATAAATACTCTTTCTCTGTTGTTGTGATGAAAGGTCAAGGCTAAACCATCAAAAGCGGCATCAGTCACTGTTGACAGTAGCCAAAGTTATCTAGTAGATATCAATAAAAGAAATGCCCCTTTAGTAAACAAAGCCCAAAATGTTCCAGATACTATTAACCAATGTGATTACAACACGCTGTACTCGGAGAAGTTTTGGTAATCTGCTTCAGTCATATCATGTTAGTTTGCATCTCCAAGTATCTAATGAGACTAGCCACGATCAAGTTATTCTCACCTAATTGAGCTAAGAAATTGAAATTTTCCAATATTAAGAGGCTTGGGATGAAACATGCTCACCTGAAAGCTCCAGCAAATGCTAAAGCAGTATATTCACCCAAGCTCAGACCGCACGTGACATCAACAGAATCAATTATTTGTTGACCTCCATCACGAGCACGGAGTACTTCTACAGCAGCCAGGCTAGTTACATAGATAGCTGGCTGCAAGATAAAAGATTATTGCTAAAACAATATCACTTTATTCTGCATTAACAATGGGATGCTCCATTACACCACATTCGTTTTCATGATTCGACATAGCATGGATTTAAATTTGGCAACATTCTTTAATCACCGACCATCCATCTAATTAGAAGTTAGAATCAAGTTTCTGAAGAGAGAGCTAATACCAGTAATGAGAAAGATAATCTCTAGTTCAATTATTTTGACAGAAAAGGCAATCACCTGACTTATGACAGTTGAATCGAGCTTTTCTTTTGGCCCACCAATACAAACGTCTAGAAGATCAAAGCTGCACAAAAAGAAGGGCAATGACGCTCAGCCCGGAATAATACATAGTGCAATATACTAATTCCAGCTTTTTTTTTTCTATAATAAAATCTAGTTGTGTCAGTCTGGCACAGACCTCGCTAATTACAGAAGTATCCGTTGCTTCTCAAATCAATCACAAACAAATAAGCCGTAGGAGAACAAGTTGATTCTTAGATGAGAGAATCAGTAAAATCATGTGGCTCACTATAAAGTTATAAGCGACAGAAAAAGGAGCAGTACCCTAGTATATCATTTGCCTTTCTGTACAGTTCGGCAGCAGCTGGCACATCTTGTGCATCCTTTCCCATTCCGACAGCTTGTGCACCCTACATGATTCCATTAACAAACGAAAGCAATAGGAATCAGGTTCCACGCCTCGAAGGTTAGGAAGCACCATTAATCAATGTATAATAAAATCACAAGCCCAAATACATAAGATTCCAAATACATAAGATTTGGTGAATTTTGTCTTTTTTCCTGCTCAAACCAATCCCTTTATTATACGTATCTTAAACTTGAGCTGATTCGGTTTTTTTATAAGATGGGCAATGCTGATCCGCAATGAAACACCCAAGAAGCGATATGGTAGTGGCGGGGTAGCATTACGGATAAATTATGAAGGACAGCGGAGTACGTCATGGTTATTATACTCCTCAGTTCAGATAGTACCATAAGGATATAGATTTCAAAATGATGGCAGCTAGGATAAAGCATACACGATACGAACGGAAATGGGAAGAGGAGGATCAGGGAAGCTCGGATGGGAGGTAATTCGGGGGGGAAGGGGAGAAGCAGCGAGCTAACCTGACCGGGAAAGAGGAAAGCGCAGCTGGGCTTGTAATCCAAGAAGAGTGCATCATCAGCGGCCTGCTGAGATCCAACAGAGACGCTCATGGAAACCCTAGATCTCTCGAGGTTCCTGAGGCCGAGGCTGCGGGCTCTCCGAAGTCCATTGGCGGGAGAACCGAGGTGGCGGTTGGATAGGGGGAGAGAGAGTTGGGATTGGGAGAGAGCGAGTGAAGAACTCATCCTGGAGACGGAGTGTAGGGAGAGTGAAGGGGTGCGAAAGATGAGAGAGTGAGGATGGAGATGGAGATGGTGATGGTGATGAAGAAGAGCTTCCATGGAAATAGGGGAGGGGCTGTGTGAAGAGCCAAGAGGAGTTGGGCGGGGTCGATCAGCGGAGTTTACGAAAAGGGGAGGCTCAGCTTAGCTGCCTGAAATGAATTGAAACGGTTGGGGATTTGGCTTGAAAACATCTACAAAACACAAAACAAACAAACACCATTGTCTTTTCACCCTTTTTTTTTTTTTTTGATAAATTACACTAATGGTTCTAAAATTTTACAAATGTTTCATAAATCTTTTTCTATTTGATGGTACAAAATATTTCAAAGTTGTTTCATTATAGTACAAACCGTCATTTTGCCATTGACGCCATCAAGTCGACACTGATGGTGCAAAATCGATTTTTGTGGGACGTTATATGATGGTGCAAAATGTTTTGAAGTTATAACTTAATAATACAAAATATTTTACGTAAGTTACATGATGGTGTAAAATTTACAGATTTTGTAAGGGACGGCTTGACGGTGTCAATAGCGAGATGACAGTTTGTACTATACTGAAACAATTTTGAAACATTTTATACCATCAAGTAACAAAATTTTTTTGTACCATATTGAAACATTTGTAAAACGTTTTGGACTACTAGTGCAATTTACTCTTTTTTTAATATATATATATATATATATATGTATATATGTACAGATAGATACATACATTATTGATTAAGGAAAAAAAACACACACACACATATCTTGCAAAATTTAGCACTCTTCACTCTCATTGGGATAATTCATCTTCAGGGCAGTCAAAGTAGCCATGCTTATTGTCCCCTTTTTGAATGCCGAAACTCGGTGGTTATTATTGTTTCATAATCCCGTGCCGGAATGAATCTAGTCACCATCCGTTTCAACTCTTTAGTTACTTTTAACATTGGACATTTTGTCTTGACATTGATTTGATTTTTTTTTAGATGGACATTTTGTCTTGACATATACTCCTCTTAGCAGCTCCTCTCCTCTTATACCTTTGTTAGACTTACGAAAGATAGCAGCCATTTCAACGGCTGCGAAAAAGAGTCGAGTATGATTAATAGACTTCTTTTGTCTCTTCATACTGGAAGCCTCTCATAGACTCCTTGGTCCTCGGATTTGATCACTGACTGCATCTCATCTCCATGTCTCCGACTAACAAGCTTCCTACTCGGTTCCATCAGAGGTTATACAGGACTTTGCTTCCCTCCCTCGATTAGCAGCACCAATGTGCATTTACTTGGAAGGACAATTGGGAGATATTGAGAACAGACTTGGAAACATGAACCGTTCATAGACCTTGTTTCATTACTCTGTGCAATTCAGTATACAGTGACCGAAACTATCAACATGAACACAATTCAACTGGCATGCCTTCTGTTCCTTCCCCATTCAAGCGTCTTCAATTCGAGCATAACCGGAAAAAAGAAAATGTTTTTATTGGAATTCTCCAAGACAAAAAGAAAAGAAGCAGAACATCTCACTCAGCTTCTCTTCCTTCCCATCCTGTGCAAAATCATCCTGTAGAGATTTGCAACCATATGCAACTGCAGCCATCTTAAGAGCTCCTTTGCTTTGATTTGTAAAAATATGTTCTAAACATGTAAATGTCTTGGGACTAATGGACAAATGAACGCAGTCGTGACCAACTGTATTTCCTGTATAAACGGAAGAAACCTTGGGGTGGTTAGAATATTCACTCGCTTATAGAGGCAGGATAAATACGGTGTATATTATTATTATTATTAAAAAAACAAAAGGCCCTCTGCCCACAAACATACCTTTACACACAACTGCTGGTCGCTACGTATAATCAACAACTTGAAGTTCACTTGCCGTGTCCAGTCCACTCCTTATAACTCTCGCTTTACCATCTACAATTTCCAGAACCTAGGAGGAGACATAAGGTTACTGCCAGCTCTGTTTGTAAACCAGTAACCTATATCAATGTATGCACCATTTTTTATGGATATATATATTCAACTTAGATTGGATTCCAGATAGTTTGGCTCTTAATCTCAACTGAAACTCGTGTTACCTCTGGTCTTGAATTCAATACGCCTCTGGACATCCCTACATCAATCCTCCATATGCTACAGTTGTACTTGCTGCATTTCAGAAGCCATGTTCAAAAGTCGCAAAAACAGGAGCACAGATAAGTAATTTGAAGGGCTAATTTGTTCAGGATTCATAAAGAGTCATTTCAAATTCAGGATTTTGTGTTGGTGATGATTGTCGTTGCAGCTTACCAGTTTACTCCTGCAGGTTGAGGAGTATGACCGACTACCATTGCCTTAGCACCCAGAGCTTCCAAGGTCTCTTCAAGAATAGATTGTATCTGAGAAGCCAACCAATTTTAAGCCACCATTAGTTGTGTGTTAGGACTTAGGAAGATAATATGAACGGGAAATTCTACAGAAGAAAGCGCTTTAAATATGCTTGCCCGCTTTATCTGGTAATCTTCCAAGTCTGAAAGATCCCTCGAGTACAGGCGGTTCCAAACGATGCTATCGTATCCTCGAGTGGCTATGAAAGGAATCTGAGGATTTTGATCTTCCTCAGTCAGACCCCTCATCCACTGTGACACTTCCCAGTTCAATCTCTTGATCCCATATTCAACTGCAGAGATATGAACATTCCTATCAGGCATTTCAGCAGTGGTGAGGGACCATATAAGAAAACAGTGCTGCTGTACTGAGCCAAATGAAGATGATGGTAGAGAGTTTTCCACCGTGATGAGGAAGAAGTCCACCATGACAAAAGACCCAATCATTGACCTTGAGAACAACTGGATGCCGGGACAGTTCACATGCCAAGGGACCACCTGGTCTGAATAGGACTGATCTAGCAATCACCCCCTTTTGCCTCTGTCCTAAATTTTACTAACGTAATCAGGAATCTCCACATAACCATATAAATCAAAAGAGGGAAAAAGAAGAACAATGCAATAACCACCTCTTCTGAAAGTTAGCTAAATTCGGGAAAAGTCCATAGTACCTTCACTAGATTCCATGGGCCCCAATAGCTCTGAGGCAGATTCTGGTACTTCTTCCGCTGTTCAGAGGTAGCGATCCAACCGACAAAGGCTTGTTCCCACTCGTACCGGTTATCCTCCAAGTAATCCAGAAAATCTAGACACTCGTCGAATGCCCCTGAATCAACATATCTGAAATCCCCTTCCACATTCATCGTCTCGTGATTCCCATTGACCTGAACCAAACCAACATGATCTGATTGAAAATAATACAATGGCTAATAGAATTTACAAGCTCAATTAGAATTTAACATAGCAAAACCTGAAAAACTGCGCCGCCTTCGGCTTTGGCCTGCATATCTAATGACCGCAGCAAGGACAGAATAGCTATCTCATCCTCTCCTCGATCAAGTATATCTCCCAACTGAATTAAAACCTAAATAACCAGGGGAAAATGGGTTGATTCATGTATCTGGGACTATAATCGAACAGTCTACGGCAGTGCAGAAAGCTTATGTAGATAATAACTGGGCACCAGGTGGAGAAGCTAGTTCTCTAGGAAAATGCAGTAAACAACCAACAATACCGTTTCTTTACCGAGCCATGCATCTTGGCCATCAGAGCTTAGCAGACCAGCCATCTGAAGCGCTCGTCTCGCTTGGTCAAGGTCCCCATGCAGATCTCCAACTACAAAAAAAAAAAAAAAAAAGACGACAAAGTGAAAGGAGTTAACGGGCAATGCCATCCAGGAGTATAATGGAAGAGGGCAATGCTTCGCCCTTTCCACCGCATAGATACTCCACAGCCCCCCAAAGATGGCTGCTGTTGGACAAACAGGCAACGCATGAATTTTGACTCCTGATCTTTTCTTTCGTTATTGCTAAGGGAGCTTGATTGATTGAGTTGCTAAATATATCGGCTATCAGCCTTAGTCCATAGCATCAGGAACAATATACATACATACATATATATATATATATATAGGTTTTAGGGTTTGATTCCATTGAGTTGAGCTACCCAAATCTTTATTTCCTCAGCCAAAGAGTTAACAGGACAACAGTGAACTAATACACACTGTGGGTGGAGGCTCAGCCCTCTAAACAACATTGAAGAAAACAATGAACAGAACAGAACAGAACCCGACATAAAGAAACGTGAGTAGAAGGAAACTGAACCAGCGACAATGCGGCGATCAGGGGCCGAGACGAAGGTGGGAGGATTGCCAGTCACAACTATGGGCTTCAAGCCCCCAATTGCTCTGCTGATTGTGCTATCAACCAAAGAAGAAGAAGAAGAAGAAGTTTCAAGAAGCTTGCGGGGATGGTGGAAAGAAGGCTGCGGTGCAGGCAACAAATTCAGGCAGAGGGAAGCCATGGAATGGCTCTCAAGCTCTGCATAACAATAACAATCATAATAATAATAATAATACACATATCATCCTCGAAGTGAAGAAGAAGAAGAAGAGGACATTTTCTGAGGCAGACACTTCGTTTTATTTTGCCCGAGCAAAGTTTCTCAGCCAAGCATATTTCTTCCCTCCCTCACTTCTCCTTTTTCTTTATTTATTTATTTATTTATTATTATTTTGCTTTGTTTTGGGGTTTGTATTTATTTATTTAGAGTAAAAAGGTAATTTCATCCTGATTTTCGCAAGTTGTATCAATTTCGTTCCCGATTTTGCACTTGTGCATCAATTTCGTCATCAACTTTACACGGTTACATTAATTTAATCCCTAACTTTACACAATTACATTAATTTAGTCTATGACTTTCGCAACACTAGTCCTTGAGTTTTGGTGTTACATCAAATCGATCATCGGCTACATCAATCTAGTCCCAGTGATTAAGGGACATACGACGTTACTGCTCCGTTAATTTGTTTAGGGATTGAATTGATGTAATGACTGAGCAAATTGATGTAACCCCAAAATTAAATGATGTTCGTTACATCAATTCAGGCATTCTCTTTCCTCTATGTTCACTATTCATTGTCTTCTTCCTCCCTCTCCACTGTTCATTGTCCCCAAACCCGTCCTCCCCTTCGACCCGACGAGATCCGCCCCGACCTTGCCCTCTCTTTCGACCACCCTTAACCCCCATCGAGGCCGCCCTCGTCCCCGACAAAGATGTCGTAGAAGGAGATCTCCCAGTAGATGGACTTCTCAAGGATGTTCGGGGGGATGTTGAGAGGACCCATAACGGGAATTCATGAATTTTTACTGGGAACCAAAGAATTAGAGGACAGAGCAATTGGAATTTGATGGATTGAAGGTCGAAATCGCAATGGAAGACATTGACAATGATCAGAGCATGTCAATCGAGCCTCCCGAAGTTGTTGGGTGTCACAAGCACGAACAACACTGGACAGACTATTGGGCCAATTTCGGGAGAGCATTTCTATCTCCACAAGACTCGGATTTCTGTATTCTAGGTGTCTGTGGAAACCTCAAACAACAGGCTACAATTTAGAATCAAACGGAAGTGAAAAATATGGAGAAAATAGGTCGAAAAAACTAGCTTGAATCCTCTATTTATTATGTCCGCAGCCAACTTTAGAATGCGATATTTTTCAAACGACTCAACCAAATTCGATTCTATAAGATCCTATAGCATCCTACTGATCTAAGCAATGAAATTATACAATAATATTGGTCAAATAACATAATTACAATGATATGCCAATAACGAGCCTTCAAACTTTCTCTCTCTAGAACCTAATGAGCTACATCTCAGCTTTCGGAGTTGAGGGTCACCCCGTTGCCCACCGCCCCAAAATCAATTAGATTGAAGGCAGTCGTCCTCAGCCTCGAGAATGGCCGGGCCCCAACACGTGAGATTTGTGCCGAAAAAGAAGAATGAGAAGGAGTGGAGGAAGAAAAAGAGTAAACATAGACATATGGGTTAAAAAAAGTCAGGTACTAATTTGATGTAGAACGATGACCAAATTGATGTAACAATTTGCACCATGTAACACCGTAAGCATTAATACTTAATGGCATGGACCAAATTGATGTGACATGGGGACCAAACTGATGTCGCATTGGGACTTGATCGATGCAACCACCCTATAGAATGACCAAATTGATGCAACTGTAACACTAACTGATGTAACTGCAAAAAGTCAGGGACTAAATTAATGTAATCGTGCAAAGTAGAGGACCACTTTGATGTAACTGAAAAGTTAGGAACTAAATTGATGTAACCGTGCAAAGTCAAGAATGAAATTGATGCAAAAGTGTAAAGTCAGGGGCAAAATTAATGTAAAAAATAAGTTGGGGGCGAAATTGATACAACTTGTCAAAGTCAGGGATAAAATTCCCTATTTATTCATTTAGCTATTTATTATTTGCTTAATTTGAGCTCATAATTTTTCTGGCTGGAGCTGCTTTGGAATCTTCCTCCGGTTTTGATATGGAACTTTTGTTTGTTGGTCAGCTCCATTCTGATTCTCTCAATCTTAAAACGGGATAAACCGACAACCTTCACTTCACACACCAACACCCCCCCCCTCCCCCCCCAAAAAGGAAAAAAAAAAAGAAGAAGATAAGTTGGGCTGACAAAGGCCCATCCTACTCCATGCTGGGCCGGTGGACTCGTTAGGGCCCCATCCTCTACCACCGGCTTAATGCCCACGGTTTAAGTCCTACTGATGAGTGACCCAATAGACCATCAACTGGATTTGAGGACGTCTTTTCGTCATTGCACGTCGTATGACCGTACAATCGAGCAGTTTGCCTATCCCTATCATTCTTCTTCTTTTCTTTCTTTTCTTTTGTTTTTTTTTTAAATTCATATGGTGACCTAACGGATATCATTAGTTGAGCTCGGTATGAAAGCAGTCAAGTGATTATGGGTAATTTACACCAAAAGGCCTAAGTTTTCACTTCTGTATGAGACAAATTGGAAGTATGGGACGAATATGAGATATAGGTGAAAACTCATGCCTTTTTCGGTGTAATTTACCCAATAACTTAAGTTGATTTTTTTAGTGAAAAGTAGTTATATTAGTGGAGTCGATATATTTATTAGGCTCTGTTTTAGAGAGTGACTCCTTTTATTTCAAAATTATAAAGGGTTCATGGGTCTAGTGCAATAATAGAACATAAATTGAAATAAAAGGCCTAATAGGTCTCACCAATCATGATCGAACGTAATTTAAGACATCTTGGTTCAGAATCGGCGACTTGTATAAGGCGGTGTTTGATAAATTAACTTTAACCACTAAATTAGTTAAGAAAATAAATGTATAAGAGAGAAGAGGAATAATAAGGATGGAAAAATATTTCGTGAGGAAAAAGAGTACCAATAAGTGAAAAATAACTTATTTAAGTAAAAAAATTTCTTACTCATTAAGTGGCTTTTTTTTTTCAATGGGTAAAAATAGTGGGAGACGTTGTTCCCACAATTCCGGAAGAACGAGTATTAAAGATTATTCTTCCTCCTAACAAGTGCATTTCTTGAGATTATTTTTTCTCGGAAGATCGAGTATTAAAGATTATTCTTCCTCCTAAGAATTCAACCAATTCTTTGAGGATAAGTCCGAGTGGTCGTGCCGGTGGGCTTGGTATCAAGTTGCTTAACTAGTCCAACTACAAGGTTGAGAGAGGGCTTGTATGAACTCTATGGAGTTACATCTCGTAGAAGAAGATCTATGAGATGGCGTTAATACGAAAAGCATCAAAAGTGTGATGGCAACAAGCAAAAACTCAGATGCTCTCTAGAAGTGAAAGCGATTGAATCCAAAGGTTGAGTTCGTCTTAAAGAGGTCAACTACTCATAATTTGTTCAATCATATCGTGGAATGCAAGTCTGCTCACAAGATATGGAAGACACTCAAGAAGTTGTTCAAAAGGAGGGATGAGGCTCGGTTGTAGCACCTGGAAAACGAATTGGAGAATGCTCGGTTCTGCTTCAGAGGCTCATTGACGTGCATTTGTTCGTTGTGAAGCCAGTTGCAATCTTCAGGGACAAGTTATCTAGCCAACAAGTAATCCCGTATGGCTAAGCATATTGAACCGGAATATCCCTTCATTCGAGAGAATTGAAGGTTCTTGATGGTATAATGTCAGCTCTGAAAATGTGAAGTCAAGAGAATGTTGTTGGTATTTTCACAAAAATCACTCTCCAGAGGGCCATTTGAGTTCTTTTGTGACGGACTTGGATTGGTATCGAAAAAACTAATTTAAGTGGGGGGTGTCAAATAATTAAAGCTGATTTTTTTAAGTGAAAAGTAATTTTTTTGGTTACAAAAGAGGTTCATGGGCCTAGTACAATGAAAAAAAATTCTAATGACTAATAAATGAGCATGGATAATCCTACTAACTATCGAATCTAAAACCTCTTGATTATCAAGCGAGAACGTGCGTTAATTCCCTCTTTTGATAAGTAAAATATAATTATGTTAATAGAGTAGACAAACTTATTTGGCTCTTTCTGTCTTAGAGAGTGACTTTTAGTCTATCAAACTAATGTTGAATTAATTTTCTATGTCGCATTTACGTACCCTATGACTGTCTCCGGCGATAATGGCTATTGCATATCTGGTGCTAGGGGGCACGAAGAGAGACGCGCAACAGGCGTCTATGCCGTTGGGACGGTCTCCTTAGGTCTCCACACGCGGAGATCGGTCTCTCTACAAAGAGACACGCCTTTCTGTAGAGAGGTCAGTCAACGGCTGTTGCGTGGCAGTTGTAGGGCCCACCCGACTGCCTTTTTCCATTTTTTTAAGAGCCGTTGGGCTATTTTAATTTAAATTATATATGATAATTTATATTTAAATAATTACATAAATAATTTATGTATTTTATTTATTATTAATTTCAATAATATTTTTATATTTTCATTATTTAATTTTTTAAATTAGGTGTTATTAATTTAATTAATTTAAAATTATTAAAAATCATCAATTAATCTAAATTTGAAAAACCAACTGTTGAAATATGCTCGGAATCATACTTACCATACCTGCTACATAAAATAGTCGTTAGTCATGTAATTTTTTTTTGCTTAAATCGACGTCATGTAATTTTATTTCATTGCAGTCAATTAATATTTTATTATTGTCTATTTTTTGAATAATTATTTAATTATGGTTAATTAATTTAATTATTATTAATATATATATATATATATATATATATTTTATATAATATTAGACCATCTCCATTGGGGCAAGAGATGCGTGTCTCTCTATTCCACGTGGCGTACAGAGAGACGCGTCTCCTCGGTGGAGCAATCTCCACGTACCCGCGTTCGTGGAGACCCATCTATCAGCAGAGAGATGTCTTGGGGCCAATCCAAGGATGCCATTGCAGCAACAACTTTTTTTTTTTTTAATAAATAAAGAAAGCAAAGAGTTGTTGGCTCTTTTGCCATGGGGTTTGTTGTTCCAGGTCAAGTGGCAGGCAGTGGACCACACAAAGATTAAAGTAATTTTTTATTTTTTAAAAAATAATTAAAAACTGTGGGACTACAATAGAGATTGGATGAGAGATCGACTATATTTGATGTGGTGCTTATATAGCAAAAATCATGCCCACTTTAGAGAACCATAGAGTCTCTCCCTATGGAGATGGTCTTGGCTATATTCATTTAATTAATATAATATGTATGTGAGTTCTCACGAGAGATTCACAAAAAAAGACGGCTATTGAAGTGAGAAGTCTCTTTTTTTCTCGAGTGTGTCTTTATCTGACGTGACGTCTCCTATATAATAGAGATTGACCCACTTCAGAGACTTGGGGCGTCTCCAATTGGAGATTGAACGTTAGTCACTAATTTGCCGAACAGAAGAAACATCTCCTTTACAGCACTTTCACTCTTATTCATTTGTTCTTGCTTTTTTCTGGTTTTGTCTCCTTTCACAAGTTCGGTTATGGTCATTGTTCGGGGGAGAAATTGTGTTTTCTTTCTGCTATATATATATGTACTCTTATAGCGCGCGGATAGAAAATGGATCGTGACATGCAAATTAACACGATTAGGAAATTAAATTGGAATCGCCAGCTAGCCGGGAGTGGGATCGGGAAGGGAAAGACGAGGCGTATGTTAAATTGGGTGCCGGCCTGATCCGGCAGAGGCGTTTGTTGTATTGCCAATTTCCAGACAAGTGGGAAAGCAAATGTGATGGGATTGTCGGGTTTGATATTATATCTCTATTGGGGTACTAATGGACCCCCTAACTCTCTCTCCTTATTTTTTTCCCCCCCCATCATTTAAAGTTGTTGTCTCCATTACATTTTTTTTTTCGTATACTATCTTGTATGTACGTAATACAATATATAAATGAAATGGAATGGTCATATAAAGTTCATGTAATAACCATTCTTACAAGAGGGGTCCAGCTTAATTTCTGCAAACTTAATTCGTGTAATGAGTCTTCATGATGCAATTGTTCTTAAGGTATTTCTTATTTCTCAATTCGTCCGTTATATTTTACTATATCATTAAGGGGGATACCCAGTGGGAAGATTGATAGACATTATGATAATTTGTCATCATGCTTAGTATACATATTGCTTCGGGAAATATTACAATATATATGTAAAAAAGAAAAAGGATAGCTAGGTCATGGAGTAGTGATATATATTAAAAGGAAAGTGATTGATCCGATTCGGCCATTAGAGCTAGGGGAAATGGGGGGATCTCCAAAATAAAGAAAATGAAAAACGAAATGAAATGAAAAGAAAAGAAAAGATAAAGAAAAGGCCATTATATAATTTTGTTTTGCAAGTTCGATCAATTGGACATGCACTAGGAGATGTCACCCCAACAGCACCTACCATTATCCCATTCGCCCCAGATGCAAGATCGATCGCGAATTTGGGGGCGTATCTTTTCGCAAAATACATATACATATAGCTTAATTGACTATACCTCCCAAGGCCAAGAGCTAGCGGATGCGTCTGTGCGTGTGTAAGAGAGAGAGACGAGAGACGAGAGACGAGAGAGATTTCCATAATATTCTAACCCACTGCCCACGGGGCCCTTTAAATTAAGCACTAGACCCAGGCACGGCCAAGACATGCCGAGATTCCATTCCTTAATTCAATCCAAGACTAAGCGGGGACAAGTGTTCGATGTTCGTTGATTGTTCTATAACTCTTTTACGCTAAACATATTCATTTGTGAAATCTTGGTGTTTGTTCCGATTAGATTGATCGTGTTCAATTTTATGTATAGACATTTCGCGTACTCTTGTCTATATTCTTTCCTCCCTATTGGAAAATTTTAATGAACAGAGAAGTACTTTGGTACGTTTGGTTACTCCCTCTGCGTGCACGCGTGACCCTCTCTGCCTATGAGTCTGAACATTTCCAATGCAGTGCAGCTCCTCCTCATATCATCCTTTCTTGGTCTCCTTTTTCTTATTCCTCTCTGGCTTCATCCAGAAGTCTCTGAGTTTCAAAGCGGCGAGTTGTGCCATTGCACTAATTAGCCTTTCTCGGCCAACTAGCTACAATGACGAGAAAGTGTATGTTGGGGGGGGGGGGGGGGGGGCGTGATCGATCCGAATATTTATAGGCTTTCCTAGGATCAGTCAAGGCTTGTTACGGAGGCAAGCTGTCCCGCTCCGACTACTAAGTTCGTGCTCAGATCGTCGGTCCTAACTTTACTGCCAGGTAGTAAGCAGTCAGGCTGTTTGGGGAGGCATCAGTCAAAGATGAGGTAAAAAAGTCTCACTCATTTACAACAACAACAATAATAATATATCTCACTTTTGTTGGCCAGAAAAGTGAAACCAGAGATTTGTTCCCCAATTAAAAAAGAAGAAAATCTTTCACCTAATTTATTTTTTTTATAAAAAAACTCTTCATTTCCAGTTATATATAAAAGAGATCCACGGACCAAATATAAGAACACGAAAAATGAAACAAAATGGTATGGAAGTCGCACTGACGAGAATTGAATCCAAAATTTCTTGATTCTACGTTGGTGATTAGTGACATTATACAAAAACCGTCCCTTGAATATATCTCTTTTTCCCTAAAGGGCAAAGAGAAAAGAACAGAGAACAACTTTTTTTTTTTAATCAAAAGTAGGAAAAAAGGGAAAAAAGTTACCTGAAAAATATACATATTAGAGGATTAGCAACCTCACGGACTCTCGCTTGTCTTCAGGGCAATACGATACCAAATTAATTTACATCGTAGCTAGCTAGATAAAGAAAAGACACTGCTGCGTGTGCTTCAATGTCCAAATTAGTTATGCATGGGAGCAAGGGGGTGTAGCATATGTACCCTGATGGGTAACATGCATGCAACATATGATCTATATTCTTTCTAACGATAGATGAATTATAATTAGATGACAACTGCAGCAAAATATTCTCACAACCAGACTGGATGCAGACATATCATCGAATTTGTAGACGTCACAAACTTTTATCTTTCGTAACATGCAAATTAGAGGAACATCAGTCATTATCTTGCTAACTAATTTGATGGTTCGGAATATTTCCCTTATTTCATTTTGATACACCCCGTTTTGTCCTTGGAGTAGGCATTCTCCTATGATCTTGCACAAAAACCCTTTTATGTACAATGGTAAATAACGTAGGCAATATGCTGTAGAGAAAATATTTAATTAGTGTATGAATTAACATCCAGCTTTCATTATATAATTCGATCATTCAATTTTTTTTTGGGTAGATTAAGATCATTCTATTTCATACTAGTCATTTAACCACGGCAACATGATTATATATTTTCCTTTTTCTTTTGGTTGAACAATATATATTTTTCCTTTTAAATTTGTAAGTGAGTGGAACATCGTACATATTAATCTGGCCAACAGGAAAAAAAAAAGGAGAGAATTTATCTGACATCATATATATATTAATTAGCTTTTTTTTGGTAGATACTAGATATATATATATAAGTTAATAAGTGAAGCCCGAGGCCGACAGCCTATACAAAGGCAAGCCTGCCTATGAAATAAGGCAGATTTTATTAGAACCCTATTCAATAAGAAATGGAAGGTTTTTCTTTCCTGAATCACAAATATATACATATACATACATATATATATATATCGAGATAATTGGAGCAACGTATATATATATGTGTGTGTGTAGATATACATCGACTTGTATAACCAATTTCAACTAAATGCATGCATATGCCTGCCTGCCTTTACTTGATGAGCGTGAGTCCCTTTGTTCACTTGTTCCTTTTTCCCCGAATAAAGAGATTCAATTAGGTCTCACCAAAAAAAAAAAAGATTCAATTAGGCGACTATCTCTTTCTCCAAATTAAAACATATATATGTTATTATATTTATATGCAAGACGAGGGAGATGAGTTTTTTTTGGGTGAATAAGAGAGATGAGTTTTCGTTTCGATACCTTTGCCGACTTGCTTATTAAATGAGATTATTGTAATTAAGTTTCATAATTATGTCAATATTGAAGAAGTATAACTCCAAAAGTTTACATCTTTCAAGTGGTGTTCGGATAGTGAAGGGCAACGAGTAGACTTGTGACCTAATTATGCTTGATCTATCCCACCAAGTTAATTATTAGAGTAAAATAGTACCTCTTAAACCCAATAGGATTGGCTTGGTTGGTTCTTCAAGCGGGTCAGTGCTTATTCCTCTTAAATAAAGTTTGAAGAGCTTTACTTTTACCTCTTAGTGAGCTGACCTGATTTGAATTGGACAAAAATTAATACGTTCTTAAACAAGGTAAAATTATTAATTATTGAAGGACAAGGCACATTGAAATCTATAATAATGCGAAATTATTAAGTTGAAGACATGCTAACTAAGAGAAGATATAGTTGTACTACTACTTATCCAAAAAAAATAAAGAGCTAATGACACAAATAGGCATGTGATTTGCTCTTTTTCCCACATCTAGCTCATGTTTTGAATAATTACATAAACATGCATGTGATTTGGAATTTAGTCCCGCATCTATCATTCCGTCAAGTTCTGAAAAATCCCATTAAGCGATAATGTGGCACTTTGACTGGCCCACCAGTGCTAACATGGAAGGTGGCTGACAATCTCTGGGACCCATTCGTCACCCATAACCTTCATTTCTCTCCAAAACTCCATCGTCTTCCCTCATTTCCCACCTGCTATCCTTCCAACAGGACCCCTATGGCCTCACCTTCACCCTAACCTCTCGGTCCTCGGACGTTGCTGAACTATCTCTCCCGCCATGTCAAGCTCTGCCGCCTCTCCAAGTTCAGTACCGTCTCGATGGTGCTCATTTGCATAGACTCCAACGATCCCATCATGCAGGAGGAAGCTCTTAGCTTGGTGCTCAACCTCAACCTCAATGACGATAACAAAGTCGTGCTGGTCACTGAACGGGCAATTGGGAAGATAGCGACTGCACTGAGGGATAATTTGGCCAGTTGCAGGGCCCTCGCTGCCACTATCATCATGAGCCTCGCAGTTGTAGAGGTGAACATGACCTTAATTGGGGAGTAACCTTTGGCAATTGTGTCTCTAATTGCCTTCATGAGGGACGGGAATGATCGGGAAAATGAGGCCCTTTCTGTCTTGTTTGCTATCTGTTCATTCTCTGAT
This sequence comes from Punica granatum, assembly GCF_007655135.1. Taxonomy (NCBI): domain Eukaryota; kingdom Viridiplantae; phylum Streptophyta; class Magnoliopsida; order Myrtales; family Lythraceae; genus Punica; species Punica granatum. The sequence continues at coordinate 39,640,338 of NC_045129.1, forward strand.
AATAGGAAGCGGGCCATCGCTGGTGGGGTCGTCCCAATTCTTCTTGATATCGTGGATTCTGGCCTTAAGAGGGCCATAGAGGTGTTGGGTTTGCTTGCCAAGTACAAGGAAGGGAGGGGAGGCGTTGGATTTCTCTCTCTTTCTCTCACTCCCTCTGTTATTTATGGATTTGGATGTTGTCGTAGCTGATTTGATTATGTGGGTTTGAGAGTCTTATTCATACCTTAGATCGATGATTTGCATTTTCTCGTAAAGGCTCTTGAGTCAAGGTTGATTACTTGATAATAGGATATCATTTATAGCTAAATGGATAGACTTCAAAGCCTTTTTGTGCTTCTGTAAAACGTTTTTATACTTCACCCTCCTACGCTATATGTTTCTTGATTCCCAGTGTTGGATGATATGGTGGCCACTTTGTTGTTTGGCTTTCATTTCGGATGGTTACCTCGTTTCCTTTGCATCCATGCCGCTCCCTTTGTTTCCTTGGTTTTGGATGTCCTCGGCCAATGGCGGGGAGGGGAGGAAGCTCGGGAAGGAAAAGATTGAGACAAGAGTGAGGAACACGAGCCATGGAGGGAAGGCTATATTGTAATCAACAGCTTGTTCTAGCCTTTCTTTGCCTCGATTCGTATATGTTCTTTTCCAATTGTCATGCTGATAAGTGGAAATTAGGGTTTTGATCGAATCATTCTGAGTAGAAATGGAGAAAGAGGGAATTATCGTGCTGAGCTTGGTGAATGGAAGAGAGAGAGGGAATTGTTGTGCCGAGCTTAGATGAATGGAAGAGAGAGAGGCCGGAGGTCTCAGATGAAGGAGGATATTGCCTCTTTCATGGCATTACGGAAGGAAATGGGGTTGTGGGATGAGTGTTGGGGCCCACAAATTACCAACTAATTCCTACATCAGCAATAGTGGGCCAACAAACGTGCCATGTGAGGACTTAACGGATACTTTTGATGGAAATGGAGCATTAGGACTAAATTGCAAACCACGTGCATGTTTGTGTAATTATATGAACCATGTGCTAGATGTGGAAAAATGAGAAAATTACATGCCTATTTGTGTCATTAACCCAAAAATAAAAGATGATATAGTTGTACATGGATATCAAATATTTTTTCGTGGAAAACAGAGGTACTTTTTCTTTGGCTAAATATTTTTAAAAAAGCTACTTAAACATGAAATTGTGGTCCAAAAAAGAAAAAAAAAACATGAAACGAATAATATATATGTACGGGACCCAGCTTTTTAATCTTTGTACGATTTGAATTCTCAATTCTCCAATTGAAAAAAGGAAATATAAATATATATATAATAGTGCCGGAAGAGTGAACTCTTTTTTTTTTTTAATGAAACGGAGTCGATCGGCAACGTCTGAATGAAGCAAGGTAAAAGATAAAATGCACGAAAAAAAAAAGAAAAAAATTATTAATGATATATGAAAAAGTAGAATAATAAAAAATATGTTCGTTCGGCTAAAAAAATCTTTCAATTTTTTTTTTATATAATATCAATATAGATATGTAAGAAGGCTTATAGATAGAAAGATAAAGAGCGGACCAACGTGAGTTGGCTTAAGTGGTTCGGTACTTGTTTCGTTTAAACGAGGTCACAAGTTCGAGTTCTTGTAAATACAGAATATTCATGCTGTGAGAGTTTTACCCTTTAGTGGATCTGACTCTACTGAATTAGTCGGATTTCAATTGGACTTCCGGATATTAGGATTTACGCAAAAAAAAAAGGTAACGGGAGGGAATACAAAAATATATAGACTCATAATGAAACTTAAATGAAATTTATTTCGTACTAACTAATAGGATGGGTAGATTTGTCATTTTGACAATCACAAGTTTGACTTAAAACCTAGCTACCAAAGGAAGAGCTCCTCCCTTCCCCTCTCTGCCCTTTTATAAATAAGGCTTCTTCTTCTGCTACTATCCCCTCACACAGCACCTAATATATATGCTTTGCTTTGCTATTGCTTGCTATGGTTATAGCTCTTTTCCTAGCTCTTCCTCTAAGAGATGATGCTAGCTAGCTTTGGGTCTTGTATTGACTGAGCAGAGCTCGATCGACCAGCTCTCCTTAGTATTCAAGCCATCTAGATCTCACCCCATTTCCACGGAGAGAATAATATCGATCATATGTATATCTATATATAGCCTCCCCGACGACCGCTCGGATGTCTGGAGAATTGATGAAGCTCGTATATCTATATATAGCCTCCCCGACGACCTCTCGGATGTTTGGAGAATCGATGAAGCTCAGGAGGGATAGCGCCATGATCATATGTATGCTACTTAGCTGTGGCGCTATCTATCCTGAGTTTCACGGGTTCTCCTTTCTCTCTTATCCATGTCAGGACACAGACCGATGCTCGGTAGCAGCGTCTCTAACAATAACATCGATTTCCTCGGCTTTGCATATATAGGTATGCATGATCATGATTCGATATATATACATATATGTATTATATAGCATCCATGATGCTTCAAGTCATGCAGGCATGATTTGGAGACGAGTCTTCTCCCTTTCTTTTCTATGTTTTAATTCTCCATTTTTTACTAAAAATTAACTAATTATTCTTCTTCTTTTCTTCTTGGTAGAATTCTTCTATTTCTTTTTGGTAGAAATTACAAAGCTAATTAATTAGTTTCTGAGCTTTCAAACCAACACCCACTCCCCCTCCCCCCGGCCCCCCCCCCCCCCCCCCCCCCCCCCCCCCCCCCCCCCCCCCCCCCCCCTCTCTCAAGAAAAAAGAAAAGAAAAGAAGTTTTTGTGCGTTTCTCTGTCGCCTTAGATTTCACTCAAAAAGAAAAAAGATTAAAAAAAAAAGATTGTGGACACACTAAATATATCTATATATAATCGTTAATTTCTATGTATTCTGTAGGGACTTCTTTTGATAAACATTGCTTCCTTTATTTTGATCGTTGAGCTTGCAAATATGTATACGCTTAATTAAAGTCCTCTTTTTGGCCTTTCAAGATCGGCCCCTTTGGCTTATTTCGTCTCTGTAATTGCTTGATTTTTAGGACAATAATGAAGCCAAACATGAGGATTGCTGAATAATATAATGCATGCCGTCACCAACTTATCCCTGTGAAGATTGATGACCTGTTGGAATTTAGACCCAAGATTTTTTTCTTTCTTTTTATTTTGGGTGATATAAACCAAGAAATAAGTCTACAAAAATGAAAAAGAAATTATAAGTGGAAATGGAAAATCAATATATAGAATAGAGTACTTTAATTAATTAAGCTGGTGCTTTGTTTGAACCTGGATCGGAAAGCCCGCCTCTTGTCTCACTTATACATGCTTTATACATATTGCCGTATTGGGGTTTCTCTTCTTCATGATCGAACTAATCTCCATCACTCAGAAAACATGTCGATTTGCATTTTTTTTTGGATGAATTTTTGGGTGAATCGATTTGATCATATTTCCCCTTTGAATATCTTTCTCTAGCTTTAAAAAAAAAAAGAGAGTAAAGCTAGCTAGTAGCAAAATAAATTCAGGGTATATCTTACACTCACGTATTTATATATAATTATCCCGCACAAATATTTTATGCCTCCCTTTCTTAATTTGAAATTTATTATATATATGAGTACATGCGCGCTAATTGCTATAATATTTAATGTGATTGTTATTTGGTAAGAATATTATACATTTATGCATAATGATAATGTCACATGCTGCCTCTATGGGATGTGTATATATCTGCTTGTATGTGTATATATATCAAAATTAGTATCATCAGGTTGGCCACTTAAGGGTCAAGTAGTAGTGTGTGTGTGAGTATATATATATATATATTTATATTTATATGGTTGGGCTGCCTGTAGATATATATGTATGATGTGGGAAAGTGGGCGAGTTGTAACTTTAGGGCACAATGTGTGTCCTATCACCCGGAGACAAACCAACCATTTCATATTTAGCACTTGATCTAATTCGTCTTTTAATTTGGTTGCTTACAAATTAATTATGTACGTGTTCTTAGTTATATATATATATATATATACACACCTTCTTCATCAATCTTCTATCATGCGAATCTTTGGGCCGTATGGTGGGGACAAGCTTGATTTGAATTCAGATTTTTGCTAATATGACTTTGTACCAGTGTAACATATTTAGTACTCTTAGTCAAACGTTTAATACTTCACTTCAAGTGTTTAGTATTTTTAATAATCGTGATTAATACAAGTTCTTTTTATTTTTATTTTCAATTTAACTGTTTAGTATTACGATTGAATTGTTTAGTATTTTGTATAATCCATCACAAATAGTAAAAGTACTAAATATTTAAATTGAAATACTAAATATTTGAACTAAAGTACTAAATATGTTATGGTGACACGGTGTTATAGTAGAATTTCCTTTGAATTAAGTATTGCTTCTGATCAAAAGGTGAACATAGTTTTTTTTTTTTAGTTACAAGGGAGGTACATGGCCTAGTATAATAAAATAAAAATCCTAATATCTAATAAAGGGGTATGGATAGTCCCACTAAGTATTGAATATGGAACATTTTGGTTATCGTGCGAGAGTGTAAGCCACTACGCTATACCCTCTTCAATATATATTCTTTTTCCTTTTCTAAAATTATTTATTAAGGGAAATAAATTCAAGGCTTGATTGTTGGATTGAAGATCTCATAATTTAACATAAAATAGTTGTTCACCCCAGCGATATATAGAAATTGTGGCATGAATATGAAGTGGACTTTATATAAGTTATAAGAATATAGTAAGATAAGAAAAATGCAAAAATATTATAATATATATATATATACACACACAAGTATATATTCATATGTACTCGGAGAGGGAGGAGGCAGGTGAATTGGGATGGGAGGATGGAGAAATTTTGGGACAAAGAAAGGTGGTCTACAAATTTAATTTTATATGATTAATTTGGGAAGAGTACTCTACTCATAAGAATTTTAATACGAAGACAATTAAAGTATATGAAAAACTTTTTTATATTTTGAGATGCTTTTTTAAGTTCTCGAATAATAATTTTTTATTTTTTAAGAAAGCGTCTTAATATGTCTAAATAACGTGGACTAATTAGAGATAATTCATTGATTTTAGTCCAATTAAAAAAATGATCTAATTCATTTCAAAGGAAGAGGGGATAAAACTAGAAAAATACAAGAATCTCATTTGACAAATTAAATTATTCTGTCATTCCAAAAGATGATCAATCAAGAGTTGAAGATTTTAAAAACGGATCTCGTGGCGTTTTTTCATAATTGTACCCGGCTTTTATATATTATAAAAGATTGATTGATTGACTAGATAGAAACCAACGCGTTATGCGAGGGAATAAGGAAATCAACCAAAAAATATAGTTTGTTCGCTATTTATCAAGAAAATTTTTAATTTATAAGAAAACTTATACATAGTAAGTGACATAATTTTCTAAAATTAAAATAACAAAATCAAAGAATTTAGAGAGATGGAAATCATTAAGATAGAGTTCCAACATTGTGCGACTCAAATTTAAATTTCATAACTTGTAACTATATAATCAGTTGATTTTAAAACTCAGAATATAATTCATCATATTATATTTTGAGACTTGTATTTCTTGATATATATATATATGGGTGCAATGTAATGTTTTTAAGTAACATAAAGAATAAAATTATGAATTATTCTATTTGTGCATACTTGTTTCTTAAATCTTATATTCCACTTCAAAGATAAGTGAAATTTTGTCTAAAGTGAAGTTCCATATTTCCCAGAATTCATTTTTCTTTAGTCTTTTTATTTTTTAAGTAACAAATGGTATAATTTCAAAAACGGGCTACTTACTCACATCTTAAATTTGATAATTCATTTTTGAGGTTTACTATTAGTTTGGATTTTCTTTCATTTTTTTACTAAATTACTTTTGAAAAGATAGATGCTTATGTTTGTTTTTCCCTCCACATTTGAGAAGTCAAAATTTATAAAATTAAATTAATGTGTAATATTTATAATATCAAATGTCAATATAAATGATAAATGATAAATTTATAATTTTTTTTTGTTATAAGAAGCTAAAAATCGATATATTTAATATATAGATACGTTAACTAATACAATAATATTTTAAATAATGATTTCATATTATTAATGAGATTTTTTTTGTATTTCAAAGTCCATTTTAGATTAAAATGGAAATCATAAACGTTTTTAGAATTTCCAAATGTCCTTTTACATTTTCTAGGAGTAATTGAATAGTTGGAGAATAAAATATTAAAAAGAAGATGAGTTGAGGTCTGATTTTTACACATGAGACATTTTTTCCTCGCGCTTTGATTTTTATATATTATAATTGATAATTGATTTTCAAATAACAAATAGTATAGTTTCAAAAAATTACTTACTCCCCATATGAAATTTGACACTTTACTTTTAAGTTTTATTAGTTGATTGAATTTTCTTATATTGTTTTTTTAAAATTACTTTGAAAAAGATAAATGTTCATGATTTTACTTTAAAAGTGAGGAATAAAAAGTTTATGCAATTAAAGAAATGTATAAAATTTATAATATCAAATATTGATATAAATGATAAATTTATATTATTTTGTTATCATAAGAAGCTAAAAATCGAGATATTTTTGTAAATAGATACTTTAGTTAATACAAGCATATTTTAAATAATAATTTTATATTAACAAATGAGGTTTTCGTATTTCTAAGTCCATTTAATATAAACATAAGAATTGTAAAAGTTTTTAAAATTTCTAAATGTCCTTTTACATTTTCAAGCAGTAATTAATCAGTCGAAGAATAAAACATTCCAAAAACAAAGAGTTGGGGTTCTGATTTTTAAGCACAGGTGGCACACTTTCTGAGTGACTATATATATATATATAGATGACGTACGGTTAAGTAAACAATGAAAGGTTGGCTGAGACATAACGGGGATCTGCGTGGAGTTTGCACAGGACCTGTCTCGCGGGACTTGCAGTTCAGCAAGATGGAACGACCATTCTCTCTTGACACTCCATAGCTGAAGCTCCTTTCCCCCCTCTATGCGGAAACATTGGCTGCATTACAAGTGCTTTCCATTGTTGACTATAAAGGTTGGGACAAGATATGGTTAGAAGGTGATACCTTGCTGCTTGTGGAAGCCATCTCCAATCCCCATTCATTGCCTTGGAAAATTAGATCACTTATTTAGGATATTAGGCTACTCCTAGATAGCTTTTTTTTATTGGCATTGCTCTAGGCCCTCTCGTTCGGATAACCGTTGTACCCATGACTTGGGCCATTTCGGCTTCATGTCAAATTTTGATTTCCTATACTGCTATGACCGTTACTCTTGTATCCCGAATATCATTTAGTAATTCAATAAAATTCTGTTTAACTATAAAAAGAAAGAAAGAGGTTGGCTCATCGAAAAAAGGAAGGTTATTACTCGTACATATTGTGGGCGTACGTAAGTCCATTTGCACTAACTAGCGTGGCTGCTAAAAATCGTGACAAATATCTTACTTTATTAATTTGAAAAATGAGAAGGAAAAAAAATGCCGAGGATATCGATCTTTTGCTCCAGGTGGGGTAGTGCGTCAGTAGATATTAATTGAAGGTACCTCGAGGATATATAACATAAGTTTCATATAGAACTTAGAGATTATATAGCTTCGCTGAAGAATTTTTTTTTTTAATAATGTTAATCAAGAGAAACTTTACGTGGTATGCTATTTATATGTATCCATCAAAAAAAGATATGCTATTTATATGTGTAGATAAGGGCGCCAACATATATATATTTATATATGTATGAATGTAATTCTGATGATTCAATTCGAAAGAACTAATCAGTGAAATTAATCCCCAAAATGCGTGTGTGTGTATATATATATATATAATATGAAGTTATACGCACACGGAGTAAGCTGCTTAATTCCAAAATTTTCATGTCCTCTCTAGAAGAGGTCAGTATAGAGCTAGAAAGGAGAGATATATACAGACAGTCATATATATATATATATATATATGTATATATAAAGAGAGAGAGAGAGAGAGAGAGAGAGAGAGAAACATACGTACATACAAACACATATACATATACAAAAGGAACAATCTTAGCTAGCTAATTAATAGTCTGATCTGTTGGTACTTAATGGGCGGGCTATGCATGCGGTGAAGCGAATTAAAAGTTCTGCTGCATATGCGTCCTTTCTCCGATCGATCGATCCATGTAATGCCCGAGCACTAGCATTCTTCTGTCTGAATTGAATTAGGAATCCACAGCAGTCCATCCATCCATCCATCCATCCATTTCCAGGCATTCTGATCAGATCAGATCATAAAGCTGGGAAAGTGAAAGGTAACGCAAGGCAGGCCAAGGGCAGAGGTATAAATAAATATGGTGCAATTAAATTAGCTCGCTCGCTAGTCACTCAATCAGTGGTCCTCCCAAGTCCCAGTCCCTCCCCTCCCCTCCCCTCCTAATGCTTAATTAATTGTTGTTCTCTCTCTCTCTCCCCCCCCTTTTTTTTTTTTGGTGCCTACAGCTGCTTTCAGTACAGTCTACAGGAAAAAAAGAAAAACGAGAAAAAAGAGAGTAAAAATATGAAGGAGAAGAAAATGTTGGCCGGGAACCACGACAGTGAGACACCATCAATGAAATTTGTCAATGTAATGCGATGCATGTTTCATAAAATATTAATGCATGTAAGGAGACTAATAATCAATTAATTTTTTTTGGGCGAATAATTATGAATTAATTAATATTAATGAATGAATGAGTGTATTTAAAAATTTATGGTCTTTAGATTCATTCATTTCATTTCATGGCCGTGCCTGACATGTGGCGGCGGGAAAATAGCTGCAACCCCTCCGTCCTGGCCAGCCATAATTAGTAATAAAATTCAAAATCAAAAAGCAAAACCTTCTCTTCCTCTCCTTCCTTATATTTATGGAATAACAATTACTCCTTCTGCACTCGCATGAGCAGGTTGGATCCCATCCGTCGACAGGCGACAGACAGCCATTAGCAATTGCGCAATTGCGCAATTGGCAAGGCCCCGCCCTTCTCCTCTCCCTTTCAATTTTGTGTTCTGCATGCAACCGACCAACCATTGATTGAAAAAAAAATAAAAAAAATAATTATATAATATCTCGATATATAGCTATATATATAATAGGCTTTGTATGTCTACGATACTTTTGTCTCTCTCTAGCTGATCAGATATGTGTATATAGTCATTCATTATATATTATACATAGGCAGGCATGCATTCATTGCATGAAGAATATTCATTCAGACCCAACGAAACACACATTTGTCTTTAATATAATACGAGACTGCGCACGTATCAGCTGGGTAAATTACGCACATGCAGGGTTATTTCGGCATATAGTTTTTACTAACTAGTCTACGGCATATAGTTATTTCCATAAATAAACTAATTCAACAATATACGGAAAATTGTTGAACTTTTTACCTTTAAATGTAAGAATATTAATTCTTTTCTTTCTCCGATGGAGATTTTTTTTTTATGTTTTTAGAATTAATTATAGTTTCATTTTGAATAAAATAGTTTCCATAAACTATGTAGGACAACAATATACAAATAATTACGTCGTCATTTTATACATAAATTAATTTATTTGTTATATATAATATAAATTTTATTTGCTATAATAAAATTTTCAACATAAATTTAAAATCATAGGAGATTTGTATTGTAATAGTCTAATAATGTATTGAACTCTATACTTATAAGTTTTAGTTCGTTTATAAATTGTACAGTTAGCCTATCACTTGAAAATTAATTTTTTTACAAATAAAAATTTTTAGATTGAGGGTAAAAGTACCTACATAAACTAATTTTTATTTTTAAATACAAATAAAATTTTTTATATTGAGGGCAAAAATACTTAGATAAATTAACTCAAGTAAATTTTCTTTTCTAATTTGATTATTTTTAAATTTAATTTAATTTAAATTAGATATAGAAGTAATTATTATTTAGATATTGACATTTCTAGCCCTATATCAATAAATATTTACCTTTTTAATCCTACTAGTAGAAAGACGCGTGTGTTGCACGCGAGACTTTAGAATTTAATTGTAAAAATACTTTTTGTTTTTTGCTAAGCTAATGAACTAAGAGTAGAAAATGTTGGAAAATTAGTTATGACAAGATTATTATGATTAATGGTGTTAATAAAAATGCACTATAGTATTGTATATATATAAAAAAGCTGAAACTTTTCACATGATTTCAATTGTTACTATTCTCAAATTCTTGTTAACCACCAAAGTGAAAAAAACAATACATATGGTCAAATAACTAGAATAATGAGAATAGCCTCTCACAAATTGTTTATAAGATTATGCTATTGATATTGCCTCATTTAGTCGATCCGTATTGTTCATAGTCATCATGCTCTATAATCTCTCCGTAAGTACGATTCCTTCAATTTGCCTTGTTAAGACGGCGAATGTGTAAGTTTTTCTTACCAAGTCATACAAATATTAATACCTTGTCCATGCATATATGAATTATGTGCCAAACATAAATATTTTTTAATTGAAAAATCATGTGTTTAGTCCAGGTACTCATGCATGTTATATTGCTTTGGTTCTGGAACTTATCATGCTTACATCTAAAGTAAACAACATAGAATGACTCATTGAAGATTCTTGTATGATGGAACTATGTAGATCATTATCCATTGATTATGGTTGTAAACAAAAAAGGTACTTGACGCATGCACAAATAACATTTGCTACCTTTGATTATACTAGTCAGAAGGCCACGTGCTTTGCACGTAGGAGCATCTATAGGAAACATTCATATATGTGGTTTCTTTAAACATGAAAATGACATTAAGATACTTTCATAAATTTAATAAGGTAAAATTACATTTTTATTTTACATTGCAAAATTTATTACAATTATTAAGGACCAGGTTCTGGACCGAGTATTCTATGGGCCGAATAGGCCCGCGTAGCCTGTTGAGTTGGGCTCACTTGGGTAGGCCCTGGTCTGCCCAGCAAAGCGGGTGGTTGGCTCAACATGGATGGGAGAGTTTATTGGTAACTTCCTAATTTACTTCGATATGGTATTTGCTGAACATATAGAGAATCCCACAAGTTAAGGTAATTGATATTCTTATGATCATCCATAAATGTCAAGGTACACCCATTTTTAAAGAGATTAGATACTCCTTATTCTCGTGAAACCCTAATTGACTTGAGCGTCGGAGAGGAAATCGGGCCACCACCCCGATCTGCCCCTTTGTGCAGGCTAATCGAGAGCACGAGGATTGCACTTGGATTCAAACCGATTCACAAGTCTGTAACAACCACCATGTTTCTTATCTATTATTGAAGTGTCATATATTTAAATTGGTGTATGCTATCCTTATTTTTTACTTAACAGAGAGCTTTTTGTAAAAATATAATGCTGGCTAGACACTTGAGGAGAGAAGTTAGCAAATACGGAATAACAATGCAAAGTAAACATAGGAAATTGAGTTATTAAAACATTCTACTTATTCCGTCAAGGATCTTTAAAGATATCACGTCATTGTCCTATAGTCCACTCTCGTTGCAACCCCAACATAGCTTGAGGAGAGAAGTTTGGGAATGCAAACCATTTTTATCCTGAATTGAGTCCAAGCAGCCTTGGATGGGAAAGTTGACCAATTGGTACCTCTCAAAACAACCCCTGCAGGATTGATATTATAAAGCGACCAAGATAATTTGGAACTATGAACCACTATCAATAGAATATTGAACGAGGAAAGAATTTTGGACAATTTTCGGTGCTCGAATCATAACCTCTTCCCCAATATTTTGTTGGGATTCAACATCGACCCTTCACTTTCACTCTTCAAGAAACAATAATTCCAGTTGGAACACCGGCCATAAGAGCAAGCAATCAATGCCAGAGTGGCAAACCTCAAACCATCCAATATCACTAATTGAAGAGGCCACTGACATTCACCCTAATCCCTGTAATAATAAAGAAGAAAGTTATCTATGAGGCTTCTTGCCTCATGCTCCTTGTTCATAAGAGCAGTGGATTTTCTTCAGAAAAAAGGTCTTCATTTCTATGTCATTTATTCTCATCTTTTATATAGCAACTGTCAGAAAGTATTAGATATCAAGAAGAATTTTCATGCACTTCACGAGAGAGAGAGAACTTTATTATGAAACCAATAACAATGCTATGGGAAGCATCGCATGAGTCTAATCACCAGTAAATGCCAGTCATTCCAAAATAAATATCCAACCATAAAAGGGAAAGGGAGAATAGCTATTTCAACTCATATTACACATATATAAGATAATATAAATCTTTTACTTTGATGATCAGCTAAAAAATTCCTCTTTGAATGCAATTTGTTAGGGTTGCTAGTTCAATGTAACATATTCTTACCAAGAAAATACTGTCTTTTTTATCTTTGAGATATATGTAACTTCACCTTTTGGATAGATTTTTGAAATGGGTGATGTTCCAAAAAGAATTATAAAAAAAAAAAGGAGAAGAGAAGTTTAATTGAAAGAGGGGCAGTTGCTTCTTTAGGCTGCCACCGTTGTCAGCCTGTTAAAATAAGCAAGCTCACTGAAAAATGGCACTCAAAGTGCAGCTATAAAATGGAAATTTCATTCCATATGGAATAGATGGTCAGGGCAAGATCATCTGATCAAGTCCGTACCTTCAAGTGATGAAACAAAAGAAAAGCAAGGTAGCTTTTCCAGATCATTAGGGTCGTAGATGTAAAGTCATCTTGCGGAGAGCCATAAGCAGGCAATAGGAATTCAATGCTTTTAATTCTGATCGCAAACTCTCGAGCAAGCTTAATACAAAAGTGCTTAATTAGCAGAGATGAATGTGGCACGGATATATTAATGACCACAAAACATGAGATCATGAATCGCTCAGAACCCCGAAGAATGTGAAAGAACACCCAATTGTTATCTTAATCAGGGAGGAAAGGACAAAATATTTATTATTTCAGCAATCTTTGAACAAATTTGCGGGGGTGAAATATTTATATAATAAAAATGAAGTGAGATAATTCCTATGTTCATAAGTCCTTGTCAGTTTTCCAACTTGTGGTTTATTCTACTTAGAAAATATATATTGAGACAACAATAGCAATACAATTTGTTAAGTATGTACAGATAACTTTGAAATGCACTGCAAGTAATGGTACTACTCAACTTACCTTTTGAGCTTGATAAAGCCACTGAGAATCACTGAAGAGTAGCTTTTTGGCAAAAATATCCTCAATCCAGTCAAAATGTTCTGCAATCAAATAAGATTCTGACGATAATAGGATATAAAGGATTACATGTTAGAGCTTTACTGACTTTGGCATAATCCCACAATGCTTTTAGAGCTGTAGAGCTGGTTTGAACATCAGCAACGACATTCAAGTTGAGAAACCTGATCTCATCACAAGAATTGACAGTTTCCAATTTTCAGTTGCATTCGTGAGAGAGCTTCTACTTTTTAGGAGGAAATTTCTCCACGATATTGGTATATAAATTCCTCGATGTTTCAACATACCTTGATTCGTTCACAAGAAAAAGCACTCTTCTATACTTTTTAAAACGAGCAGCTGAAAAACAGTTCAAACATTGGGAAGTGCCTATATGAAAGTACAAGGATAATAACATAATATCATGCCTTGACAAGATGAGTTCCGAATTTGATTATTATGGACAGCTCATATCCAAGGTGTTTCTCAAAAAGAGTGCATCTCTGATATATGACGACCGCCCCTAGTCTCTATATCCCCGGTGTCAGGATGATCAGTAAATCCTATGCAATATAGTGAAAACAAAACCGAACCAAATAATTTATCGAAAAAAATGAAACCAAAGAAAGAATATCTTCAACTCACTAATTATAAAACTAAAAATCGCATGCTGAGTGTTTATTTACGTATATAATCATGCATTTAGTTTTTCCTTCATAGTAGCTACACAAGGAGACAAAGGCTGAAGTGGTTTATCTTTCAGATCTAAAATATATATCTATCTTTGGCAGGCCTAGGGTCTATATCTGTGGCAATATATGATAAGTGCCCGTGAACGGAAGCAAGGCAACTGTTGGAGGCGTTTTTAGACCAATTTGTATGCGTAAGAAAGGAAATAAATGTGAAAGAAGAATAACAAAGAACAGGGCGTTATATGTGTGTGCATAGTTTTCATGCTACAAGAAGGATAGGCCATGTAAGAGTTCTTCCAATTTTGAGAGGAAAAGAGAAGAAATTCTTAGAACTGTATGATCTTATCCTCAAATTTTTTTTTAAAATTTTTTTGTTCTGATAAAACAAACACCATGTGCCACGGTTCACAGTGGAACAATGCATTATAGGCTTTATAACACGATATTAATTCATGGAGAAACACGACGCATCTGTGATGAAGTTTGAGAATGCTCCAAGGATACAAAGTAGTATTGTGTAAGCAAATTTAAAGTGCATAGGAGGTTTTCAATATCCCAGCCATGCGTTTAGTTTCATACATGAGGAATAATTTGAGCATTTAACGGAACACAAGCATGGTAAGGACAATCACATCAACTTCATACGCAGTCTTCAGAAAAGCACGAACTGAACATAAGGCGATCTTCAATGGAAGTGAGCACGCACAAGAAGCAAAGAGGAACCAAACCCGAGGAACTCCTTCAAATGCTGCAACACGATGTCTACCAGGCTGCAGCGATTGGCGGTGATCGGTGTCATTGAAAAGAAAACAAAGGTGCACCGGCATTTGAACAAACAGTTTGAAGGCGCACGAACCGGGATGAAATGCATAAGAGTGAGGGAAAAGGCATGGTGATATGGGACCACAGTCAATGTCTGTTCGTAGAGGTAGCAATATGTGTCGTGTCTAAACAGGTTCGTGTCAGAAAACTCTAAACTCGAATACTACACGTTTAATAAAAGTGTCGAGATTTTCAAACACGAACACGACTCGTCCAAAATTACGTAATTGTACAAACAAAACCCTTACTTATTACCAAGAGACATAGTAGAGAGAGAAAGCATGTGTATAATATCACACTCTTGAAGTTTTACATAACATATTTTTATTTTAATTCTCATTAATACTTATTGAATTTTTGTTGTAAATATAAACTATGCCTTTTGTTCGTAATTTTTAATAATAATTAACCTAAACATTATTTTAGTATTTACTATTCTAACCTCATTTATTAGGGTGTGATACAACTTTATATATATAAATTAAACATAATTAAATGTAGCATTACAAGAAACTAAATCCTTAATATTATAATAAACTTAAAAACAAAGAATGATAATTAAAAATATTTAACAAGAAATAAATAAATGAAAATCATTATATGTAGTAGAATCGACAATATTTTGTAGTAAATACTATTAAAAATGCACTGTTTATACTTAATTTTTTTAAACGACAAAGGATCTGATAAATAAAATAAAAATACATATTAGAAAAATTCATATTTGAAAAATAATTAATTAAGTATATGAATAAGTTATCAGAGCCGGACTGGACTGACCGGTTCGATCGGTTGGACCGAAAACCAGCGCTTTCGCTGACTCAAAGTGTTTGAATGAACCCATGAATTGAAAGAAACGGGTGATTTTTTAAGGAAACTCATGTGAACCAACTGGTTCTATGGGTTCTCTTTATTTTTAAAAATTGTCAAAATACCTATGCTTAGAGAAAGAATCGAACCTTAGACCTCCAACCTATTACTTCACCTACTAATCCATTGAGCTATCAACTTTTTATTGTGCACATTTTACCATTCCTTTGTGATTTATCTCAATGACATTCCTAAATGTTTATTTATAACCATATTTTAATTGTTTTTCTTAGTAATATTGTAATTATTGTATATTTATCAAGTTATAATTATTTTCATCGGTAATATTATTATTTATTTAATTTTTAATTAAACGTGCGGTCCGACCCATCGAATCCCTGGTTAAATCCATAAACCCGTGAACCCATGTCTCGACCAGTTTGATATTCGGTCAGGTTCTGATAACACTGATCAGAACATAATTAATTGGATACAAGCATATGGAAAAGTAAAATTTAACATGTGAAATAATGATTTAAATAGTATGTACAAAATGAAGTTTGTATATTTGAAAGAAATGTTTTAATATATCTTTAGGGTTAATTGTAACGGTGGTCCAAAAAATTTCATGAATGTTTCAGGTTGGTCCAAAAAAATTTTTTGGTAACTTGTTGGTATAAAAAGTTCCAAACCGTTTCAATGTAGTGCATTCTATCAATTGCCCTTAATGTCGTTAACATTTTACCGACGTGACACGTCCTATGTGTCACTTTTATTACGTGGAACCAATCATAGTGTACCATGTCATTTAAGAGAACATAAAATCTAAAAAAGTCCAATAAAAATACAGAAAATAATAAAAAATACTAAAAATATAGATAAAAAATTTAAAAATTTAAAAATTAAAATAAAATTATTTAAAAATTAAAATTAAAAATAATAAAAAATATTTTTAAAATTTAAAAGTTTTTAATTTTTTTAAAATTAAAAAATTAAAAATAATTTTCTAAAATTTTATATTTTTTGTATTTTTATTGGACTTTTTTTTAGATTTTATGTCCTATTAAATGAAGTGGCACACTATGATTGGTTCCACGTAATAAAAGTGACACATAGGACGCGCCACATCAGCAAAATGTTAACGGCGTCAGAGGCAATTGACGGAATGTACTACATTGAAACGATTTAGAAACTTTTTGTACCAAGTTACCAAAAAAACATTTTGGACCAACTTAAAACATTCATGAAACTTTTTGGACCACCGATGTAATTGACCCTATATTTTTATACTATATTACTAGTTAAATAAATATCCTACGTATATTACATAAAATAACTAGTTATATACATACATGATTTCTAGGAAAAAAATCAATTTTAGACACCAATTATGCGATATAAAGGGTCACATAAAAAAGTAAAAAAAAATATAAAATATAAAATAAATTTAATATCAATATAATTTAAATAAGAGAATCAGTAGTAAGTTGTCACTAAACTATTTAAAATGAGTCTAATAAAGATTATTTTGTAGAATTTTTAGCTACAGTTAAGAATTCTAAAATTATGAATAATTACCATTAAAAACAAACATGTGCAATACACGAGTTAGAGCACTAGTAATAAATAAGTAAAAAGGAATTCATGGATAATGGGAATTCAGTTCACAGCCGGGGAAGATTATAACCAATAGGCTGGGCTGATCTGTTCTGAAACACAGAGTGCCCAATTAACAGAGCTCCAATCCATGCAATTGGCCCAATACTCAGGCCCACAAAAAGAGGGACACTTTCCTTGGGCCCGATCCCTCTTCATCTTCTCCGACCTTCTCAAACTCGGTCGGTCAGTCAGACGGTCGGTAGCTCCTGTCCCTTTTGTCTTCGCCGTCGGAGTTTGAGCTGCCGTTGAGCGACCCACTACTGCTACTCCGACCGAGAGGCGAGAGAGAGCGGCCGCCGAGCAAGCCCGCGAGAGCTGCCGGAGTCATGGACGAGGATAGTTCCAACCCGCTCCGTCGGATGTCGAGCCGGACTCGTAAGGTTGCTCCGAAGATGGCTGCTGCCCTCGCCAGCAGCGATAATCGAGCTCAGGTTTCTTCTCTCTCTTTCCAATTTTATTTTTTGCTTGCGTGTCTGAATTAGGATAAAATTTTGAATGAGACGTACATTTTCATGATTGATGGTATAGGCCGCCCTCGCTCGCCTTGAAGCTCTGGAAAATGATTATACGGGGATTGAGACAGAGAATCTTAACGATGATGACGAGGCTTCTCTCGACGACGACGATGATCAAGGTCCATTTCATCTTTTATAAATCTTAATCTCCAATTTCTCTCCCTTTATCCATGTTTCTCGGCAACTCTTCATCTTGGCATCATTCAGTCAATTACCTGTCACTTGTCAGTCACGCTGATGGTCTGTTGGGTTCGTGATTTTGCCTAGGTCGGGTCTGTGTTCGCATTGTCGTTTAAATGTAGCTTTGATACTGGAAAAAGTAGACAAGATATCATTCCTCAAGCATTACTTCTTCTGCTGGTAATTGTTGTCCGGTGATTTGGGAAGCTTATAGCTTGGATGCCCATAAATAATGACATCATCCGGTTTAGAACTTGAGTTGAATCCTGATATGATCGGACCTGATTTTCCATCGGGTACTTACACGATATGCCCATCTCCTTCCTGCGTAACATTGTCTGTGTGATGTTCACTAATACACCGCAAAAACAATGAAGTCTCTCTTTATTGTAAATCCGGATGAAGCATAAAGTAGTTGTTCCACACTGTGCAGTAGAAGCAATAAATAAGGGTTTCTATTTGACCTTGATGGGCTGCAGCTTATATCCAGAAGAAGCAATCAAAGAGCACCAAGCGTAAAACCCGACAGGCAAAGGCTCTTGAAAATGCCAGGAAGGCGACGTTCCTTGAGCTCCTGCACGAGGTGAAAACGACAATGCCAGTTGTTCTGATCTTTTCCCTTAATTGGTGTCATAACTGAGGTCTACCGTTGCCCCTTTGTGCTTACAGGCGAACCTGGAGTCCTTACCTCCACATGTACCGTCATACTTGCGAGCAGCAGTTGGGCCTCCAAGCTCCACCTCTCGCCGCCATTTCTGCACTGTCTGTGGATGTACTGCCAACTACACGTGTGTGAGGTGTGGAATGCGCTTCTGTTCATGCCGATGCCAGAATATTCACAACGATACTCGATGTTTGAAATTCGTAGCCTGAGTTGTAACAAACGAATTCAAGTTGTTTAACATGTGCATATCTTGTGAAAAGTCAAATTAGTCTTGCTCTAGGAGTGCTGATATTCCGCTACAAGGTCCCATCCCATGTACTGTTTCTCTTAATGTAGTACCGTTGGAAGTTAAATCCAATGGACTCTTTCATGACAAGGTCCAGCAACATTGTTGGCTAATTCAGTTTGATCTGTATGTGGAGAATTCAGGGGCCATATGGTGCTCTGTTTCACTTAATGGTTGATCATATATCATGCAATGCATTCACTTTGAGGGTATAAGCACAGAGTCGCGAAATCAATTGTATATCTAGAATCACATTCTTAGTTTCAAATGGCACTATTCTCCCGTCGAAATGGATCGAGAGTTTTTACAAATATGAAGTAAATGCTGGAAATGGAAGGAAGAAACACAACTGATCAAGCAAACAATGGGACCATATTTGGTTGAACAATCACTACAATCACTCATAATAAATCTACTTATTTTTGGGATTCTGCTGATGATGCTTTAACAGCGTGGAAGATCCAATGGCGGAGGCTGTACTGTCTGCAACTCCCCGACCCCGTTCTCCACCAAGAAAGACATAGCGAGACCCCATATTAGATGCGAATCAAGATGACAATGCATCAACCACACTCCTGTTTTTCGCACATAAAAATGGATCAAAACGTTATCAATCCGATTGCCTTTTTCAGATATAAATTTGGACGGAAACTTGCTGGAAATAGTAATCAAATATACTTACCGGGGTTATCGGCCACGAATCGGATGGCCACCCATCCGCCAGGAGGGGTGCCGATGGTGTTTCTCATTGGCGGGTCCACGAGATTGAACTTGGGAGTGTCCCTCCTTGCATCGAAGTTCCCAAATCCCATCCCGACCACTGCAAATTGGTATCCATGGAGATGCATTGGGTGGTCTTCAGTAGTTACGATGCTCGTGTCCTGCATCACAATTTGTACTTGGGACCCGTACTTCAACTTGTACAGCTTAGTCGCTTTCACGGGTTGCCACAGCCCTCGGCTCACGTTTCCAGTGTAATCAAACTTGATTGGGGGTGACGGAGGGAAATCAGTTGTGAAGACTCCTGGCATGTTCTGATAGTAGGCCTGCATCAAGGAATTGGCTCTTGGCAACACAAAGGAAACGTTGTTTATGCTGGTGGTAAATCGGGTCCCATTGGGTCCTTGGCACCGGGGGCTAGGCCGGGAGCAGTTGATCAGCCCAAGCCCAACGGTGAAGAATAGGTTCTCGTCAACCTGTAAGGGCACTTTGACCTTCCAAGGGCTTCGGAATTGCGCGGTGAAGGCTGTTGCAGTGGCTGTGTCATTGAAGGCGGGTAGGCTCGGGAGGATTGGGGTGGAGGCGGGTTGGCCTTTCTTGCCACCGCAAGGGGCAGACTTGTATTGGAGGATAGCGGTGGTGGTGGTGTTATCGAAGGCAGCATTCTGAGCTGTTTGGTAGGCCCGTGCAGCCATGTAGTAGCGGCCGGGAGCCTGATTGGCCGTGAGGAGGACATTCGTGGTCTGGCCAGGAGAGATCATGATGACGTTTGTGGTGAAGGGCTTGGTGTAGGCTGCGTCGGCTGCGACTACTGTCAGCATGTGATTGGCCACAGAGAAGAAGAGCTCTTGTTCGAGTGCAGCATTGATGATTCTGAGGAGAATCGTCTCCCCTGCTCCCACTGGGAAAACTGTGGTTTCTGCATAATATGAAATGAAAGTAGAAGAATTATATATGGGCAGATAGTCTTTTAAGTTATGTATGACCATCTCAAAGAGGAAGTTAATTCGCACAAGGACTCGAATTACTTAGTGAGCGAATAATACATATATATATATATATATATATATATATATATATACACACACACACACACACACACACCTTTGCTGGAGCACCGGTAGAGATCTCCGGGTTGGCCGTTGATGGTGTATGCATCAGAGACATTGGGAGCAGCACCTGTGAAGAGTGCAAGCTTCAGCACGTCCATCGGGTTCCGGTCCCACCATTCCCCTGTTTCATTTCAGCACCAAAACAAGAGAGAAGAGAAGTTTGTATCATTCTTTGCTGGCGAATCAAATCAAATCAAATCCTGCATGAAATGCAAACTGGCTTGGCTGACTGCATTAATTTTTATTTTACTTGGGTCTGGGCTGGGCGTTTTAAAGACGAACGATAGTGTGCCTGTGTTGGCTCTTACCTAGGAGGACTGGGAACTCGCGCTTGGGCATGGGGAAGGGGTAAGGTTTGCCCAACCTAGGATAGATGATGAGGGCTCCATAGACGGTAGCTCGGAGCCACTGGCTGTGAGCGTGCCACCATAGAGTCCCCTCCTGATTCTGGATGGTGAAGCGGTAGGTATAAGTTGCACCAGGTTGGATTGGGCACTGGGTCACGTATACGGGGCCATCTGCCCATGGGTTGCGCAACTGGCGAACACCGTGCCTAGTTGTTCATAAAAAACATTAACCAACCAAAGTAAGAAAATCAGCCATTCATTCATTTGCTTCTGTCTTTATAAAATCAATCATTCATTCATTCATTTGCTTCTGTCTTTATCATTTTACAAAATGTAAAGGGGGCTGATATTTGTGTATTTGGTATCAAGTAGTATAACAGAACAGACATCTTAATTCTACAAATTAACTCCCTATAGTGTCTTCTAGCTAGAAGTCACACCAAGCCCCCTTTTTTTCCGCATTTCTTGAAGGGTAAGCTTCTCCGCAGGAGAGTCATACCAAAACGTTATAAGACATTAAAAAAAAAAAAGTGTTGCATAAAAATAAATAAAAGCAGAGACTCGACAGTTTGGAAAAGCCAAAGTCTTACTTGCCATTAGAACTTGGAAATGGAAATGCATTTGATAATTAGAGGACATTTTAGAAATTATTATTCTGGTTTTAGTCATGGGGGTGGTGGTGGTGGTTTTATTACCAATGAAGGGTGATGTTATAACGAGCTTGGTTGATGGCTTTGATGACGAGGGAATCTCCGTCCCTCACTTCCAAGGTTGGGCCAGGGAACTGCCCATTCACGGTGATGGTACTATGAGTCCTGCACAGCCTCTTCACTGGAGTTGCTTGAATCTGTATCAAAATGCTTATTTGTTGTTAAGTCATTCGATCAATTGACCGATCACATCTCTTATTATTATTATTATTATTATTATTATTATTATTACTACTACTAATACTATATTACTATTACTAGCATAGACGATAATAATAAGGAAGGAAAAAAAAAAAAAAAAAGGAATGTAGAGGAAGGTCGGGATGGGAGTCTCGATCAGGAAGGAACATAACATACCACAAATTCATGATAGTGAGTTTCAGCGTCTGAGAAGGAAGCTAAAGAAAGAATCACCACCACAAAGAGAAGGCCGAGTAAGGAGTGAGCAGAGCTCCTCCACGGCCGATTCGAGAGCTTATGATGATGAGCAGCCTCCATTGCTCGATTGCGCTCCCCTTCCTCTTCTCTCTATGCTTTTGCTTTGGAGTAGTAATGTAATGAGTTGGGAGTTGATGGTGTTTAAGCGGGCAATCAAGCTGCTCTATTTATATGTAAAGCTCAGTGCACGGAAAAACGGAGGGAAAAAATAATCTTTTAATTAATACTAATTTCATATATATATATATAATATTAGTAACCCTAATACAAATTCCCTTCTTTTAATCACCTCACACAGCAAAGAAGAGGGATGCCTATATTATGATTATATATATATATATAAAATATAAGTATAATGTACTATGTTTTCGGTAGATATGTTAAGAACGTACTGTGTTTAATTTAATTTACTTTATTTATTTATATTTTAATATTTTGCTTGCTCTGGGGGCAAGTTCAGTTCCACACCACCCACAGCACAGAGCAGAGGGGGATTTGTTGCACCCACACCCACTACACAGTGGCCAAAGGCCCAAAGCCCCAACCCATATTATCCTAAAGAAAGGGAACTAACTAATCATCACAGTCAGTGTAAATTGCCATTGGAGAAATAAGTAAACCCAAAAAAAACGAAGATATGCACCAAATTTTTAATTTTTGCTTGTATTTTTGTGTGTTTTCCTTCTGGTTTTGATCTGCCCTAGCTTAGCTAGTTAAGCTTCAATGGGGTTATATATATGGAACCAAAATCTTCTTCTTTCCCCATTCCCGCAGCAATCAACTCATCCCCGTCGCCGCATTTATCTCTCTCTCACTATTTACCTAGCAAAAAGGATCATTAAGTTAGACACGAAATTAAATTGTATGAAATAGTTTTAATTCTTTTTTAAAGAGTCTCATCGTACATTCTATATGGTGTCAACAATAGGAGACACGTCTCCTAAAACATCTCATTTGATAGAAAATGAGCTCGTATTCGGATCTAATATAATTTTTCAGGAGGACATTGAATTACAGCTTGCAGGACAACGGAGCCATTGCTTTTTGATGATCTTGCAAACTAAACGGAACGATTCAACCTTCCTTTTTTTCTTTTTTTTTTAATTTCCTTTTAAATGTTTGCGTAGTCGTCATCATCTATATAAAATATTTATATGCAAAGCTCCATTTATTTCACGTAAATGGTTTTTCGGGGGACAATGATTTCCGGGAAAGTAATTTGTTTTCGGGTGTTTTGAACGATATTGAAAAAAATTGATTTTATATGTTCGGGTACACTATGAAAATGAACTCCCGGAAAAGGACCTGCACCGAAGAAAATAAAAGAAAAAGAAATAGAGAGATTACCTATGTGTGAGAAATGATTTACCTTTTGCGCTTCGTTAGTAGCTAGACACTATACCACGCATGCATGGGATTATTACTTAATTATGATGCAAAAAATCTTTTTAATAATTAATTTGATTTAAAAAATACTAACACATTGAATTTTATTTTTATTTGTGATTATATCATATTGGTATTAAGATGGCTCATTTAAAAAAAAAATTAGAAACCTTTTTCCATTTTTTTCTCAAAATTAATTTTTAACTTTTAAAGTAAAAATTTCTATGGGAATTAAAATCCGTTATTAAATAATAAATATTTAGAGTTAATTCATGATAAAATTTTCTTGAAATTAAAAAATATTAGTGGGTAACGTAAATTTGTGATTAATTAATGTTAAATTCAAGTATATGTAAATATTTTAACTTCAAAATTTGTATTTCTTTTATTTATTTATGTAATTAAGATTTGATTATAATTTTATAACACTTATATTTATGTTTAACTTAAATTTATTCATTAGAATTTTTTTGCGACCAAAAGGTCGGTTAATGAGAAATCCATTATACTAACAAAACATTTTAGTTATTAGATATACTGCATAGAGATTATTAGGTGACAATTTTATTGGATTTATCATGCGTTAATTGATATTATAAAGATAATTTACTTAAGTTATTTATTGAAAGTCCTTGATGTCGTGACTTAATTAATGTTAAGTTAGAAATGTGGAAAGCCGGAGATTGAAAAACTGAGGATTTGAGCTTTTAAGACAAATGGAGACTACCGGCGAATTGTCCAGGCATTACATATTATATATAATATATATATTTTTTTAAGGGTCTGTGAGATACTAATTAATTAGTTATTAGTCAAAGCAGCTGAAATCATGTTAGCTAAACGATCAGAGGGGAATGTGGACCTAGCATATTCTTTCCTCTGTATGATGGAGGAGATCTCTTTCTTGTGTAGCCAAGATTAGTGCTTCGGATGATCCTTCTTTGATTTCGGTTCTGAAGGTTACTAATTAATTAAAGCTTATGTTATATAATTTTATTATAATGATGATGATGATGTTGGTGGTGGTGCCGGTCATAAGCGATTACGGGGAGGGGAGAAGAATGACGAGTGTTTCAGTTAGGAGTAAGTAGAGGGTTGAATTGTGGGTTGGGGTTGGGTAAACGAAGAAACGATCCACTCTATTATTTTTATATATTATATATGTCTTCGTCATGTGTATAATCTAATCTAATAAAGATAAAACCTATCAAAAAAAATATTCTAATATATATTTATATAAGATTAGTTTGATGGATTTCTGTTAAGTGTTTTGAAGTCAGACAACTGTTCCAAGTACTATGACATTTTATTTTCGACCATTGACGACGTTGTTAACATATAATACATATACATCTTCATAACTACACGCCACTCCACAACTCTATTACTATCATCCTTAATATAAATAATCAATAATAAGGTATAGCTCAGTTGGTAACGCCTAGTATTCCAATCCAAGCATTGAGCAAATAAGGTGGGAAGAGTCCAAGGAAAGTCCCCTTATTTATTGTTGAATTCGCTTACGCTATTAGTACTCTGACTATAGACTTGCAGATGGGTGTTGTTATCTCTATACCTCCTCATTATGGTTGTGATGATGAGTTTAGGCTCTCAAATTCTAGTGTAATTATGACTCAAAAGGAACATTTCATAGGGAGATTTGGACCCATATAATTACTTCCCATGGGAGTTACTAGTTACTATGCCGGTTGTGTCCGACTCCTTTTTCTCATAGAGGAAAAAAAAAAAAAAAGAGAGAATAGGATAATCAGCTCCAAGTCCCAAAAAAGGCCTGATGAGATGACATTATACCCATATTCATCCATCAAACCATCCGAGGTCTGTTGGGCTGAACTTTTCGTTCCTTCATTAAGAGCACACGAGATGTCTTTTATTCATAGGTTGAGACTAATAGGCATTGTCGTGGTGACTTTTATCTTAGGTTCGGAGGTTGAAAGAAGGCATTTATTTAAGATAATTTGCAGAGATTCGAAGTCACTCTCATCATCGATCAAGGCACTGATTAGTAATTGCAGCTGTACTTTTTTATTAGGCGTTTGAAAGGGTAATGAAGGAAGGAAAAGAAGCAGAGCAGGTTTGTTCGAGTCCTCCGTCGAATTGAATTTGAATTGAAAGTCAAGGCTTACCATGAAAACCATTTTCATTTTTCTCTTTTCTTAAGAATTGATTGATGAAAATGGTGGGGAACGGAACGAATTAGAAGTAGGAGTGGTTAAAGGTCAGGTGCGTTGTTGGCTCGCTCACATTCAATCTCTCATTGATATATTATTATCATTAATAAGATTTCCATCACAACGCAACACCGTTTAACAATCACAACACTTAACTAAACATCCCCGTTCACTAATTCATACTATCACGCCAGCAATTAACGATATCTGTCATGTCCTGTCCTCCTCCATCAGCCTTAGCATAGAATGAAATTTCTCTCTGTTGTTGAATAAGCGGCGTACTACTGCTATGCTTTGATGTTTCGGTGCAATCAAATCGGAGTCCACAACACTTTCCAAAATTCATGATACAAAGAATTATGCGATTCATCTGCTGATCACAAAACAAAAATCCCCACCCTGAATAAATAAAGAAAACCCACACCCACATTAGACGGAGCAGCAGCAGAACAGTTTCGGGTTTTATGTCCGTCTACACAACACACCTCACAAAAACGTCACGCGTGCGAATTCCACTTCTGCTCATCGACCAACTTCTCACTCCGATGTTTTACCGGAAGAAGACCCCGCCTGACATCCTCCATACAAGGACATACATTCGGCGTCTTGTCGACTTTCCAGCTCAACTCCCAGGATCTCGGGATCCTTCTCCATCCCATTAACGCAGAAATCCTCCCCCACAGCCACCTTCCCAGGCTCAGGAGTTCTGCTTCCTCAGCGTCTCGAATGTCTTGTGTTTTGACTCGCAGATGGAAAGGAATTCACGCAGCATTCTCCGCTGCCCTGCAACTATTTTCCGGGAGACCTCAGCAGGGCTCCATGACTTCAAAGCCTCAGTGATCCTATCACCGAGTTCCACATTGCTAGCGGAAGATACTGTACTCTCTAGAACCCTGAAAACTCGCCCAGGGCCACCATCTCGCCCTTCCTTCGTAAGAGAAGACAGTAACTCTTCCAAATTTTCTTCCTCCAACTTCTTCATCTGATCTTTTAACTGCTTTATAACTTCTTCTACAGCAGCGCACAGAAGCTGCACAGAATCCCTAACTGCAGCCAACAGTGGAGAGGATGACTGATCGGCAGGGCCACCCTTCTTCTTCTTTTTTCCCGACGGAAGAGACACTCGAAGAAGACGTTGTATTATAAGACCATGCCAAGCTAATGGTTCTGTTACTAGCTGCACCAAAATTGGCATCTCTTTACGGGGAAAATCTACCCGAGAATCTACAGGCCTAATTCTCTCCAATATACATTTCTCAAGAAGAGAATCCACAAGCCAGCCGCCACCTTTCAATTCCTCTCCACTATGCAGGCTAAATTCAGTTGAGGTCAGCTTCCACGCATTACAGAACACAGCTAAGTTTACCCAGTCTATCAAGTGTGAACCAAAGACCTGCCAAAGCAGAAGATTTTCAGATGAAGCTAGGGGAAACTGTCAGTGAAATGCTCCTAACTTCATTTCACGAGAATATACTAGCACCATATTTCAATGAAAGGTCCACAAAGAAAAGCAGCGGATGGATCAATTCAGTAACCAAACTTACCTCGGAGCTTCTAAGTCCCCGACAGACTTCCCCAATCAGCTGAATTGCATGTGATAGAGAATAGCCCAAGATCTTTGCATAGCGTTCAAGCAAAGATTTCAGTTCCAATGAAGTTTTAGGCTCATCACAACCGTTGGCTTCGGGACTTTCCTTGACCGCTGCTGAAGCATTCTGGATAGAGAGGTAGATCAATCGTGGAAGAAGGGATCTTTTCTCTATGACTGTCCGTGCACGTGCTTCCCTTTCTTTCATCTATTAAAGAAAAGGGGTAATTGAGTTAATAATTGCATCACGCCCACATGCATGATTTAAGAAACAGAGGAAGCGACAAGCAGATCAGCTTCCAGCCACATGAGGGAGAGTGAAGGCAAGCAATATAACGAAACCAAATTTGAGAAAACACCCTCAACAAAAGAAAAGCTCGGAACAGGAGAAATCAAGACTAACGTCACACTAACAAAAGTTTTGTCGACCAGATATATTGCTCATAAGTGTCATGCTTCACGTCAGATGCATCATTGATATACAGAAGGAATTTGCACATCACTTAATAAAACACAAGAGGCGAAAAAACTCATAATGAATTATGAAAGTTAAATACCAAGTCATCTCTAGGAAAGTGGGAGAGCTCTTCAAATGGCCCTGCAAAACAGAATTTCATCATACAGTAATCAGTCGCAGGGCTCAACAGACTTGATATCAGTTTGTTATCATTGATCAAAAGGAAGATGTCAAATGCCTAATACTACTCTGGCTGTATAACAAAGTTACAGAACAGAGCTACAGGCACAGAAAGATTCCTCCAAACTCCTGACCAATATTACACTCCCCAACCAACAAAGGAACTACTAATGCATCTCATACCAACCTAAGAGACGATTCTTCTCTGCAGTTGGTGTCCACCAAGGTCGTGACTGCAAATCTTCGTTAAAGGTCAGGGATTTTGATCGAATCTCATTAGAAAGATCAAGGAGATCCAAGCCATATTTCAAGCTATCAAGAATCACCTGAAATAACATTTAATAGACAATGAAATCAAAGCATCTATGCTAAAACCATGCCTCCACATGGTGTCCTGAGAAGGGAAGTTTTACCTCTTCTTCTGCAAGGTTGCCCGCATTCTGTTTCAACTTCAATAGGGATACTTCGATCCCAGCAATTGTGTGTTGATTAGAGCGCTGCAACCTGTCCTTGAACTGAACAAATTCAATAACCTGAAAATTCATTCCAACTAATGGTAAGTTGAGAATTGACATATTCTCAATGCATAAAGAATCCACATAGGAAGTATATCAGCATAAGTGCAACGAACATAGCATAGTTTTTGGTTGTTTAGTGTCTGGGATCATGCCTGATGCATCACAATCACTCCATTATATGGTGGAGACTGATGAGAGGTTTGGAATGAATAAGAAGGGATTACAATATACATCATATTATAGCATTCGCACGTATCCAAGCATATATAATGTGCTTTGGCATTTTTTTTTGTTTATATGCAGTGATAATTTTCATGAACCATTGAAATTCTTTGGAGAGAGCATAGAAAAAGAAATATCTCAATTATAGCAGAAATGCCGGAGAAGTAAAACTTATTAAGCAAGAATGGCATACTTTGGAATAGTTTCTGTGGCGATATGCAACAAAAGTAAGATCTGCAGACTCTCTAAAGTGGTCATCCATAAACTTGAGATATTCCTTAAGCAGATTATTCAGTTCAGGCCAAAGTGGGGACACCAACATCTGTGGAAAAATGTGGTGGGAAACAGTTTCCAACAAGATGTTCTTCACTTCCAACGATTTATACCTAGATAGGAGAATAAAGCACTTCTATGAGGAAGATGTTAAAAAGCTGCTCAATAGGATGATTAACAACATGCCTCATACAGAATCCCTCAGCTATTTGTCTTAATTAAGGAACAGACAGACACCTTGGGAAAAAAAAGGGGGTACTTACCAGTCATAGGCCAATGATATGATGCCTAAGTGAGAATACAAGTGCAACAATAGAACCTTGTATTGCCAAACATGCCTGCGAGAACCATGAATGCCCAGTAAATGTTAGGTTGATTGCAAGCAACTTTTTTTTTTTTAAATCAACGAATGCTTTTTCATAAAGAAGATATATTTAGGCGACAAAATAAGTATTGGATTTAGACAACTTTCTGAGTTTCTAATTGTAACTCTTTCACAAATTCCAAATTATTCATCGTCTAAGTACTTTGTAATCTATCTTTCAGCCAACAGTTCTCGGTATTTTGAGTTTTGCATGAAAGGAAAATCACCAAGTTACAAAAGAAAACAACATAGTGTACATACTATGTAAGAGAGTTGCATGCTTTGAAGCATGTAGATCAATCATAAAAGGCATATGAAGTCAAAACAGTTGCACCTTCTGATATTCAATCCAAACTCCAAAACCATAATTGCCTCCAACATATAGCCAAGATTGCCCGTATGCCAGTATAACTGCAATGAATACCATAAATGAGATGTTTGAAATAACCACCCAACAAACATGAAAAAGCAAAGGCAGAAACACCAGAGAGCATGTGTGCCCAAACAGAAGCGGCTCAAAAGAGACCTTTCAGACATGCTATGAACATTTCCATAAGCATTAGGTTATTACTACATTGGAGGCCTCTATCGACTATCAATTACCAAAAGCCAATATCAGACCCTCCAAAGTCACAAGTTTTTCAGCGAAGAAAAGACTCTACTTTTCACGCTTATCAAAACAAGTTTTTCCTCAATATGACAAGCAACGAACAGCAAGCAAGAGTCCAATCTACCGCTTTCGCCACTGAACAGGACAACAATAAGATGGCTTAAGAAAGAGCCCGTAATATAACAGAAAAGAAATTATTTTCTCTCTAAGATATTCCATCAGAAAGAATACATCTTGCAGGACAAGTTTAAGTAGCCAACTCACGGGAAAAAAAAAAGAAAAAAAAAGAAAAAAGAAAGAGATAAAAGAAAAGAAAGGGAGCAAAAAAGAACTTCGGGACAGAGCTGAATTTTCCTAGGCTTCCCCTTCTAATGCCTCCTAGTACCGACCTTGACAAGAAAAGCAGTTACTTCTAATCAAATACAACATCTGTACCAGCAAAAGACATGCTTGCAAATGCATGCAGAGTCTCATTACCTGAACCAGCACATTGCTTGACATGGATAAAAGCTCTTCTCCAGGCATACTCTCTTGTGGATCCAGGTCCTTGGAAAGAGTAAGGTTATTGCAATACATCTCCACCATTTGCCGGGAAGAATCCTCAAGTCCTGGGAATGAGCACAATTAAATCACTGACAGTCTCTCTTTTCCATTTTCCTGCTAACTCCCCATATAATCTAACCGACACTCACAGACAACTCAGCACATTTGTTTGTGCAAAACAATAATATTTATTAAACATTTCAAATAACCAAGTATTGTGTAATGTTTGTAAAGAATAGCAGCAAATATACTTCAAATATATCAAATATAAATCAATCACAATTACCAGATAAACTTGCTATGAAGTTTCTTCAAGATCTTATGTAACAAATTAGCATAAGTACAGGCGGTTTGTACATATTGGCGTACCATCCACGGGAAGCCTGTACATGCTTCCAGTCAATTCTTGAATTTTTAAAATGGTAATTGACTGGCCAAGTGCTTTTATTGGTGTGGGAGAAATATATTCTGAACTTTTCATCAACTTCATAGTGAACTCCTGTTGGTCAAAAGATAAGACCAGAAGAAACTCCTCAACATCGGAAGCGAAGCAAGCTAAGTGACCAAACCTGCCTCGAAACAAAGAAAGAAACAGGCAAATGAAAATCAGGATCCTGCATCCAAATAACTTCTAAGATGATTTACCAACAAAATTGTCTTAAATATTCATATAAATAAGAGCTAATGAAACAATTGGCTAGCAGAAGATGCTGATGCCATGAGAAGCATGAGTAATAAAATGTCATTTGATTAAGCTTTCTCAAAGTATCACCAAATAAGTGGAAAGGATATAGAACAGAAAAAGGTCAAAGCAGATTATTGCAATATCAAACTGGCAAGATTGTATCATACCTTAAAAAGTATTTTACGAGAAGCTCTATCAAATTGTCAATGTTTCCCTTTCCATATAACTGCTTCCTTCTTTCAAGCTCAAGGTTAGCCAGGTAGGGGCACCGTATGAGGTTATCACCAGTATGTTCCAGTAACTTTTGCACAAAGCTCGATGCTCTTGCAATACGAGAATTAAACTGGAACAAAACTAATCCAATCAAACTCCACACGAAATATTGTGGCAAATGATAATGATAAGAATTACAAACAATGAGATCATGTAACTATCAGAAATTTAAAAGACATAGGCATGCACCACTTCATCTGCCAATGGTAATGAATGGTGCTCCGCACGTCCTGAAGCATGTGATCTATCCTCAGCAGGCCCATTGCTCAAGCTTCTGCCATCCTCCATGAGACAATCTAGATAATGTTGAAAACACTCCCAATCATCAGGGCTGCCAGATAGATGAAAGAGAATTAACCCAGAAGTTCACGAGTAAAAACTCTTGAGATAATTATTCCAAGTAAAGAGGCTAGGGCATTTTCACAATGATCGGAACATTCAAGACAAGAGGCTGTTTCAGTACAGAGCTTTAAGTAGTGCTACCTTAATAAGTCTAAACATCATGAGGCAAGGAAAGTACATCTGACCAGTTAAGATAAAAAGAATAGGCAAGAGCAGATGACTAAGAGTTGGCAACTACCCCAAGATAAAAAGAAAATAGACAATTATTTCCTTGGATATGCAACTCATTTCAGCAGTCTAATACCATGCAATCATATTAACTTACATCATTGCATATGGTTATGCATTTATTTACATGCAGCAGGAAAATATCACAAGATAACAATTCTGATTCATATTCCTGTGATCCATGAGACAAAAAATAATTTGTCGAAGAGGTTTACCAAATCATATACAAAGACCAGCAATTTGCAAGAAGTTCGCTTTACAAAATGTATCAACTAATATCTACTCCGAGCTTAATGAGCATACCACAATTCCAAGATTTTCTCATAAACACCAGCAGCAGCATCATAGTCAGCAGACCGAGCAAGAAGTCTCCCCTGTCAACTTAGATACAATGGAGCAGATTTATAAGTAGGCAAACAATAATCACAACCGACAATTTTTACACCACAGAGTTGAAACTATTTCTAATCCTCAAAATATCAACTGTCAAGGTAGGATTTCTCAAACTATTTCAATTCTTTAGCAGAAAAGCTAATTCCATTTACACTGGATCTACATGCTGCAGGTATTCCGCTTTAAATTTCCAAAGGGGATTCATTTTATGTCCCTCAGAGTGGAAAAAACACAGAACATTTGAAAGGCATTATGAGAAATAAGCAATCCACTCTAATAGTCAGCTGACTACACAAGATCAATATGTGGGGAAAAACAAAGGTATAGAAGGTACCAGTATCCGTAGCTTATCAACTTCAACCATTAAAAGTGACCCCAAATTTCCAGTGAGAATTTCCAGAGCATCACCATACTTTTCTTGCTGTTCCAATATGGATATGTAGACCATAACAGCTGCCAAAGGTCTCAATTTAGCAGAAAATCATTATTAATAGTAGAGCAACATCATTTCTTGTAATCCCAATTCACAAATAATACCCTCTGGTTCATGCAAACTATGGGCTGCAACATGCTTCCTAAGCAAACCTTCAGCTAACAGTAACAGCTTCTCCCCTCCATTGCCACAGAGAACCTAGAAAAGGACCCACCATAAATAATAAATAAAACAACGCATACCTAATTTTCTTTTGCCTAAATCACCACATTCATATTTCCAGCTCATATTAGTTTACAAAAAAAAAAATTGATAAAAGGAATGCCACATTCTATAAAACTTGTTGGTAAATTTGCAGATGAAAAAGAGTTAGAAGATGCATTCGAGATATTACTGCAGACGACATCACTTATAACTTATAATTCCCGCATTAAATCCAAAAACTGAGGATTACCCAGATTTATGAACTAACCGATCATAACCTATGACAGAATCTAATTCCACAGTCTCTACAATGTGCTTAACTAAAAGGAATTACCTAATCAGACAGCCATATCAGCAGGTATAACATATTGCGAAGGATACATGACAAAAAAAATCTGTTATATCAGCAGATACAACAGATTTATGTTGTAACCTTTTTTATTAGGGTCTTATCGGACGTGTGCCTGTGTGCCTTTGTTTGGTCTGTAATTTTGTATGTCTGTTTTGGAGCCCAGGTGATATGTGGGCTCTAGAGTTTTGATATCAATAAGAGCATTTACTGATTCTGATTTTAAAAAGAAAAAAAAAAGTTTAAGTAGCTTTCCTCTGCCAAGAAAAAAGAAAAAAGATAAGCAGCTGATCTCCAAATTTGATTTGTTAAAAATACAAGTTCACATGCAAAAGATATTTCTATAATTTACAGTGGAGGCCATATCGGGATTAAGAGTCATGTTTTCTTTCTGTCTCTCTTCTTTCTTCGTTCCTTAGAGGCAAAGAATTTTAACAGCTTAATTAGCCATAGCACTGGATCCTACATATGTATGAAACTTTTTTTTTCCTTTTAATTTTAATAAGTAGAGAGATTTAACTACGTGAGCCACCAATGCTGTACCAACCTCTATAAAGGTAAGGAAGGAGACAGAAGGTATATGAAAGGACCTCAAGAACATAAGAGATTGAGTGAGCTAATAATATATGATAGGATAAGTATATCCAATCTATCCCATCTAATCAAGCGGAAGTTTACACTTAATATGCCCATCTGAGAATGAAGAAAGGATCTGAAGATCAATGCCAGGAAAAGCATCCATATTTTCTCCCTCTATGTAATGTGAAGGAATCGAATTGCATGGAGCAGCATCAGCTCAGAAAGCAAAATGGGGAAAAGTTAGAAAAGGAGAACTTAAAGCAGGATGCTTTTTGGTAATCAAACGATACCTGCAATTGGATGCTACAAACTGCCCAGAGCAAAAATCTCTCTTCCCCAGCGACCTTGTACATCTTAATGGCTGTCTGGCCCAAAATAAAATGGATGGATTTAGGAAAGGTTACCTTACATTTATAATTAAAAAATGAGGAGGCCGTTGAACCTCGCAAGTTGGGGTGTAAGGGTTAGGGGAAAAGAGAGAGAAAGAAAGGAACCAACCTGTTGCTGCTTCACGAAAGAGTATTCCCGAACGTAACAATTGAAGAGCCCCATCATTAGGTCCAAATTGTTGGGGAACTTCCCACAGGCATGCTCATAGCAGCTAGTGGCCAAATCCACTGATAGGAATGAATGAATGAATGAGTGGATGGCAAAGTTAAAAAGGATGAGCATAAGCAGGACAGTAGGCGACATTCATTCCAAATACGGGGATGAACTCACAGTGATTAAGCCGCTCGAAGACTATCTGCAGTGTACTGAGAGTGAGATCATCCACCAATACAGAGTCATCGGAGTAGAGCAGTTCTTTAGCATTCAAGCACGCAGTCGATGCCTCGTCCGATTTTCCCATTCTCTCCAAAATGAGAGCTTTGAGCGCCTGCAAAAATAAATAAATAAATAAATAAAAAATGCATCATCATCAACTGAAATTCAGCTCCTTTCAAGTTGGAAAGGAATAAAAGCTCAATGAAAAGGGTGCGCGTTCCCGTCGGGTAGGGTAAGGGAGGGTGTCTCAGGAAATGGATATCATATTAGCAAGTGGGACGTGCCATTGCGTTCCCGTCGGGAGGGAGCTGGAAATAAAGGAGGATCTTTATGCTGTCTAGTCTTACAAGAATGTAAGGGGAAGTGGGGTACTTCCCCAGGAGGGAGGTGACGTGCTTGAGGGCGTTCTTGAATTGGCGAGAATCGATGGCGTCCCAAATCGGCCGCACCCGCCGCTCCGGTATCCCACCGGCCAGCCCGAACTTCGAAGCCATAGGTATCAGCTGCCCGGTTTTGAATGAGAGGTTCAAAAGGTAGAGCGCTTCACTTCAATGTGTCCTCCTCCTCTCGTCACTGCGCTGCTCCTCGTTTTTCAGAGTCCCACAGCTAAACTTCACTGCACTACCCCGCCCCGCCCTGCCCTGCCCTTTGTTTCTGTCAGTGATGTCTACTAGTCGGGGAGTTGGGGGGGGGGAGACCGACGACGGTAAACGGAACGGGAACAAGTCTGAGGCAAACGCAAACCTAACCTAGCAGACTGTTTGGATGCAGGAGCCATTCTGTCCCTGACTAACTCGGCTTTTCTTTATTATATTACTTACTATTATATTATTAATTAATTAATTAATTAATTAATATAGGTGCTGGGCTCAGTGGGCTTCGGCCCAGGTAAGAAAAGCCCATGACTCTATCCATCTGTCCGTCCATCCAAATCCAAATCCAAATCCAAATCTAAATCTAATAAAAAGACCTTGACCTTTCACTTTTAATCAAAGACAGGAGGAAGAGAGTAAAATGTAAAACAAAACCGGACCGGACGTTCCCATCCCATCCCATCCCATCCCATCTGATATCTCCACGCAAAGGCAGGGGAAAGAAGCGTAGACTAGACTCTTTGTTGTCTGTCTTCCCTTCCCTCGATCAACGAGAAGCCCTCCGACGACACGTCGCAGCGCCTCCTCCTGCGGACCACCTCTTCCCTCCCCTTACCATAGCATGAATGATCCCTCCTCCTAGTCCTCCGTGGTCGTCGTCATCATCTCACTTTCACTGCCTTCAGATTGATGGATCGATTGATTGATTGATTGATTTCCCATCAGTCAGTCAGTCAGTCAGTCAAGTCCACCTCTTCCTCTGCTTTCTCGAGGCTCGGCCCCGCTCCGCTTGAGCTCCCTCCGCCAACGCCAACCCCAACCCCAACCCCAAGATGATGGGCGCCGAGAACCAGGGTTTCGAGGAAGCACACCTCTACGCTTCCAAGGAAGAGATGGAGTCTCTCGTCCTCGATGAGCCCCCGTCTCCCAACGCCAACGGCAACGGAAACGCCAACAGCAAATCCTTCTCCAATTACCGCAGCGCCATGTCCTCCCTCCCCGATTCCCACCACCCTCTCTCCGCTTCCGCTTCCACTTCCGCTTCCACTTCCGCCCTGGCGATCCCTGCCGACTCAGATCCATTGCTCGCCCCCCCTCCCTATCCCGAGGAGCTCCATAGCCCTACCTCCCACGACAACTCCTCCTACATCGAGCCCCCCTCCTACGCCGACGTAATCTTCAGCCCTTTCGATGGGGAAGACATCAACGGCCTGGAGAGCCCTAGCAGGACCTCCGACATTACTCCCGCGAGCTTCTCTCGATCTTCGTCCTCCACCGGCGAGTACATCAGAATCACCGTCTCCAACCCCCAGAAGGAGCAGGAGACCTCCAATTCCATCGTCCCTGGGGGTAACACGTACGTCACCTATCTGATCACTACTAGGACCAACATACCCGAGTTCGAGGCCACCGAATTTAGTGTCAGGAGGCGATTTAGAGATGTGGTCACGCTATCCGATAGGTTGGCAGAGTCGTACAGGGGATTCTTCGTCCCGCCGCGCCCTGATAAGAATGTCGTGGAGAGTCAGGTGATGCAAAAGCAGGAATTCGTGGAGCAGAGAAGGGTGGCGCTGGAGAAGTACTTGATGAGATTATCGGAGCATCCCATGATTCTGAAGAGCGATGAATTCAAAGTGTTTCTGCAGGTTCAGGGTAAATTACCGCTCCCAACGAGCACAGATGTTGCTTCGAGGATGCTCGATGGAGCAGTCAAGCTTCCAAAGCAGCTGCTGGGGGAGACCGTGGTGGCACCCCATGAGGTCGTGCAGCCGGCTAAAGGGGGGAGAGATCTGCTGAGACTGTTCAAGGAGCTCAAGCAATCGGTGGTTAATGATTGGAGCGGTTCAAAACCACCCCTTGTCGAAGAGGATAAGGAGTTCCTGGAGAGGAAGGATAGGGTGCACGATCTGGAGCAGCAACTCAGCAACTCTTCTCAACAGGTTGGTGATCTGCAGTTGACTTCTCTGAGCAATAATCAGCATATGCGTGTTCGGGTTTTTTCATGGCTTTGTGCTTTTAACTTTTAACTTTTACCTTCTTCTGTGCTGATCATGGTTTGGCCTTGTTGTCTTGTCACTTGTAAATTGTGCTCAGGCTGAATCACTTGTTAAGGCTCAGCAAGACATGGGAGAAACGATGGGAGAGTTGGGTTTAGCTTTCATCAAGTTGACTAAGTTCGAAAATGAGGAGGCAGTATTCAATTCTCAGAGGGCGAGGGCAGTGGACATGAAGAATTTTGCCACTGCTGCTGTTAAAGCGAGCAGATTTTATCGGGAATTGAATTTGCATATGGTTAAGCACTTGGTAATTGCTCTACCATTAATAAGTTTGCGCTATCTAGATGAAAACCCAGCCATGAAATGAAATGAGCTAGCTAATTGGAGATTCTATATCGATGTTCCTTCTTCCAATTGTCGTTTTTTTTTTTTTTCGGGTCCATCATGGAACAATTTAGATGTTGTTCAGTTTTCCAACTGAAGCTGACTTTGTTGACTTTACGCCATGATGCTTGTGACTTAGATATCATGGAATCATGATCAGTTCCTGTTGTGAATATGTACATTTCAGGATACGCTCCACGAGTACTTGGGGCTCATGCTTGCTGTTCACAGTGCCTTTTCGGATCGCTCTAGTGCCTTGTTGACCGTCCAGACTCTTTTGACAGAATTATCTTCACTACAATCAAGGTCAGAAAAACTGGAAGCAGCTTCATCGAAGATATTTGGTGGTGACAAGACGAGAATTCGCAAGATGGAGGAGTTAAAAGAAACTTTAAGAGTCACCGAGGATGCTAAAAATGTGGCGATCAGAGAATATGAACGCATCAAGGTAGTTCATGGTTACCTAGAATGTGGAGTCTTGAAATTTACAGATCGTAAAAAAGTATGTGGAGGTTTGATCATGTGCACTGTAATTATTCCGTATCCTTGCTTCTGGTGTATTTTCATGCATGCTGGCTTATTCTCGAAGTTTTCGATATCTTGTCTAGACAAAATGACCTCTCTATTTCGGATTCTTCTGCCAGTTTCACCAAGGGTACAGTGGCATCTTCTGATACTACTACATGAGCTGAAAATTGAGCAAAAGCATATTATCATTGTGGGTTTCGCACTTTCACTCATAGCTGCCTTCACGTTAACATATTTACTGCAGGAAAATAATAGGACTGAACTTGAAAGGCTCGACAAGGAAAGGCACGCTGACTTTTTGAATATGTTGAAGGGATTTGTGGTTAACCAGGTACTCTCTCTTCTCATATGGATGCACTATTGTATGATGTGTTGCTCTACTCTCAAGGATTGCCACATATTCTGTGTAAGCACTCATCAGTGAAGCTGGATGTGTTTTTTTGTATTAGTTGAGATTAGTGTTGATTTTACGTTTGCGTGTGAAAGATGAGTTGCTTGTGCAAAGCCTGCCCATGGGTGCCTCACATGCCACCCTAACTGAAGTAAAATGATGCCGCTGTGGATAGATATGTTCATTCGCTAACGATAACGTGCTGTACCTAACAGGTGGGATATGCTGAAAAGATTGCAAATGTTTGGGGGAAGGTCGCAGAGGAGACAAGTGGGTATGTGAAAGAGAGCATCTGAACTGTAAATTCGATCTTAAAACCTTTTCACCCTCTTTACTTGTAATTCTATTCGTGTACTCCTTAGGGATCTGCTCAGGACATTTTGTCATTAATAATGTTTAACACTAGAAATTTAGGCATCCTCTTTTCTGAGAAACGGAACAAAGAAATGGAGATGAAAATTTGTATTTGCAACAAAGGCTGTTACATGAACCTGGCGCTCATTGAAGTTGAGTTGGTATATGTATACATTTTTTGATGTTTTGGGACAGTCAGTTATGTGGATTTAAACTGCATTGGTCACTTGAGATGGTGGCCTTGTTTGAGTTGCCAGAGCTCCTCTTTTCTTGTGGCTTGGTTAGTAAATTGCTCCTGTTCATGTCAATTAGGATAATTTTCCTACTGATAGTAACTTGAGGGAAAGCCGGGGATACAGTTAATTCTGTTGGGCTATAAGATAAGGTTCTTGATTGAGAGGATTACTACTGCTGCTTATACTGACTTGAGAACAAAAAGTGGGGAGGTTCAAATGGAATTCAAGACTCTGATATAAGGGGGGGGGGGGGGGGGGGGGGGGGGGGGGGGGGGGGGGGCAATTTTAGGTGTGGAATCTGATGTAATATTTGGTGGGGATGTGAATGGAGGAGAGAAGGCTGGAATGTCATGGGAAGAACTGCATGTAGGTAGGGGTTATCCATTTGCTAGTAGTTGCTTGTTGCTTGTTGAGCCTGTAGCGTGCCACAGGGATTGCCACATATTCTGCGTAAGCATTCATCGGTGTAGCATGATGTGTATGGAACTGGATTTGTCATGAATGATTGTGAACAGGCTCCTGAGTTCGAATCTATGCAGCATGATGTTATAGAATTGTATTGTACTCTACTGTACTGTGTTATAGGAGCTAGCCATCTAATCGTGTTACTTCTGATTTCTGAATTCTCATATGCACGTGAAGCTAAGCGAGTAGAGCATTGATTGGATAGATTGCATAATTCTTTTACAAAGCAATGGAGCTCATCATGAAGTTGTTTGTTTATCGGGTGTGTGCGAGCCAACAAATCACGTTTGGGATGTTGGATGAAACAACAGCTGAGGAAGGACCTGCTTCTCCAGGTACTTTATCAGGTAATAGTAGGCTGATTCGGTGGGATGGATGGCATCCCAGAATAGGTACTCCGATGCATTTTCACACGTCCGGGTGATTCCATTACACAGGGGACCCACCTCAATGTATCCCTTCCCGCAGCACCCCCTATCTGTGTCGACAAACCCTGTATCATAATCACTTTCTCTTGTTTAATGCCGTGAGTAGAGTTACTTTCCGGAAAGCCTTATATAATCTATATACACGCATATGTGGACTGGGACCAAGATTATGGGCTTACCGTACTTCTGGGGATGGTGGATCATATCAATGAGAGGCTCGTAGGCATCAGCATATACAATCTTGCTCTGCAGCAGCTCTGCTTGTCTCTCTGACAAGAGCTTTGCCAGCTTCCGATTGTAGATTTGAGCATCCATGTTTTCATCCTCAACGCACTTCCGATCCTTGATTTCTGCAAATCTCAACGTCATTTGAATGGGCAGACACCCCATCGGTGGCAACCCGGCTATCACCAACTTCCGGCATCCCAGCTTGTACAGCTCCTGCAGGAAACATACACACCCGTATTGAAGCAGTTAGGATGATACATGTTGAACTGATTATCAAATACATGACTATCGAGCAAAGAAATAAACAGACGGTCAATTATCCGGTTTTATATACCGATACAAAGTCTGAGATTCTTGCTAGCAGAAAATCTTGATACTGGCTGATGTTGAACTCCAACCTCCTCGTAGGGATGTCGTAGAAATTCAATATGAAGTCATTGGTTCCTGCGCTGATGATCACCAGCGCACCTGCAATTATCTTCTCAGCATCCTTATCCCCTACGGCATTCCTCAGCCTTTGAATATACTCCTTGAAGTACTTGAGCTGCTGGGAGACCGGGATCGCGCCAGAAACCACTGTCGTCAGATCATCATACCCTGACCCACCGGACGCAAAGGCCACCCCTGTTTTCAGGTCCTTGTTTGATAGGCCGGGCTCTAGGAATGGGGGGACCGTGTCTTTGATCCCAAGGAACGATGCTATGAAATCGGGAACTAATTTCCCATTGGAGAACCTTCCCGTGGGAATGTGGCCGGGGAAATCACGACCATAAGGTGGGTGGTCGCCCTTGGCAACGGTCACAATGTAGTTGTTGTTGCCAGTATCGACGGTGGAGTCCCCAAATACCAGGACTGCTGTGAACTTTGAGTTTTTTCCCGAGGTTAGTATCGAACCACAGCAACCGGCAGGGATGAATATGATAACGCATAGATGGATTAAGATGATGAGAAACACCAAAACGGGAGCCATTGCATATATTTCCGTTCCAGGGGCAGAGGCATAGGCATAGGCTTTAACGTATCGTTAATTAGTAAGTATGAATCCTGGTGGTGGTTAACACGTTAAATATATAGTGTAGTAAATATGTCCGATTGAAGCTTCCGGTGAAAACAACATGAGGAATTGATGTTGTCTGGACTTGATGGAATTTGAGATTTACTTGACCTAGATGTAAAGGCATTCCAGCTCCTCACTTTTTATCTTAAAATTAGATTAGATGTTATTATTGAGACACTGCATGTAGTATTAGACTTAAATTGTGGCTCAAAAATTGGACCTTATTCATCATGAATTTTTTAGAGTGGAGTAACCTTAAATTTTTATGGCAATGGTTGTGTCACTGTCTTCAACTCCCAAGTGATGTATGCTTTAGACCCAACAGAAGTCTATCTGTTTGGATTGAATTTCAATTAACACATATAGGGTGTGCCTTGGTTCTCAAGGCATTTAATTGCATATGCTTCAACTGATTAATTCTAATTCTAGCTAGGTTAGAGTTATAAGCATATGAATGTCCTACCTAATCAAAGCTAAAGCTATTTCGACGAAAAATTTCAAATCATGTCGATCGATCATGCCGTGACTCGTGATGGAATTTTGCATATCAATCATATCCTGGATAGTTGTGCTCGTGCATTGCATTATATGATATACAGCGCTCGAGCTCCGAGCCAATTAACTAATTAGTAGCTAGAATTAACTGGCAACTGAGAGATGTTTTTAGTGTGAACGTTATCAGCATGCACATCCCCATATCGATATCAAACATCTTCAGATTATTAATGAAACTAAATATTTATACATGATCACACGCGTGGATATGTATCAATCTTGTTCTGCGGATGGCATACGAGTTTTTTATATGGTGATGAGTTGTAGGTACGTGGTAATAATAAGTACATTGGGTCTGTAGGTACAGGAGATCTTAATAATCAGCAGTCATCATAAATAAAAAAAATTGTACACTAGCTCGCTAGTCACATACAAAAGATTCTACTTCGTGTCGGGAGACATGAAACGCGGAAGAAAATATATTATATAGAGTTGGATTTAAGATCGGAATTAAGTGAAAACAATATACATGCATGCATTGCAGGTAGTAATGATATATATATATATACACACAGACACAGACACATATTAATATTTGTATATTATTCTGATCCTCCTTGATCGAATTATCGTGTATCTCACCGATTCTCTGATTTTCTTTCAAATATATATATATATATATCAATGCATGGTTCTAATAAGTACTGTGGCCATAGCTTCACATGATTCTCTCTTTGTTCTG
Source organism: Punica granatum (assembly GCF_007655135.1). Classification (NCBI taxonomy): domain Eukaryota; kingdom Viridiplantae; phylum Streptophyta; class Magnoliopsida; order Myrtales; family Lythraceae; genus Punica; species Punica granatum. The sequence continues at coordinate 39,683,012 of NC_045129.1, forward strand.
TTATAGTTGAGATTTAAAGAGGATATATCACCAACGTCTTGGTTCAAATATGGTATACTAACTAGTTTTTTTATCCATGCGTTGCACGGAACTTTTACTACAAATATAACATGTACTTACTTATTTTTATTTTTATTTTTTTAGTTAAATTTCAAAATTTTCACAAAGAATTATTTCTTTTTTATATGATATATATAACATCTAATAGTTATGTTCAAGTATCTCAAGACATAATGATTAATTCATATATTACTATTATATTAGAGAAGGAGTATTGATGTAACTTTTTCAAAATTATCATTTCTTTGATTCAATCAAAAATTAGTATGCCAAAAGTTTTAAAGATAAATTTATAATAATTAAAAATAATATATTTCACGTCTAAATATATTTATGTATATATCAAATTATTAAAGTATTTTTGTTTATAAACTCTTAATCTATATGCATTTTATTAATTTAATGCTTTTTAGTTTTAATTGTATTAAATCATTGTAATTATAGATGAACTTATTTATTATTTTAATAATATATAAAATGATGTTTACATGAATTAATTGTATATTTAATTACCATTAAACCCCTATTTACATGTACAAATTTACCAATTTGAACTTATTTATTTGATTGCAGTCAAGTTTATATATATATATATATATATATATATTATCATAAGTTTTGTGAATATATTAAAAATTAGGGGTTTTTACCTAAAATGGCTTATGATTTACCCGTTTTGTCAAGTCTATCCCATGTTTTTTTTGTCAAATTTATCCCATAGTTTACTTTTTGCATCAAATCTATCCCGGCGTTATCTTTTCCATCAACATTTAATTTTCGACGGAAAATATAACGCCGGGATAGATTTGATGCAAAAAGTAAATCATCTAATAGATTTGACAAAAAAAAGCATGGGATAGATTTGACAAAACGAGTAAACCATAGGTCATTTTAGGTAAATTCCCCTAAAAATTATATGTTTCACATCCAAATATATTTATGCACATATATATATTAAAATTATTAAGTATTTTTATTTACAAAACTCTTAATTTATATGCATTTACTAATTTAATCATATTTAGTCCTAACCATATATAATTTATAATTATGCCACTATTTATTACATTGTATCCAATTTATTATATATATATAAAGTTGTATCCTACAATTAATAGGGGTATAAAGGTAATTTCATAAATAATATAAGATCATAAATGTAAGTATCTAAATAATATTAAGATTTAAAAAATACTATGTTGAAGAAAATAAGTACTATGTTAATGACGTATGTACATGAATTAAATACAAATTAATAGTGACACAATTATAAATATTTATAAAATTAATTCACTTTAATACAATATTTGTCAAAAATAAATTATTATTTATAGATCTACATATTTATATATATACTTCTCTCACTCTATTAAATTAGATTAAAATGACAAATTTATATTGATTAATACTTTATTTCTCAAAATATTTAATAATTTTAATTGATACAAACATATATATATGACATTTAAGAAAATAATATTTGATATTACAATTGTCCTTTGAATTGTCTTTAATTTATTATTGCCAACATTTTAACAGTTTTACTTTAAAAGATATCTCTCATTAAACATTTTTATTTGGGATGTCAAATTTTTAGAATTACAATTAAAAATAAACACTAGCTAAAATTCGTGCATCACATAGGTAAAAAGCTAGTTATATATATATATTGTAACTATAGAACATATTTCATATTTTTAAATTAATATATAAACATTTTTTAAGTAATATATGAAATGATATTTATACGAATTAATTGTTCACTTAATTATCATTAAACCCCTCTTTACATGTACAAATTTACCAATTCGACCCAATTTATTAGATTGTTATCAAGTTTATATATATAGAGAGAGATTATCAAGTACATCGTGAATCAAGATTCTAAGCAACCAAGTCAATTGTGTTGTTTCTTGGAGAGCATGATACAAATTGATCATGTATACCTTCTTTTTGTAAATCTTCATAAAATTGATAATTGAAAATATGCTATGAGAAACTTAAAAAAAATATATTTTAATTCATAATTATTATTATTATTGAATCTAATTTCTTATTTTACATTCATAAATTTAATTCTTTATTATGATTTTTTTGTTTATAAACTTGTGGATTGTACGGATCTAAAAATTTAGTATGATAAAAAAAATGAGTAGTAATTGATGCATTAATTAGGAAACTTGGCAGGCAAGTACGTACGAACTTTTTGTACATATATGGAGCTTCATGTATGCCCTACTACATATATGCCATTGCGCGGCACTTAAAAACTGCATCTAGATCTTCAAAAATTGCCACAATATGCATTTGCGGCAGTTTTGAAGGGTGCCGGCGAGTTTGTTGTCAAGAAATATCAATGGCGGCACATTTATGCGGCAATTCATTTTTTTGCCATGGGATGCTATATTTGACAACAGATTTCGAACTGCCGCAAACTATCTATAGCGGCAGATTGGATACTTCTCGCGGCTATTCCTAATTGCCACCTATGATAAATGAACTGTAAAATTAGAATTGCCAAGATGCTCTCCTTCCATGTAACGTTTCACATAAATTAACATGTTCAATTAAGATTTGTGAAGATGCCCTTTAATATCATCTTCAAAGATGTATTTGCCATAAAACGAAAATTACAAATCTCCAAAATATATTAAAATGTTAACTTGTTTTTGAAATATCCATTATATTTGGAGTTCACTAATACTTTGATCCTCCAATTTTTCAATTGCCAACACTTGACTACCTGAATTTTCAAAATTGAGAATTTGGTCCCCGAATTTGTAAAAACCATAACAAAATGGTCCTTTAGTCATTTTTTGGCCAACAGTTTGGTCCATAAAAGGACCGTTTTGTTATGGTTTTTGAAAATTCGGGGACCAAATTCTTGATTTTGAAAATTCAAATAGTCAAGTGCTGGCAATTGAAAAATTGGAGGACCAAAGTGTTAGTGGACTCTTATATTTGAATTGAATCAACGGAATGTTGACCAAAAACACACATTTCTATCTCTCGTAAATATTCAACTTTTTTTATTTAATTATCTAAGTGAGAGAGAGAGAGAGAGAATTCCATATATCTAGCTCGTCAAGGGTTTCTAATGCTACATTAGTTACAAAGAGAAATATCGATCAAACAGTTATAATTTTAATACAAATTACAGATGGGCGTGTCTTGCGTAACCATGTAGGGGGGTGGATCTAGGGATTTTGTGGATTGCTGGGATGTCATGGTGTTGCTGATATTAATCCTACATAGAAAAGATGAATTAAAATTCGTTGGTTTATATGAGACTTGGGTATCACCACTTATCAACTTGAGCTTTTAAGTGGAAATGGACCCAAGCATGTATAAGCTCAATGGAAATTTAATATAAACCAATGGATTTTGATTCATATGTGGGATTAATATCCTCAACACCCGCTCTCACGTGCAACGTGGGGTTTATTTTTTACTACACATTGTCACGTGCCCTTAAACACCCGCCCCTCAATAATTGACCTCGAGTCAGGCTCTTCTTCCATGCTCGGGCGAGGAGGGACTAACACGAGGCGCACTTTGGCTGCACTCGACATACTGGGCCTAGCGTGGTATGGGTGCGCACATGCGCGTAGGCACGCATACGCGTAACATAATCTTTGATACCATATTAAATTTCCATTGAGCTTATACGGATCTAAGCTCATATCCACTTAAAAGCTCAAGCTGATAAGTGGTGGTACCAATGTCTCATATAAACCAATGGATTTTGATTCATCTTTTCTGCTTGGAATTAATATTCTCAACACATGGCTTGCTCGCGGAATGTTGGGCTCTCCCTGGTGGACTCATCATGGCAAGGGATCTAGGCATCTAATCTCTGCTCGTGGTGATCGATGCCAAGATAATTAATGATCTAATTGAGGGATCTTCATACGAGAACCTATATCACTAATTATCTCATTCAGCAATTCGCCGGTTTTGGGATGCAACACAACTATCGGGAGGCTAATATGGTGGCTGACAGTTTAGCTAGCTATCACTAATTAATGCCATGCCTCCCCGTTGCTAGGCTTCTTGTTTCCTTTCGGCTGACTTCGCGGGTGTATGTTACACCTGGGAAAGTTTGTAGCGATGCCTCGATTAGGGCAGAAACTGATGTTCTTTAATTGCTAATCTATATATTTCCTTTCATACCAGAAGAAGGAAAAATGCAAATTAACCAAGAAATGATTACAGTTCCGTCCTTAGGAGAGGGCGAGTGGCAGCTACATTCATAAACGTGCGCATATGTTTTCACCTCCCTTATAGTTCTTTTATTTATTTATTTATTAACACCGATGGTCTAATGGAATACTCCACCTCCATAATGCTTTTATTTTCTTTTGCTAAATTGTCCAACTTCTTCTACCTCTCTCCTTATTAAAATCCACAGCCTTTTATTTTTCTTCAAATAGATAATGTAATATCTCATAAAATCACCATCCTCCTCTTCTCCCTTACTTCATCAAATATTTTCACTAATTAAATAATTCTAAAGTAGCATCATAGAATTTTCACATTCACATATACAACTAGGAATGCCCAAATTATGTTTATTTTTGTATATAGATTGTTTGCTACTCTATCTTAAAAAGTACAAAACTTCTTCTTTTTTTTGATGAAGAAACTTCTTTAGTTCATCTTTCTTTATATTAATCCTTCTTCAATTAATGTTTCCTTTAATTGATGTGAACGATAAGTAGATTAAAATAGAGTTATAATCTGATTTAATTTAAAAGTTTTTTTTTGTCTTTTAAAATTTATAATATATACTGTACTTTTTATGTATACCAAAAATTTTAATACTAGATCATTTACAAAGGTCGACAGATTTCCAAGAATCATATTCTAGAATTCAAATTTTTCTTTTCAATAATTGCATACAATTTAAAAATAATTTATATATTATTGGATTATGTCATATCCCAGAAATAAAATTAAAAATTTCACCCCAATTAATAGTCAAATGGCCCGCTTTACCCCTTCAAGGCCCGGGCCATATTACCTAGTTACAGATTAAATGTAAATATTTTAGTCGGAATACAATAAGTACTTGTTTGTGGAAGAAATAAAATAAGTACTTTTTTTTAATAGTTACAATAAGTACTTGTTGACTCCCTCTTAAGTTTTAACGTAGATCCAGCTCACATATATTGATCACCATCAACACGGGTATCTCGTGTCTCCTCTATCGCCAATATGATCAGCAAGCACTGCCCATGAATGTCAGACGTGATAAGTCCTGTTAGCTAGACAAATCATGCAGACTTTTGAGATCGAGCATATGGTAATTAAAATTTCTTAAAATTAGTTAATATGGATGATGGCGAAATACTTTTGCTTGATTGCTTGATTGATCGTCGGGCGGAGAGAGAGAGAGAGAGAGAGAGAGAGAAATAGGGCACGTCATGTGAAGACATTGATAAGGGCTACCTCCAAAACTTAGTCCGGTCAAGTCCAATCCAATCCAACCATGCACTTCATAAATGCCAAATGATCTATCCAATAAAAAATTAGATTCATTTTATGTACTTATGTGTGCGGCCGGGGAGTGGGTTGGGGCCTTTTTTTAATAAAAATTAATAGATGAGCCGATGGAAGGGGGCCCACTGACACGTTGGCCTGAAAGAGAGACCGACACAGACGCTTGCTGACGTTCAATTTTGGCAATTTTTAATGGTGGGATCCGAATTTTTCCAGTACGTCCTAAGTATTTGAAAGCTGATGAGTTTGGATTAATCTAATTTGAATTATATCGATTCATTAAAAGTATAAACTCTTTCAATCAGAATTTTTTTATTTATGAGATTTAAATTTAAAATTTCACTTAAAAAGCTACGTATCGACCAATTTGAATTAACCATATTTAAAATTTAAATTCAAAAAATCTTTCACTTTGGAATCTAATCCCCTATCACACTCTCTCTCTTCTCAGTACCCTCATATATTAATTACATGAACACACACACACATATATATATGTATAGCTCACCTCGTCCGCGCTTCTTTTGGAGAATAGTTGGGAATACCAAATACTCTATTTCTGGGTTTTCTTATTGATATATTCAAGAATAATTACATATATAATAATTAGCTTTTTGATAATTTTATAGTGTAATTAATGGTTTATTCCGTTTTGTACTATATAAGCTTTTATATGTGTGTCTGCGGTGGTCGGTGCCCGAAACCTCCGTGCTACGAAGCTTCCCTCCGTGTGAGTAGCATTTGCCCGAGGCGAATTTTATTTTTCGGTAGTTGCCTAAGGCAATTTTTATATCTTAAAACCAACGTGAGAAAGTGCCCGCGAGAAAACTAAGGGGCATGGGGCGCCCACACCATCGACCACCACCACTCTTGACAATGGCGCCGGTCAGTGTGGTGATGGTCGGACTTTGGACCCAACCACCGTCGACCTCATTTTGGTAGTGCTCGTGGTCTCCTACAATGTCCCTCTACCTCCCACACTTTTTTTTTTTTACGTGAGAGATAGAGGTAGACAAACGATCGCAATCCATAGGGTTTGGTCGTGACTACCATTGGTGACCTCACTGTAAGTGGTGATTGGTGGTGGTGGACCCTATCTCACTTAAAAAGTTATCAAAAATTACTTTAAGTTAGAAATAATATAAATTTAGATATTCATATTTAAATTTGAAGAAACTTTCAATTTTGCCTGTAAATAGAAAACAATCCACAAATTTGTGCTTTAAAAAAAAACTAATTTGCCCTTTGCCTAATTACCCGTAAGACATCATTTTGAAAGTTCCTCATCATCGATTATCTTATATATATATATATATATATATATATATATATAATTGGAACAATTAATTAAAACAGAGAATCAATTCTAATAATTTTTAGAGTACATTACTCAGTTCATACAAAAAATTTTATTAATGCATCATTACTTTAGTAAAAAGTTTTTAAAAAGATATAACAATTCGGTAAGTTATTTATTTTGTAACAGTCGACTCCAAACTGTCAACTTGGAGCTGGCACTTTCAACTTTTGACGGAGGGAGGAGGTAGAGAAGGTGAAGCCACCTAAAGGAGGAGCCACCTGAAGCCAATCAAAATTTAAGAAATGAATTTTTGTATAGTATTATTTGCCACGTCAGACACTCATAAGACAAGTAGGATGCCATGTTAGTGAGAGCTGATGACATCAGTAGGTAATTGACGGAATGTAGTTGACTGTAATATTTTAGAATGTTTTGTACTAAATTATTAAAAAAAAATATTTTGTATTAAATTGTAACATTCAGAAAAAATTTTGTGTCCCCCAAAACTTTTTACCCATCAAATTTATCCTTCTATCTTAACATCATAACATGGAAGAAAGCCGAAAATTAGTACATGAAAAAAACTTTTTACATATATGCATACGTCGATGTACGTAATGGCTACTCGTGGAAAGAAGAAGTGCATATGGAATGTAAATATGAGTTAGACAAATATCCTGAAAGACTTAAAAATATCCATTTTAATTGGAATAATCATAGAGATATATATATAACATTCCTTATGCACGTATATAAGTAGCTTGAGATTTAAGATTTTATAATTATCTAATTTAAGAAGTTAATTACGTGGAATTAATTAAATGAGAGGCATAGGCGTGCATAATATATCAAATCTACATTTCAACTGAAAAAAATATATCAAATCAATACTCTAATAATATGTGAGATTTTCACATCATATAACTGTATAATGTAAAAGATTAACCGTCCATTTAGTAATAGAGTTAAATTTCAAAATTTAATTCTATTTTCATTGAAATAGGTGAAAGAAAAATAAATATCTTGGTGAAAAAAATATTTATATGTATATTTAAGTAGGATTGTAATAATGAAGTTGTAAAAGATTATAAAAAAGTAATAATTATGTTGTTAAATTGTGAAAAAAGTAATGAATAGTTGAGAGAATTTAGTATTAAAAAATTAAAAATAATATAAGATAAAAAATTAAAAAAATAAAGAAAAATAATGATTATTAGATTGATGGGGGAGATCAATATACGAAATTAATATACAACTAAAACTCGATCCGTAAAATTCAAAATGCCTTCACCTGTACAGTCTATATCATGCAAATAAAGCTGATGGACGATATTCTTCCGTTCTTTCTCTTTAATTTCTTATACTTTTGTTGGTTTTTATTTCTGAGTTGTTTCATATTATATATATAATATGAAAGACATACGCGTCTGGTTGAAGCACCAGCAGTCTAGAGTGCCAAAAGAATTGTTCTTTTCTAATTTTTCAGGCAGAAAGAAAATAAAGAAATATGAGAAACAAAATGATGATGATGATGATGATAATTAATAAATAAATAAATATGGAGGGGCGGGGGAGAAGTGAAACGAAAAGAAATTGAAAACGCGCAAATAAGAAAAAAAAAGACAATTAATAAATCTTATTTTGCCATGTCATGCAACGCCATGCCACCCCACGCCATGCCATGCCTTACAGTTTGGGTGACCCGAATGAATGATGGGGTCCATGTTCCTGTTGGTTAATTTAATTAAGATAAAACATTCAATTTCATCTTCAAAAAATCATTTTACCAACAATTTGGTATCTCAATGAATTTTATCAAAAAATTGATTCTTAAAAGATTAGTTGACCAACAATTTGATCCTCAAAAAATTAATTTTGTCAATAATTTGGTCCCTTAATGAATATTGCCAACAATTTGATTATCGAAAGATTAATTTTACCAATAATTTGATCCTTGAAAAATCAGTTGGCTAACTATTTGGTCCTCGAAAGATCGCTTGGGTAGACAATTTAGTCTTTACGTCCATTAACCATCGACGCCGTGACGATAATCTGACTTGGAAGCTGATATGGTGTATCCTTAACTAACAACATATCAGCTTTCAGGTCAAATTATCGTCACGGTGTCAATGGTCAATTAATATCGAGATTAAATTATCTATCGGAGCGGTCTTTCAAGGATCAAATTATTGACAAAATTTATTGAAAAATCAAATATTGGCAAAATTAATCTTTTGAGAACTAAATTGTTGGCCAACTAATCTTTTGAGGATCAAATTATTGACAAAATTCATTGACGGATGAAATTATTGGCAAATTGAATGTTTTCTTATTAATTAATTAGTCGAAATTAAAAATTTGCTCATTGATCGTGGCCGTGGGCGCCCTCTCTCTCTCTCTCTCTCTGGTACGTACGTACGTACGTCTGCCTGCCCGCTTCCTTTTAATTTCTTTTCTTTCCTTCACGAGTATTAGATTACTTATAAACAAAATTTGGGCGAATTGAGCTGATAACTTATTCGATCATTTCTCTTATTAGTTAATTATTCTTAAATTGAAATGTAGTCAATGTTAAATAATATATGTTGTTCTCATTACATTCTCAGAAAATTCTATTACTACATGTATGTATACGCGTCAAAATTAAAGAACCTAATTAAATTGTTGTAGCACATACATATTCGTAAATATTCTAACGCAATATATATTATATGTTACTAATAATTCACGTTGCTACCCGGGCCCCGTTCCCCTTAATTGTATATATAATTGGTCCATCAATAAAGTACGTATTTGCATATATATATATATATATATATATAATGCACTATTTAGTATGCATTCGATCGACATGCCTAGCTGACTACTTAATTAAGAACTAACTGGCAACCCTACATATTGGCCTTTATCCTGCATCTTAATCAGTTCTTGCATCTCCTCCTGCCCCTTCATATATAATGTTTCATCTTAATTTCTTCGACTTTTCTTTTTTGGGTTTCAGTAATTTATTCACAATCTTGTATATCATCTATCTCAGTTAATTTATACTGCACACATTCACCCAAAAAAAAATTCATCCAAAAAAAATTTATACTGCACACGATAAAGAAGACGCGATGCAATAAATAATAATATCGCCAGTATGAAACCAAAAGATTTCGATTTCATTATTTTTAGTGGGAATTCTTGCACCCGTTTTATTTATCTTTCTTTTTCATTTACGTCCTATAAACTCATCGGAACTGTTATAACTGGGAAAGAAAAAGCTACGCCACATACAATATATATATATATATATATGTGCGTAATATATACACAATATATATAATTTCGAAAATACATACCAAAATGTGGCATCCATAGTTATTTTTCAAGAGCATGCAGATCTTATTAAATAAATCCGACTGATTCCACTCGTCTATTTTAAGGATCAAACTGCTGATTTACTTTTTTTTTTTTTTAAATATGTTCAAATGACAACCCGGCCTGTTTGCCCTTCCATGGAATATATCAATAGTATAGTAGGTTGCACATGATCGATTCTTGCTAGCTAACACACACACTCACATATATATAAATGTATATATAAAGAACACGTTACGGATCGTCAGTTCATGTCAATATATACAAGGGAAAATAGCTCCATACAATACATTTTTTTTTCACGTTATAGCACAAATTCAAATCATTTTCTTATACAGCACGAGATTTTTTTTTCACTGCACAACATGCCGTTCATATTCTGTCAAGAAAGTGGCGGGATGCTGACAAACAACTTGTTTGAGGGCGATTTTCCAACAAATAAGAATTTATGGTGATAAATAAAGAAAATAAAATTTAAAAAAAAAAAGAAAGAAAAATGTCATTTCGATTGGAGGAGCCGGTGGGGGCAGCCCGCCTGGCTGCCCACCCCTGATCGGGGTTGCCAAGGGTCCCTCAAATAGGGAGGGGGCGCCCCGCCGGCCGTCCATCCCTCGATTGGGGTTGCCGGCGTGGTTGGGGGTGTCACCAGCGTGGTTGAGGGCGGCCCCATCGGTGGCTGGATTTTTTTTTCAATTTTTTCTTTTATTTTTGCCTTTAAGTTCTTATTTGTTACAAAACTCCCCCCAAAACAATCATGTTAGCATTCCATTCATACCCGTCATTTTTTTGACGGAATGTTATGCGGTGAAAACAATAAAATTTTTTGTATTGTATGGAGAAATGATTTGAATTTGTGGTGCAGGTGAAAAAAAAAACGCGCTGTAGAGTACTATCCTCCCTATATAATTTAGACAGACGGATTCCTTCATTAGGCTTCAAAGGCAAATGTTTAATTTATATAAAGCAACTACCGAAAAAAAAAACTATATAAAGCAACTCATCAGTTTCAGTTACCACCGCTGCACTGCAATATATATTATAATATGGGAACTGATCGATTTCTATTATATTCTCAAAACATATATATATATATATACACACACACACTGTTGATTGCTTAGTTCCGCTCCGTAGCAAATCACTAATAAGAACAGTCCAAAGCCAATTTTTTTTAGTGTGTTGATGATTCGTACAGTCTCATCGGCGAGAGTGTGGCTCTGCCTCCACTACACATCACTCGCCATGATGAGCAGATCAGCTGTAAGCGGTCCGATGCGACACAACTACAACGTTTTAATTAGTCATGGAAAGGAAGATGATGTCCCGCATTAACCGGACTCCTTGCATGTCATCTGGATCCTCCTAACTCGAGATCAGAGGGAGGAACAAGAGAGAGGAAAAACAGAATAACTTGGACCAAAAAGAAATATTGTTTCCAATATCTCCCTCTCAATATATATACATATATATTGTATTTGATCGATCACTTGGAAGGGTTTTGCTGAATCAAGTTTCACTTTTTATTTTTATCTATTATTACCATTGTTATCAGAACCGGACCGGACCGGCCGGTTCGACCGGTCGGACCGGGAACCGGCACCATGTCCGGTCCGGTTCGCCTAAACCGAAATGTCAGCTTTGAACCGCCGGACCCATTGAACCGGCCGGTTTTAAGCAAAATTTCATTAAACCGGCCGATTCTATGGGTTTTTATGGGTTTCCTATTTAATATAAAAATTGGTTGGTTGTGTAAAGATTTGAACTCATGACCTCTTACTTCTCATATTAGCATACTACCAACCAAGCCACCACCACTTTTTTGTTCTTTTAACTCTACTTTTAAGTACTTATTAAAATAAAATATTTATTTTGAAGTAAGAAATATTAAATATATAGATACTTTCTTATACTATTATTATATTTCTTTAAAATCATCATACTTTTATCTTAATTATCATAATTTTTTTAATAATATGAATATTTATTTTATTTTAAATAAACGAGCGGTCCGACCCATCGAACCCCCGGTTGGACCCATAAACCCATGACCCCGTATCCCTTCCGGTTCATCATCCGGTCCGGTTCTGATAACACTGATTATTACTATATGAGAGAAGAAAACTAGTTTGTCTAATTTTCCTTCTCCAAAAAATGTCCATAATAAAATAACTTTAATTAATGCAAGTGATCAAAAAACAAATGTCGTAATTATAAATTAAAGAAATAACTACCAATTACTCACCCATTTTCTTCACTCTCAAACTATCTTTCTGTCTCTTACCTCCCACACAAACCGTCCTCCCCTCGTTTTAATAATTAAAATTCATGTGTAGAAAAAATTAATCAAGAAATTGGAGTATTATTCATTTACTTTAATATACTTACATGTTTCAATCAGTATCATAATCAATCCATATAATTAATTCTGTGCCTAGCACGAATTTTCGTTTTTTTTTTGGGCAAGATGACTAAAAAAACATAAACTTTGCCTTATTTTTCAGTTTTCCCAAGAACTTTTATTTTTGGCAAAACAAGACATAAACTTTGGAGAGTTAGCCCCATCCACCTTCTATCACGATTTCCGTTAAGAAATCTGACCTGGCAAACAGAGCAATTCGATGTGGCAAACGGCTGAGGACTTGTCACTGTTTGAAGACGAAATGTCCAGAGCATCCTCCATTCCTCTTCTTCCTTAGGGTAATTGAGGTGGATGTTTGATCATTTCACTATTGGGGCATATTTGTGAGGGAAAATTCCCGATTTTGCTCAAATTAGGGCGAGGAAAGATGGTGAAGGGTTAGGGTTGTGAGCGGGCTAAAAATTGGTGAAATTGGGTTTAGGTTAAGCGAAATTGGAGCAAAATTTGGCGAGATTGGGGTGATTTTGCTCCAATTAGGTGGGAGATTGAGGGATTAGGATTGTGCTCGATTGTGGTCCGATTCTAATTTCGAAATCAACCAATGGCGGTGACTTCGGGACCAATTGATGTGGAAGAAGCAATCAGTTCTTCACAACCTGTTACTTGTAAGCTTTGTCATCACCATTGCAAAGCATTACTTTTGATGTCTTGGAGCTACAACAACCTGGGAAGAAGATTTTGGAGATGCTAGTTTTGGATGGTATTATGGAGTATGTGTACTATAATGCTTATTCTGTCCAAATTGGGTTTAAGTTTTCGTAAGATTTAATGTTATTTAATGGCAACACAAATATGAGGTTCATTTGATTTGTGTATTTATGGAACATGAAGATGATTGCAAATTCTTCGAGTGGCATGATCTGGAAGAAAACTTACGCACAAAGCAAGTTCTGAGGTCCCTGATCAATGAGAAAAAAAGCTTTCCTTGAGCACGCAAAACTATTGGAGGAGAAGAATGAAGTTAGTGTCATGAAGGTCTCAACTTTGGACATTAAAGTTGAAACACTAGAGTGGAGGAACAAGGCTCTAGAAAATGATATATAGGCACTAAGGTTGAAGTTATTGTTGAATGTTGGGAAAGATGGAAAAAAATGTTTGCAAGATGAATGGTTGTATGTGGTCGTTGTTGATCTTGATCATATTGGTTGTTCTTGCTAGTTTTATGGTTGGTGGTAGGGCAAAAATTAAAAAGGAATATGGTTGCCTTGATAATTGGATGGCACATTTAACAGGAGGTGATATGTCAGTTGTTTTAGATAGTACTGTGTAATGGTTTATGTACTTTGAAATGGTCAATGTAATGAATATAATGTATATTTTTGCTATATTTATCTTCTATATAATGTTGATATACAATGATGTAAATATATGTAATGGACAAAATAAATGAATGATAATGGACCAAATAAATGAATGGCAATTGACAAAATATTGTTGTTGACATATGTAATGAACTTGCATTACTGATAAGAGCAGTAGCTAGACAACTTTACTAAACATTTGCATAAATCTATCATATTGAATTACCAATAAACTTGGCTAATCCGAGCTCTACACCAAATACATACAAATTTCCACCATAGTCATCAGATAAAAACCATCATCACAGAGTCTGCTTCACAATCATGTTCACTATAAGACTGCACAAAAACTATCATATCCAGCAAAAGACTACACAAAAACTATCATATCCACCAAATGCCCAACCATCAGACAATAGGGTTGCTCTTGGAGTTGAGGCGCTACTTCTCCTTAGAGGTGGTGCTTGCTCTTGGAATGGAGTTGCTGCTTCTCTTTGGAGTTGCTTGTGCTCTTCATGGTTGCTGCTCACACTTGCAAATTGCCCTTCATGTCTCTCATAATAAGAGGTTCGAATCTTTTGACTAGGCATCTATGGGAGAAATTAGAAATCAACATCTCGTTATCATTGAATATCAGTTATACAATCAATTAGAGATCCCAAATACCTTAATACTTACATGGATATATGTCATTCTTGTTTGTGTACCGAATAACCCCAACACATTTTCGTGCATGGTTCATTTCTTTATGTATAAGTGCTTTAAGAGACTGACCATTAGTGACACCCACCTGAGATTGTCCTTCCCTCTTAAACTAGCAAGCACATGAAAATACATGTTAATCTTAAAGAATAAGTATTATATAGGAAAAATTATGACATCAACTTCCTAGGAGCTTTGGTGGTCTCTGTGGTGTTTGTGCTGGAGATGTCTGTTCACTGACATGAGTTGCTCCCGCTTGAGCATTTGCAGAAAGACTGACCAAAGCTGCTTCCAACCTCAGCATTTGTGAACCATGGGGTTCTAGCCTGTTAACAACATTAACAAATATAGAAGTAATTGACATGTTGAGATTCTCTTCAATGCTAAATAGATGGATCAACTACAATACTACCTTTGATGGTCTCTCCATGGGAATTTCTTGGACAATTCTCTGAGCTTTTGTTGCTTCTGCTTCTTCATTTGATGGTCCCTTAATCTTAGGAGGCCTTCCCCTCCCCCCTTTCTTGACTTATGCAACATTTAATTGTAAATAAGAAAGTTTAAAATATAAATGTTAATTTGAAATTGTATGTAACTATTTCAAAGCTTACTTGTTTCACAAAGCTTGCAGGTTCTTCTTGGATATCCACCACTTTCTTGTATGTTTTTTTTGTTGTGACCATACTCATAGCATCTATTGCAACTCATCCTCACTGCTTTCTTAGAAAGTCTTAGAGGGCCTGCAGGTTTCTCCATCTCACTCTTATCCTTCTTCATAGTTTTCTTAGGCCTGCCAGGTTGTGTTTTGAAGGGTGGTGGCAATATATGTTCAGATTGTACTCTCGGCCACATCTTTGGCCCATTAATTTAATAAATAAACCCTTCATATGCCTTCAAGTAATATGATTTAGTTAGGAAATTCACCACATATATACAATTGCATGTGGGCAAGGAATACCTAATAGATTCCAAACCTTACATGTACAACTTCTTTCCAGTATGTCCACAACATATAGTTAGCCATGTATGCAACCTCAAACGCATACCTACCTGAATATGTTACCTTGCAGGAAGCACTGGTCACCTTGTTCTGTTCTAATTTCTTCCTACTCCTTGGTGGAAGAAAATCATTAGATTTCTTTATCATTTCCCTCTTCTCAAATCTCACCTATCCTCCTCATCACAAACTTCCTTATTTTCTCCAACATGTCAATGATGGGCTTGCTTTTTGCCTTTAGTATATACCCATTGAAGCACTCTGACATGTTGTGATCTACCACTTCACATTTGGTCCCAATGTTAATCTTGCTTCTAGAGAACTTCTCCATTCCAATGGTCGTGAAACCATCATAAGCAACCTCTAATGTGGCATTTCTTCCATACGTTTGCTATTGTGGTGCTCTTCACTACCCTCCAAAAAATATTCTTCAAAACATAGCCGTTGTGGTTCTTCTTCCAATTGGCATATATATGCCTAGCGCAGTTCATGTGCTCTGCATTTGGCATTAATGCATTCACAGCATTTTGAAGCCCCTAATAGAACATAAAGCAATCCTATAAGTGTAATAATTAACATGCGATAAGCATAAATGTCCAACCATATGAGAAAGGCAAAGAATGATATAACTGTTAAATAGCTTACCTTTTGTTGGTCACTAATTACCATCCAGCCAAATTCAATTATTATGTTCAAATCATCGCAAAGTCCGATGAGAAACTAGGTTCGAGAAGCCTCATTATCCCCTTCTACAACTACCAAGGCATTTGGGAACATTTAGTTGTTCCCATCTCTACCAACAACTGATAGAAGTTGTCCCCAAAATGTGTCTTTAAGAAGCACCCATTAATGTTGATACCTGTCTGCAACCTTGTAAACATTCATATGTCAAACCTTCAAATCTCATATATAATCTCTTAAATATAACTGCTCCCTCAGGACCATTTCTCCAAATATAAAGATCAAACAGACTTTCCTTGTTTACCCTCCTCAATTTAGCAAAAATATTATTATATAAGGTTGTAATGATCATCTAATAACCCTTAAATAAGTTTATGTACTTTTCTCCTGGCTCTGTAGCATGTGTTTTTACTCACCTTAATGGCAAAACTCTTCTCAATTTTAGTCATCATGTCATCTACATCCCATTTAGGATTGACCCCAAACTTCTCTAAATAGTGATGGAAAAGCCAATCAGATGTGGCTTGGTTGTTCCTTGCAGCTCTAGAGCACTTATGCACATTCACATACCTCTTCACAACAAAAGCATCATTCTCTTGCATCCAATCAACCATAATTGTCCATGGACAGTTCTTGCCACATACAGCTGTCATCCTCTCCTGTTCACTTCTTTTTCACGTGAGACACTTGCCATGTTTCACTTTATAAGTTTGCATAGCAAACTTGAATTGTTTGCGTCCTTCAAATCTCATACCAATGCAGAAAAGATCTTCTCCATTACTGACTTTGGAATTGTATGCCTTGCCCTTTTCTTTTCTCTTTCTGTTTCCACCTTTAGTATCACTGCTATGTGATATTATTACTTCATCACTAGATTATGCATACTTACTACTCTGCTTTGATCCTTCTTCTCCTGAATCTTGAGCATGTTCTATATTATCCTGCTCCACACGTAGCTCATCATCCACAAACAACTGCTCCTCCTCCCAATCTTCATCAGAATGCCCTTGAGGGGACTTCAAATTCTCATATTCCCTTCTAATTCTCTTTACTGTCCTCAAACTTCTCTTGTTCCTCATAGTTTCAGTGTATTCTTCATTAGAAGCTTTACTTGCGTTATCACTATTATCTAATCCATCATCAGTCTTATCTTCATTAGGAAGGGTCATAATCAGAATATTTCGACTCATCATCAGATTTTCTGATGGAAATTATGACAGAAGGCAATAGGACTGACTTACTAAAGTTTGTGTATTGTTTTGCCAAAAAAAAAATTCATGGGAAAATTGAAAAAGAAGGGAAAGTTTATGTATTTTAGTTATTTAGCCCTTATATATATATATATATATATATATATATATATATTTAATGGGGGATTGGGTGGGCACGCATCGAAGCGCTAGCTAATAGTACTAGAGATAAGATGATATATATATATATATATATATATATAATTACTAGAAGTTAATTAATGTGTCAATATTTAGCTAAAGAAGCGCAGTCATTCAATATCTTTTTTTTTCCGGTTACAAGAGTGGTCAATGATCTACTATAATAAAATAAAAATTTTAATATATAATAAATGAACACGGATAGTTACACTGAAACCTAAAACCTCTTAATTACTAGACGGGACTGTGCGCCACTACCTACACCTCACTCAATATCATTATTAGCTAGCTAGCTAGCTAAATACATATCAAATTGATGAGTTCGTGGCTTATTCCTTATAAGGGTTTGTTTATGTATATAGATGCACACAAAATGCTCTTCATATAATAACCATATAAATATATGGATATAAACATGTATGTATACATACCTATAATACGTAAAAGAATAATAATAATCCACCTTGGCTTTGAGGGGCGCCCCACAATAATGGCGGGTGAACCACGACCCAAAAAGACTTCGTTTGGTCTTTGAATAATATATCCGACTCTACTCAACTCAACTCTATCATTCCTCAAATTCAACAATATAATATTACTGATTAGTTTTTTTCTTCAATTTAATCATAATTTCTCACTTATACTTTTTCATAACTATTTTCAAAATTAATTTTTTAATAATAAATTCTTCATTAACTTTCACATCTCTATATACATACATATATATTCACACACATTAATATATTTGTCAACATGCAATCATTACACAAAATCAAGTTAAATTTGATAATTTATCCAACTCGAAAACCAAATACAAGCTAAATAATTTCTCGAGGAATAAAATATATAACCAACACAATTCAAAAGAATATATAGTAAATCACATCTCCCATATAATACACATTATTATACATTAATACTTTCCACTTCCCCACCCCTTCATTACTTTCCATTGATTGTTGCTAGAAAAAGAGCGGGGTAATAACACACACACCTCCCTACTTACAACTCATATATAAGCTGACGATCCACGTACGCTCCGAGCTATCTCTCGATCGATCCGACCGCGTGTTCCTTGTGCTGCTCTTAGTGAATTAATAGCTGATCTGATCATCAGTTGAGATCAATTAACAATGGGGAACAGCCTAAGGTGTTTTTTGGCGTGTGTCCTTCCCTGCGGTGCTCTAGACCTCATTCGGATTGTCCACTTGAACGGCTTCGTCGAGGAGATCACTGGCCCCATCACCGCAGGCGAGGTCCTCAAGGCCAACCCCAATCACATTCTCAGCAAGCCCTGCGCTCAGGGCATTGCCCGCCGCATCCTCATCCTTTCCCCGGAGTCTGAGCTCAAGAGAGGCAGCATCTACTTCCTCATCCCGGCGACCTCCCTGACCCTGCCTGCCGACAAGAAAAGGGCTGCCGTCACTGGCCACAAGGTCAAACCCTCCAAAGTAGACATCAAAAGCCTGATGAGCCTGAGCACCTCACACGTCGTGGGCTCCGATACTTATGATGATGATAATCGGCATTTCAACCTCCACAAATTGGAGAAAAGATCATCATCGCGCAGGGAGAGGAGGAGAGGCGGCGGCCGTGTTGGCGTTTGGCGCCCACATCTCCGGAGCATATCCGAGGACTGACAACTATATATATAAGATATATCATATATCTTATGACTAGAAAAAAGATCAACTGACTAGACCAAATCGGCCGGTCGATTGATCAATGTATCTCGGTTTCAGCTGGAAGAGTAAATCTGATCAGCCTCCTCCGGTGTTGGATGCGGCGGTGGTTCATGCGAGCTCTGCGCATGGCTTCTTGTCTTTTTTTTTTCCTTTTTTTTTAAAGTGCGGGTTATTGATTTTGTGGATACACTGTGTAGATTTTTTTTTTCCGTTTGGTCTAATTTCCATCTGCGTGTAATAATGGCAGATTTGGAAATAAAATCTCGTGAAATTATAATTGGAGAGGTATGAGTAGTCCTATTAAGTATCAGACCTGCGACCTCTAAATTAACAGGTGAAGGCGCGCACCATTGCGCTACATCGTTTATATATATATATATATGGATAATTTGTCTTCTCCCATAGCTAGCAAAAAATACATAATCATATACATTTTTCGCCCGTTGGCCTCATTTCTTACTGAATTATAAATATACGTACGTACATATGTGCTTTGCTGGAGGAAATTACGCAGCTTAATTAGTTACTGAAAATAATAGCATTTGCTTTTAGAGGTCCTATGCAAAAAAAATCAGTTACATTACCACTGTAATTAATTAATGGTCATATATATACAGTAAAACTAGGTTATTGAACTCCCGTGCATTGCACGATTTTTGCGAAAAAAATTTATACTAAGAAGTTAACTATGAAAATAATAAATAATATGAAGTTATAATTTATATTGATATATGCAAAAGGCTTATTTTCTATTTAATTCATAATTAAAGATATTATGTATAAATTCATATACATCATATCAATTATCAAATTTATATTATGAAAACAATTTTAAATTCCTAAAACTTCAAAACCTTTAGCTTTTATTTGATGAAAGAATTATAATTATGAAATACTCAAAATTTTATAATTTTAATATTTGCTTGTACTTTATTCTTATAATGTTATGTAAATTAATGGAAGATTTACTTAATTAAGATTTAATAAGATTAGCTATATAATATTTTTAAATTTTTTTAATATAATGCAATCAGTGTTAAAAAATTAAAAATAATGTACATTTAATAATATTAATCTATATGTACATTAACTTGGTTTTTATAAATATACTTATTTTCATAAGAATAATTTGTATTACGTTTATTTATCATACTGAAAATTATCAATGTAAAATATATTTATATTAATTAATTGGGTAGATCCTTACAATTCCATTTATTGGGTAGAATTAACATATTTATAATTAATTATGAACTTATTGAAATTATCATAGTTATTTTTATATGAATTAATTATGTAAATATTTATATTAAATTAATTTCAAACATTTCATTATTTGGCCATAACAGATCACTTATTTTATGATTCTACATCTATTTATTAGCTTGTAGTGAAGTTTATATATATACTTGTTATTTTCCTGTGCTTGACATGGGTTGATTAGATAACATTTTTTTCACATGGCCAAGTTAAATTTTTATTTAAATGCATCCATAAAGGTGAGCAAGGTACATATTTTTCAGAATGTATTTAACTAAAAACAATTAAAAGGAAGAGATGTATGACATATTTGACTTCATAATAAACCAACTATAACACTATGTAAAATAAAAAGTTCATATCCCACATTTAATAAACCAAAAAATTAGAAAAAGAATCTTGATGTAATTATTTGTTATAAATCATGATTTTTTTATGAGTAAAATAAATATGAGAAATAAGTGTTTTATTAATTACAGCAACCAATGAAAAAGATGATAAAAATCAATAATAAAAAATTAAGCACCTAATCACTATAAGAAAAAAGAGGACAATCTTGTTTCTAAATAATTCATCCTTATTAAAAATAAGATCATTATGTTTATTTTCGATTCTAAATAAATCTTGCGAAAAGTTAAAAAAAAAAAAGAAGCTTGATTTCATTATTAGTTATAAATCAAGATTTTTTATGAGTTAAAATAAATATGAGAAATAAGTATTTTATTATTTCCAAAAACCCAATAAAGAAGATGATAAAAATAAATAATAAAAAATTAAGCACCTAACCACTATAAGAAAAAAAAGAGGACAATCTTGTTATTAAATAAGTCATGCATATTAAAAAAGTTCATTATGTTTTATTTTCTATGCTAAATAAAAATTACATAAATTCATCTTTCGACCAAAATAGTTTTCCTTTCGAAATTAATTCCCACAATAGTCTTCCCCAAAATCTATTTTCCAAAGTAGAGTTATATTATTTTCTTAATTATTCTTCTAGTCCCTTAACTTTTAGATTTGTTTAATTTACATTCCTTTTGAAATATGCTCTGTTATTTATTAGCATCAATGAATTATCTACAAAGTTTGTCATTATACATACTCTTAAATTATATTACTATGAACCGAAATTTAAATTTTATGAAAAAACTATTAGAGTTTAAGTTTCGTGCTAAGATTAAAATTTTAAACATATATATTAAAAATATTTAATATTGTACTTATTAATTGTTTAAAATATATTTAATAACAACCAACATATATGTTATTAGCTTAAGTTGCATGCTAAGAGTCTTTCGTTCATTTGACGAGTTGCTTGTGCGGAGTCTTCTAAAAAGTAAGAATTTTGGGTATATGCTTAACTGTGATTGGCTGTGATTGACTTCCTATCATTAAAGTAAAGTAGAATTAATACAATTTACATGTCATCAAACCATCTATAGATAGATACATATAGTAAAGTAGAATTTATCCATTTATATGCATTAAATGAACCGATTTAAATATTTAATATTATATTTTACAAAGATTCATGAATTTGTTTTTTAATTCTTAGGAAATACTTCGTATAAGGATCTTGTGCTTTTCTACCTTGAATAGTATATCTTTTCATAATAGAAGTTCATGCTTAAAATTTTTTAAATAGATATTGTATGTAGGTCTTTTACTCTTATCTTAGAATTGCTGTCAATTTAGGTATACTTACTTATATATTTCACACTAATAATGTACAAATGAAGAACTTCTTGGGTATTAAAATTTATTGACTGTATTTATTAATTCACATTGTAGAAAAATTAAGACGTTTAGTAATTTCATTATAGCCATCGAGTCTTAAATTTCTAGAAAAATATATGTGTCAAAATTATATAATGTAAACATTGATGGAATAAGTTCATTCCAAAAATACTAATTATGTATCTATCTTTTATCTAATCTAATTGAAAAATGGATAAATTTATTTTCAAATTTTTATCTATATTTTTTGTACAAGATGAAATGCTTCAACTCTAATAATTATTGTCCATAAAATTAAAATTTTGGTTCATTTTAATGTATTTAAGAATAACTCTAGTGTCAATCATTACAAATAATTCATTTATGCTAATAGATAAAAGAGTTGATTTCAAAAAGGATTTATATAAAACAATTTAAAAAGTTAAGGAACTGGAATAATAACTGAAAAATAATATAAGTCTATTTTGAGAAATAGATTTTAATAAAGTCTATTGTGGAAATTAATTTTGAACAGAAATCCAAAGTTCTGATCAGATGAGGACAACTCCACGCTGCACATATTAAATTTATTATCATATAAAGTTAAACAATAGAGTTGTAAACAAGCTGGCAAGCCCATTTTAATAATGTTGTCAATACCCTTAAATTGCAATAGTCACATGGACATTGATTCCTATTACTCAAATTTCTTTTTCTTTCCTCATTTTTTCTTTTAATAATAGGAATCCTCATCATAACTTAGTTATATATATATATATATATGAGACATTTAGCTAGCTAGCAAGCCTCTACATTCGTGTCGTTATCTCGAAATTCCACAGCACACATCCTGAAATGCGCCACGGACACAGGCAGTTAATTGTTCTATACTATGTGTATGGTATGAGTATATTTGAAACATTTGCCTGGTCGATGAATTAATTTCCATCTCTAATCTATATATTAATTACTGTAATTAATTGACTGTGGATAAATACCTGCGTGGTAAATCTTATGATTAGTACATCGATTCCATATATGGATATATATATATATGTTGATTGTTTTTGGGCTTTTTTATTCTAATCATATACTTGCCCAAAAAAAAGGGCTTGCTAATTATATACAACTTAAAAATGATTCTTTGTATTGATCTTCCAATCGCTGACATTAATATAAGGGATGCATATATAGTGATATTTACAAATCCGGAAAACTGTATTTCTAACATGAACACCTTATAAAATCCTTGGATCAGATAAATGCGTTTTCTTTTCTTGCAGTAAAAAATAAAAAGAAGACCAAAGGTATGAGAAGTAAACCATATTAAAAGATGATAGGTAGAAAGCCGTGTCTCTCCATCTCTACTTAAATAAATTATAACATATAAAATTCAACAGACGCAATGAAGATGCACCACATCTATCTTCTGCTATTCGACCATAAAAACCAGAATTAATTAATATATTTAAAAATGAAATAGACTTCTTAATTCATGAATAAATATCAAATATTTTTTAAAAAATAAAAAATTTCCAATTGCGAATAAATATTTTAAAATAAAAATCTTAAATTGTAGTTATGTTTTTAATTTGTTTTAAATGAATCTAGATCAATATCGAATTATTTATATTTTATTAAATTTCTACATACCCGCTCAACATATGTGTCTAATAATCCTCCTAATATTCACATATATTTTACTAGCTCTTTTACGTTTTATAAACTACGACTCACGCCATTGTGAATGAGATTATTATTGAACTAGGAGAATTTTTTAATTGATTATTAGGAGGATATAACAAATATATATATATAATTAAAGCGAGGGCTAGGCTTCTAGTTAATGCAAGGTCGAATTGTCAACAGAAATTAGAGATCGGGGCGGAGCAGGACGGCAAGGGCCCAGCCCATCAGAACCTATACTTATATGCATGTACGCATTTGCAAACAATGGGCCCATAGAACCTATGTGCTTGCTTTTGCCCGGCAAGAGTCCACAATTAATAATTAAAAATGAGTAAATAACTATTTCGTCCCTGAAAATGGACTTTACATCAATTTGGTCCTTCACCCATTTTTTACGTCAATTGGGTCCCCGAGTCAGTGGATTTGGCTCAATTGAATCCTTTATATATCAATTTAGTCCTTTTATTATATCAATTTAGTCCTTTTATAATCAATATAGTCATTTTATGTATCAATCTCGTCCCCGACTTAAATTTACATCGATTAGGTTTTCCGTCCTCATATTGTTAAGGGGCCAAATGTCAAAACTTCAAATAGGTACTTTTTTTCCCCCCTTTTTATTCACATTTCCCCTGTTCCCTTCTCGCAATGACACCCATAACTCGAAAATTTAGAAAAAAAAAACGACCCAAATCAATAAAAAAAATCTAAAAATTAAAGACCCTAAAGGTCGGGTTTAAGTTTAAAAGAAATAAAATTAGAAGGAAGTTAATCGGACCCAATTTTATATATGTATAAATTTGTTTTAGTAAGTCATATTATATATCATAACTTATACTTAATCAATAATATAAAAAACAAACAATACGCTTTATATCCCACCTAGGGCACAAGAGTAAATTTATTTTTAGTTGAAAATTGATAAGTTATATTGACAATCGATATTAGATTTACATTGGAAGCAACTAATCTCTCCATTGTTACCCAAATACCCAAGAATGAAAATGTACCTAGAGCGCGTGAAGGGAGAATATTGACAGCATGAAAACTCTAAGCTTATGCAACATTATCAGTAGGTGGTTGTGGCAGGCACTACAATGGCAATGGATAAAACGGTAATCAATGTCTGTGGACATAAGAAAAATAAGAGAATAAAAATAGAGAGAGAAGAAGAAACCTGAGATTAGAGAAATTAAATTAAATTAAATTAAATTAAAAATTAATGATATATTATCTCTTTTCTTTAAAACTCTTCTTCTCTTTCTTTTTTATTCTCCCAAATGCATACTTTTATACCCATATGGAATCCCATAAAAATTTGATTGGGACTTTGAAAGCAAATTACAGACGACATAATGTCTTAAATAATTTTTTAAATAAATTAATATAAATTTTGAAAAATTCCTCGAAAAATTGTTTGAATTTGTTTGGTATTTTCAAAAGGAATTCTTCACAAGGCACATGCTAGTAACTCATCATAAAATATCCATCTATAAATTAATTTTTTTAAAAATTCTTAATATAAATTTTGAAAATCCATTGATACAAATGTAAATGGGAATGAGAAGAGAGGAATTGTGAACATTGAATGGATAAGTTATTTCATATTTGATACGTTCGTTATAGTGAATAATTATGATAAAGAACATGCTAGTTAGTTTTTAATAGTGAAAAAGTATGAAAGTGTAACTTGAAATCAAAATGTCATGAGAAAGAACAGGTACAAGTTGGTTGTTGAAGCTTGAAAAAAAAAAAGATTGGTAGAAGAAAGAGAATGGGGGAAAAAATTTTCCAACGATTTGCAATGTCAAATAATAAGAATAATTAAAAGAAAAAGTAATTAAAAGTCAAAATAGGAAATAGATAAGATATAAATGCAAATAGGAAAAGGGAGAGAAGAATCGTTAAAGTTGAATGGAGAAATTATTTCATGTATGATGCATTTGTTAAAGTGAATAATTATGATAAAAAGCATGATATGTAGTTTTTATAGTGAAAAAGTATAAAATGGTGCCTTGAAATCGAGAGGTCATGAGAAATAATACGTATAAGTTAGTTTTTCTATCAAAACAAATGAAAGGATGCCATGTTATTGAAAATATATATGCTGCGTTTGGTTTTGAAATAAAAATAATTTTGATTTTGATTGTGAAAAAAGACAAATGAAATGAGATTATAAATTTGACTTATGAAACGTGTATTTTTATTGTATAATGTGTTGAGTTAAAATTAAAGTTAAAATTTTTTACTTGGAAAATGTGTATTTTTGTTGTGTAGTATGTTGAGTTAAAGTTAAAGTTAAAATTTTTGTGATTTTAACTCTGAAACCAAATAAAGTGATGATGTTTAGCAAAATTTGTATTATTTGACTAAATGGTAAAATGGTTATATTACTAATTTACTAAGGACAAAGGGGCAAAAAAAGTTAGAGAAACACTTTGGGAATGGTTGTACTTTTAAAAAAATATACAAAGTTTAATTCAGTTGAGACAATATATGATAGAACATGTGAAGTAATAAATGTTGAGAATGAACAATGAATAGAAAGTAGAAAGTGTGAGAAAAAGTCATACTAACAGAGCACATCAATAGCATGTCAATAAAATATATTAAAAGAAACGTAGAAATTCACAAAGGAGATGAGTATTTTTTTGAACTAAAATTGAGGAAACATGAAGTTTTGAACAAAAACCACGTGATTCATGACGATGAGATAGAATGTATGAATATGTTGAAACAACAGACGTTGAAAATAAACATATATTGCAACGAAATTTTGAAACTATAAATGATTATGAAATAACAAATATACTTGTGATGAAGGGGTAACTCAATTGAGAGAAATGCGAAGCAATAAAACGTCGAAAATGAGCAATGAATAGAAATAGTATATATATATATATATACTGAAAATGTACGAGCAAAAATCACGAGCTGAAAATGTATAAGAAAAAGTCACAAGGTATACGGCCATTTTTGAAATATTAAAAATTAGAAACTTGTCATACTTTTATATCATAGTGTAACAGCACGTGCAACGTGTTGTTCTATTATCAATGTAATACTATTTATAGCAAGTATGTCAATCGTATTGTTAACCTCAAAAGCAGACATAATAGAGTAAACTGTAAAAAACTGCAGTGCATGTATCATAAATAAGCACATTTCTTCCCGTACATAATATAGCTTTTCTCATTGGATACCGTGGACAATAATACAAATGAAAATTACTAATCAGTGAGACTGAGTTCTTGTTCTCACCACTGATGTCTTATTCTATCCAAGAGTTTTTTAAGTTATCAGCACTATATTTCTCTATTCCATTAGCCCTGGCAGAGCTTGAGAAGCTCCGGAGACGATGGAAACCAATTTCATTTTGAAGTGGAACCAAGCGATGCCACATTGAACTGGTAAATAGACAATCAGCAGCTCTACTATTTTTACCATAAAATGACCTTTTAGCCAACCCCAATGAAAATCAAATAAACTTGGGATTTTGTAATTGAGATGATCACTATCGTCCATTGTTGACAGAAGCTTAAATAACATATCTAATTTTGCACAATTACGTGCTACAACCACAGGATCTATTTCCCCATACTGATTTATAAGGCCCATTCTCTTAGTACTTTTAATAAGTCCTCCAAATGCAAACTCTCCTTCATCTAGGACGGGCACAAGCCCACATTTTCCCATCATGTGACAATGGAGTAGACCAACGAAAATTAGGGGAATAAATAACCGTGGAGTAAATATTCCAATAAAAATAGAGGTCTTGTTAGACCTGTAGGAAGAAACAAGAGTCGAACACAAAGCAAAGAAGAGCAATTGAACTAACATTTCCATGTATTTTGGACAAACAACAAAATCAAATGTCAGCAGTGTTGCACTTTGAGAGAGCGAATTCCGCTTATGACCTATAACAATTTGGGAAAAAAAAAAGATAAAAAAATATTAGCATGTGCTAATTTATCTACACATTCGGAAAAAAAAAAAGAAGAAGCTAGAGTAGCCAAAAAAATGCTCAAGTAGATCAAGAAACACTAACTGAAAATTAATAAAGACTACAACTCATACGAATCTACATTTCCAGATTATCCGTGAATTTAGAACAAAGGAATTGGCACAAAATCAGAAAGAATTGGCAGAGAGATTTCACGGTTCATCCAATTCCAGAATGAAAACGAACTTTCAAAGCACTATTGAACCTCATTCTCTACTTTCATGAGATTGAGTGAGAAATATTTCACATCATATTTTTCTTACAACTGACAATGTACCAGAGGATAGTGCAAGACGATTCGAATTCTCTCCATGGCAGAGGCAGAAAATCACTATAAATGAATATGATGCGAGCTATCATAAACATATATTCTAGAATATCCATATAAATGAATATACAGTGGTAAATTTAATTATGAAGTGTGTTTTCTGTCCTAGGAAGTAGTTTAAATTTACTTTCAGAATAATGTATATGAAGTCATTACACTGTTGAGCTAACTCGCTACGAGCAATGCATTTTTGGAACTTAACACCAAAAGCTAAGTGCAATTTATTGCGGTGAGTGCCTATTATTAGAGTAGGAAGTCTGATAGTAGACTATATACAACTTGAGCTCTCCAGAAGTCAAGAAATACCCCTTATACCATGATATATTTGTTCGACCATAGATATTCCTTCAACCATAGGATAGACGATTATCTCAGAAAGGGCAAGCTTCCAATTCCAAAGGGTTAATATACAAGTTATCAAGACATGATTCTACTGTCTTACATAAAGGTATCTGAGTCTTGTCTTGAAGGCTAAAGAATAAACTTGACATTTCTCCTATGCCTCACTTCTAGCTTCTCATTAGGAGTTGAGCCATTATCGTTGACCGAATGAGTCCAAAATATGCTTAGTTCCACCAACAGAGTCCAAAAATTGCTGCCTCAGCCTACCTCAGTTCTACAATAAAGTTTCAACATTGATATAGAAAAGTAGAGTGACA
Organism: Punica granatum; assembly: GCF_007655135.1. Lineage (NCBI taxonomy): Eukaryota > Viridiplantae > Streptophyta > Magnoliopsida > Myrtales > Lythraceae > Punica > Punica granatum. Next base: position 39,712,068 of record NC_045129.1, read on the forward strand.
AACTAAAAAATAAAAAATCCTGGTTCATGATTAAGTTTTGTTAACACTAAGCAGACAAAATTAAAATGCTTAATATTCTAGCAGAAAGGTAATGAGATTTATTATTTAAGGTTATCACCTTATTATGGAGGGATCAAGTCGTATAACGTATAGTACTGATTAGGTCTTATGTTTTTACTTTATATTGTGGAGGGAATGGACCAGGTCACATAATGGAGAGTATTGATTAAGCCTTACGCACTACTAAGAAAACAAATTTGTATATTAAAAATAATAATTAAAGTTAGATTACTATAAGAGTACAAAAAATCATTAAAAAAAATCACTTACACAAAAAATGAGTAAAAATAATCATGAAAAAGAAGTTGATGGTGAATAATTTCAAGGGAACTAAAAGAGAGTAAAAATAGCTTTAATTTTCTCGACAAGTACTTGCTTTTGAGATATTGGCTAATGCTTCAAAAAATGCCCAAGGAAAACCCGCTGACCACTTAATTTTGCACGATCATTAGGTCTAAGTCAAGGCCAAAAGATCCAGAGTATACGCATTAAGGAAAAGATAAACAGCTTATTGATCCGATTGAGCAAGAAAACGAGTGCTTAAAAACAAAAGAGAGCTTACTATGAGTAACCGTTCAATTTTTTGCCTACAATGAATAAACCGAGATCGACAACAACTTTTGAGAATGTAAAACAGGCAGGTGTAACTGCACAGGCAATATAAATGTGTCAGCCTCATCTAATTTAAAAATAAATAAAAGCATCAAAAGGAAAAATAAAAATCAAATTGAGTATGATGAAATGCATCATTTTTGCAAATCACCAAATAAACAGTCATAATACAACCAATTACATGGTGGAAGGTTTAAATATGTCTCGAGCCTTGCAGCGAACATTACACAAGGAATTATGGTTAACCAAAGGAACATATCTGCCTTGAGTCATATAGAACACTATAGAAGTAGATATCTTTCTTAGGAGATGGATCATGCTAGCAAGATAAACAATACATAGAGTAATTGGTATCATATGAAGAAACATGAATATTAGCATATTAACGATGAAGAAAAACATGAATAAAAGTACATTAGCAAGTCTTGGTTGAGCAATTCCTAAATTTGTCTCTTATAAACTAATAATATCCATTTTCTTTGTCTTAAAGGATCCATGTATTGACATCTGAGGACAGTCACTACTCATTAAATTCCCGGTGTTAATCCCATTGATAAATCCTGCCTGATACAATAAAAAATAAACCAAGACCACAGTCACCAAATATAAAATTGAAAATCACGTGTCTATGTGTGCATGTATCTGAACAGGCAACATTTACCATTTTATCTATTTCATCTTTTAGTTATTGTATATTTAACCTTCATTTTTTTTTACCAGACCTAGAGTCTCTAATCCATGACGATTAATGACAAAGTTCCCACGAACACAAAGCAATGGATAGAGCCCATTCACAGTCCACTTCATAGGCATGAGATGGGATAACAAAGAAAAAGCACATTTCCCTTCGTTACATAGTTTGAAGCAACAGGTAAAGGTGATACATACATATGCATATACAATATAAAAAGAAAGCGTTAGTAAAATTGTGTGATCTTATTCTCTCACTTCACTGAAAGGCGAAAAAGAAAAAAACACAATATTATTGATAATAATGCAATTATCACGAGTTTTAGAACATGTTTAATCCTAGAGAGAGAGAGAGAGAGAGAGAGAAAAAAGAAGGGGGGGCCTATCTATTGAAAAGATTCAGAATATCACAAGGACAGGATTGAATGTCGGTAAGCATATGTCAAAAGCGTATAAGAGAGGCTGCACATACAAGAGGACAGTTTCATATATGACATCATACAAGCATTTTATCGAGCACTTACTATACATAGTGGCAAGAGGATAATTACATCAAACTACATGAAGGAATCATCGAAAAAGCAGAGGGCACACATTACATACGATCGAGTGCAATATGGGTAACAAAGGACGGCAGAAATTGGTAGGATGCCAAAAGGAAGAGAATTAAATAAATTGGGAGGAAAATACAGAGAGAGTTTCCTGAACGTACATTCGTGGGCTGCTTGTATATATTAGGTAGATTGGTCCTCCAGCAATTAGCAGACAGAGATGATTTGGGTACCAAACAAGAAAGAGAGAGCGGAAGAAGGGAGATTGGGCGGTCAATGTGTGTAGAGCCACGATTAGGAAGTCGGTGAATAGGCACAAACGGTTGAATGGGGTCAGTGTGGGGCAGCAGTTTGACGGGTCAGCATAGGGCCAAGCAGGCAGTGGCGGAGTCGGCAAGAAGGGCGTTTGGCCATGGGAGAAGTCCGTTGGGCAGGACGCAGGAGTAATCTGCGCAAAGCAACGGATTTTGAAGGAAGGGGCGCGGGAAGGGAAAGTGGTAAAACGGTGAAACAGTGGAAGCGAAGGGGGAAAGGCTGGCTGGCAGAGACTCCTTTTTTTTTTTTTTTTTTTGGTTGCTTGCTTGGAAGACTGGCAGAGGCGTTTCGATGTGTTGAAACAGGGGTTTCTATATATAGATATATATATATATATAGAGAGAGAGAGAGAGAAATGGTTAAGGGTATTTTGGGGATTATGAAAGTATTGAAAACACCTCACATTTATTTATATATATATATGTATAGAGATAGCATAGATATGTACATCCAGTACTTTCGTATGTATATATTTTTAAAAAAGTGGCTATCTATGTACATATATATATATATATATATATATTAATTAACCTATTCGATCGTTTTATGCTAAAAAGAAAAGAAATGAAAAGAAAAGAATTTAGAAGTAACATTCCATTAATCTCCTATATATTATTACGATGCTAGTGCCTCTGTTGTCGTTGAACAACTAAGAGGGACGCATCCGTGTGGAGATCCGCCGAGGCTAATAGATCTCCCAGCACCCCCAGTTCGTCCACCTCGTTCCAGTCGCCTAGCCCCGATGTCTGCGTGCATTCCATCCCGTACCTCCGCCCCACCATGATCAGGTCAAACTCGTCCACCATGGACCGTATGAGCAGCGCCGACTGCGGCCCGTCCCGCACCACCTCCCTCTTGTACATCACGTTAGGCCCCGCTGCGTTCTCCCTCACATCCCTCAACACCTCATCCTCCATCACCTCATCCAGTCTGATGGACCTCCCTCCCTCCTCCTCGCACAGGTGTACCACCGTCAACACCAGCCCCGGGCCCCGAGCCATCCTCTTTGCCAGGGCCAGCGCCTCCCTGTCGTCATCCCCCCCTATGTAGAACATCCCCACTTGGAAGTGCGGCTTCGTGGCAGCCTGCCCCAGGTTGCCCCGGTCTACGAGTATGGCCGCTGAGCATGGAGCCCGCTGCAGCACTGCCATGTTCATGGCCCGTACGGCGCTGTCCTCCGACTCCAATTCACCGTCAACGCAGGACCACTTGCAGTGGAACGGGAGGATGATCAGGGAGGTCAGCTTGTCGAGTGCAATATAGCACACGTCCTCATGCATCAGCTTGGCCGGGGAGATGGCTGTGAACAAGTTCACATGAACCGCACCCATGTTGTTGCGCGCGTAGTTGGTGAAGGCCAGGATCATGTCCTCGGAATAGGACTTGCTCTCGATTCTCTTCTGCTGCTGGTGGGATATCAGCACCGGGGTGGCCTGGCCCACCAGCTTCACCAGGTGGATGGCATTGACCGCGATTGGGCTCTCCGCTGCTGGGCTGAGGCAGCCGAGCATGCCTATGACAGACGAAATGTTGTCGGGGGTGTGAATACAGGTGACCACAGGGAGCTCCATGTCCGGCTTCAGGTGCATGACGTCCCTTGTCTGGTATCCCCCATACTTCCTTGAGCTATCGAAGAGCCACCTGACTAGGATCGGGGTGAGAGTCGCAGAGATAAAGACGGATACAATCGCCAGAGAGTAAATCCTGTCAGCGAGGCCCTGCCAAGAGTCCAATCGAGAGGAATTCTTGTCAAATTAGTACGTGCGGTACGAGAGAGGACGTAGAGCACGTATTAAGTTTACTACGTAACACTAACAAGAACAACAACAACGTCCATGATTCCATAACATAACAACAGTATATAATTAATTAATTAATTAAATTACCTCCTGGCCGTGTAGGAACCTGTAAGTGCCCAGTTCCACAACGCCTTTGCAGCTCAGGATCGCGGCAAGTGCTAGGGAATCATTGAACGGCATCTTGCAGATCAATGGGGGAAGAATAGATCCCACCATTTTGGCCACGAAAACGATGAAGATTACGGCAGCCTCAATCGGGATTCTCTTTATCTCCAACACAAGCACATCGAGGTCTGTGTTTGCAACTGTGGAGGTCACGTAGACAGGCAGGAGGATCCCCGTGAAGAAGGACTCCAGCCTGTTCACTAGGGCAGACCCCAGCGGCGGTCCGTCTGGCACGGCCAGCCCCAGCAGAAGAGGGCCAAGGAGGATGGTCTGGCCAGCGAAGTTGGAGTACAGGGCAGAGGAGATAGCGAGGAACAGGATGCCTTGTAGGTAAATTTCCTTGACGGGACGTCCCTCCGGGGTATGCCTGACAATCCATTTCATGGCTGCTCGGAGTACAAACACGGTCATGAGCAGGAAAATGATCGTCAGTAAGATGTCCCTGAAGGCCCTGCTCGGTGCCATTCTGGTAGTGGAGGTCGAGAACACGAGCAGGATCCCAAGGATATTGCTGACCAAGGAGGAGGACAGGGCAAGCCGTCCCAGCTCCGTGTTACTGAGCTTGAGGTCGCTGAGGAGGCAGGATATGACGGGGAAGGACGTGAGCGACTGCTCGATGGAGATGAAGGAGAGCTCTTCGAAGTCCTTCTTGGCAGGCTTATGCATCCTCGAGTAGGCTGTGAGGGTGGCCGTGGCCACCAGGATTGGGGCGATGAGCGAGGTGACCCCAATGGCCCACGACTTCCGTCCCACACGTTGGAGCATGCCCATGTCCATCTTCACCGCGATCAGGAACAGGAAGAGCGTGTAGCCAAACATCTCCATTGCATCGGAGATCTCCTGCGCGTGCGACCCCATCTCATTGAACTTTGGGAACAGAAACTTCCTCACCAGATCGTGTCTCCCCAATATACTCGGGCCTAGAATAAATCCACTCTGCTCAATCAGAGACGAAACGAGAAGCACGCTGATTAGTCGGTGACGTGTTGGGCAAGAAAGGGCAGAGTGAGTAATTATATTATACGAGTAAAATTGGTTAGATTAATGTAATTTTTCATTCGCAGCGTGCAAACATACAGGCGTAGGGAAGGATACTTAGAGTAGTGGAAGAGAAGAGACTACTTACGAGTAGCTGGGAGACGAAGACGGGTAAGCGGAAAGGTTTGAGGATGAAATGACAGACGTGTGTGAGGACGAAGATGGTGATCATCTGGAGCTCCAACTGTGGTAACCCGTATTGCAGCACATGGCCCTTCAGATACCCGGGCACCCCGATACCCTTGGAACTGATTTTCGGGGGCAAAGCCACGCAATAGCTGTTGTTTGTGATATTAACGCTGCCGTTCATCTTCCCTCAACTGCCTTCCACGCGAGCGGATGCACGGCAGGGTTAGATTTGTTTTGCTTGATTTCAAGAAAGCTAAGGGATATGCAAAATACTACTTGTACGAGGATCCATTCAAGAGAAGGGACGGATGCTTATAAATGATTAGGTGCACCCCTAAGGCTGGAAGGAGATGTTGTGGTTGGTTGGTTGGTTTGTTTGTTTGTTCCCAAGTTTTCGGTGATAATTAAGATAGAATTCATTTGCAGTTTCTCCAGCAGAGCAGAGCAGAGCGGAGCGGAGCAGAGAGCCCGTTAAGTCTTTGTCTAGGAATAGTTGTTTTTGCATTTTCCTTTTCTTTTCTTTTTTTTTGGGTGAAGTGAAAGAACCATATTAATTCGGTCCTAACAAAAACAAACAACACTACACAACACAATACAAAGTTTGTTACGATTTATTTATTCAATTTTTTTTCTTTTTTCTCTTTTATAAAAAGTATAAAAGAAGTATCGCAAAAGTCTGTCGCATCACATGCTACTTTAGGAAATGATTAATGTACGAGGATTGATAATTACACACAAGTCTTGTTTATTATACGTACTCGGAGCAACTTTGGCACTTGTCCCTTGCCAAAGTCAGGAACATATATACATGATGTCACATGCATTGATTAACCTTCCGAATGAAGGCGTCTCCTCTCGTCACGGTTGTTGTTTTGTCATAGTTGATTGGGAAAACAATTAACACCATATGAGCCTATTCCCGATACCATAACTTGGGATTGGCATTTGGCGGTCGATCTCAAGGTATTATTTGATATACTATACAGGTCATAATCACGAACATGAATATCATCTTAATTCCACGTCATCCGTTTGAGGAAAAGCAAAGCTTTACACTTACTGGAGACATATGTATATGTTGTTCCTGGAAGGTATTTCAAATGAATGCCGAACCTGTAAGGTATGGTACAGTTATCTGTAACGTGCTTATGTCAATATATGTACGTTCTATCCTGCTACAATCAGGAGCATTATGTGCCGATGATTCGGTCTCCTATCCTATACAATCTCATGTGCAAACAAGCCAGAGATGCATGCCTTCTCAATGTATAAGCCATATAAATTTTGACCTGTGCAATAGTCAGGCATGGCTCGCCGAAATTCCCTATCTAGTTCCTGTTACTAACTGTATAGTGTAGAAGCTGCATTCCCTTGGAATAAGATTATCAATCTAGTCAGCTAGCTACTGCTTCTATGGCTCGATAGATGTCTCAGAGACGACTGGCTCCCCATTAATGGTTCTTGCTGCACCACCAAAACTGAAAATCGAAAGTTTGAGGCAGCTAGCATGTCCCCGACAACCCCTAGCTCAGGGCACTCGCTCCAATCTGTTAAACCAAGCAAGACAGGGGAGCTCGGGTCTTGATGTTTCCCAACAATAACCATATCGAACTTATCTCCCATCGATCGAATAACATGAGTTGTCTGCAACCCGTCTCTCACGGCCTCCTCCATGTAGGTGATGGACATTTTGTTCCTGATCTTACACCCATTTATCAGATTGCTCATTACGTCGATACCATCACACTTGCCGTGGAGCACACATGGCTCAGAATAGTCTCCCTCGGGTTTGAATTGGACAACTGTGAGACTAATACTTGGGTGCTCGGACATTCTTTTGCTATAAGCCAGTGCCTCGCTATCATCGGGGCCCCCAAAGAAGAGCATACCAACATTATAAGGAGATTGACCGTCAAAACCCGACTTTGTCCCATGTATATAGCTCCGATCCACAAGGACCCCTATGGAGCAAGGGGACTTCTCCAGAACGTTTCTATTTACGTTCCTGATGGAAGGGGAGGAAGTCTCGATTCCTTCTGAGGTCCACTGCTTATGGAATGGGAGGATAATGATGCTCACCTTCTTATCAAGCGCGAGGGTGCAAATGTCATTGTGCATACTTGAGTAGGGGGCGGACGCAGTGAAATGCTGCATTGACACATGCCCTCTTTCTTGCTTCTCGTAATGGTTAAAGGCACTCACGATCTTTTCAGACCGGACTATCTGAAACGGTTTCTTCATAAATTGATAGTGTGAGGTCATGGTAAGCACAGACAATGCGCTCCCACTGAGCTCCAGGAGATGAAGAACGAGAACGGAAAGCGGCTTGTTTCTTGTTGGATTAGAGGCTCTGAGGAGACTTATCATAGGGTATACATGATCTTCGTCATGGATGCATATCAATACCCGTAGATCAAGGTTTTGATTTGTGGACTTAATGGCCCTACGGTTAAAGGCTCTGTATCTTTCCGAAGGGTCATAGAGGTAGCTCACAGTAAATGTTGCGAGCCCCGTCACGACCACCATATTAACCATCAAAAGGGTGAACAGTTGAGTGTTTATCACCTGAAAAAGGTAAAACCGGCAGATTAATAAACATATGGATCATAAAATAAGGAAGAGTGATAATGGAGCACGTGAAACTTTGAAGCTCCACGACGCCATTATCCGATATGTAAGCGTAGTAGTGATGTGTATCACATTACTAGTACTCGCTTTAATTTGCACAAGTGATTACCTTCATGTCCCTCCAGAGGTTATAAATTGCAATCTCCATGATGCCTTTGCAGCAAAGGATCAAAGCGACGCAGAGAGAGTCTCTGAATTTAATATGGAAGCAGAGGAGTGACGGGAAAATGATGCCAGCAAATTTTCCTATATAACCCGCCATTATGAGAAGCTCAAGTTTCAGAGTCGTGCCTGTGGCTAGAGAATGGAGATCGGTCCTTAATCCGCTGAGTGTGCAGTATACTGGTAGGATGAAAGTGGAAGCAAAAGTTTCGAGCTTTTGCACCAAAACTGGGCCTAAGGGTGGCCCGTCCGGTAAAATTAAGCCCAAGAAGAAGGCTCCATGGCTAGAATGTTGACCGAGGCATTCAGCGAGGAAGCACGAGGCTGCGACTATGCATAGGATGAAGACGAAGTGGGTTTCATGCATCGGTTTCTCACCCTCGGATTGCTTCGTGAGCCAGATTATGAAGGGTCGGACTAGGAAGAATAGTACGCAGTAGTAAGAAAGTGTGATGAAGATTGGAAATAAAGGTTCCATTGTCGAGGCTTGCAGGGCCACAGCTAAACCACCGACGACAAAAGCCATGAACCAGCCCAACACATCACTAACCATGGCACTCGAGGCAGCTAGGCGGCCCACCTCAGAATTGATTATGTTGAGGTTGTGAAGAATGCTGAAGGTTACGATACAAGAAGTCATAGAATTTACGGGGAGGAGCAGCGCTATGCCTTTTCGGAGGTTAGCATCAAAAGGGCTGATTCTCTGTATAGTGCCGAGGGTGAAACCTCCTAATGCTAAGGCGAGGACAGAGCCTAGGATAGCTAGAGCAACAGCCTTCTTGCCGGTGTTTCTTAACGTTGTGAGGTCAATATGTACGCCCAGCACAAACATGTGCATCATGAATCCAAACTCGGCAAATGTTCTGAGGATTAGTCTGTCTCCAAGCCGCAGGAACTTATCAGTGTGCGGTGCATGAAGTGCCAGGCTGATCACGGTACCGGCCTAGCACAAACAATTAATAGATATGTCAAGAAACTTCGTTTTAATTTATTAAAAAAAACAAAAGAAAGAAAGAAAGAAAGTACGTCCGTAGCAGGAATCATTGGAGAATATGCAAAAATTGCAGCAAGCAGAACGAACAAAGAAAACACACACATTCGGACATTCCCAAGTTATAAGGAAAAGATGAACCAGGTAATTAATTTAATGGCCGGTGTTGATGAAGTGCTTACTATGACTGATACAATGGTGGTGGATTGGCGGAAAGGCTTGAGAAGGAGACAGAGGAGTTGGGTCATGAAGAAGAATAGGATGAGCTCGGCCAAGACGGTCCTCATGGTGTAAGCAAAGGGATTCCCTCCAGACCAGAAGCGATGGCCAGAGTGCGAAGGTACCGTGTCTACATTCTGGCACACTAACTTCTCATTCAGCACCGTCCCTGTTGCTTCCATTAGTTGCTCGAATTCAATAATAAGCGTCCGGAAAAACGAACAAACAGTGCACCTCCTTTTTTTTTTTTTCCTTGGATTGATGGTGGAAAGAATCGAAGTTTTACAGCTTTTTTCTCTTCCTAGGAGTAGGAGGAAAGGAAAACACCGGATAATTGACTGATGGAAAAGAAAGAGGAAATGAATGAATGAAGGAACGAATGGCTGAGCCAAAAAAAAAAAAACCAGGAAAATGATGGGATGGGAGTCAAGAGGGAAAGTGCAATTTTTAGAACTAGAAGAAGGCATCAAGGCGTGAGAGGGGGCGGGGGGGGGGGGGGGGGGGGGGGGGGGGGGGGGGGGGGAGTAGGAGTTGGGTGGAGAGATGCATGGGATTCCATTGATTTATTAAGCAACAAAAAAGAACCCAAAAAGAGAGAGAGAGAGAGAGAGAGAGAAACGAGGGGGTAAATGGCTCACTGCGGTGGGAAATTTGTGCCTTGATCAGTGCAATGCAAACAACAAAAAGGGAATTAACGGTCTATTAATGATTGGTGAATCTTTGCGTCAGATCAGAGGCATCAGTAATGAATGACGTTATTTTATCCATATATTAGAGTGTAATACCAGCGCACCGCCGCAAGTTGAACATTTTTTTGTTCAATTTCTTTTATTTGTGTTATTAGTTTATATAATAACCAATGTTGGTTTAATTGAAATAATAATAATAAAACTACTCGAATGTAAAAATTATGAACTTTCAATTAATAATAGTGATTCAGGTTTTTTAAAATATTGTACCGATCAATATTTGATACGATATAAAAGTGAATGTCCTTTCCCGTGAGTCCTACTTTGAGGTTTTAATAATTATAATTAGAAAATTATGATCGTAATATAATAGGCCTTAAGTAGCCCTCTTAATTAATTGCATGACTTGCAGTAGAGGTTTGATGTTCATTAAAAACATCTCGTCATATCACAGTCAAGTCAATCAAGCGAGAATTAGTCTCAGTCGGCGTAAAGTTGTGTTCACTGACTAAAAAGACATCTTTAAAATCACAAATAGTAAGAGACTACTTAAATTGGTAATATATTGAAATAACCTTTTTAACTACGTGTGTTAATTTTAGGTGGTCTGGTGCTTGTAATTTGAAAGAGAGCTTTATCCCTTATAAGATTGACTCCACTTGAACCTAGATTAATGGATTACCTATGTGAGTTGGTTTTAGGTGATTTTGTACTTGTAATTGGATAGAGAGCTTTATCCCTTTGGAGAAGGAGCTACATTCCGTAATGAACTGATCATGTTCGAAACCTAGATTAACCGGATCCATTAGTCATTCAAATATCTGATGGTGCTCTAAAAAAATTGTTTGAACGGTTACATTAAATAAAAAAATTGAAATTAAAAAAGAGATCTTGGTGTAGTGACATAAGACGTTGTCCGAAATCAAGAAGTCATAGGTTCGATCCTCACCAGTGGGATTTAGGTGCACTTTTGTTTAATTTTATTTCATTTACTTGTATTAGACCTATGTGCATCCCTTATTACCGAAAAAATACATATATAAGTGCGGTATCCGACCTGACATTAGTATCATTCACGAAAAATATGATACGATGACTCTTGCATTTCATCTTCTGGTTTGTGTCTGCAACAATGGATAGAATCTTGGGAGAATTAATGTATGCATTCACCAAGTTGAAGGCTGGAGCTAGTTAGCCAGCTAGCTAGGTACCGATAGGAAGTGATGGATCGCTATAATTTAATGTTCGATTCAATGCAGAATTATTATCTCAATTATCTCACAAACAGTTGGAAACGTCAACCGCGCTGCAGCCAATCCTACATAATATTACTGTTCGTTTTGAAAATTGGAGATGGGCAGGCAAGTGTACATTATATTGATGACCATATCGGATCCGTGTAGTTTCTCATTCATCCATTTGTATCATCCTCGTGTAAGTAAAATCACACTGATCAAAATAGAAGACTGATAATGCTAACTCCCTATCATTATATAGATTAGATAGATTCTATACAGGTACATAATAATAATAATAATAATTATTATTATTACTACTACTATTATTAATGGAAAGAAAGTGCACGCGGCGTGTATATATGTATATGATGATTGCAGGAAAGAAAAACTAGCTAAATTCTACAATTTAATTCTTCTCAGTCTTGTAGACTCCTCGGGGTCCCTCAATCCCCAGACTCGGGTCTGCTGCTGCACTACCAAGATAAAAGACTCGCCTCCGTTATCATATTCCATGGCGAGTATGTCCCCGATGGTTCCTAATTGATCATCACGACTACTGCATTTCCTGAGCTCCTGCATTAGCTTGGATTCCCCGTGCCTCCTCCCAACCATGACAAGGTCGTAGCAGCCCTTCATGGATTTAAACACACTCATCACGTCCCCCCGCCCCCTCACCTCCTCCTCCTGGTAAGAGACCCGTTCTTTATTCCTCTGAGCATTATTCTTGCACCTGAAGTCCTCGAGAATCTCGTCATCGAGCATTTTGCTCCTGGCAGTCCCGCTCGCGATCTCCATCGGACCACAGCAGGAGAATCTTATGAGGGTCAGGAGCACATGGGAATGTTCTGACATCCTTCTCGCATAGGCAAGCGCCTCTCTGTCATCTGCTCCACCAAAGAAGAGAACAGCGACCCTGTAGTAGGAGGAAGCCTCGATGTGGTTCGGCCGGTAGTACTTCTTCCTGTTGCTGCGATCGATCAGGACGCCTACAGAGCAAGGAGCCTTGTCGAGAACGTTCTTGTTCAGGTGCCTGAAGGCATGAATTGACTCCACCTTCCCCCAGGGTTGTGTAAACTGCCTGTGGTAAGGGATTATTATGAGGGTGATCCTCTTCTCCAATGCTAAGGAGCAGACGTCATTGTGCATCGTCGCATAAGGAGAGATTCCTTTGTAGAAACGAAGTGTTAATATCTGGCCTTGGTGTTTCTGTTCCATCTTCCTGAACAGATTAAAGATTCGCTCAGACAGGTTTTGGTTCTGAGAGCTGGACGACTTATTGTTCCAATCCTGAGGAAAGTGCGGGATCAGAAGGGATGATGCCCGCCCCACAAGGTTCAGGAGGTGGAGCACACATAAGCTGATGGGGCTGTCCTTGGAAGGATTCGATGCTTCCAGGAGCTTCATAGTCGCGTGCACATTGTCCTCGGTGTGGATGCAGGCAAGTATGCGGAGTTCCTCGTTCTGCCGCTTGTGAAGTATAGTCCTCCTCTTGTAAGCAATGAATCTCCTCGAAGGGTCGTAGAGGATCCTCACTACAGGTGAGATGACTCCTGTCACAACCACCAGAGAGATAATAACAATAGAGAAGCATTCTTCGTTCATGACCTGCACCATTCATGTAATTCCTGTTGATTAAGAGCATTGCAGCTACATATTAGTTGTTGGTATTTACGTACGCCACACGGAATGGATTAATTATTTCAGAAACTAATTCTCATGTGAATATTATAGCAAAGGCTTACTTACGTTGGACATCTTCCAGCTATGAAGGAGAGCCAATTCGATGATGCCTTTGGAGTTCATAATAAGACCGAGAGAGAAGGCATCCCGGAGTGGCATCCTCTGCAAGAGTGCAGGCATCACCACGCCTAAAAGTTTCCCCAGGAAAGAGACGAGAACAATCAGTTGAATCACACCGACATTCTTGAACGACTTTATCGAGAAAACGTTCATCTTCAACCCGCATATAGTGAAGAATAGCGGCATCAGCACCATCGTAACGAAGCAATCAAGCCTCTCCACCAGCGTGGCCCCCAAGGGTGGCCCATCAGGTATGACCAAACCCAGAAGAAACGATGCTACGAAGGCATTGAGACCTATTGCTTCAGCAGTAAATCCACACAATAGCAGTGCTACAAGGACGGAGAAAATGTAGATCTCTTTCACGGGCTTTCCTTCTGGAGTATGCCGGATTGCCCATAAAGCAGCCGGCCGGATCCCAAACACAATGAGCCCGATGAGTAGAGCCATCGATAAGATTGACCCAAAGGAAGTCCTCGACGATTTTGTGGAGGCTAATCGGACTACATAGTTGAGTGTCATGATAGACCAGTGACAAACATCGCAGATCATTGAGGATGAAGATGATAAGCGTCCGATTTCAGAATTAAGTATCTTGAGCTCGGCAAGAAAGCAAGCTACAACAGGGAAGGCTGTCATGGAGAGCATCCCTACTATCAAGTGAATTGCTATAGAGACATTGCGGTCCAAAGAGAGGAAATGATCGAGCAAGAATGCGACGAAGCTGGTCAGCGTGTAGGGCACGAAGAAGCCAAGAGTGCCGATAACCACCGTCCTTTTGCCTGACCTCAGGACAATGAAAGGGTCAATCTTGACCCCAATCAGGAATACAAAGAGCATGAATCCGAAGAGGGCGAAGGTGTCGAAGACGCCCCTGCCTTTAGCTGGGAATACCTTGCTCACAAATGAAGCGTTGAGCCCGAGTACTGAAGGACCTAGAATCACACCACCCTGGAAGAAATAAATCATCAACCTGTCCGCAATTGGCAGTGCGCATGTTCATTTTATTAGTAGAAGGGATAAGCACGCGGACTAAATTAGCTTACAAGGATCTGAGAGACGATGGAGGGCTGGCTGAGGCGCTTGAGAAGGTGGTGGTGAATGGAACGGGTGAAGAGGGAAATGAGGGAGAGCTGGAGCATGAGGAGAGGGACGGAGAAGGCAAAAGGGTCGTCCCCATACCAAATGCCCCGAGAATTGATCGCTGTTATGAGCTGACACGTATAGGGCAACTCAATGCCGTCTTCCCCGCTGCGAGCCCCATGCTGGTCCATAAGGTTGCCTGCTGACAGCTGAAGCATCAACTTCTTCGTCATGATCTGGATCTGGTGATCACATCATTATATCATCACGCCATTGGCAACATTACACGGATAACAATCATGGCTGTGTGTGTATCGTAATTCGTATCCTATCCTATGAATGTCAGGGTAGGAGAAGGCAGGAAAGAGTCACAAACAGAAACCAAGGTTGGCCCAAACACGGAAATACCATTTGAGAAGGGAGAGGTCAATGGATGAACCTGGAACCTGGGGGGGGAGAGAGAGTGAGTGTGTGCGTGTGGGTGTGCGTGTTTGTCAATCAATTCAATGGAGTCTCTTCTCTTTCGTGATGGCCTTTGAATTGCTATTTCTTACGAAATTCAACAAATGGAAGCAAAGGGTGGGATGGGATGGGAGATCTAACTACATATTAACTTCCTACTTTTTTTTCTTTCTTTCGTTTTTTCCTTTTTGGGCCAATTTCATACTAATTTAAGAAACGCAATTTCATTTTTTCTAATTTTAAAAGTACTTAAGAAAATGGGATGAGTAATGTTAATGGCAATGGTGTAGCCCTTTTCTTTTTCTTTACTCGTTTGGATTCCAAACAGTATATATTAATGTACCATGTATTTCTGGGTCTTATGCTCCTCGTTATAAAATATAATTACCATACATTTGTGAAGGAGATTTGTGTTCCTATTGATGATGTAAGCCCGAGATTCTAGTATTTCTTCTTCACAGAAAGGTTTCTCTGAATGTTAGTGATTTGGCTATAAATCCTAGACTTTTGCTTCCTCAAAATCTCACGAAACCGGTGAGGAATTGACAATGTCGGTCTTTTGTGACCTACTCAACGTAATGCATCACAGACGGGCCAAAGTTAGTGATGAAGCTGTATGGATCTCTTGCTATTGCGTTAGCCACAGAGAACCCACCTGACTAGTGTCTTCGGATTCGATATAAAGAAAGACAAGTGCATCTGGGCTAGAGAGGATTACGAAAGCCAGAGCAGAGCATATAGGAAGGGTAACTGCCGGGAAATGAAATGAATGGAGGGGGAGAGGAAGATGGAACTGACTTTAAAAAACAGTTGGAACTTGGAGTAGTGGGCCCCACTCCAGAAGTAGGCCAAGTCCAAGTAAGCAGCCTTTTGATGATTATAAGTGAGCCCCAGCTTAGTGGGCTTGTTGAAGCCCACCCAAGTTCCTTATTCTTACGTGGCATTTAATTCACTGAAATGGAATTAACATATTATAATTAAAAATCGGAGAAAACTTGAATAATTAGAATTAAAATTCTGATTCAAAAGATTTGTTTGGTTGAACCAAAATTATCACGGAATGAGATTTTAAAAAATTATAAAAAAATTGAATGCAATCCTTTTTTAAAAATAAAAATATTAAATAACATAATAATAAATAAAAATATTTTAAAAATACTATGTCATGGTGGCTCCCCACCATGAATGAGCCCACCTGAGCCAACCAAGGCTCGCGGGACACATGGGTGGGTTCACGCTGGGTTGGCGAGGCCAGCTTGGGGGTTGCGATACCCCGACTCAACAAATCCTGGCTCAGGAGACCTGGTTCGCAAAACCTCAAGCCCATGGTTCGTGAGCGATGCCTTGAGCCATGGCTCAATGAACCCAGTGGTCGCCTTGTGCCCATGGCGAGTCTTGAAGCCCCTTTGTCGAGCCTTGACTTGGCGAGGGCTCACAAGTTAGGGTTCCACTGAAATCCTCCCAACGGCTAAATCTCCTCGTGGCGGCGAGATTTGGACACACCAATGCTAGATTTGGCCTTGTCGTGTTGAGACCGGCTAGGAGAGGTTGGTCAAAGGCTGGAGGATGGAAGTTAACTGGCGATAAACGGCGATGGACAACGGTGATGGTGGCAGAGGAAGTTGTCAGATCACGTCTGAGTTTGAGGGTGATTTTATTTTTCCTATATTTGCCGTATTAGCTATTAGGTCAGATTTGCAAAACTGACATGGGGTGGGGGGGGCCAGTTGCAAAACCGACTGAAGGGGGAATAGAAGGGAAGTCGGAATTGAATTTCAGCCCTTAATGTGAAACCAACCGCAGGAATGGGAATGGGTTCTAATTACCCCATCCAAACGCAACGCAAATGTTTATCTTCTTATATATATATAGTATCATAAAGGAAAAGGCTTCCCTTTCATCCCACTTTTCATTTCTCAAAAAGACCTTGACAAGATATTTCTAATTGATAAAAACCATAAAATCTGTATCTATATATGATATAAAGTGAATAAGCTGTTGTCCAGTTAAATGGTCTCATAATATTCAGTTACTAAATGAAATTTTCTCAACTTTTTAATTTTTTTCAAAAAAAAATTCTATTAAACTTTTAAAAATCTATAGATACAGATTTGTGGACCATTCATTATTTTAAAATTTTTTATTTTTAAGACTTATAACATAAAAATATGGATTTGCAGGACCGGCCGTTTTGTTTCAATTTCCTGAACTTTTTAGAGGAATATTTTTACCCAAAATTTTTTAAACATATAAATATAGATATGTGGGACTAATTGTTATTTTTTCGGTTTTTGAGCTTTTTTTATGAAAACGAAATTTTAATTCATGTAAATATAGATTTAAGAGACCGAACATTATTTTCTCTCTTTTTTAAAAAAAATTATAAATATTTTATGAAAAGACTAGATAAAATAAACTACATACGATCATATTTACTTTTTTAAAAAATAAATTAAATCTTATTTACATAGATATGATGTGTTATCTATATTATATTATGTATAATATGTTATAAGTAGCGGGGGTACGACATATAAATTGTGATTGATCCATCTTTGAAAAATATTTCTACCACTAGAGTTCTTTAATTTTTGGCAAGCCGATGAGTTTATTTTACTACATCTATAATTAGACTTTTGAATGTGTGTTCTTCAAATTTTTATTTTTTTCACACATAAACTTTTGTAGAACTTTTAAGTTTTTCAATTTTTTGTATATGATATTAACATAAAACATGTAACACCATATGAATCCCTTCAACAATGTTGAAGACAAAAATCCATCATGTCTTGACAATGAATCCCAACAAAGTTGAAGACGAAAATCCATCTTATCTTGACAATGTTGATTTTTCAAGACTTAGATTGATTTCTCTTCTTTTTTTTTTATGTATGTTTTTCTTATCTTATTTGTGAAATTAAATTACCATAAATCTTATATATGTAACAATATATTGTTACTGATTATAAATCCAACAATTTATAATACCCATTTTGTCTCGTCCAGCACATGGCCACCACTAGTAAATGATAAAATAATAAATACAACAAAAAACTACCCATCTAGCATTCACTCTCTCATATTATTTTCTTCGGAAAAATACAAAAATCCCCCATGTGATTTGGGGTCGGGACAAATTGTACCATGTGCTTCTGTTATGGATAATTAGCCCCATGTGGTGTACTCCGTTAGCCATATAAAGTTACGACATTAGTTTTTTCATTTTTAGTATCAATTTTTAGCCTTTTAATCATTTTGATTCTAATTTTTTTTTCTTTTATCATTTCTATTATCAACTTCTCATTTTAGTCCTAGAAAGAAAATCGAAAGGGAATGAGGGGTCAGGATCGCCAATTGGCTGCCCAACCTGCAAATCAATCAGGAACTCCGACTTGGAGTCCTCGATCGATTCAGGGGTTGGGGCCGGTAATCGGCGACCCCGACCCCTTCACCGAGGTCGTTGGTACCCACGAAGGACACTAGCCTGCAAATCGATTAGGAACTCCGACTTGAAGTCTCTGGTCAATTCGACAGTTGAGCCCACCAATTGGCAATCTTAACCCTTTCACCGAGATCGTTGGTACCCACAGAGGATGCCGACTCCAAACCACAAGGATTTTTGTACTTTTCTCTATATTCTTTTTACTTTTTTCCTTCTCTCTCCTTTTTCTTGCCTTTGCCACCATCACCTCTCTCTATATTTTTATCTTTCCTTCAAAATATTATCCACATCACATAACGTAAAAGATTAATATAAATTGGGTTTGGCCCCGTAATTCAAAAAAAAAAGATTAACATATCTCTATATAAGTAGAGAATCCATTGAAATTTATTTATTTTGCTCTTATTTAATTATTTATGTACTTTTTTTTATTTTAATAGTCTTAGTTTATTTGTATCCACTTGAGTAGCGCATGGGTCATGCGTTTACTATGTAACTAAAAATGATGTGAATAAATATAGTTATTATTATTATTATGAATGGTCGAGACATATAATATATATATATATATATATAAAGCCCAAGTAGAATTCTTACGCCATAAACGGAGTTCTCTCGTTTTGCCACGTCATTATCATATAGTAAGGAGATATATACAAATTGTTTTAAATTTTATTAATTAATTATATAATAGAATATATAGATTGTATACAAGAAAATATGTAGTAAAATATATAGATATAAATTATATATAATGGAATATAGCCCAATAATGAAATTAAAATAACTTACTCGGCCATATGCATATACGCCTTTCTAAGTTTTATTGGTTATATCATTTATGTTATATTAGTATATATTTGCATTCTCAGTATAAATGTTGAGAATTTGGAGTATTATGTGTGCAAATAGCATAAGCTAATATGCACAAGGATTAACCAGCCAAGCAAAACAGAGCTGCAGCAGCAGAAAGAGCAGAGGAGAAAATCGTCTGTCAAGGAGCTCCGACCATCACGAGATCAAGCCTAGATTGGGATGTCAAACGAACTCCAATTGAGATGAAATTTTGACATTCACAATTTCGGAGTTAGGTTTTGAACAGTCAGAATTTTAATTTAACCTTCGTAGATACTGTTTTGGCTAAGTTTGTAAATCGCTATTTTCAGGTGACAAATTTTGGTTTCTGTGATGGAATAGAGTGTGTCACTTGAGTTCGGATCAGAGGGTTTGATGAAAAGTTATGTGTGACCGCTATTGTTTTAGTGAAGTTGATTCGGAGTTCGTTTGATGGCTTTTCCCACTTCGGATTTTCTCCGTTAAAAATCTTGGTGTTTGTCTATCTTCCTTAGATCCTATTTTGATCACACAAGGTGAGAAAAATTAACTATTGTGAGTAGGTATTCGATGATTCTTTCCCAACAAGTGGCATCAAACTCTATGCAAAGAGTATTAGCATATTTACGTCAAAGAGTAGTTTTAAGTATGATAGATAATATATTTTGTTTGATTGAAATTTGTTTGGCTAGCTTTATACTATTTGATGAACAAACGACACTTTACTCTAGGAAAATTGATGGAGTTAGCATTGTCTTTCAAATTTCTTTGATTTTTAAGAATATTTCTTTCGATATTAACTATTTTTTGCCCAATTTATACAGTTTTATGATTTCATTAAGTTGTAACTGGAAGATTTATATTTAAATGCAGTAAATTCTCTAGAAAATTCTCGGAACGAAAAAATTTGTGATACAATTTAAGTCGCTTCCATCGCTTTCCGTTATAAATTTTGTATTTTTGAATTATTTTAGTTGTCAATAATTCTTTTCCTATAAAGTTTCAATTAAAAAATGATGGACAGTATAAACTTTGTGTTAATCTAATCTAACATGATTAATTTTTAATATTATTCTTCGTATTTCCTGTAAATTTTCTTTTTTATCTTATACTAGGTATTGTTTAATAGATATATCTTGCAAGTATATTTTATTTTCACCCCCCAGTTGGTTATACATGGAAATTACATTGTAATTTCATCTGTGGGAAATGTACACTTTCTAATCATTTTGCTCTCCTAGCATAATTATATCAAATAATATGTATTTCCTTTAATATCAAGGAAAGATATTTCATATATATATTACTTAAATGTTTTCTGTATGTATGTCAATGAATATTTATAGAATATATTGACTATCTTTGGATGAAATATCAATAATCCAATAAACTCATTTAATTTTCAAGTGAAATAATTTCTAAATCCATAATTTTTTTTGAAAAAATTCATAATATATTTAATTTAAAATATTACTTTCTATCAAAAAATTATTGATCATTCACGCGCAATGTACAGGTTCTCATCTGATTCTTATTAATAATATAGCTTGATAATAGTGTAATTTATGGTTGTTATTATGTGTACAAATACAATTAAAATAAACAGAGTCCAATAGATAAGATTAACAATGTTAGGCCGACTGGGACGGGGATGGGACCACGACCATATCCCATCTCATCAATTTTAAGCAGCCGTTTTCATTTCAATGAGGCGTACATCTCACGTATGTCTTTCATACATTATTTATTATAGATGATATGATATAATATGCTACAAAGAGATTCATATATATATATATATGTGTACGTATAAATAAAAGGTATTTCTTCATATCTTATATTTTGTTCATGAAAGGGTTTGATTTATCAAACTAATGATGAATGCCAACCGCAAAAAATATAAAAGATTTCATGAATTTGTTTCAAGGTTGAATTAATCGGAACAACAAAACATAATTGTCAGTTCAATTCGTAAACAAAGCATTGACTTGATATCCACGTAGAAAAATCTATTGCAGCCCAGTAATCACCTAATCTGATTTATGCATGAATTTTGTTTTGTTTTGTTTTTGGGTTGGGGAAGTAGGCTTTAACATTGACTTGGAAGAAAATCGGGAAAATAAAAACAGAATTTTTTTTTTAAAAAAAAAGGTAGTCAAGTCATATTATATAATCCTCCAAATTTAATTTAATTTCATTTCATTCCAATTCAATCCAATAACAATAATAAATTGAGAAGTAGCTTTTTTAGCTGAGGTGAGGAGAGGGTCCCTATCCCATTCCTTCCTCTTCTTTCAATTTCAGTTGCAGTCAAAGTCATCCGGCCAGCCCCTATGGACGCGTTTTCCTTTGTCACGAAGCAAAGCAATCCCAAACCCCACGTTTGAGTTTGACTCCAAAAACCTAAAAAACTAGTAACACCGAAAATATCCGAGTCCGACCTAGCAATGCTGATGATGATATGATTTACATTTTTTTTTTGTGGCTAAGTGATGACGTGATTTACATTAATTACAGAAGAAGAAGAAGAAAATTATGAATACTTATTGGTGGCTACCACATGTTACCTAATGCTAATTAACGATGACAAGCTAAGCCAGTACTCATGCAGCATGCGTGTAATCTATACTCCATGTACGTATCTACTATTATATACCTGAAAAAGCACAATTACAAAATAAAACATGATGTAATGTATCGGCGCACGCTTTCGCCTGGTAATCAAGATGTTTCAAATCGATACTTGGTGAGACTCCTGTGCCTCTTAATTAGTTATTAGAATTTTTCGGGCCGTTTGGATTCGGAGTTAAAGTCAACGAAACTTTAACTTTAACTTTAACTGAGGAAGAAGACAAGGATTTGTGGGCCCACCATTTTGACTTTAAATAAAATAAATGGATGTAGTAGATAATTGTGTATAATGAGATTGTGTGTTTGAATAAGATATGGGACCCACCAGTTTGACTTTTCAAATGTGTGTTTTGTTGTGTAGTGTAGAGTTAAAATTAAAGTTAAAATCATGGTGATTTTAACTTCAAATCCAAACAGGGCCTTTATTTCTTTGTATTTAACTAATGAGCATACCTTGTAACCCGAAAAAAAGAAGAAGAAAATTTGCTACCTGCAGACAGATCGGATATGTGGATTGCATCTGAAAAAACAAAACAGAACAAAGCAAAGATTTAACACATTTTGAATTTGATTTTTTTCCTTTTTTTTTTGGCCTATATGAATTGTTACATCGTACAAATATTATTTGGTTTGCCTTCCCATCTTAATTTTTTGTAGCCGCTGAAGGCCATAACAACCAACTAAAAAATAAAATAAACCCATATATATATGTGTGTGTATATATATATATGTATATGTCGTATTCCTTCCTAATTACTGTGCTATACCTGGCTCCCCCAACCAAAAATAATAGAGGGAAAAAAAAAGAAAAAGAGAGAGGCTATATTCCGGTGTACGTAGAGACCCGGAAATCCTGTATGAAGAAAGATATAGGACAGATTGATTACAGAGAAACAAATGGAATCAATGGAATACGATTTCCCAAATTCCCCCCGCCGCCGCCCGCATTTAGGATTTATTAGGAGGACTACTAGCTAGCCTATAGCTATAGCTATGGGGAGATCTCTGGCTTGGCTAGCTTAGTTAGTCGTTCGTCTTTCTGTTTCATTTCAGCAGAGCAATGACTCCAAGAACAGATCTTCCCTGGCCTCCTCCTTGGCCTTCAAAAACGTGTTATCCATACCTTGTTGCTGATGATGAACATGATGATTCATCAAACCTCCCATGGCCATGGAGCTCCCGAATCCTGAGAACTCAAACCCCGCTGGACCATCCGGCAACATCTCCAGCGTAAAGGGCAGTTGCCCATCCGAGGATGTTGTTTGCCTCATTCCACGAATCGGGTTCGGAGCCACAGGGCCATTGGATGGATGCGGCATCATTGCCGTCCTTGCGGCTGTGCTACTTACATTGTTACCGCCGCTATTGTTGCTGGTGCCCTCAGTTGACGTCCGATTGACGGTATGGGAGCTGCTTCCACGGGCTGCAGGGACATCGTGGTTGTGCTTTCCCTCGTAGGTTGTGATCACCGCCCTTAAATCATGAGATGCCCTCTCCACGTGCTTTCTCACAGGGCATCCCGGGTGCGTGCATTTGTAGTAGCTCCTGTCACACGACAAAGAAGAAAATCGAATTATTAGTTCAACTCAGACAAGCTAGCTAGCTCGCTAGTGCAAGAGAAGACGGATGGTGAGTATCATGATAAGATGATAATAGTAGTAATAAGATTAAACGACTCCTAGCTTAATTAGCTTTAGTTAAACGATATCCTTCAATCCTAGCTAGCTAGGGACGTTCGAATCGAAGACTAAATAAGCGGGCGGGACACTGATAATGATGATGATGCCTCGATGCAATGTTTACCTCGGATTTGGATTTCCTTTGACGACCTTCTGCCCGTACTTCCTCCAGCGGTACCCATCATCAAGGATATCAATGTCGCTGGTGGTCTGGACTACGACTCTAGGTTCCCTCACTGTCCTGCTCCCAGCTCCGGAAATCCCCTCACTTTCCCCCTCCTTTTTCCTGAACAAGACATCCATTCACACGAATTCCATCGTCACTGAGAAGAGCAACACATAATAATAATACATAACAGTCGAACTCTGACTCACTATATAATAATATATCGGCTGGAAATTCCTGTGCTGGCCGGCGATCAAGTTCTGGAAAGCTTACCATCTTTTGGCATCGGGTTCGTCCTCATCTAAGTCATCCCCCCCTGCAGTCTTGCTCTTCTGAGACCCTTGATCGAAATCTTCATCCCCTACCGATAGGGAGGAGTTATCAGGGGTCCCCGATTCCATTTGCGCAGAGAGTGAATGGTCGAGGAAGTCAGAGATTGGAGGATGACCAGAAGAAGAAGCAGCTTGGACTAGTGCTACTGCATGGGTGGGTGGAGCAGAGGATGAGGATGAGGATCTCCTACTAGTGGACTGGGGCTTGGGGTGGTTATGGCTTCCCTTGTACACAATCTCAGTTATCTGCCCATCAAGAGACTTCTCGACCTTCTTCTTGGTCGGGCAGTTGGGGTATGTGCACTTGTAATAGCTCCTGGGGTTCTCACTCCCCTTCACTTGCTTCTGCCCGTATTTCCTCCAGTTATACCCGTCATCCGACCTCCGGTTAGGCTGCTGCTGCTGCTGGTTGTATGGGTTACTAGTACTATGCATTGATTGATGCGTTCCGTTGCTAATGGTCATGTTGTTCAGATTGTTACCAGTCTGTAAGGCAGTGATTTCCTCCGGGGTATAAGAATCAAATTCAGGCTTCACCAAACCCTTCCGTAACGCATCATCATCCTGTTTAGCTGACTCTGGCAAATTCCAACTCTGCTTCTGGCCCTGGTGGAGACGTAGACAGAATCGAATCAATTAATTTTGGAATGAAATGAAGAAAGTCTGAGTCGATTAGATAGATAGATAGATAGATAGATATATGGAAACAGCTAGCTAGCATCTGAAGGGCCTGATTGATCGATCGACCTTTGAGAAGTTGATGACTCAAAAGCAGGAGTACTAGTAGTAGTGGAGTGCTTCAAACCTGAGTTACAGCAGCGGCTGCGATATTGGGGCCGGTTTGAAAGGTGAAGTCGAAGAAGGAGGGGTGGCACTTGTCGAAGTCTTCGGCCCTGTTGACAGGCCGGCTCCCTCCTGATCCAGCAGGAGGAGCAACCTGCCAGCTCCAGTTGAAGGCGTGAGCTGGGATAGTTCCAGTCGTGGGGGACGGCATAATCTGCAGGTGACAAACAAAGAAAAATATTGTTATTGCTTGGAAGACGGTAAGGGCATGCATGGGCATTTAATTTAAACTAGCTAGATCATGTTTGATATATCAATTCAATCGAAACAGCGATATATATATATATATATACACACAAACACATCAGATCAGATCAGTTCAGAGAAAGCCCCTGGACGGGACGAACAAAAGCTAATAATAAATAAATGAATGAATGAATAGTTAGGAGTTATATATATATATATACACACATACGTTGTTGGAAGCACTAAGGAGGACCGGGGAGTCGAGAAGCTCGGCCGGGCTGAGGCCAGGAGGGATGGCAAAGTAGGAAGAAGGGGACACGGAGGGAGGAGAGAGGGGAAGGGAGGGGGGAGGGATCGACTTGAACTTGGGGACGCCTGAACCTGTCCGCTCGGCTATTCGGTCAGATAAGCTGCTGCTGCTGCTGCTGTTGTTGTTGCTACCGCCGACACGATGATGATGATGATGATGATCAATGATATCGTCTCTGGAGCTGGAGGTAAGAAGGGAGGAGAAGGAGGAGGTGGTCATGAAGAAGGGATGGTGGCCGTGGCCGTGGGCGGGGAAAGTGAAGCTTGCAGTACAATTTGGAGGGGGGTGTGAGTTTGCAGAGGTGTCTAAGCTCCCTGAAGAAGAAGAAGAGGCCATATGAAAAACTCAAGACAGGGCAGGGCAGGGCAGGAAAAAGCTTGTCCGGTTGACAGGGTAATAAGATAGTTATGAAAATGAAAGGGGAAGACGAAGAGAAGTTGGTCACGTTTTGAACCACCCAAAAATATATAAATAAATATAAATATATATATAATTTTATTTATTTATTTATTTATTCTAAATATGGAAAAAGGGTTAAACTAAAATTTCCTTCGCCTGTATATATATATATATATATATTGTACGCTGTCATGAGGACGAGGGATTTCTAGAGAAAATATTAAATATGACTAACACATACACTATAATACACATACAATATGTATAACTCTCTATACAGTGTTTGATATCTTATTCTGGAAATTTACAACACTTATTTCTTTTATATTTTGCTTGAATTTTTTTTTTGTGAATTATTTTGCTCGACTTTTGATTCGAACTAGTATGTATCATCACCTAATTTCTAGAATTTTCATATATATATATATATTGGTAAACGATTTCCATATATGTATCATATTATCTGAGAGAGATAGAGAGAGAGAGGGAGAGAGAGGGGAGAGGAGGTACCTTCCTAGAAGGAAGGAAGGAAGGAAAGGAAAGTAAGAGAGCTTAACGGAGGTTTGACCGTGGAAAAAGTTTTTTCTTTTATTATTATTATTTTTTACATACTGATAGTGATGTGGTGTCCTGTGTGCTATTTTTGGTCAAACCTCGTGGATTTGACTGAGTGGCGGCTTGGGCTTTAATTTAACATTTTTCTTTTCTAAATTTTTTTTTGTTTGAATTTTCTTTTTTTATTATAAAAGGGACTCAATACTTAATACAATAAAAAAACATGAATAATTCTATTAAATATCGACTAAGATCTCTAGGTTAACAAGTAAGAACCTGCGCAACTATACCATACCTCTTTTATTCTTTTTTCATATCTACTTTCTTACTATATATATATATATATGTATGTATATATTTCGTTTCTTGTGGCTTAAGAACGCTGAGGATCGCTGGGATAATAATTAGCCAGTTGTTCGATGTATGATGGGGCGGTATAACATGCATCTCTTGTAACTGTTGTTTAATCACCAGACCAACACCAAGCTGAACGACATACATATGTATCTATTTTTACTTTTAAGCTACATTACTTCTACAAATGGCGGCACTTAATTAATTAGGAAAGGATAATTCGGGAAATCGGTGGGGGATGGATATTATACATGTCAAAATTGTGAACATAAATTAATCGTCAACAATACATGCAACTTCTTGTTTGTTCATATATATCAGGAAGGATTAGGAAGTGAAACTTGCAAAAAAAAAAATCTAGAAGGAAGAAAAAGAACACTATATTATTATTATTATTATTATTATTATCAACATCATCATCATTACTATTACTATGAGATATCAGATATGATATGTCTATTTCTCTAATAAAAATTACGGACCTCCTTTTAAGTATTTTCACACTTACTTACGGACACTAACCAAAGCATTTTCGCAGCAAAGGGCACTAGATGTGGGCCTTCGCACCGGGCTTCTCCTCAGCGTTACTTTTCAAAAGTTCCTACCGTTGATCGGTGCAACCCCCTTTCTCTTACCAGATTGAAGCTTTTCCCTCAAACGGTGCTTCTCCATCGGCCTCCCTTGCATTGCTCTGCTCTGTCTCCAACCACACCCACCACCGGCAGCACCCACCCTTCCTCTCCTTCTCCGTCTAAAACGTTACTGTCCGCAACATGCTCCACCCCCCGCCGCCCCCCGACTAGGGGTGATCAGTTCCGGGTACCCTGCTTTTTTCACGATACCCGGACCCTACCCTGTAAGGGACCGGTTCCAAGATTTTGGAACCGGACCCTACCCTGTTGAATCCTGAAACCGAAACCTACCCGGAACCTGTATTATACCACAGGTTCGGGGTACCCCTTTGGAACCTGTATTTTTATATCCCGACTGATTCCGGGTATACCCGGTACCTGTGCACACTCCTAGTTGAAATGAAAATGCAGCCTCTGGGAAACCCTTCCTCCCAACTTACAAAGCAGCATGTCTCGTGTAGCGTTTCCGGTTACTGGGTTCACCCTGACATCAGACATCATGGCATTCAGACTATATAATTGACAAAGGAAGCATGTCAGTGAAGCAACTTCTGAAGGGGGGCCGAGCTTTACCCTTCAGCAACTTTGCAGAGGTATTCCCGTTGATCGTCTCTTAGAGGCACATCCGTGAAATCTGAGGGCACAAAGAAGGCATAATTGTCAAATAACTTGGTAATATTCGATTAATAACACGAACCAAAAAAAGAAAATCCATCAACAGATCTTCGAGAAGGCAGTTGTCTTGCAAGACTTCTACTGCTGCATACCAGCACCATTGATGTTCGATCCCCTAAAAGGACCTAACATTGCTCAATCGATAGGGCTGCTCTCTTAATCCAAATGAATTACCCGAACAACCTTCCAGCTCATGCTTTACAAATCCAATCTCCTTAAAGTAGGACACAAAAGCTAATACATAAAGGAACCAACACCCCAAAAATTCCATGGTGGTGTAAATCTGGGGAAAAAAATTAGTAAAATACATAGCCAATCAAGACCAAATTTTGCAGCACACCCCAAAAATTCTATGGTGGTGTAAATCTGGGGAAGAGATTGAACTGCTTACTCTGAATCTCTGATCGAATCTTGGCGGCGCCGGCTACAATTGGGGAGGAAGGAGGAAGAGCCGAGGCAGACTAGGAAGGGGAGGCAGTGTCAAAAGCATCTGGAGACTAGGAAATCACCGGAAATCAGAAGGAGATGAAGAGTCAGAAGCATCGTTGAGGAAGGAGGAGGAGCCGAGGCAGAGTCAATGAGGAAGGGGAGGCAGTGTAAGGCTTGGGCTGGGGTCCAAGAAGTTTCTAGAGACTATCTCTGAAGGAGATAAAGTGAAGAGATTTACGCTTCTTTCTTTTTTTTTTTTAAATCAGATTCTGGATACCGGTTCCGATTCTGAATACCCTGTAGGTAAGATCGGAATCGAAATCGGTTTTCACCGGTTCCTTATTTTAGTATCCGAATTCTATCCCATTTTCAATATTAACTACCCGGACCCTATCCTAACGGGTAGGTTTCGACCGGTTACAGATATACTCAGTACCCGTGCACACCCCTACCCCTCACATCACGACCCACCCTTCTCCTTCCTCTCCTTTATTCTTTCTTCCCGTTTGCTTGTGGCTTTTCTATCCAACAAACTCGTGCCCACTGCATTCTCTCTTGCAAACTTGGTGAACCTGCGAGACTGCTCAAATTTAAGCCCTTTCACGTCATCCCCCACCTTTTTTAGCCATTAAAACCTAACACGTATCTCGCCTGTACAGGTACTTCATCCACTCCATCCTCGAGTAAATTATCAATTTCGTTCTTGACTTATGCAAGTTGCATCAATCAAGTCCCTGAAAAAAATATTATGTCAATTCGGTCCATGGTCACATCAATTTGGTCTCTGATCACATCAATTTCGTCCTTGGTCACATCAATTTCTTCTTGGGTCACATTAATTTAGTCCCTCTGCTTAGTTACATCAATTAAGTCCTTCCTGGTCACATTATTTTGATCATTGTCAACATCAATTCTTTACCTCAAAAAGGACCTTGTAGTCTTCGTCATCCATTTTATTACTCTTGTCTTCGAGCTGACTTTGGAGCATTAATTGTTGTTGCTCGGACATTCGATTCTCGTGTTCTTGGTGGTTATAGAAAGTTTATACATAGTACTACCACTTAGTATCAAGTTTCAAGCGAAAAAGCAAAGAAACAAGTTTAAAAATACGGTTGAATTTGATTTTCACTGACAAGGCAGAAACTTCGGATAGCGATATCACTCAAACCGTGCAACGAAATCATGAGCTGCCAAGTGTTGTAACTTCCTTAAGATATGAGAAATCTATATAAATATTTTGGACCAATATTGACTCTATAAGAATTTATTCTCGTGTTTTAGAGAGAGAAAGTTTTATGAGTCATTAATGGTGAATTTTTATAATGTCAATATTGGTCCAGAAACTTATATATATAGATTCCTCATATCGTAAGGAAATTACAGCACTTGACGGCTCATAATTTCGTTGCATGATTTGAGAGATACCGCTATCCGAAATTTCTTCATTGTGAGTGAAAATCGAATTTGAACAACATTTTTCTAACTTGTTTCTTTGCTTTTTAGTTGGAAACTTGATCCTAATTAGTAGTGCTATGTATAAGCTTTCTATGGCCACTAAGAACATGTAAATCGGAGGTCCAAATAATGAAAACGAATGCTCTAAAATTGGCACGAAGACAGGATCAGTAAAAAGAAGAGAGAAAACCATAGTGACATTTTTTATATAAAGAATTGATATTGATAAGGACCAAAATGATGTGATTAAGGAATGATTAAATTGATGTGAACAAGTGAAGAGACGAAATTGATGCGATCAATGACGAAATTGATCAATGACCAAATTGACGTGCCCAAGAACGGAATTAATATGACTAATGACTAAATTGATATAACCATAGATCAAATTGAAATGATCAGGAACTAAATTAATATAATAATTTTTTCAAGAAATTAATTGATGCAACTTGCATAGACAAAATTAATAGTTTACTCCTCCATCCTCGCATTCCCCGGCGCAGCAATCCCCATGTAATCTGTTCCGACAGTTGCGCTGCTATGAACGCCTGGGTCGTTTCTCTGTCCACTGGTTTGCTGGTCCCATGGATTGCTCCCATTGAATGCGTTTCTTAACAATTGCGGCCTGCTCATCTGTTCAACCCTGCAGAACGCTACCCATATCAGCCCTGCTTCTGTTACTAATCTGTCATCCCATCCATTGACTCCTTTATTCTGCCCCTCAAGTGTTTGACAAATTGCTCCAATTGAATTCATGCTGAAATTTTCCTCTTACTGATATCTTCGCCCACAGAGAGTGCTGCCCACTTTTGTAACTTTGTTACTTTGCTAGTTTGGTTACCGTTAACATTCGGTGCTGTAAACATTCCCCATGCCAATGACCGCCTATTTCATTTTCGGGCTGGAACCTGTGCAAACCATGGACTGATTTTTATGTTAACTAGATTAACCTTTTGCTCATTCGAACTGGTGCCATGCCATCTTCCGCACGTTTTTCCTGTGGGTCTTAAAATGGTGCGAACTAAAGCCTTGTATCTGGACATAAAGTTAATAAAAGCCAATAATCTAATGAGGAGGACGGAGGATTGTGCACAGTGGAGCCTGTTCATGTTGTTTATTCGTTCAATGGTGGGCATCGGAGATAATAAGTTACTAATGGGCTAGAAACTTTTTAGGAGGAGAAATTGATGTGCATCATTGTGCGGTTGTTGAGGGTTACTTGTTCGATGTTGTGTGTTTGATCGAGTTCTCATTATTATCTCCTTTTCATTCCTCTAATACGGAGAAAGGGCATCATTTTTAGAGGAGAGAAAGCTGTTGTGAAGCCAGGGAGGCAGAATAAACAAAGTCTGGCATGGACAGGGCGGGAGTGCTAAATTATGCAGTAATGCAATGAAGATATTCGTGATGGGAAAAGAAAAATAAAAGGAAAACAGATAAGAGTAAGACTATCGAAAAAGTTGTAGAAAGGGTCTCGAAAACTGATAATTCTCAAAAGAAGGGTATCTAGCCTAAGGAAAAATGTCAGATGGAAAGGGAGAGCCCTGAAGGTGTCCTATTGGCAAAGCATTAGGGGTACGCTTTTGCTATTAGAAAGCATTATTGGAACCTCCTTCGGTTTTGTCAGCTTTGTGGTTGATGCTCTAACTTTTTGTTCTCAGTGTTAGCTCATATGTCCTTGATGAATGCTATTTATGTCTCAGAGATCATCAATGTGTTGCCAGCATGAAGTTAGCATGGCATAAAAACTTGGCAATCACATTCTGTTGTTTTCTTCGTGTTAATGATGAACCAGCGGTTTGTTATTTATGCAGAATATTCATATGCTATAGAATTTGCTTCTCAAGGGTGTTCCTTTTTGGTTCTCTGTGGTGTGCGCAATCTTTGGATGGCTTTAGTTGTAAATATGTTTCTTGGGGGTCTTTTATAATATTTTGATTTCGTTTAAAAATATATAAGTTCGAGTTTGCTTTTCCTGTGATTTGTTGGGGGCTTCAGGTGATCCGGTTTAGCTTTTTTTCTGGATGGTAAGAATGAGAAATAATTTGCATTATAATGTATATCTTCGGCTGTGGGTGTTCATAAATGAGAATCATTACAACGATGTTCATGGATTAGATATTTTTCTATAGTGCACCCATAAATTAATTATTTTTTGAACAGTTCAGAACGTAATTCTGGTCAGAAAAATTTCAAAATTTAATAACGAAGCTGTGGAGAGTTGAAGATAGGATGATGGTGGCCTAACGACGGCCACCATGACCCCGACGAGGTCATCAATGCCCTCGGGGTTGTCCAGTTTCTGTGCATAATTTTTACCTTACCTAGCAAGGCAACGCAACAAAGGACGAGGTCTTTTTTGTGGAAATTCATAAACGTTGTTATAAAAAGATGCCGAGCTGAGTTGTTCTTAGCTTTTCTTGTCAAATGAGAGAGCCCTTACAGTTAAGGAACTGAAGAGTGATAGTTATCTTTGTTTGGAATTCTCGGAGTTGGAATAAGATCAGAACTTCAAAGTTGCGCTGTCATCTGAGAGCTAAAGAGGCAAGAATTTCACCGCATAAGTTATTATGGTTCCATTTTTCACATTTCCCGTGTTACACTTATTTAATGGTTGTCTACACGATAGATCAGCCTTTCTGTTTAATTCTTATTACCATTACCGTTTATTGTTCATTGGAGCAGTTATATATGACATGGTTTATGTGGAGAGGCCATAACGGGAAGAAACAAAGCAGCGGTTATTTATTTATATTTATAGTGTTAATTTAATTATCTTACGCTCATAGCACCCAACTCGTTTGACCCAACTAATAAACTCTCCTTTTGTTTTTCCACTGTAGGGTGCATTAACACGAGAGTTTGATATGGGTCTGGACAAGAACAAGCATGAAAAGAGGGCTACACGAGCTGGTGCTGTATTGCAATGATCTTACATGAGTTCTATGCCAACAAAGAGGCATATTTAAGTTGCAGTTTTTCTGTGAATTTTGTAATTAGGATGATGAAAGTAGGGACAATTTATCTTTCGCCTCTGCTGCTGCAAAACAAGTATGGGCATTCATTCTTTTTGAAACTTTTCCATATATATGTTACAACGAGTGATTAGCCTTCTGAGTCGAGGGTGACTGCAAATCGGAAAGAACTCGGCCATGCTGATAAAAGTCTTTGTTGTACATTTCATGCTTTTCAATCTGATAAGAGAGAATGTTCGATTTTTCAAACCCAGATCAGTTACTGATTTGGCGTTGTTGCATGGTCTACAATGAGTGTCATGTGATATCATCCGTTACCATGCATGTTGGAAGCTAAGCTGGAGACTTCTTGTTTTACTTCTGGTTTGCAATTAAATAACTGGTAAAATTTTTAATTTGGTTTATTTCTTGAGGACACCATTGCCTGGTCTTTGAAGTTTTGTATTCTATCAGTTTGGTCTGCCCTGTTTAGTTGACTTACATGTTATTCTTTGTAAATAGTTAGTTGTTATATTTTCAGTTCAGTCAATTCTCATAGCTTTGTAAATGCCTTTGTACTCTCCTAGAATTGATATCCTATCAATGGTCGAGAGGGGCATCTAAGTCTCTAATTGCTAACTCGACTATAAAAGATTCTAGCGTGTTGTGAACTGCTAGCTTTTAACTTCGGCAGGAAAAATTCTTGTTTGATTAATAAAAGTGATGGGTTGGTACAATCAAATATATTGCCAAAAAAATTTGCAAAGCTCTTCCAAATTTGAAAAAAAAAAGAAAAAATCTTTTAAAAGTTAAGGTAATATACTCCCAGGTATTTTGCTTAAAAATATGTGATATACTTACCAACAAAAAATATATATATATTTGTAATTTATTTGGTATTGAGTTAATTTACTGCAAGTTGAAATCATTTACTTTTCATGTATGATAAAACCATTGTCAAAAGTAATTTACTCCCTAGCAGTTGATATGATAATATCCTTAGTTTCCTGCAGTATTTTCTTGTGAGGGGGTGCTTATGGTTGTGAACTTTTTATTTCATCGTTTCTCTTTTTCTATTGTTTTACTTTATGGAAATGGACATTCGCTACAAAATAACTCTAAACCGGGACATTCTGCAGTATTTTCTTGGATGTTTTACTTTACTGCCCAAATAGAGAAACAGCTGTATCATCTAATGCCCTATTTCTGCCACAGCTCTGCATGTTTGTTCTGCACTTTCTAGCAAAAATCCTTGCACCTCAAGACCAGCAGCCAACTGATCTGTGAATGCTACAGAACCTTCATCCATGCTGATTTAGAGAACTCGCAAGTAAACAACAAGTGATCTCTACACAGATTACAACTTCAAACAAGGACAATCAAGTTTCATTGATAACTGCAACAAACATTGATAGTTGCAACTTGATGCGGCAGACGGTTACTCACGTTGTACGCTGCGTCACTACTTTTTCAAACAATTACACTATTACAAATAGCAGGTCATACTTCCAATACAAACAGCAGGTCATGCTTCCAACAAAAGGCCCATACTTCAAATTTCCTCCAACACATACTTTTTCAAATAATTACACTATTTTGCTTCCTGTAAGACCGACTCCACTACTAAAATAACCACTAGCATTACTAAAAACCAATACATACTCCTCAATCTCTTCAATTGCATCTCATTTCTCTCAATCCTCCTTCAACTCTATGTCATTTCCCACAGTAACAAAAGATGGATCCACCCTTGTCCATGCTAGAATAGCTGTAGCTGGGCGCAATAGAAGAATAGGAATTGTGAGAGAGAGAGAGACAATGGAGTCACTGAACGATGTATTCTGCATTGCCTTGCTTGACTACAGATTACAGAATTTGTATATATACTTTAGACAGAGTGAATGAATAAATGATGGAACGAATACAAAAAAGGAATGATATAGTAGGCGTTTGGTTTCAGAGTACTCTACTCTACTCCATCAAATGAAGGTAAACTAGTTGGAAAAATTTATTATTAAAAAATTTGATTGTAATAATGATTACGAAAAAGATGCGAGATAATTTATTATAAAATTGGAGAAAAGACAAATATGCGATGAATAATTATGAGAATTTAGTATCAAAAAATTAATAGTAATAATGGTTAAAAAAAATGTGAGAAAATTTATTACTAAATTAAAGAAGAAGATAAAAAATAATGATTGTGATATTGAATTGAGAGAAGAATGAAGTAGATTGGAGTGTAGTTAAATTATTATTTCTTGAAGGAAATGAATTTGAATTTTCTTTAGTAGCTGAATCCTTCTCTTTGAATGAGTCCGGATTTTCCTCACTGACAGTAGCTCGGGCCATCTCTTTGATTTTGGCCAGATTTAGCTCCTCTACTTTTGCCTTAATAGGTGCTTCTTCGACCTTCTTCTCTTATGCGTCTTCACTGCATCGACCGGTGCCCTGAATTTTTTTGCAATTAGGGTTTGAAATCTGAAATTGGGGGATTCAATTTTACAGTTGGTGGTGGGGGAGGTTATTCGAACCGGCATATCGTTTATGGTGTGCGGAGCTCCAAACAACGTCATTTTTGGGTTTGGGAATAAAAAAGGGAGTTTCTCAATGGCTATTAACCAAATAAGTGCCATGTCAGCTTGCACGTCAGATTTCTCTGACAGCATGGACTGCCCCGTCAATGTCGATACTAATTTGTCTAACGGAATGATCTTTCAAGGATCAATTTGTTAGCAAAATTTTTTGGAGGACCAAATTATTAGTAATTTTCTATTCTTTCTTTTAACTGTAAAATTCGGGCCCCTTTTTCTCAGCCTAAAGAATCATAAACCACCAGATCAAATTATAAACATTACGAGACGAGACGAGACAGAGACGATCTATACCAGAGAAGAGGTTACATTCAGCAATGGCATAGCCTCACCGTTCCCTTTCATAGACCATTACCCTGACACAGGACACGACCTCAAAATGTCGCAGAGATATTCACTTGTAAGAGCGCCAGACATAAAAGGATAAATTTCCCCTCTCTCAACTTTACAAATGATTTCCTACTCCAAGAGGCTAATCGAAAGAGAAATTTTGAGTTTGGTTGGTGGCTTCCTTTCGGAGGTTGGTCGTTTGTTTACTTCTTAGCATAGGCAATGGACATGGGGTTCTGAGCAGTGATCTTGAATCCCTGAAGATGCTGCATGGCCATTCCAGCCTGCACCTCGTCCTCATACTCCACAAATGCAATCCCCGGCTTCGCCTCTATCATACGCACCTCCTTGAATCCTGGGTACTGAACGAACAACAACTGCAGCATCTGACTTGTTGTCTCCACAGGCAAATTCTGAACAAACAGTATATTATTGGGAGGAAGCGCTTCTTGAGCATTAGTATTCCCCTGGCGGAAAGAGACCTGCAATAGAGGATTGTATGTACAGATCATTATAAAGAGGGAATACTAACTTAGCAGCAGTCTGTCAGATTCTTCTGCAACTTATTTATTAGACAAGGACCATATCGTATGATCCCATCCTAAAGGAAGGAAAGACACAAATGGTGATGCCATCAATTCCCTAATGATTGACAGTGCCATCAGGAGAGTACTTACTGTTGGGCCCCCATTGCTTTCAGGAGCTGAACCATTAGCCATCTGGGCTTCTTCAGAACGACGCTTTCTTTCAGCTGCATGAACAAAAATTAGGTCAATGCACTGGCAAAGTACAAACTAAGGCTCAATATGGAGCTCTTCCATGCTTCATCGTAAGGTCAGCAGTGAACCAGAGTATGCTATCAAGATACAGAGTGAGACATGACACTCATGTATATAATGTCTTTGTTCGTTCGCACTGAATCAGTCGATAATATTTGCTGCCCCACACTCAGCTGAGAAATAATCATAAACTCTTAAAATAAGTTCGTCTTTACCTTTTTCTTCTTGTTTCTTTTTCTTCTCATATGTTCCATCTGCTTTAGCAATACAATCTGACTTCTCCTTGGCATACTGTATACGCTGAAATAAAGCAAATACTATTCACTTTTAGAACGTTATATCTAAAAGAAGAGCAAGAGATGGAAGTGCAAGCTTCTGGAAGAAGAAGAGGGGGTAGCTAGGGTGCTCAAGTTCAGGAGTGGTATGAGAAGTCAAGCAAGAATAATCAACTCCTTTTTAAGAGTACTAAGCTCAATGACCTAAGTTGTGGAAAAGACCATGGAATGAGGGGGAAAACATATAAGTGAAAAACTCGAGATCGATTGACACTAAGCATCATATGGGAATTATATATATGTTTGCTGATTAATTTGAACTAATGTTTGAGTCGAGCATGTAAGTTAGCACAGTGTTATGAATATGCAATAAAATCAGCCATAGGCACGGAAGAAACAGAATAACCAGGTTCGTGTTTTTTGTGTGTGTGTGTGTGGGGGGGGGGGGGGGGAAGAGAAGTTGGGGTTGATGTAAGACATACCATAGGTTTATCATAGAAAGGGAAGTTTTGCATCTGCCTCACAGCATTGCTGGCAGAGGTAACTTCGCTGAATGCGACCCATGCTTGCCCTCTAAGCTTTGGTGTCTTCAAGGCAACAACATCCAAAATCCTTCCATATTGAGAGAACAAGCAATAAAGGGATCTCTTCAACTCTGTTAAAAAAAATAATGACTGTGAGGAGCAGGGTAAAAAACCAAAAAGAAAAAGAAAAGGGGATTAGTTATGCTTCAATGAAGTGATATTCGAGCATCCAAACGGGACTTCGCGAGGAAAGCGTGAGCAATTCAAAACTGCAAGGCGGCTGAACAATGCCCATGGGAATAGAAACTCTAACAGCAAATACGAAACCTAAATCCAGGCCAATATGCCACTAGAACAAACTTGGGTGTTGTACTGTAAACCACGAAGCCAGGATATAGGAATAGGATGCTTGAATGTCGAATAAGGTTCAAATCATTGATAGTTGATAGAAAACCTAAGGGCTGTAAAAACGCATAAGAAAGGTAGCCTCTTTTGCATCGGTCTGTTTCGAGCACTATCTATTAGTCGAATCGAATTGAGCTGTATGGTATAGTATAAGGTCCCGGTTGGGTAACTTACTCACTCACCCACTCAGCTCCTTTTTGTTCCAGCTATAATAGCTCCCAGCACACTCAAACAAACGACAAGCTCAAGCTCAAGCTCAAGTTCAGCTCCAAGAAGAGAGAGAGAGCGATAGAACACCACTAATGACAAAAGTTTACCTTCTTTCTTGATCTTTTCATTGAGGTTCTTGATGTATATCGTTTGATTCGGTGGTATGTCCCCTGACAGCATCGTCGCCAGCGGAAGAGAGGCGGGCGTCGTCGAGAGAGAGAGAGAGAGAGAGAGAGAGAGCAAGCGCGAGCCAGTAGTCACCGCCTGCCGTTCGGCCGGGGAAGCCCTAGACTCGCTTGAGATGATGCCGAATTGATGGGCTTTTCAATTCGAAGCCCAATGATGTAGGCCGGGCCACTTACTTGGACTATGCCCATTTTGATTCTGAAGGCCCAGCACAATGAACAGGCAACCGAACAGCACAGCAGAGCCCACCAGAGGCGGAGGTGAATGGGTGTTGTTCAAATCCAATCCCTCATACTCATTCCTTCCTCTGCATGAATTGATGCTTTGTCAGTCGCCGGCGTTGGACTTGGGGAATCTCCTCCTCCCTCTTCTTCTGTTCTCTTAAACCCTCCGCCTCCTCCGGTTCGTTCCACTTCCACCCACTACTCCCCTTCCCCCTACCCCATACTCTTGACTTGGTTGAAACCTCTGCTACAGTACACGGGCGAGGCCTTAGAAATGTTGCGCTCCATTCTCCGAGCCGCAGCTGCAGGATCCAAGCTCCACCACCAGCTCCCCCGTCCCAGCGCTGCCGCGGCGCTGCTGCCCTGCCTCAGCTACTCCTCCAAGAACAGTAAATCCGCCGTCACCAAGGCCAACAAGAAGGCCAAATCCAAGGACGGCAGGGCTGATAACACCTCCTCCACTGCATCAGACGACCTCGACTCCGGCCTCGATGAGGGAGCCAGGGCTCGTCACCTCGCCCTCGACGAAAGTGACTCCTCCCTCGACGTCGGCCCTGATGGCCGTCCCCTCTTCACCTCCACTTCTTCACTCTCTCACCTCACTCGCAAGGATGCCTGCACCTACTTCAATTTCAAGTAATAATCTCCCCCTCTCCCACCCATCTCCTCTCTTCCGACCTCACCTCGGCGGACCGTTAAAAAGAAAAGAAAATATATTCATTTCTGTTGTGCTTTTGGTGGTAATTGCTAGCATGTCTAAGTTGGAGGAGGTGTTGCCGGAAGGACTACCGGCAGGAATGGAGAAGGAATTCGGGGAAGCAATGAGGAGCGCTGTGCTAGTGAGGCAGGGTTTCCTGGATCTCCGAGATAACTTCCGACGAATTGTTGATCCGCCATCCTGGCCCTCTGATAAAGGTTTGGTCCTTCTGGTGTGATCTTCCTTCCGCAATTTCCCGAGCGAAAACATATACTACCTAATCCGATGGCTATGCTTGAGCTTATCTTGCTGCTGTTGTGGTCCTGTAACTTCGCCTCTCGTTAGAGCTAGCTCTTGGACACTGTTCCGGTAGCAAGTGCAGCAGATCTTTTGCTTCAGTTTATGCCTCTCTTAGAGCGATCTTAAGATCCTTAGCTGATTTTCCCTTATGTAGTTGCGCCATGTGATTGCTCTTGGTCCAGAGGGACGCTACTTCTTGTCACCATACCATAGAGAGCATTAAAAAAAAAAAAAAATTCCCGACCTTATCAAACCTCATTGCTTTGTCTATCTGAATACACATAGATAGGATTGCTTGTTTTAGCTCATATCTGAATGATCTGGCCGCGGCCTTTCAACTTCTTTGCATTTATCCGTGCACTAACGTTCAATTTACAGCACCAAAGCTCAGAAAGCAGGTTGTATTGGATGGTCCTGTTAGCTGTGGTAAGAGCATTGCACTTGCCATGCTCGTCCACTGGGCTCGTGATGAAGGTTGGCTGGTTTTTTATGTCCCTAAAGGCCGTGAGTGGACTCATGGAGGATTTTATTATAAAAACCCACAAACGGGATTGTGGGATACTCCCGTTCAAGCTGAAAAGATCCTCAAGGTATGAGTAGCTCTTACATCCCCTTTTCCTTTGTTAAAAAGACTCTCAATTCATGTTCCCGGACAATTTCTATTAAACAATCACGGTGACCTATTTGTATTTCTCTTCCTATTTCAAGATTGTAAAGCTTGCACAACCAGTTTATTCCCTTCTCTTTTCTTAATATTAATATATCGGTGTTTCATGCATAGGATTTTCGCATGTGGAATGAAGGTCATTTAATGAAACTCCCCTGCCAAGTATATGACCCGATTCCGTTGGGTGAAGGGGCTGGTGTTGGCTGGATGAAAGATGTTGATTCCATGACAATGCCTGAAGGTTCGACACTGGATGATTTGGTTAAAACAGGAATTGATCATACGCATGCTGCTGTGGGGGTGGTGGTTCGTTTGAGAAAAGAATTATCACTTGTAAAAGAGATACCTGTCCTCTTTGCAATTGATCAAGTGAGACAATTTCCAGTTTTCAGATCTTTTTCATCTTCAGTGTTGGCATCTTGCCCAAATGCTCCGTTACTTCTTGTTTCATATCTTCAGCCAATGAACCTTTCTGTATATTCGTCCTATTATACTCTCTATGTAACTGTGAATGATATGTTTGACTCACTTATTGCTGCTGTCTCCCAGTATAATAGCTGGTTTACATTCAGCGAGTATGAGGTGCCAGTCACTCTCCATTCTTGCCGACCACTACATGCTAGAGAGGTTGCAACAGTAAGTAGACTGTTCCAAATAAGTTCTAGTAAAGCCTCATTTGGTTTGCTTAAGATTTCTTATTTTTATCACTATTCTGTTTGATGGTTCTGGCTAACTAATCAGGAATGATATCTACTGGAACTAGAAGTATAATAAAATTAAAACAGATTAGAGATGAGTCTGTAAATTCTTTTATTTCCACATAAATATCTACTTATTGAAGTAATTTTCATTGGCTGGCATGTTTATTCGCGCATTCACATTGTATATAAACCACACAATTGATGGAAATGTAATTGATGCAAAATATATCATGCAAGTAGCCCCTTTTTCCATTGGGAGAAACAGAACAAACTCTATGTTTTTCCTAGTGAGAAAGTGTCAATATAATAGAGAGTGATTATGGTGAATTATTTGTGCAGGTTAATGCTTTTAGATCCATGATGCATGATAATATGATGGTGGGTGCATTTTCTCATTCAACTGCAGTAGGAAAGCTGCGGAAGGATCTTCCAGATGTTCCAGCAGATGCGCGTGTTAATTTCCCTCGCTACTCTTTAGATGAAGCTGCTACTGTTTGCCATTATTACCTCAGGTCGGTATGCTGTATTGCTTGGAAATTGTGAAAAGCTTCTGACTTGGGGAAGAAACATCTGTTGATAGGTTCATTCGATAGGATTCTTGAAGATGTTACATGGTTTCTAGATTCTGTCTTCTAAGCTGTGAGTCATCCATGGCAGGCAAAGGCTGGTGCGCCGAGAAGCATTTTCTGAGGAGAACTGGAAGAAGGTTTACTACTTGTCAAATGGGAATGGATCAGAAATGAGGTGGTTAATCCCGTTGATGCGATGAATCCAATGAGAGTGGAATTTTTTCTTTCTTCTGATGTAGTGGTAACGCAGGTCAATTCCCCTCCCCCCCTTTTCCTTTTTTTCTATCTAATTGAATGAAATATGTCGTTCTGATTGGGTTATCAGAAAGCGAGACTATTATCTTGATTGGATAAATGGGTTGCATGTCAAAATGGGAAATGTCAGTCACAGGATGTTGAGCCAATTCTGTGTCTTTTGTTAAACCATGAAAGCCATGTAACATATGGAGATCTTAGCCTGCGTTTTCAAATGGAAAGAACCCCATTCCACTGCAAACATTACCATTCGATGTTTCTGGATACAATTGATATATTATCGCAAGGCAAGGTAGGCATAAATAACGAACAAGCAAAATGGCAACGAAGTTGCTACGTATAGACACTGACAGAGCGGGGCAGCTAGCAGTGGCACCTTGCTTGTGCTTGCTGGAGTTTGCAGGGTGGTGGTCGTCGCATCGTCCATTGTCGTCCTCAGCCTTGATGGATATTGCGGATGGCTGCATTAATGCTCTTGCAATCGTACTCCATCACCTTCATCCAGTTCTCAAAGTCTCCGATTTCCTGTGCATTAATTAAGAAATCTAATCTCATATCATCCCTCATCTCGTATTAATTCAAGAAATTGGAAAAACAGAGAGAGAGAGAGAGAGAGAGAGAGAGAGAGTCCTAACCTTAATGGCGGAGTTCATGGCATGAGAAGCAGCAAGCCACTGATCCGTCTGCTTCATGAACCGGTTAACAGTGACAGCCAATGATCGAATCTCGAGCTCGATCCTCTTCTCGTTGACGAATGCCTCCTGCACCCCTCCGTTGACGGCATCCACCAGCAGGTCCGATACGACCGCGGCGCTCCGGGTGGCATCTCTCTTCGCCTTCTCCGTACGATCCCGGAGGTGGAGGGAGATGCGGTGGTGATGGTGCATCAGCTGGACGAGTGAAGCTTCTAATAAGCTTCCGGGCTGCTCCATCTCTTCAGTAGGTGAACCAGAAGAATAAGATGATGATGCCCCCCGAGCCACGGCCAGTGGGAGTTGAGGTGAATACATCCGATTGCCCGGCCACCTCAGCTCCGCTCCGCTCCGTTCAAAGCACACGCCTCACCCGCCGACAAAATATGGCGGATCTCACCTCAACCTCAATTCAGGAAACTTCTTCTCACTCTATCAACTAGCAATTGGCATTGCATGAGAACAATTGACGAAGAAGAAGAAGAAACTCGATCGGATTCGGGAAGAAGCAGCGGCGGCAGCAGCAGCTACCGCTAACAGCAAGCAACCAGACACCGCCGGATAGGATAGGATGGATGGATGGATGGGAGAAAGATATGGGCCTGATCTGCAACCATCAGCCCTCAATATGGACCTCCTTATTGGGCTGGGCATGCATGGTCTGGGCTCGGCCATGAATGGGCTTGTCCTTTCTGTTAATGGGCTGTGGGCCCGGAGGCGTTTCTTTTCGGGGCTTGCATGCATTTTCCAATATACCCGCGCTATGCGCGAATTCTTTTAACTTAATAGAATGTATTAGAATATGAGTTGACATTATGACAAACATTAAAAAAAAAATTGATAAACTTTATAGAAGATAGTTTTCACACCAAAAATTATTGTTAAAAATATCAATTAATTAAAAATATTTTAACTATATAACCAAAAGAATATGTTAATTAATTGCAAGAATATATTGTTATAATTATGCAAAAATAAAATAGTACTATTGGAAGTAGGAGAGAGAGGATGAGAGAGAGAAAGAGATGGGAGGAAGGCTACGTACGGGTAAGAGAGGGGATAAATGGCTAGAGAGAAAAGTGGAGAGCGAAAGAAGTAATTACTGTAAACTATACTTTTAGTCCTTACCTTTGCTTATTTTTCTATTTTTATCATTTTTTCTATTTTTGTCATATACCGTGCATTACTTTTTTTTTTCATTCTACTGTTAACTTTTCTGTTAAGTATGCCGAGTAAGACATTCATAGATGATCCGCATCATAAAAAAGAGCCACGTGGATTAATCATTTCCCATTGAACAGAACTGGTGGCCCCTTTATAGGTTTTGTTCAAATTCTCTTATCAAAATGAAAATATGCATCTTCCTCCCATTAGTTTAATTAATTTGTTAGAGAAAAGATAAATAAAACCCAAAGAAAGAAAATAATCAATTGAACACAGAAGAAGACAATGAACATAGAAGAAGATGAACATTGAACAATAGCGAGTACATCAACACACAGGGCATCCTTCTTTTCTCCCATTTAGAGATGCTGAACCAATTTGCCACATTCAAAAAAGATCTAAGCAAAGCTAATCCAAACAAACTGAATCCCCGACTTATCAAAAGAGTAGATTAACTAAGTAAATAGTTTATAATAAATATCATTTCTTGTAAATAAAACTGAGAAGTTTAAAATAAATTAAAAAAAAGAGAGAGAAGCAACTAGACTGCAAAGAAGAAGGAATGTGATGGTTCCCAGTGCTCGAATCTCCCTTACACTTTCTCTAAATTAGAGAGAAGATCTAGGTGGTGGTGGCTTGGCCGCCAGCCAACAACCGCCCAGAAGAGGTCGCTGGTGGCCTTTGATGTCGCTAGCGACCCCATTTGAAGGGTTGGTGGCCGGAGCTGGGAGCCACCTCTACCCCCAACCCATTTCTTCTTCGTAGCACAATTACTGTTTTTTTATTTAAAAGTTTGTAAATCATCTTTTCATAAACTTAAACCGCGGGAATTTGGTTCGTATACCAGTTTATTTATGTGACATTGCGCATCGTAATTGATCCACGTTTTAAGATGGATCGGGAATGACTTGATAATATTGTAGGTGAAAGACACAAAAGAAAATTTTGAAGGACTATATTATATGTGGTAAAATATGAATTTTTTTTTTTACGTTCCTCTCTAAAATCATCCATAGTTATCCCATATT
Source organism: Punica granatum (assembly GCF_007655135.1). Classification (NCBI taxonomy): domain Eukaryota; kingdom Viridiplantae; phylum Streptophyta; class Magnoliopsida; order Myrtales; family Lythraceae; genus Punica; species Punica granatum. The sequence goes on from NC_045129.1 coordinate 39,756,175, forward strand.
AATATAATATTTTTCATTTTTTTTCCTTTCCCTTTCTGCTACTTTTTTTTTCAACCATCTTCTATTAATTTCTTTTCTTATTACTTAGTATAAGGCCTAAATTTAAGAAAATACATACCTCCCTTTAATTTTTAAATTAAATTTCTTATACTTAAATATTCAAATTTTGATGTGGGAGTCTAACACTTTCCTCTATGTCGTGCTTGACTCGTTGTAATATAATTGATTGGGAATTAAATAGAAATGTAATGTGAATAAATGAGAAATGGAATTGGAAAAATAAAAAAAGATTTTATTGTTTGAATGGAGATAATAGAAAGAGTGAATAGGCAATTTCGTCCCTGAAATTGGGGTGTTACATCAATTAGATCCCTAACTTTTTTTACATCAATTTAGTTCCTTAAATTTGGAAGTTACATCAATTGGATCCTTGAAGCATCAGTTAGATCCCTGAGATTAGGGTGTTACATCAATTGGGTTCCTGACATTTTTTTTATATCAATTTAGTCCTTTAAATTTGAAAGTTTCATCAATTGAATCATTGACACATCAATTAGGTCCCTCATTTTGCATAAACACATCAATTTAGTGCTTGCGTTTATAAATTGCATCAATTTGGTCTTCTGTCAACCATGAAAGGTTACTTTTTTCCACTGAAAATGCATCAATTCAATCATTTTTTCACTGAAAATACATAAAAAGATTCTTTTTGATACAGCAATTAGATCCTTCCGTTATGACTCGAACCCCCCATGAGCCTCCCGAGTCACATCTGCTTGATGATGCAAGATCTAAGTTCATCAAGGTTGGATCTAATCTAGCCAACTGGAGAGCAGTCGGGGAGGATACCAAGGTTTTGCTGGAAATGGAAGTCCGGTGGTGGCGGACCTGCAGCAACGCGCAGATGTGGTACGACGAAGGAAGTGGTGGCTAAGGGGCAGATTGTCGAAAATATAAATGAGTAGTTGAGAACAAATCAGTAATTGTCCTAATTACATATGTGGAATATGAATTACTTACGGATTAGGGAAGAGTGACACATCACGTAAACAAATTAAGCAGTCGTAAAATCCATATGTAAAACACTTCTTCCACTGACATCAGCGATTTCCTTCACTAAACAAAAACAAGCAATAACATGGCCTTTAAGATTCCCACCATAACATATAAGAGACGCAAATAAAACCAGCTGGAGTCCCAGCAGTGCAGTGCGACATCATGTCATAAAAGAGGGCGGAGGCGCACATCAGCTCGCCTCTATGCTCAATTCGTCCAGCCAAGCCCGTCACCTCACACCGTCAAAAGCGCAAATTCCAAGTTTGTAATACAAAATGTCAAAAGGGGTTTGGTTTTGTTGTCATCATCAACCATTTTCCCTCAACAAAACAGAACCCCAAGCTGACCCGACCCGCACTCCAGCACAGCACCTGCCCCCACAAATCCACAAACTTCCATTTCTCCCCCCCAACAATATTCCCAGTCCTCATCTCCATCTCCATGTCCATCTTCATCTCCATCTTAAGCAAACAGTGCACTCCTCTGTGCAAACACAAACTAAGAATGAGCACACTCACGGATCGCTGCATCTTATATATTTAGCTTAATACTCTCAATTCATTATATGATGCCAAGCGACATAAATGTTTGTCCTTGTCTTGACATGAAATCACCACACCATATCTCAGACTTTTGCAATCCGAGCAATCTTCGCAAGCACTGTTCTTAAACTTCTGATCCCAGCTCCTGATTTTGAGCTCACCATCATCTGAGAGAAAAAATAGTCAAAATTAGTAGTACATTTATATTTACTTTATGTACTCCCTCTTCAAAATCCATACAGATGGGATGGATGACTCAGGAAAAGCTTCATACCACAGGCTGCACTATGGACTTGCTGGCCTTGAGGTTCTGTGAACACCAACATGCAAACAACAGCACCACATTATAATTAGCTTATGTTACTGGCAAGAAAAATGCTCATTCCAATTTCACCAACACATAAAATTACATGTAGGGTCCAAAACCTTAACCGCATATATACATATATCATAATATTAACATCTGACCTCCTCAATCTGCATTGCCCGGCGTGCCACATCAATTGGGAAAACCAGATCCGTCTTGGTCAAGACAATCTGATATTTAGTTTGAGATCTGAAATGTTTGATACTATCTTATTTAGTACAGGAAACCTAGCTAGAGATGGAAACCAATTACTCAATACACTACACAGCTTTACATAAAAAAAAAAAAAAAAAAAACCACTACACAGCTGCTAGAGAGAAATATATTCTTCTCTCTTGCAGCATATTACGAGAAGGTAACATCGGCCTGTAATGCCAAAATCTTCAAAGGCAGATAAAAATATACGCACATACAAGACCACATACGCAAACATATAGAGAGGGTCTAGAACGGCACCTTTCCATCAAATCAATAAGCTCATGATCCCTTGGCTTCATACCCCATTTTGTGTCAATTAGCAGACAAACTCGCTTTAAACCTATTCTTGTGGAGACATACTCCTTCACCTACACGACATCACAGTCACAGCCACCACCAACTTTTATCAGCTTGTAAACAGAAGTATTTATACATGCTTCGTGTGATGCAACAAGTTAACAAGTTCCCATTAATTGCATCAGACAGCATGCAAATGACTGTACAAAGCAACTGAAATGTATGATAACCTTATGCAGTTAAATGCTATGACGCAACTCTGCTGGAAAAGACAAAGAGCATTTGCATACTCACAAGTTCCTCCCAAGCATCCTTGACTTCATCTTTTGCGTAAGCAAATCCATATCCCGGTAAATCAACCAATGAGAGTTTTGGTCCTAGTTTAAAGAAATTAATAGTCTGCAGATGACACGTTACTGTCAAAACAAGATCTCAAATATGCTCAAGAGCAGAATGTCAGGAAAAGAGAATGCAACACCTGAGTAAGTCCAGGTTTGTCAGATGTCCGCGCCACACCCCACTGTCTCGTAAGTGAGTTCAACAATGATGACTTCCCCACATTTGACCTCCCTATTGAAGAAAGAAACAACAAGCAAATGCCGGTTTTATTGATAAGACCAAAACACGAAAAAACAGCGCGAACTAAGCGGTAAAGCGAATTTTTAGTAGAAATCTCTTTTAGGACCAGATAGATTACTCTTTCAGGATGGGAAAGATTATTCAGAAAAATAAAGTCAAACATAGAGGCATAAGACCAAAAATCATAACACACAAGGATAAAATCATAAAGTCCACTAATGCTGGAAATCTCCACCTGCAAATGCGATCTCTGGGACTTCAGGGGGTGGGAACGATGATGAAACCTTTGCAGCAGCAAAGAAGGTCAATTTATTCCTGAATATCTGTTGAAATGGTCAGCACTATAATTTAATCAACATAACAACAGATAAGGATGAACCAGATTAAGTACATACACACTTTCTCGAGGAAAATATGATGGACAACTGATTCTTGTTAGTCATGCAAAACTTACAGTTTCTTCGATTCGTTCTCTTTCAGAGCTCATTGAGAAGGGAATATCGTCTAAAGGAGCAGATAGCTCCGTGTTGTATCCCGCCCTCCGTAGCTCAATTGTCCGTCTTCGACCAAGCAACTGCCAAAATGACAATTCAAAAGGAGAACTTGGTAATGGAGGACATGACATTGCCTACAACAATATGAGAAGAACATCGAAGATTACGTTATCCTCAACAAAGGAAAGGATAGAAGGGCCGGGCTGAATTGCTCGGAACTGAGCATTCTTTGAGATTTCAACGCTGTCCTGTGACTCCATTTTCTTCTCCTTTATTGTTTCTGGAAAGCAGGTCAAGGAAGGAGTACATGAGCTTGCAAATATATCCAGTCCAGCAGGAGTACAAGAGCAGAGATAATACTACTGCAAGCGAAGGCACAAGCAAAGCCACATGCGCTAATTTTCCACCAACCTACCATTCAATATCAATATAAAAGATAGAACTAACATTGATACGATACGATATGATATGATACTCAATTTGCAAAGAAAGTTAAACAATGCATCAGAAAACCGCAGTTCAGATTAAGTGTATCTATAGGAAACCAATTAGCTTAGCCTTAGTTACAGTAACAGGGAGTGGCAAGTTGGACAGTTTATTAGATTACTAACCATGAACAACTATTCCGTCATCAAGCCGCTTATTCGAGATATCATGTGGATCAAGGCGAATCACCCGCTTCCGCTTTTTGGGCTGATCATCCTTCACCTCAGGATGATCACCATGAGCATCTCGTTTCTCCTGTTGCCTTCTCCTGGCAGTCGTGGAAGAAGGAACCTCCGCACGTACGCCTTGTTTCTGAACCAAATGACCACTCGAATCCATCGAATGCTTCTTGGCCGGACTCTTCTGCTTCCCGGCATTCCATCTCTCTGTGTCCTTGACCTCGGTTTTCAAGGTCAGACTGGTGGCTCGCGTCTTCCCTACTTTAGCTTGAAAACTGGCACCAGCCTTGCCGCCGGAAACCCACATGGAGCGAGATGGCCCGTCGCTACCCTCTTCTCCTAATAATTTATTAGATGACAGCAGAAGGCTCTGTTTCCTTTTCGATGACGATCTGCTTCTGCTGGGGGAGGACGAGGGCGACCGAGGTAGCTCAGCAAAAATCCGCTTCTTATCCATCAGGATTGACTTCGAACCACGCTTGGTTCTCTCATGGTTGTGGTTGTCTCCATTGCGGACTCCATCTGCTCTAGGAGGACTTTGAACCCCAGAAGAACCCCCAGCAAGTTTCTTGGGAATTCGAGAGGGGAGCTGAAGCTTGAGCTTTCTACTAAGCTTCACCTGCAAGCTAGCTGCCTCTGCGGGCATTCTCCTGTCCAATCCAGCCTAGCCCGCCTGAGCTCAATCAATCAATCCAGCTCCCTCCTGGTAACATTTCCCGCCGATGACTGGTTCTTAGGGTTCCGTACACTGGCACTGGCACTGGCACTGGCACAGCCGTCGCCGTGACGTGACCGACTGTGAATAGTAGTAGTAATTAATACTGTACTAGAGAGAGAACGGAAGACGAAAGATGGCTGATGGACCGAGAAAATCCTTTTCTAAGTTTAATTTCCTGTGAAGAGTCCAAAGATGGAGATGAGGCCAATCTCGTTTCTCTTTGGGCTGAACTCTTTTTTTTTTTCTTTTGAGATCGTGGTCGGGCCCATTCCTCTTCTCTTGGTTTAGATACATTTGATACGTCGGAATTAATAAAGTGTATTTTATAATGTGAAATATAATTTTGCTTAGAGAAAAATAATTTTTTTTCTAATTAAACTTGAAAATGTGAATGAATGTATTCGTTATCATTTCAATGATGAATGCATGAGAAATTAAAATGTGGTACTTATCCAACGGAAAATAAAAATAAAAAAGAAGGTTGAACTTATATTAAGTAGCACTACAACATATGATGTGTATGTAGACCTAGGGAAAACCCCGGGATTGTTTTCCATTTCATGCTTTTCCATCAAGTTATTTGTACAGCATAATTTCTTTCATTTATTTGAATTAAGCTTTTATGCACCATATCATTATACATGCTTCAAATTACATGCTTCAAAAGCAAATCGTGCGCGTTAGAATCTGAGCTCCTGCAAGGTAGCTTGTGTGTTATTGTTTTTCATTTTTAATTGGCGAGGGATAACAAAAAAGAATCATAAATGCTGCAGCTTTTGTGGGTGCCTTCTTTTGGTTCTGTTGCTTGTGAGATTCATGCTTTCAAAGTTTCTTCTTCTGCTGAAAGTTTATTGATTGAGACACCTGCTCAATTGACTCCAAAGAGAGCAATAAGCAGTGGTGATAATTATCGAATATCCACATACGGCGAGCAATCTTTGCCTAGCCATAAGCCCGCAAAAAGATCTCTCAATTTCTCTGTGGAAGGTAATTGCAGTGCATCAAGTTTTGCTGTGGGTGAGTCAGAAAGTAATGAACATTTTCTCTCTTAACAGTATTTGTGCTGCAGTACCTATAGCAGACGTGGTTTGTCCAATGAGGAGATCATCTATGAGGTTCGGGTGGGTGCAACTTATCTATTATTTCTTATGACTTCTCTTTGCTGTTCATGGTGATGTTATGTATAGCTTTTGTACAATCTGCAGTGTCAGTGTGAACGTAGAACTAACTAAATCAGAAATTGGCTATAATAAAACTCATGCTTGAGAGCTGGAATACCAATTGATAATTATAAAGCTGATACATACTCTTTCTACAAAGACTGAAGACACAAAAACAACTGTTATTTCTTTCTTGATGTACCTCTTACCATTTTTTTTTTCTTTTGTAAGGATAAATATAAATATATTATATATGTATATTAGATATACAACTACTACCTTATATACTTCCTTATGTATAGACTTCTGCAGCATTCAAGTTGAGCCTTGAGCCGCCTTCGCATATCAGCTCGAGTGTCTTCTGAGTTTGAATCCATTTGTTAAAATCTGTGGAAATGATGAATAATCATGTAAGATGAGTGGAAAACACATAAAATTTTCTTACAGGGACTGTTAGTGTCACATATTCAGTAAAGCTAGTATTACACATATATCAAAGCTTTGACTTTTATGTCTATGTATAGCTTAAAACTCTTAATGAACTTTTGTGATGCTTCTTCATGCTCTATATAACCTACAGACCTCTGTTAATACAAAAGAATTCTGTAAATAAAAGCTCCAACTGCCTCAGTAAAATCTGGGGTATCAACGAACTATAATGTACGCTAAGTGGCAAGAATTTCTTCCACCTGTACCGTCAAATCCCTTAAGTGAAGAGTTTCTTCTAAAGTCCCCCCAGTTGAAAGCCTTTATAACAAAACTTGAAGTTCTTTAAAAATTTCGGGGAGAAAAAAAAAAAGGGTTGTCAGGGGAGCTTAAACTGCGATCAATATCTTTTACAGATATGTTATTGTGCAATAATATACGGAAGCAAAGAACTTACTGGTAACTCTCTCAACCTGAAAGGCTCAGCTCAGTTGCTGTCTCTTCTCTTATCATTTCGTCTTTGGGATTTATATTTGCTATATGCACTCTTTTTACTATATATATAGAAGGGGATGCAATTGTTAGTGAAGTGAAACGAAGTTATTGTTATATCGCTCTCGGCCTCTCGGCCTCAACCTTTCACCTTCTGCACCAGCTCTGCAGTGTCTAAATGATTCTGCAGAGAAAAACAACAATCATATTAACGGTTTTCTTCCAAGAAGTGTGTTACAAATTGTAGAATTAAAGAGCTTACTCAAAAGTCTGTCACCTCATGCGTGACTGTTGCGTTTTCTTGTTATTTCAGCTTCTTTTATTGGTAGCAGCAGTGTGCACAACTTCTCTGGACAAATACACTAAAATCATGAAAATCAATGAACTTTTCGGTTAGTCTGTCTCTACTTTTATGCCTTTGGCGTGACTCAGACACAGCTTAGGTGTATAAAATTTTCTAGCGGATAATAGTATTCATGTAAGCAAATTGTAAACAATCCTTCTTAAAGATAGTATTGTTGATTGTCCTGTTCATGCATGTGGTGGATTTAAATGCATAAGGTGTGATGGTGGAAATGAAATTCATCTTTCAGGTCGAGAGAAGTGGTTAAAATCCTTTTATCTTCCAAAGCGTTGTTGAAAATTTGCATGCTCGCCTTGAATTCTGCAGAATAAAGTATGGAATCACTTAGAGAATTTAAAAGCAAATAGACTAATTTCTTTGTGATGTTGGTGTCAGTGTTGTCCGCTTATTAGTTCAGCTTCTTAAAGATTTTGAATTTGCTGGCGATTGGCAATATTTAAGATGTTGAATCTGCTGCAATATTCACAGCTTCACTGTAAGACGATAAATGATATTGCAATGAAATTACAAAAGGTGAAGAACTTACTGGTAATTCTTTCGGCGTGAAACCTCAGTGTGGTCTTCTCTTATTATTGCAGCAGCTTCAAGATTGCCGCGCAGGCAAGTATAAGCTCAGCTTCTCCGGTTTTGTTGTTTAAATAGGGAAGGAAAATGCACATGTCAATATTTATAAGGGGATGAAAGAGATGAGGCGGCAAGGACAGGCAGAAATTCAAATTCAATGTTAAGGAAATTCTTGTTTTATAATTTTGCTTAGACAAAATTGACAATTTGATCCCTAAAATATACACCTCCTCACGACGAGTTCGTCCCTGAAATTTATTTTGTGTACTAATTGGTCCAGACGTTGCGAACGTTAGGACGAATTGGTCCTTCCGTTCGAAAAAATGAGAGGTCCCTGACGGAGATTGCCTCTGGACGCTGTTAATTGCAGTGTTGATCGTCCCCTCAAGTGAAAAGGCTTCCCGCCCCTAATTGCTCCAAATTGTTGTTTGATCAAACCCTAATTGAGCTTGTTGCTTCCACTGCAATCATCAAATCCACCCAGACGCCTCAAGATTTCTGCAATTAAGAGTGTCGCCCGTGATCTTCCGAAGTTGCAATCATAGTTCTTGGTCTTTTTCCGGTGAGCAGCACCTGGGATCAACCGCTGCGGGAGTTGGCTCGCGCTCGAAGGTTGTTCTGCTGCGTTGCACATGGGCAGGAGGTCAGTTAAATTCCTGATTGTTGGTCGTTTGTGCGGTTTTAAGTTGTTTTTGGGGGGTTTCCCGGGATATATTAAAAACAACCATGTGCAAGGTGCTTGCGTTGTTTTTGGGGGGTTTTCCTATATGCTCTCTCATTACCAAGGTGCTTGGGTCGTTTGTCTTGATTGCTGGTTTAGGCTCTATTATAAGATTGCATATAACATAACCTCAGCCTTATAGTTGATTTATTTGGTTATTCATTTGATATTCTTTTGAATCTTATGCAGATGTGAGGTTGCAGTTATATGTCATGACGTGAAGCTGCTGAAGGAGAGATTCAACTCGGGTGTTTCTCTCAGCAAGTCTATTTCCTTTGGGCAAACAAGTTGCATCTTAGCATCCTCGAGCTCGTCCATCAATAGCAGTGCATCCTCAGATTGAATTCCTGATGATAGAGAGACCTGCAAAGCTCCAAATGATAGTAGCCTGGAATCGTCAATTGATGGTTCATCCTCACGAAAGGAATCTGAAGACAAGAACATCGCTGGAGCAGAGCAAAAAGAGCTGTCGGATGAAGGGTGGGAGCTCTATGAGAATTGATGGAAGTTGATTGCAGGCAATGAAATGAAAGACGGGAATTTGTTAATAATCGTTTACGGTTCGGTTTGGTAGAGTACGAATTGGCATTTTGTACAGAGAATAGATCCAGAATAATTGACTGAGTCTTGCGTTCTGTTTCCTTTTGCGGGTGGTTGCTGCTGTTTAACTGATACTACATTGATGGAAATGTTCTTTGACTATCTATATACATATAGGCTGCATGTTTATTTTTTGCTATATAGTGTTATGCAGTACTTGAGCCGAATGCAATATAAAATAACTTTAGTGTCTTGGCAGCCTAACAAAGATGTTGTTTTGACCAGACAGTTGTTTCTTTTAACATCGAATGAATCTTATGTAACTTTTGTGAGCTTTTTAGTTGGTGAATCCAAAGATCGGAAATTGCTATATGGAATACATACAAGTTTGCAGTGCTGCCATAAATCATTTTCAATCGCTTTTACGTGCGGCAATTACACTACACCAAACTCAGTAAAGAGTACAAGCCTTTGAGATACAATAAAGTAATAAAATGAGTATTCGGTTGTACGCACAAAAACTTGATCTTTTCTGTTTCCTCTTGCTGATGATTTTATGAACAAGAGCATTATTTCTGACAAAATCCTAAGTCCATTCCGCAGTGTTCAATTGAAAACAGAATCATACAAAGGCCTTTCTACTCATCATCCCAAGACTGACAAGACGAGATATGCATATAATACAGACACCGCGGAGTACGAAAGCTCCGCGACAAGCTGGTATATCCCCACACCAAAACAAAACAAGGCAAGAGTTTGACCAAACTAGCAGCAATTACAACTCTCTTGCACACTTTGTCGCTTGATACACATCTTTTACTCAAGCTCTGTTCTGGCAAAATCATGTGCTTCATCCCTCTCCTAATGCTTTCTTTATGTCCGCCTGGGTCAAGTGCATCGAGGGCAATATGGAGCAAACATAATGAGTAAGATGACGAAAACTAGATGGCAATCAACTCAACTTTGCAATAAGCATACAAAATGGTCTACAAATGAGGGAAATTGTAAAACACCTATAGACCAAAACATTGCTGACTGACTTGTCAATGTTTACACTCATACATGCATAATATGGATGGACGTACATACAGAGAATTCAAATATTAGGCATGGTATTCAATATATGCATTTAAACCAGATCGATTGAAAAGTTGAATGATATGTGGGTCATGTCTTAATTGTCATGGACTCATGGGATCAACGATGGTGAACACACCACCTGTATGAACAATTCTACTCTGATTCTAGGCAAGCATCTCTGCAGAGAGGGAGAGAGTATACCTCAATAGCTAATGGGCTGGTAGTTGGACCATAGCGCTTGATGACTTGCCCTTCCTTGTTGACCAGGAACTTGGTGAAGTTCCATTTTATTCTAGAACCAAGAAATCCACTTGCATTTGATTTAAGGAACTTAATGCACCGGAGCTGCATTAGGTCCATTCACTCGCACCTAGAAATTGCAAGTACATTGAGAAAACGGCAATGAAGAGATAAAAAGTTCCATTAATCTTCATTATGGCAATAGATTTATCAGGAGAAAAGCACAAAAACAGAATCTCGATAAACTTGCTTATTTTTTCCCTCATAAGTCCATTTCGATCTCTGGAATTCAGAAGTTCGAGCACATTCAATCAATCAATACCAATGCCACACAATTCGGCTAGGTTACGTATTTGCCAGATCATCACTCAGAATATCGGGCCCTTTATATTACTTTGCAAGGCAAATATGCAACTGGTTATCCAACATTGAGCTCATGATTTGCTAGTAACAGGAGAAGGAAAGGCAAGGAGTTCCCCTGAACAACCATTTGCAAACCCCTAAAAAACAACCCAAAACTGCACAAACGACCAAAAATCAGGAATTGAACTGGCCTCCTACCCATGTGCAAAGCAGTAGAACAGCCTTCGAGCGCTCGAGCCAACTTCCGCAGCGGTTGATCCCAGGTGCTGCTCACCGGAAAACGACCAAGAACCACGATTGCAACTTCGGAAGATTACGGGCGACACTCTCGATTGCAGAAATTTTGAGGGGTCTGGGTGAATTTGATGATTGCAGTAGAAGCAACAAGCACAATTAGGGTTTGATCGAACAGCAACTTGGGGCAATTAGGGGCGGGAAGCCTTTTCACTTGAGGGGACGACCAACAGTGCATTTAACGGCATCCAGAGTCAATCTCCGTCAGGGACCTCTTATTTTTTCGAATGGAAGGACCAATTCGTCCTAACATTTGCAACGTCCGGACCAATTAGTACACAAAATAAATTTCAGGAATGAACTTATCGTGAGGTGTATATTTCAGGGATCAAATTGTCAATTTTGTCATTTTGCTTAGCTTTGTAGAGAGATAAATATCAGTGTAAATATATACATATATATATATATGTTACGTGGTGGGTTGCAGAAATTGTCTTCTATAGGAAGATATATCTGTTAAGTCAATGTTTCCCTTTCTTGTCCTTTGTTTTGTTTTTAGTGTTCTATGACCTCTTTTGTTACTGTTTTTTACCTGGCAACCATTCCTTGGGGATGAGTGGCAGCTGTGGCCCTGTGGACATTTTTTTTTAATTATATAATTAAAAAAACAGAGAGAAATGAGAATGTTGAGAATACCATTTGTGAAATGTACTCTCACCCAGCTTGCTCGAAACTTGAAGAGAATACGGATTCTTTGTAGATTCTTTGTAGATATATAAGGAATCAATGCATCTATGTATCACCATTTATATTATACAGTGATATATTTCAAAAAAGCAAATTACATTCAGGGAAGGTAACGCTTGTGCAGATTAAATGGCTTAGGAAAGGTAATAATTGTGTAGGTTGGATGGCCCATTTGGCAACTCGATTGCCGCTTGGTTCGCATCTCTTCTCTAGCAATAATAATAATAATAATAATAATAACAATAATAAAAATAGCAATAACAAAAATAACAAAACAATAACAAGTAACAATAATGATAACAATAATAATAAAAAATGAGCACTCAAATCCCAAATAAGAAGAAGAAGAAGAATGTAAAATTTCACTGTGCCTATAAGCTATTAGGCTCATTTTCAATTCAAAAACTCGAGTTGATAGGTTGTGGTACCCAATCTTTTATAAACTTGCGAAATTCCTCTTATATTTTCGATGTGGGATTTACTCATTCTTAACTCTCAACACCCGTTCTCACGTGGAACCGTGTGGTCTTTCTCACGATTTGCCTACACGTGTCACGTGAACCTTAACCGTTCACCTTCAACAACTTACCTCGAGCCGATCTCTCCTCTCTTCGAACTCGGGCCTTAACTACCTCGAAGTGGGCTTCTTCTTCCACACTCGGGCGATGGGGATCAAATATTACGAGCCGGACTTCTACTTCCGAACTTGGACTTCACTGGCGTGGTGTGGGCTTCTGTGCATACACGCCTTCGGGATCATTACCATGGGCTCTGATACCATATAAAATTTCATGTGGGATTATAATTCTCAATATCTGTCATCACGTGTAACATGTGGTCTATTTATTCCTACACGTTGTCACGTGCCCATAAACACCCGCCTCAACAACTGACCTCGAGTCAGGCTCATCTTTCGTGCTCGAACGAGGGGGGACTAACACGATGCGCTCTTTTGGCTACTCTCGATATTGGGTCAACGTAGTGTAAGCCCACGTAAGCAAGCGGAAGCGTAACCCGTTCTGATACCATATTAAATTTCCATTGGGTTTATACTGACTTGGGCTCATATCCACTTAAAAACTCAAGCTGATAAGTGGTGGTACCCAAGTCTCATATAAATTCGTGATTATACTTTCATCTTTTCCATGTGGGATTTTTATCCCATTTTACTCCTCAACACCCACCCTCACGTACAACGTGTGGTTATTTGCCTACACGTTGTCATGTGCCCTTAATCACCCGCTCTCAACAATTGACCTCGAGTTAGGCTCATCTTTCGTGCTCGAGCAGAGAGGGAGCTAACACAAGGCGCTCTTTTGGCTGCACTCGAACATACTGGGCTTAGCGTGGTGTGAGTGCATGCGCATATACGCGTGGGCACTTGGAAGTGTAACACGCTCTGATACCCGCTTTGATACCATGTAAAATTACATTGAGCTTATAAACTATTGGTACCTAATCTCTTATAAACTTACAAAATTCCTCTTATATTTTCGATGTGGGACTTACTCATTCTTAACTCTTAACACCCGCCATCACATAGTACTGTGTGGTCTTTCTTACGATTTGCCTACACGTGCCACGTGAACCTTAACTGTTCGCCCTCAATAACTTACCTCGAGCCGGTCTCTCCTCTCTTCGGACTCGAGCCTTAACTACCTCGAGGTGGGCTTCTTCTTCCACACTCGGGCGAGGGGGATCAAATACTACGAGCCGGGCTTCTACTTCCGAACTCGGACTTGATTGGCGTGGTGTGGGCTTCTGTGCATACACGCCCTCGGGATCATTACCATGGGATCTGATACCATGTAAAATTTTCACTTGGGTCTACACAGACTTGAGCCTATGTGCAACCCAAAAGAAGAATAAGAAGAAGATAATAATATCGACATGGATTGATTCTAGTGATACAATGCCCATTCACCTTATATAAGGTCTCGGGGTTCAAATTTCTATCTACAATAAAACATATAAAACTCATACAACTAAATGATGGCCAAGTATATTGGGTTTCACCAACCGCATGGGACCCACCCTAATAAAAAGAAATATTAATGTTATTTTTATTATTTATTTAATTTACTATATATACTATTCATTCGGTGTAGAGCACTTGGTATCCGAAAATCCAACGTATTCACTTAATATATGTCTAAGCGAGCTAAGGAATAACACACTCTCTTGATTGTGGATTTTCTCCAATCACATGATATGCACTCGAGAACTTATTTAAGAAACATAAGTTCATTTACACAAGAATCAACATTACTAATATCAACAAAAGATGTCTGAGTTTTGACCAATTATTTTTCATGACTTTCATGAACACTCTACCAGTTCACTGGATAATTATAACCCGGCCACATTCTTTTTTTTTTTTAATAACGAAGAGTGTCTAAGTTTCGGTCGACTCTTTATATGTGTTTTTCTTTTTCTTTAATAACGAAAAGTATTCGAATTTCAATCGACTATTTCTCACGATTCTCATGAACACTCTACAAGTTTGCGGGAAAATTTATAATTGAGCCACACACTTTTTTTTTTTCATAACAAAGGGCGTCCGAGTTTCGGTTGACTATTCCCCACAACTCTCATGAACACCCTACAAGTTCATGAGACATATCATATTTCGACCACATGTAAGTACAAAGTGGCCGATAGGGAGTATTAATTTGGCATGGTTTAGGATGTATCTAGACATTTTTTATCATTATTTTTGCTACTTTTTTCATAATCTTAATTAATTTTTGAAGTATTTCTCTCCTTTTCATAGGTACTAGAGGGCACCCGCATTATGCGCGAATGGCATACATCAAAATAAAAAAAGTAAGTATTGAAGACAAAATATGAAAAAAAAAATGTTATAGAAGATGGGATAGAGAGGTAGAGGAAGGTTAGAGCAAAATAAAAGGAGATGAAACATGGAAGGAAAGAGAGAGACGAGAACAATATAAAATGGATAATATTATTCTTTAATTTTTCTATTTTGTTTTGAATTATATACTATTTAGAGTAAGAATAAAATGTTATTGTCGATTTTGCAACCATCCTACAAATGTGGAGATTGTTACAAAATTCAACTGTTGCCTAAATAATAGTAATGCACACGTGTCATGCGTGGTAATAGAAAAAAATTATTAAAGAAGAATATATCATAATAATGATTTTTTGTCAAAAAATAACAATTGATTTAACGTCATAAATAAAATTGTATTGATATATAAATATATCATCAGAATATGTAAAAATTAGGTTATACATTTATAGAAAGAAAAGTGGCTCAATAAGGGGTAACTTCAAGTTTTTTCCTTTTCTTACCAAAATATGTGTTCTAGGTTAGTGTAGGTGTTGAGAAAGAGGGACTCTTATTTTCTGAAAGTAATTAATTAAATTGATTTTATATGTATTTTTTAGAATTAATAAGGTGTTTTAAATATAATATTTTTTTGGTAATTCATTTAGTATTTTTGTTATATTAATAGATGTTTAAAAATAATTTTGATTACCATATACTTTTCGGTACGCACCCTGATTATATAAGAAGTCCCAATATATCCTAATGGTGTTTTTCTTATTAAAAATATCATATATTTCAATATCTTAACAATATCGATTGAGAAAATGGCCTGAGAAAATAGAACATAACTTTATAACTATTAAAAATAAAATTTAGACAAAGCATAAAGAGATATTAGCTTATACATCGAATAGCATAAATTAATCGATATACCATATAAGAATTTAAAATTCTTTTAATAGTTAAAATTGTTACTATATGTTGAGATTATGTGTTATGTTGAGTATTGTATAAAATAAAATCACATAATTATTGATCGAGTAAGCTTTTATCGCGCGGCAACGTGCGGGCATTTTACCCTAGTCTAATTAATTTCTAAATGAGCCTCCAAAGCAAGAGGGAAATTGAGGCGACAGGGAAGAGACCACAAATTTGATCACATTATTAATTACGAATGAGACGGCTTGATATAGATAGGTTATCATACATCGCGGCATTCATATTTATTATATTGCATGTGTGTATATATACATATGTATATATATCAAGAAATTTAATTATTGTATATGTATATGTATATATATAATATCATTGCACTTTGTATAATGATTCTGTTCTATACCCATTTCACTTTCTCATACTGATCGAGCATACGCATGACTCATCATGCAATGCTCGCTTTGATTTTAACCTGTTAATTAAGGGGGTGATGACCATTCGTAAATCTATATATTATATGATATGTGATAGCTGCCAAATAGTCATGCCAATATAATATATGTACAGCCAATTTAGCAATGGAGCTGATTTGTCAACCACCTGGTAATATATATATATATATATATGCGTGTGTGTGTGTATAATTTAAATTATTAATTAGTGCTTGTAATAAGTAATTTCATATTTCTTTTCTGTGATAATTTCATAACCAGTTGATGAGGACCTTGTATTATTTTCATCTTCACACTTGGAAATTAAAAGTATAAATTCGTTTACAGCCTGGCATTACTAGGATATACATATATATATAGATATATACACATATATATAGATATATACCCACATATATTAATATATGTTGCGTATCAACCTACTTTCTTTCTTTTTTTCTTTTTTTTTCCGGGTGAACAGGGGGTCTAATCACCTTAAAGCCCAATCAACCTTCTCAACTTTGATAAGAATGAGGACAGGCACAATGATCGTTTACCATTTGGGGAAATCATCCAAATAGTAAGACACAACACACAAACCGTAAATAAAGAGGGTGAAAAAAGAAAATCATCTATATATGCAGTAAGAAACACAACCGAAAATTTATGTGTGCATATATAAACTTTGGCGATAAATTCAGATCGAGCTTAGTTGTCCATTAAGCAATAAATTGCCAAAAAAAAAAAAAAAAACCACCGCGACTCCGTAAGTAATGATAACAAAGAGAGAGAAATGAGAGACGCAGATGCAGGAAGGGGAATACAAGACACAGTGATAATAAGAGCCGAATGATTGATTTAGCCCGTCGTGTCCCTCAATTATTCTGCTCTTATGTACACACTACACTACACTACACTGAAGAGGGATATAACACCCTCTTTTAACTCTGCACCGCAATCCCCGTTTTACCCTCTTTTTTGGCCGGAGTAATTATTGCCCAAGTGCTCCGGCATTTGCTTATTCCCAAATAATCGAACGTACATACAGCCATAATACATTTTGATTTGATGATTCACATTCAATGCAGCAACCATAATGAGAAACCAGAGAACGACGCACCCCTGGGGCAGAAGCCTTGCCAGATGCTGGAGATCCAATTATCTATCTCTGTTTCAGACCGACCGCCCAGGCCACCGAGCAAAGCATCGCAAAATTTGCCTTCATCATATCAGTAAATCATCAATTTATATAGACAGACAGACGGAATAGTCTTGAATTAATTCATTAATTATTCATTCTTCGGCCAGCTGGCTGGCTGTCTGCGTTGTGGACCGGTCGAGTTCGAGTAGTAGCGGCTTTAGCTTATCCTTCCAAACGTCCCGGTAGGCTGTGGCTTCCCCGGCCCCTCTCTTGACCTCCACCACCACCAGGCTGTCCGTCAGGCGGTATAACCCGACGTCGATCACGAAATTACCGTTCTGCCCTTCCAGCCCCAGATCCCACTCCTTGTACCTCTTCACCCTCATGCCCTCCTCCCTAGCGAAACCCTCCACCTTCTCGATCAGCTTCTCGGGCAGCACCCCCGACACGAACCTCTCGCCGTCCTCCGTTGAGTTGTAGGAGTCGTCGAACAGGCCGGACAGGTCGAGGCCCGAGGAGAAGGATATGAGGTCGAAGGCATTGAGGCTGGTGGCCTTGGCCTCCATGGCCTTCTGGGCCGACCTGATGTCCTCGCCGTAAAAGTCGATGGCTGCCGTCGTCGTGGCTCCTCGTCCTTGTCCTTGCGGGTCCTTCTCCCTCCTGCAGCTGCTGCTATTCGGCTTCTTGAACCAGGGATCCCTGAGGATCTCGTGGATGGTGATCCTGGTGTCCGGGTTGGTGTCGAGAAGCCGGTGCAGGAAGCGCTTGAGGTCCGGGGACATCCACCTGGGGCACCGGAACTCGCCCTTGTAGATCTTCTTGTACAAGGCCATCAGGTTTGGGTCGTTGAAGGGCAGGTAGCCGGCGGTGAGCACGTAAAGGATGACCCCGCACGACCACACGTCCACCTTGGCCCCGTCGTAGCCCCTCTTGGTGAGGATCTCGGGCGCCACGTAGGCGGGGGTGCCGCAGAGGGTGTGAAGCAGGCCGTCGGGCCGGATCTGGTCGCGGACGGCGCTGAGGCCGAAGTCGGAGACCTTGAGGTTGCCGGCGTCGTCGAGGAGGAGGTTCTCGGGCTTGAGGTCGCGGTGGAAGACGCCGCGGGAGTGGCAGTAGCCGACGGCGGAGATGAGCTGGCGGAAGTAGTGGCGGCTGAGGTCCTCGCTGAGGCGGCCCTTGGAGACCTTGGCGAAGAGCTCACCGCCCTTGACGAACTCCAGGACGAAGTAGATCTTGGACTTGGAGGCGAGCACCTCGTGGAGGCGGACGATGTTGGCGTGGTGGAGGCGGCTCATGATGGAGATCTCCCGCTTGATGTTGGCGGCGAGGCCGGTGCTGGTGCTGGTGCTGGAGGAGCTGGAAAGCTTCTTCTTGTTGATGACCTTGACAGCAACGCTTTGTCCGGTGCGGACGTCCCGGGCGTGGTAGACCTTGGCGAAGGCCCCGCAGCCGAGGAGACGTCCCACCTCGTATTTGCCGAAAAGGGCATCGCGGTTGTTAATGATGATGTTATTTGGGGTGGTGACGGGAGCATGTTCGATCTCTGGTGCCATCCCCAGAGATCGAACCTCAGGTGGGCTCGGTCAGGAGGATCTACCTAAATATATTTATTTATCTATAAGACAAGGATGCCCCTTTCGCTTGGACGGAGGTACGTCACAACCGGGCGGGCGAGGGCTTGGCTGGGTGGGGGGGGGGGGGAGGGGGAATGGAGCTAGCAGGCGGCCCCTCTTCTAGAAGTTGAAGAGATAGATAGATAGATAGATAGATAGATTGCGGATGGATGGAACGGAGAAAAATTTAAAACCGATAGATAGACAGATTGAGCTTAGCTGAAAGAAATGAAATTGATGGCGGAGGAATTGGAATTGGTTGTGTCACTGCGGCAGAATGAAGGGATGAATGAATAACAGAGGAGTAGGACGAGGAGGAGGAGGCGGCGGAGGAGAATACGCGTTAAGAAATCGGACGATGATTAAAGAAAGGAGGAGGAACAAGATGTAGCTCGGAAGGTCGGGTCTGAAATGTATATTAAAATTTAAAAAAAAAAGAAAAGGAAACTATTTATTTGTATATTTGACTGGCTGAGGCTGACTGACTAATTGGGAACGGAAATTGGAATAGCCTTTGGAATAGGGATATAAGCATATGCCCCCTAAAGAGAGGTAGTTGCGCTGCTCTTTCTTACCTCGTTTTCTTTTCTCCCCCACAAAATTAATTAAATAAATAAATTGGAATGTAAGTTGTGAATCTCCCCCCTATCCGCCTTTCTCTCCTTCTTTCTTTTGTCAACTATAATTTTTAGCTTAAAAAAAAAAAGCTCATCTCATAATAATAATATAATTGTATCAATCAATCAATTTCTTTAGTCACAAATTTTTCCTCTTCTTTTTTTATTTACAATTTTAGATAGTCCCATCTCAAATGAAATGGTAATAAAAATTCAATAAGAATTCTTTAATGAAAAATAATTATAACAATTATTCGAGTGATTAGCATTAAATTTTTTAATTTGATTGATATTTTTTCACGCCACGTAGCGATGTATCAATAACTTCTCTTCTTTTTTGCTCTCTTGTGTCGTGTTGCGTGTTTTTTTTTTATTTGGCTTGGCGGGTACGATGGTCATGTACGAAGTACAAGCTACCACGTGGTTCAGTGAAAGTGGTCCACGAAGGTGCCCTGCCGTATTTGGCCAAAAACTTTATCGCCTCATCTTCAACTACTTATAAACCAACCCAACCAACTTCCGTTCCTTCTTTACCTCTATAGCTAGAAAGGACAAAATTAACAATTAGGTCCCTGAAAAATTTCTCTCTCTAAAACTTGGTCCCTGATTGATTTTCTTTGTACAATCAAGTCTCATCATTTGAAACGTTAAAACAAATTAATCTTTCTATTCAAGTTTTGAGTAGGTCCTTGATTGAAACAAATGACGTGACCCGTTAACTGCTCATTTGGCACGTTAAGTGTCGGTGTTGGCTATAAAAAAAAACGTCATTTTTACCCTCAATTACTATCTTTTAAAAAATGAATAAAAAATTCCTTTTTTTTTTTTTGGATTGGGGCTAGGGGGCCGATTTTCCTCATACCCCATCTTTCTCTACTATAACCAAAAGAGAGAGAGGGAGTGGGGGGCAGATTGAGACCCCTACCGACGATCTCCTTCCCCCCGGGCGAGGTCACCAAAGACATTTGAAGGCTTCAGTGATCTCGCTCGGAGGGAGGTCATCGATAGGGGGGCGCCCGATCCACACCCTTCCCTTCATGTCTCTACTATAACAGTAGAGAGGTTACAATAGAGAGAGGGGAGGGGGGAGATTGGATGCCCCAGACGGCTTCAGCAACTTTGCCCCGGGTGAGGGAAATCTCTAAGAAGGGGCACCAGACCTGCCACCTTAAATTTTTTTTAAAAAAAATTGATAAGAAATTAGGGAAGGGAAAAGGGAAAATGACAAGGGGCTAGCGATATGCCTTCTGCGCTACCGCCGTGAGGGAGATGAAGAGGAGCTTATGGTGCTTGGGCTGTGGTCGAACTCGGAGCATAGGTGGTCAAATGGAGAAAGATGATGCTGTCAGGGGTGTGGTTGCGATCGGTGGTTCTTCTCCTTTATCTTTCTTTTCAATTTACAATTGCATGTTGCAGTTGATCAAAAGAGAGAAGAGGTTGTCGGTAAGGTTGAAAAGAGTTGTCAGGGACCTACTTAAAACATGAACGGAAGGGCCAATATGTTCTAACGTTTCAAACGGCGAGACTATTTGTACAGAGAAAATTTTTCAAGAATTAAATTTTAGAGAGAGAAAACTTTTAGGGATCAAATTGTTAATTTTATCAATCTAGAAAGCACTATCTTTTCCCTTTTCCTTTTTTTTAAATCATATCATTGTTATTTCATTTACCAAAAAAACTGAAACTAAAAATAAAAGGCCTACTGGAAAAAAAAACGGAACGACGATAATCTCAATGGCGTTATTTGCTTTTGTTTTTTATTATCAAATTTACACGAGCTAATAAAGGCTTAAATTTAGAAAATCACTTTATTGTTGAGTTGGCTGTTTACTTATAAGAAAATTATGACAGATTGGTTCATCTCTCCCAATAATAATGATGATGATGATGATTAGAATAGATCTTACATGCGTTCTGCACTCATTTCTACGGAAAAATATGCTTTTGCTTCTCAATCTTGCCATTTCTCTCATTTTCATCATGAAAATCTTTTTGTGTTATTTTTATCCTCAACATTCTACGTTTCTGCCACTTTAGTCCAGATAATAATCTTTCCATTAACAGTGATCGATGTGGACTTGGAAGCCAATAAAAATGAGTCACATGTTATTTTATATCAATCAATTTTTTGGGCTTTTGTAAATAATAATTAAATTTTCGAAATTCTTTATACAAAAAAATAAAGGAAAAAAAAACTGCAGAACGGGGAAGGACGGGAAGGCCCGTCCATTGGACCAATAAAGCCCCAAGTACATAGGCCCCTAACTTATTACGATATTGATTTTATTATAAATAAAGACGTTTAGTAATTCATTTAATTTTTAATAAGTATCTTCCTCTATCATATCCATTAATTACTCCAGTATTACTTTGAAAAAATTACACCGTACAATATTTTGAATTTTTTTTAACAATATCGTACGACGTTAATTTTTCATCAAATGCTTAAGGAAAAAGTTGATGTGTTGACAAGGTGGACGTTTTGTGGAATCCGTTCCCACAACTGGACATTTTGTGTGCCCCATGAATATTGTGATCTAGTGATGTGCTTTATGGTGAAAAAATTTGAAAAAATGTTATAATTTGGTCGATTCCCCTTAGTAATAATTAGTAAATATGAACATTTGATATTCATTAAAAAAATTCATCAAAAAATGTGAACATTCGATCAAGTACTTACTATTCAAGAGAGTGTAACACCCATACAATCTCACACTGATGGGAGAAGAAGTTAGTGAAGTGGTTAATAAAGACAAACCTATGAGATTACTAGCAATTTGGGTCTAAGCATCTTGGACCGACGGTTGGGCTTCTTGGCAAGTTTGCTAACCAATCCCGTAGATTGGGTCAGGTCATTACAAATGGTATCAAAACAGTGTACCAAACAAAAGTATGAGAACTAAGTGCTATGCGAACAAAGTGCTACACTCATTGGACTGGTTGAGAGCCACTTCTTGAACCGCAAGAGCCACCTTTAGAATCCCACATGCCTGGTGAAGTGTCATAGTTTTGGAGAGGATTTGTTTAAGTAGCTTGACGAGGACATCAAGCCTTCAAGTGGGAGATATTGTAACGCCCCAAAATCTCACATCGATGGGAAAAGGTGTTAGTGAAGTGTTAATATAGACCAACCCCAGCAAGTTTGCTGGGTTAGTCCCATAGATTGGGTCAGGTCGTTACAGAGAGAAAATTTCTCATTAATGGCATGACATATATAATATATTTGCGCGGCTAATTAATATTGTGGTGTTGTTTTTACTCTAATTAAATTAAATCAAATTAGGTTTTTTGCCCGTGCAATGCATGAGACTTTACAACAAATATATATCTATTCACATAATTCAAACTTAATTGTTTTAGTTAAATTTAAAAAATTTCATGAAAAAAGTATTCCTTTTTTCGATAGTATATAATTTCAAATAATGATATCCAACTATCGTTTGGAATTTTGATCCATTCATATATTATAAATATACTGGATAAGCAAAAGAACAAATGGTAGCGTAACGTTTTCAAAATTATCATTTTTTCAATCCGATAAAATATTAGTAACTATGACTCTTTTTTCAATGCACTTGCTTTCTTGCGATCTTTTGTTGTCATGGGTAATCTCTTGAGATCTTGATCTATTTGTTGTACTCTACAATATTCTCTTAATTGAGATTTATGATGAGTTATCAAAAAAAAATTAAAAAAAAATTTCTTTTAAAAAAAATCAATTTTCACTATTTGTTGTGCCATTCTTACTCAAATCTCATATATTAAATTTTGTGAATTTGAATATTTTTTGCTAAAATGAATCATTTATTTTCATGAGAGATTTACTTCATTGAGCTTTTAAAAGATTTGCAATAGTTTTAAAACATTATTAAATAAAGTTAAAATTCATACAATTATAAATTTTCTTTATTTTCCTAAGATTATGAATATTATTTACTATTAACATAACAATAATGATTCAGAATAATATATTCTTCATTTCGTATTTGCTACTATTATTTATAATAATATGTATTATTAATTAATTTTTATTTAACATACTAATCTATGGAATACAAAATAGTTACTATTATACCCATTTATTATATAACATTGCCCGTGAAATTTACATTGACCTGGCATTGGCATTGGCATGGATTGTAAAAATACTATTATAAGACCATTTAATACAAACAATTAGTAAACTTTATCTTTTACAACCGATTTATTAGTGTTGGGAGGTGGAAGTTAATGTTTTTAATATATCACATTAAAAATATAAATTATTGATCATAATTTATTTCTCTCCATATATATTACTGAGATATATTAACCTTAAGGCATATATACACTCTAATCCATTTATTGTAGTCAAGTTTATACATATATACATATATAAAGTTAGCTGAAATTTGTATATTTATTGCTAAAATGACTCAATTATTTTTATGAGAGATAAAAATATATCTATTTAAATCGAATTTCATACAATTATTGAAGTATTGAGGATAATTTTTTAAAAAGATCAATTTTTATTTTTTGGGTATATATGTGAATTAATTGTATATATATTTACAATTATATCATTCTTTATTTGCATTTAATTCACATAAATATATCATTAATATTGTATCTATTTTCTTTGAAATAGTATTTTTTAATCATAAATATTATTTACACATTTACTTTTCTGACCTTATAATATTTATAAAATTATATTTCTAACCATATTTAATGTGTGGAATACAACTTTTTATATATATATAGATTAAATAGTATAGCTAGATAGGTAGTGTTGTGAATGTGTGTCAAAGAAAGAGTAGTGCAATGGTACGTAAATTGCTAAATGGCACGTACAACTAATAAAGTATTGATCAAAGGGAAGACAAATAAATAAACAAAAATCCCTCTCTCTCTCTCTATATATATATATACTATAGATATACCACACTAGGTATGAAATCATTTAAATAGTTAATATTACTTTTGTGTTAATTTATTCTGAAAATTATGAACTTGTTATTTATTTATGTTTAACCGAAAATTTTAATTAGAAAATGATTTTGTTCGTAGGAATTATAAAATAATTTAAATGTTTGAATTAGCACAAATTATGAGATAAATAAGTTGGCCGTTTAATATCTTTGGAAGGGAAAAGTGGACGAATGTACAATTCAAGAGGGGAGAGGAGGATTGGTAGGGCTCCATTGGTCTTTGATGCTAGGGTTTCACACCGAAAAGGGGGGAAATGAGGCGTGGAGAGATAATATAGGGAAGTGATAGAATGAGACTAGTAGATAGTTTTTGTAAAAAGAATTTGCCATTTTAATTCTAAATAAATAACTCTTATCGATGGAAATATATTTATAATATGAATGATTTTTTGTGAAAATTCTGAACTCTTATTGTGACTGACGTAATTCATGCCATTAAATTTCAGTTGAGAAATTTCATCCAACTCGTGACGATATTTAGTAAAAAAACAATGTCATACTGATATTTTTATCTTTTATATTTTTGCCCACAAATATATTTGACGGCGCTCAACTGCATCCAAGGATGAGTTGATCCTGGTTCGTATTGTTTCCAGACAGAAACGTTCTGTTTAATAAAAAAATCAATTATATATTTTTTTAAAAATAATGAAAATAGAATCATTACAATCAAAATCATAAATGAGTTTTAATCTCGCCTCCCAATCGAAGCATGCGTTTGGTTTGTAAGTAAAATTTTAAAATCATAACTTTAACTTAACTCTGCCCACAACTAAACAAAATAATTCATTCAAAGTAAAAAAAGTGGGCCGCATACATAAACATTTATACCATTCCATTATAATAGATTCTCAACACCATCCCTTCATTTCCATGCTAAGAGGTTCTTCCTCTTTCAGCATGCCATATTTGATTTGCAATACGGTCTCATACTGTATCCATTCCTCCTCTTTCAGCATGCCATATTTGATTTGCAATACGGTCTCGTACTGTATCCATCTCCCTATTGCTCATGTCAACATCATTTCGGATTCCATTTTGTTGAGGCAGATTGCGAAATTCATCGTCATATTGTCATGCATCACCATATTCTTCAAATAATCTATCGTGATAACTATTTATCCGAATAAAATTGTACAACATAAAGCGGGCAAGCACAATTTGTCCTTGGCGGCACGGTCTGAAGTTTGGCATTACCCGCAGTATTCCAAATCTGTTCTTGAGAACGCCAAAGCACCGTTCTATTACATTGCGAACGAATGAGTGTCGCTGATTAAACAACTCTTCCTTCGTCGTTGGAGGATTGTCATTATTAAAGTCACTGCGGTGATACCGTTGGCCTTCGTAAGGGGCCAAATAACTGGGAATATTAGGAAAGCCTACATCAATTACATAATATTGTTATGCGTGCACATATGTACAAATAATATATATCTGTAGTTCCATGTATTTATCGAAATACATAAGAGTTTGACAAGAAAACAAGGAATATGAGCAATAACAACTTACCGCCTCGTGGTGCGGGGAAGGCTAGTAACGTTACGGCATCAGAAAGAATTCTGGAGTCGTGTGTTGAACTCTCCCATTCGGTCATGACATACGTGAAGATCATTTGATGGGAAAAAACAACAAGAACATTTTACGTTATGTCACCGTTTCGATCGCGATAAGCGCCTTTCACTAAAGCTGGCATAGTAGAATTAACATGAGTTCCATCCATTGCCTCGATGCAATGCTGCAGTAATAATAAAAATCAATACGAATTAAAGTACATGTAATAAAAGAATAGAAGTTCATTTCGGCAGTTGTATGATAATTACCCTAAAGAATGGATACTATTGTCGGCACCTGCGAATTTCAGGCTGCTCCTCAACGTTCCTCAGTCTTATGTACTTGCCACCAATGAATGAATTCCTTGAAGTATTAAATTGAATACCCATGAGACAGTATCCTTGGAATGCTGAAAGCGTTCGACAACAACGGATAATTGAGTACTATGTGCAACTACGAGTGAGATCATTTCGAGCATCTCCTCGATGGTCATACCATTCTTGGTATTTCAAATACCATAGTTTGCTCTTAACGTGTCGCACAAATTATGAAATACGTGAGGGTCCATTCTGAAATTCTCGTAACACCTTGTGTCATTTGAAAGCACTTCGTGAATGTACTCTTATTCTCGTAGACATGAAGTTCTACATGGACGTCTACGAGGGACATGTTGTTCAGACGCTGCAATTTGGATCACCAGAAGGACGGGCAAATCTTCTATGTTGTAGTCGTCTTCGTCTCTTGATTCATTATTATCTCGTGGTGAGTTCCCGTGCCTTGGCATCGCGTCTTCTGTTGAGGTTGACGAACTATATCGACAAACGTTAACATGATAGATTATTAAAAATAGACATGAAATGACGAAGGGAAGAATGTTTCAAACACAAATCAAATGCATTATCAATCAGAACCATAGAAGGACACATCACAGATAGTCACACAAAGCAAATTAAAGTCAATAAAAGACAAGCAGGTTCAAACAGAACAAATACAAAACAAGGGTTTAGTTAATGTCATAATAGAAAAACGGAAAAGTAGATAACAAACACATACGAGGAGGAACGTTCGGTCGTTCAAGGACGAACAAGGCTGCGCAGCCATTCGCGCCTAGCTTCATCGAACATGTAAACGAACGCACGACTCCAACGGTCATCCTCCGTAATACGCGCGGTACCGGCGAGATACTCAGGTTTGGAAATTGTTCCTTGCATTTTATTGAGCACATCCATGGCTTCCTCGATGCTGTGCTTCGCTAGTTTCTCATGGCTTGTCACGGACTTGCTCTTCTTTGACTCCGGAGGGGTAGAATTTTTCGCTTTCTCCTTCATGGTCATACTTTCCCTGTACAAGTCGATCAACTCCTGCAACTGCGTGTTGGTGTTCAAACCTCTCTTTCTCACTCGCCGCCTGGACCCTGTAACGACTGGTTCATCAACCTCACAAACTGAGTCATCACTATCGCCAGAGCCCTCTTCAAGATCGATAGGCTCTTTCCCACGGCTGTTCCGTGCTGCTAGAAATTGCTCTTCCATGCATGCATAGGATCGGGGGCTCTCAGGTGGGTCGGTGGAAGAAATTCGTAGGCCTCCTGTTGCTGTAGCAGATTTATACATTAGTTGCAAGGCCTCATAATGCTTGCACTCTTTCGACCGGAAAGTACTGAAGTTGTTGTGCCTTTGCATGTTAGACACAAGTAATACTTAGTAAGAACGACTTTGCGTGAAATGAGCAAAATTGTAAAGAGTAATCGTTATTGTACCTTGATAAATTTGTCCCGAATATCAGGACTCACCTTCACAGTGTTGGTCGGCCCATCCCAACCTACTCCCGTGTGCTGAATGAGCTCTGTGAACTGCGTGTACCGTGTCTTCAGCCTTCGTGCTTCTGTTTTCAACTTTTTGGCGCCAAGAATCACACCAGGAAATTTCTCTTCAAGTTCTGTATTCATCTGTTCCCAGTCCTTCCATTTCCAAGATGTTGTACGCGTCCTTTGGAACTTATCAACCATGATGTCAATGAAATCACTCTCCAGCTCGTCAGTCCACTCAACTATGCCTTCACCCTTAGGAGCTATCTCAGTTACAGAGCAGTACCGACAACTTATAAAGCACATACAACAATCAAGGTTAACTAAGTACATACACAGTCATACAGGCAAGGCACATATACAGTCATACATTCAAGCTTGAGGCCTAACTACCCACAATAGCAGCCTGGGACCTTTTTTTGCGACGATAATATCCGATTTCATGTTCCTTTCACCCACACAACTAAGTCAAGGAATTATACTATGTTCTCATAGACATTACATCAAACATGTTGCAGGATAAGATGCCAAACGTTACCATAGCATAAATGATCTTTCATTTCTTCTCTAGCATGTATGATTAGCCAGCCACATAAAAACGTTTTTGTATATATAGGATCTTTTGGAAGGACAGTAAACGGATTTTTCAACAATCGCAGCAACAACAAACTGTAAAAGAGAGGCAGCAACCAAAGTGCAGCGTAACGTTGCTGCAATCGAAAAGCAGCAACCAACAGACATAGGTACCAACAATTTCACAAGCAAGAGGAAGAGGATGCTACACAAAAATCATCCTTTAACAAATCGATCAACACAAGGGCAGCTCTTGTATGCACAGAACTGACATGCAACACTAACCCTTTCACCAACAAGCAGATACAATTCGAAGGAGTAATGTCAAATGAGTCAGAGAAATTATCTTCAACTTGGGTATGGAAGAGGGAAAGCGCAATCTTCGCCTCTTAAGAAAAGAAGGAAGTGGTAGGGGCCCGGATTGGGATGCTTGCCTTGACTGTGCTCAAACTGAGGAGGAGATGCAGGGGTTGGGGGGGTGGCGCGAGTAGATTTTTCTAACAGTCAAAAAGTCAACCGGGGAGGGGGTGGGGTCCACCAGTGACTTCAAACGGTTAATTGACTGTGACTTTTTCAAAATCAAAATCTGATTTAAAATCTCACTAACAAACCAAACGAGTCAGAAATCTCTCCTAGTCATGCGCGCATCTCTGTGCCCCAACTCGTGCCGTGCGTGTGTCCCGCTTGATCCCTTACCCCGAGCCTCAATGTCCTAAGCTGGGAGCCTCGTCAATTAGGGATTTGCAGTGGATAATTATTGCAACGATAGGATCCAAATAGGAGGAACATTGATGCTTGGGAGATGGACAACTTAATCATCAAGTTGGGAATCTTCTTCAATAATATAGAACACGGTCACAACAAGGCAACAAGTCCGTTTGATGCAGCTCTCAGAACGTAATTCAAAATTCAAATGATAGAAATAGAGCCAGCTCGTGCACTGATTGCGAGAGAGATGGTGCAATGCAATTTTATTTCACTCCAACTGCTCAGTTGCAATATTTTCTCAAAATCCTATGCTGGAAGACCTCATCGATCAACTAAGGATTTTTTGACGCCCGAGCAAGGGAGCAGAGATGCACGCATGGGCAGGAGAGATTTTTTCTTCTTTTTTGCTTTTTTGCTTTTTGGGGGGGTAAGATGGGCAGGAGTGGTTTCGATAGGGAAGAGAAATATCCCATTAGAGTTTTAACTTTTAACTGTAGATTTTTTTGGGCAAATTACAAAAAAAAACTCAAATTTTGTAAAAAATTTCAATTTTATCATAAATTTTGTTTTGTAACAAAAAAAATCATAAGTTTTCTAAAATGTCTCAAAAATGACCTCCGTTATAACTTTCGTCAATTTTTGCTTCCATACAAATATGGCAATGTGGACGGATGAGATTTCTCAATTGAATTCTAACGGTATGCATAGTGTCAACTAGTTATTTTTAGTCAATCACGCTAGACTCATCTTTTTGGAAACGGCAGATCAAAGAGCGACCTCTCTCTATTTTATTTAGTAGTATACTTGAGGAGCGCCCTTTCTTGCACGGAATGACATGAAATATGTAAAGCAAAAAAGAAAAGAAAAATGTGTACTTATAAATAATGTCTCAAAAAATGTGTCCTTGCTTCCTAGCCATATCATTTTTTTTCCCTTGAAACTTGAAAGTTGATCTATATCCATATTATATTATTGTTGAGGTTGAAAATATGTTCCTATTTGATACCATATTCTGAAGGAACTTACCCGATGAAAAGACTCGAAGAATCGGTAGATTTAGATATTTAGTGTATTTTGAATTGGGCGATATATTTTGTGATGTAAACTAGATTCAGATTTCATATATATCCGTATTAGGAATTGGGATTTTCTAATTTGATCGGGGTTTAGTTTCCTAATGTACAGGGATATGCTGGAGCTTCTTTGAAAGGATTGTATTGGTGTGACACTTTGTAATCTCGCGTGTATCTCATTACTGGGAATAAGAAAAAAACTATGCGCGGAGTCTTGCCATTGATGTATGGACCTCGCTATCCTGAACCACGTACATTGGTCATGCGATTTCTCTTTTCCTAATCTCCTCAATTGCACGAGATTATTTTTTACGAACGATCCCGAAATTTCCTAACAAGTGGCATCAAAGAGAGGTTCATGTAGAGAAATTGTGTTCGTGTAGTTTTGATCGTCATGGCTGGAAACTGGCTGGAAACTGGAAAGAATATGATCAATTTCCAAATAACGAGGCTCGACGGGACAAACTTTGCAGGTAGCACGGGTGGTCTATCGTGTAGTGCGGCACAGGTAGAGGAAATTTATTGCGTGGTACGTGCGGGTAAAACTCAAATTATATGTAAAATTAAAAGGATAATGACAAAGAAAAGGAGCAAATAATACCAATAAAAGTGTTGACTGAGTGGTAAGCAGCTCACCCCTGTAAAGAGGAGAACACAAGTTCGAATCCCGGGGAGCGTACTTGTTGGGAGGGAGAATAACTTTTAATGCTCAATCTCCCGACTGGATTAGTCAGACTCCATTGGATTTCTGGATATCAGGGTACACCCCGAAAAAAAAAAGAGCAAATAACACTTAGGGGACAGGTGAAAGTTGGAAACTGGTGAAACACATAAGCAGGATAGGGAGAGAGAATAGATAAAATATAGTTATTTACATAATTTATGAATTTTTTGCTCGATAGATAAATTTATAATTATGATTTTAATCATGTAACTATTATTAATTCAGTTTATTTTTTGAAGTTATTTGGAATGTGAAAGTGAGATGAAGGCTCTTTTCGACTTTAATAATAGTAAAGATACTTAAATGATGATAATGTTTGTTGAGTTACTTAAATGATGACCGGTAGGTTTAAATAATAGTGCTTGCAGCGCATCTATCGGGAGAAAATAACTTTTAATTCTTAATTTCTTGAAATTATAAGTGTAATGTTTTATATAATTTTATATATCGAAAAATTAGTGATCACTAGTAGGTTTGACTTTGTGGTTCAACAAACAATTAACCAAATCATTTGGAAAGGGCCGACTCGATCAATCAATAATATTTGCTTATGACCCGATGCTGAGAGAGAGAGAGAGAGAGTACACACAGAGGCTCTGAAGTCTGAACCAGCGAATCGTTCCACAGAGTAAGTAATATATAAATAGCTGGAGTTTTCATTAAAAAAAGCTGGAAGTTATATTTATAATTATAATATTGTATATATTATGCATGTAATATTCTCTTCCTCTTCCTCCCTTATCTATTCTATGCAATTGTCTTCACCGCCCCTCCCTCCCTAGCAGAGATGATGATGGAACGGATTTGGATGGTTGGATCCTTCCCACACCTAATCTCGTAGGAAAAGGTCAAGCTTTAAATTCTTCATAGTTTCCAAACCCGTTAAGCAATTGGAGAAAAATTCTCTAAATTTTTCATTAATAAATTCATATACATTCCCACGAAAAGGCAGTCACACGAATTGATATTTCATAGAACAAGTTTCAAATATAACAAATACCAACCTAAATTAATAAAAGTTCCAAAAGAGTTTTATCCCATTGAATTTATATATATATATATATATATATAACGAATTGAATAAGAGTCAAAGAGGGTTTAGCGTAATGACATATGCAGTAGCCTCGCCTAGCAATCAAGGAGTTCTAATATTTATACTTGATGAGATTATCCACGTTTATTTATTAACTATTATGAATTCTATTTTACTGTATCAGGCTCATAGACTTATCTTGTGACTCGAAAAAAAACAAATAAGGATAAAACTCTTTAGGTTTAGGATAGGATTTAGGTAGAAAACCCATGACCGTCAACCCTACTCCCTACCTCCCTCTTGGACAAATTAATCTACATTCATTCATTCATTCATGTAATAATTCAGTCATTAATTAATCAGGTGTGTTCATGATCATCATAAAGCAACTCTAGAAATTAGAATTAATCTCCTCTACTTTGTAGTTCATTTATCAAGTAGTTGCAAAATATGGAGGGTTCCCTATTTTTTTATATTTTTTTTGGAAAAAAAAAACGTGTACAGAATTATGTGCACGATATGATAGGAATCGTCCTCATACGTTACGTGGCTGTTTGCGGCCTCAACTACAACTGCATCTGCAACTGCATCTATACTCTCTTCTCTCAACTCTCATATTCTCTCTTTTATCTCACCTTTTTTTCTTTTTTCTAATTTTTATCTTTCCCCAATCTTTTTTTTATTTCCCACGTTACCTTGTGTTTGGTTCTCCAGTTAGATAATAATTCAACTCAACTTGATTTTGTTCAATGATTGTAAGTGTTGACAAATATATTGATAGGTGAAAATAAATATATGTATGTAAATATAAATGTGAAAGTAAACGAAAAATTTATTATTAAAAAATTGATTTGTATATATAGATGTGAAAGTAGATGGAGAATTAAATATAAAAAATTTGATTGTAAAAATAGTTAGAAAAAAATATGCGAGAGAATTTATTATTAAATTAGAGAAAAACGTAAAACAATAATAATTGTATTGATGAAGAATATGGTTGAGTTGGGTTGAGTAAAATTATGATTTTAAAACTAAACAAATTTTTTCTATAAATTAGCTATTTTTAAATAATAGGAAGAGTATAAAGGACAAAAAAAACCTTATCTTATGTAGATGAATAAACATGTAAAAATATTCTACTCATAAAATATAAATCACAATTTCGAAAAACTATGCTCCGTTTGTTTTCAAAGTCGTGATTTAAGATTTTAACTTTAACTTTAACTTAAAACACTACACAACAAAACACACATTTTAAAAGTCAAATTGGTGGGCCCCATATATTATTAAAATACAATCCCATTATAATTAATTATCTATACCTTCCATTCATTTCATATTTCAAAAGTCAAACTGGTGGGCCCCATATATTTTTGTCTTCTTCTACAATCACAATCACAATCACAAATTCGTAACTTTAACTCCGAAAACAAACGCATTGTTAGATTTTTTTAGATTCATTTCCGCGCGTAGCGCTAGTCAACGCTCTAGTATATGTGCATGTATACATATACGTATATATATATATATATATATACTGCCACTACTATAAAAGCGAAAAGGAAAAGGGCTTTGTCTAATATTCCTGCTCCAATAATGCCCATGGTCGATGATTTGATAAAAATTAGGAGCATTAAATCAGAACAATTTAGAAAATAAAATTATCTTTTCATATATTCTCTTAATATCCGCACTTTTCTCTCCATCTACTATTTTATTTCTCCTCTCAATTGTCCGCTCTCTCCTTTTATCTCTCTTTTTCTTTTTTCTTTTTTCTTTTTTTCTTTTTTTTTTTTATCTTGCCCCAACTTTTTTTTATTTTATTTCCCACCCGTAAGCTACTATTTTCTCTATAAATTAGGCACTTCTAAATAATAAAAAGAATATAAATGACATGAAAACCTTATCTTATGTAGATGAATAAGCATGTAAAAGTATTCTATTTATAAAATGTAAATCGTAATTTCAAAAAATTAATTTTTTTAGACCCACTTCCACGCGTAGCACAGGTCAATGCTCTAATATGTATATATATGTATATATATATACTATATATAAAAGTATGACGCGTTTCTCTAATTTTCAATATTCTAAAATTACCCATGTACCCTCTTTTAGTTTTTCGTACCCTTTCGGTTTGTGACTTTGGCCGCATACTTTCATATTATTTATGTTTATATTCAGGTTCTTTCTATCACTTTTAGTCGTATCGTTTTGGTTTGTGACTTTTGATCGCATACTTTTATAATGTTTATATTCATAATCTTTCTATTCATCATTCATTTACAACATTCCAACTTTTCTCCCCTCTTATCCGTGTCAACCGAGTTAAATCTTCATTTCAGGAACGAGTTTCATATTTTTTTTATATTGTACTGATAGGATTTTCCTTAATTAATTACGAGTATGTTGTGAACTTTCTTTCTTGGTAATCTATTGATAAGACCTTCAATAGATAAATTTAATCGTCAAATACAATTTTATATATGGAGAAATAAATTAAAAAAATTGAATTAATTAATTTATAATTTTTGATATTATCAGTTATGTTATATTTAAATAAAAAAATTATCAATGTACATTAATTATAGTAATTCGTTCATATTCATTGATTTAGTATCTTTAAACCAATCAATAAGATTATTGAGGATGTTAGATAATTAATTATATATTTTTTGGATGAAATTTAATTTTTATATGTTTCCTAACATTTTATAATTATTACGTCATATTATTTAATCAAGAAATCTTTCGCGGGCAATACACGCGTAAATGCACTAATGTGTATATATGTGTAGGTGTGCGCGCATGTGTGGGTACGTGTACTTTCCCGGAAATTTAAGATGGATGGGACGGATGGACCCTCACCCTCATGCTTGCATGTGATCATGCATGCACGTGAATGTGATCAGAAAATATCACAAAACAAATCAATTACACAAAGCAGCACAGCACAACAGCCGAGCCAAATGTGTGGTGTGTGTTAGGTATGCTTCGCCCGGAGCCACGGCCAGGCCCAGCTTGTGGGCCTCACCTCACTCGCAGTCAGTCACCGACTCTCCTCATTCTCGATCCCGATCGTTGTCAAACTCGCTTCCCTCGACAATGAAATGCTCACGTGAGCTTGCTAACCATATATATATTTTTTTTCCTTTTAAATTTTTAATGTTTTTGGCACGCAGCCCAACCGTACGTGAGGTGAAAGTGGTAAGAAGCTTCCTAAAATAAAAGCTCGATCATAAGCTGAGATCAGACAATTCATTTCATTGGGTGATAGCCAGCGGCAGCAAATGAATCGACAACGAGTCTCCTGCCGTGTCGCAACGCGTAGTGAGGAGAGAGAGAGAGAGAGAGAGAGAATACTGGAAGATCTTAATTAATTAATTAATTAATCAATCAATCCGAGGAGGAGAAAACTGTTGCGTTGCGTTACATTGCAGGCCACTTGGGAATTTGGGCCTCCCCCCTTACCTTCCTTCCGACATGGGCCTGCAAAGGTTTTAGAAAAAATCATTTTAACTGATACGAAACGATACGACAGGATACGACATTGGTCTATATTAATTAATATAACATATATATATATATATATATATTATACTTGTGGAGTCGTCCATAGTGTATGTATATATGAGATAAATTTCTATCTTTCCTTTTTATTTTCGATTACAAGAGAAGTTCATGGACTTAATACGATGAAATGAAAATATTATATATTTAAAAAAGATTACAAGAGAAGTTCATGAACTTAATATGATGAAATGAAAATGCTATATGTCTAAAAAAAGCGGCACAAACTTCCTTCTATTCTAACCGGCTGTAAAATTTTATAATTCGCTATGAATTAATTCATCCATAGATAACAGTAAAAAGTGACAGAGAAATTGAAACTCCCGTCTTGTCTTATAATATCTAGTCATCGAATTAGTGTCAACTTCGACCATATATATAGATATATGATTTTATGCGGTCTACTCTCCTATATATATATACACACACACATTTTGCACATGATAAATAATAGACGGACACACAATATGCTCACTCCACTACAGTACAAGAAGTAACAAAAGTAGAAAACAGATAAAAAGGCCAAAGCAGAGCCAGAAATTGAAGAAGAGGGAGAAAAGAGAAACATGTTCTATCCGGTCCAGTCAAGTCTATCTAGCTTACTAAGTTACTAATACATAAATATATACATATGTGTATATACTCACTCTCTTTTCTAGTGACTAGCTAGCTTAGCTTCGAGCTGACTAAGTGCATGCATGCAGATGCAGTACGGTACTACTGGCGGCAGCAGCAGCAGCAGCAGCAGAAGCAGGACAAACGAAGCGCCATGGAAGTCACCGCCGCAGCTAGCGCAGATTTCGCTTAATTATAACAATAATAATAATCATATATGTGTATGTATGTATATATATATATATATATGTAGGATGATAATAATTAATTAATGACGACATATCCTAAAAAATATTTAGGAGGGAGGGAGGGAGGGAATATATAATATATATTGTATAATTCATTTGATTGATGATTAATTTGCATGCATGGATTGGAATGGAAGTGGAGTTGGAGGAGGTCGCGGACGAGATGGAAATTGAAGATAATGGGTTGTGTCGTCTCTCTCTCATCTCATCTCGAGTCATCAAGGCATGTAGAGCTTGTTGCCGCATTTGCACCTCCAAGCCTCGGGGTAGTACTCAGCCGTCACTGGCGTCCCCGGCGGCACCGGCACATGGACAGGTTTGCAGGGAGTACACTTGCCGCACTTTGACGTGCACCTGGGCGGGGACGACCCTGGGCCCCCCAAATTCCGCCTGCTGCTGATGCTCATTCCAGCTATTCCCCCTATCCCCATCCTTCCTATATCATCAGTATCAATATTATTATTATTCGTAGCAGTTCCAGCTGCTAATTCGAATTCCACTTCTGCTCCTTGTTCCTCCATCTCCATCTTTGCCTCTCTAATCTCCTCATCATCAACTTCCTGCATGCATTCCCGAGTTATAACACTATTATGTACATATATGAGATTTTAAGATCCTGACAGTAAATGAATGAACAGCATTAATTTGCGCGCATGCATTGAAATTTGGAAGCAAACAGAGGAGGAGGAACACAGTTCCGATTGACGCGTTGACTTGAGTTGAGGGGTTGTTGGTTCAGGGAGGAGGACAGGCGGGGCGGGCCGCTAGTTACCGAGACAGACAGAGCCCACCCGTTAAGAAACACGTACGACAGTACAAGAGAAGAGAAGACAGACAGACAGGCAACATATATAGCTAATTGTAATCAAGAGTCCCACACCAAGGGAAGAGAATGTCTAATACTAATAGCATTTGATTGATTTGAGAGTCTTCTTGATCATCGAATTAATTGTTCATAATAATCATCTAGCTAGCTAGGTGATAAGTAATCGTTCATGCATGTAATACGTACGCCAAAAACATAACCATATATGAAATGCATGCATGATTATGGACAACCAACCCAACAGGGGTGGCGTACATGGACAATAATTCCTCTCCTCGGGTCGGTCACTCGACTGACTGACTTATTACTGGATTGATTAGATTATATTAGATCAGATAGATCCATATTCAGATCAGTCATAATATATATTCTTTATTAGTGATATTTTACCCCTTTTTTTCAATTTTTCAGTACCCAACTTCACAGTCACAGCTCTCTCTAAGTCTATGAAGCCAGAGCAGTGGACCACCCACACCCACCACAGTCACAGCACAGTACAAACCATTTTCCCAGTTCCCGTCCTGGTGTATGTGATGGACAAATTAATCATGCCCACGGCCATGTCGGGTTTCTGCTCCATTGGAATTGGGTGGGGATTTCATTTCATTACGTATTCCGTGCATTGCATCCATCATCTCACCTCAGAAGAGAGAGAGAGAGAGAGAGAGAGAGAGAGAGAGAGAGAGAGAGAGAGAGATGGTCCCTGAAAGAGGAGAGGGGGCCAGATGAGATGGGAGCTTGGGGTTGGGTGAGGTCACCGCCGGCCCCGCCTCTGCTGCTGCTGCTCATGCTGATGCTGCCGGGCTTTCTTTTCCACTCTGCTCTCCTCTCGCTTCCAACCCAATGTACGTATTTGGCCTTTCTGGCTTTGTCTCCGCCTCTGTCTCTCTTCATCTCTCTCTCTCTCTCTCTCTCTCTCTCTCTCTCTATCGTTTCTCTGCTAAAGAAGATCGTAATGGAGCCGTTGTGACTGACTGGACGATACAAATTTTTTTTAGATCTCATTCGTTCGTGCATCTCTTGTAAATTAAAACAGCCCGACAAGAAACCATATAAACGGGGATCAACCAGAAAGATTATATAGTTGGCTCTCTCTCTCTCCCTCTCTCTCTATATATATATATATATGTTATAATTAGTAGTGCGCTCTGGAAATTAGTAGATAGAACGTCCGGTCGACTAGCCTAGCTACTCCGATTAACATCACGCATGCATGCAGTCTATGCATTATCATTGACAGATCAATCCTTGAATCAGCCAATTGCACGCACTCACCTGATGATCCCGCTGAGCTTTACCCGCCAACGAACACAAATTGTCTCCACCTGCAACGAGTTGCACAACAAGAAGATTAACAAAAACATTGGGCATTCGGTTGAAGTTCAAGAAAATTAAATTAAACCCAGAAATTAAGAGGACAAAAACTTTGCATATTATACCAAAACAAAAGAAAAAAAAAGAAGGAAAAAGAAAAACAAATGCAGGGAGTACAGAGTAGAGCTAGGGAATAAGGGAGGGAGGAAGGTGGAGAAGGAAAGAACAGTAAACCACCTGTTATTGATGATGATGATGATGATGATGAAGAACATGGTATCCTGCCGCTACTGTTGATTCCAGAGATGGCAAAAATGAGGAGGATTAGGAAGACCAACAAATTAGTTGGGGAAAGCAGAGGGCTCCTGGTGCTGCTGCTTATGGTGAACCTCAGCCTATTCCTCTTCCAGCGTAACTGTTGCTCCAT
Organism: Punica granatum; assembly: GCF_007655135.1. Classification (NCBI taxonomy): domain Eukaryota; kingdom Viridiplantae; phylum Streptophyta; class Magnoliopsida; order Myrtales; family Lythraceae; genus Punica; species Punica granatum. The sequence goes on from NC_045129.1 coordinate 39,795,002, forward strand.
CTATATACTACGTACTGCTGCTACATGTAATGCAATTACAACATATGTAACCAGATACTCACTCAACTGGGGCAGGGGCTAGGTTTGGGAGCAGAGGCAGGACAGGGAGATGAATGAACGGTAGGGGGTTGGATGAAGGTAAATAATGGCTGGCAGGCCGGCAGGCAGCTACTGACCTGACCTGAGGCAGAAGATGGAATTTCTTTTTTCTCAAGGGAAAATAAATATCAGAAAAGAACAGAACAGTGTTGGTTAGTACTAAATATATTATTCCCTGATCTCTCTCTCTCCGCGTGAAATCCGATGAGGGCTCTTTTTTCTTTTTCTTTTTTTTGCTGTATTGGGTTGGAAATGGTAATGGTATTATATCAGTTGGGGAGGAGAGACATGGCTATAATTAGGGATGGATTGATGGATGGATGGCTGAGATGATGAGTGCCGAGTGGGGAAGCGCGCGGGGGTAGTTGAGGTTGGAAATGGGAAGCAATGGGGCCAAATGCCAAAACAAAATCAAATGGTAAGGCTCGCTTACTATATCAACTCTTCTTTCTTTTTATATAACTATGGGAGCAAGCAGTTGAAGCAGTAAGCTAATTAAAGCTAAGAACCATCACGGGTTAATTTAAGTGGTTTGACGCTTATTCCGTTTAAACAAAGTCTCGGATTCGAATCATTGTGAATGCAAAAAATTCATATTATGAGAGTTTTACCCATTAATGAGCCAATCTGACTCAACTAGATTAATCGGGATTCAATTGAGTTTTCGAATATCATGATTCACACCGAAAAAAGCTATACAGAAGAAGAAATAGCAGAGCAGCATGCCGGGGGGGGGGGGGAAAGAGAGACCCAGTGGGTGGGGGAAAAGAATACAATACTTAGGATTATAATTATAATTAGGAATTTAGGATTAGAAAGAAAGAGAGAGAAAGGAAGAAGGGATAGATAGGATCCTCTCTGGTTCAAATCCACTACTGTACTGGGCTCCGCTTCTTCCTCAGGCCAAGTCCATCCCCACAACCGAGAATTTGATGTTAATCACTCGAATAATTATCACAATTATTTTTAATTAAAAAATTATTATTAATTTTTTCTCACTACATAATTTGAGATAGGATGATCTAGAATTTTCTTATTTTTCACTTACTTTGGCCTAGGCAGAAGCAAAGCAGGAGAGGAGAAGGAGAGTTGAAACCCCTTGCAAATTCCAATAGTTTGTGTTGCGATTTGTGAGCCCTGACCTGATCTCTTCCTCTGCCCTGCCCCTGCTATCCCCCTTCCCATCCCCATAATTGTCTCAATTTTTTTTTCCATTCTCTCCTTTTCCTTTTTTTTTCCCGGCAAACTAAACTAAACAAAAACGGAATTCAACCACCTTTTGCAAAGTCTCCCAACAACAAATCACTATAAGCTGTTAATTAACCCAAAGAAATCACTAAGCGATTATATGATAGCCCATCGAGTAAACTGTTCATGAAAATATTACCTTCACAAGACACACACACACACACATATATATATATACACACACACACATATACATAACCACCACACCTCCCTTATCTCCCTATATATATATATATATATATATATATATCCCATGCAATAAGTCCGGAAATACCATCTGAAGTATGTGTTGTGTCGGGGCATCATTGCCGCCATACCCACCTCTTAGTTTTGTAACAACTGAAAAATAGCAATCAGAAAAATCTTGTTTTTACGATTTAGAGTGAATCCAAATATAGATCAAACGATTGTTCCAGATGGACTATTAATTTAAAAAAATAAGATTGGATCTTTTTTTTCCATGCCGAATAGTTTTTCAAGGTCTTTGCTTGTTAAAGAAGGTGTATTAGTTTAATGGCACAAATCACCGATTAGAAACTGATAGGTCATGAGTTCATCCTCCCCGTTGGGACTTATGAACTCTTTTATATTGTTTTATTTTTTATCCTTGTATAGGACTCATTGGCCTCGTAGATGATTGAAAAAAAAAATGTTTGTTTGCCTCTTAATACACTTGGGAGCCTCCATCTATCCCTCCCTCTCTCTGTAATATCTTCCAAAAGATATTAAATGAGTCTAGCGGGTACGCAATATACCAAGTTTCCAATCACAATATGGAACAATGTTCCGTTGTATGGAGTATATATATCTTTAGTTAATTTTCTGAACCAAGCGGGATAGGGCACCAAAAGCTGGCTTGGCTTCTAATTAATCTGACTGATGAGCAAGCAATGGCATGCAATAGCAGGTTGTGTCTCCGGACCGGAGGGAGGACCCAATACGGGTCGAATACCCATGCAACATGTCCAGTCGGAGGACGTTCGAAAACAAAATATTCAATTTTAAATGACCATATACTATATATCTATCTATCTATCTATCTATATATATATAATATAAAACGGAACTGCGATGACCTCAGCCACATATCCTCTAAACACTAGATTTCTAAATTGAATTTTTTCAATTTTTTGATTTTTTTTTGTAACTGTTAAGTTATTAAAATTTTAAAAATATATAGATATAGATTTGCAAGACCAATAATTATTTTCTTGATTTTTTAACTTTCCTATAAAAGATTTTTTATTTTAATTTTTTTATATTTTCTTAAAGCAATATAATTTGCTAGATCGGTTATTATTTTTTCGATTTTTTCAGCATCTTTTGAAAATGAATTTTTGATTTATTTTAAAATTTTAGAATATATATATAGATTTGTGAGACCCATTATTATTTTGTTAATTATTTCAACTTTCTTTAATAAATTTTTTAAAAAATTTTATTTTTAATATTTTAAATCAGTATAATTTATGAGACCTATTTTTATTTTCTTAATTTTCAGTATTTTTTACGAAACGAAATAATGATTTTTTTTGAAGTTTTAATATATATATATATATATATAGTTATAGATTTGCGTGACTGGTTATTATTTTCTTTATTTTGTAATTTCTTTAAAAAATATTTTTTAATTTTTTTAATATTTTAAAACTGTATAATTTGTGAGATTGGTTATTATTTTCTTGATTTTCAGCATTTTTTACAAAACGAATTAATGATTTTTTAATCTTTTAAAACTTATAGATTTATATGATTCTATACAAAATGTTATAGGTACAGATATTATGTATAACATGTTATAAATATGATGTGTTATATATTTTGTATGGTTTCATTAACCCGTGAGTCATATGAACCATTATGTATATTAAAATTGGATAGGATCTTATTTATAAAAATATATCATATTTGTATATCTAAAGATCTCCTATCATATTTACTTTCCAAAGAAATAAATCATATTATATATCATAGGGTAAATTGCACTGGTGGTCTAAAAAGTTTTATAAATGTTTCAATATGGTACAAAAAGTTTATTTTGCTACTTGATGGTACAAAATATTTTAAAGTTATTTCAGTATAATACAAACTGTCATATCACTATTAATACCATCAAACCATCCTTTACAATACTGTAAATTTTGCACCATCATGTAACTTACATAAAACATTTTGTACTATTAAGTTACAACTTCAAAACATTTTGCACCATCATGTAACGTCTCACAAAAATCGATTTTGCACAATCAGCGTCGACTTGATAGCGTCAATGGCAAGATAACGGTTTGTACTATACTGAAATAATTTTGAAACATTTTGTACCATCAAGTAGTAAAAAAAAAATTTGTACCATATTGAAATATTTATAAAACTTTTTGGACCACCAGTGCAATTTATCCTATATCTTATTGATATAATTCATTATTCTATCTATTAAAATAGAAAACGTTCTCTACCATATCACGAATATATATCAAATATATAATTTTTTCCTAATGGTAAATTACAAGTTACACGCATATAGTATATAATAAAATTAAAAAAGCATAAAAATCGAATATTACCAATCTCGTGCAACGACTTTACGACTAATATATATGTATAGGTAGTTATTAGGAGAGTTTAGTTGGACGGGAATTAGTAATTGATCTGCATGCAACTGCAAGTGTTCGTACGCGGGTTTCTTCTTTTTTCAAAAAGAGAAAAGGAAAATCAAACAATGCGAAAGGGAATATTAATTCATGATTTTACTTAATTACTAGAATAGGGAAGTGCAAGTGCACGTGTAGGAGATAGTAGAAGATGACCTTGCATACTATATTACTATTTCTAACCAAATTAATTATTATATGATATGACATGATGTTGCACATATATATGAAATATTTGTGTGTGTATATATATATAGAATAAATTGCACTGATAGTCCAAAATATTTTACAAATGTTTTATTATAGTTCATAAAGTTTTTTTCGCTACATGATGGTACAAAATGTTTCAAAGTTGTTTCATGATGGTACAAATTGTCAACTCAAGCTTGACATCGTCAAGCCGACGCTGACGTGGCTACTACGTATCATCTCCTTGCTGATGTGGCCGAAAAATTTTAAATAATTTTAAAAATTTTAAAATTTTAAAACTTTTAAAAATAATTTTAAAAATAATTTTAAATTTTAAAAACTTTTAAAAATAATTTTAAACTTATAATTTAAATTTTAATATTAAATTTAAAATAATTTTAATATTAAATTTAAAATAATTTTAATATTAAATTTAAATTTTTTATAAAATTATTTTTTAAAATTAAAATAATTAAAATTTTAAAAAATAATTTTAAAATTTTAAAATATTTATTTTATTTTATTCTAAATTTTTACTCTTTTTTTAGACTTTTAAAAATTTTATTTTCTCTTAAATGACGTAGCGCACTATGATTGGTTCCACGTAATAAAAGTGACACATAAGACGCACCACGTCAGCAAAATATTAACGGCGTTAGGGCCAATTGACTGTTTGTACTATCATGAAAAAAATTTAAAACATTTTGTATCATTATGTAGCGAAAAAAACTTTTTGAACCATAATAAAATATTTATAAAATATTTTGGACCGAATTTGCAATTTACCCATATATGTGTGTGTGTGTGTGTGTGATCCGAGGACGAGGATTCCACAGTCAAGCACTCCCCGACAAAAACCTCCATGTCCAAACGCATGTCTAGCTAGCTAGGCTACTGTCCCCTTCTTCCAGGCTACTGCATAAAATACTGTTGACATTTTCGTCTTACTATATATATATAGATATACATACATATATATGGACTTCGTCCAATATTATATTATACTTGTGGTTAATTAGAGTCCCCTATTGCCTGAGCAGAAGTGTCACGCCATGCATGCATACATGATACATCATGCACCATTCCGAGTCCTTGTTTTTTTTCCCTCTTTTTGATGAATTGCATCTTTTTGAATCGACCTAACTTAAACCATGCATATTTCGCTAATTACCCACTATTACTTTAAACCCAAGTCTCTTCTTGTCTTTAATAAATTTTTCACCAGGCCTACAAATAATCAAACTCAAATCTGTACTAACTTAAAAGTTCTAATCATTAGAATGGCGAGTCCAATTATCATCTTATATATCAAGAATTTTCATTGTATTTTTTTGTGTGTATTCTCCATATTTATATATATTTGTAATATATAAGCCAATTTAATTAATCGTATTCATATGGATATATATATATATATATATGTACACGTACACATTTGGGACTTGGGACTTGGGAAGGCCGATGAGTTCTGAGAGCAGCCTAGCTACATGTACATAATATAATCTATATACATATATATTAATATATGTAATGTATATGTAATACATATATATAATATATACATGTATATATTATATATAATATGATGATCTAGATCTATCCTTTAATTTTGTGCATGTTTCAACGTAGTCAGCCCGAGTTGGTGCACTACGCGGATTTTTTTTAAAATAAATATGCAATAATTTGATAGATGTTTATATTATAGTTACTAATAAATATAAATTTACATTGTTTCAATGTGAATAATAAACGAAACTTTTGGATTATTAGTCGGTTAAATCCATGAAAAGCCTTTCATTGAGGAGCTGAGGAGCTCACGCGCCATTAATGAAATAAAACGTGTACAAATATATATATATATATGTCATATCATGCAGTCCCGTTTTGATCTTAATGAATTGCGGATATATAATTAGTAATAAATGAGTATATCGAGGGACATATAGGAACTTTATGTGCCATAAATACAAATTAATGTATCTATGTTTGAATGTGATGCGATGTTTATATTTGAAAAAAAAAAGAACATTTATATATATGGAATATTGATATTGAAATTAGCTAGGGCAAGGGGCATACATACACACACATATATATATATATATCTTACATCACAGCCATGAGTCATGGGGTCGCAAACATGTAAAATGAGGAAACAAGCTGAGATTGTCGAAAGAGATGTGGCAACCAAAATTATGGCATGTTAAAGGGAACGTACTCAGGAGGAGCCATGAAAGAAAGAGACTGATGGATGCTTTGCAGCCCCCGACAATACATATGTCATCATATATTAATTAAATTAATTATTATTGTTTGCTTCGTTCGTCATAATTAATTAATTCCCATAGGTGGCGCTCCTCCTCCTGCTCCTCTATAATTTTTTTATTACAAGAAAGGTTTATAAATTAATATAATAAAATAAAAATCTTAATAATTATTATAGGAGTTAGTATGAACAGTCCCGTCACAAGAGTTAGACCTATAACCTCTTGATTGATAGGTAAGATCGCGCGCTACTGTACTACAACGTCTTTTCCTTCTCATTTATTAATTGTATATAAACTTTAATTAGATAAATTATTCTTATTTATTTGTGAAATTTTAATTAATCAACAAATGCATATATATATATATATATATGTTTGGTTTTCATCATATATATATACAAATGTCCGATCTAACTGGCTAGTTAGTCCATGTGTATATTATATATATAACATTGTAGGCGATTTTGTGTGAAGCTAATCTAACTGGCTAGTTAGTCCATGTGTATATTATATATGTAATATTGAAGGCGATTTTGTGTGAAGCTAACCATACTGCTATATTATATACATGTTCATATGGACATTGATTATAATTAATCACTATATATATATATATATATAGAGAGAGAGAGAGAGCTAGAATATATATACTAGTGAAAGAAGGGGGAAATTAACCATGACATAATCAGACAGACGATCCAGCGAGCGAGGCGTGTGGCGTTGCCAATATATCATCAATTACACCAAGGAAATTATTAAAGGCGTTGCTAGCCGCATGCATGTATAATTTGTAACCGATGGATCGATCCATCGAATCGACGTGGATATATCGGAGTGGGAGAAAAAGAAAAGTCTTGATCATCTGCAACCATATATATATATATACATACATACATATATACATATATGTATCAGGTTGAAATGAAGAAAATTTGTGTTTTTGTTTTTTTGCATTTGTATTCATCTGAGTTGTGATTCCTTTCCTTCTGTTTGCTGCTTGTGGCGTCTGTTACAAACTACAACCAGCAACGACCCCTAAAATTGTCACTCCCTCCTAATCAATTTGCCTCGAATTTGATTGATTATTTCAATATATATATATATATATATATATATATATATATATATTCCTCAGCGTCCTCCTACGTACTAAAATTAATCGACTTTGATTGATTGAATTGAATTGAAATTTGGATGATGGAATTACGCAGTCCCCCCATCCGCATCCATCAGCCAGCCCCAGCCCTCTAGTCAATTCCCTAGCAGTAGCAGCTACCTAGCTAGTTAGCTTCTTCTAATATTCATCAATCTTATATATCTGCACATCTGTCTATACTATTATAAAATAGGAATAAAAAAAAAAAGGAAAGAAAGAAAGTGCTTCTAGCATGGTTTCGTGGTGAGACACTATTCCTATATATTAGATACTCTAATATGAAATATTGGTCATTCCTAATTTACATATTTTACTCCTCAAATTGTAATCCTTCAACTATTCTTTTGGTGATTTTTTCACACAATAGTTTGTACTCGTCTATCACTAATCCAACACGTGGCCAATCACATCATGACACGTGTCCACACGAGCTAATACTGAATCGATGATCAATCTTTTGCAAATTCGATTTGATCTTATTTATTTAAATAATTTGTTCGGTTTTCCAATGGTTTATTATATCGTTTTTTAACTAGTTTCTTCAGGTTTCGTTCATTCATTTTATCGTCTTCAATTTCGATCACCATATTCAATCATCATCTAGCAATTGATACAAAGATTCTACCTTTTCGATCATCAAAGTGCTTGACAAACAACCGGTTTTCGCATTTTTTTTGTATTTAGTTGAAAATTTTGTTCTCCAGAATTGAAACCTCAACTCCCCCATCAATTTCGCGATGCATTCAATATGAAAAGAGTCCACCCGCTGAACGTCCCTCAGTTGCGACGGGAAACTGTTTCAATTACAATGCCAATTCCTATCGACATGTTTTGTTTTAGTTCGTCAAACTGCGCTATAGCCCAAAGCTTCCCGTAGTATTCTCGGAGAGTTCGCCAATGGCTGGCCATGTTGATCTTTCTAATTTTTTTTCCAACCTCCGATCAATTTATTTTTTCTTTTTTTGCAACAATTATTTCCACATTTATTCCTGTATATTAAGGAATGTCTTGTAACTTTTAGTGAGTTGATATTATATTTCGTTCGTTTTTTGAGTTAATTTTTCTTTCTAAAACTATTTTGTATTATTAGCTCAAGTTAGTTGCAATGTCTGCCAAATCTCATTTGTGTATAAAACAATCATAGGAATATAAATTTCTTTAGGAGGTAAAACAAAAGTACCAGCGAAAATGACCATGATATAAAACTAATAAGCCTGTATATTTATATATTGACCTAAATCAATTCTATATTTCGCTAAAGTAACTCTAACTAAAGAAATAACAATGAGTAATTGTTAAAGACTTCAAAGCAATATTGATTTTGATTGATTGAATGGCTTGCCAAGTTGGGCCTTTATTATTATATTCAAGTTTATAGTCTTAGTTGTTGATGAATAGGCAATGATGACGACCATTTAATGAAAACAAATATTTGAAAAATAACTTAATTTTATTCGTTTACCTGTACTGGCTCAAGTTAATTATAATATCTGTCAGAGCTCATTTGTGTTGTAAACAGTCTTAGGAATATAAATTTCTATAGGAGGGAAAAAAAGTATCGCCAAAGAATACCATGATTAAAAACTAATAAATTCGTCTATTCATATATTGGCCTTAGTCAATTCTATAATCTACTTAAGCAAATCTAAATGAAAGGATAATAGCGAGTAATTATAAAATGGCAGTTAGAGATAAATGACTATTAGAAGATCGTGTGTTCTCATATTTTTTTACCTTTTTTCCCTAATTTTAATTTACTTTTTTAATTCCATAATTTTAGGCATAGTGATTCCCATAAAAAAAACTAACATTCAATATTTTTAGGAAGTTAAACTACGAAAAAAAAATCGAATTTTTTTAGCAAATGACTGGAAAAAAAAAAGGCATCGCTCATTCACCGCAAGCCGCCATTGATGGCAACACTCATCACTTTTAAAATATGTTGATTATTGTTGCAACAATCTCATTTCCTTTCCACAATCTCATTGCCGTTTAATAAATTTGCGTTCCGCCATGCTGTGTCTGTCCAATTTCGATCTCCGTCCAAATGCTCAACAAGACAACTACCAATGGCTGTTGTTAGCACGTAGGAGCATGACTGGACATAAATCGTTCATGAAACTTAATCATAAGATGACAAATTCATTCGTTTGATTCACTTGATTATGTACAGTTTCATTCGGTTGTAATTGTCCAATGAAAACCTCAGTCTGTGTTTCTATTCTTAGGCGATAATAGACCGACCTCCAATGACTTTTTTTTTTTGCAACGATGATTTCTTTATCTTATTCATTAATGATAATGGATATTTTGTAACTTTTTTCAGTGAATTGATATTTTTAAGGATATTTCGTTTATTTATTGAATTAATTTTTCTTTCTAAAACTGCTTTCTATTATTGGGTCAAACTAATTGTCTTGTCTACTACAGCTCATTTATGCTATAAATAGTCTTAGGAATATAAATTTTTTCACGAGGAAAAACAAAAGCATTAGTGGAGCGAAACCTGATGAAAAAATAAGCTCGTATATTTATATAATGCATATGCTAATTCTATAATTCGCTTAAGTAAATTTAATTGAATGGATAACGGTGAATAATTGTTAAAGACTTCGAGCAATATTGATTTTGGTTGATTGAATGACTTGCCAAGGCCAACCTTCATATTCTATTCATGTTTATAGTCTTAGTCGTTGATGAATGCAACAATGATGACGGCCATCTGATAAAAACAAGTATTTGGAATAAAACTAACTCTTATTTTGTTTATTTATATTGGCTGAGCTAATCGGAATGTCCGTCAGAGTTCATTTGTGTTATAAATAGTCTTAACAATATAAATTTCTTTGGGACGGAAAAACAAAAGCACTGATGAAGATGACTTAGTTGAAAAACTAATAAGTTTATATATTTATATATTGGCCTTAGTCAATTCTGTAATCCGCTTAAGCAAATTTAAGTGGTGGGATAACATCGAGTAATTGTAAATGGCGGTTAGAGGTAGATGACGTTTATAAAAATTGTATTTTTCATATTTTTTTATATCTTTTTCCTAAATTTAATTTACTTTTTAATTCCATAATTTTAGGAATAGTGATGTCATAAAAAACTAACTTTTCATATTTTTGGGAAGTTAAATCGAGGAAGTTATTCTTCCTCGAATTTTTTTTTTGGCAGACAACCGAAGAAAGAAAGGCAGTTGTTCGTTCACCGAAAGTTGTCATTGACGATGACATTCATCATCTTTAAAATATGTTGAGCCTTATTGCAACCATCTCATTTCATTTCCACAATCTTATTACCATTCAATAAATTTGCATCCCGCCATAATGTGTTCGTCGAATTCCGATCTTCGTCCAACTGCATGACAAGACAATTGCAATGGCCGCCATTACCGCGTAGGAACATGGCTGGACATAAACCATTCATGAAACTTAATCATAAGAGGACTAAATTCATTCGTTTAATTCACTTGATTATATATTGTTTCATTCCGTTGTAATTCTCCAATGAAAATCTAAAAGAAAATTAATATTTAATATAAATAAATAAATATACTAGTGGTCCAATTAATTTTAAGTGGACGAATTTTACTTGTCGTTTCATTGAGTTAGAATTAGCAATTTTTTAATATCACAAATAAGAAAAGGCCCTTTAAATTTGTTATTAATTTTAAATATACTTTTTATATTTACTAGTCAGAAGTCTACGTACGTTGCACGTGTATGTATATCTATGGATGGTCTATATATATAATCTCCATTAATTTAAAAAACGTAATTTTGATATATAAACTTTATACTTTTTTCCAGTTCAGAATTTTAAGATGAGTGATGCCATATAAGAGTGCACATATGGTGTGGGCCAATGTCAAATAATGACAATTATCAATGAATAAAAGAAAATATCAAGAGTGAAGAGTTGCGGTTCCCTTGAATCATGAAGCATATATCTTATATTACATCATGATGTAATATGTCTTCCATCCCGTAGTACATCTTAACCATTATGCTCAATAACAAAGGCGACAATATCAACAAAAATGAACTCTCATTATCGTCAACATAGTCGGTGACCTTGGCCGATGTACATGAGCAAAAAGAATCAATCCCGAAAATCCATGATATAAAGAATTCATCGAGTATTAACATAGTACACAGCTTACGGCATAATGATGCAGCTACAATGAGGACATCAACACGAAATCTAGTGAATGCTTACTGCTAAGCAAGACATTCAAAGCACATGAAACAAGAGTGCAGAGCTAACTCAATGAAGTAAATTGCTTTGCATTATTTTCGATAAATGGGCAGACTTTATTCAATATAATTGGATACGTACAGGAGGGGAATATACAAATTCACAGCAAAACTCATTAACGTACTATCTAGTTTAAAAGATACACCAAGCAGGGACAAAACTTTAAACTTAACAGTATCTATAATTCTTAGTATCTATCAAACCAGAGCTTGACACCTTCTTTTGAAAAATCCGGGCATTCCTCTCAAGCCATATAACGTATATATAGACTGACTCGAGCAACTTCAATCCAATTGAGTCTAATTTCCGACCCTTCAAGCTCATTACCCATTAGATCTCCGAAGTACAGTCCTGCACTAGTTTATCAATATGCACTCTGCTGGGGACATGAAGCCACAAATCTCGAATAACTCGGCAACTGAAAATGGTCCCTAGTCTCTGTACCATCTCCACAAAATTCGCAAACAGTAGACACCATAATGATCCCTGATTCTCATAGTCGATATTTCCTGCCCAACCTAAGATGGCTAACCAACATGTGAATGAGGCTTTTTGGGAGATACCCAGCAAACCAAATGGCTTTATTCCAATGAACCTTTACCTTTCTGTCTCTTAAGACATTTTCAAGCACTTGAAGATGAAAAATGTACCAGACTTGTGAGGGGTCCAGAACTTTACATCTCAAGTACCAGTGTTACGGCTGATGCTAACCTCCTGATTTCATCAGCTCGCGGGTCAGTTCTTCTTGGCCATTGCCATTCATGAATCCTGTAGGTCTTTGCTGAGAAGGAGGGCACAAATGCATTCATCACTTGGTAATCAGTTCATACCACAATAGCAAAACAGATAACTTAACAGCGATCTTGTGATCACTTTGTGTCCTCTTCAACTTCTTCATGCTTCTTCACGATCTTCTTCGCCAACAGAATCCAGTAGTGAGGGCTCCCGTCTGACTACTGCCCCTAGCTAAGAAGATTTGCTTCTTATTGACTCGATTTTGGATAAAAAAATATATATTACTATGGGGTGATTATAATTACCAGATATACCACTGATATACATGCTCCTCATCTTTTTCTTCGACGAGTCAATGGGCGAAATGATTACGTGACTCGGCAACCAGATGACGAGAGCAAAAACTAGTGCTCAAACCCAGCCCTTCGATCAAATATGCAAGATGACCAAGGCAATTATAAAGTTAGCAATCATCTCACACCATATGGATGCAACAAATAGAAAAAAAATCATTCAATCTGTATCCCAAGGTATCATGTATAAGGACTGCGGATTACAGACCTACTTCAGTTCAACAATTCAACATGGTTTAACTCTGTCCGCTATGAGAATATATTAAAATCTGCAACAAAACACCTCCCTTGGAACCAAAAGAAAAAAAATGCAGCAAAACAAGCAGATTTCTTGATGAGCTGAAAAAGGAAACGCTTGTGATGGCCCAAGCAACAACATGGATCGAATGATGAATGAACAGTAACTAATTATAGCAGTAAAAAATACCGTAGCAGCTTAAATGTCCAATTGAACCAACAAACCGAACATCTTATTCTCTCTCTATCTCTTTCAAGGAAAACTGAACATCTCCCTTCGACTCGAATAATGTGTTATAACTGGAAAAGGACGGCCATGAAGCGATCATGAACAATTCTTCTCTTAGGAAGAGAAGGCTTTGGAAGGACGCGGATATATGTGCATAGCAGGGGCAAACAGTGCAGAAACAGTAGCCGAATTAAGAGATGGAGAGCGGCAACATTCCTAACTTTAAGTAAAGGGCAAACCGTCAGCGGCAACATCAACGAAGACAATATTGACATGAGTGAGAGGATGCATCACGAGGCCTTCCTGACAGAAAACTAATCTCTAGCACCAAATGGTATGCAAGGCGGCAGGGTAGCAATTGCAGTTGCAGGGGTTGTCAGTTGGAAGGAAGTTCTCAAGTGACCATGTCCGATGCGACTTTCGGCCGGTCAAAGGGACAACGATCGGGGAAGGGAAGGTTAGGGGTGAGGGTACAAAGCTAATCAACAGAACGAGATAGAGAGATGAGGATTCCAGGGGAGGGTGTTCGTGAGGGCCGACCGCCGAAGAGGAGGTAAGAGGCAAGGGAAGGAAGCGGGGCCAAAGGAGGACGGGCGATCGTAGATGGATAACCAGCGCCCAACGGTGACAATTCAGAGGCGGGAGCAATTACGGGTTTGTGAAAATGTGGGATCCACGACAGAGTTACAGAGGCAGAGGCGGGAGTGATATCCCAAACTGCGAAGACACGGTTGGCATGCGAAACTCCACGAATGAGTTGGCATTCGACACGATTCGCACCCTTACGCGTGAAGACACTTTGAGCGAGTGAGTGAGCTTCACATTTTTATATAAAATTATAGATTTAACTTAAAAAATGTTTAAACAAATATGGAGGATCTTGCAGGTTAGGAAAATCACCCACCTCGCCACCAAATAAAAAAGATATTAAAATTTAAAAGACATAAAAAGGTCCCGTTAATTTTAACTTATGGACTTTACATGCAATGTAGGAATTCAAAATTCATTAAATGGTCATGGCGGAGTCAAACTCAAAGAGCTTAATCTCAATCAATAGGTGACTTAACCTTATCTTTTCTCGAAAATAAAATTAGGACATTTTAATATCGCAAATAGAAAATGAGTCAATTAAATTGATGATTGATTAAAATTATTCTTTCATACTTAAGAATTACAAATTTTATTACAAATTTTTTTTTTTAAAAAAAAAAAGGTGGCACGAGTGGGGAAAAGCACCCCGACTCGCCACCGAAGGTCCGTTAGGGACCTAAAATCACTTCTTGTTTAATGTAATGTAATTTATGTTGATTTTCTTTTTTTCTTTTTTAAATCTCTAGGATGCAATTTAGTCTTGATATAACACAGCAGTTGAGTTGTGGCGTTCCTTTTTATATGATGACGACCACGACCAAGAAGTCTGTCCAAATGAAGGAAGGAAGAGGGTGATCGATGGATCGAGATGATACAGACATGTATTGCTTAATTTGCTGATGATCATCATTTCTTCTTAGCTAATTAAAGCTAAAGCTAAATGAAATGATCGATTCAGTATCAATTCATTGGATAATACATTAAATTGATCATCCATCAATTTGTAAAATGTGGGGCCTTCCGCTTTTTTCTTGTATTGTATCAGAAAAGGTAAGGAATATCATTTGCCTTACTTTTGCTATCATATTCATGATTATGTACGCGTATATGTATGCTGTATATGTGAAGCTCTCATCTCTCACCCAATGCAATGCAATGCAATGAAAGCTCTCAACATAACTATTCCAATGGACAAAGTCAGCTCTCCTTTAATTTTTCCAATCCACATATATCGACATATTAAAGTGACCAATAGAGCCCCCCACCTGTCCACCCCCACCCTCATATATCATCATTATGTTATGTCATGTCATAAAAGCATAAAATGCCATCTTTCCTATCCATCCATCATCCATATATGCTGCCCTGCAGCTGCGTTCTTTTCCTGCTAGCTAGCTAGCTATAGCTATACACACATATTTCTCACTTTCATTCATTCGATCAGGGGGTCCAAAATGTGTGCGTTTGTGTATTAGTATTATGGATATCCTTGATATTATGGATATTCTTGATCTTTTTCGATGTGAAATTTATCTCATTTCACTCTTCAACAGTGTATATATATATATAAATGTGCGTGTGTGAGTGTGTGCGCTGCTTGCCTTTGTCTCCTGCTAGCCCAATCATATATTTATTACCTTCCACTTTCATCATCCTCACTCACTCTCAAACTTCCTGAGGAGCACTAGCTAGCTAGCTAAGCTTCCAGAACTGTATTTATTCGTCCTTTAGTTTATATATATATATATATATATGCTCACATTCACATATACTAATTAACTATACACAGGTTCGAGGGAAGGGAACACTTTTTCGGACGATGGGTAACTACAAGTTCAGGCTATCAGATATGATGCCGAACGCATGGTTTTACAAGCTCAAAGACATGAGCAGGACCCGGAATCCTCCCAAGAAGATGACCACCAAAACCAAAACCAATAACAAGAAGAAGACGAAGACGAAGACAAAGACGATGAAAAAGTGTCGGAGTCATGGCTCTCATTCCTCTGCCTCTGCCCCCGCTTCTGCTTGTTCCGCCTCGCCCTCCCGGAATTCCATTCATCGTTTCCACCCTGTGGCGCACGCCTACTCTTACTCCCACTCCTTCTATGGAGTTGCACCTCCCAAGCCCACAACTGCCTTCGAGCAACTCTTCCACAGGTACCCTGTAAACTCGCCTCCTGATGATCATGATCCCCCTCAGACAGCTTCTCGCAGGCGAAAGTCCGCAAGGAAAACAGTCCATAGGCCATCTCCCAACCCTCGGCCCCAGAGACTCATCTCTGCCCACTGGAGACGCTCTGTCTGGACTGATGACGATCTCAACAGCTCTCCCCCTGATCATTATTTCGCGTCTCCTGCTCCTCCCACCGATGGGTCGACTGACTATGACAGCTCCTGCCCTGATCTTGAAGGCCCCAACTCATCGACCTCCTCCGATGATGAATTAGAAGTAGCCTCATCACGGTCGTGCTCCAACTGCAACTGCCAAATCTTCTCTTCTTCTTCTCCTCCTCCTCCTCCGCCTCCTTGTGCAACCATTACAGATATCATCATTGACATGAACCATGAACACTCCACTAGCCCCCCGAACAGGATGAAGAACCCCAAAGACCAAGACGCCACTCCCGAGCCCAAACTCCCTCCTATTTCAACACGGCGAGCGACTCCTGATGACAAGAGCAGTACTGCTGCTGCCACGCTAATTAGGAGAGCTTCATTCAAGTTGGAGGGCTTCAAACGGCATGATCAACCCACTCGTTATATCGAGGTTGATGAGGAGAGCGTTCGGCCTCGGACAGACCAAAATTTTCGCGGTCACATAGCCCGGAAATCTACCAGTGGCACATCCGCAGGTATAAAGCTCCGTACAAACAACGCTTCTAGAGCTGCAGCAGGCAGGAAGATGCAGGCAGCACGTGCACGGAAGAGCACATCATCATCAGCCATCGCATGCTCTAATTTCCCGAACAAGAATCTCACCCGCAGCTTCGCAATTGCGAAGTTGTCAGTGGATCCTCAAGGGGATTTCAAGGATTCAATGGAGGAAATGATAACGGGGCATAACATAAGGGCTTCCAAGGATTTGGAAGACCTCCTGGCGTGCTACCTGTCCTTGAACCCGAGCCAACACCGCGACTACATCATCCGAGCTTTTGAGGATATCTGGTTCCATATTTTACGCTGACTACGTTTGAGGTGAGTAATTTTTGTAAGTTCGCCAAACAATTGACTGATGCATAAACTCATCTGCTTATTCCCTTGATGAACTACAAAACTATAGCAATTTGCAGTCATAGGTTTAACTTAGGACATTCCTTCCTTTTCTTTTCTTTTTTATTTTTTTTTGGTGAAAAGTTATTTTTGGTCCCTTGTCTATTCGACAGGTAGCTCATGGAGGAGGAGATGTCATTGATAGCTTTTCTCCAATGGTGTGGGACATGTATTGTTGAGCTTCTTCAGCCCAGACAGTGCCGGCAGCTATCCAATCATATAGTTTTGTGCATGCCATCTACATTAAGTTTTTTTTTGCTAAATAAAAGTCTAGGTCGGATTATTAAACTGTCTCAACTAAGGGAACCTGACCGTTACAGAATGTTCCTTTCGCCATAGCTCGTTGAGACTTAGTCCAACTTGATCACCACAACCCCACCAGCACACTAGTGAATTAAGTCCAAAATCCACCGGATCAAGCATTATGAATCGGCCACCGCCAGCCCATAATACACTCATATAGTGGCGAGCTTTACGTTCTCAGTGAGGTTCGAACTCGTAATGTTCAAGTGGAACGCTTAAAACTTAACTATTAAACCATCATGCTAGTGGTATGCCATCTACATTATGTTACATCGTCATAATGACTGACCAAAATGACTGACCAAATCATTTCTATCGAATTCCACACATAAATCTACGTTAATTAATGTTACTGCTGGGTTGTTCTTCGTTGTAATATAAGGCAGCGCAGTATCAGTATGATGTTTGCCGTCAAGGCCTCCCAACCCAAGAAAACTTAAAGCGAAGGCCGTATTCCAATATTTAGGGATAGCGAGAGAGAGAGAGAGAGAGAGATTGATCGATAGATCTTTCTAATCCTGCTGGCTTCGATAACGTAACCGTGGCTTTGCCATATAATGCAAGGATGCATGCGTGAAAAGCAAAATCAGATTCATATTTCATAAAGGCATGCGTGAGAAGGAGAGGAACGGATTCAAAATTGGATCTTTATTGTGGAGCTGAGAGGAGGGAGGGAGCCGGCTGGGCTGGAGGAGGAGGAGCTCGCAAGAGCATTGATCGATCCGGAGACAGACAGCACAGGTCAGGCAGGCAGGCAGGCAGAGTGAATTCCTCTTCCTCTGCTCTTTCAAACGTAGTACTTAGATGCGTTGAATGACGAAACAGACGGACCTTGCAGAAGAATAAAAATCTACTACAGCAGACATTTTAGGGAAGTACACATCTCCTATATTTCTTCCAAGTAGCCAAATCTTACTTTTTTTCTTCCAGCAAGATTTTGTTTATCACGACAATATATTAATGAAAAGAAAAGACAAAAAAAAAGGGGACCAAAATGCTGTTGTATAGAACTACATCTCTCTTAAACCCTTCCTGCAGACAGACACTAGAGTTTTACACAAAGTCCTTAAAAATCTATAAGTAGTTTCTCAGCAGAACCTGCTCGTAAAGCATCATCTTCGCATCCATCATCAGGGGTAAAATTGCTTCCAGGCAAATGCTTCTTAACCTTAACAAAAGGATATCATCTGATGAGTTTATGCGTGCAGGTCCTTGTTTGAGCTCCATGCCGGGCCTTTTGCTACAACACCATCACCTAAAATTGTGGCTCCATTCTCCACGCTTATCAGAGGATCCGTTTCACTTTCCTTCGGCTACAAACATTAGTAGGGCCAATGGTTTCAGCAAATTAGATTACTGCGTTATGCTAGTAATACTACTACCATATACACGTGGGCGTCTTGCATGTTCTAGGGAAAAGATGTAGCATCAACAAGAGGGAGTACCTGGGCCATCTGTGTGGTCACTTCATTCGCTTTTTGCTGGCTCTCGACTGTGCAGTAGTAAGAATAGAGTACCATCCCAATTACAGCAATTAAGATACCCAAAATATTGCGCCAGCTAAAAGGGTCGTGCAGCAGCACGTAGCCAAAGGCCAAGACTAGACAAGTCTTCAGATGTCCGAGGACTTGATAGGTTACTGGAGATGTTTTTCCAATGACCAAAAAGGTACTGAAGTTCACAGAAACAGAAATCAAGCAGGATAGAACGATGAAGAACTGCAGCCAAGATAGGACATTTAGTCAAGTCAGTTCCATCATCAGCATATTATGCACGAGAGAGATTGATCAAAGTCTTGAATCTCACCAGCACTTGAGGGGTATATTTAAAAGCAAAGACATTCTGATTCGTCAAGAGACCATCCAGGAAAGGGCCAATGACAAACAAAGTTATTGCCTGGTAGGGACAGGACTGATACAGGAGCTGCGTTGAAGAAACTTTGAACTTCTTCTGGATGGTATTCGTCATCTAAAAGAAATGGTCAAGGTCTAACACAAAAAGCAATACTATCTTGATCGCCAGAGGTATAGCCCAAAAAATTGTGAACAAATTCTGTGCGATAAAATCTAATTTACTTCACTAGAAAAGCAGGATGTAATTAGGAGATTAAATAGATAAGTTCACATCTACCAAGGATACAATCTGAGCAACGCAAGTAGTGACAACAGCAAGCAGTGACAATATAGAACCCAAGGCATTGAGCTGCAAATC
Organism: Punica granatum; assembly: GCF_007655135.1. Taxonomy (NCBI): domain Eukaryota; kingdom Viridiplantae; phylum Streptophyta; class Magnoliopsida; order Myrtales; family Lythraceae; genus Punica; species Punica granatum. The sequence continues at coordinate 39,814,804 of NC_045129.1, forward strand.
AGTAACAGTTGCAATCCCAACACCCACAAGAAGGATCAGAAGTGAACCTTGTACGCTCTTACTGGAAATAGTAATACAAGTGTTAGCACAAAAGAATAACAAAGCAGTTGTCTTTTGACTCTTAGTATGAAATCAGTAATCTGCAGATGGACAGCAAAGTGTCACAACAAACATAAATCGATCACAATGAAGTCTGAAATCTCAGAGAAGAAAACCTTACACATGATTGTGTCAAAAATAAGAAAGGGAACTTCAACTGATTACTTGAGACTTAGAAGAATAAAAAAGACCAACCTGAACTGCTTCCTGAAAAACAGAGTCTCCAAAAGAACAGTGCATGGGATAATTGCCAGTTTTGTCATCTGAGACACAAAATACCCAGGAAATAAAAAGTTAGAAACCAAAATTCCCTTAAGTCCATATCCCATAATAAGAATAGGATTAACTGCATTGGTACTGATCGAATCCAATTTTGACCCTACATCATTGGAAATATAATTTTTGTTACTCAATGAGCCATTAGCTATTCTGAGTCTATTTCATATATGTAGAACATCTTCAGTGAATATCAATATATAAACAGATATTATCTGCACAGTAGCCGTGCATTCAGAAGTTGAATGTAAGGGTCTAAGAGACCACTTTGGTTACAAGTTTGGCATTGTCATCCTAATAACTCAAGTCATTCTTTTGGCAATCTTGAATCCAAGTATCTTTATATCAAATCAAAACATCAGATTGTCATCAAAATATTTTGGCCAAACAAGAAAGAAAGAAAGAAAGAAAGAAAAAAAGAAAGCCAGTCCTTCTCCGTTGAAAGAACATGTAGTGCATATCTAGTTCCATATGACAGCTGCCTTCAAGAAAGAGATGAATAATGCAGGCACAAAAAAAATGTAGAACTTAGAATGCCTTGCGATATTTCCACCCACTATCACTAGGAGGAAGAAAAAATTTACCTGATAAAAGCCAACAGAGTTGAAACCCAAGCTAAGGTTTAAAAGTCCAATGGAGATTCCATTTAGTATCCCAAATCCCATCACAGCTGTTGCATCGAAAGGCTTGTGCTCGAACAATTTCATCCATAATGCCACATGAAGAGAACAAAATGTGACCAAAAGATGCCAGCTTGTCAAAGTTGTGGCTGTAAAACCCAGTATAGAAGTTACAAGTAATTATCACAAGTCAGATTTTGAGATTAAACAACATGAATGCCAAAAATTGTACAACATGCAACCCCTACCCAAGGGCATTCCATTCACACCACTTAAGTTACTAGAATTCAAAACAAGGAAAAACATGCCTCAACATCCAAAATCTGTCAAATTAACTATATCAGACTAGGCATGGGAAACACCACATGTGTGACTCAAGCAAGAAGTAAGGTTTGAGAACAGATGAAAATATGTCTGCCTGCCTGCCCATTTCCTGGCCTAACGCTAAAGAGGATGAATGTTAAATTTTGATGAGATCCAAATGATAAGCAAGTTAAGCCCGAACTCTTTATTGTGGAACACTGGGAGCTGCAGGAAAAGCACATAATGCAAACAATCATACATGGCGACCCTACGTTAAAACTTTTTCCCTTGGAAGAAAGAGGAACCGCCACTCTGAGGAGAAAAAGTATCGTAGATCATGAACATTGGTTGGACACATAAGACAAGCATTACCTCCCTGATGCGCTTACGTTAGTAGTGTTATCAAACACAGATCAGGACATAGATAACGAGGGTAAACTCTGGAGCAGACCATTATGCAAGCCGAATCAGAAAACAAAGAATTGATGCAGGTAAGCCGTGAAACTTGGATCTAAAGAGAACAACTTAATGGAGAAACAAGAATACTATTCTCAAGTTGAAATAAAACAAGTGTGCTCATAACGAACGAAAATGGGGACAGAGCAGGATTAGCAGGAAGAGGAATGGTTCAGGTGAAGGGATGGGTAGTTAGAAAAGAATAGGGAGCTCACCGAAAGTGAAGCCGAGAGTGCTGATGAGAGCCTTGTTGCAAATGACAATGGAGACAGAGGATACGACTGACAAACTCAAAGCCCCAATGGTACCCAACTGGAAGCCCTTGCTCTCACTCATCTTCAGTTGCTACGCTCCTTGATCTGTTCTAAGATCCAAACCACATCCACATCACCTCACCCATCTCATACATAATTATATGAACAAATAAAAGATTTGACTGACTGACTGAATGATTGACAGATTGATTGATATATTGATTAATTGATTCATTCATTGATTGATTGATGATAAACAAGATGGCAGACTCAATAAATAACAGATGGATAGATAGATAGATAGATAGATAGATAGATAGATAGATAAAAGGATACACAATTTTATACGCTACTGGCGAAATGCCCACCTCTTTCCGTAGCCGTGAGCCCAAGCTCCAGGGAGAATTCAGACGACAGAAAAACAGTAGGAAACGGCTCAAAAAAATGTCAACCTCTGACAACAACACACGTACACAATGAATAACGGTTACTCAGACAAGATTGGCACCGAATTGGGTATTCCAAAACCCTAGATCTGCAGTCGGAGAAGCATGAAAATCACATTACCTTGTAGTTTGGGAGGAGATCGAAAAAGGTTAAGTACACCGTCGCAGTCGGCAGTGAAGGAGAAGGAGAGGAACGGATTCAAAATTGGATCTTTATTGTGGAGCTGAGAGGAGGGAGGGAGCTGGCTGGGCTGGAGGAGGAGGAGGAGGAAGAGGAAGAGGAAGAGGAGGAGCTCGCAATAGCATTGATCGATCGGGAGACAGACAGCACAGGTCAGGCAGGCAGAGTGAATTCCTCTTCCTCTGCTCTTTCAAACGTAGTACTTAGCATAACATACCCATAGTAACAGTAATATTAACTTAACATAATATAATATATATGAATAATTAATAATGATAATATAATAATAATTAATAACGACAGTGCACAAACACAAATAGACGAGATTGAATTGAAAGGACATACCTGGCAGAAAGAGAGAAATTTTGATTTTTTGTGAGATCAAATCCAAAATTGTTTTTCTTTTTTTAATAATAATGATGAAACATTGACCGTTTAAATAGATGTAATATATTTATATTTGTATATGTATATGCACAGCCAGCTGCACTGGATGAGGAGATTGGCAATAAGCTGCTGCCCATTTTAACGCCGGTTGCAATTAATTCCTTTGTTCGATACATACATACATACAACATAGATTTACTTTTTCGTATTTTTGAAAAATAATTAGCTAAGAATTATTAAAACATATAAGATGATTATGATTATGATTATCGATTGATTGATTGACTGATTGATTGATTACAAATGCCATGGCATGCCATGCCACCACCGGGCAGCAATGTACATACCATTTGCTATGACAGATGGCATATCATTTACCATGGAGCATGGGCGGACGCAGACGGTGCCAAAGCCGAACTCAAATTGACAGACAACACAAAGACAGAGGACCGGACCAGAGAGAAAAACTGTTTCGATTCGAGCAACAAATATTGTTTTGCTTGTTATAAATCAAATTCAATCAATTAGGTGATTTCTTTTTCTGTACTTCTTACGATGAATTGATGACAAGTGATATTAATTTCACCATATAATATATATATATATGTATATATTATTTTCATATGACATACAAATTACTAATTAGAATAAATATTTGCTGGATTTGAGACCTGAAGCCCATAATAAGATTACAGTCAAAAGGAGAGCTAAAAGCGGGAAATTCTGATTGGCAATGGGTTTTGAAAATTCCGAACAATCAATCCGGCGCATTTGGTATTGTATTTCACCTGGTTGTGCCTTCGTGAAAGAAAGGAATTGCCACCGCCTCCCACCTGAACGACAGAGGCATCCGACTCAATCCCTCCTGCCCTTTTTTGCGGCCGCCAAATGGAGACTGTAGCCCATATACACTCCGTGATGGCTGCTTGGCTGGCTAGAGAGACCATTCTGGCTGGGAGATATTTCTGAATCACCCTCCCTCAAAAGAGAATAACGTTCTCTTAGCTACGCCTCTTGAGACACGGCTGAAAATAAAACTAACTGCACCGGGGAAGTCCATCTCCCATCTCGGCATCCCTTGGGTAGTTATTTTTCCTTTTGCAATGTGCACATTATGGAAGAACAGAAACAGTTTATGCCCTGTTTGGATTCAGAAACACAAAATTTTAATTTTAATTTTAATTTTAACTTTAACTCAACACACTATACAACAAAAATACACATTTTCCAAGTCAAAAATTTTAATTTTAACTTTAACTGAACACACTACACAACAAAAATACATGTTTCCCAAGTCAAATTTATAATCACATCTCATTTGTCATTTTCTACAATCAAAATCAAAATCAAAATCAAAATCAAAATTATTTTTAACTCTGAATCCAAATGCACCCTTAATATTCTCCAAACAAAGCCCAAGTGGAGACATTCCGCCGGGGGGGTGGGGTGGAGGGGGCGCGCGCCTTGGTAATTCGGCAGGCGGCAGAGCTCTTTGCGCCACAACAGAAATCTTATATCTCGGACAACCAAGGAAATCCTCAGGGGAAGGAAGCCTCCCCCCAGTGGCTTCTACAAATTGAATACAGACGGTTCGAGCGAGAGCAGAAGGAATCATTAGAGATCATAATTGTTGAAAATATTTTTTCAATTCATTGTCTATTTAAAATTAGGATAAATTACACCAAAAAATACAAATTTTTATTTTTATCTCAATTTTGGTACGAATTTTCATTTTTGACATAAAAAATCTCCACGTTTCTATTTTGTCTCAAATATGACACGTCGTCCATCGGTTTTGACGGATTCCGTTTAATTGTTGACGTGGAGCATAACGGCATTAAATGGACCTCCATCCACCAATGAAGCTTGATGGACGCAACAAGCTACTGAACAATATGGGGAGGCTTCACCTAAGGACTTGAACAGGCCGTTGAAGGCTTGAGTTCAGCAAAAGCAAAGGTGAAGGCTAAACAAATTCAGGAATCCCAAAAGAGTAATAAATCTGTTGTAAAGAGAACATGGGCCACGCTTTTAGGCATTGGTCCTGCGTTGAGAGTTATTTCTTCCATGAGCAGGGAGGAGAGAGACAGTCAGGAGCAGTGTTATCAGAACCGGACCGGATGATGAACCGGAAGGGGTACGGGGTCATGGGTTTATGGGTCCAACCGGGGGTTCGATGGGTCGGACCGCTCGTTTATTTAAAATAAAATAAATATTCATATTATTAAAAAAATTATGATAATTAAGATAAAAGTATGATGATTTTAAAGAAATATAACAATAGTATAAGAAAGTATCTATATTTAATATTTCTTACTTCAAAATAAATATTTTATTTTAATAAGTACTTAAAAATAGAGTTAAAAGAAAAAAGTGGTGGTGGCTTGGTTGGTAGTATGCTAATATGAAAAGCAAGAGGTCATGAGTTCAAATCCTTACACAATCAACCAATTTTTACATTAAATAGGAAACCCATAAAAACCCATAGAACCGGCCGGTTTAATGAAATTTTGCTTAAAACCGGCCGGTTCAATGGGTCCGGCGGTTCAAAGCTGCCATTTCGATTTTTAGGCGAACCGGACCGGACTTGGTGCCGGTTCCCGGTCCGACCGGTCGAACTGGCCGGTCCGGTCCGGTTCTGATAACAATGGTCAGGAGAGAGGCGGTGCACATTTTTAAAAATAAAAAGAATATTGGGTTTATTTTTTATTTTAGAAAAGTAATTATACATGCGTCTGGTAAGGGCATATTATACTCATATTTTATTATGCAATTCATGTTCAATTATTATTAATTTTATATAAATTATAAGAAGTTGGTGCTTAATTATGTATAATTTGATATTGTAGGTCTTTGAGGACTTAGATGGAATTACGAGCAATAATGAAGAGTTTTACACAATTTGAAGCTAGCCTATATCTTTCGAAAATCTTTTTTTTGTTTTGGATATAAATACTCACTATAACAAGATTAGAAAACCCTGGGGAGCCATCTTTCACTTTTCTTTTAACCTAGAGAGTTTTTGGAGAGAGTCTTATCTAGAGCCGTCACCTGGATCAATTGATTTGAAGCAAAGAATCGTGGAAAAGACTATTCCTTAAAGGAATTGTTGGGTCTTTGCTTTAGGATTCAATATCTTGAGTCTACTGCTGAATATGAATGCTATTGCAATGACTCTATTGAATTATAATTGTGTTTTTAATCCATGATGTTCTAAACTTCTCTCGTGGGAATATGATGAAACCCTAGGTAATTAATATGATGATTGTAGTCATGTTATAGGATTAATAGATGAGTGGATGATTCATGATTGCAATTCATATAATTTCAATTTTAATTTTTCATTGATTATAATTGTTAGAAACACTATTGATACGGGAGTTGATATAGGCATTGTTAGGAATTCTTGATTAGACTAATTAGTTAAATGCGAAAGCTGCATTAATTAATTTAATTAGAGATTATCTATGAATTAATGCAATGTTTCTAATTAGTTATTCGCTAAGACATTAGGGATAATTAATTTAGGGCATTAGGCAATCGTATCACTGAAAAGTGTATGATTGTAATTTAAAGTCCACTATTAATTAGAGATGCGGGAGCTGATTAATTAATTAGGGGTTACTTTAATTTTAAAGGCTTGATAAACTCACTTAAATGACCACATAGCTATTAATCCATATAACATGATGGCAATCTGATTAGTGAAACTATGGTGGATTCTACTTTTCCCACTAAAAATGCTAAACACATAAACTAAAGTATTAAATGTTTAAACTGAACGTACTAAACATATCGCGGTGACACGGAGTCATATTAGCAAAACCCATCAATCAAATATTCGATTTCTTGTCCCAAAATAATAATAATAATAATAATAAACAAATAAATAAAAAGTAAATCACTCTTAATAATTCCTTCCCCACCGTTTGGAAGCACTAATGTTTTACAATATTACCTACAACAACAAAATCTCTGTTCACTCTCTCTCCCATTTCCTACTACGGTCGATAGAGTCAACTCACGAAGTCGGTCACCACCCAAGAGATGGCAGCCCCCGACAGTCTTTATGATCGCTCATTCAGACTCGACAATAACAACACCAACCAGACAATAAAGAATCTCACTTAATATGTTCATCAATAAACCAACACAATCTCCAATCTTTAACCCCCATGACAGTCGCATTGCAATTTGATCTCCACCATCTCTTCTCCGGACATCATTAGTTTGAGCAAGCAGTTTGGCTTTAGAAAGCCTGCGCCTTCCTAAGTATTCTGATGCTCCTCCGCCCTCACCTCAACATAGATGAGGTTGCCACATTCTGCTGGAATCAACAGAAGCTTGGATAGTAGGACGATGACATCTTGAACGCGATTACATCATCTATATTTGTCTGGACTGCTTTTTTTGGCTGCTGCTCCTCCACTTCTACATCTTTCATGTTGGTGTTGCAACCCCACACCTGAACTGAGAGTCTCCGGCATTCCGGAGAAGATTGTTTCAAGTATGTCTTATACCAGCTCAGAACATCACCTTTCGTGATGCTTCTGAGTTCCTCCGCTTCTCTTTCCGAGAAGTCGAACATGTACCTGAATGATACCCCGATCACCAGATTTGGTTTAAAATGAGCTTTGACGTCAAAAATGAGAAAATTATTGAAACGAAATTTAAATCAATGAGTTTTTTTTCTTTATTATCAAGAAACAAAGCCCCTGCAAGAATAATATTCTGTGGCTCGATTGCGGTCACTGCCAAGTCAGTTGCCAGAGGAGCCACCTCTCGACCCTGCAGTTATGCACTCAAATCTGGCGGATTTGGTTTGCAGGGGGTCAAATGGAGTGGCTTAATCCTGGCCACTGTGGCAGTAGAGGAGGTTGCTGGTGAAACGAGAGAGAGAGTACCTTTTATCAACAATCTGATTCCAAAACCGATTTGTCTCGTATGTGAGAGAGGGATCTTTCTCCAACAATTTTGACATTAAACCGCTTCTATAACTATCAAAGGTATCATCGTCAAGTCCAACCTGCAATGCAAATTAATTTAGAAATGTGAAGTCAACTGAAAAATAATATGCTTGCTCTTAAGAACATACTGACAATTGATACATCTCAACAATGTTATGGTGCCTGGGGTCTATCGGAGGGCCTTAATAGCAGGTCAAAGTTCATCAGAACAGATGCCCCATTCCATTATATTAATATAAAGCTCATCACTTCTGAAAAAGAAAGATCAAAACAAAACGATCCTCCTTCCACATTATTCTAACCAGGGTAACCTAAAATGGTCACTTTCAGTTCTAAATAAAGGGACCTGAGAAAGCCTACTTATTGATAAAGCTTCCATCTCAAGGGGACCTCATATCAAAATAGATAGGTGCACAACTTCAAACTACAGAAGTCATGAAATATCAAAAGCTTCGGTCTTGTACTACCTCCTTTCCAGCTTATTACTATTAGAAATACTGAAATGATAATTTCACCAAGACAAAATTCCTGGGTCTCCTGACAAAAGGAATGACTCTGATAAATTAACTTGTCAGAATGTTTAAAAAGATGCTTACCAACAATTCCTCCAGACCATTTATAAAGTTGTCAATTCTTCCGAGCAAGTAGAGTGGGTTGTACTTGGAAGATTGGACGCAGAAGCAAAAACCATATATACGATAGGTTACACGGGGACTGCACTCAACAACATAACCGAGCTGTTCCTTTGTCCTAAAAGTTCATAGGAAATTGAGAATTTTCAAAAGACAACCAACAATATCAGAGAAAAAGCAAAAGTAGTTTGCTAGCAGTCCATTCATATGTGAGTTGAGAACTCGCAGTCCCTGAGGCTTCAAAAGTTTAATTTTTCAAGTACAACAACTAAGAGCAATCAGAACACCATGAGAAAATCTCACGAATCACCAGCTAAACAACAGGAAGCCTTCATGTGTTATATCAAAAAGTGGGCATCTGCATCTGTTTAAGAACACATGGTCTTTATGAAGACTACCGAAATCTCACAAAAAGAGTAAATTTTTTTAGTAACGGATGAACACCTTAGCTGATTGAACGCCGGTTCTTCCACAATTTCATCAAAAAGATCTATCAAAGCCTTCATTCTGATAGATTCCTCCCCGAATTCTGGTCCAATCTGAAAATAAAGCTGCACAGAAAACATATTGATGGGATCAAGGAATTCACCAAAATAAAGTTAGAAAGCCAATTAGCATCATTTACTTCTTACCTCAACTACTGAGTTTGTTTCTGATTTATTCTTCGCATGGACATCTCTAACAAGATTTGCTCCAGAGGGAAGACAAATGACCTGCTCTTTATGCCTCATTTCATTTGGAAGTGGTTGTACAGGTAGATTCTTTCTAAATATATCAGTTATGGCAATAGCTTCCTCTTCTGTTAAGTTTCCATGACAAAGGCCCTCAATATAAATCTGCCAAAATTGTGAAGAAGAGATAGGACTATTGCCTTTTGAAACTAATGACATGCAGCAGAGGCAATATCTTTTGAAACTTACAAAGAAATTATGTGAACCTCATATCAACATAGACCAAGATATTTGCCGCATAACTTTACCTGTGAACGTAGTTTAGGGATGAATTCCTTCAGATCGGCCACAGACAGCCCACCCAGAAGATGCAGCTTCTCATCTACATCATAGAAACTCTTGCAGAGGAATTGCAATCTCAGGTATGATGAATGACTTAAGGGTTTCATATTTGTGTTTCTCAGTGATCTATCCAAATCCTCTTTAATAACCTGTTAAATAGGATATTCACTCCATCAATAATAAGCAATAAAGCCAGGACAGGTTAAATAGATTTTGCCAATTCTATCAAATCAAACAAAAGAACAGTAAGCAACATAAGAATGCTTACTTTCACTAATCAAGGTAAATCAACAACTAAAACCATATTGTACTCCGCCTTCCAGAACATTACCCCTCAAAGAAGTGCTCATAAAATAAAACTGACTATATATAGACAATTTACGTAATGCACCCGTCACACACTTATATGAAATAAAGGGAGGTATTGCTCGTCTCCACGCCTTAATTAGGGCATTAACGAAAATTGGATACAGGGAATAAAAGTTAAGGATGGCCCTTCAGATATAATGAGTATTTGATTACTATCAGTAGGTCTTAAAAGAATTTGTCACCAAGATGCTGCTCATCTTGCTTTAATAAGACTACATTTAGCCTGAAAAATGATACTTTTCTTACCTTGAATCTATCACCTGATGGCAAAAAAGATTTCGCTATCGTTAGAATTGTAGATAAAAGAATAGGAAGCTTGTGATTAAACCCATAGACCTTCAGCTCCAGCTTGTCACTGAAGAAGGATACTGATGTTTCCAACTTGGCAACACTTGCCTGCAGAAAGAAAGAAGCTCTTCCGGAGTTCAATTTATATTACTGAGCTTAAGTTTACTTTCGAGAAAATGAAGTCAGCCAGTGCATAAATAACTTTATTGATCGTTTATCTTTAAGGCAAGTGATTTAAGGGGCAAGTAACAGTCCTAAGTAGTTCGAAGGGCAAATCATCAACAGAAAAAGGTAAGCAATATCCACACACAAAGTTCACTTAGAAGGATACCTAACATCCAACTGCAAGGAGAAGCAGCTATTTGGCGGTAAACTAACTGAAATTACTTTGTACACAAAAACCATAGCCATCTCTATGCAAAGAGAAACGCAAACAACATAACTTTTGAATCAAATTACACATCCAAAAACTCAAACATTTACAGCATCAAATGTCAAGATAAAAGTTACAGGATATACAGAAGTGAATTTTACCTGATATATTATCTCATTTAGCTCGTCTTTAAGGAGGAGGATGAATAACTCAGTCATAAGACAGCTCTTTGCATCATCATATGCCCCCTTCAAGTTTATCCTGAAGTATGTATTTGCACGAGGAAGTTTGAAAATACTGTCAGGCTTGTACCATAACTTCATTAATGGCTCATCAATTATGCATCTTGGATAGAATGCATTACTAGATCCACTGTTTGTACTATCTGAACGAATGGAAAAGTCACATGGTATGAACTCATTTCTATGAGGTAGATGCAACTCTTCTTCAGTAACTGGAGGATCCTTCCACAGTTCAAGCAGAGATGGAGGAACATCTTCTTCAATGTATAATGAACCAAACCATGGCTCAAGCTGGGACGCTGAACGAAGGAAACAGCAAACAGAAATGTTGAGAAGCTCCATCTCACTTGCATTATTGGGAACACTACAAGACATTCATGCCCTTTAAGTACAATTATAAGGATGAAATGCATAATCACCTCTTGACTTATCAATTGACTTCGACAAAATGTCAATCCTCATATTATTTGGAGTGAAGAAACTCAGGATATGCTTTATCATCTCCCCATCCCATACTTGGTACACATAATCCCCATAGATAACATGCTCTGCTGGATAAATAAGAAGATGCTCTGCAATCAAGAGAATAGAACTATTCGCTCAGAATGCAGAGTAGACTCTGAAGTTCAACGTCACTGTGTTTTTTTGTTTTCTTCATTTACATTGGATGGTAAAGCTAAAACTACTAAAACGGAGCATCAGAAATAAGGGGGCGGTTGGTCTGGAATTAATATATGCCTGGTCCATAATGCAAAATATACACAACCAGTGTGATTCACGACCAAAGACAGAGAAAGTTCATATATCAAAACAAGAGCCTCCTGAGAAGACGCATCTGCAGTGAAGTTCTGGTGTTGCCAACAGAGAATTTTGTTGCTAAAATATAGACCAACCTAACACGATTACAGTTGTGTGGTGACTCAGCATCTAAAACAAGTAAGACACTAATGATTCCAAAGAAAATACAAACAAACAGAACAAACCAGCAAGTTCAGCAGCATAATCATCCTGAGGTTGCTCCTCTGCAAATGTAAATTCCATGTGCCCAATATCCTGAAGTTCCTTGAATATCCATTCCTGAGGAGATACTTGACGTAATAACTTTAGGTATTGATAAATGCAACCAATGATCTCGAAGATCTGCACATTTAACAGTAATGCAGGGAATCTATGAGTAAGTATACAAAATGGAGAATAAAAAAAGAAAAGTTTGCGATATGGAACCTCGAAAAAGGTTCAGCATCTCTTTTTTATTTCTCAAATATATTTCTCTTCCAAATCAATTAACTAAGTTCTCTCCTGAGCAGCTTCAACTGCCTTGCAACTTTCTTCCATTAGCAGCAGAATAAATTGCCCTACATTTGCCTGGAAAGCATTACAGTAAAAGTAGCTAGTTTGCAGTGGATAGATTTTAACACGACTCAATACTGACCGTTATTTCCTCAGTTTGATAGAGAAACTAGGAGGAAACCCGCGCATTGCACAAAAGTAAATCATATAAAGTACATAGATTTAGTTTTTGGACTTCAAAGATTATGGAGAACAATGTTGAAGGAAGGAAATAGGCTCGTAGGTTAAAGAATATAAAATTAGATCTTGGTATGTGTCTATATATTAGATTGAGTTTAGGCGAGAAAAAAATCTAAAATGCAGTAATTAAACATATATATCTCTTTCAGTTTCAAACAGTTTTTGAAGTTTCCATGAAAAGCCGACCTGCTGGCTGCTGCAAGAAATATAGAAAATATCAATTTTTAATTCTTATAAATAAGAATATTATGATATTCACTTCGTGCATATATATATATATATATATAGACACACACACACTCTAGACATTTCTGTTAATTTATATATGAATTCTATAAATTTAATTACTAATTTATTTTAAGCCAAATTCAATTACCATCAATAGAAATACATGCATAATACCTTTAATAAGCGACCTTTTTACAATATAATTAAAATATAAAAATAAAATAAAAAGTAGGCCACATGGCTCAGTATGGATTTTATATCAAAGGAAAAAGAAGCTAAAATCTAACATAATATACTGAAAATAGGATATGTTTACTTTCCTTTTGAACTATTCATGAAAAATAAAAAGCAGATAAGAATTGCTTATGCAATAAGAAAAGTTCAGAAAAAGAAATGAAAGAAAAAAAAGGATCAAAGATGACAGACACTTGCAATTACAGCATTGTCAACTCCCGATTTCAAATTTTGACCAAAAAAATAAACAATTAAGATAAATAAAAAAAGCAGAGAACATTCAATACCAAAATAGACATGTCGCTTGAATGGGGTATTATCTGAATCCTCCAAAATTAATAATAAATAGTGATAATATCATCACTGAGTTAATCAACCTTCCTAAAATTCATGAAAAGAACTCAGCTCTAGCCTCTATGTTGTTACAAAGAAATCTATGTAAATTATTAAAAAAAATTCAGAATGGAGAAGAAAAATCATATAGGCATTGAGGCTTGAATCAGACCTTGTCAGAGAGAGATGCACATTTGTGTAAAGAAATGAAAAAAAAATGAATTATATAATTTTTAAACGAATAGAAAGTACTTATCGACTTAGAATAAAGGAATAACGAAAACACAATGAGAGAGTGCATTTGTAATCACAAAAGTCACATACGATAATATATATCCTCGCAGAAAATCTTTCTAAAAATATCGCATACATCTGCTTTTATTATTCTTGAACCACATCTATGAAAATAAAGTATTAAAAAATTACTATATATAAGAAGTCAATATGGCGGATGGAGATAGCAGACTATTTCGATGACGTGGTGGCAGCAGAAAAGATAGGACAATTTTGACAGGGCAATCGCATGGGAAGATGACATCAAATGCAGTGACCACCACACGCACATATATAAAGATGTAAAATAATCCATCCAAAAGAACATAAACTGCTAATAACCTACAGGGCTTCTTCAAGTGCCTTGGTCAATGTAATGAAAATCCAAATAAAGGAGGAAATATATAAGGGTCCTGTCGATGATGATAATCATCACAGTCTAGTACCTTCCCCAAACCCAAGTCTGTCAGGTGTATAGACATGCCAAAAATGTAAGCCAAAGAAGATCGATGCATTCCTTCATCCCCAACACCAGCAGACAAGGAAGTTGCCCATCCCCGGGCTTTGAATAATGAATGCAGGCTCCCTCTGCCCTCTGAAAGTAGCACATCTATCAGCAACCAGCCATTTGAAGCATTCTAAGACATCATAGGAAATAACAAGAAAGCCAGAAAGTTCGACGAAATCATATTAAAAACTATTCTGTTCAATTATAGAAACATGGACAAGGAAAATAGGCAGAATTTAAAAAAAAAATTGACTATTAACATGCCGTTATGTGGATCCCCCTTCAGATAGTGATGTTGTCACATAACACCAGTATCAACCTCAAAACTCAACTAAGATACTGAAATTTCATTGATAAGAATCAATGAAGCTTTGAATTAAAATGGACAAAATTAGAAGATCATTTTCCAAACTAAGCAAACGGCAGAGTAAGCCAAAATAGCAAACCTGAAATTTATAAATAGAGCATGCACAACTTATAAAGATCAAGGAACCAACAGACCAATATGGAAATCAAAAGAAATTCACATGACAATCATATGATCGAAGTGATTACCATGGCCAAGAAGATGCGCTAGATAATCTTCTGACTTTTTAAGATATTCTTGGCGAAGACAGGGCAATGTCCACGATAAGTCAAGTACATGAACATCCTTCACTGCTTCTAACCGATAAACCTTACCAGCCTTCCAGATAGGCACTTCCATTCTCAGCTCAGATAAAGCTCCAGCTCCCTTTTTTACTTTTCCAAACAATTCCACAACCCAACTCTCAAGTACATCCAGAGATTCTGGTTACAGAAAATAACGCCTATAATTATGTCTTCAACAAATAAAAGTCGCCAGTCTGATAACGTAGTAGATGAGTAGTATATATTGCAGTCAAGCTAAATTGACAAAATTATCTTCAGTTTTCCATGTTGATAAAGAATATATCCGTAACTTCTGCATGCGACTCTTTTTAATCAGAAATCACTCAATATAATAATTATTTTGTGCCAAACACCTGTCAGCATTTGTATGATTTTCCAACATTAGCACAACAAATTTGTCAAAGATCTTCACAATTTATATAACTCAACTTCCAAAAGATCTCTTTCAGCAATTCTTTTTAAATAAATTTTCCATCAGCTGTAACATTTTCAAGTTAAGTATTTATGAGACATGCTCTTGATATTTGCATGGCTTAAAAGGTCCAACCAACCCTGCTTGACCATTGATTTTTATGCAGGAAAAATATCAATGAACCCCAAAACATAGTTCATACAGCATTTGCAGCAAACATCCTACTGGCATTGGAGCTTGAAAATCTGATAACTAGTATTAACATTTTGACCAGCATATCGACTACCAAAATCATATCAATCGATGAATACTATCACAATGACATGTGATATACCAGTCACCTTATTGCACTGTGTCTGAATGCAATGGCGCCGAAACCATCTCTAAGATTCAGCTAAAACTATAAGATTGTTTAACAAAAAGATCATCTACATTGACATCATAAAGACTCATATAAAGAGGTAGGCAATTAAGAATATGAAAGAAGAAGATTATACAAGAATAATCTCACCTCCACCGATAACAACTAATTTCATCAAAGCACCGTGATAATAATTCTTGAACAATTCCAGAATGTGTTCCCTCAAATTGATTCCCTTTTCCATTGCATCGACCAAGCTTTTCTTATTTCCTTCAATTGGAATATAAACGTAAATATATCTTAATGTACACATTTGGAATCTTCCCCTGAAAAGAATTAAGAGAGTATAGAGCATATCTCACCCCAGAAAAACCTATTAAATGGGTGACTGGGCGAAGAAGTATAGCATTGAAGTTGTTGAAGACGACACGCATCGCTTTGCAATACCTGGTTAAACTCTGTTGACAATGTTTAAATAAATTATTTACCACTTTCATCGGGTAAGCAGAAGCTTCTGACTATAAGAGCAAAAGATAAAAATGGAGGTAACATTCAACCTAGAAGGGACAAAAAGAAAAAGAAAAGAAAAGAAAAAAAGCACTTGTTTTCCTATAATTCCAGTTGAGAACAAGGCACACCTGAATCTACAGCAAGCACTTCTCTTTCCATGGCTTCCATTTTCACCAATGGTGAAATAAAAAACTGAGAGAATCTGACAAAGCAAAAGAAGCACCGTAAATATCTAGTTTTTTTTTTCTGTATAAATATAAGTTGAAGACACCACATGAATGTATATCTATTATTCTATTTATCTACAATTGCTCCAACACTGTATTACTTTCATGCTCACTATTTTTTCATCTTATCTTAGTCAACAATCAAGAATACAGATTGAATTCCTCCTGGAATTTAAGTTTTGAAGAAATGGATGAAGAAGGGTTCGTTCTCATCTTCCATTTTCAGAAACAAAACTACTTTTAACTTTCCCGAAATTTTATTATAAAACAAAGATCACTAAATGCAATCACATAAAAGTTTGTTGTCATCTTCCATTTTCAGAAATAAAACTGCTTTTAACTTTCCCAAAATTTTATTATAAAACAAAGATCACTAAATGCAATCATATAAAAATAAACCTATTAAAAAGGACGGAATATTACATATGAAGGCACCAAGAGGTTATCACCTTTCTAAAGCACCCTTGAGAAATTCCCGTTTGACCTCAAAATGGTAGCAAGTGTGCTCTGCTTCTGTGTATGCATTTGAGGATCCTCCATGCTTGGACAAGTAACTATCATACTAGCAAAAAAAAAGTCAAACTATTACTGAATTCCGTATACAGTTATTTTGCTCTACAGTAACAGCATGTGATCTATAATCACACCCTGACTGCTTGGAACATTTCCTTTAGGTCTCCCCATCCATTTTCAACTGAGAGCCTCCCATATATACATGCTTTATCCGATTTCTTAGTCACGGAATTCTACACGCCTTTTGTTTGGGCCATAAGATGGATGTTCGTTCATCAAGACAGATGACTACCAGCTCCTCCATCAAGGTGTCCTTCCAGCGAAAAAAAAAAAGGGATTCGTAAAGTGAATCTTTACAAAGCAATGAGTTGTCTCGTGCAAGAGAATCACATGCTGCTTCTCTCTCGACTCAACAAACTTCAAAGACGCTAGACATTTTAACTACTCAACTTATTTTCCAGTATATCTATCTGATATGCTGACAATGGCTTCTTGTATTTGTTAAGTATAACCCCTAGTCAACCTGTGCTTTGACCTGTAAGCGGGTGATTAGACAGTGGTATATTTGGTTGAGTTATCGTTTTCATAGTGCAAGACTCTTTTCCAGTGAATACTAGATTAGACTTGTATGTTTAAATACACACAGATGATCTAAATCTGACCAGTGAATCGCCGAAAGTGAAGATAACAAGCAGCATCATCAGTTCAGATACAGGAATAGGATATTGAGCAGACCTCATTTTCATCAGGGTATTTCGAACTCCCCATGAAGAGCATGTGTTCTGCG
Organism: Punica granatum; assembly: GCF_007655135.1. Taxonomy (NCBI): domain Eukaryota; kingdom Viridiplantae; phylum Streptophyta; class Magnoliopsida; order Myrtales; family Lythraceae; genus Punica; species Punica granatum. The sequence continues at coordinate 39,832,277 of NC_045129.1, forward strand.
CAAAAAGCAGGATTAAAATCCAAGCTTACCGGTGGATGCAGACGGGGGAAAAAAACAATAAAACTTGAAAGCGTTGGACAACTGAACTGATAAGACAAGGGGGCTCTCTTCTTCGGAAAGAAGTTCTTCACAGAAGAACTGGAAGAGAGAGAGAGAGAGCTTGTGAACGAGAAGAATTCCAAAAAGACACAGGGATGGGCTCGAAGTCCAACCACAGGAATAGCATGCAATAGCAGGTAGAAGTAATGAAAGTGGAGAAAAGTGTTTGTTTAGAGCATCGAACCGAACCTAGGAAATGGGCGAGACCCTGTGCCTCGTAAGGATCAGAGAAGCTGCCCATACCGACGCACATTGCTGCTGCGGCCTGCAAAGTGAGACCATAAATCAGACAGATTCGATTCGAGGGTAGCAGTGATTAGACTATCGGAGCGAACCGAAAGAGAAAACAAGAAGAAGATTTGGTTGAATTTGAGTAGAGAAAGTGATTAAGCGGACCTTCTTAGTCTGAGAAGCGACCGACTGACTCTCTCTTTTCTTGGACCGGTGCTGTTGGGCATCCTCTTCTTCCCCTTCATCCGTGTCATCTTCTTCGCTGTACTCGTCTTCGTCAAAATCGTCGCTGCCCGGGTAATCGTTGTCCTCATCATCTGCATCCTCGCCTCCCTCCAGCTCAGGGTCACTGCAGTCAGTGGAATTGGGGGAAGCACCGTCACCGTCGGGGCAGATATCAGGATCGTGGATGAGCAAGGCAGAGAGGCCATTATCGAGTCGGATGAGGCGGTAGAAGCGCCTGTCATTGGGGGACTTAATGACGATGTCATCGGAGGAAAAAGTAGAGCAGCCCATCCTCCAGCTCGTTCGGGAGACACTTGACCTTCTTCTTTGACGTCGGTGATAGTGATGGTGATGGGAGAGACTGTAAATTGTACACTCAGTAATGGTGGAAGAAGACGGGGCAACGGCAATTGGAGCTGGAGAGAAAGTACTATTGCTTGCTGCGGATTGACTTGAGCGTGCAGCAGAAAAGAACCCTCGCCATTTCTCTTTTTTTCTTGAGTAAATTACTGATTTAGTATGCCTGCATGTTACATCAGATTTTATGATATCAACAATTTTTTTACATCAAATTGAATTTTGAAAGATTAAATATACATTAAATTCGACCTCAAAAATTTTTTTATGTCAAATTGAATATTGATAGATTAAGAATTGAATATTGAGAAGTTAAGTATACATCAAATCTCAAGAAATTTTTTACATCAAACTAAACATTAAGAGATTAAGTATACATCAAATTGAATCTTGAGAGATTAAATATACATCAGATTGAACCTTGAGAGATTAAGTATACATCAAATTCGACCTCAAGAAATTTCTTACATCAAATGAAACCTTGAAAGATTAAGAGTGTGTTTGGTTTTTGAGTTAAAGTAACTTTGATTTTGATTTTGATTAAGGAAATGGACAAATAAGATGGTATAAATTTGACTTGGGAAACGTGTATTTTTGTTGTGTAGTGTGTAGAGTTAAAATCAAAATCATGATTCTCGAATCAAACTCTGAAACCAAACGGGCCCTAGTGTACATCAAATATGACCTCAAGAAATTGAAATAAAATAAATGTATAAACTAAAACATAAATAAAATAAATATATAATGTCATCAAAAAATTTCTCGAGGTCAGATTTGATGTACACTTATCAAAGTTCAATTTGATGTTAAAAATTTCTTGATGTCATATTTGATGTACACTTAATCTCTCAAAGTTCAATTTGTTGTAAAAAAAAATTTTGAGATCGAATTTGATGTACACTTAATCTCTCAATGTTCAATTTGATCTAAAAAATTTTTTGAGATCAGATTTGATGCAATATGCTTCTCTGGAGGACCAAATCATTAATTTACTCTTTTTTTCTTTTACATGTATATATTTATATTTATATATAGGGTAAATTACAAAAAAAAACCCAAGTTTTGTAAAATGTCTCAATTTTGTCCTAAATTTTGTTTTGTAACAAAAAAACCATAAGTTTTCTAAAATGTCTCAAAAATGACCTCCGTTATAACTTCCGTCAATTTTTGCTGTTGATGGTAGGTCCCTTTAACAATCCACGTAGGCAAAAATTGACGGAAGTTATAACGGATGTCATTTTTGAGACATTTTAGAAAACTTATAGTTTTTTTTGTTACAAAACAAAATTTATGACAAAACTGAGACATTTTACAACACTTGGGTTTTTTTTGTAATTTTCCCTTATATATAATATTTTTAACTAAAAGGGCTAATGACCTAAAGAACTCAAACTTTTCACATTTTATCGATTTTAGTACAAACTTCTTTTTTTCTTAAACTTAACAATTTACAAATTATCAATTTGATATCAATATTAAAACGTTTCAACTTTTTTTTGTGAAATACGGGGACATAACCCAGATCCATTAATAAAAGAATTCAGATAATACAGAGATGAGACATGATAGCCCACTACAATATTGCTAAAAATCAAACTATCAAGTCCAAAAGGACAATTATCAAGTCGATGGACTCCAAGAGGAAGTGCTAAAGCATGATTAGCTAGCCAATCGACGCACATGTTACCTTCCCGATAGATATGCTCAATCATTATTGACCAATTTCGGTTGAGTGAGGACCGAATACCACTCAAGATAGCCGCATTACAGCCCGTCTGCTCTCTGTGTGAGCGTAGAAGACGTGAAACTAGCTTAGAATCGGCAATTGGCCATTACTCTTAATCGAGATAGCTGGGGACCTCAGTAGTCGTCAAAAATTAATAAAACCAAATAGCTTTTGAAGAAGGATTTGGGGTACTATATGCCTTATAAAATAGAGGTTATTACGCCAGATATCTCACGGTATTACCCGTTTATCAAATTTATCATATGGTTTAAAAATTACCTAGAAAAGACCCATAATTTACATTCAAAATCTTTCATGGTGTTAATTTCACCGTCACCATTTAACAGTGTTGCTGACGTAGAATGTAAGTGGGTCCATTCTTGCTACTGTGGCCCTTTATTCGGAATAGATTTAAGAAAAAATTGAAATCATTGAATAGATTTGAGAAAAAAAGTTAAAATCATGGGATATGTTTGGTGCCTACTTACGTTTCATTAACAGATAAATTGAAGGCGGAATAAATTTTGAAGAAGATATAAACCATAGGCTTTTTTGTGTAATTTTTAAAGCATGAGATATATTTGAAAAAAGATGAAACCATGATATATATGGCGTAATAATCCATATAAAATATCAACCAAGAATTTGGAGTATCCCAAATCCCAACGCCTTGCTCCTCGATGCCCAGTGGTCGTAAAAAAATTTGTAATAAGTTGGCGAGGGAGACCTATAAAAGAATTTTATAATAATAATAATAATTATTATTATTATTATTATTATTGATATCGATATAGATATAGATGATGATATAGATATCTAATCCAATCAATATCAATATGTATATATATAAAGTTGACAACACATTAATAAATATGTTGCAAAATAGTAAATCCATATTAATTCTTCTGTTAATATACTATATAGAAATTAAAAAATAATAGTTAATATTACACTTAAGAACAATATATATGAGTAATCTATAATCTATCTATATTGTGTATAAAATTGTATCCACTCTAATAAATAGGGGTAGAATGGTAAATGTCTTAATAAATTAATATGTAATATAGATTTTAAATCACAATAATAATAATAATATAAACTTGTATATACTCGAATAAATAGGGGTAGAATGGTAAATGCCATAAATTAATTTGTAATGTAGATTTTGAATCACAATAATAATAATTATTATAAAGAAATAAATATATCCAATAGTAAATGTTTTAATAAAACTAATATGCAATATATAATTAAATAATTATTATTATTGCAAATAAATAAACAAATATATCCAATTGTAAATTAAATGTCTAAAAAAATAAATATATAATATAGAAATTAAATAATAATTATCATATAATATATATATATATAAAGTTGTATCCACCCTAATAAATAACGGTAGAATGGTATATGTAATAAATTTATATCCAATGTAGATTTTTAATCACAATAATAATAATAATAATAATAATATAAAGTTCTATCCACCATAATAAATAGGGGTAGAATAGTAAATATATTAATAAATGAATATGTAATATAGATTTTAAATCACAATAATAATTATTATTATAACGAAATAAATATATCCAATAGTAAATGTTTTTAATAATCTATATAAATATGTATAAAATTGTATTTTATGTAATAAGTATGATTAGAAATGTAAATACTAATTGTTATAATGCTAGAGAGCTCAATATCTAAGGAATAAAAAGGGGTTAGAAACGTAAATGTTTATTGATATATTGTTAAAAATGTCAATATCTAAATAATATTTACTTATATATTTAAATTTTTATTAAATTTAATTTTGAAAAATAAAATTAGAAAAGAAATTTTCCTGAATAAATTATGTAGGTATTTTGACCCTCAATCTAAAATAATTTTCTTTGTAAAATATTAAATTCCAAGTATAGGTTAACTATACAATCCCTCAAGGCAAAAAGTCCAACAGATCTCTATAGAAAAATTATATGTGCAAAGCACGAGTAAAAGAAGGCTAGTATTATAGAAAGTTGTATCCACCCTAATAAATAGGTAGAATGGTCATTGTCTTAATAAATTAATATGTAATGTAGATTTTAAATCAAAATAATACTAATTACTATAAAGAAAAATAAATATATCCAATAGTAAATGTCTTAATAAAATTAATATGCAGTGTAGAAATTAAATAATAATAATTATTATTGCAAATAAATAAATATATCCAAAAGTAAATGTCTTAATGAATAAATATACAATATAGAAAATAAATAATATTTATTATTACCACTAAAGAAATAAATATATCCAAAGAAATATATTAATTACTTATCATTATTTCATAAGTAAATAAATATTCATAATTTTTGGATTTCATTAGTAAATAATTATCCATAATTTCAAAAAAATTGGGAAATATTTAAAATTTAAAAATAACTATTAAAAATCATTATTAGCTTTTATAAAATTTCAATAAAAAAATCTCACATCAAACCCATTTTATCAAAAATCACTCAAACCCACTAAAGCTAATACATGAAATGTGATTGAGAATAAAATCAGCTTAATGCTAATTTTAAAATTTTATAGATTTTATGATTATTATTCTTTCATTAATTAAAGCTAGGAATTTTAGATTTTTAGTATTTTAAAATTAATTTTTAAAATAAATTAGATTGATGATTGTGATTATGTATATGAATTATTTTACATGAATTATTTGCTCGAACTCTTCAATTAATATTATTTAGAGTGGGTTTGAAATTACCATATTGAAATTTATATAGTATAAAAAGATTAATTTTCTTATATTGCAATTAGTGCCTTCATATTTAATTTCTTATAATAAATTTTTCTTTATAAATCTGTGAGACGCGTGGTTCAATAACCTAGTACATATAAAGTTATATTTCATGCAATAAATATGGTTAGAGAGGTAAATGTTCACTGATATAGACCTAGAAAGATCAAAGCATTGTAATAAATAGGGTTTAAAAAGTAAATATTTATTAAAATAGAGTTAGAGAGGTCAATTTCTAAATAATATTTATTTCTATATCTAATTTAGATTAAATTTAATTTGAAAATTAAAAAATTAGAATTTTTTTATTTGAATTAATTTGTGTAGGTATTTTTATTCTAATTCTGAAAAATTTAATTTGTGCAAATTTAATTTTCAATTGATAGATAAATAGTACAATTTATAAATGAACTAAAACTTATAACTACAAAATTCAATATATTATCTGACTTTTGCAATACAAATCTCCTATCATTTTAAACTAGATGAGAATCTGGACATTGCACATGAATGATCAATAATGTTTTGATAGAAAGTAGTATTTTAAATTAAATATATTATGAATTTCTTAAAAAATTATGGATCCAGAAATTATTTCACTTGAAAATTAAATGAGTTTACTTGATTACTGATATTTCATCCAAAGATAGACAATATATTTTATAAATATTCATTGGCATACATATAGAAAAATATTTAAGTCATATATATACATGGAATATTTTTCCTCGATATAAAGGAAGCACATATTATTTAAGATAATTATGCTAGGAGAACAAAACAATCAGAAATTGTACATTTCTCATAGATGGAATTACCATGTAATATCCATGTATAACCAACCGGTGGTGAAAATAAAATATATCTTGCAAGATAATAATTTGAAGATTTATCTAATAACCAATACCTAGTATAAGATTAAAAAAAATGTATAGAAAATATGAAGAATAATATTAAAATTAATCGTGTTAGATTAGACTAATGCAATGTTTATACTGTACATAATTTTTGAATTGAAACTTTATAGGGAAATAATTATTGACAACTAAAATAGTTCAAAAACACAAAATTTATAACGGGGAGTGATGGAAGTGACTTAAATTGTATCACAAATTTTTTCATTCAAAGAATTTTCTAGAGAAATCAATGCATTTAAATATAAATCATGCAGTTACAACTAAATGAAATCATTAAACTGTATAAATTGGGCAAAGCATAGTTAATGTTGAGAGAAATATTCTTAAAATCAAAGAAATTTGAAAAGATAATGCTAACTCCATTAATCTTCCCAGAGTACATTATAGTTTATCATCAAATAGTATAAAGCTAACCATATAGATTTCAATCGAACATAATATATTATCTATAAAAAAAATTAAACCTACTTAAAACTGCTCTTTAACGTAAATATGCTAATACTCATCAAAATTAAGTTAATAAGATTTTATATAATAAATAACCAATAAAACTTGGAAGGCAGAGAAAAACCTTTTTGTAGACTTTGATGCCACTTGTTGGGAAAGGATCACCGAATACGTACACACAGTAGTTAATTTTTCTCGCCTTGTGTGATCAAAATAAGATCTAAGGAAGATAGAGAAACACCAAGATTTTTAACGTGGGAAAAGCCACGAGACGAACTCCAAATCAACTTCACTAAAATAATAGCAGTTACACATAACTTTTCATCAAGGACAAACCCTTTAATCTGAACTCAGAGACACACTCTTCGATCACAAAAACCAAAGTTCGTCACCTGAAAAGAGCGGTTTACAAATTAAGGTAAAATAGCACCTACAAAGCTCAAATTAAAATCTAGACTATTCGAACCTAGCCCTAGAAGTCGTGATGTCGTTGCCAAAATTTCATCTCAATCGAAGTTTTCAAAAAAAGAGATACCTTTTTTATCTTATTTTGTTTTCTTTTTTTCTCAAGTTTTTTTCTTCTCTCCTTATTCTTATTCTATTCTTTTCTTCTGCCCACAGACATCAGCTATCGTTCGATTCATTGCACTATAGTGCTTGCCACCACCACCACCTGCTAACAATATTGCATAAACTTAGAGTCCTCATACTGTTAATGTCCTCCATCACGAGCTCTAGGTACATCTTTGTTCTTACTCCTCAAGGGTATGTATGTGGGTAAAATTGGAGATATAAGTTGCTTCAAATGTAAATCTAATATCGATTATCAATACAACGTATTAGTTTGCAACTAAAATTAAATTTACTCCTGTTACTTAGGTGGGATCTTAAGTGTATTGGATCCTGTTACTAAAAAAAATTGGGTAAATTACAAAAAAAAACCCAAGTTTTGTAAAATATCTCAATTTTGTCCTAAATTTTGTTTTGTAACAAAAAAACCATAAGTTTTCTAAAATGTCTCAAAAATGACCTCCGTTATAACTTCCGTCAATTTTTGCTGCTGATGATGGGTCCCTTTAATAGTCCACGTAGGTCACACGTAGGCAAAAATTGACGGAAATTATAACGGAGGTCATTTTTGAAACATTTTAGAAAACTTATGGTTTTTTTGTTACAAAACAAAATTTAGGACAAAACTGAGACATTTTACAAAACTTGGGTTTTTTTTTTGTAATTTGCCCAAAAAAATTTATATATACATAAAATTGGGTCCGATCAACTTCTTTCCGATTTTTTTTCTTTAAAAATTAAACCTGCCTTTAAGATCTTTAATTTTTGAAATTTTTTGATCAATTTGGGTTGGATTTTTCTGAATTTTCGAGTTATGGGTGTCATTACAAGACTATTCGTAAAAATAATATTTCAATTAATTATTTTATAAAACTTTTATTAAAAATTTACATTCATTTCTATGTTTTTTTCTTTAGCATATTCTATTGAAATGAAAGAGCAAGTCAGAAAAACATATTAACTCAAAAAATTCTTTAAATAAATTATAATTTTTAATCGCATTAATTTCATTTTTTAAAAAAATATTCTATTATTTTAATTATACGTATCAAATTTTTATTAGTCGAACATTTGTTTCTGCATTTGAAAAAAAAACATAGCTTAAAACATCACCCCTATAGTTTCATCATTATATACCATTTATAATTCTACATAATTGTGCTATTATTAAAAAATAGAAAAATTGTGATGAAAATTGAAAAAAAATAATTTTTTTAGTGAAAGGAAAGAAAAATAACTTAGATTGAGATAGAGATAGAATGGGGGCTGAAGTTAAATGAGTAAAAAATAGAGTGGAAAATGACGTGTGAATTGATGAAGGAGTGAAATAAGAGATATATGTTTAAAAATTTCAGCGGTTTAATAATTTTATTCTTGCCTCAAGTTTTACTTTTCTTCAATAGAGTAAAAAAATAATAGAGATAATTTCATAAAATTGTACAAAAAATTATACATATACTTAGATATAGTGATTTGTAATTAGTATGCTAATTTTGTACATACTTTTTTATGTTACACATATGTAAACGCTATTTATCAATATACATACATATATATGTTTTCATTGAAATTAATAATATTTATTTTTTTATTAATTTAAATGAAATATATTTTATTATTGTTTACTTTTAATAATTTTTATATGTAATTTAATATTTAAATACCCATGTGGTCCACTTGATAGATTTCCATGTGCTATGTCTGCAATATTAGTGCCATTTTAAAATGGTCTATTAAAATTGACAGAAAAATGATGACATGCTAACGTGATATGTGACTCATAAATTGTAATTTTTCATGCAATTAAAAAAATTTCGTGCTAGAAATAATGAAAAGGGCAAATTTTTACTTTTTTTGAGTTATCAACCTTCAGAAATATTATTAATTATTAATTATTTTATTTGTTTATAAATTAAAGTAAGAACATATTTCTAACTAGAAATGGTCACGAATCCATTCAAAAGAAGATATTGTTAACATTTCGCCACGAAAAACTAGCTGTCCATGTGAGGCAAAGAAACGCCTTTACTCATCCCGGGATCCACCACGCTTTGCGCTAGGTTTTTTTCGGCGTACGACCCCCACATTGATTTTCTAGGTTTCGAACCCATGACCTCCGAGACTTTTCTGGGCTCTGATACCATTTCGCCACGAAAAGTTAGCTATCCATGTGAGGCACAAAAGGGCCCATACGGTTGAAAGTAATACTTAAAACGAACTCCTTCTGGCGTGTTTCTCAGCTTGTTAACCTTGGTAATTATATCTCGGCCAACCACTATGCCTTTCCTTATAATTTAGGGAAAAGCACAGAAATTTCCCATTGTGATTTGATCTTTGGACAAATTGGACCCTGTAGTTTTTCAATGGATAATTAACAATATGTGGTTTATTTCGTGAGACATAATAGACATCACTGTTAGTTTTTTCATCACTTTTAGTCCTCAAACTTTTCTTTTTGCAATTATTACCATCAAACTTTCAACTTTTTTCCAATTTGGTCCTAAAATTTGGAGGAAAAAAAAGGAAAGGGGTTTGGGCCGCTGGTTGGCAAACTCAATCCCATCACTGAGGTCGCTGGCACCTACACATTTGGAGTTGCCGATTGGTAGCCTTAGCCCCCAAATCAACCCAGATCTCAAACTCGATATACCGGTCGATTCGGAGGCAGGGACCCCACCCCACCTCCATGGTCCCTGGTAGCCTCTGTGGGTGCAGGCAACCTCAGTGGTAGGCTCGGGGATGCTGACCGGCGGCCCCAACCCCTTCCCCCTTCTTTTTTTTTTTTCCAAAGTTTAGGACCAAATTGAAAAAATTGAAAGTTTGAGGGTAATAATGGCAAAAAGAAATGTTTGAGGAGCAAAAGTGATGAAAAACCTAATGGCGAGGTCTATTATGCCTCACGAAGTAAATCATAAGGTACTAGTTATTCCTCGAAATATCACGGGGTCTTATTTGTCCCAAGCTGAAATCACAAGCGGGTTTTTGTACTTTTCCCTATAATTTATATATTTCTTTTTTAAAAAGAGTTTTCTTGATTTTGAACTCAGGAACATCCCTTGGCCCATTAATTTTTGTATTCTTTTACAAGTATATATTATGTTGTTCGAGTATTATCGATTTTAATCTTATCCAAGAAAGTTTCACGTGCAATACACGTGTAAGTTCGCAAGTATAATTTATATCTATATATTCTACTACATATTTTCTTCCCTTGTGTATACAATCTATATTTTCTACTATATAATTAATTAATAAAATTTAAAACAATCTATATATATTTCCTTACTATAGGATTATGACGTGGCAAAGTGAGAAAGCTCCTTTTTAATTTTTGATGATGTGGTAGCATAATAATTCGGTTTAGGCTTTGTTTTCATATATATATATATATATATTTATATTTATGTTAGAGTAATTATTATAGCAAATAAAATTTATATTATATATAACAAATTAATTATTCTATGTACAAACAACTACAATTATATGTACCTTCGATCTCCGTAAACTTTACGTGAATTAATTTATGTAGGTATTTTATGCCCTCATTTTGGAGAATTTTATTTGTAAAAGATTAATTTTCAAGTGGTAGGTTAACTATAATCTATGTAACGACTAAAACTTATAAGTACAAAGTTCAATATATTAGAATATTGCAATACAAATCTCCTATCATTTTAAATTTATGTTGAAAAATTTATTATAGCAAATAGAATTTATATTATATATAACAATATTAATTGTTTTATGTGCATAAAACTACAATATAATTATATGTACCTTGTATCGTACATAGTTTATGAAAACTACTTTATTCAATATGAAACTATAATTAAATTTGAAAATATAGAAATTCTCCTCCAGGAAAAACATAATTATAATGACATCTAAAGCAACAAGTTTAATAGATCTTTGTAGAAAAAAAAAACTTGTGCAACCCATGCGTGAAAGAATACTAGTATAAATATAAAGTTGACAACACCTAAATAAATTGGGGCAAAATAGTAAATTTATTATTAATTCATATGTTAATATATTATATAGAGATTAAAAGATAACAGCTAATAGTATGCTTAATAACAATATATATGAGTATAAAGAAAATATCAAAAGAAGAGAATATTTCAAATTTTTGATCATTTCAATAATAAATAATATTCGCAATTAAAAATAAAGAATAATTTATAATTATATAAAATCAACATCAATTAAATTTTTTTAAGAATTATAGCTAATCTTATAAAAGGTCAATTAAATAAATTTTTATTCAAATGATTAGATCATTTTATCTTAATGTATTTAAATTTATAAAAATGAATATATGAAATATTGGTTATAATAAAAAAATTAAATAATGAAGTTTAAAATTTTTGATATGTTCTAAAAGTATAATACTTTCACCGAATAAAACTAACGATTTGATCTAAAGGTATTCAAAATTTAAATAAAAATTCCTAGAAAGCAATTTGATAATTGCAATGATGTATATATTATTAAATGAATTCCTTATTTAAGAAATTTTGATAAATATTTGATATATAATCTTTTATCATAAGTCTGAATTTAATGCATTAAAAAAAAACTTTTACACGTTGATATAAATTATAAATTTATACAAATTATTGTTTTCATATATAAATTTTATAATAAAATTTTCTTTATAATATTCGTGGAATGCACAGGTCCAATAAACTAGTATTTGTAATATTTATTTATTGCCAATTATTATCTTTTTTAGATTTTATGTGTTTTTTTGTAGTCCGTTGATCGATTGGGGAGCATAATAATTAAAGTCACGATGGGCTTTCTTTTAGTATTGGGCCTCAATGTTGACTCGATCCACACCCATCTTTTAGTATCAGGCCTCAAGTCATGATGGGCTTTCTTTTAATATGTTTCATAGATAAAAAAAAATAATAATAAATGAAATTAGACTTTGATGTTATAAATCTCCGTTCTAAGTTTATGTAAGAAACTTAATATGAAAAATAATGTTCATGTTATATTAAGCAAACAATTCTCCAAGTGCATAAAATTAATTATAAAATATTCACTTATACTATGGACCATGATTTACATAAATTTACTTTATTTTGAAACCCAAAAAGTAGTATTACATTCGAAAATATTAAGGAATGTAATCTTACTTTTGAATGCAAAATATTCAAAGAAAATTCTTAAAATATTACCCGTACAAAGCACGGTAAAATGACTTGTGTGTGTGTGTGTGTGTGTGTATACACTTGAATACAAGTGCATTAAATAGTGGTCTTATTGCAAATATATATAAAATTAATTTACATTAATAAAATATTTATCAAATAAATAAATAAATAATTTATCTATATATAAAATTGAATCAAGTGCATTAAATAGTGGCCAAATTGTAAATATATATAATTAATTCACATTAACAAAATATTTATCAAATAAATAAATATATCTGTTATGAAAATATATAAACATATGAAAATCTATTTTGGTAATTATTTTAAATAATTATCGATAGAAAAGTGACCGTATATTTGGTAGATATATAAAAAATGTCTATGTTTGTTAGTTTATTTGAATTTTTTATATTAGTGAAATATAATGCTATGTTTCAATTCATATAATTCTACATATTTATTTTTATTATAATTAAAAAATTGATTTGAGAAAAAAATTTGTATCTAGAGTTAACTATTTTTATTTTTATAATATAATTTATATAATCATCATAGGATTCAAAAAGATTCATATGGTGTATCTTCAAGAACATAAATATCCTCATATACATAAAAAAGTAAATATAATTCATTAATATTATGTAAATGTGAAAATAGTGAAGAATCTTGAATAAATTAGGTACTTTCATACTATATTTTATATTTTATATACATTTGTAACAGTAAAATCTGCATTAACAAATAATATTAAATTCAATTTCTTATTATATAAATGGAATTTTATATCGTAATTTTTTTTAACTGAGTTCGTGCAATGCACGGGTCTAAAAATCTAGTGCTTTATTTATTGCCAATTATTATCTTTTTTAGATTTTATGTGTTTTTTTGTAGTCCGTTGATCGATTGGGGAGCATAATAATTAAAGTCACGATGGGCTTTCTTTTAGTATTGGGCCTCAATGTTGACTCGATCCACACCCATCTTTTAGTATCAGGCCTCAAGTCATGATGGGCTTTCTTTTAATATGTTTCATAGATAAAAAAAATAATAATAAATGAAATTAGACTTTGATGTTATAAATCTCCGTTCTAAGTTTATGTAAGAAACTTAATATGAAAAATAATGTTCATGTTATATTAAGCAAACAATTCTCCAAGTGCATAAAATTAATTATAAAATATTCACTTATACTATGGACCATGATTTACATAAATTTACTTTATTTTGAAACCCAAAAAGTAGTATTACATTCGAAAATATTAAGGAATGTAATCTTACTTTTGAATGCAAAATATTCAAAGAAAATTCTTAAAATATTACCCGTACAAAGCACGGTAAAATGACTTGTGTGTGTGTGTGTGTGTGTGTATACACTTGAATACAAGTGCATTAAATAGTGGTCTTATTGCAAATATATATAAAATTAATTTACATTAATAAAATATTTATCAAATAAATAAATAAATAATTTATCTATATATAAAATTGAATCAAGTGCATTAAATAGTGGCCAAATTGTAAATATATATAATTAATTCACATTAACAAAATATTTATCAAATAAATAAATATATCTGTTATGAAAATATATAAACATATGAAAATCTATTTTGGTAATTATTTTAAATAATTATCGATAGAAAAGTGACCGTATATTTGGTAGATATATAAAAAATGTCTATGTTTGTTAGTTTATTTGAATTTTTTATATTAGTGAAATATAATGCTATGTTTCAATTCATATAATTCTACATATTTATTTTTATTATAATTAAAAAATTGATTTGAGAAAAAAATTTGTATCTAGAGTTAACTATTTTTATTTTTATAATATAATTTATATAATCATCATAGGATTCAAAAAGATTCATATGGTGTATCTTCAAGAACATAAATATCCTCATATACATAAAAAAGTAAATATAATTCATTAATATTATGTAAATGTGAAAATAGTGAAGAATCTTGAATAAATTAGGTACTTTCATACTATATTTTATATTTTATATACATTTGTAACAGTAAAATCTGCATTAACAAATAATATTAAATTCAATTTCTTATTATATAAATGGAATTTTATATCGTAATTTTTTTTAACTGAGTTCGTGCAATGCACGGGTCTAAAAATCTAGTGCTTTATATAATAATAATAATAATAATAATAATAATAATAATAATAATAATAATAATAATAATAAAAAGTTACAATGGTTTTTTTTTTACTGGACCTTAACTTCGACTAGATACACACACACCCCAAGTAAAGTATCATGAAATGGAATATACTGTGCATTGCATGTAAAATCCCTCAAGTGAGCATAGAAGATGAAAATCTCATGCCACCGCGTAAAGCCGGACTTCCAATTTTATCGCTGAGCTAATTTTAAGAAATGAATAGCATATTTCCTTTCTCAGTCCTCACTCACCTATCAATCAAATCAGCAAAAAGAACATAATAAAAAGGTTGGTTAAAAAAGGGAGAAAATAGAAATCTGAAAAAGTTGTTAATTCTAATAAGAACATAATTTATCAATCATGCGTATACGTAGTACTAATGAGTTATTGTAAGACAAAAGTCCAATAATTAATAAATCTATGTATATAAGTAAAATTAACTCTCACAAACATGCTTGTTTGGTTTCAAAGTGTAATTTTAAAATCACATTTTAACTTAATTCTACCAACAACAAAACAAAATAACTCATACAAAGTCAAAAGGTGGGCCCCATTTATACCACTTTTTTTTTTCAAAATAAAACAAAATAACTCATATAAAGTCAAAGGATGGGCCTCATATATAACCATTTATACCACTCTTTTTCAAAATCAAAATCTGATTTTAAAATTCTACTTTGAAACCAAACGCATAATAATGTTATAGTTAATAGGATTAGAATTGTCAATTTGATTCATCTATTAATAATTTATGTAAAAATTTCTTATATTATTTTAAAATTTTTAAAAATACAAAGAGGAGTTTATTTGTTTCCATTATTGATATAATTGCAAAATCATAGTTTAATTATCAAATTCATATATTCGTACTCTCTTTATATAGTAAAATGCATTATATAATATATATAAGAGCAAGCTCTTGCAAAAAAAATATAACCTAGAAAATTGTTAATCAATAAGTAATAATAAATGCAAAACTCATTTTCTAGATAGAATCTAATCCAATACATGGATTGATATATATATATATATATATATCTATATAATTCATCTAATATTTTTAATAGAAATGACAATGCATAATATCATAAATATGACAAATTTAAATTTTCAAACTAAAATAATCTAAAAAATTAATAATTAAGAATTGATAAATGTAGAAATCGCTTTCTAAATAGAACTCAATTCAATATGTAGAGTAATATATATATATATATATTATTCAGGTAAATTTTTTTTTATATAAATGACAATGCATAATTTCATAAATATAACAAATTTAGATTACTATTGTTAAAATTATCAACATAATTCAGCAAGTTTAGTTTGCAAAAATATGAATAAATGATTAATTTGAGTTTCAAATTAATCATTTATTTTTATTAATAAGAAATTTTGTTGTTAAAATGTGATCAATAATTCACATAAAAATGATGACATGTATATGACAATGAATTCGTCCAATGCACGGGATAGAATGCTAATATATATGTATATAATAATTGCAGGAAAATGAAAGACAAATGTATGTTCTTATGTTTCGTATGGTTCCGGTTCCGGCTCCGGCTCCGGCTCCGGCTCCGGCTCCGGCCTGCCCATCAAATAAAACTTCAAAACGGAAGGTAGTGGCGGTGGGCCGCTGGAGAGTAAGGTGAGCCCGTAACGAATGAAGGCGGGTTGCTGTTGCTGATAGAGGCGTGCGAGTGGGCCTCATGGAGTGGGCCTCTTGGGCCCATCGGGCTTCTTGATCTTGACATCATTGCGCTGCTTCGACCGTAACCAACGCTCTCTCTGCTCCTTCTGGGCCCTTTATCGGCCCATTTCAGCTCCGCTTGCTTCACTTCGCTTCCATACCCAAAGCAGAAGCATCCCACCTTCCCAGCTCTGCGCATGTACCTAATTAAAACCACCATAACATTTATTTATTATTATTATTTTTTTAAAAAAAGAAGAAATTTCTGGTTACAAGGGCGGTCATGTCTATAACTTATTTATTCTTTCAGTTAATATCGTACATGGCAGATCAATCATCAGTAGCACTTGCTGGAGACTGAAATCTAGCAGTTAGCTATCTAGTTTTTCTTTCGGTGAATTAGCAGCTAGCTAGTTAATCGAGCATTTACATACTTGAGGCTGAAACGCTTGCCGAGACACTCGATACACTTGCGCCCTTCAGTCATCTCACCCATTCCTGCGCTCACACACTGCCTGCAGTACACCCTTCCGCACACCTGCATACGTATATATGCAGCAAATATAGTACGTATCATAGCACATTCGAACAAATATAAGATGTCGTTTGCAAAATTATACATTATACAAACAAGAAGAAATTGCAAGTTTAGCTATGCAGATATATGTATATAATTATGGCTAGCTAGAAAGGTTGTATTATATAATTAAACTATAATTAGCTGTGTATACATGCAGCATGCATGTGTGCGACTTACGAGGCATCGATGGCGGAAGAAGTAGATGTAGGTGGTGCAGACAGTACAAATGTTGGAGTGAGGAATCCCAGGGCGACGCCGTCTTACTACTCCTGCAGCTGCAGCAGATCTTTCTGTCTGGGGGCCGTAATTGCTGTAAATGCTTGCGTCCTCATAGGCCGCCATGCTGCTTGCCACCATGCTCATGTTTGAATGGCCCTGACCGTGACCGCCGTGATCATGGCCGTGATGATGATGACTACTCGACATGATCATGCCATTATCATCATGATCACCATAATGAGCAAAGCGATGCTGCTGAGGATGAGCAGGGAGCTGGGTCGTCTGATGATGTTCCCTGCTGGTAGCGTGATAAGAATCGTCATCAATCATATAATGATCATCACCACCACCACCACCAATTGTGTTTGCGCTCTGATGATGGTCGTGCTGTCGGCGGTGATGACGATGGTTAGATGCACGGAGAGCACGACTGAAATCGAGGCTGGGAACCTTGTTCATCTGGGCAGGGCCATCATGGTGGGGGGAAACGTCATAAGATTTAGGAGAAGTATTAATTATACAAGGAGAAGCCGGCAATGATGATCTCTCCTCAACGACATCGACACTAGTAGATGAGGTAGTATTGGCGCCTTCACAAATGGGATTGAGTAAGGGGGTGGCGGAGAGTGGTATGTTCTTATTCTTACTCTTGTTCTTCTTCTTCATCGTCATCATCATGTTGATCTCCTTGTTGTCGGAACTAGAGTTGGCATCTGAACGATGGTGAAGCTGGACGTCGGCGAGGTCTTGGAAGGTGAGGTTGACGGAGTCGTCAGGGATGCCAAGATAAAGCTCTTCCAGTTCCATCCTCGCCTTGGCCAGGGTAGCTCTTTCCCGGTCGCCGTCCCCCATATGTAAGTACTAATTATTAATATTGAGTAGTGTGTAGGTAACTACACATGCATGCACATAATATATCGATCGATCAGAACACTTTCTCTCCGATTCTGAACCTATTAATCTTAAAAACCAGACGCCAGCTAGCTAGTAATCATCAATTGATCAATATAGAGATATATTTAGAGAGAGAGCGGCCGCAGGGAGAGGAAGACGAGACAGGGAGAGAGGCCTGTACGGTGGTGGGAACAAGATCAAGAGTATGGCTGAATTAATCAATCAGCTAATTGCTTTAGGTAAAGAGGTTTTGGGCGGATTTTATAAGGTTTCCTTGATCTGGCAGGCATTTGAAAATATATTATTATTATTAATCATATATAAATATAAAAAGTAATATTTAGACATTGCCGACGATCAATCCGACTTCTTGTTTTGTCTCCTCATCAAGGCCGGCCAGTCGGCTCGTCGTCCTTGACTTATATGCAACCAGATAGATTCTCTCTCTCTCTCTCAATCTCCTCTCCACTAGCTCCTTGCCTTCTCCTCTCTCCGTCCTCCTATTCCCTCCTAATATATATAAAATATTTAGGGCATCATTGACCGGGCAATGCCACAGAGCTAAAACTTCTTCGACCAATAATATCATGATTCCAATTCATGCAATGCCCGATACCTTAATATATTATAAGATTAATAACCTAGAAAAATATGATATCATATTCATACCTTTTCCCAAATATAACACGAGCCTTTGAAAAATAGTATAGAAATGTACGACCTTCATATTTATGCAGAAAACAATCTATAATATATATTGTTATATGCATATGTATAATACAAAAACTCCAAAGGGTTCGGCCTAGCGATTAATGTGCACCCAAATTTGCATCGAGATCCGGGTTTGAATCCCCTTGGGGTCACCGGAGCGCCTTTGGCGTAATTACCAGTTTTGTGCGCCGTCGGGGATTCACTGAGCCCGGGGATTAATCGGGCGAAATCCGAATACCCCGGGTTAGCAAAAAAAAAAAATAATAATAATAATAATATGTATAATACAAATGGAATATATTTTTATATATGCAAAAGGAATTAATATATACTTATAATCTATAATAACGCATAACTACTCAACTTAAAGTTTATGGAAACAAATTTCCAATGGAAAAGAATGAAAAGAAATATTAAGGGAAAATATAACAAAAAAAGTATTACAATTAACAAGCCATATGGAGTTGGAGCCCGAATAAATAAGAAAAAATCGAAAAAAAGTTCAATTAGTTATCCGTGCATCCACAAATCTACATCCTACTTTTAAAGCCACACACACACATATATATATATATATATATATATATAAGAATGGAAAGCCAAATTCATGAAATAAAAAATCTCAGACTATGAAATAATACGAATATCATCGTAATGTATAACTACACAATTCAAAGTTTATGGAAAAATCTCAAAGGAAAGAATGAAAAGGAAATATTAAGGGTAAATAAACCAAAAGAGTGTTAGAATTGAGAAGTAAATTTGGACTTGGATTAAAGATCCCATTGAAATAATCAAAATTAATGTTATAGGGTCAATTTTAAATACAAAAAAAAAGAAAAAAAAACTCATTCAACAAATGTGAAGTTCAACAAAACAAAGATTTGGAGGAGAGAATGGAAAAACTTACTCTCACTTGTAATTCTTTGTGAGAAAGCCATAATAATTGGTCAGAAGAAAGAAAGAGCAAATCCAAAAAAAGTGAGAAGAAATCTTCTTCATACGAAATATGTATATATGGGATCTTATATATGAATCATGACTATTACAATAAGAATATGACGACTTAAAATATGTTTCTATGTATTATAAGCAAGGAAATCATAATTGAGAATATACTATTAATATAAAATGAAAGAGGATTATAAGTAACGGTAAATGTATATAACCACATGATTTATTTCCCAAACAACATATATTTATTATGGGCATATTTATTGAAAGAAATGAAATATATCTATAATTTTTTTAAAAATTACCTTATATATATGGATATATGTAAATATAAAATTTACATAATTAAACTAATAAAAATATATATTATGAATATATAAATTCTTTTATATTATGAAAGAGTATAATTTTTTTTCTTACTATATAGATGATGACGTAGCATTGCGAAAGAGCGCTGTTTGATAATATGGTAGTGTGAGAATTCAACTCGAAATTTTGTTTGTATATATATATATATGTATATATATTTCTATTAGAGTTAAATTCCGTTAACCCCCAATCTATGATATGAGTTGGGATTTACCCTCCGACCTTTAAATTTTTTAGGAGTACCCCCGACCTCACCAAAAAATGAGCAAGGTGCTCCCTTAGTCAAATTCCGACCAAATGAGGACACATGCTACTTACATGTCATATTAAAAAAGGTAACATTGTCACTCTATCTTTTAATTACCTGCAAAAAAAAAAAAAAAAAAAGAGGAAGAAGAAAAGAACAGAACGGAACAAAGGAACGTTGAACTAAGGCACCAATCTCTAGGCTTCTTCGCCCGATCAATTCCAGGGAAGCCTGCATCATCTTGCCGGCGACCCCATCTACTCAACCATACTCCGGGGCAACCTCCTCCACGAGCCCCTCCTTGCGGCCCTCCCCGACCGATTTCAAATAGACATCCTCTTCGTAATAGATATTTTGTGTGTATTCAACGGCAGAGACTTTTAGTTGAATATACACATGGGTTCACTATGCATACACAAATCAAGATGCATACATATATTACTTTTTTGGAAGGATTGAAGCCTACCATTGCTCAATTTGTGTGATGGGTGTCACATGGTATATTGCTCGATGTTTATTTTATTCTGCATATAAAGTATATAACACTCACAGAAAGAAAGATCAGTCGAATACCTCTGCTGTTGCTGTCTCCTTCAACCCTTTTGCCCTCTGATAGGGTCCTCTTGCTCTATTCATCGACATCTGTAAAATGTCCTCCTGCTTGATGCCCGGATATGGCCACATGTACATTTTGATCAAGTTCAAAGACCAGCG
The DNA here is from genome assembly GCF_007655135.1 of Punica granatum. Lineage (NCBI taxonomy): Eukaryota > Viridiplantae > Streptophyta > Magnoliopsida > Myrtales > Lythraceae > Punica > Punica granatum. Next base: position 39,853,370 of record NC_045129.1, read on the forward strand.
GTGAACTGATCTAGCGGTCTTCTCTGGAATTGATCTAGCGATCAGTGCCCTAGTTCTTACGTTCCACTGTTCCGTTCTGTTCTTCTTCTTTTTTTGTTTTTGTTTTGCAAGTAATTAAGAAATAGAGTGACAATATGACACTTTTTAATATGATATGTAAGTGGCATGTGCTCTTATTTGGCTGAAATTTAGGTCGGAATTTGACTAAGGGGACACCTTACTCATTTTTCAATGAGGTCGGAGGTACTCCGCAAAATAATTGCATTCAACTCTTTCTATTAAAATGCAAAATAATCTTACACAAATTTTTAAAATATATATAAGAAACCTGAGTGGGTTGGGGGAGCTGGTCTGGCTAGGGACTCCCTTCCAACCACCGCGCCCCAGATGAGGTCGCCGAGGTCCCGGGAGGTGTTCTAGTGACCTCATTAATATACATGATGAACTAACTGGGTGGTGTCTAGGTCTAAGCTGGAGCTCAATACAATACAAGGAGGAACTTTTCTTTCTCTACCATTGATGATTTTATGGTTCATTGGGGGAGTATGGCAACATGCATATAAAAAATCCTCCCTACTAGCTAGCTAGATATAAAATCCAATCCAATTCGATATCCAAAAGATGAAACTAAAACCTCGTCTCTTATAATTAATACATATGAAACCGCTGCATATCATCATCATCATCATCATCATCTGTAATTCAGGCCCAGGATACACACTATTGGACTATTCATTACTCTCAAAGGCACCTTTATTTCATTTAAAGTTTAATTGTCACAAAACAGCCCCCACAAAAATTCGGTAGTTGCCCCGCTTGCTCTTTTTTCCTTCTTCCTGGTCACTCAAGCTCTGTCCCCCGCCACCAGACACGCAAACACAGCACCTTCACAAGCTCCTGTGCTGCTGCAAATATTGGTAACTCATTGTTTGCAAGCAATCTTAGGTAAGCTAGTCCTGCATGCAAAAGAAACAAGTTGCACATCTTTGCTCGAAGAAGCACCTGGGGCATCCAGCATTTGATCAGTCCTTATATATCAACAGGAGGACGAGGAGGAGGCTCCTCATCATCCGCTGCTTCTTGATCATCACTATGGCCATCACCATCACTACTCTTGCCTTTCTGTCCTATGGAAACAACAGCCTCTTCATTGGGTTGGACAAAGTGCTGCTTCTCATTGTCCAAAAGCTGCTGCTGCTCCTCTTGTTGGAAGCTGCTGGAAGTAGTTGTTCTTGTTGGATAGTCACAGCTTGCAGGGAAGCAAGTGCCCGAGGCGGTGACGCTATTAACATTGTTGACATGTCTCTTCTGCGCCTCATTGTCAAACCCCTCCACCTCCTCGCGATCGGGATCACAGTTCAGGTCGATTTGTCCGTTGCTGCTGCCATTTTCTGCTGCTGCAACTCCTGCTTGCCTCTCTTCACTTTTCTCAACCAAAGAAGAAGCCACATTCATTTGTTGTTGTGATCCAGAGTCTCTGTGCATTGATGTAGAGGCAGCATCTGCCTGCTGCTCATGTTCAGACTCCTGGCGTTGCTTCTTCTTGCGGAGCATCAAGGTCTTAAACCGCCGCTTCACAGTCATGCATACATTGCAGGTGCAAGTGGGCCTGTGCTTCCCCTTCCCACTTGGAGGTTGGATGCATACTATGCAGGTGCATCCTGCACGGTGCCGTGGGTGTTTCGTTGTGGGCCCCATTGATGCCTCCCCTGGGCCCAACGGCACCACCATGCTCTCTCCCAGTTCAGCAGCACTTGCTAGAGCATCTAAACCGGCAGTTTCATTGTCTACTGAGCCTCCAATTCCATTCTGGTTGTCCACAAGCCGACGCTTCTTGGTATCTAGAGACAAAGCAGGAGAGTGAGTACCATGCTTCGCCTAGTCCCCGACCAGAGAATATGAGAATTTTACCAGCATGGCAGCATCAAAGACAAGATTTACTTCTTGGTTCACAATCATGTTCGAGCAAAGCAGATGAAAAAAAATTAATTGCTATGCAGACCTGCTGGAATCATGGCAATTTAAAAACTTTGAATAAGTACGGTCCACACCACAGGCTAAAATAACTTTTGACATCGAATATCATGGTCGCTCGATGATCAGTAAGCATGTCAAATAACTGTGAACGAAGGCTGGTTTTCCTAACAGTAATTATCACGAGGTTAGTCTATTTCTGTTTGATAAGTTGCTTGTGTAAATTCTGATTGAAAAGAAGTCATTAACCCTAAAGAAACAAACATGTCAAAAACCATTTTGATGCGAGCCCATTTCATTACCTCTGGATATTCTTAATAGGCCATCCAGCTCCTTTGGGGTCATCTCATCTGGAGCAGAGCAAAATCTCCTAAAAGCACGAAGAGCAGACTGATGAGTTCGGGTTTGACGAAAGCACAATTACCAAAGCAAATAAGTGAAAGTCCAACATGCTCAGTGCTGCACCTTTCAGAATCCCAAATGTTGTCTGTACATGCCCATTTTGGTGGGAGAAGAACATCAATGGGTAGCCTTCGCCATTTAGAGCAATCATCACATTGAGCCCATTGTTCCTGGTCCCTGCAACGCAACATGGCTAAAAACTGAATATCCAAATTTTCAATTGGGCACTTTATTACGTCTATTTTCTTCTTCTTCTTGGCAGTTAAGTAAAATTAACATAGATAGAGACTAAACAGTTGCTGCACAGCCCTTACCCATATGATAGGCTTATGAATATCAAAATTTTCATTTGGGCACTTTATTACGTCTATTTTCTTCTTCTTCTTGGCAGTTACTTAAGTAAAATTAACATAGATAGAGACTAAACAGTTGCAGCACAGCCCTTACCCAGATGATCGGCTTATGTATACTGTCCGCTTCCCAAAGACAGGGGGTTCCTAAAATAGATAAACAACATTGAAAAAATTGTAGATGTGAAGGTATGCCATGTTGGTAAGAGCAAATTGAGTTGATTATCAAAAGCATTTTGCGTGTCTTACATACATCATATTCTTCGAAGTCGTGGCCCTCGATGGTCACAATGCTTGGGCCAACACTTGGCGGCGGCCGTAGCAAATCTTGGGCTTCTTCCCAGGTAAGTCTCAGCTCCATGACGTCTTCATTATGCATAAGCAATCTCCTGCTTTTCAACCCTATGTTCCGTGTCCTCTTCTTTTCTGAAATTGGAGGCAGCTGAGTCGCATCTTCACTAGTCCTGTTGACAATATCCCCATTTCTATGCCAACTGACATTGCCTCTAGTGTCTTTAAGATTTTCAAATGGAGAATTTGGAAGGGGATCCTTGGTTCCATTTGGAGGATGCAAAAGATCAGCATAACCACCAACTACAGGAATATTCTCCATAACGACTCTGGAAGGAGTTACAGATGATGTTCCATTGGCCTGATTTTTTTATTACTACTTCAGTCTTGTAACCATATCCATACTAGTGAGCTGATTGATATCAAGCTCAGAAGAATGTATAAAAGACGAAAGGGTTCTGAAGCTGAACCTGAGGCTGCATAGAGTGTGACGCCTTCCGAAAACCCATCACCAGTTTGCCTCCAGGGTTAATTCGGCTAAATATTACTGTAATTAAGAGGGAATTATATGCAGTCAGAAATTCTGCCTGCTATATTGCAGAAACTTAAGTAAACATGTCCACAGGAATCGGATCATCCACTCTCAGCAGATTGGTAAAATCCTTTATGATACAATGTAATTTCACTCTTCTAATGGATCAAGCAAATACAAAGAGTAACTTCTCTCTATTAACTGTTCTAACATATATCAGAATACAAATACATTAACAAGAGAGGAGCATGTTACCTGTATCCCCTGCACACAGTTGCATAGACTGAATGCAAGGTGTGACACCTTCTAAAACATACATTCTGCTATTGTTATTGGGCCAAAACCTGAACTGAAACGTCCATTCATTCCCCTTCACATCTTGGATCCTCACTGGAACACCTTCAGATTGAGATATAGGAGGAAAATATGCCTGCACCGACCCCAGGTTAATCGCAATACGACCTCACAAAACAGACATAATGGCACTTGAAACCATTTAGAAAGATTCGACACTTACTTCAGCACAAGCTTTTGGTAGGACCAACCGTCCTATTCGACCAGCATCACTTGCACTAAGAACCTTCTCAAAGAGGGGCACGATGGTGGAATTCAAACTGGAAGCTGGTTAAGTGTAACTCTATCTTTCCATTCCCAAGGGAAAAGAAAAAGCAGCATATTGGACCCAAATGTGCAGCGGAATATCTATTGATAAGAATAAAACAGTATGTGGATACTCTCCAGACAACTGCTCCAGCTCTTGGTCGGTGATTCTCGGCCAGTACCGAGGAAGCAACTGATTCTTCCCCCGTCCTTCAGCAGGAGGCCTTGCAACACGAACCTGAGGAACTGTTAGTTTAGATGCCCCTGCACCTGCAGCACTCCCAGGCTTTGAGAGGCTTGGCAGAATTGGATGAGAACTAGCCCCTTGCTGGAAGGAAGAAGGCCCAGTGTTTGGCTCACTTCCTTCCTGTTGACTTGTTGGAAAAGGAACAGCGAGATTCGCACCTCCAACAAGATCTCCCAAGCTGATGTTTATGGAAGAATGAGTTAGCGATTTGTTGAAATCCTTCAAATTTTCCAGCAATCTGATATGATCCTCCTCACTCAATATATCCATGGATGGGCAGACCACATTTGAAAGATTAATACCAGTTTCCCCCATCAAGTGCACAAGTTCTTGGTTGACTTTTATGGAAAGTGAACGTGGCTCACTGTTTCGAGGTTGAGGTGAGAAGTGGTTCTCACCAGAAGCCGTGAATTTATACAAGTGGACAGATTTGTCCTCATCTTCTCCTCTATCTCTAGTTGAAGGGGGCTTCCAATACACAGCATACAGGATATCAGCAGTTTCTACCATTAAATAATAGAGGCTACGGATTTGCTAATGACTAGCGGTGGCAAATTGCATATTGGATCTTACTGTGTGGAGTTGTGCACTCTTTGGGCAACCAGTACACCTGATGCCTCCATAATCCATAAGCTCAAAGAACGACCTTGAGACAATGCACCCACAATGGATGCGCTAGCAGACAAAGTTGAACTGTATGAGGATATAAGACAAACCATAACCATATAAAATAGATCTTATAAGTGCAGGCAATAGATGGGCCTCTTTACCTTGTCACAGTAATTGCATTCTCTCCAACCAGATTCCTCCAAGTGAAATGTCTCACAAAATACACATTTATCATAGGCAGATCTGCAGCAGCAAATGCAGCATGAAGCTAGTGGAAGAGGCATCCATCCATGTGGAGGAAAATGGAAGGATAGGTGTCACCATTTTTGAATATGTTCTTTTGAGCAAGAAAGTAGGTTGGAATTTAAGAGTGTGAAAGGAAAAATGGAGAGGAGACTGGGAAAACGTATTCACCATTGTCATTATAAACAAATAAGTTCATAGGATTCCCTTCCCCCCCCCCCCCCCCCCCCCCCCCCCCCCCCCCCCCCCTTTCCGAGTAATGATCAGATATATTAAAGAAGAAGTCAAATTGAAAGTGTCAATCATTTGGACTAAAACAGAGGAGTCAAGTCATTGCGCAAAGTAACACAATCAGCGACCAATCTCACTTGAGGAAGTAGGATGAGGGAGAGGGAAGGGGAAGTAGAATTTGAAACCATAAGATGTAATCAAGTTCCTGCGGGTAGGGGGCTGCAAGCATAAAAGCGCGCGCGCACGCATATATATCTTTACCAAACCTATGGACTTTCCTGTAATCAGGTGTACAATCGTTCCTAACCAAGTTCGTTGAAGATAGCTACAAATATATAGCGAGACCGAGACATTATATATTCCAGACTCTGGATGCAGGAGGAGACCCTTGCCAATGCTGTACCATTTTTTTCAACCATAAAAGTCGTCAACTGATATAATAACTGCTTTCAGTAATCTGATGGCAAGGATGGTGCTCTCTTATCACCCCTAGCTCACCGTATCCCATTCTAAATTAAGATCTGACCACACCAATGATATAAGAGAAAGGTCACCCCCCCTCTTTTCTCCATTACAGTCAAACATCTTCCACAACATTATGTGTACAGCTTAGAAGAGGGCTCTGAAAACACATCCACAAGAATTACATACAGGCGTCTGAGAATGAGAGTCAATTGGCTTACAGTAACAGTAACACTAACACTAACACGAATAAGGCAACAAAATGCAGTTAAATCCAAGAAAGAAAAGAGCAGCTCAGCTCACATCATAGATGAAGTGGAGAGGAGGGAACGAAATGGAGTTACCCGCACTGATCACAGAGATCAACAAATTTGCCGGATTCCAAGGGCCAACCTTTTCGCCATTCATGGACCGATGTCGTCCGACACGACGCATTGACACAAATCTTGGGCTCCATCAACCCTGGCCGGCCGCCTACAAATTCTACCTTTTCTGCGCCTCGCTGATCTTTTTCAATCTCCCGAAGAACTACTAGTATGAGGAATCAAATCAGAAAAAACCCCCCAAAAAAGAAAAGAAAAATCCCCTTTTGACCCGACCAGAAGGAAACCCAAAATAAAAAAGGGAAGAAGAAGAAGAAGAAGAGAAGAGATCCAAAAGGGTTGGCCGACTAAAAACGTGCATGCACATCATTCTATCGTCTTATTGCAGCTGATAAATAAGCGAGCGATCGAGAAGTAAGAAAAGAAGGGACCTAGAATCTTCCAAGGACTCAGCTCCACGAATTGAGAGATGCCCGGCCGCTAAGCTACTCATCAGGACAAGGTTTAGCTACCCTTGTGCGGACATTGTTTTGTACCTCTGCAATCAGCAAAATCGGAATAAGTCGGCTGAGCACTGAACTGGGTCAAACGTACTGGACAGGGGGGTTTTAGCAGGTGCAAAGAGTCCAAGGTGGGGGGCGTAGCGGCGAGCTTGCAGCGGTGGTCTTTTTGGTAGGGGAGGAGGAGGAAGAGTAGAGGAGAGGATGGAGGAGCCTAGTGGGCAGTGCAGACAGACAGACTGCGCAGATACAGATACAGATACAGATACAGGTGTGTATATATTTGCGTGAGAGGGAGGAGGAGAGAGAGAAGAGAGGAGAGGAGAGAGAGTGCATGCAAAGCAAACACAGATGCATAAAATGCATGCACGACACTTCAAGACACGCACACACCGCTCGAGTCTTAACAGGTCCTCCCTCCTTCCTTCCTCTCTTCCTTTTTTTTTTTTTTAATACACAACACTCTTCATTCTCTCTCTCTCTCTCTCTATCCGCTCTCTCATCTCACAGTTTCTTCATTCATATTTTTTCGCTTTTTTATTTTTCTTTGTTTTTTCTTTTTTCTCCCCCTTTTCTTTAGGCAAAGATTACTCGACCGACCGTTTCGCGCACACATTTCTCCGTCGACATCGGCCCATAGTCACTCATTCGATTGATTGGCTCTTCAACGGCCCAATTCTACTTCTTCGTCCAAAAATTTCACCTTCCTACTCAGTGATTGAGCGACCCCAGAGATAGGTAGAGCGAGACCACTTCAGGCAGGGGAGGGTGGGACGGGGATAGAAGTTAAAGCAGGTGCATAGGTGCAATTTGTTTACATCTACTATCAGCCCTGCTGGAGATAAAGGGTCAAATGGAAAAGTTGAAAGGTGATTTATGAGTTTATAAGAGACATGGTCCAACAATCTATTTGACGTAATCTTTTAAATTGCGGATTTACTCAAATACAGATAGCCCGTGGATTTTCCAACAAGCCTAAATTGCCAAATCCCCTCCCCGGGGCAATTATACTCCGACGCAGTTATAGTATTTGTAATAATAAATTATAATAAGCAGTTGCACTCATAAGTTGGTACCACTCATGTTGCACTTGCATGCATGGGACTCTTTAAGGTGAAAGGCACAACCCAAACGTAGGTACAACTCATGTTTCATCGAAATTTGCTCATCAATGCATACATGTTCACATATTAGCGAACCTGTTCAGTATCAATACGGACTAGAGACCAACAGAATGTTGACGAATGTAGCCTAGCCCCTCAAACGAGAGATGCACGAGGATATAGCAAATTATTAACGAAACCTTTTCTGTATCGGAAAAGAACGAAAGCCTGTTTTCTGCTGGATAAACCATTCAAGAGATGAACATTTTTCTAGTGCAAATTAAAACCACTGAAGGTATCCCTTCCTGCATATGGCAGTCGATATTGTGGTTTTGCCCCATCCTGACTGACTCCACCAAATTTACAAAGTGTCCCAAAACATCGCATTGAGACAGGATACAGACAGATGGACGCATAAAACAAGGAAATGCCGGACCCTCTCATACAGGTTCCGGTTAAGAATCTCCATTTGCATCATCATCATCATCATATTTACTTCTTTGGGGAACTCTGCATGGCCGCCTACCTCAATATTTTCTGCACACAAAAGTTGAAGGACACAGCTTTCAAGCATCATCCCCTTGTGGAATGAGCCACTGCCAATTTTGCTTCTACAAATAAAGTGAAATAGAACCCCTCAACTATTATTAAGCGCAAGGAGTGCACTCAAACAGCAAATTCACTAGGAATTTGATTTCAGAGTTAAAGTAACTTTGATTTTGATTTTGATTATGGAAAAGGACAAATGTGATGGTATTATAAATTTGACTTGGGAAACGTGTGTTTTTGTTGTGTAGTGGGTAGAGTTAAAATCAAAATCATGATTCTAAAATCAAACTCTGAAACCAAACGGGCCCTAACATTCATACCAGTTCTCTCCGTGTATATGATGGCCCCGCGGGGTTACTGCAACACCCAGATACCTGGAAAACCACATGGTAACTTCTTCATTGCACAGGTTCATTTCAAATCTTATGACTAAAACTGCCTGGGAAAACAAAGACTAACAGGAAGCCGTGGCCAATGAAAAGTTAAAACAGAGTAAACGAAACATACTTCTTTTGATCAGTGGTCTTGAACTCTCGGGTAGATATTCCTGCAGAAGACATCTTTTCACTGCAGCCTGCGTGACAAGCTGTTTTCACATCCCTCATTGCACCTGAAGCCTCATCTTTCACTTGGTTGATATCAACTGAGACATGATCATCACCTGACTGTCCATTCTCAGTGGACAAGCAATCTTTCGCTCCGAAAGCTTCACTCTTGACTTGAAACTCTTCAAATTGCTCAGGCAGGAAATTTGGTACATTTTCTCCACCAGCTCTCTCCTTCATTGACATCTCTCCACCAGAGCCAGCAACATGAGACAAGTTTGAAGCCATGTAATTTATCTCAGCATAAAGAGAATCAAATGCCGAGTCAGATCCATCTTTGGGAAGACAATGGAAATTGTGGTAGTTAAATTGTTCGAATATCTTGTCACATCCAAATGTGGCAGAAATGAAACGGCTGGAATGCTGACAGCTGACAGAATCTGGATAATGCTCAGACTGATCAAAGGGCAATTGGTCATCTGCACTGAAGTCAATCTCACGATATGCATTGATGGAATCTACATTCCAAGGGCTGACGCATGGGCATGCAGCCCTTTTCTTTCTGGCTCCATGGATGGAGCTAAAATCTGAATCTACAGGAAGAGCTCTTCCTTGCAACCAATTGCTTTCATAGAACAACTTCTTCTTCAGGTGCACACTTGAGTCCAGGTGTGTTTTTGATTTGAATGGAAATGACAGCTCTTCATGATCCGCTAATTTAGGCATGTTAGTTCCAAGCCAAGCAGCGTGGGCAAGTTTGTTACCTGGATGCCTTAAACCGGCGTCGGGGGCAGCAGCATTGGGCATGTTGCCCCTTACTAACACAAGAAGGGAAAGTATCAGTTTTCTTCTCATAAGATATTTCTACTTTGAATGACAGGGATATTTAATACTACTTTGAATAATTAAGATAACCTGCCGTGGAAGAGCATGACTCTTCACATCAAAAACTTAGAGATATTGGAAAAGTTAGTCAACTCAGAAACTGACAGAAGTTATTTGAGAAAAAGAAAGATATTCTTACCTCTTTGAGCTCAAACTATCTTTTGGCTCTTCCATCACTGTGCATGACCGATCTATATCTGCAAAAAATTTACGTGCAGAAGATTCTGACAGCCATTGTAAAAATACAGTTTAGGTCATAAACAGATCTTCAACAAATGCGTCCACGGAGATTCCATTTAAAAGGGGGTTAAAAGAGCATAAACAATTCGCCGCTGGAAAGAAAGTCAGGGAAGCACCACATGATATATTGGATAGGCTTGAGAAGAAACCAATCTCTATTATACAAACCAACTCATCATGACCCCAGAGAGAGAGAGAGAGAGAGAGGGAATAAAAACTTCACCCGTCCAATTATCAGGAATCTAAACATGCACCCAACATGATATTAAGGACACACATATGAATTACGGCCTCCTGGACACCTCTTTTCAACAGTATCCATAGTCTTTTACATAGAAGATAGAAGATAGAAGATGGCAGGTATACTGGCTAATCATCTTATGGAAAGCCCTAAGAAACATTCTATTGTAAGCTAATAAAAGACAAGTAGAAGTTATTTTACTTATATATCAAGAAAGAGACTAGGGAACACCTGGCTTGCTGAAGTTGTCTGTAGCTTTAGGAGTATCCCTGCATTGATTGCAAATTCATCAAATAATGTTCGGAAGGTAAAAAATTTAACTTAGTTTCCACCGAATAAAAAAAAAAGAAATTCACTTCAGCAACCCACCTTTTCTTCAGTAAGTGAACATTATTAAAAGCATGGTCAAATGGTCCCTGATTTCGATGATGTGTTCTTGTATAGTCACCAGATATATTATCCCATTTGAACAGACAGTCTATAGATGATACTTTGCGACTTTTTCCATAAGAGAGATCATCATCAGAGGAGACACGCGGGGCTGGTATTAGAAGCAGATCTTGTCAATCCTCATCAAAGAAAAAGAATGAAAGAGAAAAGGGAAGAATGGTAATAGCCTAATAGCCCAGCAGAACGAGGGTCTCTGTGATACTAATGGCAAGATAATCAAATTTCTTTAGTTTTAGCTTTCGATGCCTATGTTCTTCCTTGCATTCTTTGATCTAGGACTATGGTGATATATTTCCCACGGCTAAAACAACAGCATCCTTATCTACCCATATAATCTGGAATTGTAATCCCATGTTTACAACGAGGAAAATGGAAAATATTTTAAAATGAATCGCCAGAGAAAACTGGATTTTACCATGCATGACCATGGTTAATTGATATTCACTTGCTCCTTTACCTAGATTGTTCAATTATTACCATGCTGGCTTAGAGAGTGTACCCTGATTTTGGTATCACTCAGTTGAGAAAATTTTCTTTCTTATGAAAACCTAATGCTATCAAATAGAATTAGATTAGGACCTTCATTGGATAAGTATGGTTCTTTCAGTAAAACCAACTAGAATCGAATGTCAATGACACTTGTATTATAGAAGTGCGGAAAATCTCTTGCTACGCTCTAGTAAACAAAAGAATACTACTGGGGAATGAAATACAAAATATAAATTTTGATAAAGACTTACCATCCCATATATTTTTGCTGATGTTATCAGTGCCGCCATAGGATTTCCCACAACAAGATGAAAGCTTTTGTCTGCTGACATCCAGATTATGTTCGAAACTATCCAAAAATCCTGATGTCTCCTGCTCAGGAATGCTGAATGAATTCCAAGTTTGTTGTGAAAAGCTAGATCTTGGACTGAGGCTGCAGGCTACATTAACATCTGGAATACTTAAATCCTGCAGGAAAGACATTACAATTGACATCAACTAGTCTCAAATTTCATCACGGAGTCTTATAAATAGAATAATACGGACCTCTGACCAGAATAATCTACTATATAAATTACTGAAAAGGAAAACAAGTAGACTGCAGTTGCAAAACTAGTTGGTATGCATGATGCTAGGTGGTAAACAGCTGAAGCAAATAATCCTGTTAAATGGGAAACGCAGATCAGAAAGCCATACCACTTCACATCTGGATCCATATGGTGCATGACTACCGTCTGCAAAAAAATTGCAATCGCTAGGATTGTTTGATGGTGAGAAAACACTATTGGAAAAAGTTCTGCCGTCAAAGAGATTCTGAATTAGCTGCAAGCAACAATGACTTGCAAAACGAGAAAAATGTATACTTTTTTGTGCTGTTGCACTTGGATTTCTCAAGCAAACAACAAGAGCACATCCTCGGCAATCACCTCAAGCATACACGAGAACATTTTGACAATGGAAATAAATCTAGACTGGGTATAATAAGTAAACAACAATAATCAGTAAGCTGCTCAATAATTCCTCTTAATACATGTTTTCCATATCTCTCCAAATTCTAAGTTAAAATTGAGTGCTTGCATTTGCTCAACATAAGAATCCTTACTACCTGCTTTGGTGGTGCCGTGACTGAATTGGTGTTTCTGTAGCCACTCTACCTAAGCCTGACAATAGAGGAAATATTTGGAATATATTACTAGTACTTTTGAATAATATAGATATATTTCTGTAACATGCTAACCCAAAGCTAGTCCTCAAATGAAAGATGCCGCATTGGCAATACATAAAACTGAAGCATGAGATCTTTTTTTTTTTTTAGTAAGGCATGCATTCCACTACTTAGCTCAGTAATTGTCTTACATCTCATTTCTCGCTGGACAACATACAGTTAGAAAATTCTGCAGCAAATCTTCTCCTAGTTGAAGCAGGCAATAGCGAATTAAATTATGAGCTATATTCTTGGATATTATATGCAGTATCAGGGGTACAATCCAAAGCTATAGCATGCTCTGTCAAGCAAATGAGTAAATTCAGCATTCGAACAAACAGAACCTGTACCATCTACTGAGAAAGCCACGTGATCTTCATTTACTTGCTTGACTTCCGGGTTTTGATTGGACCCATCATCCCCAAGAAGATCCAGGACTGACATATCTGGAAAGGACAAAGTAAAAAGAAAAAACAATTTATTACTATATGCAGGGAGCCCATTTTACTGCGTCATGCATAAGCAAAAAATCTTAAATCTTAACATTGTTCAGCAAAAAGCTAGCGGCACAGGCATTGGAAAAGAAAAGAAAAGAAAAAGGGGGGGAGGAAATCCAAGGGGACAACTAACAACTTACTTGCTTCAGGGAATATCTCCCATCGATCCATCTCTTCACCAATTCTTTTGCCTGGGCCAGCAGGAGCTCCAAAACCAACTCTGTGAGAGATAACATACATTATTCAATTATAGAAAGAAAAGCACATACTTTAAGAAAATCATCATGGCTGTGAAGGTTATGGGGGGCAGCCATTGGAATCTGATACTTCAGAAACAGAGATGAATCAGGAACTTTGACATCATATCATTTGTAAACAAGCACGAGCAATCACCTGTCACCCTTCCCCTTTTGTTGTATTAAGGATGACAAGTTAAGAATGCCTTAGTCGAGCAGGAAAGACAATGTAATTTGATATAATCAGACGCATGAATTTCAAACTCACTTGTTGATATCCTTTTCAGAAAATGCAGTCTCAACATTGTGTGGAGATGCAGGACCTGATTCAACATAAAAAAAGCCCGAGCTAAATAAAGGATTAGAAGAGTAAACGGGATCAACTTAGGAAATAAATTTAATACTTGTGCGTCAAAATTGTGCCAAAACTTCTGTGTACCTGCTCTCTTCAACTCCTTGGAGCATATACGAGCATCCGTACTTGCAATAGTTGGATCATGTGCAGTAGGCATCTCTGTTAAGATGGTAAAAACCTGTATGGTTGAGCATATTGATTTACAGAAGAATGAGCGGAGTACCCAAAAAAAAAAAATCGACTGACTGCAAAGCTATTTTTCGTCAAAAATAGCATGATATGTGATGCTACTACATGACATATACGAGAAAAGAAAATCTGTTTTGCGTCAGCAGGCGTGTGATGTTTCAGATGCTAATTACTAATCATCTGGATGACCTGATCTATGCTGCTGTTGATTAGTTGAAAAATTTAGAAAGCTGAGGATATCCAGTGATCGACAACGCTCTTCCTGCTGTTCGCCATATCTAACCATTCCATCATCGAAGTTGTCCAGACCGGCCGTCTGCTGCTGTCGCCTTTTCTTTTGCTCAAAGTATTGCTTCTGCCTGATTGAAGATTCGTGGCGAATAAACTCACAGCGAATTTGCTGATAAATATGTTACTTACAGCTCCACGAAAGAGCTCTGCAACTATCAACAGAAAGAGAAGAAACAGACAGAGAGAGGACGGAGTTACGGTACCTCTTCTGCGTGGACTTCCTGGACTGTTGTTTTCCCCGGTCAGCACAATCATCGAGAGTGACCATGGGCAGTGGAAATGCACGCGTTTTCAGAACAACACAACAATGACAATTCCGAATATCGGCACAACTGTAATGACTGGATCGATGCTTTAGAACGAAAATAGTGGATCTAATCTACTGGACGGAACTGATGAATATGGTCGATTTTGCACGGAAGGTAATCTCAGGGAAGTTTAGCTAGAGCACACACGGACAGCAGAAGCATCGTAGAGGAACTCTCAAGGAAAGGAAATCTGAAGGAGCGAGGGAGAAGATCACTGATCACAATACATACAGTGGTTACTTTCCGACGCGATCCCCCCATCCACTGCAACATCTCGGCGCTGATCCCGAAGTGGAGTCTGACCGTGCGACTGTGAGTGCGGAATCTCTCATGCCCTCATCTCGCCTCATCTCATTTTAAAAGATCTTCTTTTTCGCCAAAAAGAAAAATAGAAAAAAGAGGGTGGGATGGTGGGCTGCACTGGAGATGGGACTACTGAGGATTCGGTAGTTAGGAGGCCCTTCCTTTCCAGTACCGCAAAATTTTCGGCTGCCGCCAAAAATTGAATGCGACCAATGACCATATGCCCATATATATTTAGATATATAGCCCATAGGTCATCTTTGGTCTCTAGAATATGGCGGATTTCGAAAATCCTAAACTTGTATTTGGTGACGGCAGGATGGGACGGGGGACAATTAGGGAAGGGGTGAATCGGGACAATACTTTGTGCTAAATAACGTTATTGTTCCTAATATGATTTCAAATTTTCGAAACCTACCACTCAACATAAGAACAGGGGAGAGGGATGGCAGCCACCTGACATCAGCCGCCACCACGCCCTAAGGGTTACCAGCAACCTCAGAACTACCACCGACCATGGTCGTCTCTCGGGAGAGAGTGATAGTAAGGAGATCGGGGCCATCACAACTGAATCAAGGTTGCACGTTGATCTTTTATGACTACATGCGGCCTTAATTGAGGCTATGCTGGCTAGATTTGAGCCACTGCAACCCCAATTTTACTTTCTAAAGAGAGATGACTAAAGGTAGTAAGGGTCCGACACGGCGACACCTACCACCGCTGCCCTCCCTTAATATCTAGATTTTGCTATCTTTTTTTTTTCCTTCATGATTTCAAAATTTATTATTTTTTAAAAAGTTAAAAATATTTATTTCAAAGGATAATTTTAATATCCTACTCTTAAATCCAAATACATTTCAAACACTTTATTAGAATATCATAACTCATGGGATTTTTAAAATCTCATTTCACTCCGCCTCGGTAATGGAGGCCCCACGCTGGCCACCATTGCCTCGGTTGAGGTGGCCATATTTTGTAAAGTCAAAATAGGAACAAGGGCATTTACCATTTTTGTTTTTGAGTCAATTAGTTACGGGGCACCAGCTGAGAGTGCTTAAGGGCCCAACCCAGGCCCAGTAGTCTCCCGACTCTCCCTCCCCATCTTTAGTTCTTATCTAATACGAGAAAGGAGGCCCATCGTGCCCGTCGCCCAAATATTCGTCATTTCTTCTACAGTAATCCTGCGCTGATTATATATATATATATATATATTATTTCTTTGGGTGGATTCGCTGATTATATATTTAAACATGTACTGTATATTTAAAAAAACTGTACTGTAACGTAGTCTTCTCTTTTCCTTCCCTACTAGAGAGATGGTCCATATTATGCACGGTCATCAATATCCACTAATTATAGATGATAAAATATAGATGTGAATGATATTATTTAGTTATTATTAAGTAATGGTATGTCATCAAAGTTAGAAATTTATATAATTGATATATACTCATTAAAATAATGATTACATCTTATATTTGAAAAAGGAAGAAATATTTGCTTTATTCATTTGATATTGCTGGTTGATAAGATTGTGCGCTGGCCATCTCAAAATAAGTTAAAAGATGAATTATGTGTGTGTATATGGGTACTACATATATTATATATGCCTCTTCCATTTCATACGAGCAATAATAAATTGTTCTAGTTGTACATTGTTTACATTTCATTATTTTGGTGAGATGTCAAATATTATTCAATTAAAATTTTATTGTTGACTCTATGTGATTTTTTTTTTTGCAGTTGATAGGGGGCCGAAGTCCGAGGACAAAACAGAAAGCAAATATACAAATAACTAAATCGAACAAAAACGGGGTAAGGCAGCCCCAATAATATCTCCAGCAAGTAAAGCTCTAACTTCCGGCGGTGGAATATGTTGAATGTGTAACCCCAAGGGTAGGCTAAGTGACCATCGTGCCATCCAATCCGCTACAGAATTCCCTTCCCGGTACTGATGACTGACTTCAACCTGCCAGTCACGCTCAAGCCACGAACGAATCTCCCGAACTATGGTTCTCAATTGTGGTGCTCTCGGCCCACTACCAACGATGAGACGAGTGACTAATAAAGAGTCAACTTCCAATACAACAAGCTGATAACCGATCTCCCATGCCAGCTCCAATCCTGAAAGCACTCCCCATAACTCCGCCACTACTGCCGTTGCAATCCCAACATTTCTCGCAAAACCCGCGATCCAGACACCATCCTCCTTCCGAAGGACTCCTCCCGCTCCTGCTGGACCCGGATTCCCTTTCGAGGCTCCATCCGTGTTTAACTTGATCCACCCACGTGAAGGTCGATTCCAACCCACGAGTTGCCAGTCTCTAACAGTTCTGCGAACTACAACCTGATCCTGCCATCCTACAGAGAAGGACTCGGCCGCCCGAAGAATGGACACATGCGCATCTTGCGGCCTAGAAAAGGTTTGGTCAAAAATTGACTTATTTCTCCACGACCACATAAGCCAGCAACCCACGCCAAACACCACTGCCCATGAGATACCCTTCTGATTTTTTACCTTAATACTCAAATTTTGCACCAGCCAATTATTCAAAGGCACAGAGAAGAAGGATTGCCACATGGAGCGCGGTATTAGCTGCTTCCAGACCGCACAAGACAAAGAACAATCTCGTAGAACATGGAGAGTATTTTCCATAGCAATATTACAACTAGCACACAGCGAGGATGAAGCTAAATTTCTTTTTACCCGATGTTCATTTGTAAGCAATCGGTCATGCCCGGCGAGCCAGAGGTACGAACGGATCCTTTGTGGTCCATCCCACTGCCATATAATTTTCCACAAATTTTCTGGGTGTAGACTAGATCTCGGGCATAGTAACAAATACGCAGATGAGACTAAAAACGAGCCTGAAGCCTCCTTCGACCAAAACAAGAAGTCAGTCTCCATGCTAGCCTTCGGTGGCACCACCGCTGCTACCTTCAACATCGAAGAGTGATCCAACCAATCCGAGAATACGTTCCAATTCCAGCTGCCACTGACATCTACAAAATCCGCCACTGGTCGGCCTCGCAGATCTGCGGGCACCTCCCTTCGCGACAAATCTAATAACGGTCGACAATTAGGAATCCAACTGTCCTCCCAGAACCAGGCCCTATCACCACGATTGACGGCCCACGTAGCACCTTCCGAAACCTGATTCCAAGCCCGCGCAATTGCTTTCCATAGCCATGAATCTTGGGGCGAAATCTTTAACTTCAAACCCTCATCTACACGCCCCACATACTTCTGTGTAAGTACCCGTACCCAAAAAGCCTCCTTTTCAGTCAATAGACCCCAACCCAATTTAGCCAGAAATGCGTCGTTAGCCTGCCTGAGTCTTCATAGTCCCAAGCCACCTTCGACCACAGGCCGTGTAAGGGTCTCCCAGCCTACCAAGTGAAGCTTCCTTTGATCGGCCAAGTGACCCCATATAAAATTCCTGCAAATACGTTCTAATTCATCACAGATTGATGCTGGGAATATTAGAACCTGCATTGAATAATAAGGGATGGTTTGAATTACTGTTCGGGCAAGAGTGATCCTGCCTGCTAATGACAAAGATCTACTCTCCCATCCTTCTAATCTAGCTCGGACCCTCTTAATCACAGACTCTATGTGATTTTAACTTAATAATTTTTTGAGATCTTGCGCGTGCAACGCGTACTTCTATACTAGTCATTTATAAAAAGTTTGAGTCTTCTCTTCGTGGTTCTCACATAGGTGCACATGCACTCATCGGTCTAGTAGTGTTTTATATATTTTGATTTTTAAATGAAAACAAAAATGTTGGTGCAGTGTAATTGCTGGTTTTTTTTATACTCTCATATTCAAAATCTCATTGGACCCTAACTAATTCAGTTCGAGCCGAGTCTACTCACTATGGATAAATAAGCACCGTAATTTTTGCAAATTAATTTCTCAAACATTTCCATTTTGACATGTCAAAAGAACGAAATAAGTTTGATGCAGTCGAAAGAATTTATTGGCAAATTGCTCAACAACAGGTTTCCTTCTGAAATCACAAGGCACAGTTCGCAAATTTACAAGTTAAATAAAATTCAACCAATTCCAAACAGAGAGTAAAGTAACAGTAACAATGCGGGTGCAACGAAACGATCATCATCATATTGAGATGGGGTTACCGTATGTGACCATCATCATCTCATCGCAGTATCATAAGGTTTTGGGCTCAAAATCCACATTAGGCCACTATATAAAGTACTGATCAACGGTTGGGAATTGAGGAAGCGCATGCAGGCTGATAGATATTATTCGAAGTCGGTCATTTTTTTTTTAGAAGGATCTTGGCTTCAGGACGATGGTGGAGTGCTTCAGTATGTGCAAGCTGAACTGGCCTCCCTTCTCGGCGGTATCAATCTTGGACTGCTCCGGCGGGGGGAGCAACTCGAAGTTCTGGACCAGCCGTCCCAGGGTGATGCCAAGGATGGGGAGAGCGAGGATGATGCCTGGGCAGCTTCTCCTCCCAACGCCGAAGGGGAGGTAACGAAAGTCGTTACCATTGGCGTCCACCTTGGACTCCTCCTCCAGGAACCTCTCAGGGCGGAACTGGTCGGGGTTCTTCCAGTGAGCAGGGTTGTTGGCAAGCCACCACGCATTGACGAGGATTTTGCTCTCAGCGGGGATGTCATAGCCACTGAGCTTGGCATCGTGGAGGTTCATGTGGGGGACAAGCAGCGGGATGGCCATGCGCAGCCTCAGCGTCTCCTTGATCACAGCCTGCAGGTACGGCAGCTTGGGAGTGTCTGGCTCTGTGATCTGCACTCCAGGCCCCAGGACGGTGTCCAGCTCCTGCCTCAGCTTCCTCTGGATCTCCGGGTGGTTCACCAGCTCCGCTATTCCCCACTCTATCGACCACAGCGTTGTCTCTATAGCTGTGTTCATTCATAATCAGTACGTACGTTAGTTAATTCATCAGCCACCCAGCCATCCCATCCCCGGCCATATGTTCAATTCATTCATCAGTAATATAATTCTTTAATTAATTTCACCAATCGATCAACACCTATCAAAACATGCCACGGTCAGTATCAGGTCTTCTAATTAACTTTTTTTGCTTGAACGCAACTAATTAATTATTCTAATATAATGATGCTTCTATTATATAATATTTCATTTACTGCTGTACAGTACTGCACAAGGTAATATATACACATATATATATATATAGAGACGTGGTTCAGGGGTCAGGTGGAGTTTAAAAAGGGAAGGGAGAGGGACCTATGTGTATTTGATTTTAAAATTAAATAGAGTTGAATTTTGATTTTGATTGAATTGTAATGATTGTATTGTTAAATTATGAGAAAAAATATAAAAATATAATAAATTAATGATTATATTATTGAATTGTGAAAAAAGTAATAGATAGTGAGAGAATTTAATATTAAAAATTGAATCGAATTGTTAAAATATTAAAAAAAAGAAAAAATTAATAATTATATTGTTAATTTTTGTTGTATATTGAGTAAAATTAAAATTTTAAAAACGTGATTGTAAAATGAAACGGAGCCACTTTGTGATAGGTTTTGGGTGGATCGGATAGTGATGGTAATGACAATCTTACTCAACCAACAACCGTACGAGATGCCTACCTCTGACCTAACTCGGCAAGAAACATTTCAGGCTTGCGTGGCCTCCTTCCTACCAACAAAAAAATAATAATAAATTCAACAAGAAACGTTACACCTAACCCGCTGGCTTATTATTATTATTTTATCATTATCAGTGCTTTTTTTTTTTGCTGGAATCAATAGTATCAGCGCTTGTGTATTTCTTGTTCTAATTACATTACCGCCATATAAAAGTCTTACCTTAGCTGCCCTAGACCTTGGAGTGGTCTTTATATATACTTATTCAACATGTGGCCGCTTACACGCCCTTACACTTCCATATATCAGGTCTCAAAATTCTCAAACTTATGAGAGGAAGAAAACCACATCTTACGAAAGAGCTAATAAATAAATAGTTACAATTATTCTGTTGCCAGATACGGCGTCTGGATTCTATATATGTGCACATATGACAGATCACATATTTGATCGATACCAAGATGGTATCCAATATTTATTTATTGATCATCTGTTACCTTTTTCTGTATATATCAATAACCATTGCAGCTAATAGAACAAATAAATGGCCCATATGATATAATTGATTAGGCAAAAGGGACCCGATCGAAATGCCTACAAGAAAATTTCAATCTAAACAAGAACCTTCCATGGAAATAGCGATAAGAAATAGATAGGCAGGTAGAGCAACGTCATCCCAACAGTAATTACTTTTCTAACACGTAAGAAAAGCCTACATACGTGTATATATATATATATATATATAGATGGATCCGAAATTTACCCAAAAAAGGAAAAAAAGAAAAAAAAAAGAAGGAAACCTAGGATGTGACAACCAAAAGCATGGACGGGATGCAGAAATTAATTCGATGTGAAAGCATGCAAAGCACGCATGAGGCCGGGTAAATTGAAGTTTCATTTCATTCTGAAGTCAACTTATTAAACTAAACTGGGACCAGCTTATAAGCAGAGGAACTTACCGGCTACGTTGATGTTCTCGACGATGTAAAGGACGTTGTCCTCGTTAATCTCCCCCTTTTGCTGAGCGTCCAGTATATGGTCTATCGCGCACTTCAAGCCTTCGTTGTCCATGCGCTTTGTGCTCGCAAGTTTCCTGTTAGTTTCACCAAATCCATGGCATGTTAATTAATTATCCGCACAGCAGATTGCATGGATCATGCCGGCAGGGAATTTGGGGAAAGTAGGGAAATGTCATGAAATGATGTCGAATTAATGTAGAATTTCCCATTAATATATGATGATGATGGTGAATTGAAGATTGATTGTAGCTACTTAGCAAAAAAAGAAGAAGATTGATTGTAGCTGGGCTGGTAGTGGAAGAAAGGAAATTAATTAAGTAGTTATTTAATTAATTAATAGCTAGGCTAGGCAAGGCAAGGCTGGATTTTAATAATAGTAATAATAATAATTACTTACTTCCTCTCGTCGACGAAGTAGTCCTTGAAGAGCTGCAGCCTTCTCTCCTTGACTTCCTTGCAAATCCTGAGGTAACCCCTGAGGAAGGGCCTGAGGATGGGGATGAAATCGCCATAGTTGTATTCAAAGCTCTGGGCGAGCCTGCTCCTCTCGCCGTTGAGTGCCTTGAGCTTGACGAAGAGAGAGTCATCCTCGCTCTCGAACCGGCGGTCAAACATGATGCGGTACATGTTGTTGTACATCATCAGCTGCAGCCGCCTCCTCAGCACGATCCCCGTGGTGGCAGAGTCCGGGTTTTTCCGGACATCCTCGACCACCCGGGCGGCCTCCTCCTCCCAGCCAAACCGGTATTGCTGGACCACCTTGTTGGTGAAGAAGGGGACGGTCATGATGCGCCTCATCTTCCTCCAGTGCTCCCCATAAACCGTGAACACCATGTCCTGGCCCTTGCCGGTGAAGATGTCAAAGACGACGTTGCGAGTGCGGGAACCGAACTCGACCCCCTGGGTGTGGAGGACATCCTTGGCGAGGTCAGGGGAGGAGACGACCACGAGGTTGCGCTGGCCCATGCGGAGGAGGCATATGTCGCCAAACTTCTTGGCGAGGTCGGTGAGGTTGCGGTGGTTGAGGTCATCCCCGACCTGGAGCCAGTTTCCGAAGATGGGGACAGGGAGGGGGCCAGGAGGCAGCTTGAAGCGCTTACCCCGCAGCTTGGAAACGGTGATGGCAATCACGGCGGCGAAGAAGAGGGCGAGGAGGGTCTTCTCCAGGAGGAGGAGATCCATGATTTGCTTCTCTAATTTAATCACCGGCTATTTGTGCGTGCAATACGATATGGAGATGGACTAATATGGAAGAAATTAATTAAGAGGGGGAGGGGGTGTGGAGCCGTGGAGGTAATTGATTAGAGAAGGACAGGAAGGAAAAGTTAGGAAGAGAAGTGGGTGAGAGTCAGAAATTAAGAAGGCTGTGAGGAAAGGGAATGGATTGGGGGTTTTATAAATAAGCCGACGAGGGAGGGGAAGGAGAGTGGTTGATGTTTGGGCATTTGCTTGATTATTGATGGAATATTATGGAAGCTGGGGCGGGTGGTAGGTGAAGCGTGCATGTGGCTAAGTCAGAGTTGGGAGGAGAGTTGAGTAGTAGAGATCAATACAGACAGACACATATATCGTCCATCTCATCTGATCAATGGTCTATTGGATGGGAACGCAGAGGAGGCCAAAAAAAACTCATATATATATATATATCTTAAATTTGATTGTGCTCGTTAATCTGAGAATGAGACGCAATGCTCGTGTTTATAAATAAATGATAACATATTTGCTAATTAAATCTGTAATTTACCTTATTTGTTGATTCGTATACTTAATTAATAAGGGCATAGCTAGGACAGAAGAACTAATATTGATTAGTTTTCTATTAAATTAAAAATTAAAATAAAAAAGGGGAACGGACATAGACAATCATCATCATATATAATGTATAAGCATGATGAGCAATATATTGTCAAAGCAAGCAAGGTGGAGGTTAGGGACGCACCCGCACCGCCTGCATGTGGAAGTGGAGGAGATGTTTCTAATTTTCCAGGAAAACTTACCTCCCGGGGGTAGGTGAGGTGAGGGCGGGGGTTGGTGAAAGAAGAAAGCAAGCTCCATTCCATACAAATACATACAAGACAAATACGACCCCACCCACTGCACGCATAAAATAATATAATCATAAATTTTCTTTTAATTATCATATATATATATATATATATATATATATATATTTTTTTTTCTTTTCTTTTCTTTTCCTTCTAGCGTACTTCTAGTGATATCTGTCCAAAGGCCCAATTACACGAGAGCCGTCGGCCCCAAGGCTCATCTTTGACAATAACATGGATCCGGTGCATGACAATCGCATCGTATACATTTATATTTACATATGCTTTTTCATAGGCATTGTATATTCATATTATTATACATATACATATATATATTCTCTGTCCTCCATAAATTGTAAATTAATGTACATATAGGGACGTGGTATAAAAATGTTCGTATGGGGACAGGGGAGTGGACCCTTTCAAAGCTAATATTCAAATTCCCGTCAGGCCTGACCTTGCAGTCATTTCCATTTCCCCCCTATAAAAATATTCCATCGGTTTGTGTATATATATAGATGATCATCCCTTGACATTACCAAGCCTTTCATTTTTGGTGAATTAGGGTCCAAATTGCAATAAAAGGATCAAATAAAAAGAAGAATAAGAGAAAACTATCAAAATGGTCATTAAAAAATTTTAAAACTAACAAATTACTACTTGAAAGATTTTTTTGAAATAGAATGATCATTGAAAGACCAGAATTCATAATATTTTGGTACCATCGTCAAAATTCCGTTAGTGTCGGTATGGAAAAATGATATGGACGCTTATGTGGCATCTAGTAGACAAACGACCTTGATTAGCGTTACATTTCATCCAGTACGATGTCATTTTTATCATACCAGTTATAAAAAAAAATAAAAAGCCCAAACTCGTCATCACCAGCATCCTTTCCCACCCCCATCTACAGTCAAAATTATGGCAAGCTATCCTTTATACAAAGCATAGCATTGAACATACGAGTTTGGGCAAGCAGAAAACAATCAAAATTAGGGCAAGCGGACTC
This sequence comes from Punica granatum, assembly GCF_007655135.1. NCBI lineage: Eukaryota > Viridiplantae > Streptophyta > Magnoliopsida > Myrtales > Lythraceae > Punica > Punica granatum. The sequence goes on from NC_045129.1 coordinate 39,877,699, forward strand.
AGACCAAACGAACCCGACGTCGCCTCCCATAAGAAGAGTCATCGGCGCCGTCGTGCCGAAGGTCGTGGACACGCGGAACTCCTCTGCTCATTCCCTCTTCTCATCAACCCCTCCCCCCCCCCCCCCCATCGAAATGTTAATGCAATCAAAATTATCAAAATTACGACAAGCTATCAACTTTGAGCAGATCGATAGTAAAAGCAAAACATAATAATGCAACAGGGGACCACAACTTCGAGCAATACCAACCGGTCAAACCTACCATTCATCACCAAATCAAGTGAAAATCGACTAACCTCGAGAGGGCTGATTCGGCTGAAGAGACTGCAGATGAACTCGTCTGGATTGCAATGGAGGCCGCAGATGAACTTCAGCTAGGGCTATAGGAAACCATAAATCGGACTTAAGGCTAGCAAATCAAACTCCAATCGGACTTCAATCAGATAATCTATAGTCGAGAGAAACTTCCGAGACTTACTAATTAGCTCTAATAGCTCATGCTATAAAATCCACCTCCTTGAGACCATCGGAGACGGAGACTCGGTACAGAGTTGCTAGTGGTGTCGAACTCAAGCTCGACGAGTTTGCATGTCCACGAACTTCAGGGCTGCGGCGTCGGCAACTCTTCTGATGGGGGGTTACGTCGGGTTCGATGGGGGGAAGGGGGGAGGGCACGTCGGGTTCGTTGGGTAGAGGATAGCTTGCCTTAATTTTGATTACAGATGAGGGAATGAGGGGATAGGAAGGACAACGACAGTGTCGTTTCGTCCAGATCTCATCTTTCTTTTTTTAAACGAGGGGCCATAAAAGACGTCGTACACGATGATGTGCAACGTTAATCGGGGCCATTTGTCTACTAGATGCCACATAAGCGTCCATGTCATTTTTCCGTAACGGCACTAACGGAATTTTGATGGTGATACCAAAATGTTATGGATTATGGTCTTTCAATGATTATTTGGTTTCAAAAAATCTTTCAAGTAGTAATTTATTAGTTTTAAAATCTTTCAATGACCATTTTAATAGTTTCCTAAAAGTTTGTACTTTAAGACTGATGTTTTTCTATCCTAAGGAAGTTTTTAATATTGAATTATATAAGTTTCATTTTAACTTTTTTTCAGTCCTACAACGTTTGCTTCATTAGACGCTTTTCGTCGTAATCATCATTGTCCATTAACTCTTTGTCCTTGTGGACATGATGTCATTTATTTTTGCACACTAGGATTTAAATCGTATGCGTGGCACATTTTTAATGGCCTGGCAATTTTAAGATAAAAATTTTAAAAACAAATTCTTGATAAAATAAAAAAAGAAATTGAATTTTTTTTAAAAAAGTAATACTATTCATCTTCTTCCCATGTTGCCGGAGCTAAGTAGCTCCAGCGAGCTCGCAGCTAGGTAGCTCCACTAGGCACGCAGCTATTCATGGCTCGTGGAACTCATGGCTGGGTTCACCTTGGACTTGTGAACCGAGCCATCATGTCCAGGATCCCCGATTAGGTGAACCACTATCTACCCGATCGCCTATGTCGTCACCATCGATGAGTGTCACGCCCATCTTCTTCTTCGCCGAATCAGCGGGCAGTCCAATTTGAAAATTTCTATTCAAAATGTCGCCCTCATCTACACTTTCATTGAAACAATCTCTACCTCCCTCCGTTTCTCTCTCTCTCAAGTTCTTATTAGTTTTTTCGATATCTAGGTTTGTTCAATTCTATTTGTTTGATCATGGAGGCGGGATCTGAAGAAGCCTCCAAGAACCAGGGAGCCTAATGAAGGATCGAGCAAGCCCAAGCACCAGATGAACATGCCGTTTCAGCCCGAAACCCCAGTGAAAGCATGTCCTAATACTCACTCTATTGTTGATTTTTTGTGCTTTAATTGATGAAAACTTCCTTTTTGTTTCGGTTTCTGGTATTAGGATTAAGATCGTCGCTTTATTTTTTTTTATAAATTTTGTTGGGTGTAATGGTTGTTGCAATGAGACCTACTCATCTAAAGCAATGTGAGTGTGAGTTGTCGGAGAAATTTGACTCTTAGAATGATAATCACAGAAATGGTTTGATCACAAGAAGTACAAGGACAAAATTTCAGCCGGCGGGGCCATATTTGGGCTCCTTGAGGTTGAATTTGGTTTAGTTGGCTTGAGAACAATCGGGAGAGGGTCGTGATAACCATGGATGTGGATATCCGGCGACGTCAGTGGGGCGACTGCGGAGGGTTAGCGAGGAACTAACGATGGAGTAATGGCTGATTTTGAAAATTAGATGATTAATTAGGGGTAAGTTGGTAAAACTACCCACTTTGTTTCTTTATTTCTTTGAAAGATAAGCCATGTCATTAAACAAAATTGGCCATGAAGATATTGTTTATGACACTTGTAAATTATTTAACTTCGTTACATCCACATCAGCATTCGGTTGACAGACAGTAACAATTAGGACCAAAAGCGTATGACGAAGTAAATGTTATAGGACTTATAAAACCAAAGTGAAACTTATAGAACTTGATGTCAAAGAATTTAAAACTTTTACGACTATTGTTGTATTTCTCCCAATAAAAAAAAGTGAATTATGGTGGTTTCTATAATGTCACCAAACAACAAAAAATCGAGTTCAAACGGGCAATTGCTCAATCTATCAATACCAATAGGCAACAAAAGTGCGTGACTCACTAGCCAGTCTATACATTTGTTCCCTCTATCCCGCTCCAATAGACGTGCTCTACCCCCACTATCCAATCACGTTGAGTAAAGGGGAAATATCCTTGTAATAACCCTTTTTTAATATATATTAGAAACGAGAAATAAAATTGTAAGATTAAAATAAGGGATTGGATAATGAAAGAGGGTACAGTGAAGTACATTTTCGTTTGATAATCAAGATGTTCCAGATTTGATACTTAGTGGGACTGCTTGTACATTTTTATTATTAGTTATTATGAGATTTTTTATTTCTTTGTATTATGTTTATAGATATCGATTGTAACAAAAAAAACAAAGATATATAATCTCTTATCGTAAAAGGTAAATGACCAACTTTTTTTTTTTACCAATGTCACACTTTACTTTTCGACTATAAAGGAGGCCAATAAATTAACACAAGGAAACGGTAAAGCACACAAGTAGTTCTACTTGTCAAATTCGAACCAAGAACCTTATAGTTCTTAAGCGAGAACGAATAAGTATGCCATTGCACTTGTTGGGGTGTCTTGCATTAAGCCCCAAAACTCAAAAACCCGAAACAAGCACAAGTTCAGTCGAAGACAGAAATACAGAATCTCAGATTCTACTAAGATTGTATTTCATGCTTTCTAGATTTCGTGTAATCTGTGAATATACTCAAAAAGAAAATATCTTAGGGAGAGATATCTCTGGAGAATATCAAGTTATATCTTTTAAGGGTATATTTATAGGGGCCTTGTCCGAGAGAGAAAATCGCCTCGGTGCCACGAAGCCTTGGAGGCCACTGGGGCCGATTTGAGAGAGTGGTTAGCCACTTGGGGGGTTGATGGAATAATCTCTTCGAGATTCTCTGAAATGTTTTCTCGGAGACTCTAGGATTCGAGTGAGAAAATGAATGAGAGAATGAGAGATTGTAGACTCTTCTCGGTATGGGCTTGTAAAGGGAGTTGGGTTAGGATCTTTGAGGAATGTAATCTCCTGTTTATCTAGTGGATTTTCCATTTTGTCCGTAGATATTTCCCCCCTTGAGGTTTTTACCACGTATATTTGATATTCGATTTATTATCTTACTTTCGTATCTCACTTTTAGGTATCTTCTTTTCCCTACAGCACTAAATCTCTTTTCTCTGTTTCATATTTTCATTTGGCCATAATATGGAAGAAATGAAAGAGAAGGGCTATCATTGCATTCGGTTGTTTTTGGATCTTGCCAATAAAACACCATCATGTCCATGCCTTAGCCCACCTGGACATTTTTTGGTCGAATTTTGATTCCCTACATTTATTTGAAGCTTATCACAAACTGTTGCCTAGTCCTTATTTTACATTAATAAAGTATTTATTTACCGAAATCAACATGGATTGGTTCAAGCGATCCGCACGCTTATTCCTCCTTAAATAAGGTCTTGAATTTGTATTTTGTAAAGGGGTAAAGTTTTTTAGTAGGTTGACATGGCTAGCGGGGACGGTTGGATTTCAGAATTTCAAAATGCACATTGGAAAAAAGTATTCACTTACTCAAAAAGATAATACAGAATCAATTATAGCATTTATTTTTACCAAATTATACATTTATACAATAAAAGTCTTCTTTTCCCGTGTGTGGTACATGTAATTTTTCTACAAAGATTTGTTAAACCTTTTATTTTAGAAGTGATTATAATTTTATTTCCCGTGGATAATTTTTCTTGCTTTTTAAATTTAACTACAGTATTATTTTGAGTAACTTAATTTTCATAAACTGTTCAAAATCTAGAGTACATATAATTTTATTATTGATTATGCACGTAAATGATTAATTTGTTATATACAATATAAATTTTATTTGCTATAATAAATTTTCCAACATAAATTTAAAATGATAGGAATTTTGTATTGCAATATATCAATAATATATTGAACTTTGTACTTATAAGTTTTACTTCGTTTATGTAAATCGTATAGTTAACCTATTAGTTGGAAATTATTTTTTTTAGAAATAATATTTTCCAAATTGAGGGCAAAAATACTCACACATTAATTCAAGTAAAGTTTATGCATGATCTAAAATACAGATAGTTGTAGTTTTATGCACATAAAATAGTTAAATTGTTATATATAATATAAATTTTATTGGCAATAATTAATTTTCGAACATAAATTTAAAATAATAGGAGATTCGTATTATAATAATCTAATAATATATTGAAATGTGTGGCTATGGAGTTTTAGTTTGTTTATATATTGTACGGTTAACCTACTAATTAAAAATCAATTTTTTACATATAAAAATTTTCAGAATGAGGGCAAAACTACCTGCATAAATTAATTTGAGTATAGTTTCTTTACTAAATTTGTTATTTTCGAGGTAAATTTAATATAATATTAAAATTTATTTATTTAATACTTAATTGATCTTTCTACTCCTGTATCATTAGAAATTTACTTCTATAACCATATTTATTGTAATGGTTACAACTTTATATATATATAGATAGCTATCTGACATTTACCTCCTACCATATATCTATACTATATATAAAAGTATGAGGTGTTTCTCTAATTTTTATTATTCCAAAAATGCATTTGTATCCTCATGACTTTTTCTCTCATCTTTTTCTGATTTTTGGTCGCACACTTTCACTATAGATTTATAGCTCGTTCTATTTATTGCTCATTTTTTACATTTCATTGCCTCTCATCCGTTTCAACCGAGTTAGCCCTTCACCATAGGTACGTTTGTCCTATTTTTCGCACCTTCAACATCTGTTGTCTTGTCATGTTCACCATTTTTGTCTTATCGTTGTGCCTAGTTCTCTATGATGTCATAGATAGAAAATTCCACACATGCCAATATGACTTACCAATAAATCTAAATGATCTTTGACGAGAATTTCTTTATGTAGTTGGTAGGAACAAATTTTTTTTTTTTCAGTGATATGATGCTAAGAACTTTAAATGCTATATATAAAATTACAATCTCCTCTACATTATTTCTCCAACTTTTCTTCCTAAAATACACTCGCCCTTTATTATTTTTTGCCTTTCTATTTTGTAGATTAGTGACTCATGACCTTTCACTAAATATCATTTTCAGACTCATTCCACGCACCATATATAATATGGCTATTTGTCTATAAAATCTTGTCTATCAATTAATTGGTGAACAAAAATTAATTATTTAAATTATCGTTGCTCCTGTCAATGAAAGAATACTTTAATATGTGAATGTCCATACTCAAATATAAGCGTGCAGGTTTTAGTATTGCTTGATTCAAGAATTAATTAATATGTTAATATTTATATATTCTATTGGTTACGTGTAATTCTATTGTTGAAATCATAATTCTCAAAGTATTGAATATATCTTGTTGGTATTGTTCTTTTCTTTTTTCTTATGATCATCCTCCATTAATATGATAAATATAATTTACTCATAAAGCAGAGATATTTTTGTTTTCTTTATTATTTTTCATTTTGATGATTTAAAATTTAATGTGTTCATGAAAGATGTATTCATGTCCCTTGATCGTCTATAGACATGGTTCTTTGAGAGTTTGGTGAATATCTTTTATGAATTCATGATTATGTATCTGCATATTGAAGAGACACGAAGTTCTACAAACTATAAATGTTGATTATCTCATTTCGAATAAACTTTTCGCTACATTATTTGGCGTTCCAATTTCAGAAATTCGTTTCTTGCCTCCCATTGAAATTTTCTATTCAAGTATTATTAGATTCAAGAACTCTATTCCTACTTCTAAATTCCTTCAATAGCATCTGAAGATTTACAAGTTCATCAAAATTTTCATTTGAGTGCACATTAGGAAATTCTCCAATAGTTCGTTAAATCTTGGGAGTTGCAATCATTGAGCTATTTGACCAAGATTGGTGATGAGATTTACTTTGAAGTGAACGTCTTGAACTAATTTCACTTTGAAAACTCATTTATATTTTATTTATAAGTATTGTTGAGTATGCTTTTTTATTTTTTATGTATTATTCGTTGTATTTCCATATGTAGAGAGAAGACACATTTTCTACATCTGGATGACTAGCATATTGTTATGACCCGTGATAATATGTGCATCACGTGATATAACATCACTTAAATATCCACTGGCCTTGAAATGTTTAGCAAAGGAGCAAGAGGAAGAGGAAGATGGGAATGGCCTGGAACAGTTAAGGATATTGTCACAATTATATAGAGTCCCAAACGTGTTCAATTTTGTTTCTTAGAATAGGTGACTAATAAAGGGGAGAGGGAAAGTGGAAGAGAGAAAAAATGATGTTAGTGGATAGGTAGTCATTTTTATAAATTTTATCTTAATTTTGTGGTTTATGTCATTTTAGGTTACGTTAAAAGGATAATCTTGGTAAGTAAAAGTGAGACGAAATGAAGATATCTCTATTTATAATAGCACTAGATGAGGGATTGTACTACACACTGCGATTAAAATTGAAATAATTGAGTGACAAATTAAAATAATAAAAATATATAGCTAAGAAAATACAAGTCCGAAATCGACTCACTAAACTCAAGAAGCCTTCGGGTGATATAAATTTTTTAATTAAGATAATTAGTGATATAGTTAAAATAAAAAATTAAAATAAATAGGATGAGTGAACCGTTGAAGGTAGGATAAGCGAGGGTGGATGAGTAGGAGAGAGAGAAATATGGTAAATTGGGTGATTACTAAAGCAAAATCACCATTTTAACCTTAAATTAAGTGATGTCATTAATTAAAATTATTTCATTCAGGGCAATATAGGAAATTGAAAGTTAGACCAAATCTTTCCTTACTTTGGTAATAGTTTAAATAAATAAATAAATATATAAATAATAGTATAGATATAGATATAATTTTCCTCCTTTTTTTTTGATTGACTATGTGTTGGAAAGTCTAACAAATATTTAAGAATTTGATGAAATGATTTTCGTGATTTTTTAATAAGTAGATATCTATGGAGAAAAAATTATACTCGTACATATTACGTTAAATTTTAAGTTTAATTTAATAAGAAGGATTTAGAATTATAAATATAAGATATACTTTTTGAAAATTTATTTAGTCATATTTGTCGTTTGATAATATCTAATGTAAATGTGGCATGTATATCTTCTTTTGGGATTTTGATTTAATTATTATTTTTATATTTATTATTAAACACATCTACTTAATGGTGTGATAAATTTATTATTATTATTGTTGTCATTATTAATATTATTATTATTAATAATATTATTATTATTATATTTATGTATTTTTTCGACAGGGGTAACTTTCCAATTACATTGATTTTTTTTAGTTTTTAGAAACTGTAATTATGTTTTATTAAAAATAGATTTTTATCAATTGATTTAAATAGTTGGTTAAGTAATTTCATATTTATTAATTTGATGCACTATAATTACTATCCAGTAAGATAATTCATAATATTAGATATAATTATAATTTTCTTATAAAATTTAAATTATATATATTCTTAGCATTTTAGTAGTATGTGTTATAACATGATAAAATAACTCTTCACGTGCAAAGCGCGTGTATATTTACTAGTATAATATATACATATATATATATGTATTGCTAATTAACAGCGTATATTGATTGATATTTCCCTCCCCCACAAGAGCTCCGTTTTGTTTTCCTTTTCTTTACTTTTTAAATTTTTTGCTGACTGTTTTTCGTTTCCTTTGAACATAGAGTTTTTCCCAATATTAGACTTACTTTTTAAACTTATTCCCATACTAGATTTATCTTGAAAATAATTCCCAATGTGGATGATTTTTTTTTAATTCAATCCCTATTTTTTAAACTTTTCTGGAAACACCCTAAAAAATAGTCTCATATTTTTCTAACCAAATATAACTATATTTTCCTATTCGGTTAATCGGCCAACCGAATTTTTTAATAAATATTAAAACCGAGATATAAGTTAATCAATTCAATTACCTTGGATGCAATTGTTAAGAGTCGAACATAGATTTTTGTACCCTTAAAGATACTTTAATACCTTATTTTACCAAATACAGTCATTTTTCGAATTCAATTATCGGTTAATTGAGTTTTTTAGAAATATTAAGACCTAAATAATAATTATTCGGTTCGGATACATTGGAAGCAATTCTTAAGAGTCAAATGTAAAATTGAAGCTGGTTTTTGTACCCTTGATGATACTCCTTTGTTTTATTATTTGATTTTTAAACTATTTTGGTTATTTTAGTGAATTTAATTATAGTTATTTTAATACTTTATATTTTTTAAGCTAATTATAATTAAAGCAGTTCGGATATGTGAGCTATGGCCGACTTGGATTCAGTAAGTCATGAACCAAAATTTTTTTGGCTAAACCCTGAATTAAAGAAGAACTCATCCTCAACCCAAATTCCTTAAATCGCGTTTCAACTTCAATTAGTGCACCATTGTAGCCTCACAAATAATTTCTCATGTGGAGGACCCATTCGATGATATCTTATTTTTGGGTCAAGGAATTAAATAAAACAAATCAAAATATTTTGGGGAATATAAATAGAAAGAAGAATAGTGTTAATTATTTTTTATTGGACTAAAGACTTAAATAAAACAAATCAAAATGATTCGAGATATATCAAATAAATAAAAGAATAATGTAAGTCTATTATGGGAATTCATTTTTTAAAAAATCTATCGGAAAATATATTGCAAAAGAGATCTAAATTGGGCAAAAAGTCGTAAAAATAGTTGTTAGGTGCCGTGGCCTTTTAAATTGGTCAAACAATTGACATTCCAGCCAATTATATTGGGACAGGTGTCTGAAGACGTTTGCTATATCCCCTCGCCCGAAGGGAAAGTGTGTGTATATAAGACTGCATTAGGTTTGGGAGTTGAATTTTGATTTTAATTGATTGGTTTTGATTTTAATTGGGCTGTAATGATTATAGTGTTAAATTATGAGAAAAAGTGAGAAAAAGTAATGAATAGTTAGGAAAATTTAATATTAAAAATTGAATTGAGTATAATGGAATTGTACGTGAGTTTATATATGTGACTCACATTTTTTACTTTGAAGAATTGATTTTTGTTGTATAGTGTCTTGAGTTAAAGTTAGAATTAAAATCTTAAAATTAAACTCTGAAAACAAACGGAGCATAAATATATATATACTATTTTGAGTTTGACCAATCATTATGACTTTATACACGTCTTTTCCTGTGCATGAACGTATTACGCACATCAATTAATCAGAAAAATGTTCCTTTTGCTGAACGCAAATGTATGTTTTCCAAACCATCTATCTATCTATACATACATACATACATATATATATATATATATAAACTTGGATACTTTTTTTTTGACAAATATTTATAAACTTATATATAAACTTGAATACATGTGCATTAAATAGCGCCCTAATTGTAAATGTATACAATTAATTTACATTAACAAAATATTCATCAAAAAAATAAATAAATGATAAAATAAAATAAGTATATATGTTTTGAAAAGACATATACATACGAAATCTATTTTGGTAATTGTTTTAAATTATTATCGGTAGACAAGTGATTGTATATTTGTTTACATATACAAAAGGTTTATGTTTGTTAGTTTATTTGAATTTTTATATTACTAAACTATAATGAAATTTTCACTTCATTTAATTCTACACACTTACTGAAATTATATAATTAATAAATAGATCTGAAAAATGTTCATTTTTAGAGTCAACTATTATAATATAATTTATATAATCATCATAAGATTTAAGAGAATTCATATGATATATCTGAAATATCCTAACATATGTACAAAGTAAGTATAATTTATTAATATTATGTAAATGTAAAAATAATGAAGAATTTCAAATAAATTAAGTATTTTCATATCATATTAAAATTTATATAGTATAAAAAATGTATGTTATATAAATTTGTAACTATAAGACCCACATTAATAAATATTACTAAATTCAATTTTTTATATCATATGCAAATGGAATTTTCTATTGTAAACTTTTGTTTTTGGAGCCTGTGCAAAGCACGAGTCTAAAAACCTTGTATAACTTAAATCTGTATTCTATAAGTAAACTTGACTCTCAAAAACAATTAATAGGGTTATATTTAATAGAGTTAGAATCGTCAATTTGCTTTATCGATAAATAATTCTTGTAAAAATTTCTTATGTTATTATAAAATTTTAAAAAATGCAAAAAAAAGTTTATATATTTTTATTACTTTAGTCACTATATTTGATATAATAAAGATCCGAAATACAAATAATTTGAAACTACTCAAATAATTATAAATTTATAATTTTAATTATAGTATTCATATATCCACACTATGTATAGAGTAAAATACACTATTTAATATCTATAAGAGTAAACTCCTTCAAACTAATATAATTTAGCAACTTAATAAGAAGTGATAATACATGTAGAAAAATCGATTTGTAAAAAGAATTTATTATATATACATATAATTAAGCTAAAATTGATTTATATAAATGACAATGCATAATTTCATAAATATAACAATTTTTAATTAATATCGTTCAAATTATGAACATAACAAGTAATCAACTAAATGACTTAAAAGTAAGTTTGTTTTCAAAGATCTAAATAAATTATCTAACTTTGAGGTAACGATCTAGTGCATTGTAATAGATGGTATATTAAAAGAAATAATTTATTAATTGTTTATGTAATTTTAAAAATAGATTATTGCAAGTCACTAATTAATGATATCAAGGTCATTTTAAAAGTTCAAAATCAATCACAAAATCACTGATTTCATGAACTTATGATTCACAAAAAATAAAATATAAAAACAAGCATTTGAAAATTAAAAAGATCGCAAATTAGTGTATTTAGAGTAAAATAAATTTATCAATTACTAAATGCATGAGCAGAATATCCATGATAAGTCTTTGTAATATATAAATGATTTAATAGATAAATAGTTCCTATTGAATAAGTCAATTACTTGTAACATTATTATTGGATTATTTATATTTAGTCTAATGTTATTTGAAAAATATTGTTTTCATAGGATATAATGAACCTGTGAAATACATAGGATATAACACAAATACAAATTAATTTAGACAAAAATTTTAACGAATTGATGCCGTCGCTCCTTATCGGGACTCTAATTTGGCATGAATTTCAGCATAAAAGTCAAAGGAAAAATAACAAATTACTAAACAGTCTAATAACTTTTTTTTTTCTTGTGAAAGATAGGGAAAAAAATGTAGCTAATGACCGATTCCACCAAAAAAAAAAAGAAAGTTGAACTGCATTGCCAGTACGACAAGTATAGATATATATGAAATGACTTCTTTTTAAGGTGACTCGAATATTACCTCGTACAACATTGTATGACAAACTTTTTCATAGCGCAGTACAAATGGAAATAATTTTATCATATATCACAAAATTTTAAAATATTTATACTACATAGCACGCAGTTATAATTCCATCAAAGAATGAACGGCTTGCTGACGTAGCTTCAATTTTTATGCATTTGTACAGACGCGGACGCTCTGGTGGATGCATGTGTAACCCGCCTCCTCTTTCTGTGAGTGAGCTTTATCTCTTCCCTTCCTCTTTCTCTCACTTCCAGGGATGGATTAGGGGGTCGCCGAGGGTAGTCGCTCCCCTTGAACTCCACAAAAATTACGAAATTTCTATTAAAATGAGTTGAGTTTATCAAAATTTTCAATGAAATTATCCTATTTCACCCACTTAACTTTACGATATAAAGTTCCTTTGAACTTCACCCTCCTTGGACAAAATTTCTAGATCCATTCACGCTTCGCGCGGTTCTATATAAATTTGGAAACTCTTATTTTCTTCGTCAACAAGATCCTCTTATAATAGAATTTGCAATAAAAATGTTATTAAGATTAGTCTTCCAATTATGTAGAAAACTTATTGATCAAAATGTACAAAAAGGTTTTATCGAAAAACGATATGTATAAAAGGGAAATTGAAAAAAAAAATATAAAGTTGGGAACGTGCGAGGGGCAGAGAGAAGGTAGGAGAAAAAAAAAGTGGAGTGTTCAGGGAAAAATGTGGAAGTGGGTGGGTAATTAATAAAGATATAAATTGACACATTTATCCTCAACTTCTATTCAATCAAGTGATTCTATACTTTCTAAAATCATTTACAAAGGTATTTTCGGAAACAAAAGTGAGACCAAAAATTTTCTTCTCCTTTATGTAATGATATAGAAGTGTAGATATAGGTATATAGTTATAGATATAAATATAGATATTTTTGGACAGTTTTGGTGCTGAGAATATATCTTTTCTGTGTCGTTGTTCTTCTCCTTTATGTAATGATATAGAAGTGTAGATATAGGTATATAGTTATAGATATAAATATAGATATTTTTAGACAGTTTTGGTGCTGAGAATATTTCTTTTCTGTGTCGTTGACTTTTTATTCGACGAACGCGGATTGGATTGTTTGACTTAGGATTACAATATGGAATTAGGTTATTATTACTCGTCCGGAATTGAATATGCAGTAAACATGATTGCTTGCGACCATGAATGCCTATCTTTTTTTTTTGAAAAATAGATAAATATTTGAGAAATCCTCCTGATCATCGTCTTTATTGAACAAAGCAACAAGAATAATCGACCACCTATCAAAAAAATAAGGTTGATCGACCTATTGCCAGTATTTAATTCTTATGTACATATGTTTTTAAAGTTTCAATAGACCTATAAGTGATTGGGTATATTGTAACACAAAAGTTAAAAATAATTAAGTGGTGGTATGAAATCTTTTTGTAAATTCATAGTATTATTTGTGTATTTTCCAAGTGGGATGATAGGTTTCTTGATATATATATATATATATATATTATATTTAAAAGGATTCTGAAGACTAAAATACTGTATTAATAAAATGAATGAGAATAGAATACCAATAAAAATATTGATTGATTTAATTATTATATTATAAAAAATTTAATAGGAGTAGTTGTTAGGGGCCTACCTACTACAATGAATAAAGGGGAATTTATCCTATCCCGGCCTATGCTAATCTGGAATCCAAATAAATACAATCGATTGCCAAAAAATATATAATCAATAGCATGCTAAAATCCTTATATCCAATCGACTATATTATATTTTATAATCGTTATTTCAGGATGATACAGTACTGGATCCAATAAAATTCCCAAATAGGAGTGCATATAATCCCACTCCCACCTAACCCTGCCCTCGCTGCATATCTGAAAAAGTCAACGTGCGCAATCCTCATTATTACAATTTTCATTTTCATATATATATAAATATATAAATAAATAAATATATATATATACAAGTTTTGGTTTATCCTTCTACATCCTCTGCCTAATTATCTTGCTAATACTCATGTATAATAAACAATATTAAGATATTGATGAAACTAGTTGATCCCCGCGCGTTGTGTGGTAATATTTTTTTTTATAAAATAAATAATCAACACATGTGACGTACAAATGAATATAGATAAAAATATATAAAAAGGATAGCCACATAAGTAAAATCATGATCACAATAAAAAAAACACATAATTTAGACATATAAAATGAACAATATGTTTATAGAGAGACCGCATTATTGTAATATGTATAAATGCTTAGGAAAAAGTATAACGAATAGAAAGATGATGGATAAAATGAAATTTTGTCGGATATTTATAGAGAATTTAGCACATTGAACTTGAAGTATATTGCGTATTTTGATGAGTTCTTTTCGATTATCGAGAAATTTTTTAATTTTTCAACGACAATATATTATATATTATTACATGCAAATAATATAGATAAATTTTTAACATTCGTTGAATATAATACCAATAAAATATAATATAAATTCATTTAACTAAAATGAAATGTCAATTCAAGTGGAACTGCGGGTTATCAAATGGGATGATTTGAGCAATCGAGATCATTTTACTAGGAGCTGAGGGTTCTCATATAAAGCTTCCACGATTCTATTCTTCCGCTTTTATATATTACACATATATATATATATATATAGATCACAAGGGTTGCCATCGTGAGAAATTATAAGGATAATTAGGAGAATAATTAAGAAAATATAGCACAGATCATGGAAGAATTTTTTTGCTAAATCCTCCTAATTATCCTCCTAACTACTTACAATGGATTGGCAGATTATTAAGCACACTAGAAGAAGTAATAGCTACCACAACCTAATTCGCATGCGCCACATTTCAACTATAATGATTTTTTTCAATACGCTTATGGATAGACTAATTTGGAAGAAGAAAAAAATTAATGGTAAGAAAAAAAATAAGAATTAGAGATAAATTTTAATAAATAATAAATAATTTAATAAAACGTGGGATTAGGATGTTGAGAAGGTAGAGCAAAATAAGGAGAAAATATGTGGGAAGGAAACAAACTGGAGAATAATCAAGTGGATATTATTGTCCTTTAACTCCTCTATTTTATTTTAAATTATATCATATTTAAACTAAAAATATATGGTCTCTTAGACTTTTCAACTATATATATATATATAAACCGGAAGTATTTTAGAAGTTTGCGAGAAGAGTATGTTCGTATTTCATACTCTCGAGTTTCTCTTTTATTTTTTAAGAAAATACTAATAAATTAATGTAAATATAGACATTATTTAACCATAAAGCAAGTAGTAATAATATAATATAATATAATTGTTCTTAATTTAATCTTATAAGTCGATTTATAAAGTATTTAAATAGAAATTGTTACTTATGGAACTTGAATAAGTCAATAATATTATGGATAAAATGCATCAGTATAATATCACAATAAGAGTCGGTCAAATAATACATCATATATTTTAATAAGGATATTGAATTGTCAAAATTTTCAAATGCTTTATAATGATTGTATTAAATTGAAGTAGAATTTAACGATGAAGCAAGTAATATATGTTTTTTATTATATATATATATATTGTGCATGATTTTATTTATTAATTTTCCCATACCAATGATACCATACATTGCATGGGCAACCCTACTAGTATCTTATAAATAATGTCATAGAAGAAAATCGCTTTTTCGCTTCAAGAATTGTAGAAAGTGTATATAAAATATTTAGGAGGTAGCTCTTATCTTTTAATTAATTTAGGTAAAAATACCATTTCACTCCCTAAACTACGAGCCCGGGGCACTTTTGCCCATTAGCCCCCTAAACTATATGGTAAAAAAAAAACCACCCCTACCATTACAAAATTCAGTAAACCCGATGGAGAAATCGCAGCCCGCGATTCACAGGTTTTGTACATGACCAATGAAAAATAATTGAAAATTTTAAAAATTGAAAAGTTTCAAATTCTAGGGGGCCTTTTATGTCTAAAAGATATAAATAAACTCGGATAATAGAAATGTCATTCTACAATTTCGATGTCAAAAGTTAAAAAGTTCTCTTCACAAACCATAAAGAATAAAAAACATGTTAGTTTTGGATAAAATAACTCTATTGTTTTGAATTTACTATTCACATTTGCAAAATGTATAAATTTAGTGCTACTTTGATGTAAATAAAGTACTTTAATAATTGGGAAAAATATTTTAGTAGAAATAACTCATGAGATTTGTAAATGCTATTAATAGGTAGCTTAAAAGTGAGTAAATTCTATGATAATAGACAAATTACCAATTTTTAAGACCAAATTAAATTAAATAATAAATATAGATAATTTTTCTCACGGCTAATAATCAGTACAACAAGCACAGGTGAAGTGGCTAATTGTTATATATATATAATATAATTCAAGTTACCCCATGAGATCCTTCCATGTAGATGTTTTTCTTAAACCCCGAACTCATGGTAAAGCGTCCCTTCACAATCCCGCGTTAAGACATATACACGAATGTCAAGTCAATAATTATCCAATCTCTTTTTATTTTTCTCACTTGTCGTAATGAACTTAAATTTTAACATTTTTATTCTATTTTTTCCCCCTCACTAGACCTGCGCAACGAGAGGGTAAAAAATACTAGTTACATATGTGTAACGTCATAATATATAATCACGCTGGACTGTTCTGGGCCTGGACAGGATAATCCCAAAGTTAAGCGAAATTTAAGTCGTATAAAAATATTTCTCTAAAATCGGCCCAACCCAAACTCTACTAGAGTGACAAGCGGAATAAATATTTCACTAAACGGCAGCAGGCCCATCCCAATGATCCCATCCATCCCCTAACGGATGAGAATGAAAAACACACCCTGGACAGCCCAAACTCTGCCGTGCTGCTCCTCTTAACGGAACGGAACATACTTTGGACAGGAATACTAATGATAAAGTACTGGGACCAAGGACAATTTGCTTTGCTTTGCTGTGCTTTGCTTTCCTTTCCCTGCTCACTCTCTCTCTCTCCGTCCTTACCGGTGCCGGTTCCGGCGGCACTGCCTGCTCCTGCTCCCGCTTCTGCTTCCCTTCTCCTCCTCTGACGCCGCTGCCTAATTCTGTTTTCCCGATTATTTATCGCGTTCTGGTGCGCTGCAGCTGTGGCGTCGCTCTCCTCTATGTCGTCCTCCAGTCTCACTGACTCTGTCCATGAGTGAGTTTATCTATTCTCTGTTCCTTCCTTTCTCCTTCACTCTGGTCTGGAGAATGCATTCGACTCGTTGCTTATCTCCCGTCTGTCTGCGGGCGGGGCGGTTGCTTGCTTTGACGTGTGACTTGGGATCTTCATCTTAACCCCTAGCTCTGTCTATACTCTTGTCAGCTGAGCTAAATTTTTATTGTATTAGGAATTCTATTCTAATTCTGTTCTGTTCTATTTATACATATATTACAGGGAAGCAAGGACGCCTCAGTCAGGGCAGTAGTACAAATAGAATAAAAGTTAGCCCTTGTTCTGTGCCAAACCCTGCCAACAGAACAGAACAGAACAGAACAGAACAGGTATTTATTTATGTTTGTGTTCTTCGCGAAAAAACTCCTCATCCCATTGCCCTGGTGGATTATTTTGTCGCGAAAAACTCCTCATCCCATTGCCATGGTGGATTATTAATCTCATTGCCAAATTTCTTGTAGTTCTCTTCTTCTTTGCGACCTTTCGAGCCAATGGTTCTGGAATAATCCAAAAAGAATTGGATGGGGTTTGTAGGTGCATCGAGGTGTTTGAGAAGTGGACAGGATATGATCCTCCGACGCTACTGTACCTCTCACTGTCCCCCTTTCTTCTCACCCCGCTGCCTTTATTCCCCTTATCATCACTTCAATGGGGGACAGGCTGATCCAGCGTCTGCTACAACCCGCACATCTTGTAGCTTCTGGGGCCGCCGCTTATCCCCAATTAGAAGAGAGTGCGTCAATCCCTGCAATGTCAATCTCAGAGGGAGTGGCAACTTGTTCACCCACCTCAAGGCTTTCATTTCCGATTCTCCTGCCAACCGACCTTCCCTGGATTTACCTGTGAGTGCTCTTGTGTTGTGGGGATCATCATAGTATCATCATCATTACCCATTATAACTTTGATATGCTATGCTTGACTAAGCTCCATAAGCAGCGCTCCATGTCCAATGGCCGCGCGCTTTACTCGACATCGTCGGGAGCTGCGTTCGAAAGGAAACTGTCAGGGCCGCAGAAAGGAAAGGAGGAGGACCAAGTTGCAGACACCAAAATTCTTCGCACTCTTGCCGGTTACCTGTGGATGAAGGACAATCCTGAATTTCGTTTAAGGGTCCTTATGGCTTTGGGTTTTCTAGTTGGTGCTAAGGTGAGTATAGCTAATTAAGCTGCTTCATTATCCCTCCTCTTCTCCCTTCCCATTTCGCTTATTTGCCCTCTTCCTCCTCATTCATTCGTTGCTTTAGGTTCTCAATGTCCAAGTGCCCTTCCTGTTCAAGCTGGCTGTTGACTGGCTGACTACTGCCACGGGCAATGCCGCTGCTCTCGCTTCCTTCACCACTGCTAATTCCAATCTTATAGCCCTCTTTGCCACTCCAGCATCCCTTCTGGTTGGTTATGGAATTGCACGTGCAGGATCTTCTGCCTTCAACGGTACTAATATTACTACTACCATGTACTGGAGTTCTATTTCTTCTAGCCACTCCTGCTTTTTCCCTTGGAAATACTAAAAATTTCATGACATATTGGTTGCCCGCAGAACTGCGTACTGCAGTGTTTTCTAAAGTAGCACTGAGAACAATCCGGTCAGTTTCTAGGAAGGTATGCTCGTCTTTCAATTGTCATCCTCCGTTCAACAGCATGGTTGACGTTCCTTTGGAACCTGCATGGCATGGTTTCTTACACCGTCCCTTTTATGTTGTTAGTGTTGTTATAGTTCTCCTGGCGCATTCTACTGACTGTGAATCCCAGACACCTAAGATGCTCACTTTAACTCTCTTTCGCTGAGTATCCCTGCACTCACGTTCTTGCAGGTATTTTCACATCTGCATGACCTTGACCTTCGTTATCATCTAAGGTTTGCTGCCTGATCCTCATCAACTTTATGCCTTATGTTCTTAGAAGATTTTGTTTCATGGCCCGAAATCGGCTGGAACATTATAAGCTTCTTCAGTTCCATCTGTTTATTTTGATTTTATGGTTTATAACTAATTCAGTGCTACTAATTGGTTGAGCAACTCATGTTCGCTACCATCATAAATTTGATACGGAATAAGAATGCGTGAGGTCCAAAGGTGCTAGTTAATAGCAGCTTACCACTTTCACTTGGATTTTAAGGGCTAATGGCCATTGTAGATGGCTGAGGGAGATAGTCATATTTTCGCAATAGGAGAATGACAGAACAGATATGAAAAAGTGAGATACTGCAATTGTAAAAGGTTTTCATGTTTTGTGTTTTCTGGGATGGTGGATGCGCTCATCACTGTTGTGTTGAGTTATCATGCTTTCTTCGCTTAGCTGTTGGCGAACTTCTTGTTCATACACTCACAATTTTGGAATGCATTGCTCTTTTGTACATGTTCATATTCTGAATCTTGAAATCTGACAGCAGCAATCAAAAACCGTCTTCAGGACCCCTTTAACCTAGCAGTAGTAGGAAAAATGAAGTGCCAGCTTATAGTAGTAGCAGATGGCCATTAGGTTGGCAGCTTCAACGTGGTCCTAAAATGGTTCATGCAAAGATTATTTTTCTTCTAATGTAATTGCGAAACTTGGTGCAACATCAAATATTTTGATTGGCAGTTCTTGGTCAATGTTTCTAAACACTAGAGTGTTGCCAGCGCTACGTGCGTGATTATACATACATATGTGTATATATATCATCAAGCTTTATATTTCATAGACTTTTCATCCATGCTAACTGCGTTTAATTTCCAAATTTTCAATTCTTTTTATTTTTAGTTCTATTTATATAGGTCAATTTGAAGAGAAAATTGAAGTTAAGGGGGTAAAAGTAAAAAAAGAAAAAAAAGGGGGAATATTGCTAGGTTAAGTGTAAGAAATTAATGACCATTTCTTTTCTTGTCTTTTCTTTTTTTTGAAATTAATTAATTAGTTAGTCTTTATAATGTATATGGATTCTTGGGTGTTAATAAGACTCTCTCTAAAAACAAAGGAAGGGCTATCATGTAAATTCACCTCAGGTCTGGTCTCTCTTTACAATATAGATTGATTATAATATCTTGATCATTAAACTCTTTTAATGCAATCTAGTTAGTTTTAATTAGGCATTGATTGAGGGGCAAACTTATGTTGGCTATTTTGCCCATTGCTTTCAGCCGAGAAACAGGCGCATTGAATAGGATAATCGATCGTGGTAGCCGTGCTATAAACTTTATCCTCTCCTCTATGGTGTTCAATGTTGTACCCACTGTATTAGAGGTACGTCTGGACCTGCTTTTCAGCTTGTTGAACTATTAAAGGTGCTTGCTGTTAAAGGATGACATGAGCAAGTTCAAGAATCTGACTCTAACAGTTCACAAATAGAACTTTCTCCAAAACGCATTTCACTGATCCGTTTTCCACCGTATTGAGCTCTGCTTATAACGTTTTTAAACTAAAAGGTCCAGTTTAACATATGCATTTCCAGATATCTATGGTATCAGGTATACTGGCATACAACTTTGGAGCACCTTTTGCATGGATCACATCGCTCTCAGTTGCTGCATATGTTGCCTTTACATTAACTGTGACACAGGTACGAGTTTGTCTAACACATGAATATACAAGACTTCAGCTCAAACTTTGTTGCTGTTCATGTTCTCTTGCTCGCTGAGAGAAACTATCTTCCAGGCAAAACGAAAACTGTGAACTTTGGTCAATATATAACTCTCTCTCTCTCTCGCGAGCACTAGCTGAGTGCCCCTCCTTTAACATTTTCCATTTTTTAATGGAAGTAATTTTATTTTACGAGTATCATCAAGAGTAATCCTTGAACTCTTCCTTATGATTAGGTCATAGACATCCTCCATTGCAACTCTTAGGTTCTGAGGAGAGTTCGGTTATTCAAATGCAGTTGATGTTCTTTTTACTTATTTAGACCCCATAATTTTGTTCCATGTACGGAACTCCCCCCTGCTCCTTGAAGCAGTTCTTTCTTATCCATTTTGAGAGGGATATTCAATCCTGCAATACTCCATATGAGCTTACTTGCTGATTTTTTTTTTGGGCCAAACTGAAACTTTTCATTTTAATTCTGTTTCCGTCCTTATATATAGGTTGGGCTGGGAATATGATACTAGTACTGAAAAAATTTTTATCTTACCATTCGCTGTCTTTCACAGTGGAGGACAAAGTTTAGGAAAGTCATGAATAAAGCTGACAATGATGCAAATACCAGGGCAGTTGATTCACTTATCAATTATGAGGTGAAGAACTGTTGTTTTTTGACTGATTTACCGTACTTTTTTCATAGCCACATTGGATTATTTCATGTTTTGTTTAATATGTAGTGTTAATTTTGCTATTCACTCCAGACTGTCAAATACTTCAACAATGAAGCGTATGAAGCTGAGAAGTATGATGAATTTCTGAAGAGTAAGTTCTCAAGGCATAATGGGCCCGACAAAAGAACAAGAAGAGATTCTTTAGTCATTTGTGTTTGGTTTTAGAGTTGAGTACAGTTGAGTTTTGGTTTTAATTGGTTTGTAATGATTGTGTTATTGAATTATTAGATAAAGTGTGAAAAAGTAATGAATAGTTGAGAGAAAGTAATGATTGTGTTGTTGGATTATGGAAAAAGTAATGAATAGTTTAGAGAATTTAGTATTAAAAATTGAATTGAATGGTTAAAAAAATTGAAGAAAAAGGGAAAAGTAATAATTGTGTTGTTGAATTGAAGATAAGTGGAGTTAAGTGGATTAGAGTTAAAAAATTTTGTGAAACCAAACGGCCCTAGCAAAAGCTGAAAAGAAAGTTTAAATACATGATCTTTTTTTTTTTGGGGCAAATCTACAAATTCAAATTCAAAATCTGTTAAATCTGAAAGGTTCTAATGATTAAGTTGCTTCTCATTTTTAAACTTGGCCATTTATTGTGGACATTGTAGCATGTATCCATCCAGCTATCAAATAATAAGTACAATTTCAATCATGCAGATAACACCCCAGTCGGAATTTATTGTACTTTGTTTAAAGTTCATGTATCCTCTGAAAGATGTGTTTTCTGAGCACTAATTAGGAAGTACACTGCGACTCTCAAGAGCTTTCAATATGTCTCGTCTTAGCAGCATTGAGTTTTTGCTAATTTGTTCTATAACAAAAATTTATAATTGTTTGGGGGTGGCCAATCAAGTTCCTTGTTCATAGTATTGGAGTATCCCAAATCCTTCTTCAAAAGCAAGCAATTCTTGGTTTATATGGAAAGTGGAGCATGCTTTAAGTGAAATTTTACTCTGCTCCAATAGTTATTATTCTCACGAGAATCCTTATTGTTCTTCCCATTCTGATGTTGCTCTTCAGGGTATGAGGATGCTGCATTAAAAACACAACGAAGCCTTGCTTTACTGAACTTCGGTCAAAATGTAATATTTAGCACGGCTCTATCCACAGCGATGGTATTATGTTCTCATGGAATCATGAATGGCAAGATGACAGTTGGTGATTTGGTAGGATTTTCTCATTGTGAGACGCCTTTCTTGATGTATGCATCTATATCAGTTTTTGTCCTCATAGCATTTGTGGAAATTTTGGACACAGGTTATGGTAAATGGACTTCTTTTCCAACTTTCTCTGCCACTAAACTTCCTTGGCAGCGTATATCGGGAAACAATACAAAGTCTTGTTGATATGAAATCTATGTTTCAGTTGTTGGAGGTACTTTCTTGGCGACTGCTCAACCATTACAAGCAATTTTAGATTTTGAGTGTTCAGAAAGAGGAAGGCACTTACTGAGGTTCACTATTGTGGATTGAATCAAGCACTGGCAAATGATAGGGCCTAGGGTATTCTATCTTAAGGCGCCTGCCATCGCACCCATCCTCCTCTTGAACGCCATGTTAAGAAAATCAAGCTTATAAATGGATGCCTAGTATTCTCCCCTCTTCTGCTGGTTGCACATTTAATTAAGGGGTGTTAGATAGTATTGAGTAATATAGGGAGGTAAAACTCTCGTTGTGATGGCATTGAGAGGTTTCTCCAATTATCCAAGCTTATTAGAGGTTCATAGAGGTCTTACAATGTTAATCTTCCCAGAAAGTAAGCAAAAGGGTGGATCGCTATAACTGAAGCATAACTCTTTCTTTGACTGTGAAAATGGTGGGGATGGGCCTACCCAGCTGTACCAAAACGTTAGGCATTTTCTAGGGCCTGAAATTTGTGGTGTGATGGTAGCTGACCTGGGTCAGCTGCCTGACCTTGCTGAGTTCAGCCTATGCATAGGCTACACAAAAGCCTTGCATCTTAGGTGATAAGTCACTTAATTATCAGGAGCAATGGAGCCTCTAGGTGTCAAACTCTTCGTGGTACAGACATATTAATGATTACTAGCAGTGCCAACCCCTTGTGTGCTAAGTTTTCTTTTATTTCTTTTGTTCCTCTCCTTATGTTCTTCCCCCCCAAGCTGTTCAGTTCAATGTACTGATCATGAAAGTTTTCTTTCCACGCAGGAGAGAGCTGACATCAGAGATAAGGATGGGGCGAAGCCCTTGACATTAAAAGGAGGCGGCATTCAGTTTGACAATGTGCATTTCAGGTGCTTAGAAATATCGAACTACTATTTTAAGAGCTACCACGTTCATCTCAGAAGCACACACTTTCAGTTAGTAAATCTTCTTGCCATTTAAATGGACCTTTTGATATGTTACTGGTGCTTAATTAAGCATCATGAAGTGACAAATTGTGAACCATGCTTTCTTCTAGCGAGCTTAAGCTCTTAAAACAGTTTTCCTCTTAAAACAGTTTTCCACTTAAAATTTCACTAGGATTAAATGAAAATTGAAGTCTTTAATTTCATGGAAAATCGTAAAGTTTATTGTGTGCCTTCTTGTAGTGAACATCGTTGCACACAAGTAATATCTTTTACAGAGGACGATATGCAGTTCAAAAACTGCCTAGCTACTGACAGAAAGATGATGGATGGCACTATATCTGTAGTAGTCACCTCTGCGTCCACTATATGATAAATTTTAAATGAGATGTATGTTGATTGATGATATGCGATTCTTTTATGATTCATTTTAAAGAATAGGTTGGAGGACAAAGGGCATAAGCAGTTGTAGGGGGAAAAAATGTAGCCTGCCAAGAGATTGACTTTTCCATTGTTAATGGTATATCGGTTTCTTTCTTCCTCTTTGATCAATAGAGGGTTGTTTTAGCAAAAGCACAAAGGGGGTGCAAACCCATATACAAAGGATATACAAAAATAGAACAGAAAAAAAAGTAAGAGGGAGATTACATAGTGTCAAACAAATATTTAAAAACAGCATCATCCCAATGCTAACATCCATTGATTTGGAAACATTCCGTAGCCTTGTTAATTAATCCGCCAGTGAATTGCTAGATCTGGTCAGTCTTAAGGTTGAAATTCATGAAGCAGCTTGTTGGTTTATAAATGTTCAAATGATATGAAACTTCCAGGATAATGATTGAATATTCTTTTGCTTGGAGAAATGATTAAAGTTCTTTTTTTTAATAGATATATTGAAAGTACTTGTATATGAGTCCACTCATTAATTGATACTGATAAAATTTTGTTTCTTTTCCAATGATATATTTTATCAGTTGTTGAGACACCTTCTTTTCCACTTGCTACAGTTATCTGCCGGAAAGAAAAATCCTTGATGGAGTATCTTTTATAGTTCCAGCTGGAAAAAGTGTAGCCATTGTTGGGACTAGTGGCAGCGGTAAGTTTTGATGTGACTTCTGTCGCTATTATCTTCACAGCTTCATACTCAGATGTTCCGACTCCCAATTTATGGTTACTCATATATTGGATATACATCAATATATCCCTGATATGCTGAAGTGAGTTCTTCCTTTTGACATTACTGATGAATCTAAATCTGAAACTGTGTTGCAGGGAAATCAACCATTCTTAGATTGCTTTTCAGGTTCTTTGATACTCACTCTGGAACTGTAAGAAATGAGCCATTCCGCTATTGGAATATCTTCTCCTCCTATGCCACACATTTTTTTTGCATTCTTAAGCCGATTGATGCCATTATTTTCTCTTTCTTTCTAGTGAAAAAAATTTACTATGAGCACGCCTAACCTAACCCTAGATTTTCGAAAAATCAGGATTTACCTTTCTAGCTATCTCCCCACAGTTGAACCTTTTACATGCCTGTGTGTCTGCATTTGGTGAACACCATTGAATGTTCCGTTCTTATCAGTCACCATCATCTTAAAGGGAGAAAATAAGGGAATTGCATGCTAGCTTCATTCCAGATAGCAATAAGTTTTCTGGCCATCCTGGATATTAATATTATTCTTCCTTTTAAACCACTGCTGTGGTCGTACTATTCCCTCATAATTGTTCCATCTAGTGTCCTATCCTACACCAAGAAGCTTCTTTTAACATTCTTCAAATTGTGACCTGTAATACTTGAACTAATGCGAAGAATGAGATATGATTTCTTCCTTGTAATTCTCTATGCCGTCTCTTGTACTTACCGAGTGAAGGATCCAAACCTTCACATCTAGAAATTTAAGATATGTGAAATCATTGTTGCATCAAAGTTTAGATAGCTATCCACATTAAAGATTGGAAAATCAACTCCAGTTTGCCAATCATGGAGTGTTCGTGCTAAGAGGAGCATTAGGTTCTTTTGGGGTGTTATACAGTCGATGGTGCAATTAATCAGTTATTTTTTCCATCTTTTGTGGTTTCTCTTCTGAAAATGATGTTATACATCTTCTCTTCCTGTCAAGATTTGATCTTGTTCCCTAATTAGTAGTGAATTAATACTGCAGAATAGACTACTGTGGTCTCTCTCTTGTTGATATAAGAGGCAAAATGGACAGCTGTTCTCTCTCTGTAATATCTGCTCAGTGGTGTCATAGTTCTGCTTAAGTTTCCTCCAAATGATTGTGTTAGATATGCCTCTGTCAACAGATAAAGATTGACGGGCAAGACATCCGGAATGTGACACTGGAAAGTTTACGAAACTCTCTTGGTGTGGTGCCTCAGGATACTGTAAGTTTTGATTATGCTTGTTCACACATTTTCTAGAAGTTCTTTGGTTTTATGGAAGTGCATGTGGATTTTTTAACTTTCACTTGCCATGCAAATCACCGATACGCTAGGTCCTTTTCAATGATACGATATTTCACAATATCCATTATGGTCGTCTGTCAGCAACAGAAGCAGAGGTACGCATGTTTCCTACCTCTCTCATTTTTCCATTGAAGGAGTTCTAGTTATGTGTGCAATTTTAATGTTTTACAAGGTTGCATCTTAGTCTATGGTTTCTTTCTAGGTGTATGATGCTGCTACACGCGCTGCAATCCATGACACCATTATGCGGTTCCCTGATAAGTATCGAACTGTGGTAGGAGAGCGGGGCCTTAAGGTGTGAGATTATCTGATAAAATATCTTTTGCCTGATATTTTTGGTGATGTTTGATTGGGCTTGAAAATTTTGTGTCAAATTTTGAAGTACTTAATAAGGTAAGTGCTGAATGATTTAGTAAATATTGTTTGTGTCGAATTTTATGAATGGCATTGTCTTTGCTTAATGGCTCAAAACTTTTACCTTTTAAGACTTTTGGCATACAGTTTTGAAATATTATTATAGAATTTCAGAATAAAATGGAAATTTTGTAAAAATAAAAAGAGGACAGTGAATGACTGAAAGAGAGATGCGGTGGCTTGATTGCCGGCCACCACAGGTAACAAATCCTGGCTGTGGTGGCTCCTCACCAGCCATGACCGTCTCAAGTAAGGTCGTTGCGACCTTTGGGGCCGTCATCGGCCTCATCCTAGGTGTCGTAGCTGCTGATCGAGTCCCTGTCGCTCATAAACCCACACCCACCCAAACCCCATCCCCCATCCCCCAACACCCCTCCACCCCCACCCCCACCCCCCCAACAACCACCCCCACCAAACACCCTCTTTTGTCATTCCATAATATAAGAAAACCAGAGTTCTTTGTAATCACGACAATGACGGTGCTACTCTAAACAAGCAAAATATTTGCCTCCAGCTGAGTGAGAACCCGAACAAAAAAAAAATCAGGTAGATTTCTGGTTTTGTCATTGTGTGTTCTTTTGACTGTAACAGTTAATTTATTTTTGTTTACTAAACTCGGAATTATCAAACACCACTTAGTGGGCGCCCCTTTTTGGGCCTGCAGTGGTGGTACAAAGTTTATGTGCAGCGGTAACCTGGTGTTTATCAGAGCGTATAGTTCAGTCATCCAAAAACTGAAACCACATGAGTAGAGAAACACAGAAGAGCATCTGTATTTTAAGTGTGTCACAACATCAAAACAATCAGTCAATTATTGTTTTGAGATTTTGTGGCTGCCCTGGTCCCCTTTAGCCTGTAGATAAATGCTCTCAGGTTGAGACAAAGCAGGATACAGCCCTAAATTAGTATCAGGTTCTGTAACTATGTTGATGGTTTTTTTGACCTAAATTTGAATTGTCACGTTACTGTGGTACTCAACTCAGCATCAGATCTGATGTGGGTTCACAAGGCTCTTTTTTTTTTTTTTTTTTTTTAAGGACCCCAGCCTCCTAAGGATGTAACTGACTTTTCTGTGCAGTTAAGTGGTGGAGAGAAGCAGCGGGTGGCACTAGCACGTGCTTTCTTGAAAGCTCCCCCGGTCTTGTAAGCAGTCTTATAATCTTCCCACTACGAAGAATTTCCTTGAACTTTATGCGGAAACTTCTCAAGCACCATCATCATAACAATAGTTTATATCGGCACTTTGCTATAACAAAAGTATTTAGGCATAGAGGATGGATCAATTGCAAAAGGCCACCCTGAAATTCTGATCAAGTTTCAGTGTACCCCCTTAAATTTATACATTTGCGACTAGACCCTTAAAATTTCGAGGTTGCTAGGCCATCTGTATTAAGTTTGAGTTTTGACAATCAATCCCCTAATTAGATTGCATGATTTCAAAAGTCACAGCCAAAATCTTTTCTTTCCTTTCCTTTTGGTAATCAAGAAAAGCATTATCTTTTGTAGTCCCTTTACCTCTATATGTCGTGCAACTAGGTCCCTTTTCAAGAGACTGATTTCCTAAGAGGCTTTGACAAAATATGTTTTGGACATGCTCGTGATTCTATAGATGTATGAGTTATTGTGTTCCCAAATGCTATTTCCACTTCCAATGTGGTCATTAGGTCACCACTGTATTTATGCAACTACTTGCTGATAACGGCTTCCTGACAAGCAGCCTGACACTTAAATCATTGCTTAAAATATGCTCAGCATTGTTCAGTCATAAAATTATTCGGGACAATACGCTGCACTTCATATTCCCAGTGCTGCCTATAATGAACTTTGCCTTTTTGGGCTTCACCTGAGTTTATTATTGACAGGTTGTGTGATGAAGCAACCAGTGCACTTGACAGTACAACAGAAGCGGAGATATTAAACGCGCTGAAATCACTTGCTAGTGATAGGACTTCAGTTTTTATTGCTCATCGTCTTACTACAGCAATGCAATGTGATGAGGTAAAACAATTTTGCTCATGGCTCAGGGTGTTACTGACTAGGTCGAGGTTGGCATTTTAAGGAAGAGGGTAGAGTAGGTTACAATATCAGAGCATCAGAATTACTTGGAAGTGGAGAGTCATATAGATGAGGGAGTGCTAAAAATAGCAATGGTTTCAGATCTAGGCAACAATAACACATCGCTCTAGGCAAAGGCAAAATTTGCAGTTCCATTGACCCTCCTGGTGCTAGCCATGGAGGCACATCTTTGCATTCTTTTTCCTTGTTGCTGATGTGTTATGATGTAGTAACAGTTTATAGTCGTCCTGAAAATTGGCTTTCAGATAATAGTTTTAGAGAAGGGGAAGGTGGTGGAACAGGGACCCCATGAAATGCTTTTGTCACAAGCAGGAAGATATGCACAACTGTGGGCGCAGCAGAACAGCTCTGTGGATGCAGTTGATGGGACCATTAAGTCGTAATTTGACCGACGCTGATAGACTTCTCGTCACATGGAAAGCATCTTCGAGGCAAGTCCAACAAAGTGGACATAGAGCACGTACTATAGGCGTATAAATAGGAAGGAATAAAGGTTCAACTTTAACTATTCGTATTCCCCACCATTCCATTTCTTTACCCTGTCTAATAGTAATGGATGGGGTTAGCTTGTCATTTTGGTCCGTATTTTACATAAATTGAACCATATAAAGTTTGAGCAATCCGATTCTCCTCTCTTAGCCAAGTGCATTCCATATATACACATATATATATTTATGTAAACTGTAATCAGTCGTTAAATTTTGTATGATTCATTGAATAGATAACTAAATTAACAATTAATTAATCTCCAAATGTCGACTTCAAATCATTTCAGTATATATACCTAATTATGTTATATTCAGGCTGGGGCTATTTCCACCCATTTTGGCTAATCCACTCCCTTTAATTATCATGGCACCAAAATGCCCTCAATAGCTCATTAACTACTCTAATTTAATATGAATAAACCCCTATCACTCTTTGATTTCGCGTACCTTTCTTTCTTGATTATTGCATTAAACTTTTCCACGTGAAATTTTTTGCACTTTACATTACACTAGTATTTTATCATGTCCATTACACGGGTTCATTATCATATGCATGTTATCATTTTTATGAGAATTATTGATCACATTTTAACAATAACATTTCTTATTAATAAAAATAAATGATTAATTTGAAACTCAAATTAATCATTTATTCATATTTTTGCAAACCGAACTTGTTTTTAAGCCATTTAATTAATGAATTATTATGTTGATAATTTGAACAATATTAATCTAAATTTGTTATATATATGAAATTATGCATTGCCATTTATATAAAAAAAATTTAGCTGAATTATATATATATATATATATTAATCTATATATTAGATAGAATTCTATATAAAAAACAATTTCTACATTTATCAGTTCTTAGTTATTAATTTTTTAGATTATATTAGTGTGAAAATTTAAATTTATCATATTTATGATATCATGCATTGTCATATGTATTAAAAATATTAGATGAATTATATATATATATATTAATTTATGTATTGGATTGGATTTTATATAGAAAGCGATTTTTGCATGTACTATCACTTCATGATTAATAATTTTTTAGGTTATATTAGTTTGCAGGAGCTTCCTCTTATATTAGATAAACTCCTTTTTGTATTTTTAAAATTTTAAAATAATATAAGAAATTTTTACAATAATTATTAATAGATGAAGCGAATTGACCATTCTAACCCCATTAACTATAACCCTATGAAATGTTTGTGGGAGTCAATTTTTACTTATATAGTAGCTTTCTATCACACGCGTTGCACAGATTCATTTTCATATATTTCTATATCATTTCTTAATGTAATTATTTACATGTTAAAGCACAAATTTTCTGATTAAAAATAATAAAAAATTTCAGTTATTAATTATAATTTCAAATATTTATCTTTACATTTTTGATAAAAACTAGAGTGAATTAATTTTTTTTGCAATATAGCAACTAATCAAATTTGACATATTTCGTTCAGGCATGGAAGACTGGGTGAAGAGCCCTATGGAGTAAGGGGTTGGGAACGCCCCAACATTATTGAGGACGA
Source organism: Punica granatum (assembly GCF_007655135.1). NCBI lineage: Eukaryota > Viridiplantae > Streptophyta > Magnoliopsida > Myrtales > Lythraceae > Punica > Punica granatum. The sequence goes on from NC_045129.1 coordinate 39,908,525, forward strand.
TGGCGAACGGGTAGGTGAATAGACTCATGAGGAGTCTGAAATTCAATTTCTTTTTACTCTAGCAGACATGATAACTGTAGCGCAATGCTTTTTCAACATTGGTCAAAAATTATTTTAATAATATTTTGAAACTATTTATTTCAATTGATATGCATCATATTGTTGTGAATTATCAATATAGATTGACATTTAGTAATTAGAATAAAACTTCATTTCGCTCATTTCTTAAACAATATTTATGAGATTCTTATTTTCTAAGCGCATTAGCACTATATTGTAATATTTTTCATTTATAAGATCATAACTTTTTGGAAAACGCATTGCCTTTTTAACATAATAAAATATTTTTGATAATAAATTTCAAGTTTTATACAATAATTAAATAATAAAATTAGACTAAGTTTACATGGTTCAATATATATTTTGTAGCAAACAATCTCAATTAGTTAGCAATATATTATATTACATTTATTTAATAGTAAGTATATTAGAGAGATGTGTTGTAAATAATATCATAAGTTCATATATATTTACTTCAGTAACAATTTTTTAAATATGCAAATTTTGTGACATCCGTGTTTAATTTTTTATATTATCATAAGTTCATAAATAATAATAATAATAGTTTTAATCTCATAATAGAAATTAGGTTAACATCCAATTAAATGAAAGAAATTCACATAATTAAATGAATTCTCTTAAACTTTTTAAAATTTTGTTCACTAATGAGAGATCATTTATTAGTGTAGGATCCAATTTTAGTTATATGACCATAATTTCGTAAAATTTGTGATTTGTTATTATTTTTTGGGAAATTTTTATATGAAAAAATAATTATTTTTTTAGTTTTCTATCTTTGTATTATACACGATTTCATCCTTTCATACATTTATTTCATTTATATAATAATTATTTATGTTTTAAATATAATTTGCTTCTTAAGAATTAAAAAAAATATTAAGAAAATAGTTTAAAATTTTACCTAATAATCTTTGAATAATAACCTTCGATAAAGTTGGATTAATTAACTTATTCAGTATATATTTTTTAAAAAAATTTCTCTTACAATTCGATTTATACATTTTCATACTCAATTTTATATATGTTAATTTCTTTTGCATGCCAGTAGTTTATGGTTTAGTCCTATATATGATCAATTAATTGTTTATCAATAGAATTTATATAGTAATATCCAATTAAATATTTCATTGTTATGAAATTATAATTTGACCATTTTAATCCTACTAATTAAGACCCTATTTAATGCAAAGTGGAGTTTATTTTACTATATATATGGATATCCACTTATCTATGATATTACTTTAAGAAATTCACATTTCTGTATATACCACTAATTCGAAATTGATGCGGTAAGGAACTATAGAATATATGAATACCACAAAAAGAAATCTTTTTGTGAGTTGTATTCATTCAATTAATTTCAAATAAGTCGTATCTTGGTCAGACCAATAAATAGAGCTGAGGTTATAGTTAAAGCCGCTAGTAGAAAACCGAAAAAACTAGTTATAGTAAGCATGAAGATGAATGAGCTAAATGAGTTCTTTTTATACATATGCTTATAAAGCACTTTCCTAAGTTTCAAGTTTTGAAAGATACTAAGAAAAAATACCAATTCAAATGAAAGAATAATGATAAGAAATTTTTTTTATTTCTGGGAGCCTTTAATATTTTTTTAGCATATTATCCTATTAATTGGTTGGAAATCTTTTTTTTTTGTTATAACCAGGATATTTGGGTTTTACTTGACTAATCATACCGTCCACATGAATACCTTGCAAGCCTATGGGACAAGTAAGTTTGGCCAAGGTGACACAATAGGAAGTATTCTCCTACATGATTTTCGAGGTGACTTGAACCTGAAACTTCACTAAGGAAGTCACACCCTTAACCACCATGCCAAGCCTATTGGGTTAATTGGTTGAAAATCTTGATGTGCAAAAAATAAAAACACAACCAAATATATATACGTATATCTGCAAAAATAATTTCTTTACTCAAAATGTACCAAACAAGTTTTTTTTAATAAAAATGTGTACTTCTATGAAACAATGTTCTTGCTTTTTGCCCAAATATTTAGGGTAGACAAAATTTCAAATGAATTATTAGGAAAAGACAATATACTAGATGCTATTTCTTTGCCATTTTACTTTGTTTATTTTATTTATTGCCATAATATATAATGTCAAATTTTCATGTAATATAGCTAATTTAATGCCAACATATTATTCGAATTTGAAATTCATGAATATTATTTAATTAATATTTTCACAATTGAAAAGATTTTCTAACTAAAAATTTTAAAAAGTAAATTAAAAAACAATGATTATATGAGCACAACTATCTGTTATTCAAAAAGCACAAACTCATCAATTATATATACGTTTTCTAAAAAGATAATAATCAACAAGTAGTTAAAAAAAAGTTACAATTAATATAGGAGTCATTTTGTTTGAGTATGAAGATTCGATTCTTTTTTCTTGGCGAGATCTATAAATGAGTAATAGAACACTAAACAAATAAGATTTTGGTTTATAAAGTAGGATTGTATTTTTTTTCTCAGTTATCGGGCAAAAAAAACAAGAATATGTCTTACAATAAGTAGTGTTTTTGGCCTGTGTGTTGCGTGGGTTCCTTTTCATATATTTTTGTACTATTTCTTATTATAATTATTTATATTCTGAAACACCAATTTCTAATTAAATATAATAATTATTAATTTTAATTTTCAAGTAATAATCTTCAATATTTTTTGTTAAAATTATAGTAAAATAGTTATTTTAATAATAGTTTGAAACAAATTGTTTCAATTAATATGCATCATATATTTAAGTTAATTGAAAACATAGATATATCATATATATCAAGTTTAGTAATTAAAATAAAAATTTGTTTCGCCCTGTTTATTTAAAGAGTGCTTAAGGTATTCTTATTTTTTGTTCTATTTATGAGCTTATGTTCATAGTATTTTCATTAGTTTTTCTATAGGATATACTTTGTTATGGAAATCCTATACACGATTAATTAAGTTTTTTGTATTGTTTATATTCTCTGCATCGTATATGTTCATTTTAACACATTTAAATCTTATACATAATATTTAATTTATGAAATTTAGTTTTTTTACAATATTGAGTACATTTATTACGAACATTTATTACAAGCGTCGTCTAATTTACTATATATTAAATCTGTGCGTTGCATGGATTTTGTAAAGAAAATTTGTTATGAAATGTTAGCTATTAAGACAATTATCTATAATTGATTTATAGTTCATATTAATATATATAATAGAAAAATTGTTCTTATACAATATAAACTTTAATGTGATAAATTTCATACTCACGCTAGATAATATTAATTAAAGAGCTCATGAGCAAATAATTCATGTAAAATATTTCACGGACATGATCTCAATAATCAATTCAATTTCTAAGAAAATAGTTATATAATCCACAAAAAAAATTCCCAACTAGTTTATTATTAATGAAAGATTAATAATCATGGAGATAAAATTTTAATATTAAGTATTCGTAGTTGTCTTTTTCTCACTCATATTTGATATATTAAGTTTTGTAAAATGACTAATCACTCTGATGAGAGATTTACTTAATTTAACTTTTATAAGGCTAATAATGATTATTAAAATTAATTAAGTAAAGTTTAATAATTCCTAATGTCTTTAAAATTATTTATATATGTATTTACCAATAAAATAGCAATTTTTTTTATAAAATAACAATAAGTTATTGGAATTCTTCTTTAATGTTTTTGGATATATTTTCTTTAATTACAATAATAGTTAATATTATTCAATTTCTATATAACATACTAATTGATTAAACATTTACGATTCTACCCCTATTTAATGTGGTGTGATACAACTTTATATTCTTTAATGTTTTCTGGATATATTTTCTTTAATTACAATAATAATTGATATTATTCAATTTCTGTATAACATACTAATTAATTATACATTTACGATTCTACCCATATTTAATAGGGTGGGAATTTCTATATATATATATATATATAGATTTTTCGTAACTGAATATTTAGAATAGAGAGGAAAAATGTATAAATAGTAATAAATTGTGTGTTGAGTAAGAAAGGAAGAGATGAGAATTGGGAGAGTAATTTTAAATGTTTTATCCGTATGAAATTAATATGTTCTCAGATCATTTTGGTAAGATGAACAACAAATGGGGTAAATTAGCCAAAGAGGGGGTGAAAATAGCCCTAGCCAATTATTTGTTATTACCTACCTCAATAATGTAAAGCGGTATGATAAATTGATCCCAATAACGCTTTAGGCTCCGTTTGTTTCAAGGAAAATAAGTTCATGAAAAAATTAAATTCCACGAAAATAAGTTCATGTTGCGTTTGGTTTGCAAGTAACATTTTAAAATCAGATTTTGATTTTGAAAAAGAGTTGTATAAATGGTTATATATGGGGCCCACCATTTGACTTTGTATGAGTTATTTTGTTTCGTTGTGGAAAAAAAGTGAGACCCACCATTTGACTTTGTATAAATTATTTTATTTTATTGTGGATAAAATTAAGTTAAAGTGTGATTTTAAAATCACACTAACAAACCAAACAAAACTTTTTAAGAGAGTTCACTTTCCAAACATTTCTCTTACTTTTTTAACAGAAAGAAAATTTTCCTGTTGACCACACTTATTTGTTACCAGACATGAATTCACTCTACGTAAAATGTTTTTCCTGAAACAAATGGAGGCTTATTTTATTGCACAACTCCTGTATATGCACATTAGTAAATCTCTTAAACTCAACGAGGCTATCAATGATGACCACCCTAAGTTTCATAAAAAAAATGATTTATCAAAAAAATGACCATCCTTAATTCATGAGGACAGCATAATTCAAGAAACATTATAGTAAACAATGAAAATTGGTCCGTCCTCTCCAATGGTAGAGTGGGGAAGTTTGCCCTACTCTCACTCTTTTTTCTTTTTTCCTTTTTAAATATTTTTACTTTTTATTTTAATATATCTATATAAACCTTTTTTTTCCCTTCTCAGTCAACCGCCTCATATGCAAAAGTTTAACGGACCCGAATAATTTGGGTTCCAGCAAGGTTAGTGCAATGCATGTCACGATCATAGACTTTCTGCAACTACAAAAACTCACAACTGAGACTTTACTCAAGAGAAATAAATGACGAACTAACTAAAAACACACCACGATGGTAAAAAGCCTATTTCAATTTATCACCAGTTTATTTAAATAGTCTCTTTTTTATATACCACATGCTATGCAAAAGTTCAATAGGTCAGATTAATATATGTTCAAGTAAAGTCGGTCTATTAAAGAGATAAAGCCATGCATAAAGTGGATTTTCTCTAATCACAAGACTTGCACCCAAGATCTCGTTTTATGGGAACAAGCACCGAATCACCTAAAACCACCAATTTATAAAAAGTATATTTCAATTTATTACCAATATAAATAGTCTCTTTCTATTTAACGTTGGGTATTGGGTATGAATTTTATTTTTCTATTAAATGCAAAGTTACACTGATTATGAGATACTTTTCATGAAAATCGAACCCTATTGCAAGTAAAGTTCGTATAATTAAAATTAATAGGGCACTCAAGGCTTATTATTTGTGATCTTGGTTTTCGAATTACAAACATTGACAATTTAATTTAAGATTAACGTGGAGAAATATTAGTTTATATACCATATGAAATATCAATTAATATATATATATATATATATATTAAATTGAAATCATTCACTATCAAATGAGAGTTTATAAGTGATAAACATAAATAGTTTTGTCATCAGTTTCAATTATATTTTATATTGGCTATTGCCATACTACCCCGATAATGCAATACAATTGATGAGAAGGTTTTTCCGCGACAAGGCCCGGATAGTACCCTAGTAAGTATAATAACAAATATTGAGAAGACATTATCTCCTTTTCTTACAAAAAATAATTAGGTGGTTCATCAACAAAGAAGAAATTCACTATTAACAAAACCAGCTATACAAATTAGGGAAAATGACACCAAAAATCACAAACTTCCCACTTTTTTTTAATTTTTTTTGTTTACCACAAACTATTTTTTTCTCTAAGAAATACACAAACTATCGATCCGTTATAAGTTTTACCACGCCTTTAACTTTCCCATTAATTTTAACCGACGTATTAACGTTGCACTAAACGGTGCTACGCGGAGCACACAAATTGACCGAGTGAGACCCACATAAACTTTTTAAAAAATATAAATATGAAAATTAAAAAAAGAAGTGGAGGAGGCCGATTGGTGGGGCCCGCCACTGGCCACCACAACAGTGACTGGCGACCCCGATGAGGGGGTTGGTGGCTGACGGTGGGGTCCCACCGATCGAAAATGAAGGAATCCCCTAACTTTAATCATAATTGAGGATTTTCTCAATTCCGATCGGTGGGGCCTCGCTGTTGGCCACTATCCCCCCAAACAAGGTCGTTGGTCACCGTCGTGGTAGCCGGTGACCCCGATTGGAGGGGTGGTGGCAGGCTGCGAGCCCTACCGATCAGTCTCTTCCCCCAATTTTTTTAATCAATTTTTTTGGGTTAATTGTTGAAAAAATCACAGACTTTGCATTTTTTTCTTAAATTTAGAACGAACTTTTTTTTTCCCATCCAATCCGAGCCATTAAGTAAAATCCATTAAAATTAACAGGAGGATTGACGGAATGGTAGATGTGAGGACGGAATGTGAGTTGGTGATTTTACGTGCTATTCAAAAAGGTTCGTGCAATATTTGAGAAAAAGTATAAAGTTGATGATTTTTTTCAGCCATTAATCCCATTTTTTAAAAAATTTGAGATTTTTTAAAAAAGTTTATGTGGATCCCACTTAGCCAATCTGTGTGCGCACGTGGAGTGCCAAGTCAAGAGAACATAATATATTCGAAATCGATTGCTGAGAGGTCTTGGCACCTCGGGCCTCTGTCCGATCAATGAAGCTGACCTTGAAACTGTGATGCACGTTTTGCAGGATTGTTTGAAGGTGAAGGCGGTGAGGAGGCAGCTAATTCCCATCAACATCAGGCGGTCATTCTTCAGGGATGACAGGGAGCCATGGTTGATCAAAGAGTTGTCTTGCTCTAAACCGGGATTGGATGGTATTTTATTGCGCTTATCTTTGCTATTAGCTGTTGGATGTGCTAGTTTCACGGGATCTACGGAAGCGAAAAAGGAACAAAAATTCAAAATTTCCTACCCGTGAAACTAATCCCAAGACCTACTAGAAAAATAAGAGTAAATAAAAGCGTACTTGGAATATTTAAAATTGTCGACCGAGCGTCCCACGCGTTACGCCTCTACCGGTATCCACATCGACTTTGTCGAGGAGTTTTCGAGATCGGCGGTGCTAGCGACCAACACTCGAAAGAAACACTGATGCGACACCCGAAATTTTCAGACTAATGGACCTAATTTGAGTTGAACAATTCAACCCAAATTATATATATTTTATATGCATACACATATATGCACGCACACATATATGTATCAGCACATATAAATATGTGTGTGTTTTTATATATATCCCTTTAGCTGTATATATCTATATATATAGAGCTTGGGGGGAGCTTTTCAAGTCCCCAAACCGGTGTGGGACAAGAGGAATTAAGAATTCCAAATTGCCATGTGTCCTCACATGGATCGTGCATCAATTGTGTCCATTTAATCTAATAAATCGAGTCTAATTAATCGACAAATTTAATCTCATTAAATATCCGATTAATTTATCGCACCATAAATCATCTAATCTCTATTAGACGATTTTATTATTTCAAAATATCTCGTCAATTTAGTCGTAGTGTGTGACCCTGTAGGTTCCCAATTACGTTGATAGTAATATCGAAATCTCTATTTCAATATTATAAACAGTGAGCGGCATCTAGCAATACATCACTGTTACTCAAGTAATCGGAAAGTCAATTTCTCGACGAACCTCGTGACCTATATTACCGTGTAATATAATCCATTGTCCTCTATATCTCTATTAAGCCCAAGGCATGGTCGATGACATTTTTGTATGACTCAATATTTCTCTTTCTTGGTTTACCGGGTAAGTCTATCAGAACAAATGAACTCGATATCGTTATATCGACTCATTTGGGTATGCATACACTTTTAGACTTAACCACCAAGTGGCCGTGAGATATCGCTCCCGTTTCGTAGGAGGGACAAATCCTATCTCGGTTACTCACATTCCTCTCCGTGCTCTGTGATATACCCAATAACTGTCTTTATAACCTGTTACGGTGACGTTTGACAGTATCAAAGTATATGACATTACATGTAGGAATCCATGGTGACCTCAAGTCAAAGGACCATTACACTATAGTCACTTTGAGATATGCTAATGACAGTCACGTAACAACCCATGTAGCAATCTCATGGCGGGTCAGTCCAATATACATTACTCTTAATGTATACATGTGGTGTGGCTTAATATCTCCATATCCATGACCTGTAAAACTTGGTCATCAATCAACACCCACACTAGTCCAACCGTATTATCGTTGTCCTAATTAACGATAATACTTTGACTATGGACATTTAAAAATAACATTCGGTAATTATAGGATCTCACAATCAAGTCACACTTGATGCCTATTGAACCACTATTCCAAGGACATTATTGTGTAAAATCATATTTAGCGCAATTTATACAATAACAGAAATGTCTCGTATTATAATGAAATACATATCATATTACAGAATTGATGATAGATTGCCTCTAGGGCATACACCAATTCCCAACAGGAAGTTCTGGAAATGGTGCAATAAGACCATATTTGAGCAGGGGTTTGAGCGTCCCTGCGAGTGTGTGGGTGCCATTTTTAAGGGGGTGAGGGGTTACGTTATTTCCACACACGAGTTGTGTAATCACATCTATAGGGGAGGTTGGGAATTAAAACTCGTGGGCTGGAGGGCTCCTAATGATGGATGGATGAAATTGAATATCGATGATGCAGCCAAGGGCAACCCGAAATTTGCTGGTGCTGGATGCCATGTTTGCGAGCATAATGGTGTTTGGGTACGAGGATTTGCTCATAATATAGGCATTGCCACATTTGTTCTCGCCGAGCATTGGGCAGGGAAAACGTGCGTTGAAATGGTGTGGGACATGGGTCCGAAGAAGGTAATACTTGAGGTTGATTCTGAGGTGGTCGTTTCACTTCTACGGTCGCCTAGGGAACAAGTTGGGGTCAATGATGCACTTCTACGGTCGCCTAGGGAACAAGTTGGGGTCAATGATGCACTTGTCAGAGATATCTGAGATTTACTACATCAGGACTGGGCAGTTGTGTATACCGAGAAATGAATAAATGTGTGGACTGGCTAGCAAACCACGCACTATCATTGCCTCTTGGCAGCATAAGTTTAGTCACTGCCCGGATGGGCTCAATTTTACTCTTTTTAGGGATATTGTAGGGGCACCATGACTCGAGTGTGTATTCATTAATTTCTTATTAGTGCATTGGGCCTACCTAGCCCTGTATTTTCACCAACAAAGAAAAACATAATATATCCTCATTTAGAACTTAGGAGCAAAAGGAGATAGATATGTAAGATTAATATTTAATCTAATAGCCATAAATTACGCAGCGGAATAAACCGACCTCCAATTATTACCTTGATGACGTCGATGATTTTTCACGTGTCTCACGATAGACCTGCAAATAAGACTGAGAGTTTCTTCTAACTCCTAACCTCTCCGTATTAGACGTCTAGATGGAGACACATGCCATTTTAATTAGGCAGAGCTAGGGATCCCTTGAAATATTATTTCCTTATATATCATCCCATCAAAAGGATATGGGAAAAAGACAAAAACCCCCATTGTGCTTTGGAGTTGGGACAAATCGCACCATGTTCTTTTGTTTGGGACAAATTGCACCATGTTTTTTGCTCCGTCAGACATAGGGGTTACGGCATCAAATTATTTTTCATTTTCAGTCCTCAATCTTTGGCCTTTTAATCATTTTAGTTCTAAATTTTTTTCTTTTATCATTCATATCCTAAACTTTATATTTTGTTCCATTTTAGTCCTAAACGAAAATCGAAAGGGGAGGAGGGGTCGGAGCCGCCAATCGGTCACCCCGACCCCTCCATCGAGGTCGCGGGTGACCTCGGTGGAGGGATCGGGGTCGCTGATTGGCGGCCTCGAACCTCGAATTGATCGGGGACCTCCGACTTGTCCCCGGTCGATTCGGGGTTCGGGGCCGCCAATCGGCGACTCCGACTCCTCCACCGAGGTCGGCGGCGTCCTCTGTGGGCACCGGCGACCTCGGTAGAGGGGTTGTGGTTGCCGATTGGCGGCCCCGACCCTTCATCCCCTTCAATTTTCGTTCAGGACTAAAATGAAACAAAATAAAAAGTTTAGGATAGGAATGATAAAAGAAAAAGTTTTAGAACCAAAATCATTAAAAGATTAAAGATTGAGGACTGAAAATGAAAAATAATTTAATGCCGTAACCCCTTATGTCTGACGAAGCAAAGAGCATGGTGTGATTTGTCCCAAACGAAAGAACATGGTGTGATTTGTCCCAACTCCAAAGCATAAGGGGGGTTTTTGTCTTTTTTCCAAAGGATAATAATTGTAATCCACAAGATATGAAATATCTTACTCAAATAACCGAATATTTTGTGACATGAGAGCCACATAAATAAGAGATTATTTCATTAATTATGTAAATACATAATATATTCTTACATTCTCCCACTTGGCCCCATGACACATATCTATGAGTGATAAACTTTATTTGGCCAAACTTGATATTCCCTGAATTGTGGAAACCTCCCATTTACCCTGAGAATGCTACACACGAACTATGGTGGTGATACCTGGTGAGAGAATACTTCCCATCCATGTGTCACAATGTACAACACTCCCAAAATAAGCACTAAAGGGAAAAATTTGTAACTTAAAATAAGTTATATGGGTCCTATTTTATATCTCAATGAATTAAATACTTTATTTGCGCAACTGATGGGAAATAGAATTCAACTTTATTCTCTAAAATAACAAAAGTAATACATAATTGTCCAAAACATATCAAGAAAAAACTACATTGCGTATAGGCCCATACATCCAACATGACCAATGATTTGTTTTCCCGGTAAACCTTTGGTCGTTGGATCCGTAATCATAGCATATGTACTGGTGTGTTCAATAATCACCACGCCATTCTTGATATATTCCCTCACACTGAGGTACTTGATATCGATATGCTTACTTCTGCTGTCACTTTTGTTATTCTTACAGAAGAACACAGCAGCTGTGTTATCACTATAGATCTGAATTGGTCTCTGTATGGTATCAACAGCTTGAAGACCACTTACGAAATTCTTCAACCATAGTGCCTGTGTCGTGGCTTCATAGCACGCAATAAACTCTGCCTCCATAGTAGATGTAGCCACCATAGATTGCTTGATACTCCTCTAGGAAATGGCTCCTCTAGCAAGAAGAAACACATATCCTGAAGTAGACTTTCTGGAATCTACACATCCGGCAAAGTTAGCATCCGAATAACCAACCACCCTCAAATGGTCGGTATGCCTGTAGGTCAATCGGTAGTCCTTGGTTCCCTGAAGATACCTCATCACTTTCTTTGTAGCAACCCAATATTGGATCCCAAGATTACTCTGGTAACGTCCCAGCAATCCAACTGCTAGACATATGTAAGGTCTCTTGCAGACCTGAGCATACATTAAACTCCCAACTGCGGATGCATATGGGATGTTCTTCATCTGCTCAAGTTCTAACTCATCCTTAGGTGACTGGTCATTATTGAATTTATCCCCTCTGATTACAGGCGTTGGAGAGGGCCAACAGTCTTTCATACCGAATCTCTGCAATATCTTATCAATGTAGACTTTCTGAGATAGTCCTAAAGTTCTTTATTTCTTGTCTCTGTGAATCTCTATGCCAATGACATAAGAGGCTTCACCCATATCCTTCATTTCAAAATTAGCAGAGAGAAACTGCTTAGCCTCTTCCAGCAAACCCAAGTCACTGCTTGTAAGGAGTATGTCATCTACATATAAGACTAAGAAAATAAACTTACTCCCACTGACCTTAAAGTATATACATTGATCAACAAGGTTCTCAGAAAATCCGAATGAGGTGATGACCTTGTGAAACTTTAGATACCATTGGCGGGATGCTTGTTCTAGTCCATATATAAATTTCTTTAACCTGCACACTTTATGACTATCATCATTAAACCCTTCAGGTTGCTTCATGTACACCTCCTCATCAAGATCCCTATTAAGAAAAGCCGTTTTCACATCCATATGGTGTAACTCTAAGTCCATATGAGTCACCAATGCCATAATTATCCTGAGCGAGTCCTTCTTAGAAACCGGAGAGAAGGTCTCGTGGTAATCTATACCTTCCTTTTTGAGTAAAACCCTCAGCGACAAGTCTAGCCTGATATCGTTCGACATTACTAGAAGCATCTCTTTTGGTTTTATATACCCATTTGCAGCCAATTGCTACCGCCCATTCTGGTAATTCGACAAGATCCCAGACTCTATTCTTAGCCATATAATCTAACTCATCCTTCATGGCATCTAACCAAAATGAGGAGTTATCCTCACTCATGGCCTGTGAAAACGTTGTGGGGTCTTCCTTAGGTTCAACATCGAAGTCGAACTCCATAAGTTATACAAGATAGTCATCAGAAATAACAGGTCTCCTAGTTCTTGAGGATCTCCTTAAATCAACTTGTTCAGCGCCCTGAATAGTACAAGTTGGCTCTTCTGGTTGAACCATAACTTCAACAGGAGCAGTTTTTTCCTGATTTGGTTGCTCTCTATGATCGACCGATCGATTATGCCTTAATGCAACCAAAGGTATTGTAGGTACCGAAACACCTTCTCGAGTTTCTTCAAACTCAATAGTTCGAGTACCATTACTCCCACTAGGTTCAACATCCTCAAAAAACCTTGCATTATTCGATTCGACAATTCGGGGAATGTGTAAAGGGTAATAGAAACTGAAACCCTTGGAATTTACGGAGTAGCCAATGAAAAAACCGCTAATGGTCCTTATGTCCAATTTCTTTATGTAAGGATTATAAACCCTTACTTCAGCAGGACAACCCCGTACGTGTAAATGATTCAGACTAGGTTTCCAACCGCACCAGATCTCAAACGGTGTTTTAGGCACTGCCTTGGTAAGAACCCCATTTAATATATACACAGCGGTCTTTAAAGCTTCACTCCATAATGACAGTGGCAACTTAGAATGGGCAATCATGCTTCTTACTATATCTATAAGCGTTATATTCCTCCTTTCAACAACACCATTTTGTTGTGGTGTGCCAGGCATTGTGTATTGAGAAACTATACCTTCACTTTCGAGGAATTTCACAAATGGACCACTTATTTGTCCATTCTCTGTGTACCGTCCGTAGTACTCCCCACCTCTATTAGATCTAACGATCTTGATTTTCTTGTCTTTATGTTTCTCTACTTCTGCCTTAAATGATTTGAAAGCATCAAGAGCTTCTGCCTTTTCATTTAGAAGATAGAGATACATATATCTGTAATGGTCATCAATGAAGGAGATAAAATATCTCTGACCATTAAAACAAGGAGTAGGAAATGGACCACACAAGTTTTTAGAAATATTTCTTGTCTTGTTGTTTTGCTTTCCCTTTATGCAGTCCACACAAGTCTTAAAATCGGTGTCGTCCAGAGTCTTTAGGACTCCTTCTTTTTCCAATCTCTTAATCCTCTCTAAAGAGATATGTCCCAACCTCTTATGCCAAAGTAGAGAGGAATTTTCATCCACAGGATTTCTCTTAATACCAGTAGTTGCATGCAAACATAAATAATTCTGCTTAAAGTCGGGATGTAAATCAATTTAAAGAGATTATCAATCATGGTACCACTACCAATTTCAGAATTATTTCTAAAAATTGTCAATTTATTCTCAAATAAAAATTTGTAGTCAAATACAACCAATCTGGAAATAGAAATCAAGTTTCTAGAAAAGTCTAGAATGTAAAAGACATTATTCAAATCTAAAACATATCCCGAAGACAGAATTATCCTAAATGTCCCTATTCAGTGACTTGAGAGCGTCTCTTATTTCCTGAGTAGACGAATCTCTCACTTTCCGTCGGATTCCTTAGGTTGAGAAAGCCTTGCATGGTGTTTACAATATGGATTGAAGAATCGGAGTCAATCCACCATGTATTCTTAGGAGCTTCACCAAAAAATGATTCATGACATACTAAAAAAATTGAGATACCTCTCTTTTCAAGCCACTTCTTATATTTGGGGCAATCTTTCTTTACATGCTCGTCCTTCCTGCAGAAGAAGCACGTCACCTTACTGCCATCTTTCTTGGGTGGCACCTTATACTGCCTCTTCCCATGATCTTTCTTGCCATTACCCTTTGGACGGGTAGCCAGATGGACAACTTCAGACTTGTCATGCTTCATCCTCTCCTCCTCTTGAACACACATGGTTAAGAGTTCTGTAATGGACCACTCCTCTTTATGTGTGTTGTAGGAGATCTTGAAAGGTCCATGCTCGGCTGGTAAGGAGTTAAGAATGAAGTGAACCAAGAATGGCTCAGAGATATCAATCTTCAGTGTCTTGAGTTAAGTTGCCAAATCTCTCATTTCCGTAATGTGTGCACGCACACCCTTTGAACTATCGAAGGTCTTGCTAGTCAATCTCTTCATCAAGGTACTTGCCAAGGCCTTATCTGATTTGGCAAATTGTTCCTTAATTGCCTTCAGAAAATCCTTAGCTCTAGTCACCTCACCAACAGCTCCCCGTATGCTTTTACTTACACGGGACTTCATGAACATGAGGCTTAAGCGATTGGATTTCTCCCACCACTCATACTTCTCCTTGACCTCAGGCGCATTTGTATCCGTGGGAGCAGGTGGCTCCTCCTCACGGAGCGCATAGTTTAGGTCCATGTACCCTAGAATGAAAAGAACCGACTCCTCCCAGTCAGAAAAATTTTGTCCATCAAGTATAGGAACATAAGCAATATTTTCAAGAACAGATTGAGGAAGTGCTGCAAAGATCAAGGACATCAATTAAGTGCTATGCAAAATAAGAAATAACCATATATAGTAAATTCCTCCTCCCTTTGGGGATAGGCCGCAAAAATGCATGAATTTATTAGTGAGGCAAGCGAATTTGATAATTATGATGAAACTATTCCTTAATCCTTTGGGCATAGAACAATCCCACCATAATATCAAAATTTACCTTCTCAGACTAATCTAAGTCCCAGACTAATAACTACCCTTCGAGGCAAAGCGATTAATCTCACGACTCGATTACAATTTGATGCTAATAACCATATTGTAGTTTAACTATACTTGATTTGCCTTATATAGGGTGCTTTGGCTACTCCTATATCCTAAAAATTACACTACATAGCATCAGAACTGGACCAGAAAATAGCTGATCCAATCAGAACTGATCAGAGTTACCCGAACTGGTCAAACCAGGATCTGCCAGTCAAACTAGTTATTAAACCGGTCAAACTGGGTCAACTGGGCTAGGTTAGCTTTAATGGGCCTGAGCCCAAATCCAGCCCAGTAAAAAAAATGATTAGGTTGGACAAAAAATGGTCGGTTCGGACCTAATTGCTTGGGCCGAAGTGAATTGGGTGTAACCCAAGGCATAGTTGGGTCGGATTAACTTCAGATCTAGCTGAATCGGGTAGGCAGAAGGTCGGGTCAGGCTGCATCTCCTTCACCCGACTCCTCCCGAAACCTGCGAAACCCTAAGCGCCTCACCTCCCGAGAACCCTAGCCACCGCCTCCTCTCACCGGAACCCCAGCCACAACAGTGCCCGTCATGGTCACCTTCTGCGACGGCAGCAACCATGCCATCGCTAGCCATGATGGTCGCCGGCTCGGCCTGAGCTCGAGAAACGAACTGAGATTGTGAGGAGATTTGGGATGGCTCGGGAGGACAGAGACCGAGCTCCTCCGCGACTGCAGATAGCAGAGGTTACCGCGGACTCCAACTCACCGGGGCTGCGATCGAGATGTAAGACGCGAGGCACACCCCGTGACCTCTCACAGGTCGCTGCGGCAGAGGCCACGATCGTGGCCGGTCTGGTTCGCGACCACTAGTAATCGGGTTGCGACTGATTTCTGTCGTGAGAGAGGCACGCCCGAGACTAACGTGCTTGTTGGCCGCCTCCTTCAGCCGCCCCAAAGGGCTGCCCGCAGCCACCATATGCCCCAAAAGTCAAAACCCCTAATTCCGACCCAATTAACTTTAATTGACCTTAATCTGGCCCGATTAAGGCTAAATTCACATTAACCACATAAATAAACAATAATTGCAATGATCGAAACCCTAATTGCAAGAATAAAATTCAATCAAGCTTAATCGACAGGTAAATCGCAAACCCTAATCGCATGATACTATAAAACCATCAAGCACGATTATAGCATCAAAGCATGGCATGAAGGTTGGCTCTGATACAACTGTAAGATTAATATTTAATCTAATAGCAATAAATTATGCAGCGGAATAAACTGAAATTCAGCCATTGCCTTGATGACGTCGATGATTTTTCACGTGTCTCACGATAGACCTGCAAATAAGACTGAGAATTTCTTCTAACTCCTAATCTCTCCGTATGGGACGTCTAGATGGAGACACAAGCCCTTTTAATTAGGTGGAACTAGGGACCCCTCGGAATATTATTTCCTTATATGTCCTCTCATTAAAAGGATATTAACTGTAATTCACAAGATATAAAATATCTCACTCAAATAATCGAATATTTTGTGATATGAGGGCCACATAAATAAGAGATTATTTTCTTAATTATGTAAATACATAATATATTCTTACAAGATACTCATTCACTGTAAATAGAAAATTTGGACTTCGTTCAGATGAAAATATTTGGACTTCATTGAGATGCAAAGACTTCTGGTCTGATATAGACATTTGGACTTCTATGAGTTAGAATCGTGCAAACTTTCATTAATTAGGCTTTTCAATTTATGTGAATTAGGACGTTTATTTTTTGCATGTTCATTTGCAGTATCTCAAAGAATCACTCAATCAGAGCATAGTTTGATTTTTACTGGGCACTTTCCTATAAGTTAATACTCCCTTTTTATACTGTACGTACGTAGATTGATTGCATTGTCCAACATCAGAATGAAGCACCAATAAAAATAGCCTCGTCTATTTTACTTTATGTAATACTAGCCCTCCCCTGCACAAGCCACGTAGTTTTCATGTTTTTATGCAATGGACGAGGGTTGATTAACCTATTCGATACCTTTTTTTTTAATCGGAAATAAACCGATTCGATACTTTAACTTTGTAGACTATAAAATAATAAATTTCATCTTCAAATTAATCAGGTTTAAGTGAAAAATGATTAACTCCTTTTTTTAGCACTTTCCACATAAAAAAAGTGGTGATTCGTTAGATTAATTGAACAAAAAAGGAATGGAGTCGCGCTATTTTTTCCCCCTTAGGGAGGGAGAGTGTATAAAGAAACGTCCACATATATCTTTTTATTTTTATTTTTAAACCTTGTCAATTTATTTCCACTAAAGGTGTCCCTATTAAGCATCAAATCGTATATAAGAACAACTAACAAATCAAATAGTTTTCAGATGATTTTATATTTTTATGAAAATACGTTTATTTAAATTGTCAATGATTGATTTTAAAGAAAGAATAAAATAAATATTGAATTATGGAAGAGGTTAATGCTGAAATGCAATTCGGATCGAAGCTAGAAGAAAAAAAGGGCTGGGCTTGGCTATGTTGGGTAAGGGGCGAAAGTGGAAAGGAAAAGAAGAGGGGGAGGGACTACGCAATTTACTTTACTTATCGTATCTTTGGTACGGACAAATCTTTTCTTCTTCTTAAACCGCCCAACTCAGGTGAACGCTGTGTCATTGCTTCGTTGACTAGAAGATCTTACCTTACCCCCTTCCCGTCAGATTACAATTTCTAGGGTTTCTTATTTACGCCACTTCATTCTTGTGTTGTTCGACTTCAAGATCTGTCGATTCATTGACAGAAAGAAGTGCGACTGGTTAAGCAAATCGTTAATATAAAGAGTCTGGCGGTCAAAGATGGCATATAGGAGGAAGCAGCAACTCCCGAGGAGGCCATTGGCATCGGTACCTGGTGAATCTGACTATGAAGCTTCAACAACAGCTTCTTCTTCTTCCTCTTCTTCTTCTTCTTCTTCTTCTTCTTCCTTGGCAGCCAAAGCGATCAGAGCATCTTCTGCTCGCATGGACTCTTCACTTTCCTCCGCTTACGCCGCCGCTCCTCCGTCGTCTTCTCCTTTCGAGGTTCTTTCTCTTTCTTTTCTAGTATATAGCTTATTATTCTTGTTCAGTACCAACAATCAATGCAAATGTCGATCAACATCCTCGTGAGCGATTAAAGAACGGATTGAGCCTTTATCCTCTCGTTTCTGGTGCTTGCCGCAAATCCTGATTTTTGATAAGGCCTTGTGCTACCACTGGCTCAATCCATATCCTCCGAAGCAGTGGTAGTTGCCGGCCTGCCTGCCCATACGGATTATGCTAGTCTCTTTTGCCGTACTTGACGGACTCATAGTGCAATTTTTTTGCACCATTTGCCATATCTTTGATGTTCTCACCGTGGAGATTTCATTGGTGTCCCCTTAATCTTCAATTCCCTAAACCATTGACATGTTCTGACCATTATGTGACGCTTGCTATAATGCAGGATTCTAGGTCTAGTGACGCTGATTCAATGAAACATTCTACCGAACCCAAGCATGGATTTTGGGGAGCTTTGGCTAGGAAAGCTAAATCCATTATAGAGGACAATAATGTGTCACATCAACAGGAGACTCCAGAGGGGGAGGTGAATCCACAAATGGCGGATAAAAATGTAGGGGACAGGGTTAGTGAGGACACCCTTCTTTTTTAAACTCAATACATTAAGCACATAAAATTGCGTTGGGATTAATTGCTGCACAAAATGGATGGAGGAGTAAAGGAAGAAAGAGATCCAAAGAGGCAGTTAGTTCAAATACCAAGTTAACGACTAAGTAAATTTTAAATTTGACCTTATTTATTTAATTACTGGTTTTAACTTAATTGATGCTCTAGACTCTTATCTGCTCACTCTATTGGTTCCTTCCGTTTCTCCCTTATATTGTACCCTAACAAACTTTTTATAAACCCCTAACTAACCATTACGCACCAAATCAGATTATGTTTTATCAAAAGGCCCCTTACCTAAATATTATATTTATATATATATATATAAAACTCCACACCCCCCCCCCCCTCCAAATGTTAAGCCTTCTCATAATTAAGCTTGCATAGACACTTCTGAACTGTCTTTGGAATTCTGACATATTGTTGATATATTATTAGCAGCATGGTCATTCTCATCAATCATATCGGAGTCGGCGAAGATCGGAGAATCCAGCCTTACAGAAAGGACTAGATGCAATTGCTTCCTCTCTTAATTATATTGGTGGTACCATTGGTACTGTTGTGGAGGTAACGTTATGGAGGAATTGCTTTCCTTGAATTTACTTTGGTTCTTTTGGAGAATGTTTTCTTACTTACTTATTATTTATTTATTTACATATTTTTGTTTTTGCTTTCTTCCTGCATTCTAACATGTAGACTTGAGAGTGCGGTTGCTCTCTCATGTTTACCTGTAAAATATGTGCTGTAACTGTGTGTTAACTCATTGTCCATGCATGCATGCATGTTTAGAAATTTGACTGGGGCTTAGGGATAGGTGGTAATGTCACTGATGTTTACAGCTGTGGAGACTTCTGGTAGTGGGGACGGTGGGGGTGGCCGAGAGGGATTGTTTACTCCTGTTTGGCACACTATAATTTAAGAGCTTTACTTGGTGTTATTTGCTTCTAATTTTTTAGGTATGGCAAGCCCACACAGTAAATAGGAGCCAATTACTTCTGATCTACTCAAAGAAGTCAGATATCACCCACAAGCTTCTCAAAAGACTGAGAATTCCTAGTCTACACCTCGACAACATCACCCTCTTATTACCATTTTATCTTTATATAGCTTTTTGGATTAAAGTTCTAGATTGGCTTGAAGTGGACGGCATAATTGTTGAAGAATTGGTAGTATATAATGGATGATTGAGCTGATAGGACATGGTAAGGATTTGCTAGTATGACTACCTAAGTGCAAGATATAGGCCTTCAATCCCACCTCGGAAAATCCGTACTTTGATGTGGGATTTATATGGCCTTAGGTTAATAACTATGAACTCAGTTCAGGTTGAATGGGCTCCATCAGGTTTAAATTTTTTGGCCACTGATCTTTTCTTTTCTTTTTATTTTTTTTTTTGGTTATGTGTAAGTCTATAAACTGCTGAGAACCTTTGAGATGAAAAAAGTCAAGTTTTCCCAGGTTGGTTTTTCTTTTCTCCAGTTTTTTCTTGCACCCCTTCTTCATTGTAGGAATTATTTGCTCTGTACCTGGGTTAATTAGGTGAGATTCACTCATTTATTACACACACACACAGACACAAGCGGTTTTATTTTTCAGGAGGGCCTTACTATTGTGGAGAACAGAGCAGCTGAAATAATTCATGATACAAGCAAGACCATAAAGAAAAAGCCCAGCAGATTTGAGGAACATGATCCTACATATGGCCAGCATTGTCCAATTCAACAATCTCGAACTGAAGATGAAAAGCAGAGTGAACAGGAAATTCAATTGAAGGCATCCCGCGATGTAAGGTGGCAACTTTGTAGTGCTTTTTCATGTGATGGCTTATGTGGGTTCTCGTTACCTATATTTCGTGCATCTTTTAGATTCTTCCACCCCCACCCCCCCAACCCCAACCTCCCCCCCCCCCCCCCCCACCCCCTCTCTCTCTCCCTGTGGCCAAGTGCATCTTTTAGGTAAAAAGCCCCAAAGTGGCAACTTTGGCAATTTTGTAGTTTGTGGGTCTTTTGTATTTTTAACCACTCAGGCAAGAGGTTAACACAAAATTGCGAATCTGAGTACTTTTACTGCAAACCTTCTCTACCTATATTTCGTGCATCTTTTAGATTTTTTGGGGCCAAGTGCATCTTTCAATTAAAAAGCCCCAAATTGGCAACTTTGGCAATTTTGTAGTCTGTGTTACCTTTATTTATTTATTTATTTATCTTATTTTTAAGCACTCAGGCAAGAGGTTAACACAAAAACTGCAAATCTGAGTACTTTTACTGCAGACCTATCTATATAATGACATTTCATTATCCTCATGCATGTACATTTGCTAAAAACTTGATAAAAGAGCTGGATTCTTTTTATGTGTAAATGCGGCAATTGTCAATTATCTGCGTGTGACAACACTGGGCTCATATATTTGCAGGTAATATATGTGATACTTGTTGCTTGATCTGGACCAACATATCTAACTTGTTTTCAGAAGTAACTAGTCTTTGCTCTGGTGCTGAAATTATTAGATGATGTGGGGACAAGAATTAACTTTTAACTTACTAGCTGTCTTGCAGTAAGCATTAGCTTGTCTCAAAAGGGAATGGGTAGAAATAGTTGTGCAAACTGCATTTTTAGGAAACACACTAGAAAAAAAAAAGTTAATGGGCTGCCGCTGAATAATTTTACTTAAAAACATTTATATTTGGAATTGACATTCTGATTACATAAGTTTCAAAATTACTGTAATTTTGTCAAGTTTGTTTTTATTTATAAAATAATATTCACAAATATTTCTCAAGATCTCATAATAAATAGGAGAATTATATCATATTATTTAAGGATAATTCATGTTGAATTATATCTTATTATTTATTTGACTTAAAATAGATTTATTGAAGGCAAATCATTTGCATTTTAGATATATATATGTATATATATATATATATATATATATATTAGTTTAGGATATTCACAATAGCGTGATACATTATTGTAATGATTGCTAGAGTAAGATCAAATAAAAAATACTCTGATAAAAAAGTAAGAAATAAATAACCATGTGGTCAAGATTGATTGAAGTGAAACAAATCAATTCCTTGAAACGTAAGCTAATGCTCGAGTGCCAAGCTAAGAAGAGTTCCAACTTCCAAAATTTTCCTTTTTTTTAAAAAAAAATTGTGAAGAAAGAAGAGAGAAGGAAGTTTTAGAAAATCCTTTGGAACTCTCCTTAAGCTTGAATATATATGTATATATATAATCATCATCTGGTTCGACAGGTCTTGATAGCAAGTGATGTGCTAATTTGCCATTCATTGCAGGTTGCAATGGCCATGGCTGCAAAAGCAAAGCTTCTTCTTCGGGAGCTGAAGACTGTCAAAGCAGATTTGGCATTTGCAAAGGAGCGTTGCGCGCAGCTTGAAGAAGAAAATAAAATGCTTCGGGAGAATCGTGGACAGCTTGAGAGCCCCGAGGACGACGATTTGGTATGGCCATGGTGGAAGTTATTCCATTATGTAAACATGCACAGTTTGAGAGCATAATCTAATTCTGTAGGGGATGGATGTCGTAGTTCATGATAGAGGAGATTAACATTGTTGCAAACATGAGGTGTGTAGTTTTGGAATCTGAATAACGTGTTTTCCTTCTTCGCCTCCACCGACCAGATACGACTTCAATTGGAGACGCTTTTGGCAGAGAAGGCGCGATTGGCACATGAGAACTCGGTGTATGCCCGGGAGAATCGTTTTCTACGGGAGGTGGTTGAATACCACCAACTGACCATGCAAGATGTCATATACCTGGACGAGACTTCTGAAGAGGTCAGTGAGGTTTACCCAACTAACAAGGTGTCTCTGCTATCGAGTCGACCTGCTTCTGCTGCTCTTGCTGCAGCAGTGCCACCCTCTTCTTTCCATATGCCCCGTACCTCCTCCCAGCATAGACAACAGCAGCCTACTGATGCTCATTCTCGTTCATAGCCTCCAGCACATTCTTTTACCTCCTGGTCTGCGGGGGCAGTGACTGATACATTCCGGTGGATAGGAGGGTGAGCTGTAATTATTGTGAGCTTATCCTGTACTGTACCTGATGATGCGCGGGGTGGCCTCTGTTGTATTTCTGATTTATCAATATGCAAATGAAGTCGGCATTCCCTTTTTTTTTTTTTCCTCCTCCTAAAGAGGATTATGGCTTTGTTTGCCATCTACAATTTATGGACTGCATATATAGTTGTAGTACACTTTGGTGGTGCGTGTTTATACCAGTTAAGTGTTTAAATTAGTTTATCGCCACTTAATTGGATTTAACTTATATTTGTTTAATACAAAAAATTGACTTAATTTATTGAGTCAAAAAAAGCACTTAGGGGCCGTTTGGATTCAGAATTAAAATTATTTTGATTTTGATTTTGATTTTGATTGTGGAAAAGGAAAAATGAGATGTGATTATAAATTTGAATTGGGAAACGTGTATTTTTGTTGTGTAGTGTGTTGAATTAAAGTTAAATTTAAAATTTTTGAATTGGGAAATGTATATTTTTATTGTGTAATGTGTTGAGTTAAAGTTAAAGTTAAAATCAATTGTCTTTGAATACAAACGAGATCTTAATAATTCATGTACTAAAAATTGTGGTTTGTTCGGTTTTAGAGTTGAAATTTCACTCCTTTCTATTACAGCTTAATATAAATAAAAGTATATATATTATGTATACGATACCTAAAACCCGTGCAAGGGCAAAAAAACTAGTATGTGTTTGGTTGCCCAAAATAATTAATTTTCAGAACTTAATAGATTTTCGCTAGTTTGATAAATGAAAAGAAATTGATTTAACTTAATAAATTTATGTCAAAAAAAGTGTTGAATGATTAAATAATTTGGGACCTATTTAACCATTCAATACTTCTTTTTGACTAATTCGCTCGGTGGGTCATTTTTCATATTTATAGCGATACCCTTGAAGGTTTAAGTAATTGCAATTTGGCCCCAATTTCCATATTTGTTGAGAAGGTTAGAGAGAGACGAACGAGAGAAGGAGGGTATTTTTTGACTAATAAATATAGGAATAATCATGGGTTTATATAGGAATTGGGCATTATCATTTAACTGCTTGAGCTTTTAAGTGAATATGGGCCCGGGCCCGAATCTGAGTCCGTATAAGCCCAATAGAAATTTAATATAGTATCAGAGTTTAAGTGGTTTTTTTCAAAATATTTCGGTTCTTGTTTAGTTCGGACTAATTTTCTTTAGAACAAAAGAACCGCCTCAAAACTATTTGGGAGAATGAAAAATCGCTTGCACATGGTTTCGTTTCTTCAGGGATCGAAAGTGGAAAAATTGTGAGACAATTGTAGAAATTTTGAAAATGATCAAGAATAGCAAAAAAAATAAAATTTGACGTTTTCCTTTCTTTTTTCACACAAATGAATTAACATGTACAATAACACTACAACTTAATTATTTCTTAAAAAAATTGAGCAATATATCAACCATTTTAGTGGAAATATATATATATATATATATATATATGAATTTTCAAGTAGGGGTACCGTCGGAGTTTTCGGCCAGTACCCATTATTTTTGGGTAGATTTTTCATGCCCTTGAATATCATCCATAAATACTTTTAGGTTTTTCGAATTCGATTTTTTCGGTTAGGGTAGGTTCGATTTTTTCAAGATTTTTCTAAAACCCTTACCGAGAGCAGCCAAAAGTGTGTCTCGTGTTAATCCCTTTCACCCCGAGCATGGAAGGTGAGCCTGGCTTGAGATCGGTTGTTGATGGTGGATGTTTAAGGGCACGTGACAATGTGCAGGCAGAAATAGATCACCTGTTGCACATAAGGGCAGGTGTTGAGAATGTTAATCTCACATGGAAAAAATAAAGAAATAACCATGGACAATTTATCAGCTTAAACTTTTAAGTGGAAATGAGTCCAAGCCCGTATAAGTACAATGGAAATTCAATATGGTATCAGAGTTAAGGTTACATGTATGCGTACCCACGACTGCATGCGCACTAACACCACACCAAGCTTAATATGTTCGAGAGTAGCCCAAAGAACGCCTCGTGTTAGTCTTCCTCATTTGAGCCTGGCTCGAGGTTAGTTGAGGGCGGGTGTTGTAGGTGAGGGTGGGTGTTGCATGTGATGGAGGGTGTTGAGGATGCTAATCTCGCACTAAAAAAAAAAGAAGGAATAACCATGAGTTTATATAAAGATTGGGTACCAACACTTGACGGTTTGAGCTTTTAGTGTATATAAAAATTCAATAGACGTTAATAGATGACACGTGGCAAAAGGTCATTGGTGATTGATGTGGTGAGTCACGTCAACAAAAATATTAAAAAAAATTTGAAGCTCGGGCAACCGGAGATAGGGAGGAAGGCGACGGCCTCAATAGCTGCCATCCCTAAATCTTCATTGGAGAAGCTATTGAACCCTCTGTGTGATTCGATCATAGCACAGAGGTCTTAATTAGTCTTCTAGGATTCGATCAAAACCTCAAAACGGAATGAACAATTTCATTTCGCACGTGATCATGTTTTCAAAATAAGCCCAAATTTTCAAAAAACGGTTCCTTATTGTTTTGCTCATGACCTTGTTTTCTTTTGAAACCCACCGTCAACAAAACTAATGGAAATTTGGACGATTGCTAAATGGTACGAAAAAAAAATGAAAGTTCGTGTATTCTTTAATAAAAAGAAAATATAATTTTTGACAAAATGTAAAAAAATATAAAACCTTAAAACCTTAAAATTTTTTAAAAAAAGTTCATAATTTTTTTTGACATTTCTCCGATAACAAAAGAGCCACTTATTATTAGCAAACTGTAGGCGTAGCAGTAATCAAGAAGAAGATTATTGTTTGTTGACCATGGCAACCTATAAGCCTCTGGCCGGCCATTTATCATTATATCATCAAGGTTATTAAGTCCCAAACAGAAGGCCCGTTCTACTTCTCTCCTCCTTTCGCTCATCGAGGCTGCCTCCTCCTCTTCCTCTTCCTTGATCTCTATGTCCATCTCTTCAATTCTGATTTGATTTGATCTTTTTGGTTGTTATTGCTGGGCTGATCACTTATCTGCGGCGGCGCCGTTCGGTTCTGCTTGCCTTGCGCCTCCGCCTACCGCCCATAGCTTAGAAGGTCCGGGTATTAATTGGAATTCGCCGTTCCTTCCGGCCTGCCTAAATTCCTATGCCGCCGGAAAAAATCGTGCGTGACACACACATACATACCTAAGATCAAGCAAAAACCCCCACCACCCCCCGCGCTGGATCTCTCTCCCCATCCCTCCCCCTCTCTCAAAAAGAAAAGTCTCCGACATTGCCGAGAACGGGAAGTCTCCTCCTCTCTCCTCCGTTCTTGTCAGGCGCCTTTTGGCTTCGTTCCATCAGTATCGGCCGGCCAATTTGTCGCTTCCCGATCGTTGCGATCCCAAGGCAAAGGTAAACCCGAAAATGTCAGCTTCTCTCTCTCAAGTCTTACGGCAGTGCGCGATAAGTGTGAATACCAGAAGTCGTCAATCAAAAAAATTACCGCAACTGAAAGTCACTGTAATTGCACTCCCCTCCCTAGCTTGCTGCCTGGTTCCAGATTTTCTAAGTCATGCATCTATCCATCCATCTGTCAATAAATACCATATATAATTACTAATATATATTTATATGTAGTTATATCAAAATAATATGAGATTATTATATTTCTTTTTCCTTTTCTATTTAAATAAATTTCAACGGAGAGAGAAAACAGAGGACGGAGGCTCGTGGGTGCAGCTGGACCTGTCGTCCGGACAGTTGTCTGTTTGTCATGTTGTAAAGTCAGAAGAACATTTTTTTTCTTTCTCCATCTGATCCTGATCCTTCTCCCGCGTAGATATTTGAATTTCCTGCCCTTTTATTTTATTTATTTAATTTTTTGCTATTATTCCTTTTTTTCTTTTCTTATTCGGTAGGATGCTATTTTAATTCATTGATCATTCCTAGGTCTTGGTGCGTGCCTTGGCCGCGTTGACTAACTTTGGTTCTAATAATCAGAGCTTTGTCCGAGTGTGAAAGCGGTCGGTGCCGATAATTTTAGGGTAAGGATATATAAACACAAAAAAAGGGAAAGGAGAGAAGGGTAAGGATGTTGTTGTCTTGTGGTTAATCCTGATGTTTACCTCAAAACACTCCTTGGGACGGTTTGTTTTCTCTTCCTGTTCCTCGGATTCTTCCTTTCATCCTCTTGTGGTTGCTATTTTTGAACTTCGCTCTGGTTTCTTAACGTCTAGGTGCATCGATTCCAGCTCCTTATAAATGGTCGTCGTCCTACAATTGGAAACGCTCTAGGTTGGTTGATAATTGGAAATAGAGGAATATGAAGAGACTGGAATCGCGGAAGTCACATTCCTGGTGGTGGGATAGTCACATCAATCCCAAGAACTCGAGATGGCTTGCTGAGAATCTGGAGGGTAAGCAGACGAAAAAATCACTTTTCTTCGTGATGGGTCATAGATAACCTCCCCTGCTAATGAAACCTCTTTTTATCCAAATCTTCTCGTTTTGAGGTCATCCTATTTTTGGTACAAATGAGTGCATAGATGCATATCTTGTAGAATCATACTGAATATTTGAAGACTATATGTATATGTAGCTCTGAATGATACAAATTCCACCGCTGGAGCTCATTCATATGTGAATCAGGGTCTTGTCATATTGTTCTTGTATTAGCACATTAGAGGGGTGAGCTAGTTAAGGAGCTGAGATCTCTAACCAAGCTGATTTTTTTTTTTTTTTAATTTTAGCTGCAAATAATGGAATTCGTAATAAATTTTCTGTGTCAGTAGAGGTGGAAAATTTTCACCAACGTCCTATGGAAGAAATTCCATTAGGAATGGGTAACATAATTTAGAATGAAAGGCCCTCTCTGATAGACGGCCTTTGTTGGTGTTAGGTAGGAGCTATCCAGCACATACATGTTAAAGTTTGGATCAGGGACCAAGATTCCGGCATGTCCCCATTTTTCTCCAGTGAAAAGTCTGGTCCGTCGGATTTTAAATGTGTGAACAAGGTCTATGTCTGATTTTCGGACTCCGAATGGACTCTTGGCAATTCATCTACCCTTTGCCTGGGATTTATGAAAGCGAATTCATCTGTATTTGTTTTTTCTGGAGCTGATGCATGAGAAGGTCAAATGCTGAGAAAAAGAGGATGACCCAATGTCTTGTGATGCCAGAGATGGACCAAAGTGTGAAGAGGATGTTGAAGCTGATAGTGGACGATGGGGATTCTTTCGCGAAGAAGGCAGAGATGTACTACAGGAAAAGGCCCGAGCTTATCTCCCATGTTGAGGAATTCTATCGCATGTACAGGTCCCTAGCTGAACGATATGATCATCTTACTGTTGAATTGCGGAAGAATATCCCTTCAGATCTCCAATCCCAGGGGTCGGGCATATCTGAACTTGGTTATGAAACCCCATCGTCACTTCCTTCCCCTGACTTGAGGCTAGCCCGGCGTAAATCTGGGCAGCAAGCTGCTGGTTTTGACTTTTTCCTTGGTGCTGGTGGCAGCTCGTCAGATAACTTCCACAGGGAAGCAGATGAATCGTCTTCCCTCACTGATTCAGATCCTGACTGTGATGCTTCCTCTGTCAACAACTACTCGGTTATATCAGGGAATGGCGGTGATCAAGCATTGCAAGTGAGAGTATTTGAACTGGAAAATGAGCTCCTTGACACGAAAGAGAAGCTTCTTCAAGTTCAGCATGAAGAGGCTTCGGATGCTTACTGGAAGGATGTGATCAAGAATGGTAGCACTTTTCAAGATTCTTCAACTTTCAATGTTAAATATGAGGAGGAGCTCAGAATTGCAAGGGAGAAGGTGCATCTTTCGGAGGAAGAGATCTCAAAGTTGAAGTTTAAGCTCCAAAAGTATGAATCTGAAGCTCTTTCTGCTAATTTGCTGGATGGACAGTCGGATGTGCCTCTAGTGGAAGAGCTGAAGAAGTTAAAGGAAAAGCTTCAGGATTCTACGAGTGAGATTGATAGCCTGAAAAAGGAAATCGAAAGTGGCAGATCACAGGGAAAGAATCACAAAATATCGGACCACCTTGAGTTGGCTCAGAAAGATGCTGCTGGATGGAAAGCGAAGTTCAGCGCGGAGAGGAGAGAGGTCACCAAGCTTCAGGAAAGACTTGCAAGGTTGAAAAGCAGCTTATCAGACCGGGATCATGAGATCAGGGAACTTAAGACAGCAGTATCCGATGCTGAGGAGAAGATATTTCCTGAGAAGGCTGAGATTAAGGCTGAAATAGCTAGATTGATGGAGGAATGTGCTTGCATGGAGGAACATCTCAGAGAGTGGGAATCGCGTGGCCGTTCAATGGAGGAGGAAATCAGGAAGGTGAAGGCTGAGATGTTGCGAGTGGAAGAAAGACTTAACACTGAGATCCAGCAATTAAAGGCAGACATTATTGATAGAGATCAGCACATACTAGATTTGATGCGAAGCTTCGAAGCAATGCAATTGGAAATGGCTGGACTTAGTGATGAGGTTGTTGCGCTGAAAACAGATGTTTGCTCTAAGGACTATCAGATTGCCCAAATTAATGAGCAGATGCACCGATTGCAAGGGGAATGTGCAGAGCTCATTGCAGCTTCTAACAGGGCTGATGGATTGGCTGAAGAGTTGAGTTCGAGGGTGGAGGAACTGGAGGGAGAGGTTGAAAAGCAGAGGCTTGCGATTTTGGAAGGAGCAGAAGAGAAGCGAGAAGCCATCAGACAGCTGTGTTTCTCGTTGGAGCATTACAGGAGCAGTTATTGCAAGCTCCGCCATGCCTTCTTAGGGCATAATAACAAGCAATATAGGCGCACTTCAGTAGCTTATTGAACCCCTCCTGCATGTGCCGGTTTGCTCACTACAGCCTTTATGGAGAAGCAAATTTTAGTAGGCTTTCCTTGTCTATGATAGAAGGTTTTACGCACAATAATTGAAGGTTTGCGCACTAGCACAATAATGGAAGGTTTTACCCCGTCTATGATCTGAGGAGGGAGATTTGGAGTCAAAGTTAATACTCTTTAATCAGTGATTTGGCCGTCCCTGTAATTTGGCCGGTCTGTGATCACCCTTTGAGTTGCTTTGTGTATTATGTATTAAATTTCTTTAAGGAAAAAGACAAAAACCCCCCTTGTGCTTTGGGGTTAGGGTAAATTGCACCTTGTTCTTTCGTTTGAGATAAATCGCACCATGTTCTTTGCTCCGTCAGACATAGAGGGTTACGGCGTCAAATTAATTTTCATTTTCGGTCCTCAATCTTTAATCTTTTAATCATTTTGGATTAAAATGAAACAAAAAAGAAAGTTTAGGATATGAATCATAAAAGAAAAAGATTTAGAATCAAAATGATTAAAAGGTTAAAGATTGAGGATTGAAAATGAAAAATAATTTGACGCCGCGACCCCTTATGTCTGACGGAGCAAAGAACATGGTGCGATTTGTCCCAAACGAAAGAACTATGTGCAATTTGTCCCAATCCCAAAGTATAAGGAGGTTTTCGTCTTTTTCCCATTTCTTTATTAACCTCCGAGGGTCTCCTCTTGAGTTAAGATTTGTGAAAAGCCTTGAGCGAGTATGTGATGTGGAGAACGAGAACATGCTATGCATGATTATCTTCTGCAGTTTGTCGATGAGTAAGTTGTAGAGCTCTGCATAATTATTACTATTGGTTGTGGAGCTCGTGAATTGCACGAGATAGTTTCACCAGTTTAAAAAGAAATTATGAAAAAAATTTGAAAGAAAAATTGCATTGCTTAACTTGTCACATATAGAATTATATTTTGCCTCTTACATCTACACTAATAACTGAACAAAATTAAACTAAATTCGTATAAAAAGTTGAAATAAATAATGAAAATAAAAGGAAAATTATCTATAATATGTGGAAGTCACATATATCAGAAAAAGAAAGAACGATAAAAAATAAAACTCAACATGAAACTTTTTCAAGCTAAATTCAAAAGAACACCTTAGTTGACTGAACATATCAGGGTGTGCTATTCGTAATGTTCCACAAAGAATCTATAAAAAATATAATCAGATTTTTTGATAATTTCAAAAGATTTTATAATAAAAAATAATTTGATCATATTGCATTCAATTGGAGATCACCATAGTATCTAAATTTTTTTTGGTATTTTCAGTTTTTTCTAAAATGAACTATTATAATTGAAAATAATTTTAGAAGATTTTGTTGATAATTTTATAATCAAAAATAATTTAAAATTTTAAAAACTCAAAGGACGGAGAAAATTCCATTTGAAAATCGAGTTTTTTAAGGCCATTTGGTTGGACCCACCTCGTCCTTACTTTCATATATATATTAGTCGTGAAACCCTGTGCTGCAAGGGATAGAATTTGATAAAAAAAATTTAAAGAATTTTATAATATAGTATGTTAAACATTAATGTATATTAATATATATCATTATAATTTATATTTTCTTTAATATTATTATAAGATTAAATAATAACTTTGATCATACAGATTATGAAATAGTTCTTATTAAAAATGACAAATTGAAATTAGTACGTTACTGTATAAGTTATAAAATGTGAAACAAATTGAAAAACTCATGTTTTTAAAATTGAAGAACTCACGTCTACCTTAGCAAAATAATAGACATGTTTGGCCTTTAACATTGTCAATATTTGTATGGTGTTATGTTGTATTAAAAATTGACCTTGTGAAAAAATATTAGTTTTAAAAATTTGTTCTTGGATAACATTAATACACCCAAAAGGATAAAATTAAGTTATCTTTTATTATTCTTTTCAATTAATACACCGACGTATAGTGGCGAGCTGAGATCTACGTGATTCGAACTCGTAATGTTTAAGTAGAGCGCTTGAAGCTTAACCACTAGACCACTCATGCTGGTGGTACTGTATTTCAAGTTATCTTCTCTTTAATTATGACCAGGGATTGATTCCAAGTGTCTTCCGTCGATAAAATAGTAATTTTTAGGTTGCTATAGGACACAGCATAATATAA
Organism: Punica granatum; assembly: GCF_007655135.1. NCBI lineage: Eukaryota > Viridiplantae > Streptophyta > Magnoliopsida > Myrtales > Lythraceae > Punica > Punica granatum. Next base: position 39,940,537 of record NC_045129.1, read on the forward strand.
TAGAATATAATTGCAATCTGATCCCTATTTAAGAAGATACTATAATAAATAATAAAACATGCAACCGGCCTCTAAAGAAATTATTTGCTATCTCAGATCATGTGACCTGACTCAAACTGGATTAGTCAGGCCTTGTTGGACTTTTCAGATATAAGGATACATACCGAAAAAAAAAATTACTTGGATACTATTAGCTTCAACTTTAGTTTACGAGGCTCACAATTTTTTTAATCACTCGAAGTTCAGCTTATTATTTTTCTCACGTATAAGATATAGAATTGAGATTTTTTTTCCCTGTTATAAGAAGATCCATGGACTCGGTACAAAGATAAGAAGTTAAACTAAATAAAATGGCACATAAGTTTCATTAGTGATGATTGAACCCTTGATCCCAAGTCGGCATTTAGACCACTGCAGTGAGACCCCTTTCTCAATAGAACTGAGATTTAGTAAAGACATGATGTAAAATCCAAACTTTACATTGTGTTTTATAGTGTTTGGTTATAAACTACCGGCAACGAGACAGAGAGAGAGAGAGAGACCGGTGGCAGAGAGACTACCGGTTCCATCTTTGATTTCTTCTGATCTCACGACGGTTTGACCGTGTCAATTTGATTTTAACTTTTTCCATATAGAAATATTAATAAGGGTATTTTGGTCTTTTAATCATTACTAAAATCATATTCTGTATCTATTCAGGTCAACAGAATAAAGATATTAAATTTCAATTTTTCTATTCCATTCAACCAAACATAAAAAAATGTCATTAGGATCTTAATTCTAACCCTTCTCAATTCCATTTCTGTGAGCCAAACTCGAGGTTAAAGTAAAATACTCATATAGCATTCTTTTTCATTTTCGGTGGATAATTTTTTATTAAAGCATTTAATTATATTATATTATTTAATATTATTCGATTAAATGTGGTGAAATCAGCTGGAATATACATGGCAGTACACATTTTGGAATGAATACACAATTGAATCCGCCCAGAGATTGGAAAACTTTTAGTCAAGTCACGGATCTCTAGCTCTATTTTGTTTTTTTTATGGACATATCGTACTTTAATTCATTTGTATCGTACTTCTATTTATAAACTCTTTATACAGTCGACTGCATGTGCGTACTGTTAGTTGCTTTGTGTACTAAACTACATGATGCAGCCGACTAAACTACTTGATACAGCCGACTAAACTACATAATGCAACCTTATGTTTGAAGAGTTTGTTTTTCGAAGTATGGCATAAATGAACACTAGTACAACACGAGTACAACAAGTTTAGAAAAGACAAAACAGCAATGGAGGTCCTTGACTTGATTGAAAAATTCCTCGGAGATAGGAATGCAAAGTTGTAAGGAGGAAAGACGGTGGGCGAGAGTGAGAGAGGAAGAGGGAACTCAGTTTGAAATGAAAATCTCCTCCCGCTTTCGCATCTGTAAGATGCAGGGAAAAGACACTAAACGGAAATTAAATCTCTTATTTGACATTATTATTTTATTGAGAAAAAGAAATGATGGATTTATTTTCTTTTTATTTTGTTGAATTCTTCGACCTTCAATCCCCCAAATTGAGAATTTGAATTAAAAAATTAAAAAAATATGCCACATTACCCAAATTTTACAATCTTCGACTAAGATAATAATATCATTAACGAAATTATAATCATACTTGAATTAATCGATCAATGTGTTATCAAACTTTAATTATTATATTGAGAAATAAGAGACTTTTTACAAGATTTTTTACAAGTTGCGAACGAACTTGTGTTTTCTAGAAAAATATACAATTTTACACAATTAACAAATTAAATATTAAAAAAGTATTAAAAATATTTGTCTCCATAAGTAATAAGAAATTTTCATTAATATCATGTAAATTAAATTTTATTAATTTTCCACACTCGTACAATGTCTGGGATTGCACCTAATTTGAATAAAAACTTTAAAAATTTGAATAGACTATGGTGCCCCCATTTTATACCTATACTATAATATAAGAGAGAGGTGACCTTTTTTGTCTCACCATTTATTTTCCAAATTACTATTATTAAATATGTTTTGATTGATAAAAGTCATTAATTTGAGAATAAAGTGGTAAAATTACTTAAAAATCTACCTACTAACCTCATTTTCTCACTCTCCTATTTTTTCCCCATCCTCTTCTTTAGGGCCAACAGTATTCGATACGACACGATAACACGACATAAATGCGATACATAGTTAAGCAGGTTTGGGTTAAAACTAAATGTATTTAGTGTCTAAATAGGTCAAACTTGTTTAGAGATGATAAATAAACGTGTTTAAACGTATTCAACCATTGTAACCCGTTTAGACACGGTTAGACCTATTTGTATTATGCGTTATTGTGGTAATAAATTTGTTTCACATATTGTATCAATTTATAGAAGAAAGTACACTAAAATCATCTAAATTTGTTTATATAAATCACCCGTTTATAGTGCTTTTATCATGTCAATCATGTAGTAATATGTAATTAAAGTTAATAGTATCATATCATGTAGGTATAATACTTAAAGGTAATAGTGTTATATCGTGTATATAAGTATACATACACATTTAGACACACTTAGTTAAATGGGTTAGACGTGTCGTATTCGTGTCAACCCGTAATTAAACGTGTCATGTTCATGTTTGAAAACCTTGACATGTTCGGGTTTAGAGTTTTTTAACACGAACCCGTTTAGACACGATCTGTTTAAACATGATACGACAAATATTGCTACCCCCTACTCTTCTCTTCTCTCTCAACTGTACGTTTCTTTCCAAAAAGAAATTAGCAATTTAAGATTTATTAATTTATCACACAATTTATCATAATTCAATTCTTTTAATTACATTATAATTAGAATGGGTAAAAAGCTTGGGTGGTATAAAACTTTTTATGGATGTAAAACTGTGGTACAAAACTTTTTTTGGTAACAATTGAACACAAAATCTTCCAATATGTGGCAATCAATTGCATTCCATCAATTTGACACTGACGTCGTTAGTGGTCCCTAACATGGCATATGGCCTATTATAGAAACATCCAATGCGGCTAAAACAATACAATAAAAAAAATTATTTTTAAAGATTTTAATTAAAATAAAATAAACAAAAATAAAAACAAAATGAAATAAAAAAAAAATCTCTCCTCCTCTTCCTCTCCCCTACCCTTTCTCTCCTCTCCTTTGCCTAGACCATGAAATCTTGAGTTTGAGATTGAGACTAACTAACCAGTAAGCTTGGACTGCTCCATGAAGTGGCGAAACTTCACTTGGATGTGGTTCGGCGTCGATCCAATCCTTTCTCTCTCCCCTCTTCTCTCTATCTCCCCTATTCCTCTCCGCTGCAGGAGCGAGGGCGCCTCCCCTGAGCGACCACACCCCCTCGACGAGCCATCATCTCGTCAAAGCTCTCTTCGGACCTTTCGTCGCGCCGTCCTGCCTCCTTAGGTCCTTGTCGGAGCTCTATCTCTCTCCCCTCTTCAACTTTGATTGTAGGGTTTTAGTACCTTGAAAAAAGGCATGTGTATGTATTTGCTTAAGCCTAATTAATGTGCAGGAAGAAGGGATGGATATGTTAGAGGTGGGGGATGGGCTTCTAGAGGGAAGGATGGAGATGGAGGAGAGCATCAACTGCCCAAGAATAGGAACCAATAATCACCGTGACTCGGCTTTGCTTGGGAATGGAGCGGAGTTAAACTCCATTTCGTTCCAAGTATAAATAATTATATTTATTTGGGGTTGTAATGATTATATTGTTGAATTATGAGAAAAAAGTAATGAATAGTTGAGAGAAAGTAATGGTTGTATTGTTGAATTGTGAAAAAAATAATGAATATTAATATTAAAAATTGAATTGAATAGTTGTTAAAATAAAAAAAATTGAAGAAAAAGTGAAAAAAAGTAATAATTATATTGTTAAATTGAAGATAAGTGAAGTAGAGTGAAAAAAATTACTTCATTCCCAAACAAAGAAATCTCCAAGAAGAGCCTGATGTGATAATTATTTTTCTATTTTGTTTTGTTTGTATATTTTTTTGACTGTTTCGGGGGTGGGGTTGCCCTCGCCGGCGACCCCACCCCTTGACTATGCTCACCGATGGGTTCTGAGCCTGCCTCGAGCCCGTTGGTGGACTCAGTTGTGGGGTGGTGTTGGCAGCGAAGTCGCCGCCTCTCCTGAACCAACCTAGTTCCCTCGAATGCAATGAATTTATTTGATTTTACAATTAATTAAAATTTAAGAAATGAATTTTCTTATAATAGTATTTGCCACGTCAAATGCTCATATGGCACGTCGGATGCCAAGAACTACTAACAGCGTTAGTGTCAAGTTAACTGAATGTAGTTGATTGCAATATTTTGAAAGATTTTGTACTAAATTGTTACAAAATAAAGGGAAAAAAGACATTTTTGGTCCTATAAATTTAGCTTTTGGTCAATTTTGATTTTCTAAGTTATAAAAGCCCCGAATTAGTCATATATGTCTGTTTTGTAAGGCATTTTTGGTCCATTTCATGATTTATAGGACCAAAAATATTTTTTAAAAAAATTTATATAACCACATTTTAATTGAAAGCTAACTTATAGGATCAAATATATCTTTCAAAACTTATAGGACCAAAATTGTCTTACTAAGCAAATGTATAGGATTGATTCGATAGTTTAAAATTTTATAGTATCTAAATTGATTGAATGCTAAATTTATAGGACCAAAAATATATTTTTCCCCAAAAAAAAGTTTTGTACCACCCATACTTTTTAACCAATTAAAATTGCTTGAAGGGTAACATAGGTATTTATTACTTTTCTCAACTAATATTAATTTCATTCTATATATTAACAAAATAAATTAATTATAATCATATTATTTATTAGGGTTACTGACATTAACAAGCACGATTTTTTTGTCAAATTTCTAATTCTAACATGGCTTTTCAGAAATTATACTGAAATGCACGAGCTAATGATTTTATTACGCATCTAGCACATCGTCATTCTTCCTTCAATTTTGAAGGTAACGGCTGACATGATCTTAACGGTGCCACATGACATAATATGGGTGGCCTAGTGAATTCCACCAGATTTTACTAATAAAAAATTATTGTAAAAAATTTAAGAAAATGAAAAAAAACAACAAATAAAAGAAGATGGGAGAGGGGGCCGATGAAAGGATCTCTTCGGCGGCCACCACCCCCCAATCAGGGTTGGTGATTGGTGGTGTCTGTCGACGAGGCCCCCATTGTCACAAAAAAAGAAGAAGAAAAAAGGGGGCCGCGGTGGGAGCCTAATCGGCGGCCGCCACCCTCAAATTGAGATCACCGATGACCTTTGTTGTCATCAGCGACCCCAATTGGGGGTGTGGTGGCAGCCAATTAGGCCCCACTGACTGGAATGAAGAAACCTAACACCCATAATGTGGAGTTTTTATCAATTCCCATTTGTGGAGCATAATTGGCAGCCACCACACCTTTATCAGGGCCGCTGGCGATGAAAGAAGTCCCTGTGACCCCGATTAAGAGGTGGCGGTGCCTATTGCCGGCTCCCCTCTTCTTAACCTTGCTTGATTGTTTTCTTTTCTTTGCTTTCCTTTTTTTTTTTTTTTTTTTCAATTTGGACGATGGGGCCATCGCCGTAAGTCATCACTGCCCCTTTACGGTCGTCGACAACCATTGACGTCGCCGGTGACCCCGATTTGGGGAGGTGTTGCTAGCCCCATTGAGGGCCCTACTGCCGGCCCTCTCTCCCTATCCCTTATCCGAGGGCCCTACTGCCGGCCCTCTCTCCCTATCCCTTATCCGATTGATTCTTCATTTTCTTTAGTTTTTTAATTTTAGAATAATTTATTATTATTAAAATTTATGGGGTCCACTAAGTCAATTATGTTGGGACCGTTAAGGCATGTCATCCATTACCATGAAAATTGACGGACAAATGATGCTCTAGTAGACGCGCAATAAAAGCTATTTCTATATAATTTCTAAAAGTCATGTTAGAATTAGAAATTTGACAAAAAATCAATGCTATTTTAGATCAACCCTATTTATTTTGATCATTCCGCACGCAATGCTGGTATAACCCTAGTACATTATTAAATTATAAAAGAGAGAATCGCCAATTGATTTATGTAAAATTTCCTTCCCATATTAACCTATCAAAACAATCAAAACAATCAAAACAAAATTATACCTGTGAACGGAGGCTCAAACTATATCTGTCAAGCTTCAATGAGTAGGAAAATGCTAAATGGATTAGCCTAAGCTTTTAAAAAAAAGCCGTGCGGATGTAATTGCAGATAGACATAATGTGAAGGAACATCACGATGCTTATTACTGTTACAACTTTATTGAAGACCTGCCTGCTGCAGGTAGTTGAACACGGGAAAGCCACACAAACAGCACGATGAAGGCTCAGACTACAAAAGGACACCCATATATACAAGAGAATCTCGGTCTGCTCACTGATGTTCCAACCATCACAAACACGTTGCACAGAAAAACTAAATGGCAGACCATCATCATCATCATCATCATAGTTAGCATCACCGCAATCACAATCTTCATTATCTAGTAGCCTCCCTGTATAAAAGCATTCAGCCTGTCCAACTCCTCACGATGCTCACTGACAACAGCACGAACCACATCCCCAATGGACACCATGCCCATCATTCCTGTATCATTGATAACTGGGATGTGCCTGATCCGGTTATCTGCCAACCAACATTTCGCATTGCAAAATGAAATCATGTATTTCTTTGACAATTATCCAAAAGATTATCTTGACTGCATAATGAGTAATAGGGGATCCAAACAAGAAGCAATCATTATATAATTTTCTCCTTTGAATGATAAAGACGCATATGTATCAGTGGGGAACACAAGAACCGACTTTTGCTTTCAACATTCACTTATCATGTTGATTAAGTTTTTCCAAACACCCACCATTTGTCCTTCATGAAAAACTTATATGTTAAGATAACCCATAAAGTCATATTTGACTTGGTCTCCCCATGCACATTTGGGAATGGCACCGCTCTTCTTGGAGAGATTTTTCATTTTTCGAGTGGCCTCGGTGAAGACTGTGAAAGAGGGTGGACATGAGATGGTTTTGTTCCTACCGCTCTAGACAGTGATCAGAGGTATGACCAGAGATATAAATTGTTTAATCTATGCACCATTTGAAGCAGACTGTAATAGATATAATATGCAAAAGTAATGAAGATCAACACAGGAAATGTAAAGTAAGCAACATACCAGTCATCAATTGCATTGCTTTCAGTACTTTTGTATCAGGTGTGACTGTAATAAGCTTGTTCTGCAATAGACAGAAGATAGAAGTAACATTTATTTACAGCAGTGGTGGAAGCTGCAGCATTGGTATCCTTGGAAAGGAAATGTACCTCTTCAGTCATAATGTCTCCAACTTTAGTTGATTTTGACGACCTCCCCTGAACTATGATTTTCCTCAGATAATCTGAAAAGGAGAGACAGATATAAAGGAGTAAAGAATTTGAGCAAGCAATAGTAGAATTTGGGAAATATTGAGATTTTTACAAACACACATCCAGTCGAATCATCCGCATCACATATAACCATGATATGGAACCCACTAACTAAAAAAGGTTAATGTCAAGCAAGCAGATTAAAGGACGAAATGTTCAAGGAGGCCACACAATAGAAGATAAATTGTGAAATTGCAGATGTCCACTGTGCAGGCATGTGTGGATGCTCGGACGAGTGAAAGAAGCACAAGCGTGATGATAAAACTCTAGAAAGAGGTGAAAAATTGGGAGGTAAGATGCAGCATCTTCTTTATACTTAATGGTTGATTTCAGTAATCAGCAATAATGGATAACACACACATGTCCTTTGTTCAAATAACTGATCCTATGAAGCTAAATACGATTAGTCCAACTTGCACCAAACACTCGTTCTTTACATGAAGGAATTAAAAAAGACAAAAAGAAAAAGAAAGATGCTCCATGTTATCTGCAATGACGCATTGAAGATTCACACTGATTGATAATGCTACACCGAGTTACCACTTCACTGTCATTAGGACGGGTATGCCAAGTAAGAGTTTGCTCTGCAATATTAAGTCAATGTCCAATCTAAAGAGGTAAGAACTATCCAGTACCTCTCTCTGTGATAATTCCTGCAATGGATTTTTGTTCTCCGGGTTTCACGACCACCAGGGCTCCAACATTATGCTGAGTCATCTGCAAAAGGGGATCACAGCGCGTGTGTTGTCACAGGAATCATAATGGTGAACTGGAGGCAGCACGAGCACTGAATTGAGAATGATATATACCGACTTCACAGCATCATAAACAGAGTCATCCGTGGTGCACCAGAGCCAGGAGCCATCCGCACTTTTCCCTTTTGCTTTCAGAATGTCCGCGATTGTTGTGCTTTCAAATCCATGTTCTTCCATTCGGGCAGATGAAACTGACATGAGGCGTGAGAAGACAGTAGGTCGGCTGACAACACGAACATGCTTCAGAACTGCATTCCTTATCATGCTTCCATGCGACAATAATGTATGAGCTGCTCCTTGCATTTTCACTGTCAAATAAGGAGATGAGAAATTATGGACAGAAATGTAGGGGAGAATCCTAGTTGATTGATCAATTAATTAGCAAATTGCACGAACCTTTACCAATAAATTACTCGACTGACCTTCTATTGATGCTCAGAAAAGCCTGCAAATGCCTTTTGAACAGGCAAGCAGAAGAATGACAGGGCGGGGAAACAGTGGTCCTTAACTCCTATAGGAAATACACTCTCCTGAAACAGACTTTTAAGTTTAATTGCTGGTGGCTCAGCTTCATCTTCATGTTTCAAGCGAACTCGGGTCCTATTCTACTTTAGCGGGGTGTAACCCAGAGTGGTGAATTAATTTGTACCGAAACTTCCTATTCCAAATTTTGTCAAATTTAACAAGTGAAAGCTGAGGAGTCGTTGATCTTGACAAAGAGATTGTTCATCAGCAGTACAGAAAGTGCTCCCGATCGGCTGTCGATGATAATCGAGAACTAATGCACGTATAGTGAGTGACATGTCTGTTGTATAACTATATACCCCTATTGACTGGTGGGCTTGCAGGAAGACGATAAAGTAAACAGAGACCGTCGAAACGACAGAAAATATTGGATCATCATACTGACCAGATTGGTAACTCTGCTGGGTTGTCTCCCGGCGAAGAGGATGGCTGTCTGCCGAATAGCAGAATCCGGGAACTGGAAAGAAGGACCGCGCGATCACAACGGTGGCCAGGAAATGGATACTGCAACTTGCTAGTAAAGTGAGAATGGCGATGACGCAGGCAGGGAGGAGAAGGCATCGGAAAAGAGAGGATAAATACTGGATAAGAACAAGCCGCGCTTTCTATATTGGTCCTTGTAGTTCAACCTTGCTGCTAGTTTGCCCCCTAAAATTCACCATGTACCACGAATGACCCCTCAAGTTTTTATTTCTTCTTCTTCTTCTTCTCTCTCTCTTTTTCGTGCATAATGACCGCTCAAAAGGAAACCGGTTCAAGGGAACTTGAGCTATGGGTCAGATACTGCTGACCCAGAAAAAAAGAAAAACAAAAAACAATCTGCCATGATTCAGCGGTTCAACAAATGAAGCATCAAATTTTAATTCTAAAGTGAAATTCAAATAACAAATTATAGAGTCAGACCTTAGTGAAATCCCAAACCAAAAGACAAAGTTGAAGCATATGGTCAAGAAGCATACTGAAACTAAAAATCCATATGAGGGGAAATAAAACTATCAGGACTTGATCTTCTGTTGATGTTCTCCAATCCTGAGATATTCCACTGGTTTTTCCGCTAATCTATGTTTCTCTTGGTTAATCAAACACCTGATTCCGCATAAACAAGCATTAGGGGCCTGGGGTTGATCCAGAGAAAACCTCCACCAACTCTCAAGAGAACTTCTGTCTAATCAATAAGAATCTTTTTTGAAAAATGTGCACTTACCGTGAACAGAGAAAGATCCGTTTTTATAGTGGTTCTTCATGTGTGTTGTGGGTCTAGCCCGGTCTGATGGCCCATCACGAAGGTCCAAGGTCCATTTCGGACAAGCTTCCATGTCAAGGGATCGTTGAGAGGTGAGTCAAAGTTCTAAGAAGGTCCGAACAAAAGGTGGGGCCAGATACGGGATTCGGCCTCATCACCCTCAGGAGGGAACCTTGAAACTCGAACCCTTGTGGGTTTGAGCTTGCCAGTCCCTTGAGGCCATGGGGCCCAGCCGCCCAGGGACCTCGAACCCTCGCGGTCCGAGCCTGCCATCCCCTCAAGGTCCATCGAACTTCGAGGTCAAGGTCGTGAGGATCGGTCCTCGGGGCTTTGTACCTCGAGCCCTCGAGGAGCCAGGGGGCTCGTATCATCAAGGGCCCCGCCCCTTCGACCTTTTTCCCGTTGTCTAACTTCATGCCCACGGGATAGTAGGCTCGTTTCTAGCTTTGGGTTGTATGAGTCGAGATTAAGCAACTTTCATAGGTCCGGATGTACGACATCACAACACCATAGATTTTAGTAGTGGAAGTGCAACAGCAAAACGAATCATAGTTTAAGTGAAAGCAAAATTGGAACCGCAATCTCTTGATAAAATTCCAGCGATTAATATCTAATAGAAAAGCCAAAGTGAAATCTACGGGATGGCAGCAATATGGTGGAGATAAAAGACAGCAATAAGGTACTGCATTTATAATTCTAATGAAAAAATGGCAACAGAAAACCGCACCAGATCCATTGTACAGTTATTTATAAGAATATTTTAGAATCATTTCAAAATCCATTTTCCACGATCAAGGAAAAATTATTTATTTTATCTGGTTTTAAGGGTCTTAGGGTTTTTAAGACCCTGTTTGGATTCGAAGTTAAAATCACCATGATTTTAACTTTAACTTTAACTCTACACTACACAACAAAACACACATTTGGAAAGTCAAACTGGTGCGTCCCATATCTTATTCAAACACACAATCTCATTATACACAATTATCTACTACATCCATTTATTTTATTTAAAGTCAAACTGGTGGGCCCACAAATCCTTGTCTTCTTCCTCAGTTAAAGTTAAAGTTAAAGTTTCGTTGACTTTAACTTCGAATCCAAACGGCCCGTAAGGTTTTTAGGGTCTTAGTATTTTTGGGTGTCAGAGTTTTGAGTAAATTGACAATTTCATCCATGACTTACGCAAATTGCATAATTTGGGTTCCTGAAAAAAATATTACATCGAATTCGTCCCTGGTCACATTAAGTTCGTCCCTGGTCTCATTAAGTTCGTCACTGGTCACATCAAATTCGTTCCTGGGCACATCAAATTCGTCCTTGGTAACATCAAGTTCGTCATTGGGCACATCGAATTCGTTCCTAGTCATATCAATTCGGTCCTCTGTCACATCAATTTGGTCCTTGGTAACATCAAATCCACCCCTCCGTCTTTTGCCGTTATAACTCCGTGAGAGGACCAGATTGATGTGTATCAAAAAGGTCCTTATGTATGTATTTGTAATTTAGGCTTCTTTTTTTTTTTTCATCTTTTTTATACAACTTTGGTTTTCCAATTATCATCTTTTTTTTTTCTTTTCATTTTTGTATACAACTTTGGTTTTCCAATTATCATCTCTTTTTTTTCATCTTGTTTTCATATTTTTTTTATACAACTTTGGTTTCCAATTATCATCTTTTTTTTTTCATCTTTTTTATACAACTTTGATTTCCAATTATCATCAACATAGTTCTTATCCCTTACATCAATATAGTCCTCTACCCTTAATGAAACAGATTGAGCATTCTGCAACATATTTACTGTAATATAAGCTCAAAATCTGCTATGCACTAGTGTGAGAACATAAGGATAAAATTTCAAAATGAATAAAGCAACCGAACCAATTAGCGACAATTAATATTAATTTAATATTACAGTTAGAGGTTCCGAGTCACCCCAGTTACAAAATACATCAACTCTAACATATAACAATTCAGCAAAAAACCCAGCATGTACAATTCAGCATGCATACTGCCTTCAGCATGTACAATCCAGCTAAAAACACAGCAAAAAACTATCTATGTCCCAACCTAATTACATTCCAATATTCACAGTCTTCACAATCCAAAATGCATCTGAACTTCTAAAGCAAGATCAACAGCAACCAAAATGAGCAAGAAAAGACAACTATCATCATTGAGGAGGCCTTGGTGCTCTTGTGTTCAAAAAGGCTGCAAACCTCTGGACAGTTCCAGCACTGACACATTCAATGGTTTCCTTTGTAATAGGAGCTCTTGGATGAGGCATCATGCTAGGTCTCATAGGCGATGGTCTGAATGCAATTCCACCTGGAGGAGTGACCTGCATGTTGGTAAGATCATCTGCATAGGGAAAGTGCTGCCAAGGACCCTATACATCAAGCAAAATGATATTATGATGACAAAGTTAATTAATTCAATATTGTCATGCTGAAATTATTTTTAAAAAAAGTAAAATTTTACATGTGTGGTGGTGTGATGGTCAGTCTATAAGGGTTATGCTGATTGAAGCTCAGGTTGAGATGGGATAGAACCAAAATGTCTATCTTGAGCAGCAGCTGGTGCATCATTTGCATTGTCACCTGCAGCAACTGAGCCCCCATCACCTGGCACCTGAGATGCTTTGGTTTCCTCATTTGCACCATCAATTGGCACATCAAATTGCCTCGTTTCGTTAGCAGCAGCAACTGTGTCCCCATCACCTAAGTTATCATTGCAACTGGTCTTCTTATGTCCAACCTGTTTGCATCTGGAGCACCTAGGAGGGCCAAGCTTCCTCTTCATCTTGTGAGGATTAGAGTCTTTTTCTGGTGCCTTCTTTCTCTTGGTTTTTGGTTTCCTTAGTTTTTTCTTCACAATGGGAGGTTGGGTAGGGTCAAAACCAATTGTCTCTGAAAATCCCTCACCAGCTACAGGGTTGATGTAGTTAGAGTATATCTTATCATTGGTCTCCTTGGTTAGCCAACAGTGGACAAATTTTTCAGTTTTCTCACCATTGTGGCTGATACAAGCAATTGCATGCTCGCATGGAATGCTAGACAACTCCTAAAATCTTCATGAACATGTCATCTCTTTCAAGTCAACAGCACACTTTGAATGGGGAGGACAAGTTACCTCAAACTTTGTTGTATTGAGATCCCCTGACCAGTGAGGAGTCCAATAGATTGCCTTCTGATGCAGTTTATCAAGCTTCATTTGGACTTGTTTACAAAGGGGTCCTTGGCTCTTGGCAATCAATGCCTGTGTTTTCACCATCTTGCTAGTGATATACATCCTTACCCCTTCAAGCATCGTAATTATGGGTTTGCCCCTATATTTGAGGATTGCCCCACTGAACTGCTCACACATATTGGATGTGACTGCCTGATTCTTGCATACAGTGTCAACGGCTGACCTGTTCCACCTATCTACATGGATGTCATTCAGCCATTTTGTAGCATCCTTATTCAGCTTGTCAAATACCATCATTGATTCAGCAAAATGGCGTTGTGTTGTTGCCTTAGCACAGGCCGAGAATACTCTTTCATACTCTAGGGTGTTGCTAAATTTCTTAATGAAGTTAGCAAAGATATGTCTGCAACAATATCTATGTGGTGCACCATGGCAAACTAACTCCAAAGCACTATCCAGTCCTTGCATTAGAAATGAATGAATTAATGCAAATAAGTTATCAGTAGGAGAACTTAAAGGATGTTATTATATTTTCATGCGAATGACAAGATTGGTTACCTTTTGTCTATCAGAAATAAAAGCGAACCCCTTCTCCACTGGATCCCCTAGATCATTCACTAGATTTTCAAGAAACCAAATCCAGTTTTCCTTGTTCTCCACATTCACAATGCCGTATGCTATCACATAAAAAGAGTTGTTTCCATCATGACTCACAGCAGATAGCAATTGTCCACCATAATATTCCTTGAGGAAGTAGCCATCCAAGCCAATCAAGGGTCTACACCCAGTCAAAAAGCCCATTTTGCAAGCTTCCAAACATATATACACTCTTAAAAACTCATGAGTATATGGTGTACATTGCAAGCCAATAGTTGATCTAGGATTTCTCTTCAATAGCTCATTAGCATAATCACGCAACTTTGCATATTGCTTCTTCTCTTGGCCTTCACAGATTTCATGAGCCAATTTCAAAGCCCTAGATACCATGGCATCATTCATCTTTACCTTATACCTGTGGATCATGTAGTCATATGCTACTTGTCCAGTTACATCTGGTTAGATCCTGACAAGTGGGACCAATTTAGGGGATATCCACTCCCTTGTTGCAAGCTTGTTTGTCATCCTTCTAGCACATGTGTGCTCAGAGTGGAAAGTCTTCACTTGGAAGACTTTACTTGCCTTGTTTTCTAAGCATAGTATGGCCTAAGGACATCCATTGCCCTTACCACCCACATCCCTCTCAACACATAAAGCTCTGACCCTCTCATTATCATTTTTCACAAAATTAACTTCCCTCCCAATTGAGATATTCAAATCTCTCACAACATTATTGAATTGCTCCAAACTCTCATACTCCATTGACTTAGTGATAATAACACTGCTTTCATCTTCTGGATTGAAACATGGATACCTGGTTACCTCATTGTCTGAATTTTCATCATGGATTGACTTCATCTTATCTGTTTCATAGCCCTCACATACCTACTCTTCTTCAAGGTTGGCATCAGATGTGGATGCACCAGCAGCAGTACCAGCAGTAGCACTAGCAGCAGCGGATGAGAATGTAGCACGACCTCTGTATATTCCATCTGTAGTGCTTCCTTGCATCTCCTGTGTAAAGCTGAAAGTACCTAAAACATGTGCTCACTCTCAACAGTTGTCTTGTCCTTGAACCTTCATTTGCTCTTATATCTTCTTCTTTTAATGGATTTTGAGGTAGAATAGCTTGATTTCTTATTACACTTTCTCTTCATTCTCTTCCTAAACAGTGTGCTTTATTCACCTCTCCGCATTTTTCCTTTACCTCCTTGTACTCTTTCGCCTCCACCTGAATCAACTATTCCATCATCAAACTCCTTTGAATTATTGTCATCTGCTGCCAGCTTGTAGCTGCTGTCCTCTGTGGTGTCATCTTCCTGATCACCTTCCTTTTCCTGATCACCTTCCTCTTCTTAATCCCGTTCTTCTTTCTGATCATCTTCCTGTCCCTGATCATCTTTCTATTCCTGATCATCATCTTCTTCCTGATCACCTACCTCTCCCTGATGACTTTCCTCTTGCATTCTCTTTCTCTCAAGCTCTCAAACCTCATCTAAAGAAATTTCTTCAAGAACATCTACTACATTGTGCTCAAAGTACGAGTGAACCTCTTTACAGGGCTCATTAACTTCTGCAAGTACATTAAACAACAATCTTGCATCATCATCACTAGCTAGAGGTTCAAGTCCAACATCCAAATCACTAAAGATTGGATTTTGATAGAAGCAGGCAGTGAGTTTGGTCTTATATGTGTTGCCAAGCATGTCTAAAACCCCTACAGTAGTGAACTTATCTATGTCTTCATCCTTCTTCACTTCCACAACACCACCTTCATATCGCAAAATGGGGTCTCTAACAAACTTTTCCCCATGATGCATAACCACATCGACTGTCCTAAACGTGCTTCCACTGCCAGAGACCACAGAAAACCAAAACTTAAAAAACCCTATTTTTGTTTTGTTAGCCAAAGCAGTGTCTCAACTTAGGTAATTGGAATGCGTAAACAGTAAACAAACTGTAATGCATGTTCCGATCATCAACAAAAATGTCATCTTTTTGCTTAAAACAATCGCTTGTCACAATTAGCTGGAGGCATATCTTGGCTCGCGGACGAATTTGAAGTCTTCATCAATGATCATGACGAAATAGAGAGAGCTCAGAGAGAGCGAAACTGATCTTTCTCCAAGAGGAAACAACGTCGCTTAGCTCGCGCTTGGAGGGTGTTATGAGGGGGAGAGAGAGAGAGTAGAGAGAGAGTGGGAGGCAAGAGTTATGAACCAGAGACGAGAGTGAGTGATAAAAGAAAAGAAAAAAAAGGGGAATAAATTAAGGCAGTTTCAAATTTGACAGTAAATTGAATAGTTACATAGAAAGATGATATTGATGAATATGATGTTTTCCGTCAAGTGTTAACGATAGATAGGACGAAAGGATAGATTTGATGTTACCAATGATCAAACTGATGTGACGGAGAACCGAATCGATGTGACTAGGGAAGAATTCGATGTGCTCAGGGACAAACTTGATGTGACAAGGGACGAATTCGATGTGATCAGGGACGAATTAATAATAACATTTTTTTGAGGGACCCAGATAAAGCAATTTGCACAAGTGAGGGACAAAATTGCCAGTTTATTCTCAGAGTTTTTGGGGTTGACGGATTTTTGGGGGCTCAGGGTTTTTGTGGTTTTGACTCAAAACCATTGTCGAATCTAACTCAACAGAATATGGAGGTACTTACGGGGTATTAGGGTTTTATAGGGTTATGGGTTTTTAGGGTTTAAGGGTTTTAGGGTTTTGGGGTTATGGGGTTATGGGGTTTT